>NC_044034.1:147743057-148944847 GCF_901765095.1 Microcaecilia unicolor
GAATTACCATCCGTGGCACGCAGTAGCCAGGTGGTAATGCCGATTTGGCACGCAGTAGACATATGTAGGCCCTTAAGCGCCTTTGTAAAAGGCCCATAATTTCTCTAGCTGCATACGTCTATCCGCACATCGACAAGACATTCTTGAGGATGTGAATAGGGCAGGGAATATACTTAAGCATGTATGTTTGGATTTCCAAAAGGGCACACATACATTTACATGGGAAATGAACTCACATAAACAGCATTTGCAAATCTGTGTATGCACTTTTCCCGAGCCAATTTCCAAAAGGAAAAGTGTTACCACTGAAAATTGATGTCATGTCTAATAGCAAATACTACCTGTGGACTTTTCCTATAGAAGCTCTTTTGAAAGCTGGCCCCTTAATGACTTAGGGTTCCTTTTACAAAGTGGCACTACGAATTTTCGACGGGCTGAATGCAAAGAAGCCCATTCAATTTCCATGGTTTTTTTCACATTCAACGGATGCTAATCTGTAGTGATGCTTTGTAAAAGGCGCCCTTAGACCTGAGGTGAGCTGTGCTTTGTAGGCGCAGGCCAAGATCAGGAACATGGAAGGTGAAGAAGCAGACACGGTGAAGGATGAACTTACAAGTCTTTATTGTAGAGAGCAGGTAAAAGAATGCCCGACACGGCTGTGTTTCACCCAATGGGGCTGCGTCAGGGGTGATATAAACAGTGGGGTACTGAGGGTGGGGCGGTGGGGGCTGTCCGCCCCAGGTGCACGCTGCAGGAGGGGTGCAGGAAGCAGCAGCATGGCTGTCGGCTCCGCCTGTTCCCTGCTCCC
This sequence comes from Microcaecilia unicolor, assembly GCF_901765095.1. Lineage (NCBI taxonomy): Eukaryota > Metazoa > Chordata > Amphibia > Gymnophiona > Siphonopidae > Microcaecilia > Microcaecilia unicolor. The sequence continues at coordinate 147,743,866 of NC_044034.1, forward strand.
TCTGCTGTTACTTCCTGTTCCGGGGCAGAAGGAGCAGGAAACCGACAGCCGCGCAGCTGCTCCCAGCACCCCAGCAGGTAAGAAGAATGCACCGGTGGGGGCTTGAAGGTAATGCAACAGGGGGGGAAGATGATGTGCCAGGGGGGACGCTGCACCCAGGGGGGATGCTGCACCCGAGGGGAGGGATGTCATGCTGCACCCGGGGAGAACGGATGACGTGCTGCACCCGGGGAGGACGGATGACGCTGAATCCGGGGGAGGGGGATGCGCAACGGCGAACTGCCCCAGGTGGCAGCCAACCAAGGAACCCCACTGGATATAAAACCTCAATGAGTTATCCACTCACTTTCCCCAAGGTAGGAGAACTAGGGTGTGGTTTAACCACCTACCAGGTAATATAGAGCATAAAATAAACTGAACGTCTCTGCTCATTCACCACACTCTAGTTCTCCTACCATGGGGAAAGTGAGCGGATAACTTGTAAGTTTATCCTTCACTGTGTCTGCTTCCTCATCTTCCATTTTCTGGGACTAATGGACTGCTTGCCCATCTGTTTTTTAAGACCAGGACCAGGAACAGAAATCTCATTAGCATTTTTTCCTGTTGCTGAAGCATTACAATGCCTGTCTTCAATCAAGCTACTTAAAAAAAAATGAAAAACAAAAGTGCTTTACATCGTCTGACAAGTTAATGGCATGTCTGAGACTTTAACCTGTAAATACAGATTGCTTGCTAAAATCTGATGCGGGTATGGAGACATACCCCTTTATTTAAAGTCCCAAAAATCTGCATATACAAATAAAAAATGTGACAACTGCCTTCTACCCCAATCATGAATAACAAAGGAATTATAAGCTTGCTAAATACTACCTGGTTGCATAAGAGTCATCATAGTACAATTACAGCTGAGAAGCAGTAGGCAATGAAAAAAAGGGGGATGAAATCTAGTTACTTCCCATTCAAATGTTTGGGGAAATCACAGCTATTCTCCCACTCACTGCAAAATGCTAAGGACAGTCTCAGCAGCTGCCAGGGTGCCCAAAAGTGACTGCTTTTAGCCCTAACAAGTCATTCAGGCAAGGATCTGGAATATGTAATGAACTCCAATCAACTGTAAAGCTCTTTCCCTTGACTGGCACACTGAAGGGCTGTCACAACAAGATGACAGGTTCGGTGCCAATCATGGACTGGATTGTGCAAACTTTCACCACAGAATCAGAGCTTTGAAAAATGCCCCAGACAATCTCCCCTAGTTCTGGCAAATAAAGTGTTCCTTTGGAAAGAGATGTTTGTTTATAAGGATTAAAATCTTGTTGCCATCAGGCGTAAGTTATTAGAGAGATATCTTCAAGGAATGAAAGCGAGAGATGGGGAAAAAACATTACTGAAATATATTTGTAATTTACTCATTTTGCTTACATCAGACTTAGATTTCAATTTTTTTTAATGTGTTAAAGTCTAGTAAACTGAGTGAAGCTGAGGCCCAGCATGTGCATTACACTTTTCCTCTTGTTAACATGGAGGGGCATAATCGAACGTCGCCGGCGAAATAGATCGTCGGCGATCTATATTGGCGGCGGCGCAACAGCTGGCCGGAACCGTATTTTTGAAAAAGATGGCCGGCCATCTTTTTTTTCAATAATACGGTTAGCCCAGCCAAATGCCAGAGTTCGCCGGGTTTGAGATGGCCAGTTTTGTTTTTCAGCAATAATGGAAAAAAATGCCAGCCACCTCAAACCCGGTGAAATCCAAGGCATTTGGTCATGGGAGGAGCCAGCATTTGTAGTGCACTGCTCCCCCTGACATGCCAGGACACCAACCGGGCACCCTAGGGGGCACTTCTAAACATGTTTAAAAAATACACAAATAGCTCCCAGGTGCATAGCTCCCTTACCTTGGGTGTTGAGTCCCTCAAATGCCCCCCAAACCCACTCCCCACAACTCTACACCATTACCATAGCCCTTATGGGTGAAGGGGGGCACCTACATGTGGGTAGAGTGGGTTTTGGGGGGGGTTTGGAGGGCTCAACACTTAGCACCAGAAGTGTAACAGGTAGGGGGGGGATGGACCTGGGTCTGCCTGTCTGAAGTGCACTGCACCCATTAAAAACTGCTCCAGGGACCTGCATACTGCTGTCAGGGAGCTGGGTATGACATTTGAGGCTGGCATACAGGCTGGTCATGAAAATAAAAGGACCAAGTAAACCCGGCGAAATACTGCTTAACGCCGCTTTTTTTTTTCCATTATCCGTGAAAGCCAACCATCTGGTAGTCACGCCCATGCCTGCCCATGTCCCGCCTTCGCTACGCCGCCGACACGCCCCCTTGAACTTTCACCAGCATGGTGACGGGAAAGCGGCGATGGTTTCAAAAAAGCTGCGTTCGATTATACCGATTTTGCCACTTTTGAGAGATTGCCGGCCATCTCCCGATTTATGTTGGCAGATCGCTGGCGATCACTTTCGAAAATAAGCCTGAAAGTAACATAGTAAATGACGGGAGATAAAGACCTGAACAGTACATCCAGTCTGCCCAACAAGATGGACTCATTTTACATGGCTCCCATTTTATCCTGTGTCCGGCCATATCACTACTTGGTAAATACGAGACAAGGCTGAACATTCATGAATTTGCTGATCTCATCCTTTAAACTACAGGCAAAACTCTTCCCTGAACAGTTCTTAGTATATGAGCACAGGAATAGAGATGTTATATATACACTTACGTCTGCACATTTTGCAACACTGGCCTTGTACGTGCACTGCCAAAGTGTCTGCTGGACAGTTCAGAGGTGGACAGGCCACTCTTCTACATTCTACTGCTCCATACTAAGATGAATGACATGAGAAAAACAGAAGGAAATAAGTTAACACTGTATTAACATGTTACAATGAAGCTTAAAAAATGCAAACAGAAACTTAAGCAAAACTGCATAGATTAGAAAAAAAATGATGCCAATGAAGACCTACTCAATAAGACACCCCACTCATAAGAAAAGAAATTAGTGTGAACACCCACATTTAAGGTACATTTACATGGGCATTACAAGCTGCATTATTTGCATTTATCAGCGTTACTGCATGGCCATTTAGGGCAGAATCCTAGAAGGAATGCCCAGGGTTAGGTGCCAGGAAGATTCGTGCTAAAGTAGCATTCTGCAAAGAGCTCTGTGTGGAATGCCCGTTATAAAATACTAAACCTAACTCTGAGTGCGGCAGTTACACCTCCTAAAACCTGGTGTGGATCCTGGCAGTTGGATGCTTAAATGACCCCATTCTATAACATTGGGATTCAAGAAACTTCTTACCAATTAGAAAAGCAGCTAAAGATTTAGGGTGTCAACTTCGACAAGCATTTAACACTTGACTCTCAAATCAATGCACTGATAATGAAAGCTTTTAATACTTTGCGGAAATTAAGAAGGATCAGATCCTTTTTTAATCAGTCAGCTTATAGTTTACTGGTACAATCTTTACTTTTGTCCTGTCTAGACTACTGCAATGTCTGTAAATGGGACTAAATGAGGGTCTTCTTAGATGACTTCAAACACTACAGAACACTGCAGCACATCTGATTTATCGATCTTCTAAATACTTGTCCGCTTTTCCACTCCTGAAAAAGCTTCACTGACTTCCAGCAAGATCTCGTGTATTGTTTAAGCTCTGTTCTATGACTTTTTATAATAATTTATGGTTATGCTCCCTTATATCTAGGGAACATAATTCATCTCTCAGTCAGAAATTCAGCACTAGGATGCAGATTACCTTTGTTACTACAATGCCCCAGTCCAAGGGGTGTGAATTACAAAACTCTGTTTAATGGAACGCTCTTTTATCAATCATCATACTGGTGGAATTCTTTGCCACTGAATATTCAACAAATTTCTCAATAGTCAGCATTTAAGAAAGCTACTAAAACCTATTTTTATGATTGTTAGTGTTGGATATTTTAAATTGATGTACATCCAGGAATTTGTCCTGCATCTTCTGACTATGTACACTGCATAGAACTCTCAGGGAACATTGAGGTATAGAAGAGCAAAATATAACGTAATGTAATTACACCTAATTTCTGGGAACACCCAGACCCATCTATGCCCCTCCTGTGGTCAGATCCCCTTTTTATTGCACACTATACAATTTAGACATACATTTTTATAGAATAGGGTGCAGGGTGGATCTGCGTGCAAACCCAAATGGAAAAGGCCCTGACTCCAGCATTAATTACTGCCCCTCCCCCCAGATGGCAGACCCCCCCCCCCCCCCCACCTACAGCAATTCCCTCCAAATCCGCCAACTTTTGGCCCCTTGCAGCAATCACTCCATTGTGGTCCCCCCTCAGCAAAGTCCCCCATATGTGGGCAACTGCCTAATACATGGTAGCCTCCTCCCAGGAATACACAAGGAGTGGGAGTTAGACCTCCTTCCAGGCTCGTGCCACCCCCCATTTCCCTGAGACTGAAACCTTATAAATGGAACCCTCCTGGCAGCCCCCTGACCCGCATCCTTAACCCATTTCCTAAGCTTATTGAGAGTCCCTGGGGTCTAATGGACAGGAGCAATTCCCACTTACTCCCATTTGGACAATCAAGCTATCCAAAATGCCTGTTGAAACCTTTAGCCATAATACTGTAATATTTACACTAGAGGTCAGGCTTCCACATACAGGGCAAATAGAGGTCTGCCGTCTGGGATTGGAGTTTCTCACGGGAGGGGCGGAGGGATGCCTTTGGAAACAGATGGGATTAGATGTTGGAGAGGTGATCATGAGGGCAAACATTGGGAGGGGTGCTTGGGGGAGTACAAACATCAAGATTTATAGCTGCCCCTTACAGCAGGCACTTAAACATGCATCTATCCCAGCATCTATCTTTCTCAATACAGGTGTAGACTTCCTATCTGTATTGTAGGCCTATCCAGACCACTCCCTCTCTCCACACTACCCACACCCTCTTGATAGCTGTATATACTTAGCTACCCCACTTGTGGATGGCTCCTGCTCTGAAATAGCACAAATATCTGGGCCTTTCCAAACATTTACATGTTGCCATTTATATAGGGGGGGGGGGGGGTTCTAAAATAAGAGCCTTCATCAAACCAAAACTGCCAACTGTTATACTTCTTCTTGTTTTTACTACTCCCTATCAATGGATGACTTAGGGATGCAATTTGATGGAGTTCAAGCAAGAATCAGAAGAGCAGCCTAATGGTTAAAGCATCAAGCTACAAACCAGAGAAACTAGGGTTCAAATTACTCTGCTGCTCCTTGTGGTCTTGGGCAACTCAGTTAACTCTTTATTAGCTTAACTACAAACAAAGACTATGAGCCCTCCAGGGACAAGAACATACCTAACTTTGGGGTAGATGCATCAAGCAAACGTAAAAAAATCAGAAACGTAAAAACCTTTACCGAATCTCAAATAACGAAGCATGCTCCAAAAACACAGCCCCAAAAAGTTTGGTGCGGTATTGCAAACCCTGATTCCCGAAAGTTTCGCTAATGTGCCGTAGCAGCGTACGGAACGCATGTGCACTGGTCCATTCGGAAAGCGTGTGTTGTAGGCGTGGCTATCGCACGCCTGTGATGTCATAGGCGTGCGTCGACAGTGTAAAAGAATCAATTCGCCGCACTGTTTTTTTTTAATCACAGGTTCCTGCTGAGTACTAGCGGAGCTGATTTCATGCAGCTTTTCCTGAGATTGAGATTTTCAAAGTTTGGCTTTCTCCCTCTGGCTACCATTACTTCTCCAACTCGTACCAATGTTAATATACTGCGTATGTCTGCAGTGCACGCGCTGTATTAACGTGGTTACGACACGTTTTCTATAAGCTTTATTAAAAGCAAAACAGGCTAAGATACAGGTACAACGTGTTTTTGTCCAATCACAGCGCGTCTCGCGTATCTTCTTCGCTGCAATTGGTTCTTTTTTGAGTTTCACATTACAGTTTTTAGCCGGAGAGCCCTAACGACAGGTACAGACCTGTTGTTAGATTTCTCGGCGTTTTCCTTCGTTAAACCAATCGGAAAAGGTTAGTGCATGTCATTTGAAAAGGGTTTCTACACTGATTGCTCATCTGCATTCCATTTTCGTTAGCTGCTACGGTCCTCGAAAAATGGGCTTTAGTACATGAAACGGTTGGCGATTTCTTCGAAAAATGGTCGTTAAAGGGTTGTTAAAGTTTTGTGCATCTGGGCCTATATACCCAAATGTAATTCGCCTTGAGCTACTACTGAAAAGATGTGAGCCAAATGCAAAGAAATTGTATTTATATCAGAATAACAGCCTGTGGAATATTCCCTAGGAATTCTACCCCCCCCCCCCCCCCCCCCCCCCCGCATATTCTCCTTGAATATTCAGCTGCCAAAACTCACCCGCTGCATTAGATTGAACAAGAGGCTGTTTCATCAAGCATATAAACAACAGAGATTTTAACAACAGGTTTTCTATTTGTCTGCACAAACATAGGTCCAATTCAGATATTTATCAAATAATGTTAGCCAAATAATAATTTACATATACATTTTCTGCTGATCTCATTTAGATTTTAAGCTGGTTAAAGGAATATACAAAATACACTGGAAACATATTTTGTTCATGCAGGGAGTTCAAGCTCAATAGACTGCAACAATACAGAGCACAAAGACATGTCTAGGAACAGATAGCAAAATTACTTTCCAAAATCAGTACTTCCCCAGGGATATAATTAGAACAAAGGCAGGAGAAGCGTCAGAGGGAAAGCTGATTTTATTTACTAAATATTCACATTAAAATCTGGCACATGTCCAGCTCTCCTTCACAACTGTGTGCATTGCTATGGGATGCATACTAAAAAGGTAATAATTCTCCAAGTTAACATTCCGTATTCAAGAGCCATCATTGCACTATAATTAGGTGCTCTATCCCTGAAACCTTTTGCAAGAATCTTACTTTGCATGTGCAGTTCCTGCAGTGATCATCCTCTACCCAGGAGTCCTGGCCTCGATAGATCACTCCATTCACTTGGCAGGTCTTCTCACAGTGACAGCTTTCCAATTGACTAAGCCTTGTCTCTGCATAATTTAGCTACAAATGAAAATCACTTGGTATAATTTCTGTAATTCATATACAGGGTTTAAAAAAAAGGTTTTAAAATGAGCAACTCAAATTTTCTTTTTTTTTTTTTGTTTTGCAATGTCAAATGAAACCACAGTTAATGGAAGACAGATATATTGATGACAGATCCTACGAGTTAATGAAGGAAAGTAAAACAGGGCTGTCTCTCGGGTACCCTGAGGGTATTTAGAAGTGAGGCTACCCCACATCAGCATTGGGTAGTAAAAAAAAAAAATGGGAGATCAGAATGGATTCCTAATTACAGGTGAAAGGCACAGTGTCATCAGTAATGTATAAGCTTAGGTGTCAGTATTCAGCAGAACTTATCCAGGTAGGAAACATTCCTAAATCTCACTCAGCTGGTGCATACCTGGATTTTTAGTGGTATCGCAAATCAGCACTATCCTGAGAGTGGCAGACTCTGGGCAGAGCTAGCATTCATCCAATTAGCAGCGGTAAAGCAGATAAGTGCCCAGATGAAGTTAAAACTGCAAGAGGGCTGTCCAACCCATATCTGGATTCCTGGCTGAATATCTAGATACAAAAATCCTGCAATATCCAGTGTTTAAAAAAAACACTGAACAAAGCGGGCTGAACATCAGAGGCTTAGGCTTTTGAACATGTTGAAATATTTTGCCAAGCTTGCATTTAAACAGCCTTTGTAATGAAACTTTATCTGGGCCTTCCTGCTAATCTCCTACACTTGAAGCTCTCTATTGGACAAGTTCCTGGAGGAAAAGTCCATAATCTGCTATTAAGATAGACCTGAGGGAAGCCACTACATATCCCTGGAATCTTGTTACTGTGGGATTCTTTATGGAATCTTGCTACTATTTGGGATTCTGTCAGTACTTGTGACCTGGATTGGCCACTGTTGGAAGCCGGAAACTGGGCACGGTGGACCATTGTTCTGACCCAGCATGGCTATTCTTATATTCTAATACCAGTGATTCCAAGAATTAAGTTCAAGCTATGTTCTCTACTTTATCATGATACAAACGAAGCATCTTGCAGTTATTTTCAAGACACTTCAAGACAGTTATCTTCAAGATCCTGTATGAGCTTTGTTGTACTCGCATTCTGCTTGCAAAATTTGACTGGTAAGCAGGAACTAGTGCAGTGCATTTTTCTGTTGCAAAGTCCCTCATGGAATTCAGTTTAATTGCTGAAGGAGCCTATTTAACTTTTAGGAAACAGCTCAAGGCATTCTTTTTCAATCACGTTTTTTGGATAACCTGTTTTATTATCTTTTTATTAATTTTTTATTAGCTTACTTGGTTTTATGTCCTGTTATATTTTTGTTTAATTTGTGTTTTTTGTTCTATTATGTGTTCTTACATAATCTGCTTAAAACTGACTTCTAATTAAGTGGAATATAATTTTTGGAAATAAATAGATACAGCAAAACCCAGTTGCACTCTCCTGCCAGTAAAAATTATCTGTGTTTCTAGGATCCTAGAATCTGTGAAGGAAGCAGTGGAAAGCACACTAACCTAGAATATATACGTACTAAACCTGATAACACTGCATATGGTTGAAAGAAAACATGTAGGGGAAAATTCATCAAGGTAAAGTAAAAGTTTGTCTTTTATCTAACCTGGATGTATCACCAGATTCAGCAACCTGCAGGAGCTCAGCAGGTTGGGGGGGGTACTGAGAGCAGGGCAAGGGTAGAGTTGGAGAGTGGAGGATTTAGGGCAAAATTTTGTACCCCTCACTTTGGGTTCAGGACCCCAAAAACTGAAGGTCTGGCTATGCGACTGCTTACAGTTAACCTTGAAGTAGTCACTGACCTTTAACCATTAACATGACAGACATTTCAGAGCACTTAATATACCTGAAGAGGTGCAACTATCTGCACTGTATGTTATCTGCTGTACAGTCAATATATGATAGCTATTTTTTCTCTGTTTTAACTGTATAGCAAAATGCCGTGAACACCCCAAACATTTAAGACAGAGGTTTTGTAAATACTGTGTGTTATTTTTAGCAATTAACATACAGTGACTGCAAAGCTTTAACACAGCTTAGTAACAAGGTCCTTAGAAATTAATTCACTGCTTCCTGAAAGCTCTGTCCCCACAATGACTGGCTGCAAGTCATTAGCTGCCGCTCTTGGAGAGCACATGATAGCAGTAGGACTTTCTGAAACATGAACATTCACTGCTACTGGCTGCATATTAATATTGACCTGGATGCCTGGAACTCATTACCAGAGGTTATGGTAATAGCAGTTAGCATATCTGGGATTAAAAAATGTTTGGACTAGTTTCTAGAGGAAAAATTCATAATCTGCTATTAAGATAGAAATGCTGTCCCTGGGATTGGTAGCATGGAATCTTGTTACTCTTTGGGATTCTGGAATCATGCTACTCTTGGGTTGTGACATTTACATTCATACTAGTATAAAAGGCCCGTTTCGGTAGGCAATGAAACGGGCGCTAGGAAGGTAATCCCCCCCCCCCCGCAGCGTCCTTCCTGTCTCCCCTGCCCCCCCTGCAGCCATCCATCTGGTCTCAGGACCCCCTCCCCACCAACCCTCCTCTGCCCCTGCAGCCACGCATGTGCAGCGGCCCTCCTCTCTCCCCTGCTCCCCCTGCAGCCACCCATGTCCAGCGACTCTCCTCTCCCCCTGCCCCCCCTGCTGCCACCCATGTCCAGCAACCCTCCTCTCCCCCTGCAGCTACCCATTTCCAGCGACCCTCCTCTCCCCTGCCCCCCTGCAGCCACCCATGTCCAACGACCCTCCTCTCCTTTTCCCTTGCCCCCCCTGTAGCCACCCATGTCCAGCGACCCACCTCTCTCCCCTGCCCCCCCTGCAGCCACCCATGTCCAGTGACCCTCCTCTCCCCCTGCCCCCCCGCAGCGTCCCTTCTGTCTCCCCTGCCCTCCCCTGCAGCCACCCATCTGGTCTCAGGACCCCCTCCCCACATCCCTCTTCCCTGCCCCCCCCTGCAGCCATCCATGTCCAGCGACCCTCCTCTTCCCCTGCAGCCACCCATGTCCAGCAACCCTCCCCTCCCCCTGCCCCCCTCCAGCCACCCATGTCCAGTGACCCTCCCCTCCCCCCTCAGTGCATCACCCAAGCCCCTACCCCCCCCCCCGGGCACATCAATCCCCTCGCCACCTGCAGCTGCCAATACTAACACTGTCCAGCCGCTGCTGTGTCTCCTGTTGAGCAGCAGCGGCCGGTACAAAAAGAAAAAAAGCCAAAAAAAGATTTTAAACCTGAAACACGGCTCCGTAGACAGACATCTGGCATTGGCTGTCATCTCTGCAGCCGCTCATCCTCTCCCCTCTGACGTCGCTGCGCTCCTCCGGGGTCTTCCTGCAGGGGCAGTGACGTGGAGGGGAGAGGAGGAGCAGCTGCAGTGACGACAGCCAATGCCAGATGGCTGTCTGCGGAGCCGCGTTTCAGGTTAAAAATCTTTTTTTGGCTTTTTTCTTTTTGTACCGGCCGCTGCTGCTCCACAGGAGAAGCAGCAGCGGCCGGACAGCGTTAGTATCGGCATCTGCGGGTGGCAAGGGAGTTGATGTGCCCGAGAGGGGGGTAGGGGCTTTGGTGATGCACCGGGGGAGGGTCTTGGGTGATGTGTCAAGGGGGGGTAGGGGCTTAGGTGCTGCGCCGGGGCGGAGGGGCTTGGGTGTTACGCCAAGGGGGGGCACTGACAGTTGATTGGTAGGCAGGGGGAGGAGTAGGGAAACACGCTCCGTGTGTTTCTCTACTCCTCCCCCGCCTGGCTCGCGGTTTTGCAGGGAGGGGCTTGGGTGTTGCGCCGAGGGGGGGCACTGACAGCTGTTTCCCAGGCAGGGGGAGGAGTAGGGAAACACGCTCCGCGTGTTTCCCTACTCCTCCCCTTGCCTGGGAATCAGCTGTCAGTGACATCACTGACGTCAGTACATTCTAAACTGCCTAGCAGACCACCTCCGAGGGAGCCACGGTACCAGGCACATTAGAACGCTGGAGGTGAGAATTATTATATAGGATTTCTCCTACATTTGAAGCACTCCGTTGGACAAGTTTCTGGAGGAAGTCTATAATCTGTTATTAAGGTAGACCTGGAGGAAGCCACTGCTTAGCCCTGGGATCAGTAGCATGGAATCTTATTACTGTGGGATTCTGTATGGAATGTTGCTACTCTTTGGGATTTTTCCAGGTACTTGTGACCTGGATTGGCCACGAAAACAGGATACTGGGCTAGATGGACCATTGGTCTGACCCTGTATGGCTATTCTTATGTTCTTATGCTTTTAAGAATGATCCTGAAAACATTTTGCCGTTAAGATTCAAAAGCACTTATGTGGTCGACAGTGGTGCTAACTGCATAAGTGCTTTTAAATGACCAAAGTTAACCATCCAAAAAGAGAGCAGGGCTTGGCACATTACAGGGGCAGTGCCACTTAGATGTATAATTTATACTTGTAAGTGGAAATACTTATCCACCAAACATCTAAATTCAGAATGTAGGTAAGAACATCAGGCTGCAATCTGATAATATAAGAGGGATTTAAACGCAGGATAATTCTGAAAGTGAAGCAAACTGATTATGATTGGAAGATTTGAATATCAAGGGTAATTTTATCATGGAATTATTACATCAAATGCATGTTCTAACACCCTATGCTAGTATATGTATATGAAAAGTAGACATGTGCAGAAAGACAGCACATACTTTGATGCAGACCATGCGAGCCTGTTCCCAGGGGCCGGGGTTGTGATGAACACACATTTTCTAAAGGATATGAATCCACACATTGAATGCATACACAAATTTACATCCTCATTGGAGCATGTTTAAATGTGTGCGAGAGCATTTCTGCAGTGCTGGGGCTGGTTCTGGTTCTGGTTCTGGGACCCTATGGGACTCATTTTCAAAAGAGAAAAACGTCTAAAAAGAGGTATAAATCTGCATTTTGGACAATTTTCTCACAAAAATGTCCAAATTGGTATTTTCAAAACCGATTTTCAGATGATATTCAAAGAAGTCCATCAGAACTGTGTTCAAATCACAAGAGGACATGTCAGGGGTGTGTTAAGGGCAGGATCTGAGCGTTCCTAACATTTGGACGCTTTTCTGCCATAATGGAACAAAACAAAAACATCCAGGGCTATAAGTTGGATATTTTGGTCTAGACCTGTTTTATTAACAAATAAGCCATTAAAAAAGTGACCTAAATGACCAGATGACCACTGCAGGAAAAAAGGAATGACACTCCCTTACTCCTTCAGTTGTAACTGACCCCCTCCCACCCCACAAAGATATAAATGAAATAGTACATACCAGCCTCTATGACAGCTACAGATGTTATGGCCAGTCCTATTAGAGCAGCAAGCAGGTTCCTGGAGTAGCCTAGTAGTCAGTGCAGTGCACTGTGGAGAAGCTGACCCAGGCCCATAATCCACTCTAACTATTACAGTTGTGGTGGAAAGTGTCAGTCCCCCCAAAACCTACTGTACCCATATATAGGTGACACCTGCAGCCATAAGAGCTATTATAGTGGTGTACATTTGGGTACAGTAGCTTTTCGTGGGTTTTGAAGGGTTTGCCATACAATATACGGGGGTAATGGTGAGATGTGTACCTAGGACTGTTTATGTAAATTCCACTGCAGTGCCCCTAGGGTGCCCCACTGCTCTGCTGGGATGCCTGTGCGACCAGTCTACTAGGAAATCTGGCTCCTCCTATGTACCAATGGCTTTGTTTTGTGCGTTTCTACTTGATTTTTAGACGTTTTCAGCAAAACATACAAAGTCAGATTTAGACATTATATCGAAAATGCCTCTCCACATTATAAAAGACATGTGAGAGAGGCATTTTCAAATGGACATCCAAGTCAGATGTCCAGCCCATAATGTGCAAAATAGACGTGCATCTCATTTGTATTTTTTAACAGCAAATACGTCAAGATTTCCTGTTAGAAAATACATGAGATGGATGTTTTTGTGTTGAGGACATCCACTATGAACAGCCATTTTACAATCTGGAACGTCCAACATATGAACTGCAAAAAAGTAGAGAAAAGGCCATCTGTTTGGCAGCATTCTTAGAAGAACGACCACAAAGACATCCCTGCAGAGCAGAGGGGCAGCCTAGTGGTAATGCAGTGGATTCTGAACCAAGGGACCAAGGATCAAATCCCATTTTAACTCTTTAAGGGGTCCTTTTACTAAGTCGCGTAAGCGTCTACACATGCCCAACGTGAGCCAAAATGGAGTTACCGCCCGGCTACCAAGTGGCTCTTGCGGTAATTTCATTTTTGGCACGTGTCCGAAACGTACGTCTGAAAAATGTTTTTTATTTTTGGGCGTGCGTAACGGACGCACACCAAGTGGCATTTGGCGCACATAGGCCATTACTGCCCGGTTACACGCGTGAGTCTTTATGCTAGGTCAATGGCTGGCGGTAAAGTCTCAGACCCAAAATGGACGCGCAACCATTTTCATTTTGTCGCACGTCCATTTTCGGCAAAAATTTCAAAAAGGCCTTTTTCACAGGCGCGCTGAAAGATGGATCGACATGCACCCAAAACCTGCGTCTACACTACCGCAAGCCAGTTTTCAGTGCACCTTTGTAAAAGGACCCCTTATTTTGTAATTGTGAACCCTCAGGAAAAGAAAAATACCTGCTGCACCTGAATGTACCACTTCAATAGCCTTCAGGTTTGCAGCTGGTTTACATATTTAAGAATAGTAGGTATTTTTCTGTTTCTGGAGGGCTCACAATTAAAAAAAAAAAAAAAAAAAAGTGGGATTTGAGCCTGAGTCCCTTCATTTACAGTCCACTGCATAAACCACTAGGCTAATCCTCAGACTGGCTACCTGTATTGTTAAGGATGCCCATAGTACCTGAAGCTGTCAAAGAGCCTCGTATCTCCTTTCAGCTTCACTTTCAGGAGACAGGGAGAGGACAGCAACCACTGGGGGGTTAAGGAGGTGTCATGCCTTAATCCCTCCATTGGTCAGAGCACCTTTTTGTACCCTGGACGTATCTGAAACAGGTCTAATTTAGGACATCCTTCTTTACATTTCTTCCCATTTGGTAATCACTGCTGGATGTCCTGATTTTGGGCCCTCTCTCGTCCCACCCAAGACATGCCCCCTTGCTTTTTGGACATATTGCAGTGTCAGGCGTCCTTTTTCTGCCTTTGCAAAATCAAGATTTGGATGTTTCAAGCATATAGATGTCCATTTCGGTATTTTGAGACATCCACGTGTTTCGAAAATAAACTCCAAAGGAAGCTATAATGCCATTATGAAATAGACTTAAAATAAATAGGCACCTTTTTTCCAGATTTGACACAGGTGCCTTTTTATAAAATTAATTGCCCCCCCCCCCATAGGACACATCACAATGCCACCTTGCCTCATGACCCCCTACTGTACATATCCTCAGAACTGTATTTCATGTCATTTGGTGAAAATGGCATTGAAACCCATTTTCTACTCTATTTATTTAAATATTGGGATTTATTAACCACTTTTATGAAGAGATTCACCCAAGGCGGTGTGAAACAGATATAGCTTGATATAAAGAACTTATAACAGCATAACGATAGTAGATTGTAAGCACAAAATACAATCTATGAAGTAAACTTGGAGCTAAGTGAATTAAATACTATTAATAACAAGATACAGTGCCAGAAATACACCTATTAAAACTGCTCAGTAGAACATTTATATAACGTAAATAGGATAATTGTTGGTAGAATACAAATGATGCATCATAATAGGCAACATGGAAGCATATTCATGTAACAGATATCTGAGGCCTACAATCTTTCTCTAATGCAGTGTTTTTTTAATCTATTCTTTGACATGGAACGTTAGAAGCCCAGAGAGACAATACGTTAGAGTATAGGGACTACGTGTCATTGATTGTCCGATACACAGTCTCATTGACAGCAGGAGAGATGAACTGAGATATGATACGAAAGAGTGAAAATGCCAGCAATGCTCATGGCTTATCTAATAGTTTGGTCAAAGCACTAAAGAGAAATGAAGAACACAAAGACACTGCCAGTGATGTTGCGGTACCTACTTTTGCAGTCATTTTGGCCAAGAGTTCCTGCAAATCCATGATTCCTTGCACCAGACTTAAGAAATCACTGCAGGTTGGGCATGCTCAATAAAAGAAGTATAACAGAAGAAATAAATAGGATGCCTGATAATAGTTGGAAAAAAAAACCCAGCATGATGGGTTCTTGCTTGAAATCATAACACAGATCAAGTTCTTCCAATTTAAGGTGGCATTTTATAACAGATTAAAAATCAATTACAGTACCACCCTCTTTTATCTCCCTTCACTTATGAATTGGGGAAGTACTTTCAAACTATCAGGCAGTGCATTTTAAACTGTGTCTGTAGCCAGTTTCAAATGCACTGTGAGGAAATTCAATGAGGGCTCTATTGTATATAAAAATAAACATTTATCATATAACTGGTTCAACAATTTATAAAAGCCTTAAATACATAAACCTGTAAGAAAATGTAAACACTTGTTCAGAATGTTTTCAATAAATATCATTACATGGATTTCCCACTTTAAGAACTGTTCTTGAATTGGATTCCAGTAGACTATCACTAGTCAGATGTGACTGGTGTCTACTACGTGGACGTGGCCTGTGACATGAAAGGCACTCTGACACTTACAGACATGTGAAACCAGACTCATACAGTCTAAAGTCTGTGTGCATGGTTATAGAATATACCCAAGTCTGTGCGTAATTTAGATGTTGGTATTTACACCAAGTTTTATTTGGTGTAACTGCTGTGATTAAATTTAGTAATGCGGATGGGTGCTCGGCATATTCTATAAACCGCACACAAATTTAGGCTTATTCTATAAAGTACACCTATATTTAGGTGCCCTTTATAGACTACTAGTAAAAAAGGCCCGTTTCTGGAACGAATGGAACGGGCGCTAGCAAGGTTTTCCTGGGAGTATGTATGTTTGAGAGAGAGAGCCAGAGTGAATGTGCAGGTGTGTGACAGAGTGAGACTGTCTGTATGAGAGTGTGTGACAGGGCCCCCTCCCCTGTTCCTAATGCCCCTCACCCTGTTCCCTCCCCTCCTTTTCTTCCTCCTTCCCACACTTTGGGTTCCTTAAGGCTTTCAAAAGTCTATGTACCCCCATGGCCCTAACGCCCAAGTATCCGGATACCCCACCGCTTTCCTCCTCACCCCTCCCCCAAGATGTAATACTTTCACGTCCTTCATTTTTTTAAAAAAGTGTCCTATCTACCCTGTGTACAAATGCCCGGCATTCAGATTGTGTTCCTCTCGTAAATTTTCATTTCTTTCATTCATTCAGAACTTGCCCCCCCCTCCCCCCCCCCCGAACACTTTTGGTTCCTTCAGTCTTTTAAAACTCTCCTATCAACCCTGCGTCCTAATGGCCAGCACTCAGATTGTTTTGCTTTGCCAAATTGTCTGTCACCTGCCTAGCAGACCACTTCCGGCAGGCATGGTCCCAGGCACATCCTGTTGGAGGTGAGAATTATTATATAGGATACTTAGGCTTATTTTGTTTCAGCACCAATTTTTTATGCCTCATATATAGATTTTAATCCTAACTGGGGGAAGAGCTGGTATAAAAAGTAGTTAAGACTTGCTAAACAAAACAATTAGCTCACCTGACAATATTCAGCCCAGAGTGGTCAGTGGTTATTCAGCCACTGACAGGTGTAGGCTAAGTTAAACCTGGGTATTCAATGCTGGGCATCATTGAATATGTGTGTCAACAGCCCAGATAACCTGAAAGTTATTCAGGCACCAGACAATATTCAGACATGTGACCAGGTAGCTTGGTGGATAAAATTAGTACACCTTTCTTCCTGTCCTAATTTTATCTGCATTCTTGACTGGTTGGTGGCCTGAATATCATCACTAGCCAGCTACGTGCCAGCTCTACCCAAGCTCTAAACCATGCAAAGGCTCTAACACCTGTTTTTATCATGGATTACTTCCTGCAGTATTCTCTAAACTGTAGTAACTGTGCCGCAGTTTTGTGAGTATCACAATAAGGAGGTTAACAGGCAGATATTACTAACACTGATAATGCACTTCTCTTCCCTTTCAATGATATTTAAAGAGGAATGATGCCCTAAGTTCAAAACCTTCCTATCCCACACCAAACCATGGCCCCCATTCCAGAACCACCTTCTGAAAAACAAGACCGTACAAGTCTCCCACTCTCAATAATCCAACCGCCTTGAATCCACCCCCACAGGATAAAATGCCCATCATAATTTCTTGTATGGGACAAAGCAGAGCCTGGGACCAGCTGGTGCTATTTTGTATAATAGTGTTGATGGGGCAGGAGTGACCAGAGCTGGCCCCTGCCTCTTTAGAAACCTGTGCACTCCTGCAAGTAGGAGGAGAGGATAGGGAAGGAGGAAGGTTTGAGGGTACTCGCAACCTTGGAGTCATCTTTGATTCCTCTCTCTCCTTCTCTGCGCATATTCAACAGATCGCCAAAACCTGTTGTTTCTTTA
Source organism: Microcaecilia unicolor (assembly GCF_901765095.1). NCBI lineage: Eukaryota > Metazoa > Chordata > Amphibia > Gymnophiona > Siphonopidae > Microcaecilia > Microcaecilia unicolor. Next base: position 147,761,453 of record NC_044034.1, read on the forward strand.
TCTACAATATTAGCAAAATTCGCCCCTTCCTTTCTGAATACACTGCCAGAACCCTTATCCACACCCTTGTCACCTCTCACTTGGACTATTGCAATTTACTTCTCACTGGTCTTCCGCTCAGCCATCTCTCTCCTCTCCAATCTGTCCAAAATTCTGTGGCACGACTTATTTTCCGCCAGAATCATTATACCCACACTAGCCCACTCCTCAAGTCACTTCACTGGGTCCCTGTCCGCTTCCGCATTCAATTTAAACTTCTCGTACTGACCTTTAAATGCATCCACTCTGCAGCCTCCCATTACCTCTCCACTCTCATCTTTCCCTATATTCCTCCCTGTGAACTCCGCTCACTGGACAAATCTCTCTTGTCATCCCCCTTCTCCTCCATTGCTAACTCCAGGCTTCGCTCCTTTTCTCTCGCGGCACCTTATGCCTGGAATAGACTTCCTGGACCTATACATCTAGCTGCACCTCTACCTGTTTTCAAATCTATGCTGAAAACCCACCTTTTCACTGCTGCTTTTTAGCTCCCATTACTTCCCTCACCCGTAACTGTCTTGTCTGTCTGTATTATTTAGATTGTAAGCTCTTTTGAGCAGGGACTGTCTCTTTGTATCAGGTGTTCAGCTCTGCGTGCGTCTGGTAGCGCTATACAAATGCTAATAACAATAATAATACTTTTTCCTTTGGGGTTGAAGTTGCTCTGGGTAGGGCTTACACATTTACACTTTTTTGGGAGGATTCTAGGGAAGTAAGTTTCAGGGAGGCTTGCATTCTGAGAGGGAGTTTTGGAAGGCAGGTGCTTTAGTGCTGGTAAGGTTTGGAATCTGGGGTATTACGCCCCTTTAAATATTAGCAGGGAAAACCCAAGAGCATTGACAAACATGTTAACTTCTTCCTGAAGGATCAGCAGGATGGAAATATCTCTTGAGATGCAATTAACTTCTATAAATTAACAGGATCCACATTAATATATTTGAGTATTAATGAGTTGATCTGTACATATTTGGTGTAATATGGAAATCTTTGTTACCAATATCACATAATAACATGTTTCTAAGATTATTCTTGGGTTCTCTTAGCCATACAGAAATCAGTGATAGTCAACTGTACATGTGCAAGCATTTAAATAAATTAATTAGTACTTACTGCGATTCAGATTAGGACACTGCGTTATGTATCCATTTGGCATAAAGACGATTTTCACATCTTGCATAATACCCTTTGTGAAAGAAGAGAGAGTGGTAGTATGGGCTATAGTGAAACAGTTAAACAGTACAAAGCAATTACATTCATAAAACATTGATACGTGTAAATGTGCTCATAAAAATACTGACTGGTGTATAAGTATGAGCCGTAACACAATAGCGTGTGCAGGCAAATGTCTACAAGGGCAGGGATTGAGTGGCTCATGGGCAGAGTTCACAAGTATATTAACTGTGCATTCTTGCATAATCCAAGCAGAGACACTTACACTTCCTCAGGACTTGGAGTAACGGGTTTACACCTGCAGGGCAAGTGTGATTTCTGCACTTAAAGCTGGTATTTTACAAAGACACGTGGAGGGGCATAATCGAAAGGAGACGACCATCTCTAAGGGCGTCCATCTCTCGTTTTGATAATACAGTCGAGGACACCAAAATCTCAACATTTAGGTCGACCTTAGAGATGGTCGACCTAAATGTTGAGATGGTCGACCTTAGAGATGGTCAGCCCCAGTTTTCGACCATAATGGAAACCGAGGACGCTAATCTCAAAATCGACCAAATCCAAGGCATTTGGGTCATGAGAGGAGCCAGCATTCATAGTGCACTGGTCCCCCTCACATGCCAGGACACCAACCGGGCACCCTAGGGGGCCCTGCAGTGGACTTCACAAATTGCTCCCAAGTGCATAGCTCTCTTACCTTCCGGGCTGAGCCCCCCAAACCTCCCCAAAACCCACTCCCCACAACTGTACACCACTACCATAGCCCTAAGGGGTGAAGGGGGCACCTAAATGTGGGTACAGTGGGTTTCGAGTGGGTTTTGGAGGGCTCACATTTACCACCACAAGTGTAACAGGTGGGGGGGATGGGCCTGGATCCACCTGCCTGAAGTGCACTGCACCCACTAAAAACTGCTCCAGGGACCTGCATACTACTGTCACGGAGCTGGGTATGACATTTGAGGCTGGCATAGAGGCTGGAAAAAAATGTTTTTTTAATTTTTTGGGGGGAGTGGGATGGGGTTGGTGACCTCTGGGGGAGTAAGGGGAGGTCATCCCCGATTCCCTCTGGTGGTCATCTGGTCAGTTTGGGCTCCTTTTCGAGGCTTGGATGTGAAAAAAAGGGCCCAAGTAAAGTCGTCCAAATGCTCGTCAGGGACACCCTTCTTTTTTCCATTATCGGCCGAGGACGCCCATCTCTTAACCACGCCCCCACCCCGCCTTCGGTACACTGCCAGCACGCCCCCGTGAACTTTGGTCATCCCCGCGACGGAAAGCAGTTGTGGATGCCCAAAATCAGCTATCGATTATGCCGATTTGGGCAACCCTGAGAGAAGGATGACCATCTCCCGATTTGTGTCGGAAGATGGGCGACTTTCTCTTTTGAAAATGCCCCTGATAGGGGCTCATTTTCAAAAGAGAAAAACACTCAAAAAGTAGCATAAATCTGCATTTGAATGTTTAAAAAGGGCTCACCATACAATATAAGGGGGTAATGGTGAGATGTGTACTTAGGACCTTTTATGTGAAGTCCACTGCAATGCCCTCTAGGGTGCCCCACTGCTCTGCTGGGATCACTGTGTGGCCAGTCTACTAGGAAATCTGGCTCCTCCTATGTCCCAATGGCTTGATTTTGTGCATTTTTCACTTGGACGGTTTTTGGGGGTTTTTAATGGTCCAAAAAATGGGCATACTAAGCACAACAATGACTAGGAAATGGTTGTTTTCAAAGAAAAATGATAGATGTTTTTCTGGTTTGAAAATGGTCATTTTCACTACTTGATTTGTGGACGTTTTCATCAAAATGTCCAAAACTGGATATAGACATATCAAAAATGCCCCTCATAGCACCAGTGTGTCTTTATAAAATAGTGCTAAGTAGTCACCTACATAACTTCTTAAATCCTAAAAATGATCATTTATCATTTATTAAATTTAATATACTTCCCTTTTTGCAATACAAATTAGAGTGGTTCACTATGCAATAATACAATTAAAACTGAAATAAAAGCAAAACTCCATAGTAAGATAGGAAAGAACCAATCAGACAATAGATAAATAAAAACATTTTCATTCATTCACTAACTGTAGTCTCACTGAGTGCCACCATGTCTCACATTCCAGACAAGACTTTAGAAGTTATAAAAGCTAATTCAAACAAATAAGTCTTTAACTCAGCAGAAACATTCATCGACCCCTCCCCCAATGCTCACCTACCCTTACTCACACCTCTCCTACTCCCTTCACTCTTGCCCATTCCCCTCCGCCTCATCTACCCTCCAATTGCTCACTTACCCTTGCTCATACTTCTTCTACTCCCCTCATCCCTGCAGTTCTACATTCCTATTTCTTTTATTACTCCGATAATACCCAACTTATTTTTCTCCACCAATACTTTGTAATCCCAATTACTATGTAAGCCGCAATGAACCTGCTTTGAGTGGGAAAGCGCAGGGTACAAATGTAATAAACAAATAAATACATTATAGGAATGTTCCAGATGCAATTGCTTTGGCAAAGAATTCCACAACGCTGGAGCCAAGAAATAAAATGCAGAACTTTGAGTAGAGGCCCAATGGGCCTGTGGGTGAGAAATAACAAGCCAATTGTTAAGTAGTGACCCAAGCGCACATGCGGGTGTGTAGGGAATAAGGAGTAAAGATAAATAAATTGGTGTGCCACTACGAAGAAACTTATTAACTAATGTCAATATTTTATACTGGACTCTATTCTATTGGTAACCAGTGCAGTTGTTTCAATAATGGAGTAGCATGATCATAACATTTGGCCTGACAGAGTATTGGAGAGTTTGTAGATGTTTAAGGTTGGATCACATTATACCTGCATAGATGGTATTGCCGTAGTCATATCTTGAATTAATGATTGCATAGAATAATGTACAAAGAGAGTCAGTATCTATGTAGTTATGGACAGCTCTAAGTTTACAGAGAAAGTAAAAGCTTGTTTTAGGCACATTGGAAATTTGAGGTGAAAAGGAGAGTGTAGAGTCAAGAAAGATACCGTGATAACGAAAAGATGTAACTGGGGTTACTGATCTATCAAAAAGGATTGGCACTAGTGATGGTGGAGAGGCAGTTTCTGTAACCCAGCACGCCACTGTTTTATCAGGGTTACAGACAAGTTGATGTTCCGTAAGCCAGTTAGCTACCTCCTAGGGAAAGTGCATGCATCTTTACCCTTCAAAGCCTTGACACCTTAATTTAGCATGTTTGTTGAATCTGTGCTGTTTATGTGATTCGAAGCCACTAATCTAAACTCAAACTTCACACACGGAGGAACCAAATGCACACTTGATTTTTCACTATACTAAGCAGCAATGACCAAAGGGCATTGAACAGTGAAGAAAAGAAAAACATGGGGGAAGGGAAGGGATTTGGCTCATAACCTTTTCAATTACAACAGGTGTTTTTCTGTCCCCAGAGGACTTATTATTTAAATTTGTACCTGAGGCAATGGAGGGTTAAGTGGCTTGCTCAAGATCACAAGGAGCCACAGTGGGATTTGAACTGGGCTTCCCTGTATCCCAGCTTGCTGCTCTAACCATTAGGCTACTCCTCCACTCTAAAGGAGAAGGTTTAAAAAAAATGTAAAGGAATGAATTTTCAAGGGATTGGGCATTTAGGGGCCCTTTTACTAAGCTTAGCGTGTGCTAAATGCCACGTGGCCCATGGGTATAAAATAGGACAAGAAACATTTAGCATGTGCTAATGTAATTGGCGCATGTTAAGCTTTAGAAGAAGAGCCCCTTAATCTAGGAAATATGAGCCTTCATCAATCCTTCTGGAAATTTACTTAGGGCTAAAATGTATAAAGAGAGCATCAAAATTCACGAACTCTCTGTCTATCTTAAGCATTCGAGTGTGAATGCAGAAATAACAGGAATAACTCTCTATGGAAAAGTTATCCTTATAGCATCCAGGCTTGATTTAGTCTGATTGAAGATCCACTATAAATTTGAACAGATAAAATATCTGCACTGCTTTTTGTGTTGCTCATCCCACTGAATATTTACTTCCTAGGTTTTACTGTAGGTTCCTACATTTAAGTGGTTTCCACTGAAAATGTAGGTTCATTAATTCAAATGTTATTTATTTATAACAAGATTTATAAACACCATTATCAACAATTCTAAGTGGTGTACAAAAATACATTCACAATTCAAAAAAACAAAAAAGGACCTAAAATAAGTACAATAAAAACATAAAAACTGTAAATCATAAGCCTGGGTAAACGAGTAAGTTTGAGTAGTTTCCTAAACTGAAGATAACTCCCAATTTTGCATAATTCTACTAGGAAATTACTCCAATGGCATGCACCCTCCACATAGAAGATTTTTGATCTAAGGAATGCGAGCTGCTTGTAACAGGGAACATTTAACAACATTTTAACTGTGGACCTTAAAGGACGAGGTGGACAGTAAACCTACAAAACTATAGCTAAAGAATTGAAATGCCCATGCATTGCCCTATAAATCAAGCACAAAACCTTAAATTGAACTCTCCATTTCAGAGGGTTTAGGCAAGTAGCACTAGCATTTTTAGAACGTGCTAAAAATTAGCTTGCACTAACCGTTAGATGCCCATTCCCCCCTAAGGGCATGATATTTAAAGGAATTTATCTGAAAAATGGCAGCCACCACTAACCGTTGATATTCAGTGACACTAATCGGACAGTCATGCTAATTATCCTCACAGATCATGCCGCGGTGGTGAATGGACAGAGTGACAGCAGAGTGGGTTCCCATATGGAAAGCAGAAATATTATCACTGCTATCCATATGACTCTTGTTTTTTTCTGATCTAACTTTATCTAGAGAGCGATCCAGATAGGCTGAATATCCTTACAGGTCATATCCGGACTGTGCTGGGGTGGTATGTGAGAAGAGTGAGAGCAGGAAGTTAGACAGAAAGCAGCGATGTTCTAACTGCTATCCATACAATTCTCAGTTGTTCTGTCCTACCTTTATCTGGAGAGTGATCCAGATAGGTCCTATGCTGCCCATTGTACTTGGGTATTCAGTGCCGGTCACTATCTAGATAACAGACCTGAATTCCACTTTATTTAGCTGCCATAGCCAGCACATAAAAAGAACACTGACTGCAATAGTTGCATATTGATCGGTAAGCGTTTATTGAAAATTGACTAGAAAGGATGTAATTATTAATTACCTTCCAGGACATGAGTTTATTTTCTAAATCACCCTGAGCCAAATAAAACGTTAGATAACAATCATAATCCAAATCATTTACACAAAGAATATACTCAAAGCACATAACAGGATAAATCCCAGCATTCTGGCTGTGAAATTATATTGGGGCCTAGTTAGAAAGCTGTTAACATGGCGATTAACATGAGCTAATGGTTAATGCAGCACCATAGCAGTTAGAGGGTCATTCTATACAGGGGCACCAATGTTTAGGTGAACATGAGTGAATGACTAGAATACAAGTATAGATGTGCGTATGTATACACATAGGTACATAAGGGCCAACATTTGACTACACAGTATTCAATAAAATGCCCTAAATGCAATGGTGTACAGTTTGAAGTTGGGTATACAATAGACCAGCCATTCCCAACCCACTCAGGTTCAGTTTATTTGATATACCACAACATTTTCAAAAAGAAATCTAAGCACTGTACACAGTAAAAGAGAATTTGCTTGGGGAGGGGAGAAGGAGACAAAACTACAATCAATAAACAATACAAACAAAAGGAACGAAAGGGGAGTGGGGAGAGAAAAGAATTACAAAGTGAAGAAAGGTAAGAGTCTTGGAGGGAGAACACAAAAAGGTGGCACGACTGACTGCTCCAGGAAGCATGCTTGTGGTGCAGAAAGGAAATGTGCAAATTAATCATTTTCAGAACATGAAGGAAATCCCAGGGAGAAATAATATGTTTGAAGCTAAGACTTGAGTTTAGAAAAGAAATGTTCAAGCCTCAAATAAAGAGGGAGGGCATTCCAGCGATTTGGACCAGCTACAGTAAAACACAAGGGTCTGGTGGTGTCTAAGAAAACATTACAGAAGGATGGAACTGTCAGAAGCCCTTGGGCAGCAGACTGTAGGGCCCTTGCAGGAGAAAGGGAACCAACAGACTAGCTAAGAAGATTGCATGTAATGACAGAGAATATTAAGTTTAAAAGAGATCCTATAAGATATTGGGAGCATATGTTCTGAAATCAAAAGAGGGGTAACATGATCACATTTCCTACAGTCATGTAGAAGCTTAACTACAGTGTTTTGGATTTGCAAGACAGGCAAACATATCAGGAAGGAATTGCAGTAGTCAAGTTTAGATAATACCAGTGAATGTATAAGAATATGGAGCAAAGCAGGTTCCAGAAAACAGCAGATCAAGCGGATCCATCTGAGAGTGAAGAAAGAAGAGGATACTTTCTTAGAAATATGGGGCAGGAAGTGACACACAGGATTTTCATAGAAGAGGAATATCATATCAGGAGGGAATTGCAATAGTTTGAATAATACCAGTGAATTTATAAGAATATGGAGCGAAGCAGGTTCCAGAAAACAGCAGATCGAGCAGACCCATCTGAGAGTGAAAAAGAAGAGGATACTTTCTTAGAAATATGGGGGCTGGAAGGAGAGATTGTTATCAAAATACCCAGGATTTTCATAGATGAGGAACAGGCAAGAAGATTCCCTTTGATAGTAAACTGTGGAAGAATGGAATCAGATGGTTGGGAGTTAAAAATCATAGCAACAGTTATAGATGGCTCAGGTCTCATGCTATTACCAGTTAACCAGTCTGCTACTGCATCAAGCTTGCTAGAAATCAGTGGATAAATAGAAGAAGAATGAGAGTCAAAAGGGAAAAGTAGGTGAATATCATCAGCATAAATGAAGAAAGTAAAGCCTGAAGACTGAAGCAAGAAAGGAGAAGGAATTAGAATAGTGGACTATGTATGAGCACTCAGACCATAGGCACCCGGTATAAGAGGCTTGGAGAGGCTAAGCCTCCTCCCTGCTGCAGTAGAATGGATCAGCTGTGGAGTCCAGCTGCTCTGAGGGGATTAAATTGTTGATTTACCTCCATCCTCACAGCAGGAGCTGCAGTGAAAGCCCTCTAGCAGTTGTAGAAATTGGTTTATGGTTTGTTTACCTTACTGCTGGGAAAGCAGGGGGGGTTGGCTGGAGGTGTCCTGGGTTGCCAGGGAGATATTTAACAAGGATGACTTCCTGAACTGCACTGAGGACAGATAGCAGCAGAACAGATACTGGGCCAGCATGATCAGAAAAAGACACCAGACAACAAAGGTAGAAAAGATAATTTTATTTTCATTATAGTGTTTGGAATATGTCCACTTTGAGAATCAGGTGCTCAACATTAAAAGTTTATATTTATTTACTTATTTATGGCATTTTATCCCACATTAAACATGAATTAGGGTGTTTTGTGGCTCTACTTGAGAATTGTGATGATATGATCCCTTGTTTCATATTGTTGACAGTCTGCATTTTCCGTATAGGTGGTATATTGGTGTATTAGGTCTGCCCAGTGTAATATTTATGGTACAGTAAGGTTCTGAGTGTGTTTTTGGACAAAGTTGTGCATAGTGTTGCAGTTGAGCGATTGTGGTTAGAATATGTGTTGAGCAACCACTTTATTCTTTGACATATGATACATATCTAATATATAAATTTAATAAAAGGTATTAATTGTAACTTTTATTTTTATTTATTTATTTTTTTCTGCGTGTTATCAGACAATTATGGATTTAAGCTCCACCCCTGGCCCCACCCCTAACCCCGCCCCCTTTAGCCTCCCCAAACAGTTGGGCCACCGACCGCCTATGACTCAGACAGACAAGAGATTCTGCCTATTAGACAGAATCTGGATGCAGTATAGGCGGGGCATACAGTTACATACATAAAATCCCTCTAAGACTCTCACAAGGGGGTATTACATACATAAATTATAGAATACTATCATTTACAGACTTTTTTTTTTTTAGCAATATAGGTGTTAGTATTTACTTCGTCTCTATGACTGGTATAATCTTTTATCATTTATTAAAATTTCCTGTACCACCTCAGTTGCCATGCAAGTCTAGGTGGTTAACAATAGTCTAGCATGAAGAAAAGGAACTCCATTATGTAACAGGAAAGAGGACATTCATCCTGAGCACATACACACAGGATACCACATTAGCTATTGGTAGTATTGCTCCTGTTATTCTCCTCCAACCCCGCTTCCACCTACTCTAACCACCTGGTGGGATGAAAATGGGTAAAATTAATTCTCTAAATCTTTGCCAAAAGCCAGGGGTGAACTGACAGTGATCATGGCCCTCAGGCAATAAGGGTCATGGGCCCCTTAATCACTATCAAAAGTGATTAAATTAGATGGAAACTAAGGGAGATTGGGTCCTCTGACACTGCCTTGTTCAAAGCCATCTTTAAAAAAATAGGTCTTAAGGGCTGTTCAGAATTGTGTAAATGAAGTCTCAGACTGTACAGAAAGGGGCAAATTGTTTCATAAAGCAGAATTCCTAGTCTCTCCCCATAAGTGGTTGTGCCTAAAATATACTTGTGTATTTGCACAACTACACTAATATTCTATCATGGAAAGTAGGTTCTTACTTTCCTTCATAAAATAGGCCCCAAATAGGCACCTACAAATATGCATCTCTTTCTAGAATTACCCTTCATATGCACAGTAATTTGCATGTTGACAGCTAACAAGGAATAGGGCAAAAATTAGATGGAGAATGGGCAAAGAATACAAGGGGATGGCAGAAATCATGAAGGAAATAATATCACCTGAACCGATCATGTTGTCTGCCATTCAGTTTATGCACGGTGAAGAACTTTCATCTGCATTTACTGAATGCCAAAATGTTGGGTAAATCCCCAATAGTTAATGCCATTAACCACTGATAACTGCAAAATACTTCCACACTTTAATAAACAGGTTTTTCCAAAGCTTAAGAATTTACTGTTCATTTCACAATCAAATACTAATAGACATATTAGGAGGTTGCAGCACCCTTACAATAGGACACATATTTTTAAGACTTCTTGAGAGCTTCACCATGCTAGATTTGCTAGAGTTTACTTCTATGTGATTATACACTAACACCATGAAAGCAAACAGAATATACTGCATAAGATAAGACTGTAGGTAAATAATGCACACAAAGGTATTTTAGTGTACTGTAAAGCAGTAACACCATTAAGTAAATCTAAGTCTCAATGAAGCCATAACAAAAATGAATGATATACAGGAACATAACCAAGAGAAGTTATTTTGGACAAAACAATATATAACAAAAACTAGTTATCCAGTTTGTTCATAGGCAGATTCACATGAGACATATAGAAACATCCAGTCTGTCCTTCCAAACTGATAGCCCAGCCTTTACAAATCCAGACTCTCGGGCTAAGCAAGATTATTACCAGTTAGGTAGACTGAAATTCAGTGTTCACAAGATACCTAAGTAGCGTGATAAGACCTCTATTCCACAGTTTCTCAATCTACCTTGATGACTCCATAGCCAGTTTGGATTTCAGAATACCCACTCCAAAGTATGTGAGATAAATCTGCATGCAATGGAGAATCAGTGTATGCAAATTCATGCCACATATATTCATAGCAGATATCCTGAAAACTGAACTGATTCTGAAGTCACTTCCAGGGATGTGGGAAGCCCTGTTCTACTTTTTAACATATACTCAGATCAGTTTAAATCAACAATTCAAATTAATGATTATAACTTACTATGCAAAACCTTATACATTTCAGTCAAGAGAACAACTCATTACTGTATATACCACCTCATTCCTCTAGTAAACAAATGCAGATGATAATGTATTTGTGAGTTGTGTAGAATAAGCTGTCTGTTCTAGCATTTCTGCTTTTAAACATTCTTCCACAAGTAGGTTAAAGTAATTTCATTGACCTAAATTTAACCTAATCTTAAAAGTAAATGCTGATCTGATGTTTCTGAATCTGTCATCCCTTGTCATTCATGCCATTGTATTGCTCATTCTTTGAGAGAGGTTTACCAAAAATACTGAGCATTTATGAAAATGCAGTGCATGCTTTTAGTTTGGAAGATGAATTAATGTTCATTATCACAATAATAAATCATATTTTATGGTGTCTCTGGTACTTCAGAAGCATAGCGAGGAAACTTGGGCTATTTTCCAAGTATGCAGGCAACACAGCGTGATACATCCAGACAAGATGAAGAATAATTTGTGGCAATGGACTCAATGTTGCAGGCAAGTAAATAATATAGAGGGGCATAATCGAACGGGGGCGCCCATCTCTAAGGGCGCCCATCTCCGAGGCCGGCCCCGGGAAGGGGCGGAGCTAACTGTATTATTGAATAAGATGGGCATCCATCTTTCGTTTCGATAATACAGTCAGGGCCGGCCAAATCTCAACATTTAGGTCAACCTTAGAAATGGTCAACCTAAATGTTGAGATCGCAGGACTTAGAGATGGCCAGCCTCGGTTTTCACCGATAATGGAAACCGAGGTCGGCCATCTCAAAACCGGCCAAATCCAAGCCCTTTGGTCGTGGGAGGAGCCAGCATTTGTAGTGCACTGGTCCCCTTCACATGCCAGGCACCCTAGGGGGCACTGCAGTGGACTTCATTAATTGCTCCCAGGTACATAGCTCCCTTCCCTTGGGTGCTGAGCCCCTCAAATACCCCCCAAAAAACCCACTCCCCACAACTGTACACCACTACCATAGCCCTTATGGGTGAAGGGGGGCACCTACATGTGGGTACAGTGGGTTTCAGGTGGGTTTTGGAGGGCTCACATTTATCACCACAAGTGTAACAGGTGGAGGGGATGGGCCTGGGTCCGCCTGCCTGAAGTGCACTGTACCTAATAAAACTGCTCCAGGGACCTGCATACTGCTGCCATGGAGCTGGGTATGACATTTGAGGCTGGCATAAAGGCTGGCAACAAAATGTTTTCAACTCTTTTTAGGGTGGGAGGGGGTTGGTGACCACTGGGGGAGTATGGGGAGGTCATCCCCGATTCCCTCCGGTGGTCATCTGGTCAGTTTGGGCACCTTTTTGAGGCTTGGTCCTGAAAATAAATGGACCAAGTAAAGTCGGCCAAATGCTCGTCAGGGCCGCCCTTCTTTTTTCCATTATCGACCGAGGGCGCCCATGTGTTAACCACGCCCCTGTCCCTCCTTCGCTACGCCTCCGACAGCCCCCTTAAACTTTCGCCGCTCCTGCGACGGACTGCAGTTGAGGGCGGCCAAAATCGGCTTTTGATTATGCCGATTTGGCCGCCCTTAGGAGAAGGGCACCCATCTCCCGATTTGTGTCGGAAGATGGGCGCCCTTCTCCTTCAAAAATAAGCAGGATAGTGTCTCTGTGTACAGAACTATCTGTAATGTGATTTATCACACACAATGAATGGAAGATTCCAACAAAGAGAAAATGATCACATTAACACCATTCCAGACATAGAATGGTGCAGAGCAACCAAAGAAGTGGAAGAGAATATAAAGGACGCATCGCATGCAGAAACATTTTTCAGTGCACCTGTAAAAAAGGCCTTTTTTAAAAGTTTTGCTGAAAATGGACATGTGGCAAAATGAAAATTGCCACGCATCCATTTTGGGTCTGAGACCTTACCGCCAGCCATTGACCTAGCAGTAAAGTCTCACATGGTAACCGGGTGGTAATGACCTACATGCGCCAAATACCACTTGGCGTGCGTTCGATACGTAAAGCAGAAAATAAAAATTATTTTTCGGACGCACGTATCGGACGTGTGGGAAAAATGAAATTACTTCAAGAGCCACTTCATTTTGGCACACGTTGGGTGCATGTAGATGCTTATGCGGCTCAGTAAAACGGCCCCATAGAGATTAGCAGCAGAAATGTTAGAACCAATCAGCTTGTATCCTGACCCGAGTCTAACCACTGAATACCATCTCTCTCTTTAACAACAAGCTCACAAGGAATCAGCCCAGTAGAAGAGAAAGAGTTTAACTTCATTCTTTGTCCTCTAGATCCACCTCACTTTCTTCAAAGCCAACTATGTATGATATGATACAGACGTTCAAATATTGATATGATACAGACATTCAAATATTTGAAAGGTATTAATCCGCAAACGAACCTTTTCTGGAGATGGGAAGGTGGTAGAACGAGAGGACATGAAATGAGATTGAAGGGGGGCAGACTCAAGAAAAATGACAGGAAGTATTTTTTCACGGAGAGAGTAGTGGATGCTTGGAATGCCCTCCCGCAGGAGGTGGTGGAAATGAAAATGGTAACGGAATTCAAACATGCGTGGGATAAGCATAAAGGAATCCTTTGCCGAAGGAATGGATCCTCAAGAGCTTAGTCAAGATCGGGAGGCGGGGCTGGTGGTTGGGAGGCGGGGATAGGGCTGGGCAAACTTATACGGTCTGTACCAGAGCCGGTGGTGGGAAGCGGGACTGGTGGTTGGGAGGCGGGGATAGTGCTGGACAGACTTGTACGGTCTGTGCCAGAGCCGGTGGTTGGGAGGCGGGGCTGGTGGTGGGAAGGTGAGGATAGTGCTGGGCAGACTTATACGGTCTGTGCCTGTGCCAGAGCCGGTGGTTGGGAGGTGGGGCTGGTGGTTGGGAGGCGGGGATAGTGCGGGGCAGACTTATACGGTCTGTGCCCTGAAGAGCACAGGTACAAATCAAAGTAGGGTATACACAAAAAGCAGCAAATATAAGTTATCTTGTTGGGCAGACTGGATGGACCGTGCAGGTCTTTTTCTGCCATCATCTACTATGTTACTATGTATGTAACTAGCAGGCAGCCACCTTTTATGTTCCATGCAAATTTTGCAGCATTGTATAGTAGTCGAAAAAAGGTTCTTTTGTAATATAAGCCAGTTTAAAGGCATTATCTAAACTTAATGGTGAAACATTTTAAGGGGGCAGCTCTATAAAGTGTCATCTAGAGGTAGGCATCACTTACACATGTCAAATGCACCATCAAATTGACAGTTAGGTGCTTATCCAGCTCATAATCGAAAGTGATCGCCGGCCATTTCCCGACACAAATTGGGAGATGGCCAGCGATCTCGGAAAAGCAGCAAAATTGGTATAATCGAAAGCTGCTTTTTTTTTACAACATCGCCACTTTCCCATTGCCTCGTCGGCGAAAGTTCAAAGCGGCGTGTCGGCAGTGAAGCGAAGGCGGGACATGGGCGGGTATGGGCGTGGCTACCAGATAGCTGGCTTTCGCCGATAATGGAAAAAAAATATGGCATTGAGCAGTATTTTGCCGGGTTTACTTGGTCCTTTTATTTTCACAACCAAGCCTCAAAAAGGTGCCCAAACTGACCACATGACCACCGGAAGGAAGCGGAGATGACCTCCCCATACTCCCCCAGTGGTCACTAACCCCCTCCCACCCAAAAAACCCCACTTTAAACACTTTTTTCCAGCCTGTATGCCAGCCTCAAATGCTGTACCCACCTCCATGACAGCAGAATGTGTTCTGTCCTCCGACAGCCTTTTCCTGCTTATGATGTGGCTCTCAGGTGAGTGTGACACCTTTTCTGTTATTTGCACTGCAGAGTCACATCAGCAATGCATTGTGGTGGGTGTAGGTATTGGTAGTTGGTAGGCTCTACTCCCCTGGTGCTTTCCCCCTGCTTATTGGGTCAGAGTGTGCCCTGTTTTGTTTCCTGTTGTAGTCCATGCGGTAGTGGCCATTTTTGTAAGCCAGTTTTAGTTCCCTTTCCTGTGTTACCCACGTTAGAGAACGGAGTTCTTACCTTGAATGGTGCTGAAAAAGGGCACTGTACACCATTGTGCCAGCTCTGACCTACTGCTTATCTTAGTACCAGGGGACTCTTTGCCAGTGGGGCACAACCTCTGATCTGCAGTTAACTGTGAGTAAACGTGCTTATTCAAATAAAGGACTTTTTCAAAGAGATTAGTCTTCAGGTGTCAACTGGTGTGCCAAAGTTATACAGCAGCAATAAGTCCTAGAGGCTGTATACAGGTCCCTGGAGCAGTTTTAGTGGGTGCAGTACATTTGTGGGTAGTGGGTTTAGGGGGGGGTTGGGGGGCTCAGCTCCCAAAGTAAGGGAGCTATGCACGTGGGAGCTTTTCTGAAGCCCACCGCAGTGACCCCTAGGGAGCCCAATTGGTGTCCTGCCATGTCAGGGGGGCCAGTGCACTAAAAATGCTGGCTCCTCCCACGGCCAAATGCCTTGGATTTGGCCGGGGTTTGAGATGGACGACATAACTTTCTATTATCGCTAAAAAATTACACCGGCCATCTCAAACCCCGGCCAAATCCAAGGCATTTGGCTGGCCGGAACCGTATTATCGAAACAAAAGATGGCCGGCCATCTTTTTCGAGTCTGGCCAGCTGTTTGTGGCACCGGCAAAATACATCGTCGGCAATGTATTTCGCCAGCGCCGTTCGATTATTCCCCTCCACGTGCACTAGTCGCTATTCTATAATGCATCGTCTATGTGCCATAGCACTTAACTGCAAGGGGGGCAAGCACATGGGCAGGCCATGGGTATGTCTCCCAGTTAGACATATAGTTTTTAGAATATTATAAACTATGCATGTCACTTGGCATATCTATAGTTTATTATAGTTTATTCTGGATTTGATATACTGCCGTTGCAATCAAAAATGTCTGGGATAAACACAAAGGAATCTTGTGCAGAAGGCATGGAGCCAAAGAAGCTTAGCGGTGATTAGAAGACAACACCAGTATTTGGGAAGCAAAGCCAGTTCTGGGCAGACTTCTACTGTCTGTGCCCTGATCATGACTGGGCAGATTCAGTTTCAGTAGCTGGAGAATAAGACCAGTGCTGGGCAGACTTTTATAGTCTGTGCCTTGAAAATGGCAAGGACAGATTAAGATCAAGTAAACATATGTAAGTATCAAATCATACCTTATGCTATGAGTTTATCTTGTTGGGCAGACTAGATGGACCATACAGGTCTTTATCTGCCATCATCTACTATGTTTCTATGTATGATATAATCACTTGGTCACAGCAGTTAACAACAAAACACAAATAAATAAAAATAGAAAAGAACACAATTAATTGACAGGACAAAAAAATCAGGCATAGAGGAGTAGTTAGGGAAACTGAGGAGCCTGGGACTATGAGTGCAGATTAAGTGAACCATCAGAAAAGAGAGGACTTGGGACCGAAGGCTAAGCAAAAAAAAAAAAAGTTTTCAATAGCACTTCAAATTTGGAAAAAGAAAGTTCAGATCTGATCGAAGGCAGGAGATCATTCCAAAACTTAGAGGCATTGAAAAAGAAGGCTGAGGAGCATGTGGATTGTCAATGAGCCATGTGAGGGGAAGCAAGGTGAGGTGATAAACCACCTTGATTGAATTTTGTTTTAAGTGGCATATAAAGCCTAATAAATAAATAAACTCATGCCTACCATTGACACATGCCATTACCAACCTTATGCTAGTATTCTAGAATGGAATCTTGGCCATCATAGAATTGGCGCTAAGCGCACTGCATTGGGGAATCTAAACTGAGATGCTAATTTACAGAATTGCCCTTTCAGAAGACTTCATGTGACCTACTACTTGACATATCTATAATTGTACCACGCATGATCAAAACAAAAATAAATTCCCATGTCTGCTACAAAAATAAGAAAATGCAAAACATTTTTTTTCAAATAATTAAATGAATTCCTAAATATACTGGAACAGAAAGTTGAGTGAAGTTCATGAATATTGTGCTACTGTTCTATGCACTTCAGAAAAAGACACCAGCAAACTTCTGACCCAAAATGAATGCCTGTTCTTTCTCGCTGTATGATTGCTCTGCAGATGTCAGTTTATACTAGAAAAAAGTACTCAAAGGCTGAAAGAAAGCCCTTTGTGATAGAAAAAAGAGATCCTGCTGCACTTATAACATGGCCCTGGAGACACATGCTGGCACAAGCCCAATCACGGCATAAATGCACAACGTCTAAACTTCTGTTTTAAACCCTGGAGCCAATTTTGTGTCACTGCCCTACAGATACTTAGCATGTCTGAAGCAAAAAATATATTTGTGTACTTCCATTCTGATCAATATAAACTTCTAGCTTATTAGCATATCACTAGCTATCCTGCTGCTTAGAATGAGTTAAAGCAATAAGATATTCATGAAAAATGTTATTTTCCAGCATTCTAATACTTTGTATCCAACAAAAGAAAGGGTGAATTCAGCACACCTTGTTTTTTCAACAGGGCTATTAACATATGTTTACCTTCTGCAAAACTATGGGAAGCAGCTGAGATTAAAAACCAACAGCTGTACAATGAAACAATGTCATCAATTTCACTTCATATTGATGGCTCAACCAGTGTTGCAGAGAGAGCGATACTTGAGCAATAACGTGTTTTGAGAGAAATTAAGAGGCAAGATTCATCGCGGATATTTTTGTTTTGATCATGCATGATCAGATATATGAGAAAACTGCAAACGCTATTTTGGAGCTCTACCCTGAAGAAGATTGCGAAACCTGGCCATGTTGGCAGAGGCTCCATTCATTTTCTAAGTTAAAGTAGCTTTTGAATATTTGATATAAAAATATTTAATAAAAAATGAGGGACCAATGAGGAGTATGCTATATCAAGCATACTATATCAAGTGCTATATCAAGAATCTGATCATTGATAGCGCTTGCATTGTGATACCTGAGGATCCCCTTACTAAAAAAAATATTTTACTGTAAATATGAATACATTTGCAAGTCTGATGGTGTTGAAAAGTTGAAAATTGGTACTTTGTGAATGTTTGCTGGGAAAAATATGCTTAGCGCTATTCTATAAACCTCACCTAAAGTTAGGCACGGTTTACAGAATACATGTAGTGCCTGTTCCCACAACTAAAATTTAGGTGTGACTATTTATGCCAACTAAAACCTGATGTAAATGCCTATGCATAACTTAGGTGCGGATCGGGCATCTTCTTTAAATGTCAGCGTAATTTTTAGGAATGCCCAGGACCGGCACATACCCCTCCTATGGCCACACCCCCTTTTTTGATCCACATGTTGGAATTTACGCACACCACTTTACAGTATGCACTTAGAAAGCTGCATATTAATTCTAATTAGTGTCAATCAGTGCCAATAATTGCTTGATAGTGGCCATTTATCAGCGCAGATCAGTTTGTTAACCAATTAAGTTACACACAAAGGGGTCCTTTTACTAAGGTCTGCTGAAAAATGGCCTACAGTAGTATAGGCATGGGTTTTGGACGTGCGCAGATCCATTTTTCAGCGCACCTGCAAAAAATGCCTTTTTAAATTTTTGCCAAAAATGGACCTGCGGCAAAATAAAAATTGCGGCGCATCCATTTTGGGTCTGAGACCTTACCGCCAGCCATTGACTTAGCAGTAAGGTCTCTTGCGTTAACCGTGCGGTAATCACCTATGCACGTCAAGTCGGTTACCGCCCGATTTTTGCCGCACGCCAGAAAATAAAATATATTTTCTAGCACTTGTAGTGGACGCACGTAAAAAATGAAATTACTGCATGGGCCATGTGGTAGCCGGACAGTAACTCTGAATTGGCGTGCATTGGGCATGCATAAGTGCCTATGCAGCTTAGTAAAAGGGCCCTACAATTTGGCTGTAATGCCAAATTTGCATGCACAACTTTAGACATCATCCCCCAGATCCTATGTAGCACACCTAGAGATCCATGCCGAAATCCAGACATATCCTATAAAAAGTGTAACTTAATTGGCTTAACAAGCTAATCAACATTGATAGCAGCACTGAACAAGAAATAATAAGCTTTAATTGGTAATAATTAGAATTTATGCACACACCTCACTAAGTGAATTCTGTAATGAATTGCGCCTAAATTCTAAACCACGCAGTTCAAAAGGGGCATGGCTATGGGCAGGAAAATGGGCATTTCATGGGAGTTCCAAAATTTACACACATAGTTATAGGTCCAGTGTGCATAAATATATGCACAAGGATTTAGGCCACATTTTCGTTGGTGTAAATTGAGGCATGTAGTTTTTGGTGTTGGGATATCAACTAAGTGTACTCTGAGGGGCATAATCGAACAGAAACGCCTATCTCCATGGGCGTTTATCTCCGAGAACGGGTACGTGAAGGGGCGGACCGAATCGTATTTTCAAAAAAACATGGACGTTTATCTTTTTTTGAGCTGGGCGTTTTTGTTTTTCAGCGATAATGGAAACCGAAAACGCCCAGCTCAAAAACGAATAACTCCAAGACATTTATTCGTGGGAGGGGCCAGGATTCGTACTGCACCGGTCCACCTCACATGCCAGGACACCAACCGGGCACCCTAGGGGGCACTTTTACAAAAAAAAAAAAAAAGGTAAAACAGCTCCCAGGTGCATAGCACCCTTCCCTTGGGTGTTGAGCCCCTAAAATCCCCCTCAAAACCCACTGCCCACAAGTCTACACCATTACTATAGCCCTAAGGGGTGAAGGGGGGCACCTACACGTGGGTACAGTGGGTTTGGGGGGTGGTTTGGAGGGCTCCCATTTACCAGCACAAGTGTAACAGGTGGGGGGGGGATGAGCCTGGGTCCACCTGCCTGAAGTCCACTGCTCCAGTGACCTGCATACTGCTGCCAGGGAGGTGGGTATGACATTTGAGGGTGAAAATAAAAAGTTGTGAAACGGCACATTTTGTGGTGGGAGGGGGTTCATGACCACTGGGGGAGTCAGGGGAGGTCATCCCCGATTCCCTCCAGTGGTCATCTGGTCATTTAGGGCACTTTTTGGGGCCTTATTCGTGGAAAAACAGGGTCCAGGAAAAGTGCCCTAATTTCTCGCTAAAAATGCATATTTTTTTTCCATTATCGGCGAAAGGCGCCCATCTCTGATCGGCAGATTACCACGCCCCAGTTCCGCCTTCACCACGCCTTCGACACGCCCCCATCAACGTTGTCCGCATCCGCGACGGAGTGCAGTTGAAAACGTCCAAATTCGGCTTTTGATTATACCGCTTTATTCGTTTTTGGGAGATAAACGTCTATCTCCCAATTTGGGTCACAATATAGGCGTTTTTCTCTTTCGATTATAAGCAGGTCTATATACCACACCTAAATCTAGCCACCACTTATAGACTATGTTTAGGTTTAAATGTTTATCGTGTGGATTTTTTAGGTGCCTTATATAGAATCTGGGGACTGCATAAAAGTAGGAACAATTCTGTGTGTCTGTGCAATTTCACAACAACCATTTCCATGTGCAAAATGAATCCACACTTTATAAGTTGGGTTATAAAGTCAATATTTGCAAAGAAGTATTCAGATTTCATTGAGGCAAACGAAAGACTACATTCTATAATAGAACCTGGGCGCCTAGGTGGTGCCATAGTATAGGCTCCTACCTCGTATCCTTGGAGAGCTTAAATGGAGGTGTTCAATTGTAGAATTGCCCATTTTGAGGTTATGAAACAAAGAAGTGTGTCAAAATTTAAATGATGGGAAGAAAATCAAATAATGTTTTTAGAAGGACAAAATGAACACTGCAGTTACTGCATTGTCGGTATTCTAAATACCATCAGAGTTTGATTTTGGCAGATTAGGGAGCCATGTTTCCTACAAGTGCTTCTGCCTTTCCGCAGTCTGGACCACTCTGGGCAGGTGCACTCCATGGAGGACTCACAGATTCAAAGAAATGAGGCACAACCCAAGGGAATATTATCCACAAGGTCCACTAATTGCACTATTTCACCAACAGGCTTAAAGCTGCTAGTTTTTATCTTTTCTTACCTTAAACAAGCCATGCTTCCTGTTACGCTGCCCAAGCCATAAACTGCTTCCTGGTGAAAGATTGGTGTCTGGAGGGTCTATGACACGCTCGTAAATCCTGTTTTTGATAAAGGAGAAAAACTTTTAGCCAACAGTGTTAAATCTTTAAAATGATAGCGTATGCTTTAAATACATTATTGTAAGCATATTTTACACATAGGTACACTCCTCTACTTTAAAACGTTTTCCAATTTTGAAAACAAACATTGATATGGAAATTCAACCTATAATTTACTTGTTGGTTCAAGCGACCAGGACCAGCCTCAGTCCTAAAGATACCCTATGCAAGCCCCATTCCTGAAGTGATGCCAGATGCCATCATTTATAGCAGTGATTCCCAATCCTGATCCTGGAGGCACCTCCGCCAGTCAGGTTTTTGGGCTATCTACGATGAATATTCATGAGATATATTTGCATAAATTGTCTCCACTGTGCAAATCTCTCTCATGAATATTCATTGTGGATAGCCCAAAAACCTGACTGGCTGGGGTGCCTCCAGGACCAAGTTTGGGATCCACTGGTTTATAGTGTTCTGTGAGGGGATAAGAGCTGTCCTCCACTGAGTGCTGAAGTTGGTGACACCTCTTTAAAGCCATGGCAATGCCCTGCCCTCCATGGCCCACTCTTCAAGCAACCTCTGTGAGCCTTATCATCCCATTCCTCACGTTGCACTGGCATGATGAAGGGAGCAAAGTTCTTTAATGTCAGTCACAGAGGTATTATATTATTCCAATATGCTGAGATCATTTTTTTCATCGAGAATTGTATTTCTATATATTACAGAGTAATAATACAAGAATACACCATTGGACATTTCTAGAGAAAAAAGCAGAAAGAAATCAGAAATCATTTTTAATCACAAGAACTACTAATCTATACCAGTAGTGCTGTGAGTTTATTTTTTTTTACAGAATAGAACATGTCTGAAAATAGTTAAGATCTAAAAAAAAAAGCCCATGCAGGACTCAGCTCTGTCTACAATTACTCCATATATGATGTACCATTAATTTTTATCTTGTACTTCTTAATGACTACCAATAGGGGTCAGGCTCCAGCTAAGACTATGCCCCTCCCCCTTACATTTATGTGCTCAGTGAATTCTGCACTATAATGTTGAGGGCTCTGCTCGCATTTACTGTATATGCAAGTAGTGCTGAAGTGTGGGGAGGGCACTAAAGTGCTTAGAAGTAAATGAACTTTGGTTGTTAAAGTTAAAAAAGGCTTTGTGGTAATACTTTTAGCTTAGCTAGAGCATGACCCCTATTGATAGTTATTAAGGAGCACGAGACAAAATCTAATGGTACATTTAATATGGAGTAATTGTAGACAAAGCTGAGTCCTATATGAGGGTCATAAGAACATAAGAATAGCCATACTGGGTCAAACCAATGGTCCATCTAGTCCAGTATCCTTCTTCCAACAGTGGCCAATCCAGGTCACAAGTACCTAGCAGAAACCCAAATAACAGCAACATTCCATGCTACCAATCCCAGGGCAAACAGTGGCTTCCCCATGTCTGTCTCAATAGTAGTCTATGGACTCTTCCTCCAGGAACTTATCCAAACCTTTGTTAAACCCAGATACGCTAACCACTGTTACTACATCCTGCAGCAAAGAGTTTCAGAGATGAGTGAAAAAATATTTCCCCCTATTTATTTTAAAAGTGTTTCCATGTAACTTCATTGAGTATCCCCTAGTCTTTGTACTTTTTGAAAGAGTAAAAAATCGATTCATTTATACTTGTTCTACATGTTTTAATTTTCTACTACACACACAACTGACCAAGGCCACATTTCTATTAAAGAATTACAACTTCAACAGCCAAATAATTCCAGAAAGTTTTCTCTGGTTTGTACAATGAAGACTTTCACTCTTCAATGGCTATGTTTTAGGAAAGATAAGTTGCTTTGCAGCATTGTGTGAACTTTATCAATATTTTAACTTGCAAGCATTTCACTTTTTCCTGTAACATCATGTAAAATCAAGCATCTAACCAAAGGCAAAACCACCCTCAAAGACTGAACAAGACATTTTGTAACTGACAGATTCCTGCTAAAAACCAGCTTGCAGAATTGCATTAAGACTTTATTTCAAGAAGGCAAAAGGAAAGCCAATTTATATGTGATTTTTTAACCACTTCCCTACAGAATAGTCTAATGTTTGGCAGTTAAAATTTAAAGTGAAGTAGTGGAGAGTGATGCACCTGGGATGTAGAAATCCAAAGGATCTGCATGTGATATGGGGCAAGAGGCTGATATGCACAGACAGGGAGGCAGACCTTGAGGAGATAGTATCTGAGGAATTTCAAGATGGTGAAACAAAGCAACAAGGTTGGGGCCAAAGGCGGAAGGATGCTATGCTGCATAGAGAGGAATAACCAGCAAAACCGAGGAGGTGTTAATCCCTGTACAAGTCTTAGGTGAGGCCCTACTTGGAGTACAGTGTTCACTTTTGGAGGCTGTGTCTTGTTAGGTAGGATACAAAAAGACTAAGTAGTTTAGTGGAAGACAAAAAAATGGTATGTGGTTTGTGCCAAAAGATGTATGAGAAGGAATGGGGAATGATATGATACAGCTATTTACATACTTTAAAGATATGAATACACAAATAAATCTTTCCCAGAGATGAAGAAGCAGTAGAACTAGAGGGCATGAATTGAGGCTGCCAAGTGGTAGACTTGGAGTAACATGAGGAAATACTTTTTCATAGAGAAGGTGATGGACGCCTGGAATGAAATTCAAAAATGCATGGGATAAACACAGAGGATCCCTAAATAGAAAGAGAATGGAATCAAATGACCTTCACATTTTAAATAGGGCATAGAAGGGTGTAACTTGCACAAAGCAGCAGGTACAACTCTGGCTGCCTTCTTGAGCAGGCTGGTTGGGCCATAGGGTCTTTATCTGCTTGTCATTTACTATGTTACTATGTTACAGGCAGTGTTGAACAAGGAACTCCCTATGCTCCTAAAAACATAGCAATGCAACTCTTTATGAAGACTATTTAGAGAGAAACATTGGATTTTTAGTTTTCAAGTGTAAAGGAACTTAGAGCTCAAGTGGGAACAGCACAGTATTGGTATGCAATTACAGAAGAGGAATGAATTTTCAATAGAGTACAAGAGAGCTGACATGCATTATCCTATGGATCTTTAGCAGAACCCAAGGAAGACAGATGAGCCACAAAAATGGAATAATTTATATTTCGGACTTGCTAATAACAAATGCCAGTTACAAACTGCCTGATATTTAGCACTATTTAACCAGTCAAAACAGATGCTGACCGGTTAAATAGCATGTAACTGGCTATCCGCCAACATTCAGAGGGGGATAACTGGCTATTCTCCTCTGAATATCCACAGTTAGTGGCTGGCGGATAACCAGCTATATAATGCGACATAACTAGCCAGATTCTATATAGTGCACCTAGCATTCTGCACTGGAATCTACGCGCATTCCATAAGAACGTGTGTAACTTAATTGGCATAACACGTTAAACAACATTAATAACAGCAACTAACAAGCAATAATGAGCACTAATTGGCAGTAATTAGAATTTACGCACACAACTCGCTAAGCATATTCTGCAATGAACTGCACTTAAATTCTAATGCATGCAGTTCAAAAGGAGTGTGGACATGGGCGGGGAAATGGGTGTTTTGTGGGCATTCCTAAATTTACGTGTGTAGTTACAGAAAATGGCCCAGTGCACGTAAATCTATGTGCTAGAATTTATGCCATGCTTTTAATGGTGTAAATGGAGGCATGTAGTTTTAGGCATTGGGATATCAACTAAGCATATTCTATACGCAGCACCTAGGTGCTGCTTATAGAATATGCATAGCTGGAAATGTTTACCATGTGGATTTTTTAGGCACTTTATTTAGCATCTGGCCCTATGTTTGTAACTGACAGTAGTCTAAAAGCTTAAGAGGAGTTCTATAAATGCTGCTCAAAATTCAGTGATGGAGAACATGGGCACTAAGCATGCGCCCTTTATAGAAATGTGCTTAACGCTGACTCCTACACCTAACTTTGGCTGCCAGACTTACGCCTGCTGAAACCTGGTATAAATGCTGGTGCCCAGGTTAGACGCACTGAGGCAGTAACTAACCAGCTTATAATCGAAACTTTTCGCCGGCGATCTTCTGACACAAATCGGGAGATCGCCGGCGATTTCGCAAAAGCTGCTAAAAGTGTATAATCGAAAGCCGGCTTTTTAACAGCATCGCCACTTTTCCGTCGCCTCGCCAGCAAAAGTTCAAGGGGGCGTGTCGCCGGTGAAGCGAAGGCGGGGCATGGGCAGGCATGGGCGTGGCTACCAGATGGCCGGCTTTCGGCGATAATGGAAAAAAAAAGCGACGTTAAGCAGTATTTGGCCCGGTTTACTTGGTCCTTTTATTTTCACGACTAAGTCTCAAAAAGGTGCCCCAACTGACCAGATGACCACCGGACGGAATGGGGAATGACCTCCCCTTACTCCCCCAGTGGTCACCAACCCCCTCCCATACTACAAAAGTTAAAATGAAAACCTTTTTTGCCAGCCTGTATGCCAGCCTCAAATCCCGTACCCACCTCCATGACAGCAGAATGTGTTGTATCGTCTGACAGCCTTTCCGTGGTTGCGATTTGGCTCTCGGGTGAGTGTGACACCTTTTCTGTTAGGTGCCCTGCAGAGTCACATCAGCAATGCATTGTGGTGGGTGTAGGGTACTGGGCTGTACTCCCATGGTGCTTTCCCCCCCCCCCCCTGCTAACTGGGTCAGAGTGTGCCCTGTTTTGTTTCCGGTAGTCCATGAGGTAGTGGCCATTTTTGTAAGCCAGTTTTAGATCCCTTTCATGTGTTAGCCACGTTAGAAAACGTTCTTACCTTGAATGTTGCTGACAGAGGGCATTGTACAGCATTCTGCCAGCTTGGACCTACTGCTAATCTCAGTATCAGGGAGTCTCTTTGCCAGTGGGGCACAACCTCTGATCTGCAGTTAACTGTGAGTAAAGGTGCTTATTTAAATAAAGCACTTTTTCAAAGACATTAGTCTTCAGGTGTCAACTGCTGTGCCAAGGTTATACAGCAGCAACAAGTCCTAGAGGCCTGAGTGTGTGCAGGTCCCCGGAGCAATTTTAGTGGGTGCACATTTGTGGGTAGGGGGTTTGGAGGGGGCTCAGCACCCACAGTAAGGGAGCTATGCATGTGGGAGCTGTTTCTGAAGTCCACCACACTGACCCCTAGGGTGCCCAGTTGGTGTCCTGGCATGTAAGTGCACTACAAATGCTGGCTCCTCCCACGACCAAATGCCTTGGATGTCGCCGGGTTGGAGATGGCCGACATTTTTTTCCATTATCGCTGAAAAACAAAACCAGTCATCTCAAACCCAGCGACATCCAAGGCATTTGGCCGGTGTAAACTGTATTATCGAAAAAAAAAGATGGCCGGCCATCTTTTTGATAATACGGTTCCGGCCAGCTGTTGCGCCACTGCCAAAATTGATTGCCTGCGATCTATTTCGCCGGCGACGTTCGATTATTCCCCTCTAAGTGCACAATTTTTTGGAATTCCCCTGACAGGCCCATGGCCATGCCCCCTTTTAAGTTACGTGCTAGTAGAGTTAGGTGCCAGGCCTTATAGAATATAGCGCACATCCAAAAGTACACAGATATATTAATGGGTGCCAATTAACTTCAATAATTTAATTTGCATGTGCATCTGAGGATCGCGCCCAATTTTTGGTGCACAAATCTAAGCATCATATATAAAATATGGGGGGTAGCGTGCAAATGCTTGGCATGTCCCTGCCCTTTCCACACCCCTCTCGTAATTATGCTTTATAGAACTTAGGCACTAACATTGTACAAGAGCAGTTGGATGCAGAACTGTAAACTGGGGTCAATTAGTGCCAATTAACTCCAATAATTGTCAATTATTGGTTGTTAGTGACATTTTGAACTTAATTATATATGCATATAAGTAGCACCTACACTACAACCTGTGCAGACAATTTTGTTTGCTAGGCACGGAGATTGGAGGGTGGCCAATGTAACACCGATTTTTAAAAAAGGCTCCAGGGGAGATCTGGGAAATTATAGACCGGTGAGTCTGATGTCAGTGCCGGGGAAAATGGTAGAGGCTATTATTAAAAACAAAATTACAGAGCACATCCGAGGACATGGATTACTGAGACTGAGTCAGCATGGCTTTTGTGTGGGGAAATCTTGCCTGACCAATTTACTTCAATTCTTTGAAGGAGTAAACAAACATGTGGACAAAGGGAAACCGGTTGATATTGTGTATCTGGATTTCCAAAAGGCGTTTAACAAGGTACCTCATGAAAGTCTACAGAGGAAATTGGAGGGTCATGGAATAGGAGGAAATGTCCTATTGTGGATTAAAAACTGGTTGAAGGATAGGAAACAGAGAGTGGGGTTAAATGGGCAGTATTCACAATGGAGAAGGGTAGTTAGTGGGGTTCCTCAGGGGTCTGTGCTAGGACCGCTGCTTTTTAATATATTTATAAATTATTTAGAGATGGGAGTAACTAGCGAGGTAATTAAATTTGCTGATGACACAAAGTTATTCAAAGTTGTTAAATCGTGACAGGATTGTAAAAAATTACAAGAGGACCTTACGAGACTGGGAGACTGGGCGGCTAAATGGCAGATGACGTTTCATGTGAGCAAGTGCAAGGTGATGCATGTGGGAAAAAAGAACCCGAATTATAGCTACGTCATGCAAGGTTCCACGTTAGGAATTACGGACCAAGAAAGGGATCTGGGTGTCGTCGTCGATAATACACTGAAACCTTCTGCTCAGTGTGCTGCTGCGGCTAGGAAAGCGAATAGAATGTTGGGTATTATTAGGAAAGGTATGGAAAACAGGTGTGAGGATGTTATAATGCCGTTGTATCGCTCCATGGTGCGACCGCACCTTGAGTATTGTGTTCAATTCTGGTCGCCGCATCTCAAGAAAGATATAGTAGAATTGGAAAAGGTGCAGAGAAGGGCGACTAAAATGATAGCGGGGATGGGATGACTTCCCTATGAAGAAAGATTAAGGAGGCTAGGGCTATTCAGCTTGGAGAAGAGATGGCTGAGGGGAGACATGATAGAGGCATATAAAATAATGAGTGGAGTGGAACAGGTGGATGTGAAGCATCTGTTCACGCTTTCCAAAAATACTAGGACTAGGGGGCATGCGATGAAACTACAGTGTAGTAAATTTAAAACAAATCGGAGAAAATTTTTTTTCACCCAACGTATAATTAAACTCTGGAATTCGTTGCCGGAGAAAGTGCTGAAGGCTGTTAGCTTAGCAGAGTTTAAAAAGGGGTTGGATGGTTTCCTGAAGGACAAGTCCATAAACCGCTACTAAATGGACTTGGGAAAAATCCACAATTCCAGGAATAACATGTATAGAATGTTTGTACATTTGGGAAGCTTGCCAGGTGCCCTTGGCCTGGATTGGCCGCTGTCGTGGACAGGATGCTGGGCTCGATGGACCCTTGGTCTTTTCCCAGTATGGCATTACTTATGTACTTATGTACAAAAATGAGCACACCAGATTGTAGAATGAGGGGTTATGCACACAGGAAAATGTCACTAACATGCATGTGTGTGCAAATACAAGCGTAAAAGTTCTGTTCTGCAAATTCCCACTTAACTTACATGGAGGAGCATTTTCGATAGTCCACCTAACTCGGACTTTGGACATTTTACGCTAAATCTGCTCTCTGGGCACGCTGCCAGAACCCTTATCCACACTGTTATCACCTCTTGCCTAGATTATTGCGACCTGCTTCTCACCGGCCTCCCACTTAGCCATCTCTCTCCTCTTCAATCAGTCCAAAACTCTGCTGCGCGACTCATTTTTCGCCAGAATCGCTATGCTCACATTAGCCCTCTCCTCAAGTCACTTCACTGGCTCCCTATCCGTTTCCGCATTCAATTCAAACTTCTCTTACTGACCTACAAGTGCATTCACTCTACTGCTCCCCAGTACCTCTCCACTCTTGTCTCTCTCTATGCCCCCCCCCCCCCCCGGGTACTCTGTTCCGTGGATAAATCTCTCTTGTCTGTTCCCTTCTCCTCTACTGCTAATTCCAGACTCCGTTCCTTTTATCTCGCTGCTCCCCATACCTGGAATAGACTTCCCAAGCCTGTACGTCTAGCCACGTCTGGCCGTTTTCAAAGCCAGGCTAAAAGCCCACCTCTTTGACGTTGCTTTTGACTCCTAACCACTACTCACTTGCCTGTACCTTTTATCCCCTCTTTAATTTCCTTGCCTCTTGCTTGTTCTGTCTGTCTGTCTGTCCTATTTAGATTGTAAGCTCTTTGAGCAGGGACTGTCTCTTCATGTATGGTGTACAGCGCTGCGTATGCCTTGTAGCGCTATAGAAATGATAAGTAGTAGTAGTAGTAGTAGTAAATGTACCAAATCTGAACTGGAAACAGGCCCATTTTCAATAAAGAAAAAGGGTATCTTTTTTTTCAAAAATACCATTTTGATCAATGTTTTGTGCATGTATCTTTTTAGGTCATTTTTGAAAAAAATGCAGAAGTTAAAAAAACACAAAATCAAGCCATTGGGATGTAGGAGGAGTCAGTAGTTTTAGCAGACTAGTCCCCTAGACATTCCAGGAGAGCAATGGGACACCCTAGGGGGCACTGCTATGGACTTCATATAAATGCTCCCAGGTACACATCTCACCGTTGCTCCCTTATCTTGTCTGATGCGCCCTCCAAAACCCACTATCCCCAACCGCACACCATTACAATAACCGTTGTGGGTACAATGGGTTTCAGGTGAGTTTTGAAGGGCTCAGTTCCCACCATAAGTGTAACATGTAGGGGGAGGTATGGACCAGGTCCGCCTGTCTACAATGCACTGCATCCACCACTACACTAATCTAGGGACCTGGATGCTGCTCCCATGGACCTGGCTATGACATCTGAGGCTGTCATAGAGGCTGGTGAGTACTATTTGTATTCACATTTTATTTTGGGGGGGGGGGTGGAAGGGAGTCAGTGAATACTGAGGGAGTAAGGAGGTCATCCCTGAATCCCTCCAGTGGTCATCTGGTCATTTAAGGCAACGTTTTGTGTCTTAGTCATTAGAAAAACAGGTCTAGACCAAAACATTGAAGATTTCACTCTAGACATTTTGGTTTCGTTCCATTATGGCTGTAAAATGTCCAAGTGTTAGGCACTCCCTAATCCCACCTTCAAAATGCCCCTGACACATCCCCTACTGATTTGGATGCCCTCAGTCAAAATGCTTAGACGTCTGCAAAATATCTAAATGGTGCTTTATGACAGTTTTTGGACATTTTTCTCTTTTGAAAATGAGCCCCATAGTGTTTATATAAAAGGGGGGCATACACAGGATAGGATCATGGGCAGAACTTATGGAATACTATAAATTATACACATCTGCTGCAATTAGCTGTTTGGCTGGCACTTTAGGCACATTTCAGTACGGCAAAAATGTATATGTGCATTCCCTATCTTATAATGGGAATACAATTATATTTAACCAAATTTCACCTTCAGGTTTTTCATCCACTCTGAGACATGCACAGATTTTGAAAAAGTGCTCATTTCAGCATTACATGAGGGATTAAGGGAATCATTTCCCTCAGTTCCCTATTAAATTTCCCCATCCAAAATTTCAACAAGTCAAAACAATATCAATAGAATGCTAGAAAACTGAAATTATCAAACAAAAATTTAAATGATTATAAATGAAGAAGACCCATAGAGAAACCAGTCCCCGCTCTATGAAAATCACCCACCATAATTCCCCATACTGGTACCCCCAAAAGTCAGTAAATTACGGCACATCTACTCACATCCTAACCATTACAGAAAACCTAATCACTTTCTTTTTTTCTCTTCTGAAACAACCAGTTTTCAGGAGATTACAGAAAAGGACCTCCTCCCCTAAACGCAGAGGCATAGAATTCCATAATTCAGGGCCATCAACTGACCAGGCCTTGCTCGTAAACTTTCAATAACCCGGGCAGCAAGGTCGTCAAGCTTCTTCATGACACCTGCTGCTATCTCTGTTCTTTTCATTGCTGAATACTTCAAGACTGGGGTGAGGGTGGTAAAGTTCTCATCCAATGCTTAATTAGCTGGCATGCCTTCAATACAGTAAGAAGCCCAAATAAATTATTCATCCAGATCACTACTCTATCTTTCCTAAAACTTATCTTCTCCAGAGAAATTTAGATTTGTTTTCAGATTACAGGAAGGTGTCAGCTCTGTCAAAGAACAAAATTAAGATAACAGTTTGGGAGGGGGCGGGGGAGTGTTCAAGTGCAGGAATTGAACGGCAGCATGAGCAGTGAGCTCCACAAACATTACCTATAATTCCACATTTAAATTTGTTCCAGGTGCATACTTTCCATACAATTTTTCATCCAGCGATGTCATTGTATAAACATTCTCAGTCGGAACTGTTGTTAAACAATCTAAGCCAGAGCTGCCGTCTCCGTGTAAAAGCTCTATCAGTAAAGATGGCACTGACTTAAAAATCAACGACATTCTAACTTTGTTTACCGAAAATACAGCAGTAGTAAAAGACTTAAAAATAGAAATAGCCATACTAAACACCCGTTCCTCTCAATTTGAAGCACATATAACTGAAGCTAAAAACAGGCTTAATACTGTAGAAGATGACCTTAACCAGAATCGCAAAATGAAAAAAAATCAATTATGGAACTGCAAACTACAATTAAAGATTCTAGCAAATGGAATAGACATAATAACCTCAGAATTTAGGGTGTACCAGAAAAATCAAAAAACAATGATATGCTGAAGTTCACTGAGAAATTTCTACCAAAATTACTTCATTTCCAATTCACCAGACCTTCTGAAGTAGAAAGAGCACATCATGTTCCTGCATACCGCTCTTCCTCCCAAAAATAGCCACATCCCATAGTCTTGAAAGTTCTACGTTCCCAAGTTATGGAAATACTGAAAGCAGCAAAAGTCCAGAATCATATCATGTGGAACAGCAATAAGATAATTATATCTGGAGACTTTTCTAAACAGACTGTGGATAAGCGCAAACGTTTTCTGGCTCTAAGACTGCGACTTAAGTACATAAATGCTAAGGGGCCCTTTTACAACCCAGCGTTAGAGGTACCGCTGGGTTTCTGTGCAGGAAATCGGCTCTAGCGCCAGGCTTGCTCAGGAGCCCGGTGGTAGTTCCTGCTTCCAGTGCACACTGTTTTCGGCCCTAGGAAACTTTTTTTTAATTTCCTAGCACTGGGGGCATGCCTGGCAGTAATCAGGCAGCACATGGGTTAGCACTAGACCCCTCACCACCTCCTAAATAAGAGGCAGTAAGGGCTCCAGTGTAAATGGCCATTCAGCAATTTTTTAATTGCTGCATGGCCATTTACCGCCCCTTTAAAAAACCCACCTTTTACCAGCAGCAGTAAAAAGATGGCTTTGGCGCATGGCAATCCTGCATGCCAACGCCACCACGGGCAACCTTTTACTTCCATTTGGTAAAAATGGCCCAAAAATTTAGATCTAGAGATTGAAATCAAAACGTTTGAACAATAGTACCATCATCAATCTAGTACATCTGATTTAAACTCTCTGCACAAAT
Organism: Microcaecilia unicolor; assembly: GCF_901765095.1. Classification (NCBI taxonomy): domain Eukaryota; kingdom Metazoa; phylum Chordata; class Amphibia; order Gymnophiona; family Siphonopidae; genus Microcaecilia; species Microcaecilia unicolor. The sequence continues at coordinate 147,794,078 of NC_044034.1, forward strand.
TTAAACTGAGATATAACAAGTTACTTAGGGCTCCTTTTACAAAGCCGCAGCACAGATTACCATGCATGGAATGCAACAAAGCCCAAAGGAGTTGAATGGGCTTTGTCGTATTTGGCTAATCGCTAGTGCGACTTTGTAAAAGGAGCCCTTATTGAAAATGCTGGTATTATACTTTTTTCCTCAACAAGCTACATATTACTCTGGATCTAATAGAGCAGGAAAACTCTTTAGTCAATTATTTAAAGGCAAAAATGAAATCTACTCAAATTTCGGCTATTAAAAATAAGAACATAAGAGTAGCTATACTGGGTCAGACCAGTGGTTCATCTAACCCGGTATCCTGTTTTCCAAACAGTGGCCAAGCCAGGTCACAAGAACCTGGCAGAAACTCAAATCATAGCAACATTCCATACTACAAATCTCAGGGCAAGCAGTTGCTTCTCATGTCTGTCTCATTAGCAGACTATGGACTTTTCCTTCAGGAATATATCCAAACCTTTTTTAAACCCAGATACGCTAACTGCTGTTACCACATCCTCCGGCAAAGAGTTCCAGAGCTTAACTATTTGTTGAGTGAAAAAAATATTTCCTCCTATTTGTTTTTAAATGTTTCCATGTAACTTCTTTCTGTGTCCCCTAGTCTTTGTACTTTTGGAATGAGTAAAAAATTGATTCACTTCTACTCGTTCTACACCACTCAGGATTTTGTAGACCTCAATCATATCTTCCCTCATCCGTCTCTTTTCCAAGCTGAAGAGCCCTAACTTCTTTAGCCTTTCCTCATACGAGAGGAGTTCCATCCCCTTTATCATTTTGGTCATTCTTCTTTGAACCTTTTCCAATGTGCATCACCTTGTATTTGTCCACATTAAATCTGAACTGCCATTTTGATGCCCAGTCTTCCAATTTCCTAAGGTCTTCCTTTCACAGTCATCACGTGTTTTAACAACCTTGAATAGTTTTGTGTCATCTGCAAATTTAATCACCTCACTCATCAGGTAACTATGATTCAGATTGATTAACATATTAAATAGCATCAGTCCCAGTACAGATCCTTGTGGCACTCCACTGTTCACCCTCCTCCATTGAGAGAAATGACCATTTAAACCTACCCTCTGTTTTCTGTCCAATAACCAATTCCTAATCCACACCAGAACCTTGCCTCCTATCCCATGACTCTTTAATTTTATCAGGAGTTTCTCATGAGGAGCTTTATCAAAAGCTTTCTGACATCAACTGGCTCTCCTTTATCCACATGTTTATTCATGCCTTCAAAGAAATGAAGCAAATTGGTGAGGCAATACTTCTCTTGGCTGAACCCATGCTGACTCTAATCCATTAAACAAAAAAGAAGACATTTTAGAACATTTTGTGAAATTTTATTCTAATGTCTACACTTCACAAAAATATCCTTCAGAAAATCAAATTAATGATTTTCCAGGTATTCTCCTTAGACCTAATATTACAAGAGATGGTATTAAAAAGTTAATGCTCCTATATCACTTTCAGAAATTAATTTTGCTATTAGGTTTTTAAAGTCTGGTAAGGCCCCTGGGGGTGATGGCCTAACAATAGAATGTTATAAATACACAATGCCCTACTTTATTTTTAATTCACAAAGTAAAGGCACATTCATGAAAGGCAAAATTGTTGTAGTAGAAAAACCTGGTAGAGATGCTCTATTAGCAAAAAATTACAGATCCATATCATAGGTGCATGGAAAATCAATGCTCAGTGCTATTCTATAAAAGTTGCCTGGTGGGGATTAACACACCCAACTTTGGGTGTGAGAGCTTACACCAACTGAAACCTGGTGTAAATTTTGGCATTCAAGTTGGGCGCAGATCCCTGGAAATCTGTAACACTGTGCACATCTTTTGTGAACACCCCCCTGACCTGCCCATGCCCCTCCCTTGGCCACGCATCCTTTTGCGTTGTGCACAAGATTTAGGCACAGATCTTAATAGAATCATGCTCTGACAGATTCAGGTGCAAATTCAAATTAGTGCCAAAAATAGTCCTCTTTAATAAGCAATGGGAAATAGTAAATTATCAACATTTCTGGGCATTATTGGTTTAAGTGAAATATTAACTCATTATGGGGTCCTTTTACTAAGATGCGGTAAGCACTACCCTAGAGCTAAAAAACAGAATTAATTTTTTTAACACTGGGGGCTGTGTCTGGAGGCAGAGAGTAAACGCGTTCTGTATTACTTGGATAGTGCAGCTACATTGCCACATGCTCAGCGATTAGTGCATAGATAGCACGTGAACCCTTATCACCTACAAAACAGGTGACAGCAAGGGATCACCCAATAATGGCCGCACGCTGTTAGAGAAATTAGCACAGGGCCAGTAATAGGAAAAATGGAAAATGGGGCCATTTTACTACCTCGCTAAAAGTGGCCTCAGTAAAAACGCAAAACCCAAATTTTTAGAAAATGAAATAAATATATTGAGGCTGATTTTCAGACTGCAGGAGTTAACCGGCTAACTCCTGCAGTCTGCATTGCGACCTGAGGCCATTTCCAGTGACCGGAATTTGAATATCCGGTTTATTTTTGGCAGGTCAGAATTTAACCAGCCAAGCTGATGTTTAGCCCTGGTCAGTTAAATTCAGACCGGCTAAAGATATTCCAGGATTGCACGCAGCCAAATATGGCTGCCAAACTTGGCTGGTCACATTTTAAAAATCAGTGGATAGCCGGTTACATTGCCTGATATAACCGGCCATGTACCACTGAACATTGGCAGCCCGTTTTCCAGCATTTAACTGGCCAGGTTCCAATCCTGGCCGGTCAAATACTGCAGGATATCGGGGTGGGATTGATAATTATATTATCCATTTTACTAGCAGTATAAGTCAATGTGACCAAATGAAAAACTACAAAGCATAGTTTACCAAATAAAGGAGAAATGGATTCAGAGTCATTTTGACAGCACTTCAAGCTGCAAATTACTGTAGTTTACAAATGGATTTTTGCTTTAAGCTTGCACTGTATATTATGAAAAGAGGATAACCAGTGGGACACTGTCATACCGGGGTACAAATTATATCGTAGTGATAGGGTGAATCGGATTGGTGGAGGGGTAGCATTGTATATTAACGAGAGCCTTGAATCAAATAGATTGAAAATTCTGCAGGAAACAAAACACTCCTTGGAATCACTGTGGATTGAAATTCCATGTGCAAAGGGGAAAAGGATAGTGATAGGAGTGTACTACCGTCCGCCTGGCCAGGACGAACAGACGGATGCGGAAATGTTAAAGGAAATCAGGGACGCAAACAAACTGGGCAACACAATAATAATGGGGGATTTCAATTACCCGCATATAGACTGGGTTAATGTAACATCTGTACACGCAAGGGACATAGGATTTCTTGATGAAATCAAGGACAGCTTCATGGAACAGCTAGTTCAGGAGCCGACAAGAGAAGGAAAAATACTAGACTTAGTCCTTAGTGGTGCTCATGATCTAGTGCAGGGGGTAACGATACGAGGGCCGCTTGATAACAGTGATCATAATATGATCGGTTTTGATATTGGCATTGAAGGAAGTGAAACTAGGAAATCAAGTACGCTAGCGTTTAACTACAGAAAAGGTGATTACGACAAAATGAGAAAAATGGTGAAAAAAAGACTGAAAGGAGCAGCTCGCAGAGTAAAAAACTTGCATCAGGCGTGGATGCTGTTTAAAAACACCATCCTGGAGGTTCAGGACAAATATATTCCACGTATTAGAAAAAAGGGAAAAAAGACTAAACGTCAGCCGGCGTGGCTAAACAGTAAGATAAAGGAAATCATTAGAGCCAAAAAACAATCCTTCAGAAAGTGGAGAAGAGAACCAACTGAAAGTAACAGGATAGATCATAAGGAATGCCAAGCCAAATGCAAAGCGGAGATAAGGAGGGCAAAAAAGGACTTTGAGAAGAAATTAGCGTTGGAAGCAAAAATACATAGTAAAAATTTTTTTAGATACATTAAAAGCAGGAAACCGGCCAAAGAGTCGGTTGGGCCGCTGGACGAAAATGGTGTTAAAGGGGCGATCAAGGAGGACAAAGCCGTAGCGGAGAAATTAAATGAATTCTTTGCTTCGGTCTTCACCGAGGAGGATTTGGGGGGGACACCGGTGCCGGAAAGAATATTTGAAGCGGGGGAGTCGGAGAAACTAAACAAATTCTCTGTAACCTTGGAGGATGTAATGGGTCAGTTCAGCAAGCTGAAGAGTAGTAAATCACCGGGACCTGATGGTATTCATCCCAGAGTATTAATAGAACTAAAAAATGAACTTGCGGAGCTACTGTTAGAAATATGCAATCTGTCCCTAAAACTGAGTGTAGTACCGGAAGACTGGAGGGTAGCCAATGTTACTCCGATTTTTAAGAAGGGTTCCAGAGGAGATCCGGGAAATTATAGACCGGTGAGTCTGACGTCGGTGCCGGGCAAGATGGTGGAGGCTATTATTAAGAATAAAATTGCAGAGCATATACAAAAACATGGACTGATGAGACAAAGTCAGCACGGATTTAGTGAAGGGAAGTCTTGCCTCACCAATCTAATGCATTTTTTTGAGGGGGTAAGCAAACATGTGGACAATGGGGAGCCGGTTGATATTGTATATCTGGATTTTCAGAAGGCGTTTGACAAAGTGCCGCACGAAAGACTCCTGAAGAAATTGCAGAGTCATGGAATCGGAGGTAGGGTATTATTATGGATTAAGAACTGGTTGAAAGATAGGAAGCAGAGAGTAGGATTGCGTGGCCAGTATTCTCAGTGGAGGAGGGTAGTTAGTGGGGTCCCGCAGGGGTCTGTGCTGGGTCCGTTGCTTTTTAATGTATTTATAAATGACCTAGAGATGGGAATAACTAGTGAGGTAATTAAATTCGCCGATGACACAAAATTATTCAGGGTCGTCAAGTCGCAGGAGGAATGTGAACGATTACAGGAGGACCTTGCGAGACTGGGAGAATGGGCGTGCAAGTGGCAGATGAAGTTCAATGTTGACAAGTGCAAAGTGATGCATGTGGGTAAGAGGAACCCGAATTATAGCTACGTCTTGCAAGGTTCCGCGTTAGGAGTTACGGATCAAGAAAGGGATCTGGGTGTCGTCGTCGATGATACGCTGAAACCTTCTGCTCAGTGTGCTGCTACAGCTAGGAAAGCGAATAGAATGTTGGGTGTTATTAGGAAGGGTATGGAGTCCAGGTGTGCGGATGTTATAATGCCGTTGTATCGCTCCATGGTGCGACCGCACCTGGAGTATTGTGTTCAGTACTGGTCTCCGTATCTCAAAAAAGATATAGTAGAATTGGAAAAGGTACAGCGAAGGGCGACGAAAATGATAGTGGGGATGGGACGACTTTCCTATGAAGAGAGGCTGAGAAGGCTAGGGCTTTTCAGCTTGGAGAAGAGACGGCTGAGGGGAGATATGATAGAAGTGTATAAAATAATGAGTGGAATGGATCGGGTGGATGTGAAGCGACTGTTCACGCTATCCAAAAATACTAGGACTAGAGGGCATGAGTTGAAGCTACAGTGTGGTAAATTTAAAACGAATCGGAGAAAATTTTTCTTCACCCAACGTGTAATTAGACTCTGGAATTCGTTGCCGGAGAACGTGGTACGGGCGGTTAGCTTGACGGAGTTTAAAAAGGGGTTAGATAGATTCCTAAAGGACAAGTCCATAGACCGCTATTAAATGGACTTGGAAAAATTCCGCATTTTTAGGTATAACTTGTCTGGAATGTTTTTACGTTTGGGGAGCGTGCCAGGTGCCCTTGACCTGGATTGGCCACTGTCGGTGACAGGATGCTGGGCTAGATGGACCTTTGGTCTTTCCCAGTATGGCACTACTTATGTACTTATGTACTTATGTAGGTCTATAATGTCTCTGGAATTTATATCAGTTGCAACAAATGAGAACCTGCAGATTCCTGCTGTTTACAGGGAGATATGTAGAACTGAGCTACTATTAAATGAAGTGATTTTGGGGTTGTGATGTTCTTAATAAGTGCAATCCAAAGAGGTAAAGTTTGATCGGGAAATTCTATTGAGAGAGGGGCGATCTCTTGAAACTATCCATGACTGAATTTTCATCATTAAACAGATTAATATGCTTCTGGACACTTGGTCAGAATTAATGGGAAGAGTGTCGGCAGGATTTTTCAAGGTTAATTACAAGCGAGTCATGTTTCATTCATAAAGGCCAATTTAAACTTCCATAAGATGCAACCAATGGGTAATGCAAAGAATGTTTTCTGTGTACAAGAAAATTATACAGCTGTTTCTGTTATTGGGCCATAGTTGATGAGGCTGATGGAAGGCCAAAGGTCTACAAAATGCATAGTCACATGTAAGAACATTGATAAACCTCCAAGTCAGTCTAAAAGATCATGCATCACATTCACTTTAATATTCACTTGGTGCACATTCTATCCACCTATACAGAGCAGAATGAATTCAACCTATTCAACCAGATCAGGAGATAAATAAGAATTACAAAGGACTTTATTATCCAGAATAGACACATTTTTGACTATCTTTAAACCTGGTTGTCTCCTCCAGCAGAGAAGGGGCCATAACAAATTTGGACCAGTTTTGCAGCCATTCCATACAGACTAAGGTGAGGTTATGACTATCATGTAAAATATGAGCAGAATTATAGAAAGGAAGTCCAAATCAGAATATGGACATCCAAGTCCATATGTCAGATATGGACCTCCATTTCTCATATATTTTAGCAGGCATCTGCTGACAGCCTGTTCTAAAATACATGTGAAATGGATGTCCAAGCACTGGTTACTGGTTATGTCCAGCATGAACATCCATTTTATAAACTGAAATATCTAAAGTATGGAGGGGGAAAATAAGGGACATGTATGTCTTTGTGGCAGCCTATGAACATTCATCTTCTAGAATGGCCACCTAGGTGCAAACCAAAGCGCAGAGGTTGTAGGTTCAAGTCCCACTGTGGTTGATTATAATTTTTAAATTATAGGCCCTCTAGGGACAGAAAAATATATATTGTGACTTTCTTTACTCGATCCAGTGAAGAACTGCTCAATTGGCGCACCTTTATGTCACCTAAATATGCCAAGTACCGGGTCTTAATACAGATATCCATCTTTTTTGACTTGGATGTCCCTTCTCCTTATGCAATCGGAGTTGGACATCCATTTTTTGGCCCCTCCCTACTCCTACCCATAACACACCCAGACCACGCCCCTCTTGCCATATGGACTTACTGTAGTCTTAGACGTCTATATCCTGGCTTTATAAAATCGGGATTTGGACATCCATGCCATATGAATGTCTAAATACTGGTTTTCAGATGTTCAAAACATGAAATGAGCTTCTAAAATAAGAGCCTATACTTTTAGGGAAAAGTGACAAGAGCCTGGTATCTTTTGAAAGAAAAAAATCCAATAGAAAAATATAAAACTCATTTTACAAAGGGCAACTTCAATCTTATGCATAAGCTGCTGTCTAAAAGTAACCTGAGACATACAATTTATTGGAAAACACGTTGAAAGGAAATCAAATGTATTTTCAAGTACTGATGCTAGAAGGTACATATACCGGAGGGCATGAAATAAGAACAAAAGACAAATAATGAAAATATATCTGGGAAAAGAAGCAATCTGAAAAACAATGCAAGTGAGACAAAGCTAAGGAGCATGTCAAAGACAGAGAAGAATCAGTCCAGTTAAAATTTACAATAATATAAATAGTGGAAAGAGAGTTAATCTATGCCTGTGTTTACAAAGGCGTGCTATAGGCGTGTTAGCACTTTTAACGCTTGTTAAATGCTAACGCGTGTCAAACGCTAATGCGCCTATAGGAATGTATTGGTGCATTAGCATTTAATGCACCTTAACTTTATAGGTGCGTTAAAAACGCTAACGCGCCTTAATAAACATACCCCTTAATCTTAAATGTTCTTTAGGTTGACAATTATACAAATTGGCACCATGATTTCACTTGGTATAACTGTTGATGCCTACCTTTAGGTACACTATTGCCAACTTATGCTAGTATTCTATAACGGTACCTTGGCGCCAAGATGCCATTATAGAAAACTAGCATATGTTGGCACTGATGACCATAAAGTTAGACACCAACAGTTATATCACATCAATGGCAGTCGTAACTGTTGGCACCTACGTATACCCTGAAGTGCACGTAACTTGAGAGTGTTCAATATGTTAAGAGCTTATATCAGAGACACGCCCATGACCCACCCATACTCCACCCATGTTTATACTCTTCAAACTTACGCCCTAAGTGATTCTGGCACATAGCTTATAGAATAGCACCTAACACTTATGCACATAAATGCCATTTAATGATGTCATTTGCATGTATTAATGTGCCTATTCTATATATTAGTGTGCATAAATCATGCCTACGAATTGCCCTTCAAAGGCTAGATTCTATATATGGTGCCACAAAAATTAATGCCAAAAAAGTGCCATTCTATAAGCTGCGCTTAAAGTTAGGTGCGGTTTATAGAATAGCGCTTATGCCCAGGAATCGTACGTAACTTTAGGAGCAACCATTTGTACCAACTGAAACGTGGTACAAATGTATGCAACTAATGTAGGCACTTATCCCTGTTATTCTATAACAACGCATTGTGTTGGTATTGTAATGTAGCATACAATCCAGCTTATTTTCCAACGAGAAAAACGCCTAGTGCGACCTAAATCGGGAGATAGACATTTGTCTCGCAAAGGCACCCAAATCGGTATAATCAAAAGCCGATTTTGGGCGTTTCCAATTGCACTCCATTGCGGAAACGAATAAAATTGACGGAGGCGTGTCGGAGGTGTCGGAGGCGGAACTGGGGCATGGTTATCAGCCGAGGAGAGATGGGCGTCTTTAGCTGATAATTGAAAAAAAAGGTGTTTTGACCGCGATTTTGGGTCACTTTTTTGGACCCTTTTTTTTCCCACGAACAAGTCCAAAAAAGTGCTCCAACTGCCCAGAAGACCACTGGAGGGAATCGGGGGTGACCTCCCCAGACTTCCCCAGTGGTCACTAACCTCTTCCCACCAAAAAAAACCCACTTAAATAACTTTTTTTCCAGCCTGTATGCCAGCCTCAAATGCCGTACCCACCTCCATGACAGCAGAATGTGTTCGATCCTGTCACAGCCTTTCCCTAGGTCAGATGTGGCTCTCGGGTGCAGTACAGGGTCACATCAGCATTGCATTGTGGTGGGTGTAGGGTATTGGGCTCCTTGATTTCATTAGCTTGTGTTATAGTCTCACGATGTTGATAGTTGGTAGGCTCTTCTCCCATGGTGCTTTTCCCCCTGCCTACTGGGTCAGAGTGTGCCCTGTTGTGTTTCCTGTTGTAGTCCATGCGGTAGTGGCCATTTTTGTAAGCCAGTTTTAGTTCCCTTTCCTGTGTTAGCCACATTACAGAACTTAGTTCTTACCTTGAATGTGGCTGAAAGAGGGCATTGTACAGCATTCTGCCAGCTCTGACCTACTGCTCATCTCAGTACCAGGGAGACTCGTTGCCAGTGGGGCACAACCTCTGATCTGCAGTTAACTGTGAGTAAACGCGGTTATTCCAATAAAGGACGTTTTCGGAGAGATTAGTCTTCAGGTGTCAACTGGTGTGCCAATGTTATACAGCAGCAACAAGTCCTAGAGGCCTGCATGTATGCAGGTCCCTGGAGCACTTTTAGTGGGTACCGCAGTGCACTTCAGGCAGGTGGCCCCCAGGCCCATCCCCCCCCCTACCTGTAACACTTGTGCTGGTAAATGGGAGGCCTCCAAAACCCACTGTACCCACATGTAGGTGCCCCCTTCACCCCTAAGAGCTATGGTAGTGTTGTACATTTGTGGGTAGTGGGTTTTGGGGGAGGGGAGTTGGGAGCTCAGCACCTGTGGTAAGGGAGCTATGCATGTGGGAGCTTTTTCTGAAGTCCACCGCACTGACCTAGGGTGCCCAGTTGGTGTCCTGGCATATCAGGGGGGCCAGTGTACTACCAATCCTGGCCCCTTCCACGACCAAATGGCTCGGATGAGGACGTTTTTGATCTGGGTGTTTTTAGTTTCCGTTATCGCTAAAAAAACAAAACACCCAGCTCAAAAACGTCCATTTTTTCGAAAATACGGTTCAGCCTGCCCCTTCACGGACACGTTCTCGGAGATAAACGCCCATGGAGATAGGCGTTTCCGTTCGATTATGCCCCCCCATGCCATACTTTGTATTGTTGGTTGAATATTTTTACTGCTGTAATTGTCTATTGCTTATGTTTGACTTTTTCTTGCTGTACACCACCTTGAGTGAATTCCTTCAAAAAGGTGGTAAATCAATCCTAATAAATAAATGTTAATTTTAGGAATATCCCCATTAAGCCCATGACCATCCCATTTCCATGTCCCCTTTTTCAGATCGCTCATAAATTTTAGACACGGATTCTGTGCATAAATTTATATACGTAAATGCTAATTAAATCTAATTAGTGCCAATAATTGCTTGTTAAAAAGCCAATTATTGGTGCTAATTAGCTTGTTAACCAATTAAATTGAACCCACAAATTGGACATGCACCCAAATTTACATGCACAATTTTTGGCAACTTTTATAAAATTAAGTAGTAAGTGTATTAATAGCACCAATATATTATTTAGGTATGTTAATGAGGCATGGCAGAGGAGTTTACCTAATGCTTAGAGCAGTAGGGTGAGAACCAGAAAAGCCAAGATTCAAATCCCACTGCTTCTGATCTTGGGCAAAGCCCCATTGCCTCAGGTACAAACTTAGACTGTGAGCCCTCCAAGGATAGAGAAATACCTAGTGTACCTTGAGCTTCCCTGCTTATGAATGGGAGATAAATATACCAGATAAATAGACTATGCAGAAATTATAGATAGCTCTTTGCCACCTCTATCTAGGGAGGATTATAACCCAACAACAGTACCAGAACCAAACATAGCCAAGGCACAGAAAGAAAGAATCCTAACAGGTCAAAAGGCAATGGGGCACCACAACTGAATGAAATTCATGCCACACCTTCAGAGGAAATGACTGAAGACATGGAATAGCTGACTTACTATTCAAGGAACGAGAGTGGCGGAGAACTGGATGGGGAAAATGTTCAGCAGCTATAGACAAATAAACCTACAGTGAGGTCCAAAGAAAATACTGAAACAATTATAAATGTTGATGTTTCACTAGACACATAGGCGTATAACTGCAAGTCTGGGACAATGTTTGATTGATTTCAGTACCCGGCACTTCATATTCCATTTCCAAATATCTACTGGCCAATATTCAGTCACTGGCAGTCAGTGATTTTTTTTCAAAAACTGGCTGCCACTGGCTGAATTAAATCCAGATATTCAGTACTGGCCACTGTCTGGGTAATAGCCCTCAATCTCCAAATTCTAGAAATGGCACCCAAAGTTAGGAACACAATTGGGTACATGGTTATAGAATAGGGTCAGTTACAAATGTAACTTAACTGGATAATTAGCACTTAATTGGTGATAAGTAACAATAATTGATCTTAACAAGCTCTAATTGGCAATAATTTGTAGTTAAGTGCGTCACTGACTTACACCCCTATTCTATAAAGTAAGGGCCTTATTCTATAAAGATTATGCTCCTAAATTTATGCTCCTAATTTAGGGCTTATTACGCTCATAGATTTAGCAAGGGGTGGTGACAGGGGAGCGGGGGGGGGGGGGAATTCCCCAGGCCTGGCCTCCAAGGGGGGGCCCAGCACCGGCAAGCTTCTTACTGCCCGCCTGCTTCCGGATCTGTGTCTCGCTTGCTCCTATGTGTCAGGAGGATCCGGATGATTGTATTAACGCGATAACTTCAGCATTTCTCAATAACAACTGTTTTCCATGTCACTTGGATCCACTGAAGTTTGGTCATGCCTTGAGACAGCTTTATTGTAAAAAGTTGGCTACAGTTGCTGTGATTTATGAAAGTGGATAAGCACTCAGTTTTCTTGAAAGCTAAGTCTTGAAACTCTTTCTTGTTCTTTGTCACGTTTAAATACAGAAACTGTATGCAAATGGAGTTTTAACAATTGTTTTGAAAAGGTTTTTTATGCCTGAGATGAGAGGTTACCTTGGTAAAGTCCTTTTCACCCTATAAGCTTGAGCAACAGGTGGGGGTGAGGGTACTGAGACTTTTTCCCTTTCAAGAAGTTTTGTACTCCACGAGTAGTATTTGAAGCTTGAAAAGTACTTCAGGCTTATTGTATGGGAGAGTATTTTGAGGATTAGGGTCTTAACAGGTCACACAACATAGGTGCTCCTTTAATAAAGTGCACTAAGCCGTTGACATGTGAATTAGAATGCCAATTGCATACCAGACACTGGGAGGGAAATGGGCAAGTTATGGGCAGGGAAGAGGGGTGTACTCATTTCCGCATTTTCTCACTGGTGCAAATAATGCAGATGCCTTTACTGTTTCTTGAATAAAAACAGTAACCCTGGATTCTATATATGGCGCCCAGATTTCAATCCATGCTCAAGATGTATGCACAATTTAATTAACAAGCCCTTAACTACCAAAAATTGGGTGCTAACAACGAAATATTGAGGTTAACTGGCACTAATTAAAATTTGTGAGCATGTATCTGGCTGTGCGCCATTCTATAAAGCACGGTGCCTAACTCCCATAGAGGCGTATTTTCAAAGCACTTAGACCATAGGAGTCTATGGAACTTTGTAAGTCTAAGTGCTTTGAAAATGAGCCCTGTGTAGTGTATAAATCCAAATGGGCGTGTCAGGGGCATTCCGAAAAGTTGCGCACGTAGTTATAGATCACGGCCTCATTTATTACCTTTCTTGTTATGTTTGTAAGAATTTTGAAAATATGAATTAAAAAAAAAGAAGTTGGCCTCAGCATACCTTACTTGGGTGCCAGCATTTACAACAGGTTCCAGCAAGTGTAAGTCTGGCACTTAAAGTTAGGCGTGGGAATCGGCGTTATACACTGACCATGTTTGAGCTCCAGTTACTAAATCTGGTCCTGTCCATACAGGGGGTTTTCTCTACAGTAACTGGATGGGAGAATGGTGGGAATGACCCGAACAGCTCATAGACTTTGCAATTACCAACAATGATTCGGACACATGGAAGGCAGTTTTATAAATGGTGCCCATTCTTAGCCACCAAGAAGGCACCTAAATGGAGACTATTCTATAAAGAAAAATAGGCACCTACTAGAGGAGGCACCTGGTATTGCACAGGAAATGTGATATTGCACAAATCAAATTTAGATTAGATTTAGATTTGTTATTTTTAGCCTGCCCTTATCCAGGACAAGTTACAATAAGACATTCATTTAAAAAAAATACAATGAACAGATGCAATTTTGGTCCACTCCTTGTAAAACCTTGACATTTATTTATTTGTGACATTTATATCCCACATTATCCCAAACAAGTTTGAGTTCAATGTGGCTTACAATAAACAGTATTGGATACATAACAAAGAATAATGCATAAGAAAGTAATTTGTTGTAAGAATCCAATTCTACAACACAGTATCATAAACATACTAGGATAGCTATGGATGCCCAACACCCAGAAAATCTATTATGAATGAGAAATTGTACATGAAGCAAAGACAAAGTTAATAGCAAATTGAGTAATAACCAACTGAAGCAATAATTAATTGATCGAGACATGGCTGTTCTCTGTGAGGATTTTTTTGATTAGAAACGATTTGAGGATTTTGCAGATTCTAGTATATTCCTGTATATTTTTATTTTGGGTGGTAAGGAGTTCCACCATTTGGTTCCTAGGTAAGTGAAGTCTGCAGAGTGGACAGTTTTGTAGATCACTTTTTTGCAATTTGGGAGGTGTAGTCTGAGATAGATACATCTTCCTATTAATATGTTGTGAAAGATCCTTCCCTCCGCCCGAGGGTCTTCGGGATCTTGCCTCCACCCTGGCCACTCAGCCTCCCGGCCCACTGCAGTCCACAGGGCAGGGCTCAAAGAAAATAAACTTCAAAAAGGTAAAAGTCACCAAGCTCCTTTATTATCAGGGATTCACAGTTCAGTAACTTGCAAAAGGATCCCGCAGCCCTTCAAACAGTTGCTCCTGCTTTTCTCTCAGGGCCCAGGTACAGCAGAAACACAAACACGTCCCCTTCCAGCTGCTGCACAAATCAGTTGGAGCCAAATTAACAGTCCCCACAGATAGGTTCCTCTGTAGTCCAACTTCACACCCCAAAAAGAATCCCTGTATCTTGTCCACCCCCACGGGGTTTCTGCAAACAGTTCAAAACACACAGTTCGGTGGGCCTCAGCCCACAAAAAAGGAAAAAAAAAACACTGTAGATTACTTTCCCCTCCCCCACACAAAAGAAGGTTTGTTTCCCCAACAATTCAAAATCCACAGTGCTTAGTGCCTTAGCACTCAGTTCAGACACACAGTCTCTTCAAGGAACACAGCCTGAACTCTTTTGGGAAAGAGGAAAAGATCTCCCCCTTTCTGGGTCACTCTATTACTTCACTGACCCTCCTCCCGCATGATCTTTCCCCTTTCAGCCCAGCTCTGACACCAAGAGTTCACCTGGTTTTTCAGTTTAGCTTTCAAGGCATGAGCCCAGGCAGAAAGGTCCATGGGTTCCTCAGAGCCTGCCTCCGGCTCCTTCTTTCCAGCAGCTTGCCAGTCCATGGGCTCATTCTCCTCCACTCTGGGCGGCTGTTCCTCTCTTACTTGATTATGTTCCAGGTGCCCCTCCCTTGCCTTGTCAGAGCCTTCTCCCGGGGAATGCTGGGGCCAATAATCCCTATACCAGGGTTTTCCCCGGGGATGCTGGGAAATGTAGTCCTTCTCCCACCTCCATTTATTTTCTAGGGGGCACTACCTTTTCCCTTCTCTCTCTCTCTCTCTCTCTCTCTGAGGAATGATTAAAGATAAGGCTCTGCTCTGTCTCCCTCGGCTCTTGAGCCTCCTTCCTTCTCCCCCCTCCACTTCCATCTGTTCAAAACCCTTATCCTCCCCTTCACAATGTATGAGGAGTAACCCATGGCCCCATCATTGTTAGGAGTGGATGATGGATGCTCCAGAACCCCTTTTTTCACCACAAAAGGAGACTGCCTTTATTTATTTTTTGTCTATTAGATTGTAAGCTCTTTGAGCAGGGACTGTCTTTCTTCTATGTTTGTGCAGCGCTGCGTATGCCTTGTAGCGCTATAGAAATGCTAAATAGTAGTAGTAGTAGTAGTAGTAGTACTGCCTTGGTTGGAAAGGGGATCTTTGAAAAGAGGATCGCCCCGCCCTACAGTGTTTCACATCTCAGAAACAAGAGCACGCCTGGGCTGCTTGATACAGCACCTTAAACTTGTAAGGGTTGAGCTTTTGAGTCCCCTAGGTCTTTACCCAATATCTCCAGATCTTCACCAAATAGTAAATTTCAAGCTAAGTGGACCACTGAGCATCCTTGAGAACCCTAGGTACAAAGTTTTGTGCTTTCTCACAATATGCTGCTCAGCAGTTCTGTGACACTTTTACATAGATAGATAGAGATACACCAGCAGTCAAATATGGGCCTATATTTTTGACGCAAGCACTTATATCAGCCATAAAGCTGGTGTAAATGTTTGCGCCCAGATTGCTAACAAAATGCACATAAATTATTCTATAATTTGCACATGTAACTGTGCTCTTTCCCATGGTTTGCTTAGACCAGGGGTTCTCAACCCAGTCCTAGGGACACATCAAGCCACCAGGTATTCAGGATACCCACAATAAAAATGCATGAGATAGTTTTGTATACAACTGAGGTACTGCATGCAAATTTATCTCATGCATATTCATTGTGGACATCTTGAAAACCAGACTGGCATGGTATGTTCCAAGGACTGGGTTGAGAACCCCTGGCCTAGTCTCTACCAATATGTACACAGTATGCACCATCACTTTAGGAACTGTCTTATAGAACAGTGTGTAGCCAGTATATTGGCATGAATACAAGTGTAAATGCTGGTGTCCTGGTCATTTGCACACACTGTTGGTACTGCCCTTATAGAATTATCAAGCTGCGGTATAAAAGGGGCCTGCAGTAGCAGTGGGTGCCATCTTTGCCGCACACCAGAGCCCTTTTTATGACAGCAGCTAAAAAGCCCATAAAAAAAAGACATGGCCATGCAGCAAGATTATTCTTACCACTTGGCCATGCAGGGGGGGGGGGAGCACTTATCACCCACTGAGGTGGCGGTAAGGGCTCCTACGGTAACCCGGCGGCATTGATTACTGCCGGGTTAACAACGAAAAATTACAGAATTATTTTCTATAGTGCCTGAAATGGCGCACACTCGAGGCGGAACTACCACCAGCAGCCGGACGGCAACCCTTTAGTAAAAGGGCCCTTAAGTATAAAACTTACCACTCTTTAGTGAAAAGGCTCCATTATCTCAAAGATTCTAGACTTTGTGAGTCTTCTGTGCTCTGCATCTGATCTGAAATTACTTACCAAGTGAATGAAAGTAATGTCAAATGAACTCCCTTCTAAACTATTTCCAAAAAATACATTTAGCTTAATATATCTTGAACATTTGCTGCAACTCTATCCTATAGCTGAGGCTATTCAAAATGCTTTCCAGCTCGCCAACACCTAAGTTTATATTTGGAACAGTGTAATAGCAGCAAACAAACTGTAATATTTCCAAATGCAGTAACAGATCTATTTCCATTCCTTAGGAAATGATGGAGGGACTCATTTGTGGGTTGCCATTCTTGATTTAAAGCATTTTTCACTTTGCCATTATATGTTTTTATATCGTACATGATAAGCTTACACAATATGATGAATGGATATCATTTGTGAAGATGTAGCCATACCACAATCTTATCCCACTGCTATCATATTTCTGAATTTGTCTATCAACAATTTCAATCATGTTAAATAGGCAATTTTCACTCCTACGTCTGTACATAAACTCTATTTAACTGTACCTTTTATTCATATATTTCCTTGTTACTATGGGAGAAGACATGGGTGTTAGAAGTGCCAAGTAGTACTAGAACATGGGCTGTTAGTATTGTTATTAGAGATGGGCAACTGTATACAAAAAAGAAGATTTCCCCCAAGCAACAACAAGAAAAGTAAAAAAGGGAGATGGCCAATCGAATTCCAACTCAAGGATAACTTATTTATTTGAATATAAAAAACAAATGTGTTATAAAACCAAAGTGGTCATTCTTATTGACAATCAACTTGTTAAAACTCAATGCAGTCCTGCGTTTTGGGGCAGAAGGCGCCTGCCTCAGGAATCACAAGTAATTTGGTCTAGTGGACATCGGACAGTAAGTCCAAAACAAAAAGTAACACCATCAGGACACAGAAAAAAAATTTGTGAAACAGCAATATAGAGAGACGTCTATCTTCAAAATTATCTATGAAGGAAACTCACAGTAAGGAAATCCAGCACTTCCATCTGATACTGCTTTTTAGAAAATGGAGGCTTGTGAAATCGATGCTGGCAAACACATGGGCCTTTAAAATACTTGAGGAACTGTGAACATTTCTCCCTGGATATTCCAACTCCCACCAAGATGTCCTGTGCAAAATGAGGCTTCACAGGCTCACTTTAAATGGCCTTCAGGTATAAAACTGTCAGATGTATTTTAAAATGAACACATATAAAATGAACACGTATGGCCCCCTGTAACAGAGAAGCCATAGCACTGTGCTGCCACCTCCTGACCAGGCTTGGAGTACATGTGCACGGGTTCTAGGGAAAGCAGGATTCTATCTAGGGTTACCATATTTTGTCCCCCCAAAAAGAGGACACATGCCCTGCCCCCACCACACAACCCGCCCCGCCCCCTTTCACACCTCGCCCCACCCCGTTTCACGTCCTCGCTCCGGCCCCTGTCACATTTTCCCCTCCCCCCGTCACACACCCCGTCACCCCCTCCCCTTACCTTAATACTGCCCTGGTGGTCTAGTGACCTCTTCAGGGTAGGAAAGAGCAGATTCAAAATGGCCGCCGAGAGCTGAAGTCTCGCAAGGTCACTTCAACTCTCGGCGGCCATTTTGAATCGGCGCCAAAATCACCGACAGGAAGGATGCATGCAGGGCTGCGCTCTGGGCAGGAAAGAAGGGGCTCTTTTCTGCCCCAAAGGCGGAAGAGGTCACTAGACCACCAGGGTAGTAGTAACTAAGGGGAGGGGAGGCTAGCCATCTGCCCGTTTGTCCAGAAATCCGGACAAACGGGCAGATTGGCAACACCTGCCCGGTTGCCCGGACATGTCCTCAAAAAAAGGACATGTCTGGGTAAATCCAGACATATGGTAACCCTAATTCTATCACCCCTGGCCATAGGACTGATCATTTTGACCCATCAGATAGATGAAGTGAAGGAAAATGTGAAAAACCTCTGGGTAGTTACAAAGACTGTGCTTGTCACTCTTCTGTCCAACTTCAAGAGGGAAATAGCTGTAGGGAAGAGTATTTTGCTCTTACAATTTGACATGTCTAGTGCCTTCGACATGGTGCACCATGGCATCCTGCTGCAGCTCCTAGATTATTTTGGTGCCTGTGGAAACGTACTGGCCTGGCTAAGAGGCTTTCTTACATCAAGAACTTACCAAGTACACGCCAACTCTACCTTATCACCTCATTGGAAAGCAGACTGTGGAGTGCCACAGGGTTCCCCACTATTGCCAACCCTCTTCAACATGATGTTGATTCCCTTGGCAGCGGCTCTTTCCAAACCGGGACTAAACCCATTAATCTATGCTGATGATATCACTATCTTCATCCCTATCGAGAAAGACCTAAATGAAATAACTAGTAAGATCTGACAAGGCTTTAACACCTTGCTTGACTGGGCCAACTCATTTCAATTCAAAATCAACGCCGAGAAAACACATTTTTTGAGCCTCTCCTTTCGCTTCAACAAACTCAAACCTCCTACACTAATCACTCCTGAGCTCGTCCTGCCAATTTCGGAGTCCCTAAAAATCTTGGGAGTCATAATTGATAGATCTTTGACATTGGAGCAGCACGTGAGCTCTGTAGTCAAGCAAATGTTCTTCACTCTTTGGAAGCTTAAGCGTATCCAGTCTTATTCCCCTAGAGAGGTATTCCGCAACCTAGTCCAGTCCCTAGTTATAAGTCGTCTCGATTACTGCAACAGTATCTACGGGGGATGCACATCCATGCTACTAAAAAAATTGCAAACTGCTCAGAACACAGCAGCTCGACTCATCTTCGGTAAATTGAGATTTGAAAGTTCGAGCCCACTACGTGAGAGGCTGCACTGGCTTACTGTGAAGGACCGTATCGTTTTCAAGATCTGCGCATTGGTGCACAAAATCATCTATGGTGATGCTCCTGCTTACATTGACACTCTCATTAACTTGCCGCCCAGGAACTCCCGCAAGTCAGCTCGCTCATATCTCAGTCTCCACTATCCAGCTTTTAGTGGCCTAAAATATAAGACTGTCTATGCTTCCTCTTTTTCTTATCTTAGCACTCAATTCTGGAATGAGCTGCCCCAAGTGGTCAAATTCACCCAAGATCACCCGGCCTTTAAGAAGCGGCTCAAGACCTTCCTTTTCGGTAGAGCATATGCCGTGAGCCCTCCTGGTGTCGTATCCTTCTGAACCATGGCTTCCAACACGACTAATTGTCACCTTCTCCTCTCTCTCTCTCCCTCCTGTTGTTCCTCTTTCCCCTCCTACGACCCTAATTGCTGTATTTTGTATCATTGTTGCTTAAAAGACTCTTGTATGCCACATTGAGCCTGCCCGTGGGTGGGAATAATGTGGGATATAAATGCCATAAATAAATAAACAAATAGAATAAGAGGACGCGAAGGTTGTCATCACTCAGAATGAAAGGAAAATGCTAGATCTAAAGTAAAATATTCTACCACATAGACAGAGGGATAAATTCTATAAAGTGTGCCAAAAGACAGGTGCCAAAATGTGGGCAATAAGTGCAATTTTTACAAGAGAATCTGAGCACCCAGACTCCATTATAGAATACTAATGTAAGTTGGCATTTATGCAGTAAATATAGACACACTCACTTACACCATGTCTATGGCAGGTGTAAATGCACACACCTAAATGACGATATTCTATACCACATGCAAATAATTATGGAAGATGCCCATATCCTGCCCACATGAATGTCCTCTTATTATGCAAGTTGAACGCTAACTCCCAAATTCTATAAATGGTGCCTTAAATTGTGAGCACTAATTTGGTTGCACGGCTAAACTGTGTGCACAACTTAATTGATTAACAAGCCAATCACACCAATAATTAGTACTTAAACAATTAGCGGCACTAATTGGCTTTAATTAGAATTTATGTGCAGAACTTTCTAGGTGTATTCTATGTAAATTCTAATGCGTTATCATGGAATACACCCGATCTGCGCCTAAGTTAGGTGCCGGTATTTAGGCCTGGTTTTAGGTGCAAGAACGGCACATGGGTATATTCTGAAACTACGCCTAACTTTAGGCATAGTTTATAGAATCACGCTAAACGCATGGTTTTTCAGCACCAATTTTAAGGCACCATTTATAGAATTTGGCCCTAAGACTATAGAAACCGCTTATTAGCCAATTAACACACACTTGTCATTCTGTAACATCCACATACATAAGTATTAGTACTCTAAAATCTAAGCGTGCCAATGGCACCTGCGCTATAGAATGAGAGAGAGAAAACAGTTTTTTAGTAGATGGTGGTATCGTTCTTCAAGTTTATACTGACATTTAGTGGCCCTGTCTACTGACATGCAATATATTTTTATGCTTACTTTAGCAGGAAATATTAAGGTGTGGTATATGGAAAGGCTGTGTAAGAACTGCAGGGGGTGGGCTCAGCATGTCCTGTGCAGTTACCACATTGAAAAGTTTTTTTACTGCACGTTAAGGGGGGGATTCATCAAAGTTGGAGCCCGATGCTCCCAAGCTCGCCCAGGGCGTCATATACCCTGGGGTTCGCCTTGCCCATAATCAATATTTCTGAAAGCTCTTCAAATTCTCTACAAATGGTTTTAAATGTGAATGAAATGAACTTGGTTTACTAATGCTTGTTCTGTGTCTATGAGGTAAAACTTAGTAAATTAGGCCAAAGAAAACAAGAAACTGAAAACAAAAGCATTTGCACATTTTAATTAGTAGTCTAGTCTTTCATTAGCATGAGAGAATTAGCACAGTGGCTTTATCAACAGGAAATGCCAAAGCAATTACATGTCATCCTTGAAATGGTTTACAATTTTCTCCTCCTTGATCCTCATATACCAGGCTCATACAAACCAACACATGACACATATTTAAGATGACATGTGGTCCTTCAGGCACTCTGAAACACACATCAGGGCAGAACACAAGAAACAGCAACACAAAGCTCTGAAATTAGAGGGGTTTTCCCAAAACTATGAAAACAAGAATAAGACAGTGGCATACCTAGGGTACTTGACATCCGGGGCAGGTCATTTTTTAACACCCCCCTCCATAATCCAGTACTAGGCATACCGAGAATACAAAACACTCAGGACCTATAGACCAATTCTACCATACCATAAGCAGTAATTTCTACGAGTCACACAAGGGTGTACCTAGGAAAAGGAAGCATCTTAAACACTGCAGTGAGCACAACATCAATTCACCTATTGCAAAAGGAAGATCGTCAATCCTGCACAGTCAATGCCAACTGAAAGCCATGTGTCAGGCCTGCTGAGAGGGAACGAGAGCCCTTGTGCTCAATGGAGGAGCGTTCCTTCCCGAGCTGTCGGCCAACCCCGAGTTCCCCCTGTGTCACCCTCCGTTCCCCAGGGGTTGAGCCCCCAGATGCAGGAAGCCAACAGCAGGAAGAACTGAGTCCAGAACAAAGTCCACGGGGCCCGGCCTAGCCACCAGGCCCTAGCCACGGGAGAAACGAGGACCAGAAGCAGACAGCAGAGAAGACAGGAACAGGCAGAGGTCAGTACCAGGCAGCAGACAATAGCAAATCCCGGATCAGGCAGAGGTCAAGACCAGGCAGCAGGCAAAAGAAGAATCAGGAACAGGCAGAGGTCAGAACCAGGCAGCAAACAATAGCGAATCCAGAATTAGGCAGAGGTCAAGACCAGGCAGCAGGCAAAAGAAGAATCAGGACAGGCAGAGGTCAGTACCAGGCAGCAAACAATAGCGAATCCAGAATCAGGCAGAGGTCAAGACCAGGCAGCAGGCAAAAGAAGAGTCAGAAACAGGCAGAGGTCAGTACCAGGCAGCAAACAATAGCGAATCCAGGATCAGGCAGAGGTCTGTACCAGGCAGCAGGCAAAAGAAGAGTCAGGAACAGGCAGAGGTCTGTACCAGGCAGCAGGCAAAAGAAGAGTCAGGAACAGGCAGAGGTCTGTACCAGGCAGCAAACAATAGCGAATCCAGGATCAGGCAGAGGTCAAGACCAAGAAGCAGACGTGAAGGTATCCAGAAGCACTGCAACTACCCAAGGAACTGAGCAGAAGCTGAAACGTGGAAGGACTGGTAGTCAGGTTTTAAATAGAATAGGAATTAGGCCCAAACATGTGCAGCTGTCAACAAGATGGCTGCCCCCACCGGAGACGCCCTTACGGCCAAATATGACCTTCCTTCCTGAAACTGCCCAAGATGACTGCCACAACTTAAGACACCCACCTCTAAGATGGCCGCCTTATCCTGGAGATACCAAATCCAAGATGGCCGCCCCATCCTCAGATGCCCATATCCTGAACAGTCAGGGAACACGACACCATGTCTTTTTCACAGACACAGATACACCCTAATCCACTATAGAATAAGTAACCATAAACTTTCTATTTTGCCAAAAATTAAACTGAACCCCCAAGAAGCCAGATTCTGCATACAATGCACCACAGGAACAGAAAATGTATCCTAGTACTGTGCAAAATATAAAGAGAGCAGATGTAAATTTCACCACTTTACAAATTAACAAATAGAAATAAAACAAGTATAGAAAATAAAATAATACCATTTTATTGGACCAATACATTTAGCTTTCAAAGGCCAAAACCTCCTTCCTCAGGTCATTACAGTATACTATTGTTACAGTATCCTATCCTGACCTGAGGAGGGGGTTTTGTTCTCCGAAAATTAGTCAAAATGTATTAAAATTAGTCCAATAAAAAGATTACCTTATTTCCATGTTCTATTTATAAACATTTATTAGCACAGCTACAATACTACTTTATCCTAAAGCAAAAAAAGATGAAAAAATGTTGCTTACAGTTTATTGTCTCTGGTTTCAGCTTTCCTCATCTTCTCTTCACTCTTTCCCTTCCATCCAGCATCAGCCTTCTCTCTCTTCCTGCCATCCAGTGTCTGCCTTCTCTCTCTCCTTGCCCCTGCCATCCAGTGTCTGCCCTCTCTCTCCTGTCCCCTCCATCCACCGTCTGCCCTTTCTCTCCCTCTGCCCCTTCCAACCACTATCTGCCCTCTCTCTCCCTTCCATCTAGCGTCTGCCCTCTATCTCTGCCCCTTCCATCCACCATCTGCTCCTGTCTGCCCTCTCTCTCTCTCCCGTCCAACCACTGTCTGCTCTCTCTCTCCCCCTTCTATCCACTGTCTGCCCTTTCTCTCTCTTCCATCTGCCCCTGTCTGCCCTCTCTCTCTCTCCCTTCCAACCACTGTCTGCCCTTTCTCTCTCTTCCATCTACTGTCTGCCCTTTCTCTCTGTCCCTTCCATCCACCACTTGCTCTATATCCAGGGTCTGCCCTCCCTCCCTTTCTCTCCCTTCCATCCAGGATCTGCCTTCTCTTTCTCTCTCTCTCTCTCTCTCTCTCTCTCTCTCTCCACCCACTCTTTTCAGCCCCCAGTTCCAGCCCCATTATCCCACCTGCTCCTAAGTTCCAGCCCCAGCCCACTTCTCCCACCTGCCCCCCTTTTCAGACCCCAGTTCCAGCCCCATATCCCACCAGTCCTCAATTTCAGCTTCGTTTCAGTCCTAGCCCTTTTCACCCACCAGTCCCTGAGCTTCAGCCCCAGTCACCTTCTCCCTATCCCCTTTTCAGCCCCCAGTCCCCACAGTTTTAGCCCCTGCCCCTTTTCTGCCTCCAGTTCCAGAACCAAATACCAAATAATATTCCAGAAATGCATGTCTTGTTACTTTAACCTGCCTTGTATGAAAGGGTATGAAACCCAAAACACTTTCTCTTTTTATTATCTACATGGCACCCGTTACCTCTAACCTGATCAGACCTGAAACTTACTGAACATTTTAAAACCTTCTGGGTGTTCAGTAGAAGACCAAAGTGTAACCCTTAAACTTAAACATCCTGAAATTTCAGGTTTGCTGCTGCTGCAGCTTCTTGACCTTTAATGCCATCATCCATGCCAAAGTTAAGTCAAATGTACAAAGTTTAAGAAGCCTTTTTTGGACTTTTACCTCTTGCCTTTCAGAAGGACCTCAAGGTGAGTTATATTCACGTACAGTAGGTATTGTCCACTCCCTGGAGGATTTACAGTCTGTTTGTCCTTAAGGCAATAAAGGTTTAAGTGACTTGCCCAAGATCACAAGAAGCATCAGTGGGATTTGAGCCAGACTTCCCTGGTTCTCAGCCTGCTTAGGCTATTCCTGAACTAAGAGCCCAAGTTTCAGCAGTGGTACCATCCTATTAAAATGCATGATTTTCTTTGTTTATAGAAGTTTATGTACTAGAAATTTGACCAAAATCACTTACAGTGGTTAACAAAGCCATTATTGAAAAGTCATGAAATAATAGGATTCAATAATCATACATTCAGAACAATCTATCATCAAAGTCCAAACCTTATACACCATAAACATCCATAACATTATAGATCAGAAATCCATTTAAAGTTATGCAGATTTTCAACCACCTAAAATATGTAAGTTCTGCTGCTGAAAATCCATATATTATTTTAAAATGTATTGCTTATGTAATAACAGTTTGATCTGCTATATACCCATCATTACTTGAGTTATGCAAAGAGCTCTGCCACCCAGTACATGTGTTTTTGAATAGTGACCTACAGATGTCCAGGTGACCTGGGCCATGGTTGGCTCTTCCATCCTTAATTAAGAGTCCTCCTTCATCTCTTCCTTTGAGATGCTCTCCTGCAGCATTTCTTCACTGAACAGCTTCAGTACAACCACAATAAGGCTATCTGCTTGCATTATTCGGTCTGTCACCAGAGTACATGCTAGACCTGATAGAACTATCACCAAGAAACGCGAACCCAGAAACCAGAAGCTACCTACTTTTCCACCTACCAACTTGCAGAAACATAACCTACAAATCTATTTACATGGCCAGACTCAGCTACCTGGGTTCCAAATGGTGGAACTCAATACCAAAGATCACAAGAAGTATCATAAACTAGCTCCAATTCAGAAAAAAACTGAAAACATAGCTTTTTAAAACATTCTACAGTACAGCAAATAACTAAGACATTAATGTTCATTCTGATTACTAACCACAACCATTATATAAATCCAAACTTAAATATAAACTGCACTTGTAAACCATCACTATAAGTCACAACTAAACAAATAATGTAACTGCAAACCAAAATGCAATTTGCAAGCCAGTTTGAACCAAAACTTGTTTTTGGATAACAGTAGGATATAAGAATGCATAAATAAATAAATATATACATACATACCTACCTACATACATACATACATATATGTTCTCTCAGAACCTCAGGATTTTTTATTAGGAAATGTTACAATGCAAATTATTATTGGGTTGGAAATATTAGGGTTTACTCTGGTCCATCCTTCTGAAGTGTGTGGAAAAGATATTTAGTAGAAGCTTAATCTGAAACAAATATGTATACCTTCATAAATTTATATCATCTCAACAATAATATCAGTAGAGCGACCAAATAGTATGACAAGGATAGAAATCTTACAATTTATGCTGGACCAGTACAGCCTGGTCTGAATTGCAAGAATGAAGAGTTTCCTTTATGTCAGTTAACGTGCTTCTGGTTTCTTACTAAAATCAAGAGTAGCTTCTCTTAAAAGATGCAATCTAGGGCTGACTTGTCACTAGCAAGGTCATATCTCATCTGTACATCAATATTTTCAAAAAGCAGTCAAACTGGCCAGTGGTCATTTCTAGTAATGATCACCGAGATGTACAATCAATGCATCACTGGGCCAATGAATTTGATTATTTATGGCCTCTGATGGTCTGCAGAACTTCACAAAAGTACTAAGAAATTGTTCAAAAATATGGTGGATCTTTCTAGCATGAGTCCAAACCATGCATTGCCCTCTTAAGTTAGACAGAAAGGGCAGCAAACTCCTAGGACAATTTTATGATAAACATTTATGTAGGTGATATATTTTCCAGCCATAAAACATGAATCTCATCTTCAAGCTGTTTCCATTCATTGTAGCCAGAGACTAATGTTGGCACATGTACTTTAGTTTAGACAAATCTGCCATTCTGCAAGAGGAACAAACCAGAGACACTGAAACATTTCCTCTCCTCCACAGATGGATGAGTCACATGCTCACCACTTCAATCTGAATAAACTGTTATCCCATAAAATACTGGAAGGGATTTTTACTGCATCCTTGCAGCAAAAAAGGGAATGTAACAGAGAGAAATTATGCTTTATTTGTAAACCAGTCACTCCAAGCCCATCACCCTTCCTCCTTCCTGTTTGTTTGATCATCAAGGAATATATTTTAAGAGTAGGCAGGGTAACAAGCTTTTTCCATTTTTTGAGTGCGCTAGAATGTACCACAAATTTTTTTTTAAAAAGTCTCTTCAACCACCACCGCTTTGAGTCTTTTCCCATTGATAACATGGTAGGTGCTCGCCTACTGACACAATTTCCAATGTTATGCTCACCAAATATTGATTTATAGTAAATACACTAAGGGGTATGTTTACTACGATGCGTTAGCGTTTTTAACGCACCTTTAAAGTTAAGGCGTGTTAAATGCTAATGCGCCTATACATTTCTATGGGCACATTAGTGTTTAATGCGCATTAACCATTAACGCGTGTTAACAACGCTAATGCACCTATAGCGCACCTTAGTAAACATAGGCGTAAGTCATTAAAAGCCTGTTTTACTAAGCCATGCTAGCAATTCCCAGCGTGGAAAATGAGAGGACATCTATTCAATTTTTATGGGCATCCTCTAAATAAAGAGGAGACTAAAAATGAGTCGTTTCAGGTTATTTTCCATACTATACCAAGCAATATGAGTTTGCTCTGATCCCACTTATCAGAACCATGATTCAGAGTGAATCTAAACGCGATTCATTTAATTTTGTACTGACTGTAGATACACCAGGCCTACTGGATCTGGTAGGACAATGCTAGGCTGTTTGCTCCTCTTATCGCCTATTGGACTCCCCTACCAGGTATTCTAATTTAGGTGCTGGTATCATAGGTAAACCTCCTGTATATCTTTCAGACCTCCTAAGGTCCTCCTAAGGTGCATTCCTACGTCTACCCTCACCACAGGAAATCATGTGATGTAACACCTGCCAGTGAACCTTCTCAGGAACAGCCTCTACACTGTGGAACTCACTCCCTGAATGGCTACGTCTACCTCTACTTCAATAAGCAGGTGAAAGCCTGGCTTTGCAGCCAAACTTAACGATCGTGCCAACTAACTCGCCAGTTGCTCATCCTCATCAGGGCTGGCTTGCTGCACACATCTTCTAACTGAGACCAGTTCCACCTACTTTATTCAATTACACATATTATTCACCTTCAGTCTAGCCACCCACTTTTATTTATCCCATTACCTTTCTCGTAATCGTCTTGTCTATCTGTAAGTCGCTGCTGCACATGTCCCCTCTGCTGCCTATTAAGGTGTTTCATTCATTGTATTGTACTGACATTACATCACATCTCTTCTAAGTGGAGGAGTAGCCTAATGGTTAGAGCAGCAAGCTAAGAACCAGACAAGTCAGGGTTCAAATCTGACGTCAATTCTTTGTGATGCTGGGTGACTCACTTAACTCTCCATTGCCTCAGGTACAAACTTACCCCCTGTTTACTAAGCCATGCTATCAGCTGCTGCGCGGCAATGCCGACACAACCCGTTCAAAGTGAATGGACTGTATCAGCATTAGCGCACAACTTAGTAAACAGGGGGGTTAGATTGTGAGCCCTCCAGGGACAGAGAAATACCTACTATACATGAATGTAACTTGCCTTGATCTACTACTGAAAAGGCATGAACTGCATCCAAATATGAATATTCTAAAGTGATCTTTTAAAATGTATGCCATCATCAGTGGCATACCAAGGGCGGGACGGTGGGGGTGGTCCACTTCAGGTGCACGCTGCTGGAGGGTGCAGAGAGCAGCCGCACGCCTGTCAGCTCCGCTGGTTCCCTGCTCCGTCTGCCCTGGAACAGGTTCCAGGGCAGAGGGAGCAGGGAGCCGACAGGCGCACGGCTGCTCTCTGCACCCTCCAGCAGCCACGAATGCACCCACGGGGGGGCTTGATGCGCCGGGGAGGGGGGTGTCATTGCACCGGGGGGGGGGGGGGTCATGCTGCATCCTGGGGGGACGGACACCTCTGCACCCGGGGGGGGGGGATGCGCAGCTGCGATCCGCCCCGGGTGGCAGCCGACCTAGGATCGCCACTGGCCATCATATTATTGCTATTACTGTGTCTTAAGGGGCCGCTTCCTAAACCACATCCCCCCAGATTCTATATAGCTTGTGTAACTTAATTGGTTTAACAAGCCAATCAGTGTTGTTAACAGCACTTAACAAGCAATAATGAGCACTAATTGGCAATAATTAGAATTTACGCGCACAAATTACTAAGTGCATTCAGTAATGCAGAGCACCAACTTTTAATGTGTGCAGCCAAAAAGAGGTGGTTATCGGCAGGGAAATGGGCATTTTGTGGGTGTTCTAAAATTTACCCACGTAGCTATAGAATATGGCTCAGTGCACCTAAATCTATGCACTGGGATTTACTCAGTGTTTTCATTGGTGTAAATGGAGCTCATAGTTTTAGGCGCTGGGATATCAACTAAACATATTCTATATACCACGCCTAAATCTAGGCACTGTTTATAGAATATGCTTAGGCGGAAATGTTTTCCGCGGAAATGTTTTAGGTGCCTTATATAGAATCTCCCCCATTATGCAGTTGGGGCTAAACTCAATATAGGTCACTAAAAGTTAAGTGCCAAAAGACTGGGCACTAATCTAGTATTCTATAATGGCAGAGTTGCATGTAAGTCAGCAATTACATGCCAAAATTTAGGTGTGACCACTTATGCTATGTCTATGGCTAGCATAAATGGTGGCACCAGCTACGATAGTTGGGTACATAAATGCAGCTGTTCTATAAAGCGGAAGCAAGAATAGTTGCATGCCCATGCCCCTCCAATATTAATGCCCCCTTTGCATTGAGAGAAGTTAGACGGACTATTTATGGAATAGGGGTGTAAGTCTGTTATGGGCACGATGGCAAATTAGCACCATTAAGTGCTTGTTAACACCAATTATTGGTGTTTATCATTATTTGCCAATGTAGTGCCAGTTGGTTAATTATATTATACATATAACATATCCTACAACCGTGCACCCAACTGCGCCCCTAACTTTGGGTACCATTGATAGAATTAACTCTGTGTTCTCCTTTCAAGCCATTGCTGAGTGGAACTCTCTACCTGTTTCAGTCCATTCAGAATCAAATTACATACGACTTCATCACAAACTGAAGACCCTGTTATTCGACAAATTTTAACTGCTACTCTATCTCACTGTAAAACCGAACTACATTTGGCGTACAGAATCTGAAGTCATCACTTCAATCTTATTATAAATTGCATCGTTTTGCTATATCTGGTCTTCCTGATCAGTACAAACCCTAACCCTGTAAACCACCTCGAACCTCTAGTTGGGATTTGCACAGTATACAAGCTTTAGATTAGATTAGATGGAATTTGAGGGTAAAGAACAATTTAGTGTGCACTGTTAGTACATGCCAGCATCAGCAGTGACGTGACATTAAAAGGGTAATTCTATAAGAAGGCACTTATTTACAGCTTAGTCTTTTAAGAAAAGTAGGTGCCTAGATTTCTTTAGTGATTACCAGCGTAAGCGGTGAAATACGCGCATTTATTGTTACATATGAGCACTTACTCCAGCCATAGATCTTGTGGAAATGCTCACAGGGTAAGCAGACCTGTAAATCATTGTATTCCATCTTTTCTACAAGTAAGTGTGCACCCTACCCATGCTCTACACAACTCCACCCTTGTGAACTACTACCTGCAAATTATGCGAATGTAAACAACTAGAATAGCGGCATTTATGCACATGCCTGCCTTTTAAATCTAAGCAGTTCCTTATAAAATTATCCCCTGAGCATGCACTAATTCCCGATTAACATGGAATCAGCAGAGACTGGACAGGGATTGGATGTGGGAATTCGATACAGCTTATATTTAATACACATGAAGTACTGCATGTTAACTGTTAAGGCAGCAGATTAGTCTCGCCTTCATTTGTCTATGTTATTTAATTATATATTTATTTATTGCATTTATACCTCACATTTTCCAACCTGGTGGTAGGTTCAATGTGGCTTACAATTAGCTTAGTAGAAAACAGTTGACATATTTGAAGCAATGAGGTGTGAACAATATTGTTCAGTCAGAATAGTCCAGTTAGATCATTCACTTCTTGTCTTGAAATATATCTTTGAAACACTGTTTTCTGTAATAGTGCCCCTGATGCAGGTGATCAGATGAAATATGACCATGTCACCACCCTCAGTTGGCCATCTTTTTCTCTTTTACACTTTTAACTTTTTTTTTTCATTATTTATATAATAAAGACTGTTGCACACTTGTAGTTCTGGATAAGTAACTGTTACTGAATCTCTTATCATTTTAGCATTTACAACCCATAGCTCTGGCAAAAAAAAAAAAAAGAGCCTAATGTTTTCTACCTAACCCCCCTTCCCTCCAATAAAAGGTTAATTTGTAAAGACTGGAAATTTCTTCCTAAAACATTAAGAACATTGAAGAACTTTAAGAGCAGATTAGAAAAATATTCTGAGATTACATAGGTGTAAAGGATCCTGCCAAGGGGCGAACCTTGGACAGAAGTGAGTGTTTCTCAAGTGCCATCCTCAGCGCCCCTCCGCCCCGCCCCTAAACAGTTCTGGTCTTCAGATACCTACAGAAAATGTTCATGAGGCATACTTGCATAACATTTTGTCTACAAATTGGGCTATCTTGAATACCAGACCTGTTGGAGAACCATGAAGACCAGAATCAAGAGTCTATAGACTTCTACAACATCCTTATGTCCTGTCCAATCCAATTAATTCTGTCCACCAGACAGTTCTAGAACCAAAGAAAAATGTGGCCTATTGCATCTGCACAGTTCAATTCTGCGGATATTATATGACATGCAAAACTCTGCATCCACAATAAGAAATTAACTAGGCAGCAGGTCATATCTTATTCAAAAGTACAGAGCTAAAAATGGTGGAAGGAAAGTAGAACACACTGACCTCTGTTACTCACCACTTAATCACAAATAACACCTTGGATAGTAATGTATGGGTCAGATTATTCAAAGAGATAAATACTTTAGTCCTTGAACATCTCTGGTATTAGGTTCTGAGCACTGAAGATTTCAATAGAAGGCAGGAAATAAAAAGGGCGATTGACTAACCTGACATTCTTCTCTCCTGTAACTTAATTTGCTCAATTACAGCAAGAGTGTGACAGCTCGGCCTTTCATAATGGATTCAGAAATCATCTGAAGTGGCTACATCTGATTTGTAAAAGACTCCATATTGAAAATGTCACTTCATGTACAACGTCCTTCCCCATAGTTCAGAGCAGTATTCCCTATTCCTAAAGCATATGGACTGCCAACTCCGAGTTTAGACATTTATCAGCAAGCTGTATTTTAGAAATTACAACACATTTATATAAAGCAGGATTGACCCTTTGTGGGTCCTACACACACAAGGGCATTGG
Organism: Microcaecilia unicolor; assembly: GCF_901765095.1. NCBI lineage: Eukaryota > Metazoa > Chordata > Amphibia > Gymnophiona > Siphonopidae > Microcaecilia > Microcaecilia unicolor. The sequence goes on from NC_044034.1 coordinate 147,826,045, forward strand.
GCCTCTCTTCACAACAGAAATACATTTTTAAAATGCCAAAAGCCATGACAGAGGAGGAAGCAGCAGGCAGGGCCGCCGAGAGTGGGAGGCAGGTGGGACAAAATTCCCTGGGCCCGGGCCTCCAAGGGGGGCCCGGCGGCACAGTCCCATTCGCCCTCCGTTGTCTACCGTCTGCCACCGGGCCAGGCCCCCTGCCATGAAATCACAGCACCTTTCACCTTCGTGTGAAAGCGCTGCAGGCAGCAGCAGATCGCCTCCCTTCGGGCCTCCTTCCCTCCCTTTGTCCTGCCCTCGTCTAACGTAACTTCCGCGAGGGCGGGACACAGGGAGGAAAGGAGGTCCGAAGGGAGGCGATCTGTTGCTACCTGCAGCGCTTTCACACGGAGGTGAGAGGCACTGTGATTTCAATGCAGGGGGCCTGGCCCGGTGGCAGACGGAGGGGGGGAGTGGTGGCAGCGACCTCGGGGAGGGGGCGGAGATGGGGGCGGGGCCACGGGGGCGGCCTTGCCCCGGGCCCGGCCCAGTCTCCCTGCGGCCCTGGCAGCAGGTAAGGAGCACTGTTTGTCAACAATGCACAGGGGTTGGAGAAAATAGGCAGATTTCTGTGCAAGCAATGTCCCTTGTCCCCCTTACCCAATCTTCTTTCTGGCAGCAGCTGACTGACCAGGGAAAATCTTTGCCTTGGAAGCCACTGAATTACACATCTGAGAGGCTCTCTTTTAAAAATTTCGCTAGTTTGCCTAAAGCAAAAACTGTTGCACACACCCAAGGAGCAATTCTATAAATTAATTTAATCTTTTTTTATCATTTTGCTCAATTACATTCACATTTATCACATAAATGTAAGGAAATACAGAAATTAATATAAAAAGGAAAACATTTTCTCGCAACAATATATATTTACATAAGTGTCCACAATTGGAAGATCCAAGATCAGGAAAACAATCTTAAAGAAAATAAGAAAAACTCAAAATGGTTAATCTTACACTTCACATTTTCTGAAGGAGGAAGGTTAATCGGTTATTGCAGCCGGTACAGTGGTAACTGAAGGAAGTTGCTGCAGAGGATTCTTCATCTGTTTCCACAACTCTTATAATTTCTTAGGTTCAAACAAATAAGTAATAAGGAAATAAAACACCTACAAGGGAATCGCGCTAGGAAGGTCCCACCTAGGGCAGTGATTCCTGGCTTAAAAGCCAAGACTTCACACCTCCCAGTCTGCGATTCCCTTGATGTGTCAGGAAATATATGCATCTTTGAACCCAAAAAACTATCAACCATGTATCGGAAATACAATTTCAAAACATTGTTCCTATCTAAATCAAAGATGAAAATCATAAATTAATTTAATCTAATCTGAACATTTATATTCTGCTTAACCTCAGATCTGCTCAAACTAGGCACCCACTCTAGCACTTACCTGCAAAAGTGCCAGCAGGGTGCCCAAGAACTATTCTACAAGGGCACAAATAACTGGCATATCGTGTAAATGCAAGAGGGTGTTTACATGGGTGGAGCATAGGCAGGACATGGGTAGGGTTCACAATTATGCACTTAACTGAAAGAATGCTTTCAGTTATGCGCTTCCCTGCCACATTTACATGGCTGCATCTAAGCCAGTCTACTGATGGTATAACTGCGGAGGTGTAAATGTAAGGTGTGCTGATACCGGCTTATGCTAGTATTCTATAATGCAATCTGGGAGCCGAGACGCTGTTCTAGAACTGACTGTCACCATGCAAAGATAAGGTCAGCTAAATGGAGACCACTGTTCCCTCTAAACTGAGCAGGAGTCCTCTAACTGCATTGCTGCCAGTGGGGGGCAGTGCTTCAGTATCGTGTTTTCAGTTTGTAGGGACAGGCAGATTCCCTGGAGTCCTGCAGAACTTGCTGGTCCTTCACTATTGAAAATGTGATATGAAGCAGCATCCCCCACTGGCAACCCTCCGTTGCCCCAGGTGCAACAGTAGTACAATATACTACTTAGACTATGAGCCCACTAGGGACAGACCCAGTATCAGTAAAATGAAATCAATGACACACAGAGATGTATTCTAGAACTCAAAGGCACATATGTATATACAGATGACACATATATACAGCTGTATTCTAAAACTCAATGACAAACACATATATACAGATATATTCTAGAACACAACACACACAAATATATACATATGTATTCTAGAACTCAATAACACACACATACAAAGATGTATTCTGTAACTCAATGACATTCACATACACATATGTATTCTAGAACTCAATGATACACACATATACAGAGATGTATTCTAGAAGTCAATGACACACAAACATACAGATGAATTTTACAAATCAATGACACACATAAACATATGTATTCTAGAACAAATTGACACATAGAGACTCATTTTCAGAGCACATAGACTTACAAAGTTACACAGGTTGCTGTGCAACTTTGTAAGTCTATGTGTTTTGAAAATAAGCACCATAGTTAGAAGTATTCGAAAACTCATTGACACAGATATATTCTAGAACTCAATGACACACAGATATAAACAGATGTATTCTAGAACTCAATCACACATATGTATAGAAATATTCTAGAACTCAATGACAAACATATTTATTCTATAACTCAAATCCACGCAGAGATGTATTCTAGAAATCAATGACACACTCAAACAAGTATTCTGGTACTCAATGACACACACATGTATTCAGTCGTATTCTAGAACTCAATGACACATATATACACTGATGCATTTTACAACTCAATGACACACACACAGATGTATTATAGAATTCAATGAAATATGTATTCTAGAAATCAATGACACACATACATTTTAGAACTCGACACACATAAATATTTTAGAACTCAATGATACACACATATATACAGATGTATTCTAGAACACAATGACACACAAATATATTCATATGTATTCTAGAACTCAGTGATACACAGATTCTCAGATTTATTCTAGAACTCAAACACACACACATACACAGATGTATTCTGGAACTCAATGACATTCAAATATACACTTGTATTCTAGAACTCAATGATACACACATATACACTGATGTATTCTAGAGCTTGGTGACATACACATATACACAGATGTATTCTAGAACTCAGTTACACACAGATGTATTCTAGAAGTCAATGACACACACAAACATATGTATTCTAGAACAAATTGACAAATACTCAGAAGTATGCTAGAACTCAATGACACAGATACAAACAGATACATTCTAGAACTCAATGATACACACATATACACAGATGTATTCTAGAACTCGATGACACACACCCAGATATATTCTAGAACTCAATCATATACAGTGACACACACATAGTTGTATTCTAGGACTCATGAAACACACATATACACAGAACCATTCTAAAAATCAATGACATAGATGTATTCTAGAAATCAATGACACACACACACACAGATACATTCTAGAATTAAATGACATACAGATGTATTCTAGAACAAAATAACACACACAGATGTATGTAGAACTCAATAAGACACACACACACACATATTCTACAACTCAATGACAAACACAAAAATACAGATGTATTCTGGAACTCAATTAACAAGAAAAATATGTATTCTAGAACTCAATGACAAACACACATATTAGGACATATTCTAGAATTCATATACGAAGATGTATTCTAGAACTCAATTACACACAAAAAGATGTATTCTAGAACTTATTGACACATAAGCGCATTTATTCTAGAAGTCAATTACACACAGAGTTGTATTCTAGAACTCAATGACACACACATGTATTCTAGTACTCAATTACAGACACATATGTATTCTGACATAGTCTAGAACTCAATGACACACATATACAGATGTATTCTAGAACTCAATGACACACAGAGATGTATTCTAGAATTCAATGACATATACATATATTTTTTGGAAATCAATGACACACAGATATATTCTAGAACTCAATGACATACATTTTAGAACTCAATGATACACACACATATACAGATATATTCTAGAACTCAAAGAAACACATGTAAATGCAGATGACACATATATACAGATGTATTCTAGAACACAATGACAAACACAAAATATATACAAATGTCCTAGAACTCTGTGATACACACATACATAAATGTATTCTAGAACTCAATTATACACAGATGTATTCTAGAACTCAATGACACACACATACATAAACGTATTATACTCAATGATACACACATATACACAGAATCTGTAGACTTTCACCACACAAAGTTAAGGTCAGCTAAATGGAGACCACTGTTCCTTCTAAGCTGAGTGGGAGTCCTCCAACTGCATTGCTGCCAGTGGGGGGCGGTGCTTCAATACTGTGTTTTCAGTTTCTAGGGACAGGCTGGTTCCCTGGAGTCCTACAGAACTTCACTATTGAGTCCTTCACTATTGAAAATGTGATAGTGAAACTGCACCCCCCACTGGCAACCCTCCGTTGCGCCAGGTACAACAGTAGTACAATATACTATTTAGACTGTGAGCTCACTAGAGACAGATCCAGTACCTGTAAAATAAAAAACTGTAAACCGCTTAGGTCTAAGCAGTATATAAATAATTAAATGAATGAATGAATAAAAATTTGAAGGTGGAGGACTTCTGCACAGCTTAGAGGGAAAAGTGATGGAGACACCCATATATAGAATAGTGCTCCACAGCATATAATGATGTCCCATGTACCAACCATCAGGAAATGACAGAGCTGATTAACATCTGCCTAATGTGCCCCTTAAATTGTATGTGCTTTGGGGAAGGGGGTGCCTATTTACTGATGTAGAAGCAGGACATATGAAATTCAGCATCTAACCGGCTATTGGACACCACATAAAGACAGGTTTTATTTATGCAGTTACCTGGGCCTGAATATTGGCAGTGGCGTTCCTAGGCTGGCTGACACCCGGGGTGGATCGCTGATGCGCCCCCCCCCCCCCTGGTGAAATTACCCCCCCCCCCCCCCCGGGTGCAGCGCGACCCTCCCCCCGGGTGCATTTTTACCTGCTGGGGGGGGGGGGTGCCGCGCACCTGTTGCCTCCGAGTCCGCTCGTTCCCTGCTGTTCCCTCTGCCCGGGAACAGGAAGTAACCTGTTCCGCGCAGAAGGAGCAGCAGGGAGGGAACGAGCAGACTCGGAGCCAACAGGTGCGCGGCACCCCCCCCCCCCCCCCCAGCGGCGTGCACCCGGGGCGGACCGCCCCCACCGCCTTGGTACGCCACTGAATATTGGTACTTAACAGGTCAAATGCTGACTCCACCCCTGGAATTCCCCCCAAAATAGCCAGTTTTGAGATAGGCATTACCCAGACATTTGCAGTTGCACTAAGCAGTTAAGTGACACTGAAAATGACCAGTTAGCCCCAAACACGCATTTCAACCGGCTAAGATGTTTCAGGCCAGTTAAATCGCTTTGAATATCAAACCGGCAATGTTCACCTTCAACTTAAGTGATGCTCAGGGCAGCATCAGCTCTGCATCAGGCACCTCCAACCTCAAATAACCAAACTTCCCTTTCCACAGGGCACTGTTGTTTAATTGTATTCAAACTGGGCAACAAGTTTCTGCTGCCCCTGCCACAGTAATCAAACTTATTACTAATTATTTTTTTGTTCTATTTTAAAAATGGCAAAACTGACCTTCTAATGGCAGCACCGACCTATGAGTTAATCATTTCCTGTCCATTAATAGCAAAGTGGGTTAAGGGGCACCTGCAAATTTCTCCAGGCTGTCATTAACTGCAGACGTGCCCTCCCCCTCCTGCACTCTCTCTTGGACATTAGCCCTTAATTTACAACATTTATTTTGAATGGAAAGCAAGCTAGGAACATCAAAAAGGGAACCTCTTACAGACAAGCCCGTTTGTTGAGAAATAGGCTTTTAATAACCCAGCACTGGTTCAGACATCAAAATAAGTTTTAATTACACAGCAGCAGCTTCACTGTTTCCATGTATTCTGTTTCTACATCAATAAATGAGCAACCATTGAAAATTAGCGTGCAGGAGAAAAGGACCGAGTCCTAAATTACTTCATATCATTTAAGGCCTCCTCCTCTCCTCCTCACTTCCATTGAAAGAAATGACAGTGCTCCTCTGCTAGCCTATAGAGGCTGTCTGTGATTACAAAGTCCTTTTACAATTTTCCATCCAGCAGCTCTTGCAGTCCTGTCAAGAAAGGCTGACAAGTGACAGCCACAATAACCCACCAAGAACAAACAGCCCAAGCTTATAGGCCTAAGAGAACTTCTCTGCTTAGACGTTTCTGTTTAGAAATGAAGAAGAAAAATAGCCCCTCATTAGACTAATAAAATTGTAAACTCCAGTACCACCTACTTTCAGTCCTTCGGTTTCAAAGCAGCTGAACAAAAACACACTGCAAAATACCCCTCAGGCATAAACAGCAGCCGAACAACAAACAACGGCGTCAACTTACATGTATTCACACAACAGCCACCAGTGGCTTCAGGTTTTCAGCAAACAGCAGTGGATTTTCTCAACATCTTCATAATTACAGCATGCAATTTTAATTTAATGACCAGATCTACCACATGCAAACAGACAACCTGTTTCCGGACTGAGTGAACAGAAATAACGCCCATCCGAGCGTGTCACTAACCTGTTGCAGTCCACGTGAAGCTGTAGGTGAGATGCACTAACTGACAGGGCAATTTTGTGCCACTGTCCGTCTGCCATCCGGTACGGGAACACCTCCGTTCTTGACTTTCCGCTGGATCTGTACTGGTACCTAATCTCATCTCTCAAGCTGCTGCTCTCCAGTTCAAAGTAGCTGTGTGTAAAACAGGAAGAATCAGTTCAGTTATACACCTGGGCGCTATTAATTTTCAATATGGCAGGATATGACTTGGCAACAATGCAAGGAAATAACCATAAGATTACGTGACTAGGGACTTTCAAGCACATTGGTGAGTAAAGCGCTGCGTACACTTGGTACAGTTATAAAATGATTATAGAGATGTGCAAGCCTGGGAAATTTTATGCATATAAAGAATATTCATTACATTAGCTTTATCTGCAGAAAACCCTCCAAATTAATGCATGTAAATATGATTTATTTATAGTAACCTATTCTTAAGCACTTTAATCACATTTATAATATGACATCACCTTTATAAAATGAAACTCTTAATAAATTATTTTTATACACATTGTGCACATCAGTTATCACAAAGATCCCATATACTTTATGTGATATTACTTATTTATTTATTAAGATTTTGCTCACACCTTTTTCAGTAGTAGCTTTTCGTCATCGGGAGTTCATCAAAACCTGGAAAAGACTGTAAAGATGATGGAGTAAATTGAATCAATGTGGTCATGGATCTCAGCTAACGTGTTATTTTGAGGGTACTAAAAATTGGTGCGTATTGCAGTTGCGGACCACCGGACGCCTACAGTGGCTTCGCAGCGCCGGCAGGCGAGTCCACCAGCCCCGGCCCGTTCCAGCCCGCTGATCCAGCGTCTGCAGTCTGACTTCGGGGCGATCCAGCGTCCTGTGCGTCGGGCCGACCGGGGCAGGGACAGAGACTGGGCAGAGACAGTTCATCGGCCCCACCCTGTCCCAGTCTGTCTGTAGGCCCAGCTCTTCCCTGCCTGCCTGCTCTGACCCATCTGCCTGCCTGCTCTGTTCCATCTGCTCCATCTGCCTGCCTGCCTGCTCTGATCCATCTGCTCCATCTGCCTGCTCCAGCTCGCTCCACTTTGCTGACCCAGCTTTTCCCTGCCTGCTCTGATCCACCTACCTGGTCCAGCCCATATGCTGAATCCGGACCTTCTGCACAGCTTACTACAGGACACCTGACCCAGTTTCTCCCTACTGTTCCATCCACTCCACACGATCCAGCTTCTTCCTGCATGTTCCAGTCCGCCTGCTCCAGCCTCCCTGCTTATTACAGCCATCTGCTTCAGCTTGGCCCAGCCCGCCTGATCCAGCTCGTCCAGCTTGTTCCACTCCATCTGATCCAGCTTCTCCCTGCTCGTTCCAGTCCATCTGCACCAGCCTGTTCCAGTCCGTCGGATCCAGCTTCTTCCTGCTTGTTCCAGTCCGCCTGCTCCAGCCTCCCTGCTTATTACAGCCACCTGCTCTAGCTTGGTCCAGCCCGCCTGATCCAGCTCGTCCCACTCCATCTGATCCAGCTTCTCCCTGCTCGTTCCAGTTCATCTGCACCAGCCTGTTCCAGTCCGTTGGATCCAGCTTCTTCCTGCTTATTCCAACCACCTACTCCAGCTGTTCCAGCCCGCCTAATCCAGCTTGCTCCAGTCCGCCTGATCCAGCTTCTCCCTGCTCGTTCCAGCTTCTCCAGCTGTTCCAGCCCGCCTATTCCAGCTTACTCCATCCCGCCTGATCCAGCTCCCCCTGCTCGTCCCAGTCCATCTGCTCCAGCCTCCGCTGGATCCAGCTCTTCCTGCTCGTCCCAGACTGTCTGCTCCAACCTCCATCGGATCCAGCTCTTCCAGCCACCTGCTCCTGCCGTACCAGCCCGCCTAATCTAGCTTGCTCCAGTCAACCTGATCCAGCTTCTCCAGCTCCCCCTTGCTCATTCCAGTCCATCTGTACCAGCTTGCTCCAGCCCGCCTGATCCAGCTTCCAGTCCATCTGCACCAGCTTGCTCCACCCCACCTGATCCAGCTTCTCCTGCTCATTCCAGTCCATCTACACCAGCTTGTTCCGGCCCGCCTGATCAGCTTCTCCCTGCCTGCTGCCTGCTCCAGCTGTTCCAGCCCATTTGATCAAACTTGTCCCAGCCTGCCTGATCCAGCTTGTTCCAGCTCGTCCAACTTGCCTGCTCACTCACTCCCTACCGCTCACTACCTATGGCCCCCATTCACATTCTATTCCTCGCCCTATCCCTCCCAAATCTCTTCCCCCTCCCTCTGCTGTCTACCACACGAACTCACTACCCATCCCCCCCGTCCTGCTCACTACTGCAATACCCTACCTACCCCTATCCCCCACCACCTCACCATCCCTACTGTCCTCCTCCTCCTTCCTAGCTCTTAACCTACAACACCTCCTTCCTGCCATGAACCCTTCCCCATACCTCCTCAGCGCATCCCGCCTTCAGCGCCCTACCTCCCCCACCCTTCTCCACTCTCTCTTGCTCCTTCTCCTGATATCCGCGGGAGTCATCAATCCCAACCCAGGTCCTCCACACATGTCCTCGTCCTATCTATGCAAATGTTCCCGCGATATCTCCAATCTCATCTCCATTCCCCTCCTCCCCCCTTCCTCCCTCCCCTTCTCGTGTGCCCTGTGGAATGCCCACTCAATCTGCAACAAACTTACCTTCACCCATGATCTCTTCATCTCCCATTCCCTCCATCTGCTCGCCCTAACCGAAACCTGGCTCACCCCCGACGACACTGCCTCAGTCGCAGCCCTTTGCCACGGAGGCTACCTTTTCTCCCATTCGCCCCGCACAGTTAGCCGCGGTGGCGGCGTTGGCCTACTACTTTCGCCCTCCTGCAGTTTTCAACCCCTCCTCCTTCCACAGTCTCACTGCTTCTCATCCTTCGAAGTCCATTCCATCCGTCTATTCTACCCGCTGCCACTCCGAGTTGCAGTCATCTACCGCTCCCCTGATAAGTCCCTCCCTTCCTTCCTCACTGACTTCGATGCCTGGCTCTCCGTTTTTCTTGAGCCCTCATCCCCATCCCTCATTCTTGGTGACTTCAACATACACACTGATAACCCATCCGACTCATACGCTTCTCAATTCCTCACCCTAACCTCCTCCTTCAACCTCCAACTGAGCTCCACCACCCCTACTCACAAATCTGGTCACTGTCTTGATCTCGTCCTCTCTTCTACCTGCTCGCCCTCTAATCTCTACGTCTCTGCTCTTCCCATTTCTGACCATCACCTGATCACATTCACACTTCATCACCCTCCCCCTCAGTCCCGCCCAACACTAACCACTACCTCCAGGAATCTCCAGGCTGTTGACCCCCCCCCCCCCCCCCCACCACCTTATCCGCTACTATCTCTGATCTCCTCCCGTCCATCACGTCCTCAGAGTCTATCGACAAGGCTGTTTCCAATTACAATGCCACTCTCTCCGCCGCCCTAGACACCCTTGCACCGTCTGTTTCCCGTCCCACAAGGCGCACTAATCCCCAGCCCTGGCTTAATCCCTGCACCCGTTACCTTCGCTCCTGCTCCCGATCGGCTGAATGCCTATGGAGGAAATCTCGCACCCATGCTGACTTCATTCACTACAAATTCATGCTATCCTCCTTCCAATCCTCCCTATTCCTCGCCAAACAGGATTACTACACTCATTTGACTAATTCCCTCAGCTCTAACCCTCGTCATCTCTTCACCACCCTCAACTCCCTCCTCAAAGTGCCCTCCGCTCCCACCCACCCCCCCCCCCCCTCACTCTCCCCTCAATCACTGGCTGACTACTTCCGCGACAAGGTCCAGAAAATCAACCTTGAATTCACCACTAAACCTTCTCCTCCTCTTCATCCTATCACCCACTCCCTCATCCAATCAACCCAGGCCTCCTTCTCCTCTTTTCCTGTTATCACCGAAGAGGAAACCGCCCATCTTCTCTCCTCCTCGAAATGCACCACCTGTTCCTCAGACCCCATCCCCACCAACTTACTTATCACCATCTCTCCTACTATCCCCCCCCCCCCCATCTGTCATATCCTCAACCTCTCTCTCTCCACCGCAACTGTCCCTGACACCTTCAAGCATGCTGTTGTCACACCTCTCCTCAAAAAACCTTCACTTGACCCTACCTGTCCCTCCAACTACCGCCCCATCTCCCTCCTACCCTTCCTCTCCAAAATACTTGAACGCGCCGTTCACAGCCGTTGATTTGATTTTCTCGCCTCACATACCATCCTCGATCCGCTTCAATCTGGCTTTCGCCCACTTCACTCGACAGAAACGGCACTATCCAAAGTCTGTAACGACCTGTTCCTTGCTAAATCCAAAGGTCATTACTCCATCCTCATTCTCCTCGACCTATCCGCCGCTTTTGACACTGTCAATCACAACTTACTTTTTGACACACTGTCCTCTTTTGGGTTCCAGGGCTCTGTCCTCTCCTGGTTCTCCTCTTATCTCTCCCATCGTACCTTCAGAGTACACTCTCATGGTTCTTCCTCCACCCCTATCCCGCTCTCCTTGGACCCCTTCTTTTCTCTATTTACACCTCTTCCCTGGGCTCCCTGATCTCGTCTCATGGCTTCCAGTATCATCTCTATGCTGACGACACCCAGCTTTATCTCTCCACACCTAACATCACTGCAGACACCCAGGCCAAAGTATCGGCCTGCTTATCCGACATTGCTGCCTGGATGTCCAACCACCACCTGAAACTGAACATGGCCAAGACAGAACTTCTTGTCTTCCCACCCAAACCCACTTCTCCTCTACCTCCACTCTCTATTTGGGTTGATAACACCCTCATCGTCCCCGTCTCTTCTGCCCGCAACCTCGGTGTCATCTTCGACTCCTCCCTCTCCTTCTCTGCGCATATCCAGCAGATAGCCAAGACCTGTCGCTTCTTCCTCTATAACATTAGCAAAATCCGCCCTTTCCTCTCTGAGCACACCACCCGAACTCTCATCCACTCTCTCGTTACCTCTCGCCTTGACTACTGCAACCTACTCCTCACTGGTCTCCCACTTAGCCACCTATCCCCCCTACAGTCCGTTCAGAACTCTGCTGCACGTCTTATCTTCCACCTGAACCGATACACTCATATCACCCCTCTCCTCAAGTCACTTCATTGGCTTCCGATCAGTTACCGCATTCAATTCAAGCTTCTGCTACTAACCTACAAATATACTCGATCTGGAGCCCCTCCTTACCTCTCAACCCTCATCTCCCTTTACGTTCCTACCCATAACCTCCGCTCTCAAGACAAATCCCTCCTTTCAGTACCCTTCTCCACCACCGCCAACTCCAGGCTCCACCCTTTCTACCTCACCTCACCCCACGCATGGAACAATCTCCCCGAGCCCATACGCCAGGCCCCCTCCCTGCCCATCTTCAAATCTCTGCTTAAAGCCCACCTCTTCAAGGTCGCCTTCGGCACCTAACCTCTACACCTCTACCCAAGAAATCTAGAATGCCCCAACTTGACATTTCATTCTTTAGATTGTAAGCTCCTTTGAGCAGGGACCTTTTTGTTTATTTTGTACAGCACTGCGTAACCCTAGTAGTGCTCTAGAAATGTTAAGTAGTAGTAGTAGTAGTAGCTCAAGATGACTTACATTCAGGTACACTGGATATTTCTCTGTCCCAGGAGGGCTCACAATGTAAGTTTGTACCTGAGGCAATTGAGGGTTAAGTGACTTGCCCAAGATCACAAGGAGGAGCAGCGGGATTTGAACCAATATGTGTTATATATTACTTTAACATAAGAACAGAAGAATAGCCATACTGGGTCATACCAATGGTCCATCTAGCCCAGTATCCTGCTTCCAACAGTGGCCAATCTATGTCACAATTACCTGACAGAAACCCAATTAGTAGCAACATTCCATGCTATCAATCCCAGAGCAAGCAGTGGCTTCCCCCATGTCCATCTCAATAACAGACTATGGACTTCTCCTCCAGGAACTTGTTCAAACCTTTTTTAAACCCAGATACGCTAACCACTGTTACTACATTCTCCGGCAGCGAGGTCTAGAGCTTAACTATTCTTTGAGTGAAATAATATTTTCTCCTATTTGTTTTAAAAGTATTTCCACTTAATTTCACTGACTGTCACCTGGTCTTTCCACTTTTTGAACGAGTGAAAAAATCAATTCACTTTTACCTGGTCTACACCACTCAGGATTTTATAGACCTCAATCATATCCCCCACCAGCCGTCTCTTTTCCAAGCTGAAGAGTCCTTGTATGTTTTTACATTTCTTTTTTCATTGGTCATTTTTAGTATTGTAACCCCTGATGCAGCCCATGATTAGGCAAAACATGGACCACGTCAGGTATTTCTAAATAAAGGCATAATTTTATGTACTGAATTTTGATCTGCTCTCTTTTTGCATCTGTTCTGTTGCAGATCTGTGTGGCCTCCTTTAATCATATTTTACATGCATTCATTTCTGAACTGAAAAGAAAAGAAAAATTGTCTGAAAATCAGCGAAAAAAACAGGCTTGACTATCAGTAGTACCATGAGACTACCGCTAGGAGTCAGGCTCACCATTTAGGCAGCAATATGGTAACTGCCTGTCAGGAGTGTGGGTGCACTTAATACCTCCTGTGAGGAGACATTAACCCCCTAGGGATCTGTGTTGAAATCCAGGCATATTCTATAACAGAGCACGTAACTTAATTGGCGTACAAGCTAATCAGCATTGATAATAGCACTTAACACTCAATAATGAGAACTAATTGATAATAATTAGAATTTACACGCAAAACTCACTAAGTGTATTCAGTAATGAACTGCACTTAAATGCTAATGTATGCAGTTTAAATGGGGCATGGCTGTGGGTGGAGAAATAGGCAGTTTATGAGCATATTTATAGAATTATGGCAATCAATGCCTAAATCTATGCACCAGAATTTTTACCACATTTTCATTGGTGTAAATGGATGTGTGTAGTTTTAAGCACTAGGATATTGACTAAGCATATTCTATATTGTGAGGAATATGAGGGTGAGAGGGAGAATGAAGGCACATGGAGGAACAAGGAGGCTCGAGAGGGAGGGGGACTGGGTAGAGAAAGGAAGGAGTCTTTTCCCCTGGGGGATTGGAGAAAAGGGAAAGACTACAATTCCCAGCAGTCCCTGAGTAGGTCCCATGATAGAAACACGGACTTCAATCCCCAACAGCCCCCAGAGGAGGTCAGGAGAAGGGCAAGAGAAGAGAGTTGGAAAAACCTGTCCCAGAGAGCCAGGATGAGGGAAGGAGGTCTGAACCTGCCCAATCAAGCAAATGGAGAGCAGCTGAGCAAAGGGTGTGGGGAGGAACCTATGGACTGGCAAGGGGAAGAAAAGGGGGAGGAACTAGAGCAAGAGGAGCTGATGGAGATTGCTGCTCTGACTAAACTGGAAGGAAAGGAGGTGAAACAGAAGAGGGCTGCTCGGGAGGAGAGCCTGGTAGAAGGGAAAAGGTGGCTATCCAACGAGGGGAGCTGAGAGAACAGGTTTCCACGGAAGGGTCACGTGGGTTGTGGTCAGGGTATAATGCTGGCCTGGTTGGGGAGGGACCCTTGCCACTCTCCCTAGGTTGACTTCTTTTGAAAGGGAGAAAGGAGGAGTGGTGGTTTTGGGCATAACTGCTATACATGAACTGCTGGGAGTTTGAACCCTTTTTGATCTACCGTGTTTGGAGAATTACTTTGCATAACTGCTATGCATGAACTGCTGGGAGTTTGAACCCTTTCTGAACTACTACTACTACTACTACTATTTAGCATTTCTATAGCGCTACAAGGCATACGCAGCGCTGCACAAACATAGAAGAAAGACAGTCCCTGCTCAAAGAGCTTACAATCTAATAGACAAAAAATAAATAAAGTAAGCAAATCAAATCAAATCAATTAATGTGAACGGGAAGGAAGAGAGGAGGGTAGGTGGAGGCAAGTGGATACAAGTGGTTACGAGTCAAAAGCAACATTAAAGAGGTGGACTTTCAATCTAGATTTAAAGATGGTCAAGGATGGGGCAAGACGTAGGGGCTCAGGAAGTCTATTCCAGGCATAGGGTGCAGCAAGACAGAAGGAGCGAAGTCTGGAGTTGGCAGTAGCGGAGAAGGGAACAGATAAGAAGGATTTATCCAGGGAACGGAGTGCACGGGAAGGGGTGTAGGGAAGGACGAATGTGGAGAGATACTGGGGAGCAGCAGAGTGAGTACATTTATAGGTTAGTAGAAGAAGTTTGAACAGGATGCGAAAACGGATAGGGAGCCAGTGAAGTGACCTAAGGAGAGGGGTAGTATGAGTAAAGCGACCCTGGCGGAAGATGAGACGGGCAGCAGAGTTTTGAACCGACTGGAGAGGGGAGAGGTGACTAAGTGGGAGGCCAGCAAGAAGCAGATTGCAGTAGTCTAAACGAGAGGTGACAAGGGTGTGGATGAGGGTTTTGGTAGAGTGCTCGGAAAGAAAGGGGCGGATTTTACGCATGTTGTAAAGAAAGAAACGACAGGTCTTGGCAATCTGCTGGATATGAGCAGAGAAGGAGAGAGAAGAGTCAAAGATGACCCCAAGGTTTCGAGCTGAGGAGACAGGGAGAATGAAAGAGCCATCAACAGAAATAGAAAACGGGGGGAGCAGGGAGGTGGGTTTGGGGGGGGAAATGAGAAGCTCGGTTTTGGTCATATTTAATTTCAGGTGGCGTTGAGACATCCAGACAGCAATGTCAGACAAGCACACTGAAACTTTGGTTTGGATGCAAGGTGAGATATCAGGGGTAGAAAGGTAGATTTGGGAGTCATCAGCATAGAGATGGTAGGAAAAGCCATGGGATGAGATTAATGAACCAAGGGAAGAAGTGCAGATAGAAAAGAGGAGGGGACCAAGAACAGAACCCTGAGGTACGCCGACAGGCAGAGGGATAGAAGTAGAAGAGGATCCACTAGAGTGAACACTAATGGTGCAGAGGGAGAGGTAGGAAGAGAACCAGGAAAGGACAGAGCCCTGGAATCCAAGTGAGGACAGGGTATCGAGAAGTATGCTGTGATCGACAGTGTCAAAAGCAGCGGAAAGATCAAGAAGAATGAGGATGGAATATTGACCTCTGGATTTAGCCAGTAATAGGTCATTGGAGACTTTAGTAAGCGCAGTTTCGGTTGAGTGGAGAGGGCAAAAACCAGATTGTAGTGGGTCAAGAATAGCATGTGAGGAGAGAAAATCAAGGCAGCGGCGATGAACAGCACGCTCAAGTAATTTGGAGAGAAAAGGAAGGAGGGAGATGGGTCGGTAATTAGAGGGACAAGTAGGGTCGAGTGAAGGCTTCTTAAGGAGAGGTGTGACCACAGCATGTTTAAAGGCAGCAGGGACAGTTTGCAGTGGAAAGTGAGAGGTTGAGAATGTGACAGATAAAAAGAATAAGAGCAGGAGAAATGGCATTAAGAAGGTGGGTGGGAATGGGATCAGAGGAACAGGTGGTACATTTTGAGGAAGAAAGGAGAAGTGTAGTTTCCTCAATAGTAACTTCAGGAAAGGAGGAAAGGGAATGAGGGGAAGGAGAGAGAGGGGAACGGACTAGTGGAGGGAGAGGTGGTGAGGTAGAGAAAGCAAGGTTTATCTTTTGAACCTTGTTGTGAAAGAATTCAGCAAGGGTCTGAGGAGATAATGAAGGGGGAGTTGGGGGAGGGGGCACCTTGAGGAGAGAGTTCAATGTGGTGAAGAGAAGTCGAGGATTAGAGCCAAGAGAGTTGGTCAGTTGGATATAATAATCCTGTTTGGCACGTAAAAGAGCAGATTGGAAGGAGGTCAGCATGAACTTAAAGTGTAAGAAATCAGCAAGGGCCCGAGATTTCCGCCAGAGGCGTTCGGCCGAGCGGGTACAGGAACGTAGGTAGCGGATATTAGAAGTCAGCCAAGGTTGGGGTTTTGTACGCCCTACAGGGCGGGTCATCAAAGGTGCAAGAGTGTCTAAGGCAGAGGATAGAGTATTGTTGTAAGAAGAAACAGCCTCGTTGACAGACGTGGATGGTGCCACAGTAGAGAGGAGGTTTGAAACATGGGAGGATAGAGATGAAGGGTCAATATCGTGAAGATTCCTAGATAAATTAGATAAGATAGGACGGGACTGGGAGGGAGGAGATTTAAGTGTGAAAGTTATAAGATGGTGATCAGAGGAGGGAAGATCAGAGGCAAGGAAACTAGAGGGTGAACAGTTGGAGGAGAAGATGAGATCAAGACAGTGACCATTTTGATGAGTGGGGGAGGTGGAGCATAGTTGGAGATTAAAGGAGGACGTTAAAGTGAGTAACTTGGAAATATAAGAGTTGGAAGGATCATTAGCAGGAATATTAAAGTCACCAAGGATGAGAGAGGGGGAGGAAGGATCATGGAAGAAGGCAAGCCAGGCGTCAAAGTCACTGAGAAAGGATGAAAGGGACTTATCAGGGGGACGATAAATGACCGCTATTCGAAGAGGCAGAGGAGAGAAAAGGCGGATAGAGTGGACTTCAAAGGAGGAAAAACAGTGAGATTGAGGTGGAAGAAGGGGTTGAAATCTGGAGGAGGGACAGAGTAGTCCAACACCGCCCCCAGGGCCAGCAGGGCAAGGAGTATGTGAAAATAGATAACCGCCATGGCACAGGGCTGCGACTGAAGCAGAGTCATCAGGGCAGAGCCAGGTTTCTGTTATGGTGAGCAGATGGAGGTGACGCGAGATAAAGAGGTCCTGGATATAGGCGAGTTTGTTACAGATAGAGCGGGCATTCCATAGGGCGCAAGAGAAGGGCAGAGAAGAGGAGGGGAGTAGAGAAATAGAGATGAGGTTAGAGAGGTCGCGGTGAGATCTGTAGAGTTGGGATAATAGTTGGTGAGGGGGGCCAGGATTGGGATTGATGTCACCGGCTGAGAGTAAGAGAAGGAGTAAAAGAGAGCGGAGTTGAGTAGGAGAGGTGTGGCCACGAAGGCGTCAAAGGCGAGAGGTATTTAGGTGGAATGGGGAAGGCAAAATGGACGGAAGAAAGAGGCGGAGATTAAAAGCCAAGAGGGAGGAAGAGGGTAGGAGAGAAGGTGAGGTGATGAAGTCGATGGATGGGCAGTGAGTTCCTGTAGCAGAGAGAGGTAGGGGGTGATGGAAACGATTAGGAAGGGACAGAGCTAGGAAGAGAATGTGAATAGGGGCCATACATGACTGAGGTACTTTAGCAACTGGGAAGAAGAATAGATGTAAAGAGAAAAATTAGGCGCGCGGCACCTAGAGCGTAGGCCCTGAGTGGATCGGAGTGGACCTGGGTGTCACCCCGGAGAAGGCTGTAAGGATATGCAGATGAGCTGCAAGTCCTCCACAGCACCTGAAAGGCAGCCGGTGGTAGAGCTGGGCACCTCTCAGCTGAGGACAGGCTTACCAGGGGTTAGGCTGAAGCCAGCATTCCTCCCCCTGAGGGTCGCCTGATCCTAGCCAAAAAGCACCTGGAAACTCTGTGCACTTGGAGCGAGAGCCCTGGGAAGATCGGGGTGGAACTGGAGTCACCCCAGATACAGCTGTGAGGAAATGCAGAAGGGCTGCAAGTCCTCCACAGCACCTGGTGGGAGCGCTGGGCACCTAGAGCGGAGGCCCTGAGTGGATCGGAGTAGACCTGGGTGTCACCCCGGAGAAGGCTGTAAGGATATGCAGATGAGCTGCAAGTCCTCCACAGCACCTGAAAGGCAGCCGGTGGTAGAGCTGGGCACCTCTCAACTGAGGAAAGGCTTACCAGGGGTTAGGCCAAAGCCAGCATTCCTCTCCCTGAGGGTCGCCTGCGGTGTTTGGGGAATTGTTTTGCCTAACTGCTGACATGAACTGCTGGGGAGGGTTTGAACCCTTTCTGGAGTTACCGTGTTTGGAGAATTACTTTGCATACCTGCTATACATGAACTGCTGGGAGTTGGAACCCTTTTGAGCTACTGTGTTTGGAGAATTACTTTACATAACTGCTATACATGGGCTGCTGTCCCAGACATGGCTTCACACAGTTCCAACAGCCAAGGAATAATTGGCCTACCTTGGCAATCTTCAGTTACCCCTCACACAATCCCTGGAATCACTGGTACCCCTGGAGGCATAGACTTGAGGCTTCTTACAACACAGGATGCAAGCGTCTGAGCTAGGGCAACTTCTCTTCCCTGGAACTGCCCCCTCAGGGGCTGCAGCCAAGTCAGAACACCTTGGGAGAATCCTTGCTTTGGGCCTCCCTGTCCTGTTCTGCCAGAGGGCTTTTAACTTTCTGCTGTCTTCTTAAGCCCCACCCTTCTGGTCAGCATACCTACTGTTAAGGTGGCTCTGCTTCAGTGAGGGAGTGTTCCTAATGAAATACAACCTTATACCACACACTCCCTCACTAGTTAGCCCTAGTATTCTATCAAAGAAAGTAGATGTCTACATTCCTTCATAGAAGAATGTCCTACCAGGCACCTTTAGATCTAGAATGGCAGCTGTACCACCAGCAGCCTGAGAATTAGCATGTAGTAAAGTACTATGCACTAGCTAACATTATTCCCATTCTCTACCTATAATCTGCCCAGTTCCCGCCCTTTTTCATGGAATGCTGTTAACGTGTGAAATGGGGATTTGAGATTTTTGAAACAAGTATAAGCCTTTCCAGTAGTAACTTGAGTTAGATTCAGATATAGTAGGAATTAACATGTGCTGCTTTCCTGTGTGGTAACAGTTACTGTACTTGTTCACTAAGTTAAAAACATTAATTTGCATGCTAAGAGCAATTTTATAAAGGGAGAGCTTCATTTAAGCGCCTAGAGGGTACCTATAATAGCCCTTATGGGTGAAGGGGGCACCTATATGCGGGTACAGTAGGGGTCACAGTTTCCACCAGAAGTGTGACAGGTAGATGGAGATAAGGACCTGAGTCCCCCCCACCCCCCACTCCATAGTCTACTGCACCAACCACTACACTACTCCAGGGATTTGCATGCTGCTCTAATAGACCTGACTTTAACCTCTGAGGCTGTCATAGAGATGGGTAAGTCATATTTTTATTCACATTTTTGGGGAGTGAGAGGGGGGTCACCCCTGATTCCCTCCAGTGATCATGTGGGGATTTAGAGCACCTTTTTTTGCCTTATTCGTTCTAAAGACAGGTCTGGCTCAAAACATCTTAGCTTTAGTCCTGGACAGTTTTGTTTTGTTCCATTATGACTGAAAAGTCTTAGGAACGCCCAAATCCCACCTTTAAAACACCCCCAACATGCTCCTGACAAAACCCCCTTGAGATTTGAATGCACTGCAGAAAAACAGCATAGAAAAACGTCAGAAAAATAGATTTTGAAAATACTGATTTGGACGTTTTTGTGAGAAAAATATCCAAATGCTGCTTTATGCCACTTTTTAGACGTTTTTTTCCTTTCAAAAATAAGCCCCCATAGTCACATGAATTATACTGCCCTGAAAAGTCAAAATAAAGTAACTCAGGGGATCTTTTACTAAGCCTCAGTAGCATTTTTAGCTCTTGGTAGAAATCAGCTGGTGGTAAAAGCCGAGATGCCCATTATATTCCTATGGGCATCTCAGCGTTTACCACAGTGGCGTAGCCAAGGGTGGGCCTGGTTCAGGCCCACCCACTTTGGGCGCAGGCCCACCCAGTAGCTGCATACCTATGATGTGGCTGGCAGGGCCAAGTCCCACCAGCTGAAAACTCCCAACAACTGTCCCTCTTGCATACCTTGTAAATAGCAGATTTTTGCCTGCAGTGAGCAACAATTGATACATACTGCTCACACCTGCCCCACAGCCTTCCCTCTGATGTATTCCTGCCTAGGTGGAAACAGGAAGTTGCATCAGAGAGAAGGCTGTGGGGCCAACATGAGCAGTGTGTATTAGTTGATGCTTGCTGCCGGTGAAAATCTGCTATTTAAAAGGTATGCGGAGGGAGGTGGGATGTTTGAGAGACCATATGGCATGCAGGCAAGAGAGGGAGAGACCAAATCACTTGTGAAACAAGGCACAGTTCTTCTGCCCACCTATCTTGGGCCCAGGCCCACCCAAAATTGGGTGTCTGGCTACGCCCCAGGTTTACCACCAGCTGATTTTTACCGCAAGCTAAAAACGCTACTGCAGCTTAATAAAAGACCCCCTCAAATTTTAGTCAAAACTAAACTAACTTGTCAGATGTCCTGTAGTTACTCTGTATTTCTTAATATGAATTCAGGCAGAAATCTGCCTAGGCGGAGATCTCTGAAATCCCACGGAGAGAAACAGATGCAAAAGAATAGTGGGAAATCGACCATGGACTCCAGAAATAAGGAAAACAATCTTGATGTTTGAGAAGGTTTATTAATCACAGATTTGACACCGTAACGTGTTTCAGCCTGCAGGGCCTGCCTCAGGAGTCTTTAGCAACGAATAGATTACAAAATCTCCAATGTCAAATCTTTCCAGTCTGGGGACACAATGGTTTGGTCTTTAAAAAGACCTTTGAAACAATGTTGCCAATGACAGAAAATCTGTACGCCTTTTAAACAATTCCATACTCTAAACAGAATCTCACTTTTTAAAGATTTTACTTCTTTTTATTTAAATATTTCTTTTTTTCAGTTTTTAACTGTATTGCAAATTGCTTTGCTGTACTGCCCAGTTCAAAA
The DNA here is from genome assembly GCF_901765095.1 of Microcaecilia unicolor. Taxonomy (NCBI): domain Eukaryota; kingdom Metazoa; phylum Chordata; class Amphibia; order Gymnophiona; family Siphonopidae; genus Microcaecilia; species Microcaecilia unicolor. The sequence continues at coordinate 147,847,330 of NC_044034.1, forward strand.
AGCAGTGTTATCAAAATATTGAACTAAACGTAACGTAAATGCCTCTGAAGTGGACTGGAAAAAATGCAGTCCCGGATTAGTAGCTAAAGATAAATTACTATTGTTTTTTTTTCTCTCTCTCTCTGCCAATTGTCAATTTAGAAGGCATTCATTTCTTTTGAAACAAAGGGTTTAAAACAGCCTATTTGTTCAAAACAATTGCAAACAAAACTATGGCTGCCTGAGTAATGAATGCATTTCTTTTCCACCCTCTCCATCCCTCCCCTGACAGGATTTCCCTATTAGGCAGAGGGGGAGGGGGGGACCAGCTAGCTCCAGAGTCCAGAACACCTCCTCTTCAGAAAATAAATCAGAGGAGATCGCAGTTCTGACTGTATTTCTGAGAAGCCCAGAAAGCCACCTCTGAATGAAACCCACTGATTCTAGAACATGCTGAAACTACACTACTTTCTCTAGTCTGACTCCTTCTGGTGTCATTGCACTGTCTTTCTAGGTCACAAAAGGATTGGGACAACTCTCCACAGATCGCTTTGCTCAGTCTGCTCCTGCTCTTACACAGTTTCTCACACTAAAATTTGGAGAGTGCTGATGGGAAAGGCGGTGGGATTCTCGTGTAAAAGAAAAAAAAACACATCTTTTCCATAAAGCAAATAGTTGCTAGCAAGGAACAGTAACATATGTACAGCTAATTAGAAAGTCACAGGCAAGATCTGACGCTGGCACGAAAAAGGCTTTGTTTCGGAATTTTCCCCATCAAAGCCAAGCTCTTCAGACAGCTAGTGAATTATCTCAGCTGCAATTAAGTTTTGTAGTGTCGTTTCGAACCTATAGAGATGAGTGCAAGGCAATCAGAGGCAGGGAAAAAAGCAGAACTAACTCATAATTTAAAAAATACATGAGAGGGACTAACATGCATTTGCATAAATTGTTTTAAAGGCAAATGAAGGGAGAAAATGGATGAGGGCTTTAAAAGGAGGTGGCTTTGGTTATCTAGGTTATCTAGGATAGAGAACGTATGGACAGCTAAATCTGATTTTTCAACAGGGGGCATGACAGGTTTGTACAGCTGTATCAAGTGAAGTCATGGAACTGGTTGCGGATATAATTAGATTTAAAGATATGTGGGGTTTTTATTTTGAGGGAGGAGACAGAAAGAGCTACCATCACTCCGATCTTTAAGAGACATTGCGACTATGCGGCAGTGGTATAGCACAAAAACAATTTTTAGTGAACCAATGGGTAGATTGGGTACGCATGCATTTCTTCTCCCCGCCCCTACTACTCTGCCGCCCGTCCCCCCATCACTCCTCCCCCAACAAACTATAAAATTAAAAACCACAATTGACAAGGATCCCCAAGCCCCACCAGCTGAACACATCTGCAGCACACCGAAGCTGTGAACCCCTGTTGAAAATCACAACACTCAGCACCACCGACACTGGCACTCAATGCCGGCTGAATTCACATTCATGACTCGGAGCCCTGACTGCCACAATTTTCAACAGGGGTTTGTGTTTAGCGCATGCCTTTCTAGTGGTAGTTCAAGACAGGCACGTAGCCAGAGCTCAATTTTTTGGGTGGAGCCTGAGCCCAAAGTGGGGGGGGGGCACATTTTCCCCACCTCCCCATCCCCTGCTACAACCCCACATACCTGGGTTGGCAGGGGTTCCTAAGTCCTGCCAGCAGAAGCCTTCCTCCAGTGCTATTTGTCGCTGCACCGCCTGCCCCGCTTCCCCCTGTGGTACTCATGCTCGGTTTTAATGAAATTGAGCATGCACGAGGCTCGAGCAAGGGCCAGATTCTATGTGTGACACCTACAAAATCCACACGGAAAATATTTCCGCCTATGCGTATTCTATAAGTGGCACCTAGATTTAGGCACGGTATATAGAATACTCCTAGTTGATATCCTAGCGCCTAAAACTATGTGTCTCCATTTACACTGATGAAAATGTGGTATAAATCCCAGCACATAGATTTATTTATTTGTTACATTTGTATCTCACATCTTCCCACCTATTTGTAGGCTCAATGTGGCTTACAAAGTACCGGAGAGGCCTTTGCAGGCTCTGGTGTGAACAAATACAGTGCGATGTTGTGGTAAGATCAAGTTCATGTGGCACAGCCACATTAGGGAATCAGAGAACGGAAGAGTTGTGTTATGTCCATTACGTGCTTTTGTTTGGTTGTGTTGCAGAGATTAAGCATTTAAGTTGGATCAGTAGGGTATGCCTTTTTAAACAGGTTGTTTTTTAGTGATTTCCGACAGTTAAGGTGGTCGTACATCGTTTTCAAGGCTTTTGGTAATGTGTTACAAAGTTGAATGCTTATGTAGGAAAAACTAGATGCGTAAGTTGTTTTATATTTAAGTCCTTTGCAGCTTCAGTAGTGCAGATTTAGATAAGATCGTGTTGATTCAGATGTATTTCTAATTGGTAAATCGATCAAGTCTGTCATTTAATTTGGGGCTTCTCCGTAGATGATTTTGTGAACCAGGGTGCAGATTTTGAAGGAGATGCGTTCTTTGATTGGGAGCCAGTGTAGTTTTTCGCAGAGGGGTTTTGCGCTTTCAAATCGCGTTTTACCAAATATAAACCTAGCTGCCATGTTTTGAGCCATATTCGATAACAAGTGTAAATTTTGAAATGCCCATTTCCCCGCCCATTTCCTCACCCATAACCACGACCCTGTTACCTGCACGCATTAAAATTTAGGCCCAGTGCATTACAGAATACGCTTAGGGGGTTGTGCATGTAAATTCTAATTATTGCCAATTAATGCTCATTATTGCTTGTTAAGTGCTGTTAACAAAGCTGATTGGCTTGTTAAGCCAATTAAGTTACACGCGTTATTACAGCATACGCTTGGATTTCGGCGTGGATCTCTAGGCACACTATATATAATCTGATGGCAAGCAACATATGCAATTTATAGAATATTATCAGTTGTGCACTTTGCATGGCACACTTAGACACGCCCTCTTATGCCAGTCATTGAATAGGCACGCCTAACTTCTGGCACGCTAGTGCGAATTTGCACTAAAATTCTATAACAGTTTAGGCAGCTCTTAAGCCATTGCTGAATCGATGCTAAACCTGCCCCTTTGTTAGTCCCCCACCCTGTTTGGCCTCTCGGCACCAATTTATAGAATTGTGTCTAGGTTTGCATTTACCTACTTATTTTACTTATTTATTAGGATTTTATTTACTTCCTTTCTGAAGAAATTTACCCAAGGTTGTGCTCAGCAAGAATAAGTCAAACATAGGCACTAGATAATTATGGCAGTACAAATATTCAAATAACTTGTCAACACAATACACAATAAAACTTCTTAATAGCATAGGATGTAAACAAAGGTGGAACACAGACAGATAAGACAGAGTAACAGGAGTTAGAAAATAAGAGAACTAATTTAAAGAAAGTTGCAGGTGAAGTCAGAAAGGTGCATGTACATCTAGGTTTGGGTAGGAGTGAATAAACAAGTTCCTGCTGCAGCTGGTGTTAGTCCTTGTATGTGTGTGACCAGCAAGTAAATTGCTTCTTGTTTGCATGTATATATTGCATATATGTGTAAATACCAGTTTCAGAAAGCTGCTATTTACATGTGGAAATCCACACCGCACAGAGATTTTAAGGGGCATGTTTGGGCATAGATTGGGCGTGGCTTAGGTGGGGCTAAAATCTATCCATGTATTCCACATTTTGAAAGGAAATCCATGTCTAGAAGGAAAATTCCCACAACGGGTTTTACACCAGCTCAAAGGCACACATAGGTAGGTGCAATAAAAGTGCTCATTTCAGTGAGGACTTTCCATAAGGAATCAGGGGAGTCAATCTCCTTAATCCCATGTAGCTCACTACCACCTCCAAAATGAAAGTAAGTAAAAGTTGCAGCTGCAACTTGTAATTTTTCTTACTTAGTTTTTCCCTTCCATTAAGGGTATTAGGAGATTTTCTATATACAATAAACCTTTTGCTGTACAATCTAGTAAAATTTGGAAATGGGTATCTCCATGTTTCAATCAGTTTTCTAACTATGCATTGTTTAGGAAAACTCTGAAAACATTACTGTTTAGGGGATTTCTAGATCCTTTATAATGTCAATTAATTAACCAGATAATATGTATAATGGAATTGACCATAACTTATATATCATGTTGTATTTTTCTACATATATTAGTTTATTTGAGCTAAGTTTGTAATTTTCCCAAGGGTCTGCCCTGGTTTCTTCTTATTGTAAACTGCTCAGAATCCAGTGGGTTAAGAGCAGTATATAAACCAGATGTAAAGTAAAGTAATTGGCAGCACTTACATGAGTAGAGTTTATAAAATGGGGCAGTTACTCATGGGGAAAATGTAAAAGGTATTAATTTCCGTACTTAAATTATATATATCCCTGCAGCAGATACATACAAAGCAGAGCAGCTTAGAGGAGAAAACCATTTAGCTATAGCACCCCTCTGGGAGGTTATTGCGATGGTTGTGTCCAATCTCCGTAAGAGCTAGAGTCCTCCGCTGCCTTTGTAAAGTTTTCACTTGGATTTTGGAGGTATAAGAGTGTAGGGAAAAGGGAAAAGAGAAGATTACTGATTACCTGCAGGAGAGAAGATGATACAAAGCTACCCTGAAAGGAGAAAGGCCAAAGGACCAGATGGAGATGGTATCACCCAAATACCAGAAGGCTAAGACGCAAGCAATTGATCCCAGGTGCAGAGAAAACATGTGGCTGTAGGACCCTGCCCTCCACCCCATATACACACCAACACACACACAACACCAGAAGTCTCAAAAAATATTAAGAGACATTGGAACTCAGGAAAAAAAATAAAATCAAGAGATCACAGACAGATATTTAAGTGTCAGCTTGCTAAAGAGGATTATATCCAGAAGATTAATACAGTAAAGTATTCAGGAAGATCTCTCAGGGCTCCAACTGTCTTATTTGGTAGAAGCAGGGCTTTTTTTGAGGGCGTACTGAGTACTGGCACCTTTTCCATTGTCTGCTAAAATTGGTCCATAGTCCCCAAATTTTAATTAAAGAGCTCAGGCTCTATATACCAATTCTGCCTTGTCATAGATTCTGTGACTGATAGCAGGGGGCCTCGCCATTGTGGGGTGGGTTCCTCAGTGATCACCCCACCCCTGAAGGGTGATCAGGCATTTGAGTACCGGCATCTTTTTTTGCTAGAAAAAATGCAGTGAGTAGAAGATAAGGGTAAACCAGTCTATGCCCAGTTCATAGAGGTCAAGCTTCCCCCTTCCTCCAAGAAGAGAACATACCAGTGGGGCTAAGAAGGACTCTGTGAGAGATCAGTAAGGATAAAACCTTGAGTGTATTCTCATCAATAAGAAAAACCCTGAGATTAAGGCTATAACTAAAACCATGAGGGCTGCACCAAGGCAAACTGACATCAGATGGACAAGTGCATTACTGTGGCTTGGGCTGGTTTTTATTTTTAATTTGTTTGTTTTTTTTAATTATTGTTCATATCCAAAGAAATAATCACCTTTGGCAGATATTCTATTAATATATTTAAAGTTTGTTCCAAGTTTGTTTATTTTTTATATACTTCTGATTTAGCATAGCATCTCAGTGGTTTACAATCAAAAACAATTAATACAGAACTGGTTTAACACAGCATCGCAGCAGTTTACAGTTAAAATACTATGATGAAACATAAAACAATATGATTTAGTAACAGAAAGTAAAACAAAATAGAAAAAGTTAAATATCAAAAAAGTCACAAAGAGAGAGAAAGACTGCGTGAGCTGAGTCTAAAATCCCCCCACCCTCACCCACACACCAGGTTCTCTAAAGAGAGGCAGAATTAGGTTTCATGAGCTTTTTGAAAAGGATAAGCTTTAAGCTCTCTTTTAAATTTAATTGGAGAGGTTTCCTGTTCCTGATCAGCTGCAAAGAAATCCTCAGTAATCCATGATGCCATAAATGAACAGCATCTTGACATCCTAAGAATAAGTGAAACCTGGCTAGATGAAAGTGGGGGTTTACCACTGGCTGAACTATGCCCAACAGGTTTCAAAATTCAACATCAACCAAGACCATGAAGACGGGGTGGAGGGATAGCAGGCTTGATTCAGGATACAATCAAACCGCGCAGAATATACATCCCCCAACTACATGAATCAGAATCTCTTTTAATCCAACTTGAAGAGGAGAAACCAGTCTGGCTGCTCCTGGTATACCAAGCACCTCATAACAACACATTATCTGTACAAGAACTCCTAGACCTGATTACTCAAGTGACCCTGAATTACCCTAGGCTGGTGAACATGGGAGACTTCAATCTACACATCGAAACCCCAGATACCACCATAGCTGCCTTTCTGGACACAATGACAGCATTAGGATCTACACATGTGATCAATTCTCCAACCCACGCAAAGGGTCACATACTAGACCTAGTATTTTACAAAGGGGTGGATAATCCAGAATTCTGGGATAACAGTATTGAAATAACATAGACCATTTTCTAATTAAATTTTCCCTAAGTGACCACCTGAAACAAATGGCACCTCCTAGAGTTCGGAAGGAGATCAGAGATCAGAGAAAAAAAAAGCTGACCGTTGAGAATTTCCTAGATGCTTTGGACTATCCACATGTGGATGAAAAGACAACTACAGTGTCAGAACAGGTTAACATTTGGAATACACACTTAGCCAAGACCTTAGAGAAAATGGCACCACTAAAAAAGGTCTTACACCCCACTCAAACGCTCACCTTGGCTTTTTCCAGAACTTTGGATCCTTAAACACGAAGGATGGAAACTGGAAAGGAGATGGCATAAATCTCGCCAGGATGAAGACAGGCTAAACTGTAGGAAGAACATGACAAAGTATAGCCAAGCCTTAACAGCAACCAAAAAACAGTATTTCTCTCAATGCATTGCACAGGCTGCCAATTCAACCAAGCAGTTGTTCAGTATACTAAACAGCCTACTGCAACCCCCACAACAGAACCAGCCTGCCCAGTCTAAACTGAACTGCAATGATTTTGATGCATACTTTGCCAACAAAATTAAAAGTCTCCGCCAGGATTTACAGGCAATCCCACACAGTCCCCAACCAGTTAACCCTCCTGACAGAGACAGATGGGACACTTTTAACTCAATGACAGAGGAGAGCCTTGACAAAATCCTAACAGACCTTTGACCAACTTCCTGCTCCCTCGACTCCTGCCCATCAAATATAGTGCAGCACGCAAGTATGGGCCTCATAGAAGATGCCACAAAAATTGTGAACACCTCTTTTTCTAATGGGCAGCTACCAATAGTATTAAAAAGGGCAGTGGTTCACCCTTTGCTAAAGAAAAACAACCTTGACCAGGACAAACTTGAAAGTAGCCAGCTAGTATCCAACATCCCATTTCTAGGGAAACTTGTAGAACAAACAGTCTGTGTTCAACTTAATGACTGGCTAGAAGAGAGAAACTGGCTAGATCCATGTCAATCTGGATTCAGACACAGCTATGGAACAGAAATGGTCCTCGAATCCCTACTAGATGATCACCACAGAAACCAAGACAGGGGTTTCACCTCAGTGTTAGTACTGCTAGATTTCTCAGCAGCTTTTGACACTGTGGATCATGACATCATGCTAGAACGACTGACAGAAACAGGTATCAATGGAAGAGTACTTGCCTGGTTCAGATCCTATCTATCAGACAGACAACAATCCATAATGTTTGGCAGTAACTCATCACCACCATGGGCACTGACCTGCGGGGTACCACAAGGATTGATACTGTCACCTATTCTGTTCAATATCTACCTCAAGCCACTAGCTGAGCTGATTCGGTCAATGAACACTCAGTTCTACATATATGCAGATGATGTGCAGCTAATCATACCCATTGAACCTGACTTACCTACAGCCTTGAATCAACTGATTACCAATTCAAGAATGGGCTAAACACAACAAACTTTGCCTTAACCCAAGTAAAACTGAGCTTTTGTGGGTCCCTAACACAAGTGGATACATACATGACATCAAAATTTCTTTTGGGAAGTACAAACTCCCCCTCAAATCAGAAGTCAGGAACCTTGGAATACAGTTAGATTCAGCATTAACTCTGATTCCCCTAATTCAAGCAACCTTCAAGAGTTGCTTCTACTATTTGCAACAGCTACGCTGTCTCTCTCCTTACATCGAGAAGGTAAATCTTATCCCAGTTGTGCATGCCATGATAACATCAAGACTGGATTACTGCAGTGCACTATACAATGGTATGACTACAAAGCACCTGCACCAGATCCAGTTGATTCAGAATGCAGCAGCAAGACTATAGAAGGTTGCAAGCGACGTAACCACATCATACCATTTTTGCAAAAACTTCATTGGCTGCCAGTACAATACAGGGCTAAATTTAAAACTCTATGTTCAATCTTCAAGGCCCTTAACAGAAATGGCCCTGAGTACCTGAAGAACAGGATGATCCTCTACACACTGCCAAGGACTATCACTAACCACACCCTCTCCAAAAGACATTACACGATGTGATGCCCGCAAGCAAGTCTTCTCCGGAGTAGCCCCCGCATTCTGGAATGCACTGCCTGAAAGGCTCCACTTACTACTACTACTACTTAACATTTCTAGAGCGCTACTAGGGTTACGCAGCGCTGTACAATTTAACAAAGAAGGACGGTCCCTGCTCAGAGAAGCTTACAATCTAAAGGACAAAATGTCAAGTTGGTGCAGTCTAGACTTCTGAGTAGAGGTGTGGTGGTTAGGTGCCGAAGGCGACATTGAAGAGGTGGGCTTTGAGCAGTGATTTGAAGATGGGCAGGGAGGGGGCTTGGCATATGGGCTCAGGGAGTTTGTTCCACGCATGAGGTGAGGCGAGGCAGAAAGGGCGGAGCCTGGAGTTAACACAAGACTATCTCTACTTCAGGAAGCAGGTGAAAGTTTGGCTCTTCAACCAAGCCTTTAATGGAAGAAATAACTAACTTGTTAGTCTCACATACACAAGGAGTGACACGGGCTGCACTTACTGCGTAGGACATGTTTATCCACTCCTACCCTAGGTGAGATAATATTTAACCATCTCTCTAACCTCATGTACAACTTTCTTTAAATTAGTCACCTTACTTTCTAACTCTTCTTACTCTCTTACCTATCTATATGTCCCATCTTTGCACTACCCTTCACTATCAATTAAAATGTTCTATTACGTATTGTGTTGACATTGTAAGTAGTATACTATGCCATACTTTGTATTGTTATTTGAATATTTTTACTGCTGTAATTGCCTATTGCTCATGTTTGATCTATTCTTACTGTACACCGCCTAGAATGAATTCCTTCAAAAAGGTGGTAAATAAATCCTAATTAATTAATTAAGAAGGAATGTTGGGACAAAGAGAGTCGGGCCAACCACACTAAAAACTAGCTGGTTGACATTCAAAACAATTTAACTATCCAGAAACAGCCGCTGACTGGTTAAATTGCTTGTTTGGAGCTATTCACTAATTTTTGGTGGCACGTAACTGGTTATTGAAGCTGAAAATTAGCGGTTAGTGCCTAAGTGAAATCTGGCTATTTTGAGGGTGTTCTTGGGCATAGTCAGCACTTGGTCAGATAAGTGCCAATATTCAGTACTTAACTGGCCAGGGTAACTGCATAAATCAACTGAATGTCCCGCTTCCACCCAATGAAACACCAGGGGGGCTTCCAGCCTCTGTAACCACAGGTTGCTTAAATGCTGTGCTACCCGAAACTTAATTTTACGAACAGTTTGCCCTATATACCACAGATTACAGGGACAACAGATTGCATACACGCACCGAGCTGAATTACAGTCTGTACACACATGCAATCTAAAAATGTGACCCGCAGAATGAGGAATCATAATTTCTGTAACTTGCAATGCGTACTGACAATAAGTACAATGCCCACAAGCAAAATGCCCCAATTCTAAACTGGTTGTGGACTCACCACCATTACGATCATAACTAAACAACACCTCTCCTAAATTTTTACCACGAGTGTATGCGAACATAGGCATGCCCTGAAACTGAGTAGGTATAGATAAAATAGACCAATGTTTTTTAATAATGTACACTACAATATTAGTGGCATATAGGGCAATACATACGTAAGCCTCTAGCAGTATAGTGACTGCTATTTTGCATTTAGACGTCCGAACCCTGATGATGCTTGTAGAACGAAACACAGACTGTGTTGAGTTCAGCTATTTGCAGAAACAGGCTTTGGTTTGGTTACAACTGCCTACTTAATCTACAAGTAGATCAGCGTGGCACTTGATCACACCTGGGATTTTGGAAGTATTATGTTTTGCACAGCTGAATCATCCAAGTCTTATAATAATTATGGAACAGTGTTTGGACATTTCAGCAATACATCTCAGTATTGTGGTGTAAATCAATCTGGATTTTTCAAGACAGACCGTTTGGAACACCATTGGGATAAATACACTACTGTTTGATTAGTAGACCTTCCCTAATTCCTTGATGTGTAGGGTGTGGGTGCAAAGTGGGTTATCAGATATATTTGGATTAGAGCAATTTGTTTAGGCAGATGGGATGGTAGCATGTAGCACTATAATGATGTGATTTTAGATTCAATAGTTTTTAACGTGTTTGCTATATATAATAAATAATTGTGAGATATTGCATAGTTGTGGTAATATATTACATGCATATTCATTAGGGATATAACCTGAAAACCTGACCCATTGGCAGCTTTCAAGGATTCGGAGTGAAGACCAAGGACCTAATTTGACTGCCATTATGCATAATTGGACAGTAAAGATTCAATTTTATGAGATGCACTTGACCAGAAGGTGAGAAAGTATCTTTTCCATTCACATCTCTTTTACTGTCAAGGTTCTCTGTGACTGTGGATAGCTAGCTAATGATTTCTTTGATGGTGTGTTCCCTCTACACAGAAATTGATTTTTCATATGAACAGCACTGAAAATGCCTATTTGATTATTCTCTGCATTTACCAGACAGCTGCTGAATTATGGTGTAGCTGGATTTAAAATATAAATTGATTCTACAATGATTCATATGTGATGCATGACTTTTATTTCTTTCTTTTAAATTAGGATTAGAGAGAAGAAAGGATCAATAAGAAAAGTTCAAAGTCTACAGACTTGTCCATCCACAGAAGTTACTGGAGAATGGATGTTTCCTTGAGACAGAAGTTGACTGTGGTATGAAGCTAAGGGTAGCCCAGTCCAACAGGGCAAGTTCTGCACTCTTCGAAAAAACAGTACTTTGAACATAGAGAAGCCAGACTGGAATGGACAGGTCAAGCCAACAAAGAAAAGTGTAAAGTGTCATATTCATTTCTGCTATACTGTACTGCAGAGTTTCTCCTTGTACTGTATTGTTTAATAAAAAAAAGTATATATCTCATTTTAAAGAATTATATAATTATCTAAACTGTGTTTTATTTAAAGGACATATATTTAAGCACACACTGACAAAAAAGGACTTTTTTCTTACAGAATGCTGGTGCTCCAAGAAAATCAGACTGCATTATCAGAGAAGAATTAGGGCCACATCACTGCAGTTAGAAAAACGATTATGCTCCCAGGGGTCTTAATGGAAGAAACACAAGGCAAGCAGCACATAATGTGGTCAATCAGAAAGTGACATGAAATAAAATTAACAGCCCACATCCTGAGGTTACTTTCTCTCTTGTGTTAAGATTCCTGAGACAACAGCTGCTGTAGCTACCTTGGTAACTAATGGTTGACATCACCTCATGCAACATGCAAAAGACCAGAGCATGAAAGTGTTACTTACATAGTAACATACAGGGGCATAATCGAACGGTGCCGGCCATCTACATGGGTGGCCATCTATATGGCCGGCACCGCAAACAGCGATCCCGAACCGTATTATCGAAAAAGATGACCGGCCATCTTTCATTTCGATAATACGGTTGGGGCTGGCCAAATGTCAGAGATGGCTGGGTTTGAGATGGCCGGCATCGGTTTTCACCAATAATGGAAACTAATGCCGGCGATCTCAAACCCGGCCAAATCCAAGGCATTTGGTCGTGGGAGGAGCCAGCATTTGTAGTGCACTGGTCCCCCTCACATGGCAGGACACCAACCGGGCACCCTAGGGGGCACTGCAGTTGACTTCAAAAATTGTTCCCAGGTGTATAGCTCTCTTACCTTGGGTGCTGAGCCCCCCCCCCAATCCCCCCCAAAACCCACTCCCCACAACTGTACACCACTACAATAGCCCTTAGGGATGAAGGGGGGCACCTACATGTGGGTACAGTGAGTTTTGGGGGGTTTGGAAGGCTTAACATTTACCACCACAAGTGTAACAGGTAGTGGGGGATAGGCCTGGGTCCACCTGCCTGAAGTGCACTGCACCCACTAAATACTGCTCCAGGGACCTGCATACTGCTGTCAGGGAGCTGGGTATGACATTTGAGGCTGGCATAGAGGCTGGGTGGGAGGGGGTTGGTGACCACTGGGGGAGTAAGGGGAGGGCATCCCCGATTCCCTCCGGTGGTCATTTGGTCAGTTGGGGCACCTTTTTGAAGCTTGGTCCTGAAAAAAAAGGGACCAAGTGAAGCCGGCGAAATGCTCATCAGGGCTGGCTTTCTTTTTTCCATTATCGGGCGAAGCCGGCCATCTCGTGACCACACCACGATCCCGCCCACGTCCCACCTTCGCTAACCTACCAACATGCCCCCTTGAAGTTTGGCCAGCTCCGCGATGGAAAGCAGTTGGTGCCGGCCAAAATTGGCTTTCGATTATACCGATTTGGCCGGGTTCAGGAGATCGCTGGCCATCTCCGATTTGAACATCTGTAAGGTATTAATCCGCAAACAAACCTTTTCCGTAGATGGAAAGGTGGTAGAACTAGAGGACATGAAATGAGATTGAAGGGGGGCAGACTCAAGAAAAATGTCAGGAAGTATTTTTTCACAGAGAGAGTGGTGGATACTTGGAAAGCCCTCCTGCGGGAGGTGGTGGAGATGAAAATGGTAACGGAATTCAAAAATGTGTGGGATAAACATATAGGAATCCTGTTCAGGAGGAATGGATCCTCAGAAGCTTAGTGGAGATTGGGTGGCAGAAGCTTTTGTCTCCTGGACTCCTTAAATCAAGTAAAACAAGAATGATGCGATGGAGATGTGAAAATGATCAAAACAGCCAGAGGCAGTGGTGGATGCTCATGTGTCTCACTGCAGAACATACCAATCTCCCCCTTCCCCCCCTCCCAATCATAGAATGCCAGGGATTTCACTAAATGCAAAGGAAAAGACTGCTGGTGTAAGCAGATGTGTCCTGGCTGGGACCAAAACTAGCAAACTCAGGGGGTTAAGTGACTTGCCCAAGATCACAAAAAGCAGCAGCAGGATTTAAACCGATCACCTCTGAATATCAAGATCGGTGCTCTAACCACTAACCACAAACCATTCTTCCACTCCAAGGCTATCAACTCCATTACCCTTTACCCTTTTAACCTTTAAATCAATTGAACAGGGCTTTTCATTGACATTCAGTGGCACTTAACCAGTTAAAGGAAGTGGTTTGAGAGGAAAAATTCCCTAACTGCTATATTTCACTGTAAACAAGTTTTTTTTATGTTACAAAAGTTGGAACTCCTCCCATACAAATGCACTGGGTCATTTGGTGGGGGGGGCTTATGTCTCTGGAATTTCCAGTCTGATCTGGCCCATTTTCAAACCTGATGTGTCCTTTTACCGTTTTTTCCCCACATGTCAAGTTTCATCCCATAATCTTTGGAGAATTATTTTGCCCCTAGGAAGACAAACAGACATTCTCAAGTCTGTTTTGGTGGCTGAGGACGTCCAATTGTCCATTTGTCCAAGGGCATGCTGCTGGACCCGCCCCAGTGGATGACAATAACTATGGATGCCAGTCTCAGGGGCTGGGGTGCTCACTGTCTGAGGTAGTTTGCTCAAGGCCTTTGGTTTCCTCTAGAGGCGACCTTATCGATCAATCTCTTGGAAACCATGGCGATTCGTCTAGCTCTAGAGGCATTTTCTTCCCTGATAGAAGGCAAGTCGATACTCACTCTTTCAGATAATGCAACAGCAGTCGCGTATGTTAATCGGCAGGGAGGAACAAGGAGCCAGCGGTTACATCTCAAGACATCAAGACTCATGCCTTGGGCGGAAGCACATTTGACAGCTCTGTCAGTGTCTCACGTAGCAGGAATAGAAAATTTTCAAGCAGATTTTCTCAGTCGTCACACTCTAGACCCGGGAGAATGGGCTTTTGGACCAATGGCATTTCAAGCGATAGTGGATCAGTGGGGGTTGCCAGTCATGGACCTCTTAGCCACTCATCTGAACGCCAGAGTATGTCATTTTTTTCAGTCGCAGAAGGGATCCCCGAGCGGATGGAGTGGATACTGTTCTGCATCTGTGGCCGGCGGGCCTTCTCTATGCGTTTCCTCCGTGGCCTCATCTGGGAAGGCTTATTCAGTGAATCGAGGCACACGGGGGACTGGTGATTCTGGTAGCTTCAGATTGGCCATGCCCACCGTGGTACGCGGATCTCTTGCACCTTTGAGCCACTCCTTCCCTCCGTCTTCTGGAGGATCCCGGCCTTCTTGTTCAGGGCCAATTCTTCATCCAGACCCGGCTCGGTTTTGTCTTACAGCCTGGCTCTTGAGCGGGCGCGGTTGATGAAAAGGGGCTACTCTGCAAAAGTCATTTCCACTATGCTTTGTTCTTGTCGTCGGTCAATGTCTCTGAATTATATTAGAATTTGGCAAATTTTTGAGGCAAGCTGCGCTGATCACAATATTTCTCCTTTGAGGGCCTCAATGCCAGAGTTGTTAAACTTTTTGCAGCATGGCTTTGATAAGGGCTTGGCTCTTGCTTCCCTTTAAAGTTCAGGTCGTGGCTTTGTCGTTTTTCAGGGCAGGTCCTTAGCTAGTCTTCCGGATGTGTCTCATTTTTTAAAGGGGGTAAGCCTCCTGCGGCCACCTCCTAGGTCCATATTTCCGGCTTGGGTACTTAATATGGACTGTAATGGACATACCTTAACCCTCATCCCCCCTCCCTAACTTCCCCAATGTATCTACCAAACACGAACCTTCTTTTACCACAATAACGCCTGTATTTGTTCATACCACAACTGGCGAACGCCGTTGCAGTACCATCTAAGCCACATTGAGCCTGCAAATAGGTGGAAAATGTGGGATACAAATGACACAAATAAATAAATAAATAATTGTTTTCCAACTTCCATTGATTTGGAAAGAATTTTTAAAAAATCCTAATCTATTTCTTCTTTCTGAGTACATCAGCAACTTGATAATAAAACTGACCAGAGACCTGATCATCCCTACCCCTGGTCTCTCCATACTCGCCCCGCTTAAGACCCCAAATTCATCTCAAATGCCTCTAGCCAATCCAGAAGACTCCCTCTTCTTTCCAGCCAGATTGCATCCCAGCATTACTCAGTGGATATTTGACCACTTTGAAAACTATTCTCCCCATGCCTCCGAAGCAAACACCCACAGAAGGTGATCTCTCCACAGGAGAACCAAAGACAAACGTACAAACAGTGGATCCAATAAAAGTCCTCTCACAATAGGAGTCTTCCTGAACAAGGTCTTTATTCAAATCAATAAAAACAACCCGACACATGACGTGTTTCGGCCCTGAAGGCCTGCGTCAGGGGTCTATTGATTTTCGATGCAAAATACCTTGTAAAACAGATGAATCACAGCCAGTTAACTGTTAACAGAGATATCCTGTGTCTCAGACTGAGGCAGAAACTACAGCGATCCTAGCTCTCAAGCAAAGCTTTCGCCTTTATTTCACAATGGTTAATATTAGTCTCATTCTACAATTAAACAAAGAGAACTGAAAGACATATTCACATAGCTACAATAATAAACCTCACCCTACCAATTTCACCAAACTCTCTCAACTTAACACTATAACACAATGCCAATTCTCTACCTGATATGCTCTGCTGACATGCAAGTAAAGCAGACACTACCAGAGGTAGAAAGATTCATCTCTTTACATCAGAAAATTACTTTACTCTTTAAATGAAATATGGTGCTTGAGCTGTCTTGTACCACACAGTTATCGCATAATCTCCATCTTCCTCAAAAACTTCAGAACATCAAGGTCCAAAAACATCACAGTGCCTTCCTTACAAACTACCACTGCAGCTCCTTGTGATCTTGGGCAAGTCACTTCATCCTCCATTGCCTCAGGTGCAAACTTAGATTGTGAGCCTGCTGGGGACAGTAAAATACTTAGTGTATCTGAATGTAACTTGCCTTGAGCTTTTACTGAAAAAAAAGCATGAGCTAAATCTAAAAAAAAATTTAAAAACCATAAAATAACTGGGTCAATATTCAGCCTTCAGCAGTCAACATTTTTTTTAAACATTGGCCACTGTGAATGTTTTATAGCCAGAAATTCAGTGTTGGGCCGGCACTGGATATCGAGGTATCATGTGGCCACCGGAACTTCTCTTGCTACTGATCACATGCAGACCGGTACCTGGATAACTACCTGGATAAAGTTCAGACCATCTTTCTGCTGTCCTAGCTTTACCTGCAGTTACCCGGTTAGTGGATTGAATATTTCCCAGCTCTGCACAAATTCTGCCCCTGGACTGCCCCAGTACTGCCCAGAGAGAGCTGAGGTGGTCTGACTGGATTTTCAGTGGAATTATTGAGGATAATTTTGCTGAAATCTAGGTATGACCTGGAAAGAGAAACTTAGCTGCGTAGAAACCACTCCTAGCCAGATACGTCTCACCGAATATCGGGCCCAACAGCTACCTCTTTGAAGAGTAAATGTAATGTTATTTACGCAGGCTGCCGAAAAGGTCTTTTAAGGAAGATTAAGACAATTCAGAATATGGACACACACTTAATGTTTTCTGCTCATAAATATGACAGAGTTTCCCCATTATTGAAGGGCCTCCATTGATTACCAGTGGAGGCCCAAATTCAATTTAAGGTCTGTATCATAGTGCTTAAAATCCTTTATGGTCAGTCACCTGAATATATGCTTGACTGGGTCCAGATAACTACTAGAAATAGAGAACTTAGAGCTAGCTTCATACTACATTATCCCAGCCCTGTTAGATTAAAAAATAATAATAATAATGTATTTGGTAAGTCTTATGTTTCAAGCTCCGCAGCTGTGGAATTCTCTTCCTGTACAATTTCAAAAAATGCAGAATTTTCCTATCGTTCAAAAAACTTTGAAAACCGTTATTTTCAAGAAGTTTCTATATTGGAATTGTTATCTTCTTAAACTGTAATTTACTTGATCAGTTGTGAATTCACAGGATATGCCTGCTCCTTCTCACTGTAATCCACACTGACCTCTTATGGTTGGATGCAGAATATAAGAAATAAGTAAAGTAAAATACTTCTCCTTACCTGTGCTCTAGCTCCCGGATGGACAGCACCACTCCAGACATTGATGGTTTCTGTTGTATTGTGGCCAGGAAAGAGAATTCACTTTTATTCCTGAACAGCTGAGCTATCTTCTCATTTAAATGGGGTGCTGCATGAATTTCTCTCTGAATATCTGTGAGTAAAAATTAACATGAAAGAAGTGGAATTCATTGAAAATGCTCAGTTGGATGAATACAGGTTACAATGTTTGTTCCACTTTTTATGAGTCAGCCCTAGTACACCTGCATTTACTCAATCTACAATCTGAAAATAACATTCCTGGCTGAACATGGTGGGCTTGTCACTTTGAGAAAGTGACAACTGACTACTTACTGATTTTCTGACAAAGTTCTGACATGATGCTAAGCCACCAGGGTGTGCTGGAGCCAGATAACGTTGCTGTAGGTAAGGTATGCAGTCAACAAATGAAAGTTTAAAAACCTGGAAATCCCTTAAAACTACTGATCCTTAACAGCATTTCATCTGTACCACGAAGCCCTTTCTCTCCCCTTCCACCTATATTTAAATGCTTGATCCCCTCCCCAAAGACTTAAGTTGCTAAAAATGTCACCTGGTGTCTTCTCTGGTCAAAGCTAAGAACACAGCATATTATTTGAATAACACTACAATTTCCAAACTATCATTTTGTTTTGACTTGATGAAGAGCATACTGCATGCAAAAGCTAATCAAGATGCATTTTGTCCAATAAAAAGGTATTATCTCATATTTACCGATATTTATTTACGCACATTCAATATAAACTACAATGTCAACATGCATCCCATACGTCTCTGCTCATGACACTGTTCAAATGTTTTCCAGTCTTGTTAGCGCAAAGAAAAGTAATGCCGTTTGCCCCTTAAACTGATTTATAGGTTAACAATGCATTTGAAGACGGCCAAATGAAATTCAACTTCATTGAATTTCTGAGCTCTGTGTGCAGAGTGTATTTTACAGAGCAATGCATTTGTAAGGTCTGTTGCTGTGTTGTGAAGCTTTTGAAAGTAAATCCTTGTATAATAGACCCAATGCGTCTGCTTCATGCTTCAGCGTATCCTCTGGTCCCCACTGGGTTGCATCATGGAGCCTGTGCTCCATCTTCTGTTCTGAGATACTGTACATTGGTGTACAGACAGCCTGGATCACACCAACCAAGTTCCTACTTTTTAGGTTGTGCCAGGTATTTAAGATCCAGACTGACCACTGTCAAAGACAGGATGCTGGGCTCAATTATTGTTTATTAGGAATTTACTACACTGCATTCCTCTAACTTGTAGGATGAAGCAGTATACATAAACTAAGTTAAGATAAAATAAAATAGGAAAGCATAACATTCAATAGCATATCAAGTCATGGAGGAGGAGTGGCCTAGTGGTTAGTGTGGTGGACTTTGGTCCTGGGGAACTGGATTCGATTCCCACTGCAGACACAGGCAGCTCCTTGTGACTCTGGGCAAGTCACTTAACCCTCCATTGCCCCAGGTACAAATAAGTACCTGTATATAATATGTAAGCCGCATTGAACCTGCTATGAGTGGGAAAGCGCGGGGTACAAATGTAACAAAAATTAAAAAAAAATAAAAATACCAAAAGCTACTGTCATGAAAGCTCTGAACCCGGTTCTCCATAGGCCTCATCAAATAAATAGGCTTTTAAGGGGGGGCTGAAAGCTGGGAAAGGTAAAGTGCTCCATAATGTGAGTGCTACACAGAAAAAGGTTGAATGTCTGGTAGCTTCTAGACGAGCCTAGGAACATGTGAGAATTACCAGATGGTGGTTGTTTAAAGAACGGAGTGACCATGTGGGTATGTGAGGAATCATTGATCTGGAAAGATAAGATGGACAATCTGAATGAAGGACTCAGAATGCAAAAGTCAAAACCTTGAAATGAATATGAAAGCGGATAGGAAGCCAGTGTTTTCCCATTAAGAGTGGTGTTATATGGTCAAATATTTGGCTCAACAGAGAAATCTTATTGTGGGAAGTTTTTTGTAGCAATTTTTTACTAACATCTTCTTATCTCCAGGAGTCCTTCTGCACTCATTTGTAATAGCATCATATGCCAGGCACCATCTAGAAGGGAAGAAAACAAAGAGGCACAAAAAAGCTGCAGCAAAGGTCCAAATGTCAAAGAAAGAGCAGCCAGAGGAACCAACTAGTGGCAAACACAGTTTATTAGGAGCAAACTTTGATAACACAGTGTGATATATACTATTCTACCATGGAGGTGTTTCAATCATCACCCAACATGTTTCAGCAGTAACAACTGCCTATATCAGGGGCTCAATTATTGTAATAGGAACAGACATCTTCAAACCAGATATTCAATGTGTAAAGATTGTCTACACTGGGCTCCACTACTTTTGTAAGCATTTCACACTGGCTTCATGAAGCCCAATGTAGGCAATACTGATCAGGGCTGAATTTGGGAGGGGAGGGTGCCGAATTTTGAACACCATTTACTGAATTCAGGTTATGGCGCCTGGGTGGTGCGTGAGTGGGGGTGCAAAATTATGCATGTAACTTACTGAATTCTGTAAGTTGCCAGCGTATCACCGAACTTAGGCAGAAGCTGGTATAAGTACTCACGCCTAAGAGGAAAAGCAAATGTATAATCCTGTTAATCTAGTATTTGTGCCTACTTTGTATTATAGAATATGAGCTAATCAGGTACCACCTACTGTTCCAGAATTACCTCTAAATGATTTCATGGTGGATTCCTGACAACTGAGCTGAATATGGAATTAAATGTGATGTTGTTAATTATCTGACTGCAATAGTGATGGCACATACTAGATTCAACCTTTACATCAGCAGTTCAATTTCAGTCAGTCAATGTTGTAAAAT
Source organism: Microcaecilia unicolor (assembly GCF_901765095.1). Taxonomy (NCBI): domain Eukaryota; kingdom Metazoa; phylum Chordata; class Amphibia; order Gymnophiona; family Siphonopidae; genus Microcaecilia; species Microcaecilia unicolor. Next base: position 147,867,600 of record NC_044034.1, read on the forward strand.
GCCTTAAATTACAAAATAGATAATTTAGTGACAATGACATTTGGTTCTTTCTTAAACTGCTGTCTGCTACCCTCCCATCTACAATAAGGTACAAGAGCAGAACATTTCTGGGATGAGAAACTTCTTTCTTGGAACACTGTCAAGAGTCCAAAGATGGATAAACTGCAGTCCATTAGGTCTATTTTTCACTGGCAGCATCCATTCACACTGAGAGAGAGAGAGAGAGAGAGAGAGAGAGAGAGAGAGAGAGAGTGTGTGTGTGTGTGTGTGTGTGTGTGGGCGCGCGCAGGCATATATTTGAATACATCTGTGAGTGTCTGTTGTCCATCACAGTTATAGTGCAAATGTTCGCATATGTGTATGTGTCCACATTATTATTAGCATTTGTATAGCGCTACCAGATGCACGCAGCGCTGAACACCTGATACAAAGAGACAGCCCCTGCTCAAAAGAGCTTACAATCTAAATAATACAGATAGACAAGACAGTTACAGGTGAAGGAGTAATGGGAGCTAAAAAGCAGCAGTGAAAAGGTGGGTTTTCAGCATAGATTTGAAAACAGGTAGAGATGGAGCTAGACGTATAGGTCCAGGAAGTCTATTCCAGGCATAAGGTGCCGCGAGAGAAAAGGAGCAAAGCCTGGAGTTAGCAATGGAGGAGAAGGAGGACGACAAGAGAGATTTGTCCAGTGAATGGAGTTCACAGGGAGGAATGTAGGGAGAGATGAGAGTGGAGAGGTAATGGGAGGCTGCAGAGTGGATGCATTTAAAGGTCAATACGAGAAGTTTAAATTGAATGCGGAAGCGGACAGGGAGCCAGTGAAGTGACTTGAGGAGTGGGCTAGTGTGGGTATAACAATTCTGGCGGAAAATAAGTCGTGCCGCAGAATTTTGGACAGATTGGAGAGGAGAGAGATGGCTGAGCAGAAGACCAGTGAGAAGTAAATTGCAATAGTCCAAGCGAGAGGTGACAAGGGTGTGGATAAGGGTTCTGACAGCGTATTCAGAAAGGAAGGGACGAATTTTGCTAATATTGTAGATGAAGAAACGACAGGTTTTGGCGATCTGTTGAATATGTGCAGAGAAGGAGAGAGAGGAATCAAAGATGACTCCAAGGTTACGAGCCGAGGAGACAGGGAGGATGTGAGAGCCATTAACAGAGATAGAGAAAGGGGGAAGAGGGGAGGTGGGTTTAGGGGGAAAAACGAGAAGTTCAGTTTTGGACATGTTGAGCTTTAGATGGCGTTGAGACATCCAAGCAGCAATGTCGGACAAGCAGGCTGAGATTTTGTCCTGAATCGAGGTTGAGATTTCAGGGGTGGAGATGTAGATCTGAGAGTCATCAGCATAAAGATGGTATTGAAAGCCATGGGATGAAATCAGGGTACCAAGGGAAGAGGTATAGATGTATGTCTGCTGTATATCAAGGCTGGTTTTCACTGGGCAACATCTGTGCACACTAGGCACACTGTGTATGTACATGTGTGTGTGTGTGTGTGTGTGTGTGTGTGTGTGTGTGTGTGTGTGCGCAAATGTGTGACTGTAGGTGTGCATGCTTGTATAAGTATGTGCATGCCTACATATCTATGCGTGTGTGCCTGTTCATGTGTACAACATTCTGGATCTGAAATGTTTTTTTTCAAATTGGTCGAACAAGACCATCCCCTGCATAGTGCTGCTGAAAATCCAGTCTGACCACCATGGCTCTTGTCGGTGAATGCTGAGGTTGTCCAAGGCAGAGTTGGAAGGAGCCGGGAGTTATGTGTGTACCAGTGATATTCAGTTCCAGTGCCTGCATAGCTAATAGGCTTGTAGAACCACAAAAAAGTCAGTCCTAACATTGCCCAGTTAGGTATTACAGTACTAAATATTGGTCATAAGTACATAAGTAATGCCACACTGGGAAAAGACCAAGGGTCCATCGAGCCCAGCATCCTGTCCACGACAGCGGCCAATCCAGGCCAAGGGCACCTGGCAAGCTTCCCAAACGTACAAACATTCTATACATGTTATTCCCAGAATTGTGGATTTTTCCCAAGTCCTTTTAGTAGCGGTTTATGGACTTGTCCTTTAGGAAACTGTCTAACCCCTTTTTAAACTCTGCCAAGCTAACTGCCTCCACCACGTTCTCCGGCAATGAATTCCAGAGTTTAATTACGCGTTGGGTGAAGAAAATGTTTCTCCGATTTGTTTTAAATTTACTACACTGTAGTTTCATCGCATGCCCCCTAGTCCTAGTATTTTTGGAAAGCGTGAACAAACGCTTCACATCCACCTGTTCCACTCCACTCATCCTATATAATAATTCTCACCTGGAACATTCTGAAGCTCACTCTGTGGGAGGGAAACACTGAAGGCTAGGCTGTCAGCAACACTCACTTTCACTCAAGCACCACTCACTGTCACTCAGGACCCGCCCTCAGCCATGCCCCTTCCGGACATAATTCGCAACCCCAACGTTCTAAATGAAGCCTCAAAACTGGAACTGTGAGGCGCCAGAGATATCCTGTTTGCCCATGCCTGGAAACCGGAAGTCAGAATTGTGAGGCGTCATGTGCCCCTCCCTCGCGTCACAACGTCATGACGACGAGGGCGGACCACACTGCAGGAAACAAACGCGCAATCTCTCAGCTGGGTGCCCAGGCTGCAAACGCGATCTACCCACGGAAACAGCATCACCTGTGAAGCGTCGTGTGCCCCGCCTTCGCGTCAAAACATCATGGCGATGAGGGCCGACTACACTGCAGGAAACAAACGTGATCTCCAGCGGACCACACTGCAGGAAACAAACGCGCCATCTCCACGGAAACAGCATCACGGAGTGCGCAGGTGCCTCGAGGAGGGTTGGGGGACAGCTGCCTCGCTGACGGTGGGTGGCAAGGCTGAAAACGCTATCTCCCCATGCCTGCAGGGGGCTTCGGGGACAGCTGGGTCGCTGACCATGGCTCTAGAGGCTGCAAACCCCATCTCCCCCTGCCCCAAAACCTTGCTAGCGCCCGTTTCATCTCTCCCAGAAACGGGCCTTTTTTACTAGTTATTTTATATACCTCTATCATGTCTCCCCTCAGCCATCTCTTCTCCAAGCTGAAAAGCCCTAGCCTCCTTAGTCTTTCTTCATAGGGAAGTGGTCCCATCCCAGCTATCATTTTTGTCACCCTTCGCTGCACCTTTTCCAATTCCACTATATCTTTCTTGAGATGCGTAGACCAGAATTGAACACAATACTCAAGCTGTGGTCGCACTATGGAGCGATATAACGGCATTATAACATCCTCACACCTGTTTTCCATACCTTTCCTAATGATACCCAACATTCTATTCGCTTTCTTAGCCGCAGCAGCACACTGAGCAGAAGGTTTCAGTGTATTATCGACGACGACACCCAGATCCCTTTCTTGGTCTGTAACTCCTAACGTGGAACCTTGCATGACGTAGCTATAATTCGGGTTCTTTTTTCCCACAAGCATCACCTTGCACTTGTTCACATTAAACGTCATCTGCCATCTAGCCGCCCAGTCTCCCAGTCTCGTAAGGTCCTTCTGCATAACTTCAGAGCACCACCAAAGACTTGGATTTTCAGTGCCAGTGCCCGGACGGGGCCTGGAACTGAATATCTGGGTCTAAATTAACCAGGGTGGTCAGTGTTTAAAGAAATGATGACCACTGCTGGCAAAATATTGACTCATGTGTTTATTACTGAGTGTATTTTTTCCTTTGGTTAACAAAACATAAGGTGACTCCTTTTTATCAGACTAAACTTTAAGGCACTCCAAGCCCTTCCTCAACTCTAATCCCAATTCCAATAATGAAATAAACAGAAAGAGCAGGTCAGAGCAGAAAATGATACTGCCAGAAAATACAGCTGAATAATACGAACATCTGAGAAACCATGCTGAGTCAGGCCGAGGTCCATGAAGCCCAGCATCCTGTCTCCAACAGTTGTCTGCCCAAAAGCCCAGAAGAACCTCATCATCAATCAGCTTAGCTGAACTTTGAGCTTTAATACACAATTAACTACTGCAACGTAAGACATCTGGATGACACTGAGCATTCAGTGAAGCCTGTAGGACACGAAACAACATTAAGAGACCCTAGTTCAATTCTTTGCATTCACAACTCCTTCCTTTTAATTGTGAATGGCGTCCTGACACCTTCTAATGTGATATTTCTTTTTTTCTTACAAAAAAATGGCCATAAAATTCTCACTTGTAAAATTCTATGCCACCCTGCTCGGCTTCAGATGGAGAGCAGAAAGGGTTTAGAGATGTGTGAGACAGTAAAAGTTACTCAGCATTCAGTGCATATTGCTATGAACTATTTCCTTCCTAAATCTGATCCGCTGGACACAGCAGGGTATTCCCAATAGCTCTGAATGCTGGTAATGAGTATGGACCTAATACTGAGAGACTGCAAGAGAAGCTCAGCTCCCCAACCCCCATTTCATTTTCAACCTTTTCTTCTCAAGCTGAAATGATTTAAACAAGAAAAAAGTTGTTTCCCTTTCTGTTGGTTATGTCTAGGGTGCAGTGGAAAATATTTTCACCATAGTGTGATTGAAAATTTAATTATGTGAAAGATGTGGAGACTGTCTCAGTGGGAAACACTTTTCTGTCCCTATTTTACCTTGTAAAAGCGGGCTCTGCTAACACGACATTTTTATTGTTTTCCATATGTAGTATATATCAAGGTAAGTCAAGAAGTTGAATTTGAACAGAAAAAATATAGTAAACTCCAAACAATTGACTGTTTAAAAGTGGTGCAATCTGCAGGGCAGGGTATGGAACCCTAATGATGAACTCATGGTTTTTATGTATGGATTCTCTACTACTTGGGAGCCAATTAAAAAAAAAAAACTACAACCGCAAAACGAAACAATCACCAATCAGAGAATTCAGCCCTCAGAGATCAATCAGCATTTTTTAAACATTAGCCAGGTACCAGCCAGCACTAAATATCTGGGAATAACTTGGATGACACCACTTATTCAACTGGAAGCCAATGCAAATCAAATATAATTGGTATGATGTGTTCATACTCTATAGCTCCTAACAATAAACTTATATAGTGTGTTGCAATAATCAAATCTATTTGTTAGCAGTGAATGATTGAACCCCTATTGTAGGGTCCATATACCCCAAATGTTTTCATGTATATTGTGCTGACATTGCAACTAGTGTTCTATGCCATACTGTTACTTTAATATTTTTATGGCTGTAATTGTCTATTACCTATGTCTGGCTTATTCTTGGCATACACCACTTTGAGTGAATTTCTTTAAAACAGCAATAAATAAATCTGAATAAATAAATGTATAAATGAGAGCATAGCTACCAAGCTGGCATAAAAGCAATAATATTATAAATGAACCACTGCTCATATTTGTGCCTTCATAGATAGCTTAGGTTTAAGTCAGGCACCCAAATTATCATTCACACTACTCCAAAATATGCTAAAAGAGGCCTGTCTCTGTACCTAATCCACAGAGATTCAGATTTAGAAGGACTAAGGGATCCTTTTACCAAACTGTGGGAAAAGGGCCCTGCAATAGCCATTTTTCCTGTACGCCAGGGCTATTTTTTACCACAGCAGGTAAAAGGCCCCCAGACAAACATGGCCATGCGTTAACACTACTACATGTGGCTGAGAACCCTTACCACCACCCACTGAGGTGGCAATAAGAGCTCCCACGGTACCCTGGCAGTATCCAGGCAGCACACAGCGATGCCCGAATACCACCAAGTTACTGTCACTCAAGCCATTTTCGGGGGAGTTTGCTTTTCCCCTGGAATTGGCATGCACTCAGGGTAGAACTACCACCAGTAGCCGCATTGGGCCAGCGGTAGTCCCGATTCAGCATTCAGTAAGTCCACGTTGAGCTTACTGATGCCTTGAAAAAGACCCCCTAAGTTTTAAGCAATCAGTTTAATACCACGTCCAAGCAAGTATTAAGAATCACATATTGATTGCTTGATACTTTCTAAAATGGGTCATTAGTTACATGTCATCTGCAAGACTACCACTAGAGGTCAGTGCTGCCACTTTGAGAGCTGAAAAGGGACCAATCCAACACCTCCCACTAGATACCAGGAACCACCTCTGGGTAAGTCCCAGAGATGCCTAGACATCTAGGGGCTTGGGGCAGGGATCAGGATGATTGCAACTGGGGAAATCAGAATGGGAGTTGGGGGGGGCCTCACATCCACATATGTGGGTCCTGTCTGATAGTCACGTCAGGATTCATAAAATTATCTTATATGAATCCTGATTTAATATAGGCCAGAACCCGCATACAGTGGGGGAAATAAGTATTTGATCCCTTGCTGATTTTGTAAGTTTGCCCACTGACAAAGACATGAGCAGCCCATAATTGAAGGGTAGGTTATTGGTAACAGTGAGAGATAGCACATCACAAATTAAATCCGGAAAATCACATTGTGGTAAGTATATGAATTTATTTGCATTCTGCAGAGGGAAATAAGTATTTGATCCCTCTGGCAAACAAGACCTAATACTTGGTGGCAAAACCCTTGTTGGCAAGCACAGCGGTCAGACGTCTTCTGTAGTTGATGATGAGGTTTGCACACATGTCAGGAGGAATTTTGGTCCACTCCTCTTTGCAGATCATCTCTAAATCATTAAGAGTTCTGGGCTGTCGCTTGGCAACTCGCAGCTTCAGCTCCCTCCATAAGTTTTCAATGGGATTAAGGTCTGGTGACTGGCTAGGCCACTCCATGACCCTAATGTGCTTCTTCCTGAGCCACTCCTTTGTTGCCTTGGCTGTATGTTTTGGGTCATTGTCGTGCTGGAAGACCCAGCCACGACCCATTTTTAAGGCCCTGGCGGAGGGAAGGAGGTTGTCACTCAGAATTGTACGGTACATGGCCCCATCCATTCTCCCATTGATGCGGTGAAGTAGTCCTGTGCCCTTAGCAGAGAAACACCCCCAAAACATAACATTTCCACCTCCATGCTTGACAGTGGGGACGGTGTTCTTTGGGTCATAGGCAGCATTTCTCTTCCTCCAAACACGGCGAGTTGAGTTCATGCCAAAGAGCTCAATTTTTGTCTCATCTGACCACAGCACCTTCTCCCAATCACTCTCGGCATCATCCAGGTGTTCACTGGCAAACTTCAGACGGGCCGTCACATGTGCCTTCCGGAGCAGGGGGACCTTGTGGGCACTGCAGGATTGCAATCCGTTATGTCGTAATGTGTTACCAATGGTTTTCGTGGTGACAGTGGTCCCAGCTGCCTTGAGATCATTGACAAGTTCCCCCCTTGTAGTTGTAGGCTGATTTCTAACCTTCCTCATGATCAAGGATACCCCACGAGGTGAGATTTTGCGTGGAGCCCCAGATCTTTGTCGATTGACAGTCATTTTGTACTTCTTCCATTTTCTTACTATGGCACCAACAGTTGTCTCCTTCTCGCCCAGCGTCTTACTGATGGTTTTGTAGCCCATTCCAGCCTTGTGCAGGTGTATGATCTTGTCCCTGACATCCTTAGACAGCTCCTTGCTCTTGGCCATTTTGTAGAGGTTAGAGTCTGACTGATTCACTGAGTCTGTGGACAGGTGTCTTTCATACAGGTGACCATTGCCGACAGCTGTCTGTCATGCAGGTAACGAGTTGATTTGGAGCATCTACCTGGTCTGTAGGGGCCAGATCTCTTACTGGTTGGTGGGGGATCAAATACTTATTTCCCTCTGCAGAATGCAAATAAATTCATATACTTTCCACAATGTGATTTTCCGGATTTAATTTGTGATGTGCTATCTCTCACTGTTACCAATAACCTACCCTTCAATTATGGGCTGCTCATGTCTTTGTCAGTGGGCAAACTTACAAAATCAGCAAGGGATCAAATACTTATTTCCCCCACTGTAAGTGCTGGTGGCCAGGACATGCCTCAATAGGTCCATATATTTAATACCAGTGTTCAGATATGACCCAGTATATATCCCAGGTCTAATTTAGCCATCAGTGCTTAAAAAAAAACGTTGACCTGCTGATGGCTGAATATTGACTATCTTTTTAATGTCTCTTGCAAGGGTTCCCTCTACATTTAGCAGAATCAAATCCAGAAAGTACAGTTTGCAGTACAAGAATATTCATTAATCAACTTCTGAGAAGTTCTGAGAGAAGAAGACATTTCTCTGGGTAAGTGATATTATTTTGCTCTGTGCTTGATAATTTAAAGATCAGGTTTAAAAGAGGAGTTATGGGTTATTGATAAACACAGTTAGACTATAATTTATTAACTAGACGTCAAACCCTTTTCCCCATAGTTTTAAAACTTGAGTTTTCTGCCACAGCATTAACAGATAGATTTTAGAAGGCACAGCAGGGCCTAGTTCAGTCCTCATTTCCACCCCCCTCCCTAGCTCCCACTCACCCCTAGCTCAACTATTTATTTACAGTCACTTATTCTAATTAGTACAAGAGGAGAGTTTTCATTAGAGTTTTAATTACATTTAATTAGTTTCTGAGAAGCAAACAATAAATAAATTACATATCATACCATATAATCTTAAGGCTCTTTATATTCATCTGATATCCCTAGTACCTTAAGAAGTTTTAATTAAACAACTCTATAATACTAAGATTCAGACAACAGTCCAACAGCAAGAGAGGTGCTATCCAGTCTTTTGCATTCAGTGTCACATATATGAATATCTCCCAGTTTGTGAGAGGTTATATGTGTGTGCTCGATGCAAAAAGCTCCTAGCTCTCATAGAATGAGTCCATTCTCTTGAGGCTAAAGTAGGAGACTTTGAGGAGCTGAGTAAGACAGAGAGGTACATAGAGGAAGCCTCCAGGGATGTTGTAGAGAAGTCCCACCTCCAGTCTGTCAGCCCCTGTGCTGCCTTGGAGAAGGGAGGTCTTCTAAAAGGAGAGCATCGCCCTGGTGAAGCTGGAAGCAATCCTGTACCCAGGACCAGCCCACCAGGGGAAGCAATCAGTGACGTAGCTAGGGGGCGCAGGGTGAGCAGTCGCTCCCCCAAACAGGTTTTTAGAAAAATGGCGCCTATGCGCCTCTCCTGCCCACTCTCCCCATCCGTGTGGTCACTTTACTGCCCTGAAGTGCTGTTCTCTCTCCGGCGATTCCCATAGTCAGCCTTCTGCAAGCATCTGGGCCTCTCTCCTCAGGCACGTCCCGCCTACTCTAATACAACTTCCTGTTTTCTGCAGAGGTGGGACGCACCTAAGGAGAGGCCCTGACGCTTGCAGAAGGCTGACTATGGGAATTGCCGGTGCCGGAGGGAGAACGGCGCTTCAGGGCAGTAAACGTGACCACGTGGACGGGGAAAGTGGGCAGGAGAGGCGCATAGGCGCCATTTTTTCTAAAAACTCGGGTGGGGGGGGATGGCAAAGTCCACTGTAAGCAAGGAAGTCCATTTGGTTAATCTGTTTCCACTCCCCCCTGTCCTCCCCCACGCAGCCGTCATTTCAGGTCACTCAAAACAAAGCAAGCAAACTTAAAAAGTGAAGGAGAAAAGAAATAACAATTGAATATCACTAAAACAGCTTCAAAAATTATTGTAGCTGGTAGAAACTGCAAATCTAAACTCTAGTTTTTGCTCATTTTTCTTCACTGTTCCTATATATAGATGTCCAGATTTCAGTGAGGCTATCCTGTTTCCTGATGGGTTCATCTTAACTGTAGTTGTAATCTGCCTTCGGAAGCCTGGTGTTATAAAGATGATAGAATATACTGAAATTAAATGGAAGTAGAATTAAACTCTCCTTCATTGGTGCACATGGAATCACATCTTCATCTGTTTTGTAGACGTTTACCTTTTAGATACACAAAGGGATTATTCTGTTTTGAACGTGTTTCAGGGGCAAGTAGTTTTATAAGTCAAAATAAAAATAACTATTTTGTTTCATGCAAATCTCTTTTGTTTAAACATAAATGGGCTATAAGCCCCTAATTCAGTCCCCTGGTTTTCTTATATTTCGTTCTTGAGATGACTTATATTGTGCCAAAACTGAAAACTCTTACCTCTATCTGGTCGATAATAAAAGGAATACTATCTGCCCTAAAAAGTTGTTTTGTGGCTCTACATGAGGAATTGTGATATTGAATAAATAAGTGTATGTTTGTGCCTCTAGTCATGCATCCTATGTTTATATAATCCTTTCAAAAAATCCAGTTAATTGTTTAACATTAGTGGAACATAGCCACAGAGGCATGGTATGGTTGCATTTTTAATATGATAATACTAGGGCCCAGCTAAGAAACAGGTTATTTTGAGTTAGTCTTCACTGGACCAATCTTGCTTTCCTTGTGCCATCACTATCCAGCAGGATAGGCAGTGTCTTAAAATGTGGAGGATAAAGGATTTTTTTTTTTTTAAACAATAAAGAGTGACAACGTGGATGCAGCATCTCATAGGTTTGCTTGCTTTGTTTTGAGAGTACAGCAATGGCAGCTGCATGGGGAAGGGGAAAGTGAGATTGGCCTAATTGGTTTCAACATTTTGATGTCACTTGGTCTCCTGCCTATTAAACCTACTTGGAGCTGCCAGAGGATGGACCGTGGGAGCAGGCCAGGGAGATATGTGGCTCCAAGGAGGATGGGGAGCGCTGAAAGAGACAGGAAAGAAGGTTAACATGGGGAGAGAGAAGGGTAAAGGCTGGACAGGAAGGGAGAAGGACACAGAGTCAATAATGGACAGGGAGAGGAGAGGGACATTGGAACGCAAAGAGGCAGTGCTGGAAAATGAAGAAATTGGGACGCAGGGGCACTACTGAAAAGTGGGGGGAGGAAGATAGGGGCTCTACTGAAAAGGAGGGGGATAGGGACACAGAGGGGCACTACTGAAAAGGGGAGAAGGAGACAGGGACACAGAATGGCACAATTGGAAGGGGGAATGGAGATATGGGGACAATGGTGAAAAAGGGGCGAGATGGGGACAAAGAGGTAATGCTGGAAAAGGGAGAAGATGGTAACACACGGGTAGTGCTAGAAAATAGGGGAATATGGGTACACAGGGCAATGCTAGAAAAAGAGAGAGATGGGGACACCTGGATGGCAGATGCTAGAAAAGGGGGAGATGAAGAGACCAGGTAGGCTTGTGCTGACAAAGGGGGGGAGATGGGGACACAGAAATGGCAGATGCTGAACATGGGGGTAGGATAGGGACAAGGGACACAGAAGGGAGATGCTGGACAGGACAAATAGTGGTGCAGAGGAAAGAAGGATGGTGCACTTGGAGACAGAAGAAATGTCGGATGGGCAAAAGACCCTGTAAAGGCAGAAGAAACAAAAAAAAACAGAAAAGAGACAGCAAGACCAAAGCAAATGAGAAAATAAATTGTTCAACCAACAGTAGAGGGGTCCAAGTGCATTTTCTTAAGTCATTTTGGATGTACTGCAGTACAGATTTTGATGGGTAGAATCAGGGACTGCAAATCCCATATGAATTTGGGATGTGAGTTCACACTAGGACTGGTTGAAAAATCTCCCTTCTGGAACTGGATCATGTGGCAGCTCTATACACAGCTATTTGATAGTGGGGACGTAAAATGCAAGATCAGTGCCAAACAGATGTAGAGAAGGAAAGGAAGAAGACAAGAGGCACAAGAAGAAATGGAAAGGCCAACCTGGAAAAGAATTTGTAAGGCTGACTCATGGAACATGGAAAAAAAGACTGGGACCAGCCAAATTCCCAGACAACAAAGGTAGAAATTTTTATATAATACTTTGTAAAGACTGAGATGTACCTGCTTTGTAAAATGTACAGGAGAAAATGCATTTCTGTCTCTCTCTCTTTTTTTTTTTTTACCAGTATTGCACTATTTATAGAGTCTGGCTTCCTTGGACAGAGAGTGGGGGGGGGGGGGGGGGGTCTCTATTTCAATTCTGTTGTTGTTGGGTTTGTTTTTTTTTTTTTTTTTGTGGCTCCTTATTCTGTATTAGATTGGTAGAATGGAATGTTGTCACAATTTGGGTTTCTGCCAGGTGCTTGTGTCCTGGGTTAGCCACTGTTGGAAACAGGATACTGGGCTAGATGGACCACTGGTCTGACCCAGTACAGCTAATCTTTTGTTTATATAGATGAGGGTCTGTCCATGTTCTGCATGTGTGACTGAGGTGAAGGATTCTGCTAGCATGTAGTGTCTGTGTAGAAATGTGTAACAGTGCAGTTTGTTCCAGTTTCCCAATAGTAGGTATATTGGTGCTCCACAGTCCAGTGTAATATATATAGCACTGTCTTCTGATAGGTGGGTTAGGGCTGTTATGGTGTGGTAAGTTTTCTGTTCTAGGGCAGTCCTGGAGTACCCCCTTGCCAGTCATCACCCAAACAAAAGCCCATCTGATTTAAACGAGGTGACTAGCAGTGGAAGGAATGTGTGTGCTATTCCTGAATATTTTTACTTTGTAGTTAAGAAGACAGATTGCCTGCTCTGGCCAGTCCAGGGACCTCTTCTGCGTCCTGCCTCCTGATGTAACATACTGTTTCCTTGTAGGCAGGACGCAACAGAGACTGCCTGTATTAATCATTGCCCGCCATAGCATCTGAGCAACAACACAGACTCTGCTGTCTAGCTGACACCAACCAGCGCCTATTTTATAAAAGTCTGCTCCCCCTGAGATCAGAACCTGGCTACGCTTCTGGAAGCAATATCCTCTCACACCAAGGATGTGTCTCCAGGAGCTTCTGCCCAGGATGGAAGGGTTATGATGACTGTTGTAGTTGGTGATTCGATTATTAGGCATGTAGATAGCTGGGTGGCTGGTGGATGTGACGATCGCCCGGTCACTTGCCTGCCTGGTGAGAAGTTGGCAGACTTCATGCGTCACCTAGATAGGATTTTAGATAGTGCTAGGGAGGAGCCGGCTGTCTTAGTACATGTGCATACCAATGACATAGGGAAATGTGGGGGACAGGTTCTGGAAGCCAAATTTAGTCTTTTAGATAGAAAGCTCAAACCCAGAACCTCTAGGGTAGTATTTTATGAAGTGCTCCATGTTCCATGCACAGGGCCCAAGATACAGGCAGAGCTCCGAAGTCTCAACGAATAGATAAAGTGATGGTGCAGGGAGGAGAGATTTAGGTTTGTAAAGAACTGGACAACATTCTGGGGAAGGGGGAGCCTATTCCGGAATGATGGGCTCCACCTTAACCAGGGTGGGACCAGGCTGCTGGCATCAGCATTTAAAAAGGAGATAGAGCCATTTTTAAACTAGAAACTGGGGGAAGGCTGGCAGTCGATCAAAATCATATGGTTCGGAACAAGGTATCTTTCAAAGATATCACCAAAACAGAGATTAATATATGATACCTGCTCCAAGTTAATACAGAAGCACTTACTGCCACCTATTTAGGAGGTAGTAAGTGATTTTGTGTTAGCTCTGTGTTAGCCAGTTAGGGTGGGCTAAGTATAACATGCTAGCTGGCTAATGCTTCCATACCCACTCTCCACCTGTGCCATGACCCTAGACATAAAAATTCAATAGCATGAGATTTAATGCACAGGAACTGGCAACTACTGCAAAACTCCTTAATGCAGTTCCGCAGTTCCTCAGTACCCTGTTTGAGTGCTTGAACTGCATTTTAATGGGGTAATTCTATAAAGATACATGCCTAACCGAGCAAAAGTTGCACACTAAATTAGACTAAAGTCATTTGTGCACATTAACTAATTTAAGGGTTCCTTTACAAAAGTGCGCTAATGTATTTATTGTGTGCTAAAAGCTAAGAAGTCCATTTTATACCTGGGGGCTTCTTAGCATTTAGCACACACTAATGAGTATCAACATTAATTTGCTAACCCAGTGAAATTCACTAAAAGAGCCGGTTCACCCTTATTTCTGTTAGGTTACTTCTCCCCTGTATTACCTCATCACCTCTGTCCCAATCATTTGCCCCCATTACCCTGCCCTGCCTCATCCAACATTCTTTTTCTCTCTCACTCTCCCTCCCTGTCCCTAGTGATCACTCCCTCTGTCTCTCCCATTCCCTAATTGTCTCTACCTCTTTCTCCTCAGATTATTTATAACTAAAGTGTCATTTTTCCCTTCCACCAGGATTTGTTTTTCTTTATACTGTTTGTAGTCATTTGAGCTAATGACTTTCAGTCCAAAAAAATGCAAAAAGGCTGTGAAATTTACTATGTCATTAAGAAACTTATTAAGCGTTTACTTCATAGTTAGTGAAAAATGATCTACCAATAAGAAATGCTAGATATAATTCCATGAAACATTTAAAACCTCGTTCTTCCAATCAATTTCATAATATCTAAATATAATATTTAGCACAGTGTGTCTAGGATGATTTCATATGCTCACTGCACATTTTCATCTTTCACAGCTGTCTTTTACTCATAGATCAGCCTTCTTTCACTTAGTAATTAAAAGGACTAGGTTTAGAGGGTGGAAGTGGAGCAGATGTCTGGGCCCAGCACCACTAGAAGCCTCTGTGGCAAACATGAACGATATCACTGAAAATGAATTTTGGAGTGCCTGGCATCAGGTTCTGCCCTGGGCTCCAGTGTGGCCAATTCCAGCCTTGGATGCCTTGGCAATCCTGTGCAGCTGGTGACATCTTGTCAGAGAAGCCTCAGGAAAACTCCTGGTTGAACAACAGAGCTGGGTGACGTTATGCAGTCAGAATCCCACTTGGGGCAAGAGTTCAGCAGTTACAAGTTGGTTGGTTTTCTGCATATTTGTAGAGGGATCCTTTCTGGTTCTTGGCTACTCTGTGTGTAGACTGGAGGAGTAGACTAATAATTACAGCAGCAAGCTGAGGAACCAGTGATTAAGGTTCAAATCCTACTGCAGTTCCTAATAATCTTAAGTGGTTAAATGCCGCTGAATATGAGCAGGTATCCCCACACAAGCAATGTGACCCTACATTTGCATTATTAGAAAGGTTAGCATCACATTTAAAATAGAGCAGAGGCGTAGCTATGGGGGGGCCACGGGGGCCTGGGCCCCCACAAATTTCATCCGGGTTCCTGGTTTGGCTGGCGGGGGGGGGTCCCCAACCCCTGCCAGCTGAAGCCTTTTTCAGCGCTGGTCTCCAGCTCAGCCTCGTTGGCTGCCCTGCTCTTCTTTCTCCTTGCTCCTCCTGTGCAGGCTGACGCTCCTTTACGTGAAACTGAGAAGGAGCGTCAGCGTGCACAGGAGGAGCAAGAAGAAAGAAGAGCAGGGCAGCCAACGCAGCTGTGCCGGAGACCGGCGCTGAAGAAGGCTTCTGCTGGTGGAGGTTGGGGATCACCGCCAGCAAAGGTATTTGTTTGTGAGGGGAAGCGGCAAGGAAGTGAGGTGGTGGTGGGGGAGGCGAGGAGGCGAGGCGTGGTGTGGGGGGGGGCAGCACTCAAAACGTGCCCCCAACCTCGGGCTCTGGCCCCCTCCCACCGTGAGGTCTGGCTATGCCCCTGAAATAAAGTAAAATGAACTAGTACCTTAGAAATCCGAGTGTAGCAGAAGAAAGGTTCTGGGTCCCTGCTCCAGAGAAGGTGTCAATGAAACCTGAATAGTAGGAGATCTATTAAAATGGCCCATTTGTATCAAAGCTTGAGTTTTTGAATGCAAGAATAAAACGCTAAGTACAAGAGAGAAGCCCAGTTTTCATCCCTCAGAGGTTGTCTGAAAATGAGAATGTAGAGGAGTAGTAGGTCGGGAACCCCACCCAGGGGCCCACCAGGGCCTTAGTTCCCTGTTCTAGGGACTCATGGGTAGTTGATAAAAAGCCCTGCGCTGTTCCAAACAGTGCTCTAAAAATAGCGCTGGAACAGCGTGGGGCTTTACCGCCCCTATGATCAGAGATAATTGCATGCAAATTTAAGCACACAATTCTCTCTGATCATAGGGTAGAAGTGCGGGAGGATTGTGCTTGATCATGAGCTCCGGGGCTCTTTGTTGACACTAAAAGCCCTGTTTTGCATGCATTTGCATGCTAGTTGCATTCAGAGCCAGCGAGAACGTTGTTTCGCGCATTCAGGGGCTCTTTGTCATAGGGCGGTACCAAACGCAGGTGCTAGTATGGCACTAACAGCCTCTAGCACACAGGGCCTCCAAGAGACTAAGCTGGGCCCGGGGCAAGGCCGCACCCCCCCCCCCCCCAGGATTGCCGCCACTCCGCCAAGGATAGCCCCCCCCCCCACCCCTCAATCGCTACTGCTGTCGCCTCCCTCTCCTGCTCCCAGGCCGCCGGCGCCGCAGTTCCCAGTCTCCACCTACCTACCCTCTGCTCCCTTCTGCCTGCCATCCCGAGACAATATGCCGCTTTCACAAAGAAGGCGCTGCGCTGCTGCTTTAGAGATTTTTTTTTTAATGCAGGGGTCGGACAACAGACAGAAGGGAGCTGAGGGTAGGCAGGTGGAGACGGGACTGCAGCGCCAGCGGCCTGGGAGCAGGAGAGGGCGAGAGACACCAGCGCCGGGCCCTCCTTGGTGGCCCGGGCCTGGGGAATTTTGACCCCCCCCCCCCCTCTTGGTAGCCCTGCTAGCACCTGCATTTGCTTCTGATCATCAGCCCATAAGAACAATGTAAGGGAGGAATTAAGCTCAGGGGCTGCCAGCTTATTCTCAGCTGCCTCTGGAGCAATCAAGAAGCAGAGAACTGTTCCCATATTAAATTTACTGATCAAGGGAGGTCAACCTGGCTAAGAACTGCCCCTCTGAGGCACAGTGTGCCCTAAGACAGAAGATTTGGTCACGGGGGAGACTGGATGCTGAAGCTTACTCAGAGAGTGAAGCTGTTGATTTCTGAGAGTCCCAGTCTGGGAAGAGACTAGAAGCTGGAGACAGTGGAGCCGGTGAGTGCCCACCACCTTAAGTATCAGGGGAAAATGCACCCACCCAGGGACTTATCCTTTTCAATAAGTGCAAAAACTCACAGCACTCAGGGAGTACAGAGAAACACCAAAGAGACTTATCTATCACTATAAAAGAGTAAGGGAAGAGAAACCCTGTTGCCAAGCACTAGGAAATAAGGATGCCCACACAGCTTAATCTTTGTCCCAACATATATACCAAATTCAGGAGGAGAAAAGAGCTATACAGTAGCAGAAAGGCGAAAGATAAAGACACAATCAAGGCCCCATTATCAGGATATAAGGAGTGTTTTGTTGCTATATTTTTTAAGTAAGAAGGTACCATGTTGGAGTTTGAAGTGTATGGAGCTACTCAATGGAGACCTATAACATTCTCCTCGTTGATGTGCTCTGAGAATTGTTACAATCGCTTTCCCTTGACCTTATGGACAATTTGCCTTTTACTTTTCATCTTTCTCCTTTTGTAGAGAAACTGTTCGCTCCTGGAGTGTCCACTAAAAGAGGATTTTATTTTAAAGACAGTTATCGATTCCACTATTCTTTTTATTAATATTCCATTCAGAAAGGTATAAGCCGACTGAAAGGGAGCCGATGCAATTTTTTTTTTTAACTGTCATTTTTATTGCAATACTGCCACACAATAAAACAACGTGTTGTACAGCAAAGAAATACATTGATATAAGTAAGCCAAACTCACAACTCAGTGTGAACAGAAACGATTAAAGTACTATCTTAAAGGAATAACAACATTTTGAACCCTTCCGTCACACCTGTACAACCTAATATAACTCTAAATCATCCTTACTGATTACATATAAATCCTGTACCTAAATACAGATCTCACTACCCATGAGAAAAATAAAGCAAAATATACAGTCAAATAGTTTAGAAGGTATCCCATATCCAGAAATTAGCATTCAAGAATACAACAAGCTGCGGGAAAAAGGGCCCTGCGCTAGTGGCAGGCGCCATTTTTCCTGCCTGCCAGGGCCCTTTTCACAGCAGCAGGTAAAAAGCCCCCAGACAAACATGGCCATGCGGTAAGAGAACTCTAGAACATCTAGAAATAGGAGTAACTACTGAGGTAATTAAATTTGTTGGTGAAACAAAGTTATTCAAAGTTGTTAAATCGCAAGAGGATTGTGGAAAATTACAAGAGGACCTTACGAGACTGGGAATCTAAATGGCAGATGGCATTTAACGTGAAAAAGTGCAAAGTGATGCATGTGGGAAAGAGGAACCTGAATTATAGCTATGAAATGCAAGGTTGGTTTTTTTTTTGTATCCTGTGCTTTCTCACTAGTGGCAGGCACAATGCGGCTTAGATACTTACAGTATTTGTACCTGGGGCAATGGAGGGTTAAGTGACTTGCCCAGAGTCACAAGGAGCTGCCTGTGCTTGCAGTGGGAATTGAACCCAGTTCCCCAGGACCAAAGTCCACCACTCTAACCACTAGGCTACTCCTCCACTCCACATTAGGAGTCACCAACTAGAGAAGGGATCTAGGCATCGACGTTGATGATACATTGAAACCCTCTGCTCAGTGTGCGGCTGCGGCTAAGAAAGCAAATAGAATGTTAAGTATTATTAGGAAAGGAATGGAAAACAAAAAGCAAATAGAATATTAAGTATTAATAGGAAAGGAATGGAATGGAAAACAAAAATGAGGAAGTTATAATGCGACCACACCTCAAATATTGTGTTCAATTCTGGTCACTGTATCTTAAAAAAGATCTAGTGGAATTAGAAAAGGTACAGAGAAGAGCGAAGAAAATGATAAAGGGAATGGGACAACTTTCCTATGAGAAAAGACTAAATTGGCTCTTCAGCTTGGAGAAAAGACAGCTGAGGGGAGATATAATAGAGATCTATAAAATAATGAGTGGAGTGGAACAGGTAGACGTGAATCGTTTGCTTACTCTTTCCAAAAATACTAGGACTAAGGGGCATAATTTTGCTTCACTCAATGTGCAATTAAACTCTGGAATTTGTTGCCAGAGAATGTAGTAAGAGCAGTTAGCTTAGCGGGGTTTAAAAAAGGTTTGGATGGCTTCCTAAAGGAAAAGTCCATAGACCATTATTAAAATCCACTTCTTATTTCTAGGATAAGCAGCATAAAATGTATTGTACATTTTTAGGATCTTGCAAGGTACTTGTGACCTGGATTGGCCACTGTTGGAAACAGGATGCTGGGTTTGATGGACCTTCAGTCTGTCCCAGTAGGGCAATACTTATGCACTCATGTACTTATGATAAAGGGTACATAATGGTATATTATCTCTACAAGTCTCAACTATGTCTTCACCAAGCCTAAGCCTCAATGTTGCTCTCTTTAAGAAAATGGAATGTAAGAGGTAGCAGAACAGTTAAAGGGGTTCTTTTACAAGGCTGTGGGGAAAAGGGCCCTGCACCATTTTTCCCACGTGCCAGGGTCCTTTTTACCACAGTGGGTAAAAAGCCCCCAGACAAGCATGGTCACTGCAGTAAGAGAACTCTTACTGAGTGACCATGCGGCAGGAAACCCTTACTGCCACCCACTGAGGTGGCAATAAGGGCTCCCACGTTAACCCAGCAGTAACCAGGCAGTGTGTGGCGATGCCTAATTACCGCCGGGTTACCACCTTGCAAGCCATTTCCAGGGGTTTTCTTTTTCCCTCAGAAATGGCAGATGCTCGGGGCAGAACTACTACCGGCAGCTGCATTGGGCCAGCGGTAGTTCTGATTTAGCATTTGGTAAGCCCGCGTTGGGCTTACTGACACT
Organism: Microcaecilia unicolor; assembly: GCF_901765095.1. NCBI lineage: Eukaryota > Metazoa > Chordata > Amphibia > Gymnophiona > Siphonopidae > Microcaecilia > Microcaecilia unicolor. Next base: position 147,887,150 of record NC_044034.1, read on the forward strand.
TTGTAAAAGACCTCCTTAGAAATAAATACCAGATACTCAGAAAGTATTAGATTTTAACTTTTAATATCATATTCTATCCCTTCCCCATCCCCTATACATCTCCCCTTCCACAGACACCACTGATCAACCTTGTTTTCTAACCTGTTTTTATTTTTTACTCTGTCCATCCCTACTAGAAACCTACAATCTCTTAATCAAAATCTGCTAGTAATATCTTCCTTCAGAATTATGAGAATGGATACATTCCGGCACACTCTTCCACTATGGAATGCACTGTCATTAAACAATAGGCAAGACACTTCATTTACATGCTTTAGAAGGAATCTAAAAACATACCTCTTCCAACAAACATTACAACTTCCTTTTCCTTTTTATATTTTTCTACAAATGTACAGATGTGGCAGGCAACAGACAAGACCTAGCAGAGGTCTGGATACTCTATATAGCACTATTTCTTTTTTAATGATAATATAACATTTTAGAAATTCTTTTCCCTACCCTCTTTTTTAGAATACTTTTGGTAACCTGCTCTACGGTTTACAATCAACAATGTATCAAATAGGAAAAGAATTTGAACTTTAACTTAAATTGATTTTATACTGACCTCTGGGATAAACTTCAGCCCCAACCAATGAGAGGGTCACTACATGAGCTAATGCTTTTTGCTTTCTTGGGGGGGTGGTCTCTGGAAGTGTCATCTCAGTCCCAGGTGAGAGGCAGGTGCTTAGTACACGGCCCAGGGGCTTGGCTGAGGTATGGGCATATAAATCTACACTCTGGCTAGTGACCCTTAACTTCTGTGTTAAAATCTTTACCACTGCTTCAGAGCTGTACCAAAACTTTGGCAACTAAGCTGGACATAAAACATCAAGCTAAAATGTAGCCAATTTTATTGTATCTGAGGTAATGGAGTAACTCTGAGTAATGTTAGCATGGGAAAGTTCGTGTAAAAAACAAGTGAACCATTCCACTAAGGGATAGAACTGTATAACAAATATTTCTGCTGTTTTCATGCATTGTAAAATGACTGTACATCCCTTTCTCCATGTCCAAAGGGTAAGGCAGAGTTATTCCTGGCTTATTACATCATCCTCTTGGAAAGAAAAGATCATAAAAATGAACAACTAAAAAGAGGAAGTATAAGAACATAAAATAAGTTATGCTGAGTCAGACCAAGTGTCCAGCAGTGACCAGTTCAGGTCACAAGTATGTGGCACATCCTGAAAAGTAGATCTACTTCCCCCTAGCTCATTCCCAGGGATGAGCAAAGTCTATCTCAAGTCTACTTGCTAATAATTTTTGATGGACTTTTCCTCCAGGAATTTGTCCAAATCTTTTTAATCCCGCTATGTTGATCAGCTTGATCACATCCTCTGGTAACAGATTTCACAGCTTAACTGAATGAAAAATAAAACCTTCCTACAGTTTATTTTCAATCCAATGGTCATTAGTTTCCTAAAGTGTCCTCTTGGTTTTGTGCTGTTTGACAGGTTAACTAAACTTCTCCTATTTAAATCTTCCACGCTACTCAACACTTTAGAAGCATCTAGTGTATCCACTGTGAGCTGTATTTTCTCCAAGCTGAAGAGCCTGAGCCCATTTATCCTCCGTAATAGAGATGTTCTATTCCTTTTACCATATTTGTTGAACTTTTCTGAAAGTTTTGGAGTTCCACTATAATCTTTCTGAGATGGGGCCATCAGAACTGCACATAGTACTCAAGAAATCCTATTCATGGAAAGGTATCCAGCATTGCCAAAGAGAAGCCTAGCAGATATTATATAGTTTGGCATGCTTCTACTGTCTGTGCTGAGAACATTAACCTTGCTTCTAAGCCATCAATTTTGTCTCAATTTATGCCTTATTGATCCTCACAAGTCTAAAATCCATTTATTTGTTTCATAATTTGTTTCATTAATGTTGCCCTCTGATAAGTTCAAGCCATTAACCTAGACATTTTTATCTAGCTATTGAGTGTCCCCAAAACACTTCAACTGAGGAAGTCTCATCATCTATAAGGTATCACTTTATTTTTTGTTCTATCGCTTTGTCTTTTCTCAGATTCTCTCTTTTTTTTTTTTTGTTACATTTATACCCTGCGCTTTGCCACTCATGGCAGGCTCAATGCGGCTTACACGGGGCAATGGAGGGTTAAGTGACTTGCCCAGAGTCACAAGCAGCTGTCTGTGCCTGAAGTGGGAATCAAACTCAGTTCCTCAGTTCCCCAGGACCAAAGTCCACCACCCTAACCACTAGGCCACTCCTCCACTCTTTTTATTTTTCTGCCTCCTTTTCACATTACACCTGCATTTGGATTTCCCAATAACAGCCACTGCATTTTCTGTCCATAGATTTTGAGATTTATGGTTTGATTGTGCCTTTGTCTTTTGGTTGTAAAAGCCCAATAAAATATGTTCATTTATTGTAAAGCAAATGAACTTTAGTTTGCAAACAAATGGAAAGAAACCCAATAAACCTCTATCAGGTGTTAGAAGACACTGTAAAAAAAACATTGGATATGTACAGTGGCGTCGCGAGGGCAGCTGACACCCGGGGCAGGTCGCCGCTGCGCACCCCCCCCCCCCCCCGGGTGCAGCGCGACGCACCCCCCCCGCCCCGCCCGCGAGAACATACCTGGAAGGCGGTGAGGGGCGGGTGGGCAGGCCAATCCGCCGAGAGCATGCCGCTGGGGGGGTGTTGGCGCCTCGCTGGTTCCTTGCTCTCTCTGCCCCGGAAGTAACCTGTTCTGGGGCAGAGAGAGCAAGGAACCAGTGAGGTGCCGACACCCCCCAGGGGCGTGCACCCAGGGCGGACCGCCCCCCCCTTCCTACGCCACTGGATATGTATGATGCTTTAAAACTTGTCCCATTATATTTGATATGGTCAGAAATAATGGAGGAGATAAATGATAAAGATTTATACAATTATGGAAGATGCAAAGAAAGTAAATTAGGGAAGAAATAATTGGAGGGGAAAGGGAAAATGGGACTTGATAAACTGCCTTTCTGTGGTATTTTGCAACTACATTCAAAGTGGTTTACATATATAAAGGTACTTATTTTGTACCTGAGGCAATGGAGGGTTAAGTGACCTGCCCACAGTCACAAAGAGCTGCAGTGGGAATTGCACCCAGTTCCCCAGGATCAAAGTCGGCTGCACTAAACACTAGGCTACTCCTCCACTCCGGATGTGCTTAGCTTTTATGTTGGGAAGTCTGACATCATAAAAGCTAAGCATCCAATGAAACTGTTGGGATTTAGAATTAAAAACGTAAAAGGGAACACTTTTTCACATGAAGTAGAGTTGATCTGCAAGAGTTCAAGAAGGAATTAGACAAATTTTATGGAAGACAGATAGATTAGTCATAGGCTGTGTAACATAAGAGTCAGGAATGTTAGCCAGGAAAGTCTATACATGATGCTACTTCACATCTTGCTTCTAGTACCCACTGTTTGCTACTTCCAAAGACAACAGCCAAGCCATCTGGCCCAGTATCATGTTAGTTACAGTCAGGAGCTAACATAAGGGCCCTTTTACTAAAGGGTGTTACATAGTAACGTGGAGGGGCATAATCGAACGGGGCCAGCCATCTATATGGGCGGCCATCTCTAAGGCCGGTCCCGTAAAGCAGCATACCGACCGTATTATCGAAACAAGATGGCCGGCCATCTTTCATTTCGATAATACGGTTGGGGCCGGCCAAATCTCAACATTTGGGCCGGCCTTAGAGATGGCCGCCATTGGTTTCCGGCGATAATGGAAACTAATAGCAGCCATCTCAAACCCGGCTCAAATCCAATGCATTTGGTCATGGGAGGAGCCAGCATTTGTAGTGCACTGGTCCTCCTCACATGCCAGGACACCAACCAGGCACCCTAGGGGGCATTGCAGTGGACTTCAGAAAAAGCTCCCAGGTACATAGCTCCCTTACCTTGGGTGCTGAGCTCCTCAAAACTCCCCCAAAACCCACTACCCACAACTGTGCACCACTACCATAGCCCTTACGGGTGAAGGGGGGCACCTAAATGTGGGTACAGTGGCTTTCTGGTGGGTTTTGGAGGGCTCCCATTTACCACCACAAGTGTAACAGGTAGGGGGGATGGGTCTGGGTCCGCCTGCCTGTAGTGCACTGCAGTACCCACTAAAAACTGCTCCAGGGACCTGCATACTGCTGTCATGCTAGGTATGACATTTCAGGCTGGCATAGAGGCTGGCAAAAAAAAAGCTTTAATTGTTTTTTTTTGGGTGGGAGGGGGTTGGTGACCACTGGGATGTCATCCAGATTCCCTCCGGTGGTCATCTGGTCAATTTGGGCACCTTTTTGAGGCTTGGTCCTGAAAATAAATGGACCAAGTAAAGTCGGCCTTCTTTTTTCCATTATTAGCCGAGGCCGGCCATCTCTTAAGCAAGCCCCCGTCCTGCCTTCAGTACACTGCCAACACGCCCCCTTGAACTTTGGCCGGCCCTGCAACGGAAAGCAGTTAAAGCTGGCCAAAATCAGCTTTCGATTATACTGATTTGACTGGCCTTAGGAGAAGGCCAGCCATCTCCCGACTTCTGTCGGAGGATGGCCACTCTTCTCTTTTGAAAATAAGCATGATAATAACATAGTAAGTGACGGCAGAAAAAGGTCCATCCAGTCTGCCTAACATGATAAACTCATATGTGCTACTTTATATGTATGCCTGACCTTGATTTGTATCTGCCATTTTCAGGGCACAGACTGTACAAGTCTGCCCAGCACTAGCCCTGCCTCCCAACCACTAGCCCCGCCTCCTAACCACCAGTGCTGCCACCCAATCTCTGCTAAGCTTCTAAGGATCCATTTCTTCTGAACAGGATTCCTTTATGTTTATCCCACGCTTTTTTGAATTCTGTTACTGTTTTCATCTCCACCACCTCCCTTGGGAGGGCGTTCCAAGTATCCACCACTCTCTCCATGAAAAAATACTTACTGACATTTTTCTTGAGTCTGCCCCCCTTCAACCTCATTTCATGTCCTCTAGTTCTACCGCCTTCCCGTGTCCAGAAAAGGTTCGTTTGCGGATTAATACCTTTCAAATATTAGAACGTCTGTATCATATCACTCGTTTCTCCTTTCCTCCAGGGTATACATGTTCAGGTCAGCAAGTCTACGTCTTGTAATGCAAATCCCATACCATTTTTGTAGCTTTTCTTTGCACTGCTTCAATTCTTTTTACATTCTTAGCAAGATACGGCCTCCAAAACTGAACACAATACTCCAGGTGAGGCCTCACCAACGACTTGTACAGGGGCATCAACACCTCTTTTCTTCTGCTGGTCACACCTCTCTCTATACAGCCTAGCAACCTTCTGGCTACGGCCACTGCCTTGTCACACTGTTTCATCGCCTTCAGATCCTCAGATACTATCACCCCCTCTCCCTGCCTGTACATATCAGACTCTCACCGCCTAACAAATACATCTCCCGTGGATTTCTACTCCCTAAGTGCATCACTTTGCATTTCTTCGCATTGAATTTTAATTGCCAAACATTAGACCATTCTTCTAGCTTCTGCAGATCCTTTTTCATGTTTTCTACTCCCTTCAGGGTGTTCACTCTGTTACAAATCTTGGTATCATCCTCAAAAAGGCAAACTTTACCTTCTAACTCTTTGGCAATGTCCCTCACAAATATATTGAACAGAATCGGCCCCAGCACCGATCCCTGAGGCACTCCACTACTCACCTTTCCCTCATCAGAGTGAATTCCATTAACCACCACCCTCTGGCGTCTGTCTGTCAACCAGTTCTTAATCCAGTTCACCACGTCAGGTCCTATCTTCAGCCTGTCAAGTTTATCCAAGAGCCTCCTGTGGGGAACCGTGTCGAAAGCTTTGCTGAAGTCTAAGTAGATTACATCTACAGCACGTCCTTGATTCAATTCTCTGGTCACCCAGCCAAAGAATTCAATGAGATTCATTTGGCATGATTTACCTTTGGTAAAACCATGTTGTCTCGGATCTTGCAACTTATTGGCTTCCATGAAATTCACTATCCTTTCCTTCAGCATCGCTGTCATTACTTTTCTAATAACCTAACATGAGCTTAGCATGCAAAAAAATGCTTACCGCAAAACGTGTGAAAGCATTTTATAGTAATTTGCCATTTCCCACTTACTAAGCACATTTTCTTTATTTTTCAAAAATATGTTTTGGAGGAGGATGCTATTGGCAAGAAATGTCAAAAAATACACCAGTCAAGGACTACACCTAATGAGGGGCATAATCGAACGAAAACGTCTATCTCCATGGGCGTTTATCTCCGAGAACGGGTCCGTGAAGGGGTGGACCGAACCGTATTTTCTAAAAAAAATAGACATCCATGTTTTATTCGACAATTTGTGAGCTGGGCGTTTTTGTTTTTCAGCGATAATGGAAAATGAAAGCGCCCAGCTCAAAAACGAATAAATCTAAGGCATTTGTTCGTGGGAGGGGCCAGGATTCGTAGTGCACTGGTCCCCCTCACATGCCAGGACACCAACTGGGCACCCTAAGGGGCACTTTTACAAAAACAAAAAAAAAGGTACAAGAGCTCCCAGGTGCATAGCACCCTTCCCTTGTGTGTTGAGCCCCCCAAATCCCCCTCAAACCCCACTGCCCACAAGTCTACACCATTACTATAGCCCTAAGGGGTGAAGGGGGCACCTACATGTGGGTACAGTGGGTTTGGGGGGGTTGGACGACTAATAAGCATTAAGCAGCACAATTGTAACAGGTAGGGGGAGATGGGCCTGGGTCCACCTGCCTGAAGTCCACTGCACCCCCTAACAACTGCTCCAGGGACCTGCATACTGCTGCCAGGGAGGTGGGTATGACATTTGATGGTGAAAATAAAAAGTTGTGAAACATCATTTTTTTGTGGTGGGAGGGGGTTAGTGACCACTGGGGGAGTCAGGGGAGGTCATCCCCGATTCCCTCTGGGGGTAATCTGCTCATTTAGGGCACTTTTTGGGGCCTTATTCGTGAAAAAACAGGGTCCAAGAAAAGTGCCCTAAATTCTAGCTACAAATGCATACTTTTTTCCCATTATCGGCGAAAGGCGCCCATCTCTGTTCGGGTGATAACCATGCCCCAGTCCCACCTTCACCACGCCTATGACACGCCCCCATCAGCTTTCTACGCTTCCGCGATGGAGTGCAGTTGAAAACGTTCAAGTTCGGCTTTCGATTATACCGCGTTATTCGTTTTTGTGAGATAAACGTCCATCTCCCGATTTAGGTCGGAACTTGGGCATTTTTCTCATTCAATTATAAGCAGGAATGTCTCACCTGTATTTGATAAATTAAATATATATAGAGAGACTAATTCAGAAGCCATCTAAAACTCAACACCTGAAAAACTCTTTACTATGAATAATTATAGGTATTCAGAATCTTGTAGTGGTCTCAGCTTACTTAGCTCAAAGAGCTTCAATATCTGATAACACTGAACTCAATCATTGCACCTCCAAATTTTTCAACAATCCTTCCAACACTTGAAAACTTTACTATTCAAAGAGAAAAAAACATTTCACTTTATCTGATTGAGTTCCGAGCAATTGCATTCTTCTGCATTCATAGCATCTATATTGAGAACACCATTCGAACCTGTAAACATGCAAAAAGTGTCCAGTGTCCCAAGTGAAAAGTGTCAAAATAATGTCCAACATAGCCTTCTGCCAAAGCTGAATACACTCATATCAATCCGCAGGAGTTATGTCATTGATCTCAACTGACAAATCAGTCACCAAACATATCGCACAATAATGTGCTAAAAATAGTCACATCCTCCAACTGCTGTGGATAGTTAAAACCTCCAAATTTCTCCAGAGATGTTGTCCAAATCGAATGATCTCTCTCAATGGGTGACGTTCAATGTTAGTCGACCTCTACACTGTTCTGTGTCTCTCCACTTGCATCTTCGGAGAACAGACTTATAACCATTACAGTACATTCTCAAAATATTCACAGAGCAGACCAAAGGAATTCCTGCCAGGAGATTTTCACCTGGACACTGGACACTTTTTGCACGTTTACAGGTTTGAAAGGTGGTCTCAATATAGATGCTAAGAACACAGAAGAATGCAATTGCCTGGAACTCAATCAGAAAAGTGAAATTGTTTTTTTTCTCTTTGAATAGTAAAGTTTTCAAGTGTTTGAAGGATTGCTGAAAAATTTTAAGGTGCAGTGATTGAGTTCGGTGTTATCAGCTATTGAAGCTCTTAGAGCTAAGTAAGCTGAGATCACTACAAGATTCTGAGCACCTATATTAATTTATAGTAAAGAGTTTTTCAGGTGTTGAGTTTATTAGACTGCTTGTGAATTAAAGTCTGTCCGTATATATGTAATTTATGGGAATGAAATGAGCTTAGAAATGTTATTCAGTTAGCACGTTATGATTAGCATACGTTACCTGAATAACACAGATTTAACATAGGAGCAGTTAGTGCCTCCTACAGACAGCAAGTGCTACTGCATGAATTATTTGCAATTGTAGCACGCTAATGACTAACGCATGACCTGCAAATTAAAAAAAACCGAACAAGCCATATGTTATCAACACATTAAATACAGGCTTAGCTCACAGGATAGTCCTGCGTTAAAATACGCTAAGCCTATTTCTTAATACACTTTAGCAAAACAGCCTCAACTTAGATGATGACCTTGCTAGGTGATGAAGAACTAATGTGTCCAAGAAAGAGGATGGGACTTGATATACTGCCTTTCTTTGGTAACAATCAAAGCAGTTTACATACTATATACAGGTACTTGTTTTGTACCTAGGGCAGTGGAGGGTTAAGTGACTTGCCCAGAATCACAAGTAGCTGCAGTGGGAATTGAACCCAGTTCATCAAGATCAAAGTCTGCTGCACTAGCCACTGGGCTACTCCTCCACTACCAAAACAAGATGATCATTCCCATTATCCTGAACACACCATTTTCTAGTAATATAAATGCAGAGTGAGCCACAATTGCCTGGGAAGATATTCAAATTTAGATTAATTCGGTTGACTTCAAGCTTCCATTATGCAGTGGGAAGAGAACTACAGTAATAAGCATTTGTGGGGTAATATAGAACAGAAATAAGATGTACTAGGAAATGTGGAAAACATTGAGCAAGGATTTACAGTAATGACAAGATTTTGCTTTTCTTAGCTGCAAATTGCAGTAAGCTACAAGTCATGAGCAAGGCTAAATTATTTTTAATAAAGAAAATGAAAGTACACAGTCTTACCACACTGGAAATTGTTTTTTTAAAAATCCAGGTCTGAGGCACCTGTCATTTATAGCACAGAAAAGCTGGTCCCCACATCACACATTACATGTGGTTTTCAAACAGATAGGTTTGATACAAACTGACCTCACCCTCTTTGCCACCATTGCTTAAAAGGCATGAAAATACTGTGGGGTCCTTTTACTAGGCTGCGGCAAAAGGCGGCCTGCGCAGGCATCAGCTCGTGTTTCTGATGCTTGCCGAGGCCCCCTTTTACTGCAATGGGTAAAAGGTTGTTTAAAAAAAAAGAAAAGAAAAAGAAATGGCCATGTGGCAAGTGAAGCACTTGCCGTGTGACCATTTCAGAGAGCAGCACTTACCACCACCAGTTGAGGTGGTAGTAAGGGCTTCCTTGCTATCCTGGTGCTAATCGGGCAGCGCCAGTGGCGTACCAAGGGGGGGCAGTGGGGGCGGTCCGCCCCGGGTGCACGCTGCTGGGGGGGTGCCACATGCCTGTCTGCTCCGCTCATTCCGTGCTCCCTCTGCCCCGGAACAGGTTACTTCCTGTTCTGGGGCAGAGGGAGCATGGAACAAGCGAAGCCGACAGGCACGAGGCACCCCCCCCCCCCCCCAGCAGGTAAAAATGCACCCGGGGGGGGGTGTCCTTTCACCGGGGTGGGGGGGTCGCGCTGCACCCGGGGGGGCACATCGGTGATCCGCCCCGGGTGTCAGCCACCCTAGGAACGCCACTGGGCAGCGCACAGAACTGCCCGATTACTACTGGGTAAACACCAGCGCTACAAAATGGCATGCACTGGGGGTGGGAACCACTGCCAGGCTGCTGCAGTAGCCCGGCGGTACTTCTATTTTAGTGAGCAGTAAGCCCACGTTGGGCTTACTGCCGCTTAGTAAAAGACCCCCTAAATCAACAATTTGTAGTTCTGGAGGAAACCCTAGCTTGACACTTGTGGATAGAGTTTCGACTTACCTCTATGTACATTTTAATCTTCAAATCTTACATGGCATTATAGCAGAATATTGCTCACCAGATGTAGTTTTTCAGCTCCATTAATAGTTTCATTGCTTCATATTTCAGATTTTCAGACTGGGCAGTTGATCCAGTCTCGGTTATATTCCATTGCATCAATCAACGTGCAGTTCCACTTGCTCCACCAGGTAACAGATTCAATTAATGTTAATTTTGTCCCTTTGTATTCCAGCATCCGCAGCTCTGATTTACATAAAAACATAGAACTTGAATTTTTTAAAAGCCTCATCCATGATGGAGCAGTGTTGGGGCCCTGAACGCTTTATGCAATTAATGCGCCAGTTGGAAACAAAACACAGACGATTCTATAAAAAGAATATTCTGTAAAAAAAAGAAGCATGTGGGAAAGAGGAACCCGAACTATAGCTACGTGATGCAAGGTTCCACATTAGGAGTCACCAACCAAGAAAGGAATCTAGGCGTCATCGTTGATGATACGTTGAAACCCGCTGCTCAGAGTGTGGCATCGGCAAACAAAGCAAATAGAATGTTAGGTATTATTAGGAAAGGAACGGAAAACAAAAATGAGGACATTATAATGTCTTTGTATCGCTTCATGGTGCGACCGCACCTCAAATACTGTGTGCAAGTTTGGTCACCGCATCTCAAAAAGGATATAGTTAAATTAGAAAAGGTACAGAGAAGGGTAATGAAAATGATAAAGGGGATAGGATGAGCTACCTATGAGGAAAGGCTAAAGTGCCCAGGGCTCTTCAGCTTGGAGAAGAGATGGTGAAGGGGGAGATATGATAGAGATCTATAAAATAATGAGTGGAGTGAAATGGGTAGACATGAATGACTTGTTCTTTCCAAAAAATATTAGGACAAGGGGGCACGCAATGAAGCTACAAAGTAGTAAATTTATAACAAACTGGAAAAATATTTCTTCACTCAATGTGTAATTAAACTCTGGAATTCATTGCCAGAGAATGTGGTAAAGGAGCTTAGCGGGGTTTAAAAAAGGTTTGGATAACTTCCTAAAAGAAAAGTCCATAAGCCATTATTAAGATGGACTTGGAGAAAATCCACTGCTTATTTCTAGGATAAGCAGAATAAAATGTATTGTACTGTTGTGGGATCTTGCCAGGTACTTCCAACCTAGATTAGCCACTGTTGGAAAAAAGATGCAGGGCTTAATGGACTTCCAGTCTGTCCCAGTATGGCAACGCTATGTTCTTATGTAGATCTCTAATGGATTTTGGCCTTGGTAGTGTGAACGGTAGGATAAAACACACTACCGCCTGGCTTTCTAATTTATGACAATTCCTCTATGTATGTTTGACGTTTTACAAGTTCTTTCAGACACGGTTTTTCAAATAGAAAAAGCAGCCTGCAATAAAGTTCTTGGTTGTTTTAATATTCCAGACTCCTACAGAGATGATGTCTCATTTTAATTATTGTTTTGGTTTAATGGGCTTTCATTAAATTAGAGATGGAGCAATTACCATGGTGAATAGCTAATGTTTCATAGGTAAGCTCCCCTGACAATGCAAAATCCAGTTATATTAATGTGAAGGCCCATGTCTGTACTGTAACAAAGTTCCATTCTGTCAGAGGATCAGTTTTAAACATTCAGGTGTAGCTGTCAAGTTGTTTTGCAAAAAAAATTGTATGAGCTTATATAATGCTTCACAGAGAGATTCTTTGTAATTTCAACTAGAACCTATTAATATCTGAGAAGAACGCCATTTCAATTCTGCATTTAAAAAGTATTCACAACTGAGCAAAATTATGTCTGGAAAGCCGGAAAGAATTGCCACGGACACCTACATCTCCACTGTCCATAATAATGTAGGAGGTGTAAAGAATTCATACACAGATAACAGACGGATGGGAATAAGTGAAACAATGGACAATGCCATACTATTTATTAGTCTTTATATATACGCTCAACCTCTCTGCTAATTTATCTCTAATGTATTCAGGTCTATATAATCAGACAGTCATAATAGGATCATCAGATCAACATATCCCCCTCTTAAATGGCTAATACATTTCTTCATGAGCCAAGCATTTTCATAGAGGGGAAACCATAATCCTCATTAATCCTATTCATATTTTTTATATTTTTAAACTTATTTAAGTGTAATTTTAATCAGCTGTCTTCATAAGCATTTCCAAACTTATTCTTAATCACAGTTCATTCCATTCCGTATATATCGAACTTGATCAAGAAATAATATTTAGCTTATCAGCTTCCTCAATTATTTCTGCTGTATCCCATAATGTGTGGTGGAGACTGAAAGATCACCGACACAGATCCATGTTTCGCTATATTGCTGGCTCATGAAGAAATGTATTAGCCATTTAAGAGGGGGATACGTTGATCTGATGATCCTATTATGACTGTCTGATTATATAGACCTGAATACATTAGAGATAAATTAGCAGAGAAGTTGAGCGTATATATAAAGAGTAATTGAATGCTCCCTTCACTATTTGAAATTATAAGGGTGCCGTTGTTGACTTGACGTACTATTTATTAGGGCATCAAATACTTGAACATTAATGGCATTGTTTTCCTCAACACTGGTTCATAACAGCAGAATTAGAAAAGGTACAGAGAGGGGCAAGCCAAAATGATCAATGGGATGGAAAAGACTCTTATGTGAAAAGGCTATGGAAGGTGGAACTCTTTAATGGCTGAGGGGCAATAGGATAGAGGTCTATAAAATCCTGAGTGGAACGGAACAGGTAAATGTAGATTACATAAGTACATAAGTAATGCCATACTGGGAAAAGACCAAGGGTCCATCAAGCCCGGCATCCTGTCCACGACAGCGGCCAATCCAGGCCAAGGGCACCTGGCAAACTTCCCAAACATACAAACATTCTATACATGTTATTCCTGGAATTGTGGATTTTTCCCAAGTCCATTTAGTAGCGGTTTATGGACTTGTCCTTTAGGAAACCGTCCAACCCCTTTTTAAACTCTGCTAAGCTAACCGCCTTCACCACTTTCTCCGGCAACGAATTCCAGAGTTTAATTACACGTTGGGTGAAGAAAACTTTTCTCCGATTTGTTTTAAATTTACTACACTGTAATTTCATCACATGCCCCCTAGTCCTAGTATTTTTGGAAAGCGTGAACAGACGCTTCACATCCACCTGTTCCACTCCACTCATTATTTTATATACCTCTATCATGTCTCCCCTCAGCCATCTCTTCTCCAAGCTGAATAGCCCTAGCCTCCTTAATCTTTCTTCATAGGGAAGTCGTCCCATCCCCGCTATCATTTTAGTCGCCCTTCTCTGCACCTTTTCCAATTCTACTATATCTTTCTTGAGATGCGGCGACCAGAATTGAACACAATACTCAAGGTGCGGTCGCACCATGGAGCGATACAACAGCATTATAACATCCTCACACCTGTTTTCCATACCTTTCCTAATAATACCCAACATTCTATTCGCTTTCCTAGCCGCAGCAGCACACTGAGCAGAAGGTTTCAGTGTATTATTGACGACAACACCCAGATCCCTTTCTTGGTCTGTAACTCTTAACGTGGAACCTTGCATGACGTAGCTATAATTCGGGTTCTTTTTTCCCACATGCATCACCTTGCACTTGCTCACATTAAACGTCATCTGCCATTTAGCCGCCCAGTCTCCCAGTCTCGTAAAGACTAGGGAACACTCCATGATGTTACTAAGCAGTATATTTAAAACAAATTGAAGAAAATATTTTTCACTCAAGCCATATTTAAGCTCATTGCCGGAGGATGTGGTAAAAGCAATTAGCTTAGCTGGGTTTAAAAATAGGTTTGGACCATTCCTGGAGTTAGAGTCCACATGCTGCTATTAAGGTAGACCTGGGGAAAGTGACTGCATATCCCTGGGGACACATAGTGTATGGAATCTTGCTAATTTTGGAGATTCTGCTAGCTACTTGTACCCTGAATTGACCATTGCTGGAAACGGAACACTAGGCTGGACAGACCTTCAGTCTGACTCAATATGACAATTCTAATGTCTTATGACACAAACAGCATGAAGCACACTGGATGAAAGTCCACAGAGTCACCTCTGCAGGCAAAGAAGAAGTGTAATAATTTCTTTCAGCTCGCCAAGAAAAAGGCAATATCAGAACAACGCTGCCACTTGTCAGACCTGGATAGACAGGCATCTGCACTGCAAGAGGTGGGACACACATCACAGAGGGTTGCATTACAGCTGAAAGATAACTAGTCTTTTCTTGTGTCAGATACATCTGAGGTGCATGCAGGGATCACATCCTGCGATTTACATCTCTCACTATTTCACAATGCGCTGCTTTGCCGAAGAAAAACAGAAATGAGAAGAGGCAGTCAGCCCAAAAACAAGACAGAGAAATGAAGGAGTAACATTGGCCACAGGGAAATATAGCAGTTAACTATTTGCTGGTAATTTCTTCAGACAAATTAAGCTTATAGTGGCTTCTTTATTAAAGTGCTGTAAATTTTTGCATTTACCTTATCTTATGTGCAAAGCCTAAGATACAGTATGTGGAAAACCCATGTGGTAATTGCAGGAAACATGGCCATCATCTGTCCTGCATTTACTACACAGGGGCAGACACCACACAAGCTTTGATGGAAGGCAGGCCCAGCACAAAATTCAAAATAAATAAAGCAACCATAGCTTCTCAAACCGAACTCTCCCTAGACATTATCCCTCACAATCACCTCCTGCCAAGCTCCTTGTCCCTTGATCATGAATTCCCACACACACACACACACACATCACATTCCCAATTCACACACCCCAGAAGAAATCCCCCTTGATCCAATCCCCTTCAGTTGCCCCATCCAGACCCCCTGAGACAATAATCCCCTCACAATCAAGCCCACTCCAGAAGATCAGACCTCCCCCCCACACACACACAGAAAACCCCCTCCCCCAACATCATATGCTGACCCTTACCTCTGAGATTTACTTGAGGGTCTCACTGGTAGTCTAGCGGACCACAGCAGGAGTGGACTCTCTCTGCTCCCACCCCGGAGATGCTGGGGTTCAAAATGCCAGTGGTACTCTGATGGTACTTCTACTAAGGGACACCCTGCCATCACTTCTTATAGGACAGGATGACCATGAGAGGAGCGCTAGGAAACATAACCACTATTGTGAACCCAGTAGCTCTGTGACAGAAGTAGAGGGAAGACCTGGGTATAGAATTGAGGGGGGAGGTTCCTGTAGGCCGGTCTGCTCTTAGAAAGGTACCTTTTGGGGGAGATTCTGGCGTGGATGCTGTGGAGATTCTGCTCTAAGACACATACCTGTTGGGAGGGGATCTGATCTTCTGGGGGTGTGGTTGTGGGAGGTACTGTCTGGGGGAGGTTTGGATCAGGGGAGCGACCTCAGGAAAGGATCATATTTGGGGGGGGGGGGTTTCTTGTGTGGGGATCTATATGGGGGAGAGTGATCCTAGGGCTGCTAACCAGGGTGGGTGTACTGTCATGAGGAAGGATCAGACAAATGGATGTCTACAACAGGGGGCATTTTTTGTGGGAGGCTAGGATTGGGGCTCTGGGTGATTGCATCCTCCAATGATTTTGTCCTACTGGTAACAGTTACAATGATACAAAACTGCCAATAACATGGCTGCATTTAATACCACTTCTTGATGTGGCATTAAGTGCAGCCATGCTATCGGCAGTCATGACAGCCACAGGACAACAGCAGACCAACAACATGGTCTGCTTTTGTTCTGCTGTGTTTGCATCCCAGATCTTCTGCCTTTCTTGTGTTTTCTAGCCAAAGAACAATGACATACCACATGATAGCAGTCATTGCTCACCATGCCCAATCTCTGCTCAGAGCCTACCCCTGTTCTGCCCCAACCCATATGCGGTAGTTTATATCACATGCTAGCTATTAGCATGGGCCCATGTTAACAGTTCCCATGAGTTAAAACCTGCAGAGCTTTCCTAATGCACGTTAGCAATGCACTCAATGTGTAATTAAACTCTGGAATTCGTTGACAGAAAATGTGGTAAAAACAGTAAGCTTAGCAGGGTTTACAAAAAGGTTTAGATAACTTCCTAAAAGAAAAGTCCATAAGCCATTATTAAGATGGACTTGGGGGAAAATCCACTGCTTATTTCTAGCATAAGCAGCATAAAATCTATTTTACTGTTTTAGGATCTTGGCAGGTACTTGTAACCTGGATTTTGGCCACAGTTGGAAACAGGATACCAGGCTTGATGGACCTTCAGTCTGTCCCAGTATGGCAACACCTACGTTCTTATGTTCTTATGTAAATAATGCCCCATAATTTACTGCTGTCTCGTTTTCAAACTAAGCCTGCAAAAACTTTACTGCTCCAATTTATTTTAGCTTAATTATGTTTTAATGAAAAATTCTGACAGCACTGAGACCTCATCTGTTCAAACCAATGTTGACTTCTGAGCATTTGCAGATAGTCATGACCATCTGTTCTTAAAATGATGCAAGTCAATCAACGGCATAATGGTAATGCCTAGTTAGCTGAAAAGTTCAAGACTCAATTATATGGTATTGTGTCACTGTGCAGCCAACATGTGGGAAAACTCTCCAAAAGCTTCAGGAACATGAAACAGATTATTCCTGACCCACTGAGGAGCATCCAGCTCCTCCAAACTCTCAGGTCCACTAAAATGAGATTTGTTCCCTGTAGAAAAACAAATGGGAAAGAGTGGATCAAGTACTGGGAAGGCCAATGTTCTAAGCCACAAGCAGCTCTTTTAGAAGAGCTAAAATGGCTCGGAACCACCCCCATCCCATCCCTTCTATACAGATAACCTTTGTCTGTATATTGAGTTGTCCATCAAAATTCTACTCAGGAAATGGCTCTGAATTTTCAGCATAAATGATTCAAGTGATTAACTCTTACTTTAAAACATAAATTGTTTAGAATTTTCACCTGAGTGTGTTAGTTCATTAATACATATAATGTGCATCAAATTCTGGCTAATAACATGCAATAATTTAATTTTGAAGATATATTTTGCCCTTAGAGAACCGACTGAGCAATGGTTTGCAAACTATGCCTAGGAACTTCAAACCAGGAGTATAGACATGAATGGGCCCAGGACAGCCTGGGAGGGCCCTGGGCTGTCCACTTTCTGCTCAGGCCCACCCAGCAGAAGCATACCCTTGGTGGAGCTGACAGGGATCCCTAGGTCCTGCCTGCTGAAGACATCCAAAGGCTGCTAGAATTTCCCTCTGCCACCCTCGGCAGTCAGTGGCAGTGTTCTTCAGCCACCGAAACTGGAACCCTGTGAATGCTTGGTTTTCATGCACGTTCAGGATCCTTGCCACTAACTGCTGTGGTTGACTGAGATGAGTTCGGGTGGCCTTTGGATGTCTTCAGCTAGCAGAGCTTGGGGTTTACTGCCAGCTAATGTAATTAAATTTTAAACTGAGCTGGGGGGGGGGGGGGGTAGCAGGGTGAGTGGGGGCAGAGAGGAAATGCATTGTGCCCATGTTACCATTGACCCATTCATGTTACCCACCCATTGGCCCACCTAAAGTTTGCCATCTGACTATATCACTGCTTCAACCTAAATCATTTTAAACATATGTCAGCCAACATTCAGCCATGAGCAGTGGTCAATATTTTTTTTAAAACACTGGCCACTACAGGAAGAATTAGGTCCAGATATTCAATGCTGGGCCAGACTTAGGCACCAACATTGAATATCCAATGCCATGCTGACATGTGCTGGCTGCTGGGTCTTATGTGGGACCCATATAAGGAAAGGCATGTGCCTTATCACCTCCTAGTCCATCCCTCCCTCCCCTATGATCCAGATTCCTCGACATCCCACCTCAAAAGACAGGCACACCCACCCCTCCATCCACACAGGCCCCCCTCCGGTCCTACCTTGGATATTCCTGGTGGTCTAGGAGATCCTACCAATAGGAGTGATGCCTGCATGCTCCTGTCCTTCTTGGCTCCAGTCTCAAAATGGCTGCCACATCCTCTAGAAGCAGCCTCACTCTACTAGAGAATACCTTGAGATTGCTGATTGAGGTTGTGGACCCCCGCCAGCCAAGGTATTTGTGGCAGCGGTGGGCGGCGGAGGGGGCAGTGAGCCGGCAGATGGAGGTCGGCCTTACCACCTTGGGCTCTGGCCCCCTCCCACCCCGAGGTCTGGCTACACCCCTGGACCTGCATGGGGATTTTTAAAGGCAAACTCCCCACAGTGTTTCCCTTTATAAATCGGCTGTCCTGCAGCTGCCATGGGTATCTCTTACCCTGTGTACATTGCAAGTGCAAAGTTTGTGGTGTAAGCCTGCAAAAAGCAGGCAAGGGGATGTGCTGTCAGGGGTGTGCAGACAGTACATTTTTGTTTTACTTTGCTTTGTTTCAATTTGTTATTTTTATTTCTGTTTGGTTTGTTTCTGTTATTCTGTTTAGTTTATAATAGTGCATACTATTTCATTTAGTGCATGCAATTACAAAATGAAACAAACTCAACTGCCCACCTTACACTGTCTAAAGCAGGGGAAAAGGAAGCACTACTTCAGTTCAGAAAAAGTTCCAGGTCAATGGCCTGCTGTGACCTGGCAGAAAGTCCATACTGTTGTTTATGCTTTTCAAAGATCAGAATTGAGATTCCCTGCTTTGTATGAACTACAGATCAAGGATGCAAAGGCCCCTGGAGAAATGCATAACCAGATAATGAAGAAAACAAAAGCAACGACTGGCTGGCAGATCCAAAGTGCAAGGTGGCCAAAAGAGCTGTATGAATAGTAAGGTCTGGTGCCTGACAGTGTTGCAGGAATGGATGCATGAATTTGTGATGCTTCAGGAGTCAGACAGCACACACCAGTATGAGAGAAAAATCTTCTTTATTTGCCAGCAAACAAAGCAAGACATCAGTTCTAGCTCTCTTCTCTTTCTCTCAGCTCTCTGTGTCTTTGTCTCAGCTGCTTCTCTTCTTATGCTGTCTTCTCCTTCTTCTGTCTGTTCCTTCTGTCCTTCTCTTTCTTCTGAGCTCCTTCTGACGTAAACTGCTTCTGCTCCTACTTAAATAGGGTCCTAAGCCCTCCTCCTAGCCTAGCCCCCTTTACTCCCAATTGGTTAAGAAATTGATTGGCTACCTTGCCTCAACCAATCATTACTTTTGAAATATCAGTTACATAGGTTCCAGACATCCTAAACTGACCTCTGACCTGGGGCCCCTTAAGCCAGACATTTGGTCTCCAGTCTCTTACATGTTATTATGATTGATTTCTCATATTCCTAGTACTAACTGCTAACTAAACTCTGGCATTCATTAAAGGGGTCAAAAGCCAATCTTACTTAATAGCATACATATCAGGTTATTACTTCCAGGAGGCCAGTCCTACACTTAGCTATAATTAATCAAGGAGAAGAGAGCTGACTAGTTCTGACCTTTTTCACCTCTCAGCTTATACATTGAACCAGCCAGAACTATGGCTAAGTCAAACCACATGTGGATCTCCTCACTGCAGTCTTAAACAGCAGACAAAGAGTAATACAGAATTTAACAGATATTCTACACAGACACAAACCTTATTAATTTACACAGAATCAGTATTTCTTATAAGACATATCTAAACATCAGGAATATCTAGAATTATTTAGAATCTAACTAGCATTAAACTAATTCTTTTAAAACTACGGCATGTCTGGCTCATGCTTTGTTCATTCATAATAGTTTACAGCTGTGCCAGCTAGCATTGGCAATTCACAAGGGACAGAGTTTCATTTCTCACTGACCTTTCCTAACCTTAGCTCGGCCAAGACTTTCAAATAATATGAACCATCTGGCATTCCTTTGCTCTGCTTGCAAGGTAAAAAGCTGATTTTGAAATAGGAATTCAAACACCACTTTTAAACCCCAGATTTTAACAGACTTAACACTTAATATGATTTCTTATATATATAATTATGCCATGGCTGCCTCATTCCCCCCTTTGAGACTAAAATCAGCTTATGCAGAGATAAGTCTCACAACTCAAACTCTGGAGATTATAGTGATCCTAATTAGGAATAGACTTGTGAATCACCATTACCCTACTTGTTAAGGTTCGACGGCATACTGCCGAAGCACATGAGGCCAGGAAACAAAACAACAACCCTGCTAAAACTAAGACTATTAGGGAAATGAACAAGGGACGTATCCAGGAGGTCAATGACCACCACCAGGAGGTAAGATCTAATCCTCCTCGGTAATCCTCCACATTAAGGCTGGCCAACTGTAGGACTTTATCCATGGCATGCCTAACCACATGCGTCCTATTTATGACAATAGTACAGCACTCTGAAGAATTTAGCACTGTGTAGAGGCCACCCTGAGCTGCAAAGAGATAGTCAAGGCCCATACGATTATACCGAGAAACTATACTTAATTCATTAATTTGATCCTGCAATGCATTGACTACCACGTTCAGCTCATGAACTAAAACATGGAGTAGGGATTGAAGTCTCCGGGTAGCCATACCTAGTTCGGTAATACCCGCTACCGGGCCTCCAATTGGAATCCAGGCCGTGGCAGAAAGGGCTACAAGTCTCTTTTTAGTCAGAGGATAAGTAGAATTAATATACTGGAGGGCTAATTCAATCGCCTCATCCTCTGTGGCAACGGAGGAGGGTAAGGACAAAGCCTCTCGCTTAGAGCGGTGCGGGGATAGTGGCTTAAGAGGAATAACTTTAGGAAAATAATTCAAGGTTACCAATACACAAAAATTATATGTAGGGGGAAGAATCATGTGGAGGACATTATCACAGAGCCAGTAATGACCAAGGAGAGGGTGAGGAAAGTTCCCAATAAATGTTGGCTCAGGCTGGACAGGGTACTTAGGGTGCCCATAATGCGAGCCCCTATCCCAGGGGGAACGAAGACGAAATGGAGACTTTGCACACCATAGGCGCCAATCCCCAATTGTGACAGGCTGCTCATTTGTTAGTAACTCTTCATACCCCGGGGACTTATGAAAGTAGAAAATAAGCTTGGACACTATAGTCTTCTCAGTGGTACGCTTAGGAGCCAGATAATCACCTGGGTCATAATCTACAGGTATGGTAGCAGGGCACATAGGAGTACCTGGAGAAACTACCCACACAGATTCTCCTTCTCTGGGAGAACATTAGTATAGTTACAGGGAATGGGAAGAACAGTTGAGATGCTTCTTGTTAAACAAAACACTCCAGAAGCTGGATAGGGAGACGTAAAAACTGGCCTTAGAGAAGATTCAGAGGGGGAAGTAGCATTATAAAAGGACCACCAAGTATAATCCTGGCTCCAAGGGCCTGAACTCGAAAAGTAGGGAGGTATAAGAGCTGGGAGTTGCACAGGGACAGGTACAGCTGGGACATCTGTAGTATAAGGAGAAAATCGGGAACACACAATACAAGGGGAAGTAATCTTTGCCTGGCTAATTAGTTCCTGGACAGAGTGTAACCAAAGGTTGGAGCGAGTTGGGGTATTAGGAACAAGGAGGCAAGGAGTAGAAAACAACAAAAACATCCAAACTACTAACATTTTCTTTCTTCCTAATCTAAAACAAATACAGCAAACTAATTAAGCAATAATATTTCAACAGTCTGTGCTAATCACAGATTACTCTCATATAGTGTTCTCAGTCTTTGAGTTCTTATACCAGTTGGGATAAACCCTCAACTGATAAGGATCAAGCTTTCAAATTCCAAGAAAGCCAGAATCAGGGCAAGAAAGAGTCCCAGTGTGAAGCCGAAGTTCAGCCGCTCCTGCAGTATGCAGTTGACCCTTCTTTTCAGCTAGTAGATTCTTTGGTTCGGGTCAGGCGCAACTTCAATGGCTCCGCTGGATCACTTTCTGCTCTCCACTGTCTAGGCTCCGTCTGATCCGTGCTGGGCTCAGTCTGGTCAGCAGACTTAATTCGAGACCAATGGACCCATGGAGTTATCCCTGCGACCTTCACAGCTGTAGGAGTAGAAAGCAAAACAGTAAAAGGTCCTTTCCATCGGGGCCCCAAAGGCTGGAGCTTCCAGTCTTTCACCCAAACTCTATCCCCTGGCAGGAAGGAATGTACCTGAGCCTGGAAGGGGACAGGGTTTATTTCTCTCACATAAGACTGAAGCTCAGAAATTATCTTACCCAGGAGGGCTACCTGCTCCTGCACCTGGGCAGACCCTAAAATCCCTATGTCTCCCTTAATTCCCTGTAAAATGGCTGGGGGCTTCCCATACACAATTTCAAAGGGAGAAAGGGCTGTTCCTTTAGTTGGGGTGCATCGGAGGCGAAAGAGGGCTAGTGGCAATGCCTGTGGCCATTTCAATTGGGTTTCCTGACAAATCTTTGCTAGGCTATTTTTCAAGGTTCTGTTTGCCCGCTCAACCTGCCCTGAACTCTGGGGACGATAGGCACAATGCAATTTCCAGGTAATGCGCAATGCGCGGGACAGGGCCTGAAGTGTAGCTTCAACAAAGGCGGGACCATTATCTGAACCTATGGCAAGGGGCAGTCCATACCTGGGGATGACATCCCTAAGGAGGGCTCGAGCTACTTCTGTGGCTTTCTCAGTGACTGTAGGATATGCTTCCACCCACCCAGAAAAGGTACAGACCATGACTAAGAGATATCGGAACCTACCACTCCTGGGCATTTCTGTGAAGTCTATAACTAGGGACTCAAAGGGTGTTAGTCCTCTAGACTGAACTCCTGGTGGAATACGGGGTCCCTGACGAGCATTATTCTGGGCACAGAGAGTACATCGGGCAGAGGCAGTGGCAACCAGACTATCCAATCCTTCCAGCACCACTACTCGATTGAGTAGGCGGGCTAGTGCTGTTTTCCCTAAGTGTGATAGGTCATGAGCTTGAGACACTACAGGCCAAGCTAGGTGGCGTGGCACCAGAACTCTGGTATCAGGGAGATGTAACCAGCCATCAGGTCTCCTTACTGCACCTTCTTCTTGAGCCCATTTCTCTTCCACTTGGGTATATATAGGTGTCCATTCTTGCAGTCGGATTTGGAACAGGGGAGTCACAGTACTTGCTGGGGGTCCTCGAGCAGCTTCTTTGGCCACCCGATCAGCATGGCGGTTCCCTCGGGCCACTGGAGTATCTATTCTTTGGTGTCCCCTGCAGTGAATAACAGCTACCTTCTTAGGGGCCCACACAGCCTCTAGCAGCTGAAGTATTTCAGGTCCATACTTAACAGGTTGGCCTGCAGCATTTATGAGTCCCTTTTCCTTATACAAAGCTCCATGAGCATGTAGGGTTGTGAAGGCATACTTAGAATCAGTATAAATGTTGGTTACCAGTCCTGCTGCTAACTCCAGAGCTTGTATGAGGGCCACAAGTTCTGCTTTCTGGGCTGAAGTTCCTTGGGGCAAGGCTCTCGCTTCTATCACCTTGTCCTCTGTCACCACAGCATAGCCTGCCAGTCGCTTGGAGTTCTCCACATAACTGCTTCCATCTGTAAAATAAATTACATCTGGGTCCCTCCACGGAACATCTTTAAGATCTGGTCGACTGGAGTACACTTCATCCATGGTTTAGATACAGTCATGATCCGGTGGTCCCTCAGATGCTGGCAAAAGAGTAGCAGGATTGAATGTAGCCACTGTTTCCAGGTGTATCCGTGGATTCTCACACAAGCTGGCTTGGTACTTAACCATGCGGTTATTTGTAAACCAGTGGTTGCCCTTATACTCCATGAGGGTGAGAACTGCATGGGGGACTTTAACAACCAGTTCTTGCCCCAAGGTCAACTTATCAGCTTCCTGGACCAGTAAGGCTGTTGCTGCAATGGCCCTCATGCAGGCTGGCCATCCTTTAGCCACTCCATCCAGCTGTTTAGACAGGTATGCAACAGGCCTCTGCCAGGATCCCATCATCTGGGTCAGCACACCCAGAGCAACCCCCTGTCGCTCGTGGACATACAATGAGAAAGGTTTCTCCACATCAGGAAGGCCTAACGCAGGGGCTTGGAGTAGGGCTTTCTTTATGGCAATGAAGGATTGTTGAGCAGTAGGTCCCCATTCAAATGGTTCCTTTTCACCCCCCTTTGTGGCTTGGTAAAGGGGTTTCGCCATCAATGCAAAATTTGGAATCCAAATTCTGCAGAATCCAGCTGCTCCCAGGAATTCCCTAACTTCTCTTCTGGACTTGGGTTGGGGAATTGCAGCTACCGCTTGCTTCCTACTAGCATCCAGTCTCCGACTTCCCTGGGAAATACAAAAGCCCAGATACTTCACTTCTGACTGACAAAGTTGGGCCTTTGAGCGTGAGACCTTATAGCCTGCATCCAAGAGTAGCTCCAGCAATTCTCTAGTAGCCTCAAAACACTCTTCCTGGGTCACTGCTGCAATCAGGAGGTCATCTACATACTGGAGTAAAACTCGCCTGGAAGGCTCAGATTTAAAAGTCTTAAGGTCTTGCCCTAGGGCTGTCCCAAAAATGGTGGGGGAATTCTTGAACCCCTGTGGCAGGCGGGTCCATGTATACTGAAGCTTCCTTCCTGTTACTGGGTTTTCCCATTGAAAGGCAAAAAGCAATTGACTGGCTGGGGCCACCCGAATACAAAAGAAGGCATCTTTTAGGTCTAGTGTTGTGAAATGGGTAGCTCCAGAAGGTATCAATCCTAGCAGGACATATGGATTAGGCACTACAGGGTGTAATGAGATAGTGGATTTGTTAACCACTCGTAAGTCTTGGACTGGCCGGTAGTCCTCAGTCCCTGGCTTCTGAACTGGCAATAGTGGCGTATTCCATGGAGACTGACAAGGACGAATAATTCCATGGGATAACAGACGATTCAAATGTGCTTGAATCCCTTCCAGAGCCTTTCTGGGAATTGGGTATTGACGAAGATGGATTGGCCGGGCACTTGGAAGTAAATCTACATGTACAGGAGGAATATTTCGGGCCAACCCTGGGGGATTATCTTCTGCCCATACCCCACTGACCTGAAAGCTGTCTGCCAGGGGTAGGTCAACTTGGCCCTGCGACTGATGCAGCCGCCATTCTTCTTCAAGAGGGCAGCAGAAACTCAATATACCCTTAGGGCTGGATATCGGGGGCCGAAAGGAGACTGAAGTCTGGCCATCAGAGTCAAAAGAAATTTGGGCCCTAAGCTTGGACAGCAGGTCTCGACCTAACAAAGGGATTGGACAGTCTGGCATATACAGGAATTCATGAGTGACTATGTGTGAGCCTAATTGGCATCTACGGGTTGTCAGGAAAGGCCTCCGGTTCTGCACCCCCGTGGCTCCCACCACTCGGACAGTTTTTCCAGACACAGGCGCTAATCGCTCCGTCACAACAGAATGTTCAGCTCCTGTATCAATCATAAATGGAATTGAGCGGCTCCCTATAGTTAGCTTGACCATAGGTTCCTGGGAGCCCAGTTTGTAGGAACCCGGTCTGTCCTATTCGTCCCATTCTGCCATCTCGGCTATCCCGATGATGTCAGATTCAGGAGGCTCATATCTTCCCTCTCGAACTCGGCCTCGGCTTCCTCGATCTCCTGGTCCCCTTCTCAGTCCCTGGCGCCTCTGGGGGCATTCATCTTTCCAGTGCCCTCTTTCCTTACAATAGGCACACTGGTCCCTCTCCAATCTTGGTCTGGGATTCTCCCCCCTTGGCCGGGATTGATTGAAGGAATCTCGGGGCCTGACTGGTGGTCCGGGGTCCCACTTTGGCTTCCCATTAGCTAGAGGTCGACCTCGGTTAAGGGTGGAATTAGTAATGGCTGCCGCTAAAAGGTCGGCCTTCTTCTGCATCTTCCGGTCAGCCTCTCGGCGCACCTCCTGATCTCTATTAATGAAAACCTTGGTTGCGATCTCAATTAGCTGGGTGGTATTCATCCCTGCGAATCCCTCCTGACGCTGCAACTTCTTCCGGATATCTGGCATACTCTGGGCCACCAATGCACTATTCACCATTCTCTGGTTTTCTTGGGCTTCAGGGTCAAATGGGGTGTATGTTCTGTAGGCTTCAATTAGTCGCTCTAGAAAGGCCCCAGGGGATTCAGTTGCCCCTTGGAGAATTTCAGAGACCTTTGCCAGATTAATGGGCCTCTTTATGCCTTTCCTCATACCTTCCAGCAAGTCCCGGCAATAGCCAGACAACAGTTCATAGTGCTGCCCATCATTTGGATCCCAATCTGGAGCTGCGCGAGGAAACCGAGCTCTAACCCATCCCTCTGGGTCCTGTGTCCCCCCGGGGACACGCTCTCGCGTGATGGCCTCAGCATTTTGCAAAATCTTCCGCCTCTCCTCAGTTGTGAAGAGGGTCAGGAGAAGTTGTTGACAATCAGTCCAGGTTGGGTTATGGGTGGCCATAATGCTAGCCACTAGGTCCACCACTGCCTGAGGCTTTTCAGTATAAGAGGGGTAATGCGTCTTCCAATTCAGGAGATCGGTGGTTGTGAAGGGTACATACTGATAGGCCTGTGCCTGTATAACCTGACCCTGATTATTAGGATCCGGTCGAGTGGTAGTTACCTGGCGGAGGGGCAGAACTCTCGAGGAGGTGGGAATGGAACCTGAGGTAGAGCTAGGAGCTACCCTCCTATCATGCTCAAAGGTGATTGCAGCGGGTCTAACCCATTCAGTGGAGGTAGGTTGAACCCCTGAGGGATGGGGAGGGGTACTCATAGACTGAGAGGTGGTCACAGGTGAGTCAGTCCATTGAAAGGGATGCCGGGCCCCTGATGAGTGGGTAGGGGTATTAGAGGGAGAGGCTGGGCTGTCAGGAGTTGAGGAGTCAGGGAGTGGAACCCAAAGCGGGTCTTCAGAGGTTAACAGGAGAGGATTTGGCACAGAAGGGTAGAGGCCAGGTGAAAAGTCCAACCTAGGATGTGGTGGGGTTCGCACAGTGGGGGAGGAACTATCTGGAGAAGCCTGTGCTGGAGAAGCTTGGGCTGGGCGACGTGGATCTCTAGGGGTAGCACGGAACCCCAACAATGGGCCATAAGGTGGTGGCTCAAGGTCTGAGGGGTCATCAGAGAGTATGGGTTTCTCGGACAGGGTAGGGGCGGAAGCCACCGATTGGGTGGTAAGCTTCCTAGGGCTCTTTCCCTCTTCTAGTTTAGATTTTCTAATCTTTCTTTGAACACGGCCTAACATAAATTTTACTGGGGATCCCATATAAGTTTTTAACCAGGAGGGAGGGTCAGTCACAAGGCTGTCCCAGGAATCTATATAAGGGAGTTGTTCAGAATATTCTGGTTCTCCTACAACTATGCTGTAGACCTTCCGGATTACTTCAATATCTAAGCTGCCACTAGGGGGCCACCCCACTCCCATAGATGGCCACTCAACTTCACACAAGGTTCTTAGAGTACTTGAGCTTAAAGTCTGTCCATAGTCATTAATTAAAAATCCTTTTCTAAAGTTCTTAAGCATACAATCTAGGGGGGTATCAATTTGTCTAGATGATGTCCCACCCATAATGCTTACAGTTACAACACACAAAAAGGGAGGGAATTTTTGAAAGTGCAGTAAGGGGTCTGCACTCTCGAGACACTAGGTAGACAGACAGCAATCGCTTCCTTCCGTTGCTGACCAATTGAACTCGCGTTAATTGGAAATGCAGCTATAAGAAGTCCGCACTCATTAACATTCAGGCATCACACATTCATTCAGTACAGAAAATCCCACCCAACAATTTCAGATTTCTCAAATACAGATAAGCTCAAGCGTTTTCGCTTCTAGTCCCCGCGACTAGAAGGTACTAGGGCCTTCGCTGAGAATTGATCAGATTCTCCTTCCCTCCTTCTTGAGGGGCTGATTTACAATTTTCTAGCTAGAATTACAATACAAAATACAGAATACATACCCGACGAATGTTCTCCAGTCAGTTGGGTGCTGGGATTAATGCAGGATTCATCCCACCGCTGCCACCAAGAATTGTTGCAGGAATGGATGCATGAATTTGTGATGCTTCAGGAGTCAGACAGCACACACCAGTATGAGAGAAAAATCTTCTTTATTTGCCAGCAAACAAAGCAAGACATCAGTTCTAGCTCTCTTCTCTTTCTCTCAGCTCTCTGTGTCTTTGTCTCAGCTGCTTCTCTTCTTATGCTGTCTTCTCCTTCTTCTGTCTGTTCCTTCTGTCCTTCTCTTTCTTCTGAGCTCCTTCTGACGTAAACTGCTTCTGCTCCTACTTAAATAGGGTCCTAAGCCCTCCTCCTAGCCTAGCCCCCTTTACTCCCAATTGGTTAAGAAATTGATTGGCTACCTTGCCTCAACCAATCATTACTTTTGAAATATCAGTTACATAGGTTCCAGACATCCTAAACTGACCTCTGACCTGGGGCCCCTTAAGCCAGACATTTGGTCTCCAGTCTCTTACATGTTATTATGATTGATTTCTCATATTCCTAGTACTAACTGCTAACTAAACTCTGGCATTCATTAAAGGGGTCAAAAGCCAATCTTACTTAATAGCATACATATCAGGTTATTACTTCCAGGAGGCCAGTCCTACACTTAGCTATAATTAATCAAGGAGAAGAGAGCTGACTAGTTCTGACCTTTTTCACCTCTCAGCTTATACATTGAACCAGCCAGAACTATGGCTAAGTCAAACCACATGTGGATCTCCTCACTGCAGTCTTAAACAGCAGACAAAGAGTAATACAGAATTTAACAGATATTCTACACAGACACAAACCTTATTAATTTACACAGAATCAGTATTTCTTATAAGACATATCTAAACATCAGGAATATCTAGAATTATTTAGAATCTAACTAGCATTAAACTAATTCTTTTAAAACTACGGCATGTCTGGCTCATGCTTTGTTCATTCATAATAGTTTACAGCTGTGCCAGCTAGCATTGGCAATTCACAAGGGACAGAGTTTCATTTCTCACTGACCTTTCCTAACCTTAGCTCGGCCAAGACTTTCAAATAATATGAACCATCTGGCATTCCTTTGCTCTGCTTGCAAGGTAAAAAGCTGATTTTGAAATAGGAATTCAAACACCACTTTTAAACCCCAGATTTTAACAGACTTAACACTTAATATGATTTCTTATATATATAATTATGCCATGGCTGCCTCAACAGTACCTCAGATTCAGCAGTCCTACTGCAAATGTACTGCTGTAAGGTACAACCTGTGCACACCTTTTTGTGGGCATCTGAGACCTGTGCCTGACCTAACAAGATGGATTCCTGCTACAATGCATTCTGGTCCTGTAACTACTGCTAAGGCTATGTTACCAGATTGTGAAGACTGAATAGAGGCTTAGTTCATTGTTCTCTACTGTGTACATGTTGTGACCATGAGTCTAGGGACTTTCTAATCTAACATGAGGCCTACCAGCTCCAGTCAGCCTGGTTGTCATTGCATGCCTCATCTGTTCTTTGTCATCAGGGAAAATGCAGTCTGTCTATCTGCCATGTGAAAGCAAGAGTCTGATTGTTTCTATCATTGTCAATGAGCTTCAGCTCATCCAATCTCTGACACTGTTTCCTGTGCTCAGACTTTCAGCACATCACACTAATAACACTCAGAAGACAGCGAATGAAATGGAAAAGAAGTTGCTAAGGACTAACAGTTAACAAATAATTTTGCTGTTGTGCCAATTTTGCTTACCCAAGTGCCCAAGAGTTCATGATAGGCAGAAAGAGGGATTTCAGCTAGAGCTGCGAGAAGAAAAACAACGATCCATCTTGGAACCAGAGACCTGTAGAGCAGAGTCTCCTTGGATACCACACCAAGGTTGGAGAAGGTTGTTCATTACCTTTAATCCAGATAGATAGGATTTCCTTAGATGCAAAGTGGACCGATCGATGCATGATTTCAGTTTTGTTTCTTCATTAGGGAACATTTATTGCACTAGGAAAAGAATTATTAACTGTTGCTGCTAACAGTTACATTTTGTGATGCAATTGCTAAGAGAATTATTGCCTTAAAAACATAAGAAGAAGAACATAAAAATAGCCATACTGGATCAGGCCAATGGTCCATCTAGCCCAGTATCCTGTTTCCAACAGTGGCCAATCCAGGTCAAAAGCACCTGGCAGAATCCCAGTTAGTAGCAACATTCCATGCTACCAATCCTACAGCAAGCAGTGGCTTCCCCTCATGTCCATCTCAATAACAGACTATGGACTTTTCCTCCAGGAACTTGTCCAAATCTTTTCTAAACCCAGATTTGCTAACTGCTGTTACCACATCCTCCGGTTGCGAGTTCCAGAGCTTAACTATTCTTTGAGTGAAAAAATATTTCCTTCTATTTGTTTTTAAAGTATTTCCATGTAATTTCATCGAGTGTCCCCTGGTCTTTGTACTTTCTGAAAGAGTGAAAAATTGATTCAATTTTACCCATTCTACACCACTCAGGATTTTATAGACCTCAATCATATCCCCCCCTCAGCCATCTGTTTTCCAAGCTGAAGAGCTCTAACCTCTTTAGCCTTTCCTTAAACGGGAGGAGTTCCATCCCCTTTATCATTTTGGTTGTTCTTCTTTGAACCTTTTCTAATTCTGCTATATCTTTTTTGAGATACAGCGACCAGAATTGAACGCAATACTCAAGGTAAGGTCACACCAAGAAGTGATACAGAGGCATTATAATATTCTTGGTCTTACTTTGCATCCCTTTCCTAATAATTCCTATCATCCTGTTTGCTTTTTGCAAAAGATTTTAGCGTATTGTCTACAATGGCTCCTTGATCTTCTTCTTGAGTCCTGACTCCGTTGGTGGACCCTAGCATCAGGTAACTATGATTTGAATTATTCTTCCCAATATGCATCACTTTGCATTTGTCCACATTAAATTTCACCTGCCACTTGGTTGCCCAGTCTTCTAGTTTCCTAAGGTCTTCCTGCAATTTCTCACAATCCAAATGTGTTTTGACAACTTTGAATAGTTTTGTGTCATCTGCAAATTTCATCACCTCACTCATCGTTCCAATTTCCAGATCATTTCCAGATACGCTTTGATGCAAGCTGCTCCTTCCTTCTTTTGTGTAGATCTGTGCAACTGAATTCAGGAACAGTTATTCCTGGGTAAATTTCCTCATGACTTAGGAGAAATAATTGTTACTCCTATATTGAAAGATTTAAAACAACCTACATCTATTTCATCTAACCATAGACCAGTTGCTTTGATCCCTTTTTTTTTACTAAACTAATTGAGGATCTGGTAACTTTACAATTAGGACAGTAAGTTTTCTGTTTTACATTTTTCTCAATCAGGGTTGTGGCCCTTTTTTAGTACTGAAAAGTTGTTGGTTCTTTGTTAGATCATGCTATTGCTAGATGCTTTTTAAGTGAAGGGAAATGAGCAATGCTGCTACAGTTTGATCTTTTAGCGGCATTCAAGCTAGTGGATCACAATATTCTTCTACAGACACTTGAAGAAATTAGCATCACTGGGAATGTGTTGAATTGTTTTAGTGATTTCTTGACCCATTCCTATAGGGTTAAGATGAAAGATGTCTTTTCTCCACCATGGCAGAATACGTGTGGAGTCCCACCGGGATTATCCCTTTCACCTTTGCTTTTCAATGTCTTCTGGAATGGAGAAGTAACTTAGTGGTTAGTACAATGGACTTTGATCCTGGGAAAATGGGTTTGATTCCCACTATAGCTCCTTGTGACCTGGGCAAGTCGCTTAACTCTTCATTACCCCAGGTCAAATAAGTACCTGTATATACTATGTAAACTGCTTTGAACTGTAGTTGCAAAACCCCCAGAAAGGCAGTATATCCCATTCCCTTTCTTATGGGCTTTCTGCTGGAAAATAACTTCCTACACTATATTTATGCAGAGGATATTTCTGCTTTAATTCCATTCTGTTCTACATCCTGAAAAAGCTTCAGACTGCCCAAAATACAGCAGCAAGACTTATTTTTGGCATATCACATTTTGAATGTGCAACACCTCTTCGTGTAAGACTTCACTGGCTCCCCATCAAAGAGCAAATCAACTTCAAGGTCCATACATTAATCCATAAGATTATCCATGGTGAATCTCCATGCTATATGTTTAACCTGATTGACCTTCCAACCAGAAACATGTCTGAATCCTCGCGAAATTACCTCAACCTGCATTACCCCAATTGCAAAGGACTCAAGTACAAAACTTATTTTGGATCCAACTTCTACCTGGGCAGCCAACTCTGGAATACCCTCCCCAGACCTATCCACTCAATCTGTGACTATCTACCCTTCCAGAAAGCACTAAAGACCCATCTATTTAAGCAAGCTTATCCAAATGACCCAGACTAATCTTATGAACCCATCTACCCAACACATACCCAGAAGACAACGACATTGCTCCAGACTAAATCTCCCACATCACCTATCTTTACCTACTTATCTCTTTTATTACTGTTATATTTGTTATATTATATTGTTATATTGTTCTTCCCATTACTATGTAAGCCGCATTGAGCCTGCTTTGAGTGGGAAAGCGTGGGATACAAATGTAATAAATAATAATAATTGATTCTTCCAGGATCCAATATTGCATAACTTCATTAGATAACTGGATGTCCTGTCATAAATTAAAACTCAATACGGAAAAAAACAAAAGTCTTATGTTTTGATGCCAAACCGGAGAATACTCCTAAGACAATTTGCATTAATCAAGTCACTTTCGAATTTTGTCCAGTTATTAAGATTTTGGGCATCTTAATTGATAGTGCTGTTTCTTTGGAGAATCAAGTTTCCCCTTTAGTTAAGAAATGTTATCTCTTAATGAGGAAATTGCGATGTGTTCAAAGTTACTTTTGAAATAGACCAATTTCAATTATTTTAGTACAGGTGCTTTTCAGGGCCAGCAGAATGCAGTAGGCAGGGTATGACAGCAGGGGGGCACCAACATTTGAGGGGCACCAGAAACTGCCATGCATACCGGTTGCGCTGTTTCACCACTGGCTACTGTTGCTGCACACTACAGCCCTCCCAAGACCTACCTTGAAGGACAGGGCCAGCCCTGGTAGTGTAGTGGCCTCTGTGGCTATGGGTGCAGGAAAGAATCCCACTCTTTTCTGCCCGCTGCCACTACTTTGTTTTTAAAATGGCTGCGAGGCTTCCGGCGGCAGTCTCGCAAATAAATTAAAAAGCTGTCGAGTAAAAAAAAAAAAGTCTTTTGTACTTCACCTTTTAAGGTACTGGGCTGAAAAAGAGAGCGGATGGGAAAAGAGGGGAGGGTGAAAAGAGAAAGGATATGCTGGACCGGGGGGGGGGGGGCGCCAACTAATAGTTTGCAGAGGGGCACCAGAGACCCTAGTACCGTCCCTGGTGCTTTTAGTCTCTCAGTTAGATTATTGCAACCTTATATATCTGGGATGTAATAGGGGTCTTCTTAGAAGAATACAGACCATACAAAATACTGCAGTCCATTTGATTTTTGGCTTAACCAAATTTGACAATGTTTTCCCTAGTGTTATAAAATTGCACTGGTTGCCCATCGAGGCCAGAGTCATTTTTAAGTTAGCCTGCTTCCTTTTTAAGGTTATGCATGACCTAGCGCCCAATTATCCTCCTGACCATTTCCAGTTCCTTGCTGTTCAGAGGGCAAGAAGGAAGGGTGATGTGGTCTTCTCGTTCCCCCCGGAACAAGAGACTACATTTATTTGAATTAACTTTGGCCTTCCGGACAGCCAGACACTGGAAGGATCGAAATCTTTCATTCCTCTCACTTGTATTTCATTTTTAGGAAAAGGGCTAAAACTTTCCTGTTTCAGAAATTTGTCTTGCATCAAAATTCCTCACTGTAATCAACATCTTTTAGTTCTTTATTCCCAGAAGACTGTTTTTCATCTCTTGTGATTGTGTCACCCACTTTGAACTGTGAGTTATTAGAGGGATATAAGACCAATGTATCATTATCATTATCCTTTATTTTACCAACTAATAGCAGATATCTTGCCAGGTCCCTTCTATTTATCATTAGCGAGTTCAGTCTAGTCTCACATTCTGTTCACATTAAAGTACGGCTGTAGTAATTGTCGCTGTAATTGATATTATAGCCTTTTTCATCCCTTCCCAGAAGGTTTTTATTTTGCTATAATCCCACCACATGTGCTTGAACCTACTCCTCCCCACATCCCCTCTACTTGTAACATAGTAACACAATAGATGAAAGACCTGTACAGTCCATCCAGTCTGCCCAGCAAAATAAACTCATTACATATGGTATGTGATACTTCATATACATACCTGATCTTGATTTGTCCTTACCATTTTCAGGACATAGACTGTAGAAGTCTGCCCAGCACTGTCCTTGTTCTAAAATTTCTGACGTTAACATCGAAGTCCCTGAAAAGCTGCGCTCCAGCCCATCCAAATCTATTCAGCCACGATCAGGGCACAGACCGTAGAAGTCTGCCCAGCACTGGCTTTGCTTCCCAATTACCAATGTTACCACCCAAACTCTGCTAAGCTTCTGTGGATCCATTCCTTCTAAACAGGATTCCTTTGTGTTTATCCCACACATTTTTGAATTCCAATACGGTTTTCATCTCCAGCACGTCCCGCAGGAGGGCATTCCAGGTATCTACCACCCTCTCCATGAACAAATACTTCCTGACATTATTCTTGAGTCTGCCCCCTTTCAACCTCAATTCATGTCCTCTAGTTCTACCACCTTACTGTCTCT
Source organism: Microcaecilia unicolor (assembly GCF_901765095.1). NCBI lineage: Eukaryota > Metazoa > Chordata > Amphibia > Gymnophiona > Siphonopidae > Microcaecilia > Microcaecilia unicolor. Next base: position 147,921,959 of record NC_044034.1, read on the forward strand.
GGAAAAGGTTTGTTTGTGGATTAATACCTTTCAAATATTTGAACATCTGTATCATATCACCCCTGTTTCTCCTTTCCTCCAGGGTATATATGTTCAGGTCGGCAAGTCTCTCTTCTTGCAAGGCAAATCATGTATCTGACCCTCTGTGTGATTTCGCACAACCTTGCTGGGATTAGATACATCTGGGAAAGAATCATATACTGAGTATTTTAATACGATATGCTCATGACGATCTGTCCTATATTATTCCGTATGTCTGTCCACTTGTTGCATAGAACTAAAAAATGTGTTGCATTACTGCCTCTCTCTTTGGTTGATCTAATTAAGAAGACCAATTCTTACTGATGTGGGGATTTAAATCACAAGTTTTCCACTTCTGTCCCAATCATCACAATATCTAGCAAATACACAGACCAACCTCCAACAATATATACTTCATTTTCATTTCATTCTTTTCCTGACGGGGATCTTCAGAATATTATCAACATCACTATTTGGGGGCAGTGTCCCCTATATTAATGGCACTGAACAGATCATCATTGATCCACCCGTAACATACAATCATTTTATTTAAATATTTTAACTATTTTTCTTCTTTCTTTTTCTTCTTTTATCTAAAAATTACTTATTGCTTTTAAGATACATAGTAACGCTACTTAACTTTGGCAGCGATCTTTCAACCAGATCAAACCTCCGCCGACTTGGCCAGGCTTCGCAAAACTTCCTCAGGGAAGAGGTTTGCATCTCCAAACATGCTCCTGCATCTGTCAGCAGCTTTAACCCAGGATTTTGGGGTGGGTTTCTGCTTGTCTCCTAGTTCAGACCTCTCCAAAACAGGGGGTTATCTGGGAACTGAAGTCTCAGGAATTTCTCTACTTCTCTTACCTCTATGAACAGAATAGCTTCTCCCTTGCAAACCACTTTTAACTTTGCTGGAAATAGCATCACCATCTGTATCCCCTGTTTGTACAGTCTTTAGTTCACTTCCTGGAACTGCATTCTGCCCCAATAAACCTCCAGGCTCAATCTGGGAAAAGCATGGCAATGTTGCCTATGTATTCTGCATTACCCGCTCACGCCATCACTAATACAGCTTCCTTGTGGTAGAAATTTAGTATTTCAGCCAGTATGGACCATGGTCTCTCAGCCGTGCTGGCCTGTTCAACCACTGGTGCACCCTCTCCGTTGTCAGGCCCAAATGCACAGCCTTCGGTTCGAGCACTTCCGGCAGATGCTTTTCTATAAAGTCTAATCCAATTGCACACAATTTGCTCAATAATAAGGAGGAGGTCAAAAATCATACATTCAAAAAGCACCTAGCTCCAACAAAACATTACACATACAGTCTCTATATATACTTAGATAGATATTGTTGGATCTGTCAGAAACACATCATTCATTCCTTTGGCCATATACTTTAGCCATCAAAATATAGGGTGAAGATATAATTGCATCGATCCTTAGACAAAAGATCCTTATTAAATATTCAAAAAACAAAGACAGTATTTTTCTTTTTTTCTTTTCTCGTATTTCTAAAAAGAAAGGAGTCCCAGTGAACCGACATGAATTCATGTTTCGCCATACGGCTGTTTCAAGGTCTGTCTCCTCACATGTTCATACTTGCAGCTTATTAAGTACTGCCAGTAGCAGTAGGGAGTCAATCTAATGATTCCTTGAATATATTACATCATAAATGTTAACATTGCATGCATCAAACCCCAGAAAACACAAGAAACCTCTCCTTCACACTGTCCATGTTTTATTTCATTTTAAAAATATACTCATTTCGTCCCCAATTCACAGAGATTTTTGTTTATGTATATGGGGGGAATATTCAGCTAAATTAGAGCACTTGATTAGAAAGCATGCATTAATTCAGTCGTCAGAAAAAGAAATGAAAATATTGTGAGGACGATTGTATTTGCAAGCTAATAATTCTAGATATGCTGTTGAACCTTAAGCAGGAGTGTTCTGAAAATGTTTTCTTTGAATGAGAAATAGAAGCTTATTGTTAGAACTCCTGGGACTTAACAATTCATTGCCAAACAACATGTTTGTGGGATATTCATTGGCTGGCACCATGCCAATTCCATCATAGATTCTGCAAGTACGCAAATAGTGACTGCGGTAGACATTTAGTAACAAACATGTTTCTGGATTTACTGTAGGATGGAAATGTGTCCACTCACCTAACACCAGAAGAAATTTACAAGTTTCTGGTTTTATTGTGGGGTGGAAGGGTGTCCATCAGCTATACCACCAGCATCCAGCTGAGAAACAAAAGGTTCTTTAACAAAGTTTCTGCTGTGTTTCCTTTGCACAATGCAGGAACCTAGGCTTGATTTGCTCAGGGTTTTTTTTTTTCCCTTTAGATATAAGAATAGGAGAAAAATCTACACAAATCATGTCCTCGGTGACTTGTTCAAGAAAAAGAAAAACCTGGGCTGACATTTTTATCTCATGCTAGCTTTGTACAGGCCATTTTCATAACAACAAAAAAATGTACGAGATGCTCAGTGTGCTGCTGCGGCTAAGAAAGCAAATAGAATGTTAGGTATTATTAGGAAAGGAATGGAAAACAAAAATGAGGATGTTATAATGCCTTTGTATTGCTCCATGGTGCGACCACACCTCAAATATTGTGTTCAATTCTGGTCGCCGCATCTCAAAAAAGATATAGTGGAGTTAGAAAAGGTGCAGAGAAGGGCGACGAAAATGATAAAGGGGATGGGACGACTTCCCTATGAGGAAAGGCTAAAGCGGCTAGGGGTCTTCAGCTTAGAGAAAAGCGGCTGAGGGGAGATATGATAGAGGTCTATAAAATAATGAGTGGAGTTGAACGGGTAGATGTGAAGCGTCTGTTCACGCTTTCCAAAAATACTAGGACTAGGGGGCATGCGATGAAGCTACAATGTAGTAAAATTTAAAACGAATCGGAAAACATTTTTCTTCACTCAACGTGTAATTAAACTCTGGAATTCGTTGCCAGAGAATGTGGTAAAGATGGCTAGCTTAGCAGAGTTTTAAAAAGGTTTGGACAGCTTCCTAAAGGAAAAGTCCATAGACCATTATTAAATGGACTTGGGGAAAATCCACTATTTCTGGGATAAACAGTATAAAATGTTTTGTACATTTTGGGGATCTTGCCGGGTATTTGTGACCTGGGTTGGCCACTGTTGAAAACAGAATGCTGGGCTTTCCCAGTATGGTCTTTCCCAGTATGGCAATACTTATGTACTTATTTTACATGCAGTGCTGTTGGTGTTTAATTTAAACCCCATAAATACAATCTTTGTTAAAAATTATGGGGTGCTATTACTAAAGCATGATAACAGATTTACTCCAATGTTTACTAAGCCGCACTAGTGGCTGCTGTGTGCTAATTCCGAGACAGCCCATTCACTTTGAATGGGCTGTGTTGGCATTGCCACAGGGCAGTCGCTAGCGAAGCTTGGTAAACAGGGGAGTTATCGTGTGCAGTCCATTATTTACCTATGGGCTTTCATGGCACTTAACACACACTAATTAATTAATGTGCACTACATCCGTTAGCACAGCTTAGTAAAAGGAACCCTACATTTGTAAAACAACCTATGCATCCAACTTCTCCTATATTTATTTATTTATTTATTTATTTATTTTGCTGCATTTACATCCCACATTTTCCCACCTATTTGCAGGCCCAATGTGGCTTACATTATATTGCAATGGCATCACCATTAACTAAGTAAGAGGCACACATCTTTGAACGCACTGCCAATAGCTGTGAAATTAATCTTCAACCATCTAAACTTCAGAAAATCACTAAAGACCTGCCTGTTCGGAAAGGCATACCCTACTGATCCAACATAAATGCCTCAACTCTGCAACACATTAATACCAACAATCTTATCGGTCATTATATACCCCCTTCCTATCCCCAACCCATAATGTGCCAGAACCTTATCTACCCTACTGACCATAACATCTATTTCTATTTGTTTCTTACCGGACTGGCGAATGCCTTTACGGTATTATGTAAGCCACATTGAGCCTGTAAATAGGTGGGGAAATGTGGGATCCAAATGTAACAAATAAATAAATATAGATATTGATTTAATTAAAAGAAAGTCAGCTGTGCAACTGAGAACTAAGGGGCCTTTTTACTAATGTGCGCTGAAAAATGGCTTGCGGTAGTGTAGGCGCAGGTTTTGGGTGCGCGCCAATCCATTTTTCAGCAAGCTTGAAAAAAAAGGCCTTTTTTATTTTTGCTGAAAATGGACGTGCAGCAAAATCAAAATTGCCGCGCATCCATTTTGGGTCTGCGACCTTACCACCGGCCATTGACCTAGCTGTAAAGTCTCACGCGGTAATGACCTATGCGTGTCAAATGCCACTTGGCGCACGTCCGATACGCGCGTCCAAAAATAAAAATTACTTTTCAGCCACGTGTATCGGACACGTACCAAAAATGAAATTACTGCAAGAGCTATGCGGTAGCCGGGTGGTAACTCCATTTTGGCGCGCATTGGGCGCGTGTAGATGATTACGCAGCTTAGTAAAAGGGCCCCTAAGAGCTTTACAAGACCAAGAAATGTATGAGGGTGTGAGCTTTCTGGACTATTAAGATTCCATCCTAAAGAAGGTATAATTAAAATGCCTAAAACTTTCTTCGGATACCTTAACTATATTTATTGCTAGCCGCATATTTCTTCCTAGATCATGAACTGAAACAGTACAGGAGAGAACCTAATTCAAATAAAGTCATTACATTCAAACTTTCACATGAATTATTTGTAAGAGCGGCTGAGGAGTTTTAGAAATGCTACTTTTTTTTTAGCCTATAATTAGGATCGGAAGCAGTTCTTTTCTTATTTCATCCCAGCATTCACCGGAACTCATGAATAAAATATGACAGGTCCAATGACATCCATTATAATGGGTTCATCCATAACAGTCAACATGCTCTGTGTACTAATGGTCCTGGCTCTCCCATTCAGTCACTCTTTCTTTTGCAAAAATGACTTTTATTTAAATGAAGAAAAAAAAAAGGCACATGTCTCTCTTGCATTGCCTGCCTTAAGAAACAGTATGAATTACAATGTTCATTTTGCTCTAAAGGAATTCATGTATGTGCTATTAATAACAGCATGTGCTGGGAAGCCAGCTTACTGCAGGTAATAGATGGTTACATGTTGAGAAACATTAATCAGCGAAACCAGCAATCAGGGGTGAAAGCTGCCAAATTTCTGTGGCACAAAAAAGGAGAATTGTGACAAGAGTCCTTTATAGATGGATATCAAATGGATTAATTTATTTGCAAAAATTCATTTGAATATCTTTTAGCATGAAGAGGTGCACTAAACCCTTTCCCCTCATTTACTAAGCTGCGCTAGCTGCCATGCGCTAATGCCAACACAGCCCACTCACTTTGAATGGGCTGTGTCGGCATTGCCGCATAGCTTAGTAAACGGGGGGAGTGGGTAATTCTTTAATCCTAAAGGGGCCGTTTTACTAATGTGTGGTGAAATCTGAGCTTAGGAACCCTTTTACTAAAGGGCAGTGGGGCTACCACCTCGTTGGTATTTGACAAATCGAGTCTACTGCAGGAGCCCTCACCAGTAGTCCCAGCCTCTGCCATGCAGCAACGCCAGTGCTAGAAAATACATTTTTATTTTCTAGCACTAGAGGCTTACTTGGTGGTAATCAGGCAGCCCCGCATGCTGCCCAGTTACAGCCGGATGAGCGTGGGAGCCCTTACTGCCTCCTCAATGGTTGGCGGTAAGGGCTCCCCTGGGAAATGGCCACGCAGCAAGTGGTTCATCTACTGCACGGCCATTTAAATAAAAAGCCTTTTACCCGCTGTGGTAAAAGGTGTCCTTGGCGCACAGAAAATCCACACACTAATGCTACCACAGGGTCGCTTTTACCGCAGCTTGGTAAAAGGGGCCCTTAGTGCGGTATTAAAGTCAGGCATTTTCTTTTTTAATTTTTGCAGGTCATGCACTAATGTTCCCATTAGCGTATGGCACCTGCAAAAAAATGTTCTCTCACATTAACCCAGGATTATCTAGTTAGTGCATAGTAATCCCACTGCACTAGCTGGATACGCAGGAACACCCATTCTCTGCCCATGTCACACCCCCTGAAAAAAATATTTTTTAAAAATAGTTAATGTGCACATAGGGCTAGAACCTATATATCGCGCCTCGATTCCACATGGAAATCAAAGCGTATTCTATAAAGCACACTTTAATTCAGGCATACATTTAGTCACAATTACACCAACTAAAACCTGGTGTAAATACTGACGCATAAATTAGGTGCAGAGCGGGTGTATTCTAGAACAACATGCATAGATTTTAGAAATGCCCATGACCCGCCCATTCCACCCCATAACCACACCCACTTTTCAACTATGCGACTTAGAATTTATGTGCACCACATTACAGAATATGCTTAGCAACTAGTGTGCACAAATTCTAATTAATGCCAATTAGTGCTGGTAATTGCTTGTTAACATTTAATTATCAGCATTGATTAGCTTGTTAACTAATTAAGTTATGCGCCTTGTTATGGAATACACTTCGCTTTCCGTGTGGAAATCGAGGCACGATATATAGAATCCCTAAAAACAGGAAAATTATTGGAAAACAAATGTATCTTATTTTTAGCCTTTTCTCATGTGCTAACTGTGCATTAGGTTTTAACACCCTTTATTTCATTTTATTTATTATAATCTGCCCTTTTCCAGGGTGAACCTGCAAAGCAACATACATAATAAAACCTAAAAATCTCACCAAAACAAAACATAATCAAAAACACAAGCCACAATCAGTGAGTCCAGGCAAAATAAGTCATAATTGAATATGAAAGGGCTCCGAAGAGAATAGTCCAGTCCTTTACAGAGATGCACATTGGGAAAACATTTGTTTCATTTTTATTTTATTTATTTACTGAGGGGCCTTTTTACTAGGCTGTGTAAGGAGTTAACACAGGTCAAACGCATCAAAAATGATCTAACACAGGATGCACTAATGCATTCTGCATTAGTTTTGCCATCTGCATGCACTAACCCTAGGATTCTATATATGGGGGGTCTTAAGCGTTTCTAAAATCTATGCACATTATTATAGAATACACCCATTACGCACCTAATTTAGGAGTCGGGATTTATACCAGGTTTTAGTTGATGTAATTGGCTGCGACTAAATTTAGCACCATGGACCAGTGCTCAGCGTATTCTATAACCCGTGCAGAAATTTAAGCCTAATCTAAAACGTACGTCTAAATTAAGTCATATTTTATAGAATATGCTTTGACTTCCACATGGAAATCAAGACGCGATATATAGGGTTTAGTTCTAAGCATGCACTATTTTATTTTTTCTTATTTTTTGGGAGGAGGTGTGTCAGGGGTGGAGAATGGGCGTGGTTGCACTAACCAGCTAACACTCTGACCTTACCACCAGGCTAACTGAGCAGAGTGTCCATAATATGGCAGGTCCCCTGCGAGTCTGTCTGAACTTGTCTGCCCCTTGTATCTGAAACCACAATATTTGAGAGAACATTGCTCACTGCATAATGAAAATCTGTTGGGTTTTTCTTTTGTGTCACTTCAGATTGGAAATTATGTGAAACAAATTAACAAATGTTGGAGTTTTAAATGTAATTTTAAATTACCTCATATCCCCTTTTTTTTAACTGTTTTATTTCTTTCTATGTACTACTGTTTTATTCAATGTGATTGCGCTCTATCCTATCATTAGTTGGCGTTTTTTTCACCAACCTACTTTATTGTCATTTTAATATTTTTTTTATTGTAAACCACTTTGACCTGTTTTACAACCTGTAAATAGACAGAATCTTCATTCACTAAGGTAAGGCGCTATCCTCAAATGGCCTGATCTGCTTCTACAGTATCTTGTTATATATATCCCACTAGTTTACATAAGAACATAAGTGTTGCCATACTGGGACAGACCGAAGGTCCATCAAGCCCAGTATCCTGTTTCCAACAGTGGGCAACCCAGGTTACAAGTACCTGGCAAGATCCCAAAACAGTAAAATATATTTTATGCTGCTTGTCCTAGAAATAATCAGTGGATTTTCCCCAAGTCTGTCTTAATAATGGCTTATGGACTTTTAGGAAGTTATCCAAACCTTTTTTAAACCCTTTTAACTGCTTTTACCATATTCTCTGTCAACAAATTCCAGAATTTAATTACACATTGAGTGAAGAAATATTTTCTCCGATTTGCTTTAAATTTACTACTAAATAGCTTCATTGCATGACTCCACTAGTCCTAGTACTTTTGGAAAGAGTAAACAAGCCAGTCACATCCACCCATTCCATTCCACTCATTATTTTATAGACCTCTATCATATTTCCCCTCAGCCATCTCTTCTCCAAGCTGAAGAGCCCTAGAAGCTTTAGCATTTCCTCATAAGAACGTCATAACTACAGAGGCCCCAAACCCACATGTAAATGCTGAAATTCATGCACTACAATCCCTTGAACCATGCGGTTTAAATTCACAAATAGAATGGTCTGCATTTTTCTAATACTTTACATCAGGTTTTTACATTTCATCATTAAGCGCATGTGTTGTCAATTAATCTCACGTTTGAAATACTCTAGCATTCCTTCCGGTTGGTGCTTTCACTACCGGTGTCATATGAAGAGAGGACACCATTGCTTAAGGTTTGTGTCTGTTGCTCTACATTTCAACTTATCTTATCTTATATTTATTGCTTACACCATAAATGTTTATTTTGTGGTATTTTTTGGTTTGTAGGCATCGTGATTTGCCATAAGTTACTTGGCTCCCTGAGGAAGCTAAATTACAGAGTGAAACGGAGAGCCCCGTTGGGCAAAATTGAAAAGCTAAGTAACATTATTTGTTTAAGCATTCGTTAAGCATCACGATTTGGATTATTTTGACGGGATATAGTTCACTTCATTTTCAGCCCACATTTACACACAAGTGGAGTTTTTTTATGACCAGTGATAATAATGAAGTCAAAGGATTGCGGGCATTGGGTGCATTTATTGTTCTATCGCCACGCAGTGACTACTGATGTCTTTTTCTCCACTATAAATAAATAAAAGAAAAAAAGCAAGTTATCAAACTAATACCACATACCCTCATTAGTTTGGGTTAGTTAAGCTTTTTTCAGCTCAGTATTAGTACATTTCTTCTATTTCTTCTCTGAAATTCTGTCCAGTGTTATCTGAGATTCATGCACTGCCATCTTTCAACTATTTTGATACTGGACCAGTAAAAGATACCAAACCTACAAAGATCTCAGTTTTCTCCAGGACCAAGAAAAGCTATAAGAACTCCATGCTAAAGACTGTGACCCACATTCCGATATTTTTGTGGAATCATCTGCCTTTGCACTACAAAAGAACCACCAAAACCTTTGCTAGATACATTTTAAAATGAGGCACCTTTTCTTTGACTGCTGTTCAACTTTTTTGCAGCTATGATGTCAGATTTAGATTGCCCCTCATTACTTTCACTGCACATAAACCCCCAAGGCTCACACAAAACTGTTTAGGCCTTTCATTTCCACATCTTCTCTTGTCAGTACATGATATGACATGGTATAATACAACATGACAAGAGAGGCCAAGGTGGAAGGACACAGTGTGTCAGCATTTAAGGGCAAGTTTCTTCTACATCCAGTCCTCCACTTTCTGTACAACAGCCAGAAATTCTCCTCTGGATGTTTCACAGAGAAGTGTAATTAGCAGGTTGGTTTCCAGTTAAATACAGCAAGGACTCAATTCTGTAAATGGCTCCCAAAACTGAGTGCCAAAAAAATGCATGCTAAGTGATATTCTATAAACAGCGCTGCCAGGTGTGCACTGCTTATAGAATAGCAATTGTGCCAGGATCCATGCCCAATTTTGAGTGTGAGGATTTACACTGACTGAACCCTGGTGTAAATCCCTGCGCTTAAATTAGGAGCGGATCCCCAACACTGCGTGCAAGTCCTAGAAAAACCCCTGATCCACCCACGCCCCTCCCATGGCTACGGCCCATTTTCAGATCCACGTGGAAAAATTTACACGCACATCTGTATAGAATAGTGACTATAAAGATATGTGCGTAAACTCCAATTATTGATGCTAATTGACTCGTTAAGCAATTAAACTGCACACACAAAGGTAGGAAGGGGGGAGGGATTGACTCAGGACAAATGGACTGACGGGGGGGGGGGCGGGAGGGGAGGGGTAGATAGGGGGTAAAGTGGGTTTCACCTCCTGTGTTAGTTAAGGAGCAAAATAAAGATGGAAATAGTATAGAGTGGAACATGGATGGGGGGAATGGTAATAAAAGAATGGAGTGAAAATAGCAAGATGTGTTAAAGTGATTAAAAAAAAAAAAAAAACTAGCGAGATAGCCAATATAGTAGAAAGATGTAAAGAAATGGATCCATATGAGGTGAATACTCGGACTGTTTACAGAAATGTTTCAAAGGGTTTTCAAAGGTTGTAAAATAAAATAAGAATTTAAAGTTTAAAAAAAAAAAAAAAACAGTACAACCTAAGAGATGTGACTAATGCATCCTTAGGTGGGTTTCTGGGGGGGGAAAAAAAAAAAACATAAAAGTTGAATTCTTGAGTGATGCGATTCTCTGAGCATCGACACAGAAAAGAAACTTATTGCCATTGCAAAGTCCATCTAATCTGCACTGTGACATCCCATAAATATTTGAAGGGATGTGACAGAAAGTTAAATAGTTTTTCAGGGTTGAAAGAGAGGGAGGGGGGTTGGGAGGGATAGAGAAAAGATGGGGGGCATGATTGATCCCACCACCACCTGTGACAGACAGGCAGAAAGTAAAATTGGGGACAATGTAGAGAGGAACAAGGTTGGAGGGTATTGTATTTTGAGATGTGTGTAATTAACAAGATGTGTCAATGTAGGCTATATAAGTTAATTGGACAGTCAATATGTTGAGACTTTGAGAAGAAATGGAAACATAAGTGGATGTATATTGTATGGTCTTATTGATACAAATGTTTAAAGATATTTCAAAAGACTTAATAAAAATTTAAAGTAAAAAAAAAAAACAACTGCACATACAAGTTGGGCGTGCACCCAAATTTGAGTGCATCATTTTGAGCACTATATATAGAAGCAGGGGGCAATGTTTATAAACCTACAGAGTTTATTTGAAAGCTTCCCATATGTAACCCACAGTTTGCTTTTTTTACCTCTGGGGGTCCTGGGACGTGAGCCGTGGTCCCGCTCCGAAGTAGCGGACTTGTTATTAGAGCCACGGGACTACCCACAACTCGACCCTGAGGCTCAGGCAGAGCCAAGGCCTTTCTTAAAACTGCCCTCCAAGTTTGTTATTGTTTTCAATAGTGTCTGCGACTATTTGGGGGTCACACAATATGTCAGCAAGCTCCACCCACTGGCTTCAGCCCACAGAATGGGCCAGAGAGGCTCGTCTCCTGTCATAAAACCTCTGTGTTGAGCCAGGGGTGGGAGCAACAGGGGGACCTGGATGAGAGAACAGAATGAGTCTATCTCCACTGCTCCAGCCTCACTCCCTCAGACAAGTTCAGCCAGACTAAAAGGGAAGGGATGAAGCAGAACAGCCCCGCTGCACTGGAGTCTGAAAAGAAGTAGTGGACCTGCGTTCTAGGTTGTTCCCATACAAATTTTTTAAGAGCGTGAAAATAAGGGAAAATTTCATAAATTTCTCATACATAAGCATGCAATTATGGAATGCACTTGCAAACGCCATAAAATCAACGCATAAACTAACAAACTTCCGAAAATCACTGAAAAACAACCTGTTCAAAAAAGCATACCACAATTGATCCATCCTAATTACCAAACAAGGAAACCGATACCAGAAATAGACAAAATGAACTTTACATGCTCGAATACCACACCTACATTGTCAATTACTGAACTTTAACGCACAACCACTTGATCTCTTACCCCGGAAAAATCTTTAACACTACACTGCTTAATTCACTTGTAATGTACAAACTCTATTAAAATACCACTATGTATTTCTTGATCCGGAACTGGCGATCGCCACATTGAGCCTGCAAATAGGTGGGAAAATGTGGGATACAAATGCAACAAATAAATAAATAAAGGCTTTTTTGTGTGTGTATATTGAAAAATGTCACTTATAAAATTACCCCCAGATAAAGGGAAATGGGACTTGATATACTGCCTTTCTGTGGTTTTTGCAACTACATTCAAAGCAGTTTACATAGTATATGCAGGTACTTATTTGTACCAGGAGCAATTGAGGGTAAAGTGATTTGCCCAGAGTCACAAGGAGCTGCAGTGGGAATTGAACTCAGTTCCCCAGGATCAAAGTCCACTCCACTAACCACTAGGCTACTCCTCCGTGAGATATCAAGAACTCATGTACTTGCACTCAGCTCCACAAGGGTTTACGTACTTTCTCTATCCCTACTGGGCTTACATTCTAAGGGATCCTTAGAATGTAAGCCCAGAGTGGAGGAGTAGCCTGGTCCTATCCCCTTTCCATTCCTATCTAGCATGCTCACATTATCAAGCACTAACTGAATTACGTAGGGTTAATGCAAGAGCCCTTAGTGCCTCCTAAACAGGAGGTAGTAAGTGCTCCCACATTATTTGTGGTTACTATGCATGTGACTACATTAACGCACAACCTGCAAATTAAAATGCTTACTGCAAGTCTATGAAGAATATGTGTCCTTTATAGAATTATGCATAGGCACCTGCAATTAGGTCTGTTATGAGCAGGCTTAAATGTCAGAACCTACAGTTAGGCACAGTTTGGCCATATTCTATATCAACATGCATAACATTTGGGAACGCCCCTATCTACACCCCCAAATATGTACGCACATTAGAATTAACATGCACATTGTTATAGAATATGATAAGCATGTAAATCCTAATTATTGTCAATTAGTGCTCATAACTGGTTGTTATAACCCAAGTATCAGCGCTGATTGACTTGTTACTCAATTAAGTTATGCGCAACTAGCGCCATATATAGAATTTGGCCCTTTGTGCCTAAGAAGGTCCCATGTTAAAATGCACTGACCATTTAATAGCACATCTTAGTAAAAGGGCCCCAAGTTTCGTACCTGGGGTAATAGAGAACCAGGACTTGCTCAGGGTCACAAACAGCCGAGGTGGGTATCAAACCCCAGGTTCTCAACCCACTGCGCTAACCATTAGGCTTCTCCTTCACTCAAGAAGAGTCGTGATTTACATGCATGTTTTATCAGCTGGAGACACAGGCTGTGAGGGGAAGAGGGAGAAAGGAAATGAGTGAAAGAAGGGGACGTGAGCTGTGAGGGAGAGAGAAATTGTGTGGGATAGAGGAGAAAGGCTGAGAGTGGTTAGCCCAAAAAAGGGATGAGCATACTAAACTGGATTATGACAGGGGAAGAGCCATGAAGTGGTCGGATTGGAAAGTTAAAAAGAGACAACAGAGGGAAGACTGGACGAGCAGCCTAATGGTTAGAGCCATGGACTTAGATCCTAGGAAGCAGGCCTGCCAAGTCTCCTGAATGAACTGTAGGTTCCCACTCTGAAGGGCCATCTTCAGCCCAAAATCGGGACAGTCCCATACAATGTGGAAGACTCAAAAATTGCTGCTCAGCCTTTTCTCTGTCTGCAGTCAACTACAAGGAACTTCAGATCTCACTGCCGACACTTCCTGTTGCAAGTAGGAGGACCATGCACTTAATTTGTTCCCATGTCCAGAGCTGCTGGTGCTTGTTTGGCTTTCCAGCAGAGATTGTAGCATTTCCAGGTACAGAGCAGAAAGCACCATGTGCAACTGTGACCTCAGGGCTCAGGCTTGGGGTAAGGAGCTCCCGTGGACTGTGTAGATATTAGATTGTCACAGGTCTGGAATCTCTGAGACAAGCTTCAAGCACTGGGAAGGTGGAGCAGCCCAAAAGAACAAAGATGTGTCTGGGCTCCGGACCAACCAAGCAGTGATTGAAGAACGTTCTGTTCTGGACATTTAAAAAGGGACTGGTCTATTATGCCAATGAAGTGCCATGTTCAGTCTTGCTAAATAATAATCCAAACAACACATTTAATAACTTAACATTCTGCTGTTTTCCAAAGAGTAGTATTATCAGCTGACGTGTGTAACCAACTTGGGAGGTCAAGTACAGTCTGCTGGACAAATCTCTCTTTCTCTCCTTTGCATACTTCAAAGAAACTTCAACAAGGCAGGAGATTCAATTACTCCCCTGACAGAACAAATCAACTGACTAAGAATCCATACTATCAAACAACTCAGCAGTATTTTAAGGAAGCAGGATGAGAAAGTCTTACTTATCCTCTTGCTCTTCAGGAGTCCAATTAAACCTGATGTATCACCACCCCCCAGAAAAACCTCCTCTCCTGGAGTACCATCCAACATCTCATTTTACCACCAAATCTAAAACAAAAGAAGAATCTGGAGAGATGCTTCCATTTTATTTTTCAAGTTTTTTTTTAAGTCCCCTGCTTGAGTATGCAACGATTAACAAATTTAGAGAGGAAGTTATCAAGATGCGGTCAAAGGCGAGTTGTTTACCATGGGAGTTAGCAATCTGCAGTATAACAGTCCCATGGGTTTCTGATTCCCATGGTAAAAGAATAAGTGCTGCTTATGAGCGTTATTCCAGCAACCCAGGAGTATCAGGGCTCAAAACCGCAGACTGATGCTCCTGGGCCGGAGCCTAAAGGGCCAGTATCATTCCTCCCCCTCCCCCATCACATCCCCCTCACTCTGCTGAACACATCCTCCCTCCTTGCCAATCACATTCCCTCCCCCCACCCCGATAATATGAGAATCCCACTAGGGATGCCATTTGGTTGACAGACCCATCAGGGCAAGAGCTACTGGAGATCACTCCTGCCCTAAGACCATTGGACCAGCAGGGAAAATGCTGTTAGGGCCCACAGGGATGGTGGGGTGCCCTTTTGAAGGATGTGGGGATGTGATGGGGGTGGGAGATATGATTGGTGGGGTGGGGGGGTTGATCAGAGGGAGAAAATGAGAGAGGTCCTTTAGGCTCTGGCCTGGGAGCATCGAGCCACGGCTTTGAGGCCTGATGCTCCTGGCATGGTACAAATAGCTCCAGCTTTTGGTTGAGCTTATTTTACTGGCATTTTATGCCCATATTGTGACTTGAGGTCTGCACCGCAAGTCCCATTCTGGTTTTTACATAGTAAAAAGCGACTTTACATGTATTTGCATGTTTGGCACGTCATAACCATGGACAATTTAACCAGCTTTCGCAAATCTTTGAAGACACATCTCTTCAACAAAGCCTACAAAAGACATCCTTAATGAAACAAATCATTCCTTAAACCACTCAAGTGCTTCAAAAAACACCTCTCACACGACCTTACCTAACACCTTTCCATCTAAATCCTCATCTACCTTCAGCTTATTATCGACTGTATTTAAGATCATGTAATGACTATATCATAATAACACTCTGTAAGCCACATTGAGCCAGCAAAAAGGTGGGAAAATGTGGGGTACAAATGCAATAAATAAATAAATAAAATTATTAAGTAATCCACTGTGACCTAAATATCACCACAAAAGAAAAAGACAAGTTGCACTACAGCCCTTTAAGACATGTTAAGGGGCAACTAATGTGACTTATAGCCCTAATGCAGCTTGATAACTTTTCCCTTATTTATGATCTGGATGATTTTGTTTTTTGTTTTATGATCCGTCTAAGACATTATTTGTGGAATATAAAACCTGAAATGAAATAAAAACGAAAGGCTCAAAGGCACAGAGCAGATCAGGCCCCACAGCGGTGTGAGACGATTATACACTGGAAGTCCTACTAAGAATCATTATAAGCCCTGCTCTGTGCAATACATCCTGGTTCTTCCACTGGAAACACAGCTGGACAGCTGGTGAACAGCTTGGACATGGTAAATTAAACAAGAGTCTGAGAGGAGCAAACTGCCACCCTTAAACTTCCCCCCACAGTTCCCCTTTCCCTTTGTTCTACACACAAAAAAGGACCTTCCACAGAGAATCTTTAACACATCATGAAGCATGAGTAGTGTCAGCTGCTAGGCAGTCACGCTGCTTACACGGCACAGCAATCCCCAGCCAGAGATGGCAAATGTATTGTCTTGTTAATACAGGGTGAGATAATAGCTAGTTTGCAAGCAGTATTTCATTATTCAGAGACTCCTTCCTATGAAACTTTGTCATTTCAGATAAGAATTCATTAGCAAATGAACTGCAGTGTTGATCCTCTTCTGAGCACATACAAGTAGCAAATGCAATGAGCCTCCCTTTCTTGCAAGGCAGTGAACAGCATTGTGGAAAAAAGGAAGTGCAGAGGGCACAGCAAGTTATGGCAGTTCATAGAGGTATCACATATGATACCATCAGAGGTCAAAGCACAGCTCCCCTAATATAAGGCCTGAATGTGTGTTCTTATAAAATACTTTCACAACAACCACAAAATTATCTTCTGCTGTTCTGTTAGCGAAAGAAATTCTACTCCATGCATCAATGAACACACGGCGAGTCTGTGATCCAAGGGAAGAAGAGATTGCTCTGCTGGAAGTAATTTTTCTGTTCTCTGCCCCAGTTATAGCTAGATTTTACTTCACATGCTCCACACACAATTTTAACTGTCCTATATTGCTCCTCCAGATAATCAGGATTTTTTTATTCAGCACTGAGTAGCAGGCTGTGAAAAGCCATTGTGACATCAATTAGTTCAGCAAAGCCTCAATCAGAAATGAAGATGTTTTTTAAGTTAATGAGACCATCGCACTCGGTCGCTGTATGAGCTCACGTAGAATCTCCATCCTTGTCTATTCAAAGCTAAATAGTGGCCATTAGGAGACATCGCCCCTGAGTACAAAGAACTGTAGGATTACCACATCCTTGCACCTCTTGAACACTGAATTTAATAATAATGTCATTTTTCTAGGATTGTACATTTTTCAAGGTGTTGTCCATGAGGTCTATGCTTCCACCAGACTACTAAGGTACAGCTGAACTCCAAAACAGCATTCCATACAAGGTGGGCAGGAGTCTATCGACTGCATTCCTTCCATTGGAAGTGGTGCAGCAAAATCATTGTTTCAATCACAAGAGGCATGCAAGTTTCCAAGAAAGCTGTTTTCTTAGGTTTTCACGGCTGCTGTTGTGATCATTACGGCTGTCCACTTGTGCTGCATCCAGGATGTGGCACAACCAAGTCAACCGCAGTGATTTCCAAGGCAACTGCCCACTTCTCATGATTAAAATGGTGATATTGCTGCATCATCCTGAATTGCGGAAATGTGGATGGCAGATTCCCACACACCTTTGACAGAATACTGCATTTGTAGTAGAAACTTTGCTATCAAACTGGGAGTGAAATGTACCCAACCAACTGGATCAAGAAGACACATCCATTAACCAAATCTGACCATTCTAAGCTTTCTTAAAACTTTATAACACTAAATACATTATCAAAGCCATACAATCAAAAAAGATAAGAGCGAGATGCCACTAAGTCCATGGCTGGGTACATTTTATTAGAAAACTAGCCTGACTTTTGATAAAACTCTCCACCATTTTTGGTATTCCTGTTTTCTGGACTTGGTGGCCTTAACCTACTCCTTCAAATCCTCTGGTCGGCTAAGATTCAAGCAGAGGGTCAGAGCTATGAGTTGGACAGTTTCTTGTTCATCTTCTGGCTAAGGCTGAAAATCAGACCCATAGGGGATCTGATGAAGATTTTTATGTTCTGCTACAATTTTTAAAAAATAAAGCCCTTTTCTGAACTTTCTCAGTTCTGTCTATATCTTTTTCGAGGTATGTTCTCCAGATCTGAACCCAATAGTCAAACGTAGATCTCACCAACCAAGGTTCAAGGTTGCATTTATTTGATTAATCACTTAGGGCAATGATGTCAAAGCGATTTACATACATTAAAATCTCTTAATAAACATCAAAATACAGTGTGTCAGAAAACAAATTACAATAAAAACAAAAATAAACCTACTGCATCTCACAGGATCCTAAGGCTAAAGAAGTCTGATGATTTGTATAGAGCCATGACAGCTTGCTTTTTTCTATTGGCTAAATCTCTCCTTATGCGCTCTAGCCTTCCTCTGCAGTCTTACACTGTTTTGCAATCTTGACATCACCAGATAGAAGAGATCATGGAACGATCCCCTTTGGTGCATATCAGTATTTCACTCCCACATAAACTCTCTTAATCTAATAAATGGGTATATTTCAATGTACTTCTTACACAAATAAAACAACCCGCTTAAATCAGTGCTATCTGGCTAAGTGGATCTTCAGCCCGCTGTAAATACGTGGGTACTCTCACAACATGCCTATTAGCCACATTAAAAAGATATTCAGGAGAGTTGGGCACCATTATGGATGCATGCTTAACAACACAGCTACACAACAAGAAAAAAACATGCGCAGGTAGATTTATGCATATACTTTACATCATCACTTCATCATGCACGTTACATGTTTTGCATAAATCTATACAGTTTTGAACGCTAGAAAGTAGGTGTCTGGAAAGTACCCTAGTGGAACTTTATTCAAAAAGCATCATAACTGCTGATTTTCTCGACTACACGTCATCAACAAAGACTTCCAGCTCTCTGGTCAAAAACTCTACCACAGGAAGCACACTTCTTAAGAGCATAGGCTTTACAGTTTCAGTATCTAAAAAGGGAATGATCAACAAAAAAGAAGCAAGCAGGGGGTAAGATTTCAGGCTAGCTCAAAGTTATCAACAACAGGTTAAACTAAAAGGTTTACCATGTTGCATTTGAGGAGCCTGCACTTTTGATTACCATGAGGAGAACAGGGCCACCTATCCGAGGAAGTAATGAGAAGTGAATTAAACAAAACTCAGATCAGACAATGCCTAACAAGCTTGCCCCATACAGGGAATTCAAAGTGGATAGTTAATTTATTCTGAATAAATAAACATATATAAATGACAATTCATTGAAACTGACTTAAAGGCTTCCAACTAGTCTATTTAGAAACCATTTTGAAGGGGGCCACTCGAAGAATATAGATAGCATGATTAGATTTAAAAGAGCAATGCTCAACCACCCATCAGAATATGCATTAAATACAAGCACTATAGCCACACTCTTGAGATAACCACCATGGTGCTCCTATTGCACTGTCCATTTGCTCAGGCTCTGTGGTGTCTTAACTTGCATGTGCTTTGTTTAAGAAATAAATGCAAAGTAAATCAAATTGCATCTCAGCAGGTCAGCGAGACCAGGTTAAATAAATCAATGAGACTAACCTTGAAATAAAAATGCTTTGCTGGCATTGTGTAATCCTGATACGCGAGTAACTCCAGCACTGGTGTTCACCAGACCCAGCTCTGTGATAATGTCGATTTGCAAGTTTGGGTCCATCCCAAATCCTATCACTGGAAAATCAACATAAAAAGGGCATTTAGCAGAATGTATGACCAAGCAACAACGCAAGTTTATGTAATAGAAAATACACACAGTATAACTATGCAGAAGACATTTCTGGAACACACCATTATAGTTTAATCTGTAATCATTTCAAAGATACAAATAGACTCATGATTGGCCAAGAGTGTAACCAATAGTCTGTGCCATTATACAGAGCATATGGTAGCTGAATCCTGTTCCACATGTGGAAAACTTTATGGAATGTGTTTGTCTTGCACTGCCCTTGCAGGCCCATCCTGCACCTTAGGGGGAAATTATTTTCATTTGTATTCAATAAGATTTCTCTATCAGCAGGTGAGAAATCCGATGATGGAAGAAGAAAAGAACAAGATAAAGTATCCATACAAATGTCCAGTAGATGGTTTGATCAACGGTGGAAATGAGGTACAGAAACAAGTAATTAATGAGTAAAAAAAATACATAAAGTACTTCTAATGTATGTGTAAGTGAAAGACAGAAGAGTGAGAGTATGTACAGATAATGCTTTCCATCACTATTACTCTGAATTCTAAATGGCACTAGAGAAACTGAAAGCAGTTTTATTTACTGAAACATTTTGTTGATAGGTGATATAAACAGAATTTCGTTTGGCATTCATCTGATTTACTAGTGCAGAAACGTTTTGCATTTATGCAGAAATGTGTTTGTGCAGGGTTCAGAACAGGTATATCAAACAGCATCACAGCCTTTGCTGAGATTAGAGAGCTGGCAAGTTTCTTCTGCAGACAAAGCCATGGCCTAGAAAAGGCTCCATTGTTTCATCATAGATCCGTTGGTGACTCAGATCCATGCAGAGATGCACAGCACAATAGCTTCTGCCAATACTCACACACCATGATTTATACACGACCTTGGGAGGTCGATCGTGTCACCGAAACACAGACAGAAAGAGGAAGATTTGATTTGAATTGCAGTACCTCGGCACTCTGCATGTGCTCCCCCACAACCTACAATTTTAACCTGCTTCTTACGAATGCCCTGTCACTATTTCAGGTCACTTACTTAGTACCTAATCTTTTAGAGCTGTCACCCCAAAATATACATCATTCTCAAAAGGGCTGTGGCCAGTAAGCCTCAGGAGAATGCAACTCCATGAAGAGAGCAATCTGTCCTATCTGAGACTGTGTTTGGTTAGCTCTTATTTTTACAAGAATGGTAGCCCTCAAGTAAGTGACATGGGGAAGTAACAGGGTGAAGCAGTTTCCTTTTTTTTCCCCATTTTGCTCACACCTTTTTCAGTGGTAGCTCAAGGTGAGTTACAGTCAAGTACACTGGATATTTCTCTGTCCCAGGAGGGCTCGCAATCTAAGTTTGTACCTGAGGAAATGAAGGGTTAAGTGACTTGCCCAAGATCACAAGGCGCAGCAATGGGATTTCAACTGGCCACCTCTGGTTTCCAAGGCCAGTGCTCTAACCACTAACCCACTCCTCTGGCATTGGACAGTGGATTCAGACTAACTCATTGTCACAAAGACCCCACGGCTGCTGTAAGCACTGACCTATCCTGGCAATAGGCAAGGGAAAGGGGATGGGACTTGATATATTGACTTTCTGTGGTCACAATTCCATATTATATACAGGTACTTATTTTGTACCCGAGGCAATGGAGAGTTAAGGGATCCTTTTACTAAGGTGCACTGAAAAATGGCCTGCGGTAGTATAGACGTGTGTTTTGGGCACACGCAGATCCATTTTTCAGCGCCTGCAAAATGGCCTTTTTTTATTTTTGCCGAAAATAGATGTGCGGCAAAATAAAAATTGGCACGTGTCCATTTTGAGTCTGAGACCTTACCACCAGCCATTGATTTAGCGGTGAGGTCTCATGTGTTAACCGGATGGTAATGACCTACGCACACCAAATGCCACTTGGCACACGTAGCAGATGTGAGCCAGAAAATAAAAATTATTTTTTGGACGCATGTATCGGGCACACACCAAAAATGAAATTACCACAACAGCCACGCGGTAGCCCAGCGGTAACTCCAAATTGGTGCATGTTGGGCACGTGTAGACACCTATGTGGCTTAGTAAAAGGGCCCCTAAGTGACTTGACCAGAGTCACAAGAAGCTGTAGTGGGAATTGGACTCATTTCCCCTGATTCTCAGGCCACTGCACTAACCATTAGGCTACTCCTCCATTCCAGTTCCTGGATCAGCCTCATGAGTCATATTTATTTATTTATTTATTTATTGGGATTCATTAACCGCCCTTATGAAGAGATGCACCCAAGACGCTGTGCAGTAAGTACATTTTAACATCAACTTACAATTTTGTTGACAGCATAACAATAGCAAAATGTATAAGTATAAACATAAATACAATGAAAGAGAAAAACTTGAAAACAACAAATTGAAACCTAATGATAAGACTACCATGAAACAGGCTCAAAAATGTACACATTTATTCAAATAACAGAGACATAATATGATGCAAGCATAATAGCGATGGAGTATCTCATAAGCACACAATTAGAACATTCAATTAACATTGCTATGATACTAATGTTTTTCTACAATACAGCTTACCATATAGCTGAGAGACCAAATGTAGATATATAGATGGGGGCAAGATGTGTGGAATAGAGTCAGTTGGGATAAATAGTTAGGTGGCTAAACTCAAGGTAAGTTCCTTGTACGGTTAATCAAGATATAAGGAACTGATCTAAGTTACAGTGTGTGTAGCAAGCTAGTCCAGGTGCAGAATGAGTGTATAGTCAGTCACCCTATGTATTAAAGGCTTGGGAGAAGAGACAGGCTTTCACCTGCTTCCTGAAGTAGAGGCATTCACAAGTTAGACGCTGGTGAAAGCAGTCATCCTGTGAGGGACTGTTGAGCATGATAATGACTTATTTTATCCAGTTTTAGGGCTCACTCAATTCAAATAACCAGGGGGTACTTTTACAAAGGCACTGAAAAAAGGCTTGCGGTAGTATAGGCATGGGTTTTGGGCACACGCTGATCCATTTTTTAGCGCACCTGTAAAAAAGACCCCTTTTTGCCAAAAATGGACATGCACAAAATCAAAATTGCTGCACGTCCATTTTGGGTCTGAGACCTTACCGCCAGCCGTTGACCTAGCGAAAAGAATCCAGGTGGTAATGACCTATGCGCGTCAAAAGCCACTTGGCACACACCCATTACACACGCCCGAAAATAAAAAATATTTTTCAAACGCACGTATCGGACATGCCCCAAAAATGAAATTACCACAAGAGCCATGCAGTAGTCGAGCAGTAACTCCATTTTGGTGCACGTTGGATGCGCGTAGACGCTTACGCGGCTTAGTAAAATGGTCCCCAGGTCTGGCCTTTATTATTTCCACTTCATAGGATTTTTGCAGGGTATTATTTATGGCAACTATTCCACCTCTCCCCCCCCCCCCCCCCCCCACCACCCATATTGTAATTCCTCCATGGAAAATGAAGGAAGAAATTTATCAAGATGTGTCCTAAAACTCAATAATAATCTTTCTCTTGTGGTACCATATTTTTTTCAGGATAATCTTGTTTTCTAAAATATAAGCACTGTTCCTTCCTCTTCAGGGTGATTATATTTCTACAATTGGTGAGGGCCCAGGGCAATTTTCAAACAGCAACCTACATGCAAAATCCGAGCCTAATTTGGTACTTACAGACCCTCTATCTAATTTCCAAAGGGAATCTATGTGTGAAAGTTCTCTTTAAAAGCTGCCAGACATATAATGTACCTATGGATATTCGCACATACTTTTATTTCCCAGGAATTATTTATTTATTGCATTTGTATCTCACATTTTCCAACCTATTGGTAGGTTCAATGTGGCTTACATGTTCCCAGAGAGATGGGTACAGATTCCAGCATTATTGAATGCAGAGAGCTAGTACAATTGATTAGAAATTGCGTAGTCTGCATTTACAGTATATATGGGATGGATTGGACAGGATAGGCGGTAGAAAGTTTAGAATTGTTGTTGTCCATTATCATGAGTATTTAGGTTGTGTTTCGGTGGTCTGGATAATTAAGTTGGTTCTGTGGGGATCAATTTTCTGGAGAGGTGGATCTTTAGGTTTTTCCGGAAGTTCAGGTAGTGATTTGAAAAAGAAAACAACCAATCGGCCTTGCTTTCCAATCCCACCCAAAACATTCTCCCTGGCCAGGAAAGCCTTTCCTAAATGCACCTCCAATTGAGCACATTGAAGCTAATATTCAAATGATTTCCCCAGATTATTTTGGAAGTTACAAATTTTGATTTTAAAAATCCCCCCACCCCGAAATGCTGAGTGCATAAAGGCGTCCTTTTACTATGGTGTAATAAAAAGTGACTTTAGCATCTCCTTTAAAGAACTAAGGCCATTGTTACCATAGCCATAAAAATGGCCTTTTTCTACAGTATTTTTTTGTTTTAATAGCCATGAGCTAATGTTGCCATTAGCCCATGGCCAAAAAACAATTTGCATGTGAGTACTTACGCCCATGCATTTTGAAGGCGGTAAGGTCTCGCACACTATTCCTGTGCTAATCAGTTAGCATACAGTAAAGTAGCTCTGATTAGCATAGAGCACCCACTCTCTGCCCCCAGACATGCCCCTTTCAAACAGTTTTTAAAATATTTTTAATGCACGGTTAACATGCACGTATATGTTACTTACCACAGGACGTCTTAGTGCATCCCATGGTATGCCATTTTCAGCTGCATTAGACTCATGTTAGCGCCTAATGCAGCTTAGTAAAAGGACCCCAAAATTTGTCTCACCAACTTGTAAGCCAGACTAATTAATCCCATTACCTGAAAGTGGAATTTAGGGCATTCCAGAGACCCCCTTTAGTTTCACCAGGGCCAGCTCTACCAATGAGTAACTGAGTTTTTCAGCCCTTCCTGACTTAAGGAAATGAAGCTCCACAATGAGTCTCTGCATATGGCTCCACATCCCTCTGATCCACCAAAGGCTGTCCCTAAGTTTAACTTTACCAGCTAAGTTGGGGTGCACAAACAGTTGCCTGGTGGGCTCATTTTCGAAAGAGAAAGACGTCCATCTTTTGACATATATCGGAAGATGGACGTCCTTCTCCCAGGCACGTCCAAATCGGTATAATCAAAACCCAATTTATGACATCCTCAACTGCATTCCGTCGCTAGGATGGCCAAAGTTCAAGGGGGCGTGTCGGAGGCGTAGCGAAGGTGGGACTTGGGCGTGCCTTACACTTGGACGTCCTTGACCGATAATCGAAAAAAACAAGGACGTCCCTGACGAACACTTGGTCGATTTCACTCGGACCTGTTTTTCTTATGATTAAGGCACAAAAAGATGCCCAAAATGACCAGATGACCACCAGAGAGAATCGGGGATGACCTCCCATTACTCCCCCAGTGGTCACTAACCCCCTCCCACCCTCAAAAACCATCTTTAAAATTATATCGTGCCAGCCTCAGATGTCATCCTCAGGTCCATGACAGCAGTATGCAGGTCCCTGGAGCAGTTTTAGTGGGTGCAGTGCACTTCAGACAGGTGGACCCACCCCATTCTCTCCCCTACCTGTTACGTATGTGGAGGAAACAGCAAGCCCTCCAAAACCCACCACAAACCCACTGTACCCACATCTAGGTGCCCCCTTCACCCGTAAGGGCTATGGTAGTAGTGTACAGTTGTAGGTAGTGGGTTTGGGGGGGTTGGGGGGCTCAGCACACAAGGAAAGGGAGCTAAGTATCTGGGAGCAATTTATGAAGTCCACTGCAGTGCCCCCTAGGGTGCCCGGTTGGTGTCCTGGCATGTCAGGGGGACCAATGCACTACAAATGCTGGCTCCTCCCACAACCAAATGGCTTGCATTTGGTCATTTCCAACATGGACATCTTTGGTTTCAAAAATTGCCAAAAATCAGAAACGTCCATATCTAGGGACGGCGAAAATTAAGGATTTGGATGTCCCTGATGGTATTTTCGAAATGAAAGATGGGTGTCCATCTTGTTTCGAAAATACAGGTTTCCCCGCTCCTAGATTTCGTTGTTTTGCAAGGATGTCCAAATCGCAACTTGGACGTCCCTTTCGAAAATGCCCCTCTAGATATATCTAGATGTACCACTGGCTGCCTTTAGGAGTGGGAAGGGGCAATTTTTGAAACTGTCATTCTTCACAGGTAAATAGGATTTGACTCTAATTATCCAAGAAAACAACAGGGCAGTCTATCTGCAAGATCCAAGATGGTGACACAAAAAGCAGAACACATGAAAAAATCTATATGAAGATGAATTTATTCAACCAACAATGCCTGACACAGGCCATGTTTCGACCATAAATAGGCTGCCTCAGGGGCAAATTATGTTGAGAACTGGATACTTCTTCACATATGTGTTGTAACTCATATGACTGCACTCATATGACAAGGGAATCCACACGATGGCTCCATGAATCCAACGTTATTGCTGGTTGAATAAATTCATCTTCATATAGATTTTCTCATCTGTTCTGCTTTTTGTGTCACCATTTTGGATTTATCCTCCATCCCCCTGGATTCTATATAATGTAACCAAAATTGTGTGCATAAATCCAGTCGTATTCTGGATTTGCTCATGCAATTTAATTACTTGACAAGCCAATCAGCGCCAATAAGTGTGCTGTCAAAAAGGGGATGTGGCCATTGGTGTGGAATGGGTGGACCATGAGCATTCTGAAAATCTACACACATGGTTATAGAATACATCTGCTCCATGCCTAACTTAGGTACCGGTATTTACACCAAATTTTACTTGGCGTACATGGACGTGCCTAGAGATCGGCACAGGCATGGCCGCTAGGTGTATTCTATATACTGGCTAGTCATATTCTATAAACTGCGCCTAAATCTAGGCATAATTTACAGAATACGCCTAGGTGGAAATATTTTCAATGCTGATTTTTCAGGTGCCGTATATAGAATCTAGTCCCATGTGCCCAAACACATCCTTTCATCTTTTTCTTTTATCTATTCATTCCTCCTTGTGAAGGATGCTCAGCCATCCTCTCTCTCACCATTTTCCATAAGCCACTTTGATATTTAGCATTTCTTATAATTTGACTGTCAAGCACTTGAATAAAGGTATAAGAACATAAGAATAGCCATACTGGGTCAGACTAATGATCTATCTAGCCCAGTATCCTGCTTCCAGCAGTGGCCAATCCATGTCACAAGTACCTGGCAGAAACCCGATTAGCAGCAACATTCCATTCTACCAATCCCAGGACAAGCAGTGACTTCCCCATGTCTGTCTCAATAGGAGACTATGAACATTTCCTCCAGGAACTTGTCCAAATCTTTTTTAAACCCAGATACGCTAACCACCATTACCCATATCCTCTGGCAACAAGTTCTAGAGCTTAATAATTCTTTGAATTAAAAACATATTTCCTTCTATTTGTTTTAAAAGTATTTCCATGTAATTTCATTGAATGTTCGTTCCCTGGTCTTTGTACTTTTTGAAACAGTGAAAAATTGATTCACTTTTACCTGTTCTACATCGCTCAGGATTTTATAGACCTCAATTATATCCCCCCCTTAGCCATCGCTTTTCCACCTGAAGAGCCCTAACTAACGTCTTTAGCCTTTCCTCACATGGGGGGAGTTCCATCATTTTGGTCACTCTTCTTTGAACCTTTTCTAATTCCACTACATCTTTTTTTTAGATACGGTGACCAGAATTGAACACAATACTGAAAGTGAGGTCAAACCATAGAGTGATACAGAGGCATTAGAATATTCTTGGTCTTATTCTGCATCCCTTTCCTAATAATTCCTAGCATCCTGTTTGCTTTATTGGCCACTGCTGCGTACTGGGCAGAATATTTCAGAGTTTTGTCTACAGTGACACCTAGATCCTTTTCTTGAAGGCTGACTCCTAAGGTGGACCCTAGCATCAGGTAACTTTGATTTGGATTATTCTTCCCAATGTGCATCACTTTGCGTTTGTCCACATTAAGGAGGTGCTAGCGTTTTTAGCGCACGCTAATATTTAAGGTGCACTAAATGTTAGAGACGCCCATAGGAGTATATGGGCATCTCTAACATTTAGCACACCCTAAATATTAGTGCAAGCTAAAAACGCTAGCACGCCTTAGTAAAAGAGGCCCTAAATTTAATCTGCCATTTGGATGCCCAGTCTTCCTGCAATTTTTCACAATCCGCATGTGTTTTGATAACTTTGAATAGTTTTGTGTCATCTGCAAATTTAATCACCTCACTCGTTGTTCCATTTTCCAGATCATTTATAAATATGTTAAATAGCACCAGTCCCAGTACAGATCCCTGCGGCACTCCACTATTCACCCTCCTCCGTTGAGAAAAATGGCCATTTAACCCTACCCTCTGTTTTCTGTCTGAGAACAGTCATGACAATTTTTCTTAGAGCAAATGCAAGAAAAATATACCTCACAGAATTTGCAAATTCCCCACTAAGGTTTGTCCTGCTAATACAAGCTCACAACTGACTCAGGGTCATGTGGAACAGATATACAGTGGTGGAAATAAGTATTTGATCCCTTGCTGATTTTGTAAGTTTGCCCACTGACAAAGACATGAGCAGCCCATAATTGAAGGGTAGGTTATTGGTAACAGTGAGAGATAGCACATCACAAATTAAATCCGGAAAATCACATTGTGGAAAGTATATGAATTTATTTGCATTCTGCAGAGGGAAATAAGTATTTAATCCCTCTGGCAAACAAGACCTAATACTTGGTGGCAAAACCCTTGTTGGCAAGCACAGCGGTCAGACGTCTTCTGTAGTTGATGATGAGGTTTGCACACATATCAGGAGGAATTTTGGTCCACTCCTCTTTGCAGATCATCTCTAAATCATTAAGAGTTCTGGGCTGTCGCTTGGCAACTCGCAGCTTCAGCTCCCTCCATAAGTTTTCAATGGGATTAAGGTCTGGTGACTGGCTAGGCCACTCCATGACCCTAATGTGCTTCTTCCTGAGCCACTCCTTTGTTGCCTTGGCTGTATGTTTTGGGTCATTGTCGTGCTGGAAGACCCAGCCACGACCCATTTTTAAGGCCCTGGCGGAGGGAAGGAGGTTGTCGCTCAGAATTGTACGGTACATGGCCCCATCCATTCTCCCATTGATGCGGTGAAGTAGTCCTGTGCCCTTAGCAGAGAAACACCCCCAAAACATGACATTTCCACCTCCATGCTTGACAGTGGGGACGGTGTTCTTTGGGTCATAGGCAGCATTTCTCTTCCTCCAAACACGGCGAGTTGAGTTTGTTGGATTATTTGTAGTAAATAATTAGCAGATCTTAGTACACACAGCTTCAGCTTTAGAAATGTTAATTTCTTTCTTCATCTCTCTCTCATTCACCCCTGAATAATTCACTGCTGAGTCACTTTAAAGTTGAAGTAACAAAACATCTGTTTACTCACAGTTTGTAGTTTGATTATAATCAGACAGGCTTATATATACATATTACTATACATTTGTATTATCAGCTCTTTCCATGTGCTTAGATGGTAATGGATGCTCACACCACCATAGATCCTCTCAGGTTAGGAGAGATCATGAGCTCCATGTGCTCCATGTGCTGCATGTGCTGCATCTAAACCCCCACAGGAAGTTGCATAGCTGTGTGACCTCTCTAAGTAATTCACATCAGAGGTCACAGAGTAATCACAGAGAAATAATAGGTGACAGGCAATGCATGTAAAATACAATTACATTCCAACAAACCCCTTCTCATGCATAACTGTCATGCAATTATTTATTCATACAAAGTCCAAGCTTTATACGCAGATTCACAAAATGTTCTCTGGGTAACGGTTTGGTCATGATGTCAGCTGTCATCTCACTGGTGTGACAATAGTGTAGACTGATGACCCCTTCTTTCGCCAACTCTCGCACGTTGTGGTATTTCGTTGCAATGTGCTTGGTGCGTGACTGAACCTTGTCATTCTGTGACAGTCGGATGCAGCTCTGATTATCTTCCATTATCTGGATTGGTCTCTTTTCAGC
Organism: Microcaecilia unicolor; assembly: GCF_901765095.1. NCBI lineage: Eukaryota > Metazoa > Chordata > Amphibia > Gymnophiona > Siphonopidae > Microcaecilia > Microcaecilia unicolor. Next base: position 147,951,391 of record NC_044034.1, read on the forward strand.
TATACCAAAATCCAGCATAAGTTTTTCAATCCACATCAGTTCTCTGCACGCTTCCGATACGGCCACATATTCAGCTTCTGTAGAAGACAAACTCACAATACTTTGTTTATGACTGGCCCATGAAATTTGTACATTTCCATACATAAACACATATCCACTTGTGGATTTATAATCAGAATGATCCCCTGCCCAATCTGAATCACAGTAACATATTAGTTTTGGATTACTATTGGCTGAAATCTTTAATTTACAATCAATGGTACCCTTTAAATACCTTACCATCCTTTTAACTGCAGTCCAATCTGATTTGGTAGGTGAGCTGACCCTTCTGCTCAAAATTCCTACTGCATTTGCTATATCAGCCCTGTATGTGGTAGCTAGATATAAAAGCTTACCTATGGCTGATCTATATTGGATGTTATCTGGTAAAGGTTCTCTTACTGTTTCATCCTTCAGAAAATCAGTGATCATGGGAGTGCTTACAACTTGGGCATCTTGCATACCTAAACTTTCAATAAGCTCATTTATTTTCTGCTTCTGGCTTAGAAGATAAGAACCATCATTTTGTTTCTCAATTTCTATACCAAGATAGTATGACACATTACCCAGTTCTTTTATCTCAACATTCAGGTTTAAACACTTTACAATGTCCTTATACTCTTGCTCACTTTCGCTTGCAATGAGCAGATCATCAACAAAAGCTAAAATGTATGCATATTGTCCATTTGTGCACCTAGTGTACAAGCATTTATCTGCTTCACCTTGCTTAAATCCTAAATTTGTCAATATTTCATGCAATTTTTCATTCCAACATTTTGCACTTTGCTTTAATCCATAAAGACCTTTGTTTAATTTACACACTAGCTGTCTTTGTTTTGTATTTATGAAACCTGTTGGTTGTTCCATGTACAAGTCTTCAGTTATTTCTCCATGAAGAAACGCTGTTTTCACATCAATGTGGTTGACTTGCATGCCTTTTGAGACTGCAATGCTCAGAAGTGTTCTGATTGTCGTGTGTTTCACTACAGGTGCAAACACTTCATCAAAATCTTCTCCATATTTTTGAAGATATCCCTTTGCCACTAATCTGGCTTTATACCTTTCCACTTTTCCTTGTGCATTCCTTTTTAACTTGAATACCCATTTGCATCCTATAGCTTTCTTGCCAGGAGGTAATTTTGTAAGAATCCAAGTATTATTTTTATCCAATGCATCAATTTCTTCTTGTGCAGCTTTATGCCATTCAGCAGCTTCTTCTGCTGGCATTTTCTCAATCTCATCCCATGTTAAGGGCTCTTGAGCTTCTGCTGACTTTGTTAGGTAAGACAGTCTTGGGGGTGGAACACCTTTGTTTTCCCTGGATGAGCGTCTGACAACAGGTTGGTCTGACCTTTCCGCATCCTCTAAATCTGAGAGTTCTTCTCCAATTGATTCCCCTTCTCCAACTGTACTGTCTTCTTCAATGATCCTTTCTGTGTCTGCTTCCTCTGCCTGTTCCTCGTTAGATACAGATGAGTTGCTTTCAGACATCTGCCTTGGTATGGCATTTATATACACTGGCATGTCTATTATGGTTCTAGTTTCATATTCTGGATGATAAGGCTCATCTGGGATAATCCAGCCTTTATCAACCCTTTTGTTTTCATCAAAATATGTAACATGTCTTATGCCAACAATGCCAGTTTTCAGATTCAAAATTCTATATCCTTTGTGTCCTGGAGTATAGCCAACTAAAATGCCCCTTTCTGTTGTGGAATCCAGCTTATGCCTTCTTTGCTTTGGTACATGAGCATATGCTGTACTTCCAAATGTTCTTATGTGTGACAGGTTTGGCTTCCTACCATGCCATGTCTCATGTGGTGTGCGCTCAGCGCCTTTAGTTGGCATTCTGTTTTGTAGGTACACTGCTGTGAGAATGGCTTCCCCCCATAGTCTTTTAGGGAGATTGCTATCTGACAGCATACATCTGGTCATTTCCACAAGTGACCTAAATTTTCTCTCTGCAACAGAATTTTGCTCTGGTGTATAAGCTACTGTTGTGATATGTTGAATGCCTTCTTGTTCTAGAAATGTGCACATGCTTTGTGAAGTGAACTCACCACCATTGTCGGTCTGAAGAACCTTTGGTTTTCTTTCAAATTTATTGCTCACCATGGCTACGTATTTCTTCAGCATGTCTGTGACTTGACTTTTTTCTTTCAGCAAATAGGCCACACAATATCTAGAGAAATCATCCAAGAATATTAGCACAAATCTGTTATTTCCCAATGATGGGATATTAAATGGTCCACATAAGTCACTGTGTATTAAGTCCAGTACTTTATTACTCCTATTTCCTGTGTATGCAGGAAATGAGGGTCTCACACCTTTTTGAGTAACACAGTCTATGCATTTCTCCATTTTACCAGCATCTGCACTTATCTGAATGCCGGTGGCCAGTTGCTTACTGTAAAGATCCTGGATCACCTTAGAATCACGATGTCCCAGGCGGCGGTGCCAGATTTCCAGACTACATTTACCATCATTCTTCCTTACTTGCGCCATATGTGAGGCTTCACCTGAAATGTTCAGCTTATAAACATCATTATGCATAAAAGCTTCAGCATACACTTCATCATTTTTAGAGATTGTGCACTTACTGTTTTCAAAATGAATCACAAATCCCTTCTTATCTAATGTAGATACACTAAGCATATTACAAACTGCTTGGGGAATATACAAGACATCACTTACAGGAATTTCTTTAACTTCATTAGACACTTTGCATTTTAAGAATCCAATACCTTTTGCTTGGATCTTAGCAGTCCCTGCGTTTGCAGTTTTAAGAATACCTTCCTCTGGACACATTTCCTGAAAGAAATCCTTACAATTGGTTAAATGGCATGTGCTCCCTGAATCCAAAATCCAAGTACTTTCATTTGAATTATTATTTACCATAGTCAAAGATTTTTCTGCCATTAGAAAGCCCTTGTGTTTATCTTTGTCCTTCATACATTTCCTGGTTTGAAAATTCTTTAGTTCCATTGGCTTAGGTGAGCTAGAGGGAGTGTTTTGTGTTTCCTTACACCATTTAGATACATGTCCCTCCTTTCCACATGAGTAGCAAATCAGCTTGCCCTTGGGTGGAGTTTTCCCATAGCTCCGCCTTCCTCTGTTCTTTGCCAAGAAATTTGTTTCATTTCTCTCTGACTGACTTTGAGAACACATCTCCTCAGAATCATTTATTATGCATTCCTGCCTTAGTTTTGATGTTGTCTGTTCAAAAGATTGCCCTTCAATGGCCTCATTTACAGACCTAAAAACATCAAACTTCTTTGATAGTGAGGTAAAAAGAAATGCTCTTTTCAATGCATCACACATGGGAATTCCAGAAAGTTCTAACTTTTGAAATGAAGACATAAGATGCATAATGTGATCATTACATTTACTTTTATCCCTTAATTTGGTTTCATTCAACTCTGCTAACCAAATTGGTTGCTGCTTTGCATATGTAGTTGCATAAATAGTTCTCAGTTTATATAAAATGTCCTTTGGTGTATCTTTTCCCTCCACTAATATGGCTTGTTTCTCTGAGAGAGCTTCCAAAAGCATGCACTTCACATAATAGTTTGCATTGTCCCATTCAGCCATATTTTCAGCTGTTCTGTCTTGGTCTAAGCATATATTTAATCCTTTTGCTCGAAGGAGACATATGAATCTTAGTTCCCACTGCTGATAATTAAACTCAGTTAATTTTGGCACCTTGAGAGAATAGAAAAATGGTGAATTTCCTCCCTCAGCCATTTTCTTAGCCTTCTGTCTGCTGTGTGGGGGGAGAGAGAGACAGACTGAATCTTTCCTTTAAAACTTAAGAGAAAAATGTGGCCTTTTTTTCTGCCTGGTAATATTTCTCTTCTTTTTCAATTCCTGGACCCTGGGCCCATAACCCTTTTGTTGGATTATTTGTAGTAAATAATTAGCAGATCTTAGTACACACAGCTTCAGCTTTAGAAATGTTAATTTCTTTCTTCATCTCTCTCTCATTCACCCCTGAATAATTCACTGCTGAGTCACTTTAAAGTTGAAGTAACAAAACATCTGTTTACTCACAGTTTGTAGTTTGATTATAATCAGACAGGCTTATATATACATATTACTATACATTTGTATTATCAGCTCTTTCCATGTGCTTAGATGGTAATGGATGCTCACACCACCATAGATCCTCTCAGGTTAGGAGAGATCATGAGCTCCATGTGCTCCATGTGCTGCATGTGCTGCATCTAAACCCCCACAGGAAGTTGCATAGCTGTGTGACCTCTCTAAGTAATTCACATCAGAGGTCACAGAGTAATCACAGAGAAATAATAGGTGACAGGCAATGCATGTAAAATACAATTACATTCCAACAGAGTTCATGCCAAAGAGCTCAATTTTTGTCTCATCTGACCACAGCACCTTCTCCCAATCACTCTCGGCATCATCCAGGTGTTCACTGGCAAACTTCAGACGGGCCGTCACATGTGCCTTCCGGAGCAGGGGGACCTTGCGGGCACTGCAGGATTGCAATCCGTTATGTCGTAATGTGTTACCAATGGTTTTCGTGGTGACAGTGGTCCCAGCTGCCTTGAGATCATTGACAAGTTCCCCCCTTGTAGTTGTAGGCTGATTTCTAACCTTCCTCATGATCAAGGATACCCCACGAGGTGAGATTTTGCGTGGAGCCCCAGATCTTTGTCGATTGACAGTCATTTTGTACTTCTTCCATTTTCTTACTATGGCACCAACAGTTGTCTCCTTCTCGCCCAGCGTCTTACTGATGGTTTTGTAGCCCATTCCAGCCTTGTGCAGGTGTATGATCTTGTCCCTGACATCCTTAGACAGCTCCTTGCTCTTGGCCATTTTGTAGAGGTTAGAGTCTGACTGATTCACTGAGTCTGTGGACAGGTGTCTTTCATACAGGTGACCATTGCCGACAGCTGTCTGTCATGCAGGTAACGAGTTGATTTGGAGCATCTACCTGGTCTGTAGGGGCCAGATCTCTTACTGGTTGGTGGGGGATCAAATACTTATTTCCCTCTGCAGAATGCAAATAAATTCATATACTTTCCACAATGTGATTTTACGGATTTAATTTGTGATGTGCTATCTCTCACTGTTACCAATAACCTACCCTTCAATTATGGGCTGCTCATGTCTTTGTCAGTGGGCAAACTTACAAAATCAGCAAGGGATCAAATACTTATTTCCACCACTGTATCACCAGTTTAGCAGGTCCCATCTACATGATGTGATATCCACAATGAGAAATGAGAATACCTCACAAAATTGATATCTGCCAGGATGATTTGCTCATAGAAAACCATGCTAAGACACAACTACTTTGCAGAGGATTAGAGAAGAGATTTTTTTTTTTTTTCATGCAAATAGCCACTTGCAGGAAAGGAGCAATGCAGCACTTTTTTAGATCAAAATTCTTACATCAATATCAACTTAAAAACCAGAAATTATCTTAGCAAGCATTTTAAACCAGGCATTATCTTAGCAAGAGTGTTCCCACATAGAAAAACATATTAGGGATCATGATCCACCCCCACAAAATGTGCACATTGGGATGGCTTCCATGGATCCCACATAGACTGTCTCTGATGAACACAATATACTGTGCACAAGCATATGAATATCCATCTGGCTCTATTAACAGTTTGCTGTACAGACACTTCATAAGCTACAATTTAATTAATTATTAATAAAGAGCAGTAACCGCGCTGCCTCAACCCTTCTGATCCTCCGACCTCCTTCTCAGAGAGCTGTATGGGGAATTCTTCACAGACAGAGAGGAAATCTTCTATTTATAGCCAGGTCATATGCCTTCCACTACTCTACAGACATAAGCAAAATGGAAAAATCTCTTCCTACCCTTCCTCTTTATATCTGGCATACCCAGCTTGTTCTTACAACTGTCAGAAACCAGATTCACATATGTGGTAACAATTAAAAAAAAATTAAAATCTGTAACAAATGTCAACCTTTGAGCAAGCTGCAGCATTTCTTGTTTCTTTTGCATTTGCCATATAGAACTAGGGTGGAAAGAAACATAAGTGTGTTGCTTAGGGCTGGATTATATAAATGGTGCTCAAAAATGTGTGCAGGAAAAGATCAGTGCTAAGCGTGATCCTAAAGAGGGTGCATGTCCTTTATAGAATCATGCTTAGTGCTGATTCCCGTGCCCTAACATTTGGTGCCAGACTTACACCTGCTGAAACCTGGTGTAAATGCTGGTCAGAGCTGGCTTAATCATTGAACCAAGTGAGGCTCTGGCCCAGGGCATAGGTGATTAATGGTGCCAAAATACCCAGCCTCTGAGCTCATCTGGACTACAGGTTAAGCCTTTTGTTCTCCCCACAACCCCCCCCCCCCCCCCCTTTCAGATCTAGAGAGGAGAGGGAAAGAGAGACTGGACTAGGGGAGGAGAGAGATGTAAATCCAAGGGAGGGAGAGATAATGAGCACATGTAGAGGGAGGAAGGGAGTGCCGGAGGTGATGCGATGGAGTGGGGTGGGGGTGTGCCACCTAAGCAAGTTGGTTTAGGGTACCACTACCCCTTAATCCAGCCCTGATGCTGGCGCCCAAGTGGGGAACAGAGACTTGGTATTCTGTAACAACATGAGTGACTTTTCAGAATGTCCCTGACACGCCCATCTCTCTCCCATGACCACACCCCCTTTTGATTTGCATGTGATGGGGTTTGTGTGCCTTGTGTTATAGAATAGCACAGCAAGATGAGTGTCCACTTTCTAATTGGTGCTAATTAGCATAAATAATTGCTTGTTAGTGGCCAATCATTGCTCATTAATGGTTCATAAGCCAGTTAAGTTGTGTGCGCATCTCGGGATCATGCCCAAATTTTGGTGCCATATATATAATCCAGGGGTTAGTGTGTTGTGGATCATTTCTCCATCTCTACTCATTTCAATATTCCTTTGTAGGTCTGATCTGTAAAACTGATACCGTACTCAAGGGGAGGGGGGAGTCACCAGAGATCTGTGCACAGGGCCGTGCCAAGGGTCTCTGGCGCCCCCCCTGCAGACTACCAGTTGGCGCCCCCCCCCCCCCCCGCACCTGCCTGGCTCCAAGGCAGCGATTCCCCTCTCTCCCCTGCCCTCCCGCTCCCATGTAGGAACTGCCCGCCCTCTTCTCCCCCCCAAGATCCCTTTCCTTTTTTTTTTCTTTTAAATTTACCTTCCTCTGGCAGCGCAGCGTCAGTGAAGGAGGCGGCGCTCCCAGTCCCGACGTCTCTAGCCTTCCCTTGTTCGCTGCTCACTGCCCCGCCTTCTTCTGACGTCACTTTGGGCTCAGGCCCACCCAGTAGCAGCACACCTATGATGTGGCTGTCAGGGATCCCTAAGCCTCACCAGCCAAAAACTCCCAACAACTGTCCCTCCTGCATACCTAGTAAATAGCAGATCTTCGCGAGCAGCGGCTGATACATACTATTTGCACCAGCCCCACAGCCTTCCCTCTGATGTATTCCCACCTATGCGGAAACAGGAAGTTGCATCAGAAGGAAGGCTGTGGGTCCAACATGAGCAGTTGCTGCATGCGAGGGAGGGAGGATGTTTGAGAGACCAAATGGCATGCAGGCGAGAGAGGGAGAGACCAAATCACTTGTGGGCCAGGGCAAAGTTATTCTGCCCACCCATCCTGGGCCCAGGCCCACCCAAAATTGGGTGTCTGGCTACACCCCTGACCCAGATAAGCCATATTCAGGGCTGGCTCAACCACCAGGCAAGACTATGTGGTCACCTAGGGCAGCAGCTTCTAGGGGGCAGCAAAGAGCAACTGCAGTAAGAACAAAACAATAGATTCTGATAGCCAGACAAACTCAAAGAGCCATCAACACAAACTTTTACTTGCAGAATGGGTACACAGTTTTTAAATAGCCCATTAGGCTAGGTAAATGACTTTGGAAAACTGCCCTCATTATTTGTGTGTGTGATACATACACACAGGCAACAAAGTTTAATATTTACATAAGAACAGCCATACTGAGTCAGACCAATGGTCCATCCTGCCCAATATCCTGCTTCCAGCAGTGGCCAATCCAGGTCACAAGTACCTGGCAGAATCCCAAAGAGCAGTAAGATTCCATACAGAATCCCAAAGAGCAGCAAGATTCCATGCTACCGATCCCAGGGCAAGCAGTAGCTTCCTCAATGTCTATCTCAATAGCAGAGTATTGATTCTTCCTCTAGGAACTTGTCCAAACTTTTTAAAAGTAGATATGCTAACTGCTGTTACCACATCCTCCGGCAACAAGTTCCAGAGCTTAATTATTGGTTGAGTGAAAAAAATATTTCTTCTTATTCATTATAAAAGTATTACCATGATGTCTTGGAAAGGGAGCAGATTACGGGCATGACAGTTAATTGGGGGCAAGCACAATGCTGAAGGTTTGCCTAGGGTGCCCAAACTTTGCACCAACTCTGCCCATAACTGCTGCAACTCTGCTCGCCCCTCCCTCTCCTCCATGTACTAATGTAGTAAGTATTCTTACAGAATTACTACTACTACTACTATTTAGCATTTCTATAGCGCTACAAAGCGTACGCAGAGCTGCACAAACATAGAAGAAAGACAGTCCCTGCTCAAAGAGCTTACAATCTAGTAGACAAAAAATAAAGCAAACAAATCAATTAATGTGTAGAGGAAAGAGGAGAGGAGGGTAGGTGGAGGCAAGTGGATACAAGTGGTTACGAGTCAAAAGCAACGTTAAAGAGGTGGACTTTCAATCTAGATTTAAAGATGGTCAAGGATGGGGCAAGACGTAGGGGCTCAGGAAGTCTATTCCAGGCATAGGGCGCAGCAAGACAGAAGGAGCGAAGTCTGGAGTTGGCAGTAGCGGAGAAGGGAACAGATAAGAAGGATTTATCCAGGGAACGGAGTGCACGGGAAGGGGTGTAGGGAAGGACGAATGTGGAGAGATACTGGGGAGCAGCAGATTGAGTACATTTATAGGTTAGTAGAAGAAGTTTGAACAGGATGCGAAAACGGATAGGGAGCCAGTGAAGTGACCAAAGGAGAGGGGTAGTATGAGTAAAGCGACCCTGGCGGAAGATGAGACGGGCAGCAGAGTTTTGAACCGACTGGAGAGGGGAGAGGTGACTAAGTGGGAGGCCAGCAAGAAGCAGATTGCAGTAGTCTAAACGAGAGGTGACAAGGGTGTGGATGAGGGTTTTGGTAGAGTGCTCGGAAAGAAAGGGGCGGATTTTACGGATGTTGTAAAGAAAGAAATGACAGGTCTTGGCGATCTGCTGGATCTGAGCAGAGAAGGAGAGAGAAGAGTCAAAGATGACCCCAAGGTTTCGAGCTGAGGAGACAGGGAGAATGAGAGAGCCATCAACAGAAATAGAAAACGGGGGGAGCGGGGAGGTGGGTTTGGGGAGAAAATGAGAAGCTCGGTTTTGGTCATATTTAATTTCAGGTGGCGTTGAGACATCCAGACAGCAATGTCAGACAAGCACGCTGAATTCAATTGAGTTTCTTTGTCAAGATGTTTCCCTAATTAAATATTGCTGCCTAGGATTCAGTAAACTACCGGCTTTAAGATATGTCACTATGGGGCCCTTTTAACTAAAGCTTAGCATGTGCTATGTGCCATATGGCCCATAGGTATAAAATAGGACATGCAGCATTTAACGCTCACTAATGTCTGTTAACATGCACTAAGTTTTAGTAAAAGGGCCCCTATGTACAATTCAGTAATGTTTCCATTACTGTGTCAGACAAGCAGGTCTATGGTGTTCTGCTTTCTATTCTATCTATCTACCTTTGTGAAGCAATATTCCAGCAGCTGGGCTGACAGTGTACTATAATGCTTCCAGCTCAGATTTCCTATTCACCATTGATAATGTGACCTTGGATTAGTCCCTGGACTTTTCATTTTCTCTTTTAAACTCAGATTATCAGTTCCGTAAGGCAGGGACAACATCTTTTCTGGAGCCATGTACTCTGGAGAAGCTACTGAAATAATAGATGTTGTCTCATATGGGTTCAGTAAAATAAACATGGACTGATAATATCAGGTTATATCATTCCTCTGGAGGAAAATGTAACATTCAGAAAACTCCAGTGCCATCTGGCTACATGCACTAGAGCCTTCTGTGTTCATTTAAGTTCCTACTATATTTCGGAGGCATAACAGCATAAGACAAAATGCTCCTTGAATAATCTTTAAATTGTTTCTATTGTTTTGGTTTGGAGCACATAGATTTGAAATTGTCAAGTCTAAGAGGCCTGGGGAGCACATCTGAATTCCCATTACCAGAGGCAGTTAACAAAAATGGTCAGTGCTGAGGAATTTCATAGTGAAAATTAAAAACCAAATTGTTCGGTATCCACAGAACAGCAAATGACAAGTGTGAAACCCACAGAGTCTGATTTAAAAGTCTCGTTCTGTTCAAAGAAATTTAGCATTGAGCTTTTTCAGTAAAAAGGACCAAACAGCAGTAATGCGGAAATGATTCCTATCACGAGGTCACATAGCGTGCTTTTTTATAAGTTAGTATGTAATCAATCTTAAATATCTATCCACTTGCACAAGTGCTCGCCTATAAAAGGGGTTTCCTCACTTCGCAGATGCCCACTGAATACAAACATTGTTCTATCTTACAACTATGTACCGAGGATGAAGTCTGGAGGCAACCCAAGTGCCAGACAGTGCTTGGCAAAGTCAAGCTCTGTTTTACCATGTTATGCAAATGAGGAGAAGAAGCTCAGCGCCATATGCTCCTATCAGATGGTCAGTATAAAATATTCTGATAAAAAGGCACTCCCTGACCTCAGCAATTTTCCAACAAGAAATGGATAAACCCAGAAACTTGCTCAGAAATTAAAAGTTTCACATGTTTGCAAGGCCAATACAATCCCACCATCATATGCCTCGGTTGCATTATGAAATCTTGTCACCAGATGTTCTCTTTATTACCTATTATTATCAAGGTCTCAAATCTGAACACCCAAGAGACAATGTGGTCTGACCTCAATATACAATTATCGAACTGAACATTCTTCCTTGGGCTCCTCCAAATATAGTCATTGAATTTCTTTTGTAAGAGTGGGAGATTACCAAAATGTTAGTCACTTGGTAGAATGAGCTCTGCACAATGCTTAGCCAATCATTGCTAAAAATGTCTTGATGCTAGATAACTCACTGAGGGGTCTTTTTACTAAGCTGTGGTAAAGGGGGACCTGCGCTAGCCTCAGTGCATGTTTTTGACACGTACTGAGGTTTACCACAGCAGGTAAAAGGCTGTCTTTTTTTTCTCAAAAAGAAATGGCCATGCAGTAAGTGAACCGCTTGCTGCACGGCCATTTCAGGGGGGGGGGGAGCGTTTGGGCTGCCATGCTAACCCGGCGGTAACCGGGCAGTGATTACCGCCGGGTAAGCACTGGTGCTACAAAAATAGAAAATATTTTTGTAGCGCCGGAAACGGCACACACTGGGGGTGGGAACTACTGCCGGGCTCCTGCAGTAGCTCGGTCGTAGTTCCAGATTAGCGCGTGGCAAGCCTGTTGCTGCGTGCCAACCCTTTAGTAAAAGGGGCCCCTGAATTAGTAAACCTTATTATAGACCACAGAATCCAAGAAATGACAGCGATACTGTATATTTATTTACTTATTTATTTGCTGCATTTGTATCCCACATTTTCCCACCTATTTGCAGGCTCAATGTGGCTTACATTGTTCCGTTATGGCGATCGCCATTCCAGAGTGAGAGATATAAGTGGTATTACATAAAGATCATGAGTGACATAGTAGGTTAATCAAACAAGTATAAAGAGATCACAATTCGGGATAAGAGAAAGTAGTATATATAGCCTGAGTTCACTCCATGATGGTGCTAGTGACCCCACACTCTGTATAAGAATGCAAAAACACTGGGGTCCTTTTACTAAGCAGCGGTAAAACATGGCCTTAGAGTACCCTTATGCAGGTCTTTATTTACCACAGCCAGAAAATGGCTGATTTTCCATTTTTCCAATTAATGGCTATGTGCTAATATTGCTGTAGGGACGCAGCCAATCACAAAAATTAGCACGCGAGACCTTACCTAAGAGCTCATGCGCTATTCACGCACTAATCAGTTAGCATGCGGTACAGTGGCTACGCTGATTCCCACTGCCAAGCTCCACACTCCACCTACAGCCAGCCACTCTCCCTCTGAAAAAAATTCTAAAATATTTTTTTGCACATAGTTTAAACACGCACATTTTGGTTTTACCACAGGATGCCTCATTGTGGCCCACAGTAAGCTCTTTTAAGAGTATGCAGTATGCATGTGCTAGCGCTTAAGAACATAAGAATAGCCTTACTAAGCCAGACCAATGATCCATGTAGCCCAGTATCCTGCTTCCAACAGTGGCCAATCCAGGTCACAAGTACCTGGTAGAATCCCAAAGAGTAACAAGATTCCGGAATCCCAAAGAGTAGCAAGATTCCATGCTACCAATCTCAGGGACAGCAGTGGCTTTCCTCATTTCTATCTCAATAGCAGACTAGGAACTTTTCCTCTGGGGGTCCTTATTAAAAGGACCCCTGAATGTGCTCTCAGTTCTAGAAAAGTAGCATGAGTTAGGAAAAAATAATCTTGGTATAAGATTTTTTCATTATAATAATTGTCATTTTAGCCATTAATTTTCTTGAAAAGATGAGTTTTGTTAACTTTAACATAATTAAATATAAATAACAAAGCACATTTACTAGGCAATTCCCACAAAACATAATCAGGCATCGTTTTCTCCCTATCATAATTCCCCCACTGAGCTCTAAATCAGAGCCTATTATAATCATTGCAACTAAAAGAAGCGCGAGAAGCTCATTTTAGCTCTACACTTGGCATCTGGAATTGTCAGCTTGAGCTTCCTCTCCATGTCACAGTTCTTTCAACATTTCTGATGCAAAAGGAAGCTGTCAGAGTTATCCCTTCTTAAGGTTCAGCACCAGCGCTCTTGGCTCATATATACGCTTTGAAGTCATCCCTATAAAGTATACTTTCAAAGAGGTGTACTTTCTACAGAAGAATAGCTTGCGAAGAAATGAACTCTCTATACTGTTTGAATGTTATGTTTTAAGGGTAGTAAAAGGTAAAACAAAAATGCATAAATATGTGAACGCTAAAGCCAGACTCAGAGTAAAGTTCAGAGTAAAGTTTCAGAAAAATGCCATGGAGTTACACTGAAATCTCACCGCCGTCCGACCCGGTTCCGATCCTCATCTGTCCCATCTAGGAAGGGTTACATTTGCAACTTTTTTTTTAAAAGCTCTCCAGCCTGATTTCAGTTTTCAACATCAGTCAGTGAAGGTTGGGGGTAGGGGAGCGCTGCTTCTGTTTGTGTATTATAGCATGCACGAAAGACCGGACCTGACCCCAGAAGAGAACAAGCTATGCCTCACAGGCTCACGGAAACATTAAAAGGGCAATGGCAGGATTGTTTCTTTGTGTGCCTGCCGCAGGAAAAAACTCAAACCCAATTGCCCCCTCCCCCCTGCACCGATGGGTGGGGGGGGGGGGTAGCCTGGATTCAGTGCAACACCTATAATGCACAACAACAGAAGCGAAATGCTGTGCTGAAAATGTACCTTCCCATGACAGGAGGGGTTTTGAGCTAGCTGCATGCAAAGGTCGCCCTTGGGGCACCTCCTGCAGTTCCAAAAGCAAGCATCTAAATGGGATCGGCCACAAAACCCCGCCCCAGCTCTGCTCACCTGCCCTGGCAGCGGCCACGCAAGCCCACAGCAGCAGCACAAGGGCATCCATCGGTCCAGGAGTGCTGTACCCCGTGCGGGCTACCTGACAGCTCCGACACAGCTCTGGAGGAGCCCGAGTCCTCCTCCCACTCCTCCTCCTCCTCCTCCTGAGGCACAGACCACGGCTCCCTGCACCGAGGGGTAGGACTGGGGGTACTGGGCTGTCAGATCGTCCCATGACTCTCTCCTTCCCGGCCTCCTCCCTGCTGGGGCTGGGGTAGCTGGGCAGTCTCTGGGCTCAGCGAGTGGCAGCTGCTGGCAGGAGGCAGACAGCAGCTTCTGCAACCCAATCCCCTCCCCGCCTCCCCCTCCCCATGGATCCAGTTAGACCGATCCCTATCTATCCGAAAACTGGAGGCACCGGCAGAGTGCACGGCCGGGAGGTTGAATGGCTGTCAGTCTGTCAGTCCCGGAGACGGGAACGCAGCATCAGCTCGGTGCCCTTAGACCCTCATATGCCTGCGATTTCTACACAGAGCGGGCAGCTACTGGCATTTCGTGCCACAGACTGGCACATGTTTACCCCTGCTGGTGAAATCTTCACACACACACACACATTCCTCCAGCAAGATCTTTTCCACACTTCTTACTTTTTCATTCAGTGCTTAGCCCACTGGCAGAGGGGGGGGGCACCCTGTTAAGGATGCCAGTGCTATATTTGAGGTTCACCTTGGCCTTCCCTCTGAGGATCTGATGCAGAAGTAGAGTTATTAAAATACACCACTGCATGCACCCCGTATCGCTTTCTAGTGTGTTTTGGGTTGTTTGGGGGGGGGGGGGTTGGGGGGTATGATTTTTTTTTTTTTTTTTTTTTTTTGCTTTGCTTTGTCCAGATTTAGGCAAACAGTTCAGATATTTGTGATCTATATCAACCAATGGGATCCTTTTACTAAGCTGCAGTAAGCACTAACACATGCTGCAGGTTAAAATCCACTACTGTGGGGGTAACGCTGAGGTGGCCCACGGTAGTTTTGTGTTCCGCACGTGCTATTCAGATGCTAAAAGTAGAAAATATTTTTTAGCATTTGGGGGCATAATTGGGGGCGGAGAGTAGGTGTGTCCAGCGCTAATCAGTTAGAGCAGCTGCAATTGACTGGGGGGGGGGGGGGGGAAATCCACTGCTATTTCTGGGATAAGCAGCATAAAATGTATTCAGCTTTTGGGGGATCTTGCCAGGTATTTTTGTGACCTGGATTGGCCACTGTTGGAAACAGGATGCTGGGCTCGATGGACCTTTGGTCTGTCCCAGTGTGGCAATACTTATGTACTTATGCCATGTGCCAACTGAATAGCACATGGCTAGCATGCCAACCCTTAACACCTAGTAGATGGTGGAAAATAGGTGGCAGTAAGGGTTTCCCGCTAGTGGCCACATGCTGATAGGGAAATTATCATGTGGCCATTAATACAGAAAATGGGAAATGCGGTCATTTTACAGCTGTGCTAAAAGTGGCATCAGTATGCGGGAAAGCCCTGCACTTGTGATAACGCATGCCACTTTTTAACGCAATGAGGGGACCTTTTACCAAAGGGTTAGTGTGAGGCAACAGCAGGGCCACCAAGAGATTGGGCTGGGCCCCCACCGCTGCTGCTCCCCCGAGGTCATCGCCGCCCCCCTCCGTCCACCACCGGGCTGGGTCCTCCTGAATTAAAATCATAGTGCCTCACCTCGACCTCGCTCTGTGTGAAAGAAGCGCAGCAGCGGCAGTCTGCAGATCGCCTCCCTTCGGGCCTTCCCTCCCTGTGTCCCGCCCTGAAAGAAGCGCTGCAGTCTGCAGATCGCCTCCCTTCCAGCTTTCCCTCCCTGTGTCCCTCGAGGGTGGGACACAGGGAGGGAAGGCCCGAAGGGAGGCGATCTGCAGACTGTCGCTGCAGCGCTTCTTTCACACGGAGTGAGGTCGAGATGAGGCGCTATGATTTTAATTCAGGGGGTCCCAGCCCGGTGGTGGATGGAGGGAGGCGGATGAAAGGGACTGCGGCGCCGGGCCCCCCTTGGAGGCCCAGGCCTGGGGAATTTTGTCCCCCCTGCCCCCCCTCTCAGCGGCTCTGGGCAACAGGCTTGCGCACCAATCCAGAACTACCGCCTGTCTACCGTAGCACCGTACTTTTGTAGCACCAGCGCTTACCCGGTGGTCATCGGGCAGCGCCACATGCTGCTTGTTACTGCTGGGTTAGCACAGGAGTTGTCACCGCCACCTCAATGGGTGGTGGTTAGTTCTCCTCCCAAGCTGCCAAAATAGCCACATGGCAAGTAGTTCACGTACCGCATGGCCATTTCTTTTCCCCAAAAATGGCCACCCTGACACTAGTGCAGCCCCCTTTTACTGCAGCTTAGTAAAACGACCCCTGAGTAAAAGGGTCCCCAAAGACAATTATTATTTTTAGTAGAGAAAAAACTTTTCTTGTTAGCCTCTTGTAACGTCCATTTCAAAATGGTCTTTTTACTAAGCTGTAGTGAAAAGTGACCTTGGTGCACCCTTGCGTGGGATTTTTCCTGTGTGCCAGGGCCATTTTACTACAGCTGTTAAAATGGTCTTTAAAAAAAAAAATTGTATTCATTAATGACCATGCACTAATATTGCGATTAGCATGTAGCCATTTTTTCAAAATTAAAGCTCCTTTTACTAAGCTGGGGTAAATGATGGCTTTAGTGCACCCTTACGTGGGTCTTTCCCGTGTGCCAAGATCATTTTTACCATAACTGGAAAATGGCCGATTTCCCCTATTAATAGCCATTAGCGAATGGCTGTTAAAACAAATTAACACATGAGCACTTACTGATACCTATTTTGTAGGCAGTAAGGTCTCCCATGCTAATCAGCGTGCGTTAATTAAGCCAGTGGCATAGCTACGTGGGGCCACGGGGGCCTGGGCCCCCATAGATTTGGCCCTGGACCCCTTGCCAATGACCCTCTCGATCCCCCTCCCACCGCCAACCCTCCCCCACCACCGCCATTGCCGTCTGCTACCTTTGCTGGCGGGGGACCCCAACCCCCGCCAGCCGAGGTCCTCTTTTTCTGGCGCAAGGCTTCGTTCTGTTTCTGTGAGTCTGACGTCCTGCACGTACAACGTGCAGGACGTCAGACTCACAGAAACAGAAGGAAGCCTTGCGCCGGAAGAAGAGGACCTCGGCTGGCGGGGGTTGGGGTCCCCTGCCATCAAAGGTAGCAGACGGCAATGGCGGCGGTGGGGGAGGGTTGGCGGTGGGAGGGGGGATCAAGAGGGATGTCGGCAGGGGGGGTCATAAGTACATAAGTAATGCCACACTGGGAAAAGACCAAGGGTCCATCGAGCCCAGCATCCTGTCCACGACAGCGGCCAAGCCAGGCCAAGGGCACCTGGCAAGCTTCCCAAACGTACAAACATTCTATACATGTTATTCCTGGAATTGTGGATTTTTCCCATTTAGTAGTGGTTTATGGACTTGTCCTTTAGGAAACCGTCTAACCCCTTTTTAAACTCTGCCAAGCTAACCGCCTTCACCACTTTCTCCGGCAACGAATTCCAGAGTTTAATTATGCGTTGGGTGAAGAAGCATTTCCTCCGATTTGTTTTAAATCTACTACACTGTAGTTTCATCGCATGCCCCTAGTCTCAAAGTTGTTGGTGGCGGCAGTGACGGGGGGGGGGCTAAAATGTGCCCCCCTCACCTCGGGCTCTGGACCCCCCTCCTGCCGAAGTCTGGCTACGCCCCTGAATGTAGCAGTGCTGATTAATGCAGGAACACCCACTCTCTGCCCCCAGACACACCCTCCTCTGAGGAAAGATTTTTTTTTTTAATTTCGGGCACGGTTTGTGTGCACAGATTTGGAACTTACCGCAGGACACCTGAGCATGTGGCAAGCATGCACTACTGCTTACCGTGGCTTAGTAAAAGGGTCCCTTGGTGCACATACCATCACCCGTTTTGTAGGAAAGGCGCCTGCTATTCATAATATTTGTATGCTTTTTAGCTCTCCAGCCTGATTTCGGTTTTTAATGTCAGTCAGTAAAGGATGGGGGAGGGGGAGAGCTGCCTCTCTTTGTGTAAACGCACTTATAGGACAAGACTGGACCTGACCCCAGCAGAGAACAAGCTCTGCCTCACAGAAACATTAAAAGGTCAGCGGCAGGATTGTTTCTTTGTGTGCCTGCAGCAGGAAAACCCTCAAACCCAACTGCTCCCCCACCCCCAGCCTCTGGTGGGGTGTAGCCAGGATTCAACGGAGCAGCAATTCTGCACAATACAAGCCTGAAGCGAGATTATACTGTGCTGAAAATGTACCTTCCCTTGGCGGCGGGAGGGGCTTTGAGCTCCTGCCATCCTCTTGCAGAAAATCAGCTTTCAATGGCCGAATATTAATGTGACACCTTAAGAGATCCCAGATCCCAACACTACCCACTGCCTGGTACCATTCAAATATCTATGGGTAGACGTGACTGGCAACTCCGGCCATTCTGCAAGAGGAGACCAGCCATCAACCCAAAAGAGAGCCCCAAGAGTGCCCCGGCAGGGTTCAGTCACTGAATCTTCTTCACAAAACTTCCAGGGACCCTCAGCTCCTATCCTGCCTTCCTCCATTCCCAACTTTAGCCCAATTCTGGCATCCCCTCTCCAAAAAAAAAGCCGGTCCTGTCCTTGTCCCACTATCCAAAGTCCGGCTCATGTGCCTCGGGAGCTCAGGTCCAAGCAAGAGCCCTGCGGCCGGGGGTGGCCCTGCAATGCCTCCCTGGATCACCGATCTCCCTTCCCCTTCCTTCCGAGTAGCAGCAATTGCAACAACCCTCTGTGCAGCCCCCCAGCACCGGGCACTACCAGCCAGCTGCATGCAAAAGTCGCACCCGGGGACACGTCCTGCAGTTTCAAAGGCAAGAATCCAAACGAGACCAGCCCCAGCCCTGCTCACCTGCCCTGGCAGCGGCCACGCAAGCCCACAGCAGCAGCACAAGGGCATCCATGGGTCCAGTAGTGCTGTATCCCGTACGGGCTACCTGACAGCTCCGACACAGCTCTGGAGGAGCCCGAGTCCTCCTCCCACTCCTCCTCCTCCTCCTCCTCCTCCTCCCGAGGCACAGACCACGGCTCCCTGCACCGAGGGGTGAGATTAGGGGTGCTGGGCTGTCAGATCGTCCCGTGACTCTCTCCTTCCCGCTCCCCCTCCCCGCTGGGGCTGGGGGGGCTGGGCAGTCCGGGCTCAGAGAGTGGCAGCTGCTGGCAGGAGGCAGAGAGAGCAGCTTCTGCAACTGGTTCCCATCCCCGCCTCCCCCTCCCCGTGGATCCAGTTAGACTGAACCCAATCCGAAAGCTGGAGGCACCGGCAGAGTGCACGGCCGGGAGGCTGTCTGTCCGTTTGTCAGTCCAGGGGACGGGAGCGCAGCACTAGCTCGGTGCCCTTAGACCCTCACAAGCCTGAGATTTCTCCACAGCGGGAAACTGCAGGCATTTCGTGCCACAGACTGGCACATGTTTACCCCTGCTGGTGAAATCTTCACACACACTCCTCCTGCAAGATCTTTTCCACACTTCCTACTTTTATTCAGCGCTTAGACGGCTGGCAGAGGGGGGCACCCTGCCAAGGGATGCCAGTGCTATATTTGAGGTTCACCTTGCCCTTCCCTCTGAGGGTCTGATGCAGAATGAGACTTATTAAAATACAAAAGAAAAAAATCACACACAGCACTGCAAAAAGTCTGTTAGAGTTTTGAGGCTTATCTTTATTTTGAGCATATATATTTTTTTTATCCCCTTGCAGTTCTTTTTTCCTGTGTGGAGGAGTGGCTTAGTGGTTAGAGCACTGGTCTGGCAATCCAGAGGTGGCCAGTTCAAATTCCACTGCTGCTCCTTGTGATCTTGGGCAAGTCGCTTAATTCTCCATTGCCTCAGATGTGTGTGTGTGTGTGTAATCTGTATCAACCAATGCTAATTATTATTTTGGGGAGAATAAAAAAACTAAGCTACTGTAAAAAGTGGCTTTTGTGCACCTTTGCACAGGGGTTGCCGTAAAAATTGCCTTTTTCTTTTTATATATATTAATGGCTATGTGCTAGTGTGTGTACTGTTATCAGCACCCACTGTGTAGTCAGTAAGGGTCACACGCTGTTCCTGTGCAAATCAGTTACGGGCAGATGATCAAAAGCCCTGCGCTGTACCAAACAGCGCCCTAAAAATTGCGCCGGGACAGCGCAGGGCTTTTCTGCATCGATGATCAAAGATCAAAGATAATGCATGCAATCTAAGCAGCGTTATTATCTTTGATTATCATGTTTAAAGTACGGGAGAATTGAGCCGAGCATGCGCTCAGCACAATTCTCCCGCACTTGTTTGACAGGTCTGGGCTGTCAAAAGCCCAAACCTGTCAAACAGCCTGCCCCGAGAACAGAACAACGAGGCCCCCCACAAACCCCCAGAAAACGTCGTGGCCGCCGCCGGCCAAACCCTCTCCCACCCTCCCACCCACCAACCGGGGGGGGGGCTGGAGGATCGGTGGGTCTCCAGCCCCCCCCCCCCCCGGTCGATGGATCACAGTTGGAAAAGATCCTTTGACCGGAGGCGGCCAATCAACGATTTCTGGGGGTTTCGGGGGCTGGAGACCCACCGGATCTCCAGCCCTCCGTGAACATGGGGGGGGGATCGTCGGGGGGGACCGGAGGCCCACCAGACCTCTAGCCCCCCGTTCGCGTTTGCCTTGGGGGGGAAGGGGGGCCTGCCAGCATGCAACTGCATGCTGGACAGGGCTCACCATTCCTCCCCAATGATCCAGCTCGGAGCTGGCGTTGATTTTGCTGCGGCCAGCGACCCAATCTTTGGTGCGCTGGTCGCTGATCATTGGGGATGAATGCGTTAAGTGCCAGTTAGCATGCATTTGCAAGCTAATTGCGCTAGAAGCCCTGTTTAGCATGCATTTGCATGCTACTTGTGCTGAGAGCCCTCGAGTGCGTTGTTTCAAGCGCTCGAGGGCTCTGATCATGGGTCGGCTGCAAACTCTGGTGCTAGTATGGTGTTAACAGCCTCTAGCGCCAGAGTTTGCTTTTGATCATGAGGGCCTTAGTGTGCAATAATGTAGCTGTGTTGATTAGTGCAGGAAAACACACCCCCTCAAAAGAAAAATGTTAAATATTTGTAGCGTGCAGTTAGTACTTACCACCGGATTGCTCAGTGTATCCTGTGCCTAACACAGCTTAGTAAAAGGGCCCCAAAGTTTATTTAAATTTAAGCTGTGGATTACAGACTCAGTCTTACTTAACAGATTATTTACAAAGAGAACCAGATGCACTAAACGTTTTGGGGGGAGGGGTTCCATTTTGTGTCTATAGAAACAATGCATAATACAGAGGCCTCTAAATCAGAGTCCTAAAATATCAGAGAAGAGTCCTAATATATGGTTAAATGATTAGCACTTCCTTAGTAGTCCTTTCACTAAGCTGCGTTACACGCTTATTGCAGCTTAGAAGGGCTTACTCTTCTTCTCTGTGATTCGTTCAAAGCATCTGTGAGCTGCATCTCTGTGACTGCTTCAAATCACCTGTCTGCTGCATCCCTGCTTCAAATCACCTGTTTGCCTCTTGTCTATGACTGCTTCAAATCACCTGTCTGCTGCATCCCTGCTTCAAATCACCTGTTTGCCTCTTGTCTATGACTGCTTCAAATCACCTGTCTGCTGCATCTCTGTGACTGCTTCAAATCACCTGTCTGCTGCTTTACTCTGACTGATGGAAATTACCTGTTTGCTGCATCTCTGCTTCAGGTCACCTCTGTACTGCTTGTCTATGACTGCTTGCTCAGTTTTTAATGATGCCAATCTTTTCTTACACCCTAGCTATTGGTTACTGCCAGTAGAAAGAAAGCTGCTATATAGTAGGTGATGTCATCAGACTGATCATCTCACTGATGGAATAGCTGCAGAAACACACATCCAAAATTTCAAATTCCATTTTCTCTTTGTACAGAAAATCATTTTAGCTTATAAAGTGAGTAGGTTCAAGCATGTGTTCACGTAGGTACAGCAGCGTTTGGTTGTTCTAATCCAATGACTGTACCTCATCCCACAATGAATTCTAAGGCCCGATATTCAAAAGCAAATATCCACATAAGGGACAGTTCTATAGAGGGCACTAAAAATTACCCCATTTGGTTATAAAATACAACCAAAACTTACATCTTGTAAAAGGCAGGTGTAAATGTTAGCGCATAAAGTGTATGACCCCTCATGCCCCACCCATTCCCCACCGATATGTACACCCCTTTTGCAGTTATGCACTAAAGCACTAACTCATAGAATAGTACCTAAGTGCAGTTAGGCACCTAACTACCATTTACTTGCATTTGGGCACCTGTCTTCCATTTGAGCGCCTAAAGTTAAGCATCTATTGGCACCTAACATTTGTTGCACTATATAGAATTAGGAGGATAGTGGGCAGTTCTATAACTGAGTGGTGAGAATTAGACATCCAGAAGGCATATAGTGGGATCCTATTCTAAGAAGGAACATAAGAATAGCCATACTGGGTTAGACCAATGGTCCATCTAGCCCAGTATCCTGCTTTCAGCAGTGGCCAATCTAGCTCACAAGTACCTGGCAGAAACCCGATTAGTAGCAAGATTACGAAATACCAAAGAATAGCAAGACTCCATACAGAATTCCAAGGAGTAACAAGATTCCATGCAACCAATCCTAGGGCAAGCAGTGGCTTCACCATGTCTATCTCAATAGCAGACTATGGACGTTTCCTCCAGGAACTTGTCCAAACCTTTTTTTAAACCCAGATATGCTAACCACTGTTACTACAACCTTTGGGAATGAATTCCAGAGCTTGACTAAGAACATAAGGATAGCCATACTGGGTCAGACCAATAGTTGGTCTAGCCCAGTATCCTGTATCCAACAGTGGCCCATTCAGGTCACAAGTACCTGTCAGAATCCGAAATAGTAGCAACATTCCATGCTACTAATTCCAGGGCAAGCAGTGGCTTCCCCAGGTCTGTCTCCATAGCAGACTATGGACTTTTCTTCTAGGAACATGTCCAAACCTTTTTTAAACCCAGATATGCTAACTGCTGTTACCACATCCTCTGGCAATCAGTTTCAGAGCTTGACTAAGAACATTAGAACAGCCATAGTAGGTCAGATCAATGGTCGATCTAGCACGGTATCCTGTTTCCAACAATAACTAGTCCAGGTCACAAGTACCTGGCAGAAACCCAAACTGTAGCAAGATTCCAGAATCCCAAAGAGTAGCAACATTCCATACAGAATGCCAAAGAGAAGCAAGATTCCATGCTATCAATCCCAGGGCAAGCAGTGGCTTCCCCATGTCTGTCTCAATAGCAGACTATTGACTTTTCCTCCAGGAACTTGTCCAAACCTTTTTTAAACCCAGATATACTATCCGCTGTTACCACATCCTCTTCAATGAGTTCCAGAGCTTAAATAAGAACATAAGAATAGCCATACTGGATCAGACCAATGGTTAATTAATTAATTTTTTTTGTTACATTTGTACCCCGCACTTTCCCACCTATTTGCAGGCTCAATGTGGCTTACATAGTACTATAGAGGCGTTCGCCAAGTCCGGTAAAGAAATAAATACAGGTGGTATTGTGGTTGAATAAGGAACATGTGTTTCAGTTACAATGGGGATCAAGGAGAGGAAAGATTATGTAGTGTCTATTACAAGCTTTGGTTATCTTGTGTTGCAGAGTGTAGGCATTTATGTTGGGTCAGCGGGGTATGCTTTTTTGAACAGGTAGGTTTTTAATGATTTCCTGAAGTTTAGGTGGTTGCAGGTTGTCTTCACAACTTTTGGCGGTGCGTTCCATAATTGTGTGCTTATGTAGGAGAAGCTGGATGCATAGGTTGCTTTGTATTTAAGTCCTTTGCAGTTTGGGTAGTGGAGGTTTAGGTATGTTCGAGATGATCTGGTTGTGTTTCTGAGTGGTAGGTCTATAAGTTCTGTCATATACAGTGGTGGAAATAAGTATTTGATCCCTTGCTGATTTTGTAAGTTTGCCCACTGACAAAGACATGAGCAGCCCATAATTGAAGGGTAGGTTATTGGTAACAGTGAGAGATAGCACATCACAAATTAAATCCGGAAAATCACATTGTGGAAAGTATATGAATTTATTTGCATTCTGCAGAGGGAAATAAGTATTTAATCCCTCTGGCAAACAAGACCTAATACTTGGTGGCAAAACCCTTGTTGGCAAGCACAGCGGTCAGACGTCTTCTGTAGTTGATGATGAGGTTTGCACACATGTCAGGAGGAATTTTGGTCCACTCCTCTTTGCAGATCATCTCTAAATCATTAAGAGTTCTGGGCTGTCGCTTGGCAACTCGCAGCTTCAGCTCCCTCCATAAGTTTTCAATGGGATTAAGGTCTGGTGACTGGCTAGGCCACTCCATGACCCTAATGTGCTTCTTCCTGAGCCACTCCTTTGTTGCCTTGGCTGTATGTTTTGGGTCATTGTCGTGCTGGAAGACCCAGCCACGACCCATTTTTAAGGCCCTGGCGGAGGGAAGGAGGTTGTCACTCAGAATTGTACGGTACATGGCCCCATCCATTCTCCCATTGATGCGGTGAAGTAGTCCTGTGCCCTTAGCAGAGAAACACCCCCAAAACATAACATTTCCACCTCCATGCTTGACAGTGGGGACGGTGTTCTTTGGGTCATAGGCAGCATTTCTCTTCCTCCAAACACGGCGAGTTGAGTTCATGCCAAAGAGCTCAATTTTTGTCTCATCTGACCACAGCACCTTCTCCCAATCACTCTCGGCATCATCCAGGTGTTCACTGGCAAACTTCAGACGGGCCGTCACATGTGCCTTCCGGAGCAGGGGGACCTTGCGGGCACTGCAGGATTGCAATCCGTTATGTCGTAATGTGTTACCAATGGTTTTCGTGGTGACAGTGGTCCCAGCTGCCTTGAGATCATTGACAAGTTCCCCCCTTGTAGTTGTAGGCTGATTTCTAACCTTCCTCATGATCAAGGATACCCCACGAGGTGAGATTTTGCGTGGAGCCCAGATCTTTGTCGATTGACAGTCATTTTGTACTTCTTCCATTTTCTTACTATGGCACCAACAGTTGTCTCCTTCTCGCCCAGCGTCTTACTGATGGTTTTGTAGCCCATTCCAGCCTTGTGCAGGTGTATGATCTTGTCCCTGACATCCTTAGACAGCTCCTTGCTCTTGGCCATTTTGTAGAGGTTAGAGTCTGACTGATTCACTGAGTCTGTGGACAGGTGTCTTTCATACAGGTGACCATTGCCGACAGCTGTCTGTCATGCAGGTAACGAGTTGATTTGGAGCATGTACCTGGTCTGTAGGGGCCAGATCTCTTACTGGTTGGTGGTGGATCAAATACTTATTTCCCCCTGCAGAATGCAAATAAATTCATATACTTTCCACAATGTGATTTTCCGGATTTAATTTGTGATGTGCTATCTCTCACTGTTACCAATAACCTACCCTTCAATTATGGGCTGCTCATGTCTTTGTCAGTGGGCAAACTTACAAAATCAGCAAGGGATCAAATAATTATTTCCACCACTGTATCTTGGGACTTGCCCAGTATCCTGTTTCCAACAGTGGCTGCTTGCTTTTGGTGCGTGGGGGTGCAATTATGAAGGCCTAGACCATGCAGTTCCAGTACTGGTAATATCAATATATATAAATGGCGAGTGTCGTACTCACTCGCAAATGCGCAGTAGAGACCCTCTCTGCCCCGCCCCTGCGTCAATACGTGATGACGAGGGCGGAACAGAGAGGGTCTCTACTGCGCATTTGCGAGGGACACCGCCGTCGCTAACTCTCCCCCCACCCGGAGTCGCCGCCGCCGCCACCCACCTTCCACCCGGTCGGGCCCTCGCTCCGCTATTGAAACAGCGAGGGCACGCAGCACACAGCTCTGCTGAGCTGCCATCGGCCTTCCTTCTTCTTCTCTGCCTGTGTCCCGCCCTCGACGACGTTACGTCACATGAGGGCGGGACACAGGCAGAGAAGAAGGAAGGCCACGGCAGCTGAGCAGTAGAGCTGTGTGCTGCATGCCCTCGCTGTTTCAATAGCAGAGCAAGGGCCCGACCGGGTGGAAGGTGGGTGGCGACGGCTCCGGGGGAGGGGACGAACTCGGAGGGGGAGCAGCAGCGGCGAACTCGGCGGCGGGGTGGGGGGCCTTTCAACCCCCCCCCCTCCTATACTAGCCCGTTTTTACGGGCTGAACGGCTAGTTTAATATAAAGAATAACCGTAATCTACAGACGGTGAAGTGTAGGGATATTTTTTTCTTCTGTGGATTACAAAAAAATAAACAAGGCCATCTGGTGCCCAGCAGGAGCAAACACATAAGCAAGCACCCACTTCCTCCCCTCTTCTAGCCAGGTAATTGAAAGACAAGGAGTCATGCAATTCACTGTTTTCAATAGGTGTGTTCAAAGAGGCCATTTGGAGACTACTTGGCTTCAGCAGGTTTCCATCTGTTGAGAACTAATTACCATTTGAAGGGGGCAAGGCAATGGACATGGAAAGAGAGAGAGAGAGACAAGATTCTTGAAGCCTAAGGAAAAGGGAAGGAGAATGACATATTGCAAGAGTGGAGACTCTGTGAGAACTGGATCCTGACCCTCTGAAGTGAGATAAGGATTCTTTTACTGAGGATGTGTTTATTTAACAAAAGGACTGAAATGTATCTTTTAAGGAAATGCAATGTTTTCTATGTACCTTTTGGCAATTGTAACAAACACATGACATATCCTATATGATGTATTCCTGGAGAAAACAGCTCTTTGTACTTTGGACTGAGAAATTCTATATAAATGCCTGGTCTGAAAGGCATGAGGGATGCTGACAGTCTTCTTCAGTTTGTCTCAGCATACTAAGGAATAGGCGTCCATTTCCATGGCAAATCCCTTTTGTTTATGTTCCCTTATTGCCCTGCTTTTTATTTGCAGCTACTAATTTCTTATTTTTCATACTCTTGGGTAAGAATAAACTTTATTAACATGAGAAGTGTAGAAATATGCTTCCCTTGCTCTCAGTGAAATACAGGCCTGTAAAAATCAAAGATCATCTCTGACACAAGATACATTTCACTGCAGCAAATGCTGAAGTGAGTTCTCAGAAAGCTGACAGGGGTGGGGTAATCTGCTCTGTAAACAATAAGCAGGCTGGCACCTGCAAGAAGTCATGAGGAAGATGTTTTGGCTAGTGGAAGATAGCAGTAGGTCAGGTGCAAGTAGGATGAGAACATCCAAAAGGGGGGCTAGAGGAAGGCTTGGGAACATGTGAAGTCATTCTTATCAACTGATAAGGACCAAAGAGTTCTGATGAGAAAGCTAGGGTCCATTGGGATCAATAGAGTCAGAAGGGTATAAAAAGGGCAGTCTGAAGGGTATCATAGTAACATAGTAGATGACGGCAGAAAAAGACCTGCACGGTCCATCTAGTCTGCCCACGATAAACTCATATGTGTATACCTTACCTTGATTTGTACCTGTCTTTTTCAGGGCACAGACCGTATAAGTCTGTCCAGCAGTATTTCCCGCCTCCCAACCACCAGTCCCGCCTCCCATCACCGGCTCTGGCACA
The DNA here is from genome assembly GCF_901765095.1 of Microcaecilia unicolor. Lineage (NCBI taxonomy): Eukaryota > Metazoa > Chordata > Amphibia > Gymnophiona > Siphonopidae > Microcaecilia > Microcaecilia unicolor. Next base: position 147,978,740 of record NC_044034.1, read on the forward strand.
GACCCCGTATAAGTCTGCCCTCCCCTATCCTAGCCTCTCAACCACCAACCCCTCTTCCCCCCGCCACCCAATTTCAGCTAAGCTTCTGTGGATCCATTCCTTCTGCACAGGATTCCTTTATGCCTATCCCACGCATGTTTGAATTCCGTTACCGTTTTCATCTCCACCACCTCCCGCGGGAGGGCATTCCAAGCGTTCACCACCCTCTCTGTGAAGAAATACTTCCTGACATCTTTCCTGAGTCTGCCCCCCTTCAATCTCATTTCATGTCCTCTCGTTCTACCGCCTTCCATCTCCGGAAAAGATTCGTTTGCGGATTAATACCTTTCAAATATTTGAACGTCTGTATCATATCACCCCTGTTCCTCTTTTCCTCCAGAGTATACATGTTCAGGTCAGCAAGTCTCTCTTCATACGTCTTGGAACGCAACTCCCATACCATCCTCGTAGCTTTTCTTCGCACTGCTTCCATTTTTTTCACATCCTTCGCAAGGTACGGCCTCCAAAACTGAACACAATACTCCAGGTGGGGCCTCACCAATGTCTTATACAGGGGCATTAAAACCTCCTTTCTTCTTCTGGTCACACCTCTCTCTATACAGCCTAGCAACCTTCTCGCTACGGCCACCGCCTTGTCGCACTGTTTCATCGCCTTCAGGTCCTCAGATACTATCACCCCAAGATCCCTCTCCCCGTCCGTGTCTATCAGGCTCTCTCCACCTAACACATATGCCTCCCTTGGATTTCTACTCCCTAAGTGCTTCACTTTGCATTGTATCAGGGCAGAAGGCTGAAGAGAGAGATCAGACTGCACCTGCTGTGTGAAATGTTGTCCCATCATATCTGGGGTGGGTGTAAGGAGGTAGAAAAACCTTATTTGCCCCATACTTCCAAATTGTATATTTCTTATGGTATGTAGATATATCAGAGAAATAATCCCCACATAATCATGATCTTCACTGATACTAGGCTGTCAGAGGAGGCCCTAACAGACTCCACTATAAACAGAAGCTTCTTTGTTTATAGTTGTTTTTGGTACTTACCAGGCCGGTGGTCCTAAGAAATTAGTTGGGGAATTTGTATGGGTGAGGTAATGAGTAACATAGTAGGTGATGGCAGAAAAAGACCTGTATGGTCCATCCAGTCTGCCCAACAAGATAAACTCATATGTGCTACTTCATATTTATACCTGACATTGATTTGTATCTACCATTTTCAGGGCACAGACCATAGAAGTCTGCCCAGCACTAGCCCCGCCTCCCAACCACTAGCCACGCCTCCCAACCACCGGTGCTGCCACCCAATCTCCGCTAAGCTTCTGAGGATCCAAACCTTCTGAATAGGATTCCTTTATGTTTATCCCACGCATTTTTGAATTCCGTTACCATTTTCATCTCCACCACCTCCCGCGGGAGGGCATTCCAAGTATCCACCACTCTCTTCGTGAAAAAATACTTCCTGTCATTTTTCTTGAGTCTGCCCCCCTCCAACCTCATTTCATGTCCTCTAGTTCTACCACCTTCCCGTCTCCGGAACAGGTTCATTTGCGGAGATGTTGGGTTTTTGGTTCTGAGGCCCAGCACCAACAGACCAAAACCCTTTTCTTTACAGAATACTAGTGTAATGGATATTAACACTCCTAACATTTGAACATCTAAATTTGGCCGGCACCTGTGTAACTTACAGTATTGTTAGTTATGTCGGTAAATGGGAGCCTCACTTATGTGTGTCCCGTGTTCCACCCCTGTGGATGCCCCCTTGCAAAATACACACTATGGGGCAGTGGCGTAGCTATGTGGGGCCAAGGGGGCCTGGGCCCCCATAGATTTGGCCCTGGATCCCCCTGCCGACGACCCTCTCGACCCCCCTCCTGTCGTCGTCGCCTACCTTTGCTGGCGGGGGACCCTAACCCCCACCAGCCGAGGTCCTCTTCTTCCTGCGCAAGGCTTCGTTCTATTTCTGAGTCTGATTTCCTGACTCAGAAACAGAATGAAGCCTTGCGCCGGAAGAGGACCTCAGCTGGCAGGGGTTGGGGGTCCCCTGCCAGCAAAGGTAGGCAATGGCGGCAGCAGGGGAGGATTGGTATCGGGAGGGGGGGGTCAAGAGGGTCATCGGAGGGGGTCAAATTTGGTGGTGGTGGTGGTGGCGGTGGTGGGGGGGTCGGCAATGGCGGGGAGCGTTGGCAATGGTGGGGGGGGGGTCGGCGGCACCGGGGGGCTAAAATGTGCCCCTTCACCTCGGGCTCTGGACCCCCCTCCCACCAAAGTCTGGCTATGCCCCTGCTATGGGGTCCTTTTACCAAGCTGCAGTAGGCGCTAGTGCATGCTTACTGCAGCTTAGAACGGCTTACCATGGGACATGCTCAGGTATCCTGTGGTAAATTCCAGGTTAGCACACCATGAGCTAAAAAATACTTTTTATTTTTGGCATGGGGTGGATCTTTGGTGTGTCTGCACTAACCAGCGCAGTGGCATTGTCTCATGCCAACTGATTACCACATGAGCCTTTACCACCAATAAAACAGGTGGTGGTAAGAACTCGCATGCTAATCTTTTAATAGCCACATGCTAATGGGAACATTAGTGCATGGCCATTAATAAAATAATTCTAAAATTGACCATTTTACTGCTGCACTGAAAATGGCCTTAGAACACTGGACAGACCTATGCATGGGCACGCTACGGCCACTTTTCAGCGCTGCTTTGCAACAGGGCCCCTATGTAAGTTAGTCGGGTATTTTCAGATTGGCGGGTCTGCTGGCATGTACATGTGTGTGTAAATACATACATATATGCTAGCATTCTAAACATTTATGTGCATAACACATGTGTAACCATCTGCACCACAGAGGCAGATTTACATGTCATTAGTGTACTGATTACATGTACTGTAAATCTTTCTTTTTTGTAAACACCGTCTGAAACCATGTGCCGCATGTGATCATGCAGTTTAAATGCACAGCTGTTATATCAGCCTCTCTGTCTGTTGTGTGCTGGTATAACATGCTTTACATCCAGTAAAAAAGATTATTACCCAAGTGTACATTATTAACAAGGTGATCTCAGGTATTGCTTTTAGGTAATGTGGTATAGTATAGCTGTGATTTCATCACTTGCCGTTTTATCTCACAGAGAATGAATCTGAATGATGTAGATAACATATTTCCTTATCAGATGTGATTTCTTTTTGTCAAGATATGGGGATGCTTGACATTTTGCTTGCAGTCCCCCCACCAAAAGTTGCTGATCCTTCTTGTTCGTGCTGTGCCCACTTTTAGAAGACCACCATCCTAGATGAACTCCTGGAGAAGGCGCATTGTTGAGATTGCTTCCATGTAAAATCTTACTTTTGAGTTTAAAAAGTATTATTTTACATGGTTGATCCTGGAATACAAACCAGATTTTATAATCCACTTTTCTGTTGGATTTTCCTTGTGTTTTATCTTGTTTCTTTGTGTCTGAGTATCACTGTTTATTTTCTGTTCCTTTGCTTGGTTGTCTTTACAGTAAAAAGTATTAGTTTTATTTTTAAATTTGATGAGCCATTAGCCTTTAAGCATATACCCCCAAATTCTATACATCGTGTTGAGATTTCCATGCAAAACAGCAAAAGTAGAGGCTGACAAATGCACAAACCAATTGTCAGCCTCTACTTTTGCTGTTTTGCTTTGACTCTCCGTGGAGGCTCCTCCTGTCTTCTTGGATGAGATTTCCATGCAGAAATCTCAGCATATTCCGTAACATTTCGCATAACCTAAATGGATAGCAATCTAATCAGCGCTGATAATTGGATGTTAACAAGCAATCATCAGCACTAATTGGCATTAATTAGAATGTACATGCAGTACTTGCTAAGCGTATTCTGTAACATGATACCGTAAATTCTAAGTCATATAGTTGAAAACAGAGGCGTAGCCAGAAAACAGATTTTGGGTGGTCCTAGGCAAGAAGTGGGTGGGCACCAAGTGTTCTCCCCTCCCCCCCCCCCCCCCCCCCCCCCACCACCACCAAACAATATCTCAGCTGGCAGGAAAATGTTTATTTCCACCTTGCGCTGAAAACTTAGCATGTGCAAGTGCCGGTATCACGAAGAGTAGCGTTTTTGTTACCACCAGGGGGACGTCTTCAGCTGGCAGGGCTTGAGATCCCCACCAGCTACCGCCAAATGTGTGTTGGGCAGGCCTGAGCCCTAAGTGGGTGGGCCCCGGTTCACCCAGGCCCACCTGTGGCTACGCCACTGGACCTTACTACATAGTATACAGGAGCCATGAGTAAAAAGAGAGACACCCCCTCCCCTTTACAGAGCCTGTACACTGCACCACTCTGGAAAGATTTGTTATTTAAGCTGAACCACTGTTTGCAGTGTCACAGCATATGTTGCTTCTTATTTTGAAATATTTATCCCTAGTGAATCTGGTATCCTGCTAAATCCCTGCCTTTTTTCTCTTCCTACCAGCATGTGCTCCTTACTGCCGGTATATTTATATTGCATGGCTAGAAGTGTAGGTTGATGCCTTGTGACATTAATGTGAAAGCATCGTAGGTTTTCCAAGAAGCAGAATCTTTCACACTGGCTGTGCCATTACTTGGCAATAAAAAAATAAAAAAAAAGCTGGAATCCTGTCCATTCACATGTCATGTACAACTTGTGACATATCTGAAGGAAAAACCAGCAAAACAGCAAGGGGTACTTTTACTAAGCAGTGGTAAGTACTAACACGTCCTTGCTGTGCGGGGAAAATGCATTATTGTGGGGCGCGCTCAGGCATGTTGTGGTAGTTATGGCATCGGCGCATGCTTCCCACATGCTAAAATGTTTTTTTGCGCTGGAGACATGTTTGGGGGGGGGGGGGAGAGTAGGCATGCCCAACACTAATTGGTTAACGCAGTTACATTGCTTTGCACAAACTGATTAGCGCATGGTTAGGTGTCAGTCTTACGCTAATGGCTACATGCTAATGGGGAAATTAGCAGGTGACCATAAATACAGAAAATTAAAAAATGGCCATTTTACAGCCATGCTAAAAGTGGCCTCAGCATGCAGGGAAACCCAGGTGCTAGTCACAGCACAGGACACCTTTTAGCATAGCTTAGTAAAAGGGACCCCAAGTCAGGAAAAAGATATTTGGAGAGTGAACTCCATTGTGAATATGATACTAAAGTGAAGTGAGACCTAAACAGAGAAACACTAACAGTTGACGTGTCTGAGAACAGAAAATTGTCCAAATATGTATTTGAACAGGGTTACCTCTTTCAAGAACTGAGGCTAGTTTCTGGGAATTTGGAAAAGTTATATAACTATGCAGGAATGTAGCAGCATGGGTTACTGTGTTGTTCCTTGCATAATGCAGGCATAGTTCAATTTATTGTCATTATTTGAAGTTGTTTTGATAAGGATTTTTATTGAGTTTCAAGAAATAGCACAAAAAACAAATGTAAAAATAAAATATACATTTAGAGAAAAAAATTCAGCAAACGTTTATTCCAAACATAGGTGTTAAGTAAGAAACAGGGCAATAAACAATAAACTTAACTAACCTAAATATGTGGCTATACTTGTTGACTCAAAGTAGACTTGGAGAGGTAATTGTCTAACTTTCTCATAGGCGGTCGGTGGCCCAACTGTTTGGGGAGGCTAAAGGGGGTGGGGTTAGGGGTGGGGCCAGGGGTGGAGCTTAAATCCATAATTGTCTGATAACATGCAGAAAAAATAAATAAATAAAAATAAAAGTCACAATTAATACCTTTTATTAAATTAAGATATTAGATATGTATCATATGTCAAAGAATAAAGTGGTTGCTCAAAGCATATTCTAACCACAATCGCTGAACTGCAAAACACTATGCACAACTTTGTCCAAAAACACACTCAGAACCTTACTGTACCATAAATATTACACTGGGCAGAACCTAATACACCAATATACCACCCATACTGAAAATGCAGACTGTCAACAATATGAAACAAGGGATCATATCATCACAATTCTCATGTAGAGCCACAAAACACCCTAATTCATGTTTAATGTGGGATAAAATACCATAAATAAGCAAATAAATATAAACTTTTAATGTTGAGCACCTGATTCTCAAAGTGGACATATTCCAAACACTATAATGAAAATAAAATGATCTTTTCTACCTTTGTTGTCTGGTGACTTTTTCTGATCATGCTTGCCCAGTATCCGTTCTGCTGCTATCTGTCCTCAGTGCAGGTCAGAAAGTCATCCCGTTAAATATCTCCCTGGCAACCCAGGACACCTCCAGCCAACCCCCCCTGCTTTCCCAGCAGTAAGGTAAACAAACCATAAACCAATTTCTACAACTGCTAGAGGGCTTTCACTGCAGCTCCTGCTGTGAGGATGGAGGTAAATCAACAATTTAAACCTCTCAGAGCAGCTGGACTCCACAGCTGATCCATTCTGCTGCAGCAGGGGGGAGGCTTAGCCTCTCCAAGCCTCTTATACTGGGCGCCTACTCCATTTATAATTTCTTGTACAGTTTGAAGGTAAGATTTGAATGATTATTGTCTCACTTATCTTATACATTAGTAAAATATTTCACTAGATGTAAATTGAGAGGTCTGAGTTATCTTTCCAGGGTTGAACAATCAAATTCAATGCAACAAATATCATAAAATCATACAAGGATGCAGTGGCGTAGCCAAGGGTGGGCCCAGGCCCACCCAGTAGCAGCAAACCTATGATGTGGCTGGCAGGGATTCCCAAGCCCCACTAGCTGAAAACTCCCAACAACATTCCCTCCTGCATACCTTATAAATAGATCTTCACCTGCGCAAGCAGCAACTGATACATACTTGCACTGGCCCCACAGCCTTCCCTCTGACATATTCCTGCCTATGCAGAAACAGGAAGTTGCATCAGTAGGAAGGCTGTAGGGCCAACATGAGCAGTGTGTATTAGTTGCTGCTTGCTGCTGGTGAAAATCTGCTATTTAAAAGGTATGTGGGAGAGGGGGGATGTTGGGCAAAAAACTTTTCATGTGAAAAATTTTTTCATGTAAAGGTTTTTTCATGTGAAATATATTTAAACAAATATAATCCACATTTGCTTTATTTTTTTGCTAATGAATGGGTACTAGTCTGAAACACATAATATTCTATTTTATGTATGTATCTAGATTTGTTATCTATCTATTTTTATTGATATTTTTGGTTCCTATTTACGTGTTTTTATTTATATAAATTATTATTTATTGTTTATTGTAATATGTTTAATGCAGACCCCTGACGCAGGTGCGGCAGCACCGAAACACGGCCCGTGTCGGGTCTTTCTTCAATCAAAGTTCACCATTAAAGAATTATTTTAATGAAAAAACTGTGTTCCTTCCCTTTTTTAAAGGCCCTTTGTGCTCTTTCTTTTTGTTTGAAAAACTATATGGCATGCAGGTAAGAGAAGGAGAGACCAAATCACCTATGGGACGAGGCGGGGTTCTGACTACCCATCTTGGGCCCAGGCCCACCCAAAATTGAGTATCTGGCTATGCCCCTGGTAAGGTCCATACTGAGAGTTTCCTGTAAGTGGGAACAAGGGATTTTTTCCCCTTCTGACTCTATGGTGGGTCAAAGGGCAAGATAAAGATCATGAAATGTGGGGTTCAATAACTTTTTTTGGAATTAACATTGGAAGACTAGCTTGAGAGGACAATACAAGTCCTTTATGTTCCTGCTTCATACCTTTACCATTCCAGCAACTCAGAAATCCCAATCGGAACTAATCATTTTCCCTTCCGGCTGAAGACGTGCTCTCATAGCCTCCAAATGACAAAACAAAACAATCCATCATACTCACTGATCTTTCTGCCACTTGGGAATGTATCCAACCCCGTCTTTTAAAAGCATCCTCCATGGCTCTTCTGTTTTCAATGCAAAGCTCTAGGTCCTTTGGATTGCCTCTTAATTCCCCCTCTCTGCCAGGGTGATGCACATAGCAAGACAATTATCCTCTTGCCCTCATCATGCACCTCTCCATGAGCGTCAATGGTTTCATCCTCTTAAATATTTCTTCCTTACATCGAGTGCCTTCTTTACAATTCATTGTTACTGCACTTGGGCATTTGAAGGTTACAACACTCTTATTCATTTACTGGTACAATAGCTTGAATGTTATTCTCTGAAGATGAATAAACCAATGCATGTCTAGTTTTGGAAGACACCCACCGTCCTATTTTCCTCTGAGGGCCAGAAGTTACCCAGTAAGATGCTTAATCCTTTAAAAATGTATTTGCACATTCAGTCATGTCTCTTCATTTACCTTTTTCTCCTTGTCTTATAAGTCTTTCCTTGCAAGGCATTAACCTTTAATCCATTCCCTGCATCTCTTCTATTTATTGTCAGTTCTTTGATTTAAAAACCTACAGTGCCTTATAAAAGTCATCACATACTTGTACATTTTTCACATTCTGTTGTCTAAAAAATACAATTCACAATGTGTTAAAATAGGAGTTTGTTTCAGTGATCTATAGAACATACTCTTCTTTAATATAAAAGAGCAATTATAGAAATATTTAAAAAGTAATTAAAAATAAGAGACCAAAATGTCTTGATTGCATAAATCTTCTTACCCTATGTCACAACAAATCCATACTAGCTCCAGATCCAAAACTTTCCTGTGTCCAATCACAGTAGTTGAGCTGATTTGTACAGTGCTGAAAACTGAACAAGGACAATGACACATGAAAAAGTATAGATACATTTATGCATTTTATTTTATTTTAATTCTTCTTTACTACCTATAAGCTTCAACAAAGGCAATCAAAGCAGTGTACAATAATTAACAACAATGAAAACATTAAAAATACCCTGACCTAACCCAACTGCCCAATATCCGACCCAACAGCAGTAAAACTCCCCCCAAAATAGCCCATATCACCTATGGCCTAGTGGTTAGGGTGGTGGACTTTGTTCCTGGGGAACTGAGGAACTGAGTTCAATTCCCGGCACAGGTAGCTCCTTGTGACTCTGGGCAAGTCACTTAACCCTCCATTGCCTACCGCATTGAGCCTGCCATGAGTGGGAAAGCGCGGGGTACAAATGCAACAAAATATCCAGGAAAAAGCCATGTTTTCAGTGCCTTACAGAACAACCTAGAACTTGTTTCTTTGCACATCTCTTCATGCTACTTATTCCACATCTCTGGAGCCACAACTGAAAATATACTTGACCTCAACTTCACCTGTCGCATTTGCCTCACTGAGGGCACCTCCAGGAACACCCCCTGACTTGAGCGTAACCAGTGGCTTGGAACATAGGAACCAATTTCTGAGGGAAATATACTGGCCCCTCCCCATGCAGATCCTGAAAGGCCAAACTCAAAAGTTTAAACCTTACTCAAGCCTGAACAGGCAACTGATAGAGCACACTGAATAAAGGTTGGTCCAATGTTCGTTTTGGTGTTTTAAAGATTAACCAAGCAGCCACATTCTGTGCCACTTGTAGGCAGTGTAATAGCCACCCTGGCAGCCCAATAGACAGGGCATTACAATCATCCAAAACTGAAAACACCACCTGTCTAAACAAATCTACAGGTATTAAGGGCCTTAATCAATGCATCAAGTGCATTCACTCTGCAACTCCTCAGTACCTCTCCACTCTTATCTCGTCCCTACACTCCTCCCCAGGAACTCCATTCATTGGGTAAATCTCTCTTATCTGTACCCTTCTCCACTGCCAACTCCAGACTCCATTCCTATTGCTGCACCATATACCTGGAATAGACTTCCTGAGTCAATACGTCAAGCTCCATCTCTGGCCATCTTCAAATCTAGACTAGAAACCCACCTTTTGAGGCTACTTTTAACTCCTAACCCCTATTCACTTGTTCAGTACCCATATCTGTTTTATCATTCCCACCTTAAGTATTCCCCTTATTTGTCCTGATTAGATTATAAACTCTGTCGAACAGGGATTGTCTCTTCCCCTTCTAATGTACAGCGCTACGTATGTCTAGTAGCTCTATAGAAATGAGAAGCAGTAATAGTATCATCTGCAACTTGGTAAACACTGCCTTCACTGTCCAAGCTACCTGAGCCTCCCCTGAAAAAAGCCTGGTTACAAAAGCAACCCAAGTCCCTTACTTGGCACAGTGGCTGAAACGTTGGTTCCACTTACTCAGACGTGGCAAGATCCGGACAACCGCAACAATCATGTCTGACTTACCTAATTTCTGATGTTAATTTGTTACCTGCCTAGGATATTTAGATGGGCAGGTTATAAATGGGGTATCATTTACTACAGAAATAAATAAATATTGTTATAGTTTTGTTTTCACTCTGAGAGTGTAGAGTATGCTGAAACAGTGAAACAAACTCATTTCTTGTAGTTTGAATTCTATTTCTTAAGCAGCAGAACATGAAAAATGTACTAGGGTGTGCGGACTTTGACAATGTAGATAGATAGATAGATAGATAGATAGATAGATAGATAGATAGATAGATAGATAGATAGATAGAGTGAGTGAGTGCGTTTCTACCAGCATCTCTGCTATTTTAAGATTCTTCAACATAAACTCTTCAATGTAAAGGACACGATTTAATAAAATACAGTCAGTGGATTTCTGCATGAAAGGCAGAACTGACATATTTATCCTGGAAAACAGTTAGGATATTGTCAGACACCGAGGGGGGGGGGTCTTTTACTAGACGGCGGTAAGCCTACCGTGGGCTTACCACTCACTAAACTGAAAGTACCACCAGGCTACCGCAGCAGCCCGGTGGTAATTCCCACCCCCAGCCCACGCCATTTCCAGTGCTACAAAAATATTTTTAGTTTTGTAGCGCCGGTGTTTACCCGGCAGTTAATCAGGCAATGCCGCATACTGTGCAATTACTGCCAGGTTAGTGCGGGAGCCCTTACTGCCACCTCAATGGGTGGCAGTAAGTGCTCCCCCATGAAATGGCTGTGCAGAAAGTGCTTCACTTTCCACACTGCCATTTCTTTTTTTTAAAAAACAGTCTTTTACCCGCTGCGGTAAAAGGGGGCCTCAGCGTGCATCAAAAACATGCACTCACACCAGGGCAGGCCCCCTTTTGCCGCAGCTTAATAAAAGGATCCCCAAGTTCCTGAAGTAAGTATGAAGCTCTTCTGCACAGACTTTAAACATTACACAACTGTAAATAAAAGTAATTAAAACAAAAATATAAAGAACAGCAGCAATGGCAGCCTAAAGTTCTACTCAAGCTCAGCTTTGTACAGCATATCCATAAGTACATAAGTAATGCCACACTGGGAAAAGACCAAGGGTCCATTGAGCCCAGCATCCTGTCCACGACAGCGGCCAATCCAGGCCAAGGGCACCTGGCAAGCTTCCCAAACGTACAAACATTCTATACATGTTATTCCTGGAATTGTGGATTTTTCCCAAGTCCATTTAGAAGTGGTTTATGGACTTGTCCTTTAGGAAACCGTCTAACTCCTTTTTAAACTCTGTCAAGCTAACCGCCTCCACCACATTCTCCAGCAACAAATTCCAGAGTTTTATTATGCGTTGGGTGAAGAAAACTTTTCTCCGATTTGTTTTAAATTTACTACACTGTAGTTTCATCGCATGCCTCCTAGTCCTAGTATTTTTGGAAAGCGTGAACAGACGCTTCACATCCACCTGTTCCACTCCACTCATCATGACTTCCAATCTATGAGGCAAATTCCTGACCATGTGAAAGAGTCTGGTTCGGCAGGTATTAGTGTGTGGTAACAGCATGAGAGGATTTGGGTGTGGATCATTGTAAAATTGCATACAGCCAGATCCACAAGCAAATCCAAATTACTGCCAATTAACATCAATAACTAATTGTTAGCAGTGAATTATTGATAGTTAAGGTCTCGTTAACTAATTTACTTGCAAGCAGAACTCAGGATCACATGCAAATTTGAGCACTAATTACAGAGTGTGGGGGTAGTGCATTATTCATGAATTGCTTTATGGTCTTTGTACTCCAAAGGACTTGGCCAGTCAACCATCTTCTGGAGCTTCTCCACTTAGACTATCCCTTCTCTTTGCTAGTCATCGGAACTGGGTGCTGATGCTGGAACCATGAACAGTCCTCTATATATCCAGCGCTACATATCCAGGATTTGAAATTTGGAGTTTTGTTTAATAGGGATGCATTTAATTGAAATTTGTCATATCCATTAATCGAACAATTAAAGATATGTTATTCCCCACCCCCTGCAGCTCCGGTTTAAGTGACTTGCCCAAAGTCACAAGGAGATGCAGTGGGACAAAAAAGTAAACAAATAACATACCTTTACCTGCGCAATTAATCGCAATTCAATTTTAAATCAAAATGCAGCCCTAGTTTTTAATTTATTTATAGCAAATTTCAAAATAATAGTGCTGAATATTCTTGTCTTTTACAAGAACATGATCCTCTCAGGAATAAATGGAGTCATCAGACAGTATTACCACAGAAAAACAGAGTCCTTGAAAGATGTAATTCTTCATTACAGGTACAAAAACTTACATTGTGAGCCCACTAGTGACAGAAAATATCGGCATATAATAAATGTAAACCACTACTGGACACTGTCTGAAATGTGTTCTCCCCAATGCTTCTTTAGGCCATATGTTTCGGTCTTGCCCAACTGTGCAACATTTTTGGAGTGAACTGCTTAATGGATTTCAATGGTCTTTGAATGTTCAATGCCTGACAGCATTGTTGTTTGATGAGTATATATTTGACAGCCCTGTACCACAGGGATGTAGAGATTATCTGCGCCTGGTGATTTTGATGGGTCTCAGAACCATATTATTTTCATGGTTGTCACCAGGGTCGCCCTCTTGACATCGTTGGCGCTCCTACATGACTTATCAAGTGCGAATAAATAGACTCCAAGTGCAGGACATTTCTGATGCATTGGGTAAACATTTTTGTAATGTTTGGGAGCCCTTTTAGCAGACCTTTACACCACAAGCCGGAAGTCGGTTGCTTAATTATTGATTTTTTTTTTAATTTGCTCATCAATCACCTTATTATTGTTATTAGCAGGACCATTCTTGGGGGAGAGAGGGAGGGAAAGGCGGGGTAGGGATTTGAGGGGGGCTAGCTGTTGGTTCTTGACTTGAAAGAGTTCTGGGATGAAATATGTTTTAGACTTTAGTTTTGTCCTTGGATTTGTACTCTAATTTGTCACTGAGGGGTCCTTTTACCAAGCTGTGGGAAAAAGGGACTTGAGCTAGCAATAGAGGCAGTTTTTTCTGTGTGCCAGGGTCCCTTTTACCCCAACACATATGGCCATGCGGTAAGAGAACTCTTACCATATGGTCATGTGGCAGGAAGCCCTTACTGCCACCCACGGAGTTGGCGATAAGGGCTCCTGCACTAACCCTGCAGTAACCGGGCAGCTCGTGGCATTGCCTCTGTGCCGCTGGGTTATCGCCGTGCAAGCTATTTCTGGGGAGTTTCTTTTGCCCCTGGAAATGGTGCATGCTCAGGGCGGGACTACCACCAGCAGCCACATTAGGCTGGCGGTAGTCCCAGAAGAGTGAACTTTAAGCCCTCATTGGGCTTACCACCACTCTATAAAAGGGCCCCTGTATTGGGTTAAAATAATAAAAATGATTGAAACATAAATGTAAACCACTTTGGTTGTACAACAGAAAGGTGATATATGAAATCCATGACCTTTTTACCTTTACCCTTTAAAAACCCACTTTTCGCCTTCAGGCAGTGCATCTTTTCTAGCAAGAAAGGTGCCGGTACTCAAATGCTAGGCCACCCTTCAAGGGTGGGGTGATCACTGAGGGATCCACCCCACAATAGCCAGGCCCCCTGCAACCAGTCACAGAACCTATGACAAGGCAGAATTGGTGTGTAGAGCCTGAGCTCTTTCATTAAAACTTGGGGTCCTTGGGTCAATTTTAGCAGACAATGGAAAAGGTGACGGTACTCAGTACCCCCAAGTACCCCCACAAAAAAAGCCCTGCCTTCAGGTCACGTCAGGGGTACAAAGATATAGCAAATCCCTAGGTTGTTTCAGTAGCAGAATAAACAGCAACTTCAAACCACTCTCATAGTGTCTGTAACACAGCATTATAGCATGAGTCAGTCGCTAGGATCTGCTGTATCTTTGTACCCCTGATAGTGTATAGTTATAGTTTATAGTTTATTAAACTTGATACCCCACTTTACCAAACATGATCCAGGGGGCTTACAATAATAAAGCAAATCAATGCAGCCTGAGGACAAAATGTGACTCACATCAGGTTTTTAATAAAGAAGTACATCTTTCAAGGACCCTGTTTATCTTTGGTAATGCTGTCCTTTGCCTTCCATATTACCAAGCCTCTGTGGTTTTTTTCATAAATAAATTCATATACATAGATTCCCAAGTCAGAAATCAAGCTCTGAAGAACCAAAACACATAAAAAGAAAGAAGAGGAGAACCGAAGTAACAATTAAAAAGAAAAAACTAACTAAGGACATCAGGCCAAACAGCACAAACAAAATACACATCTTCAAATATCTGCTCCTGCTTTCTCTGGAAGTGAGTTTTACCATCTGCTCCCGTTTGCTGACTACAGCACTCCTTACCCAGAACATCATTAACTAGTGTGTGGGTGAAGAGCTGGGAAGATGCCTCCTGTCTCCTTTTTGCAAGGCACAGTTTTGCCCTCTTTAGCAAAACTAGAATTGTTTTATGATGAATGTGTTATGTTGGACAGTTGTTTGAATGTGGCTGAATAATTCATCGATGCCCTTGTTTCTGATTGATTCATGAGGGACCAGTATACAACACCGTTTTCTTTTTTTTTCATTTTTATTTTAGACTTTAGAGTTTGTTATGTTATGTTGTTGAATATCTGCAATCATCTGTTTTATTGGTTTTATGAATTTTTCTTATAGCTTATTTTATATTTTTTTAAACATTTTTTTAACAATTTGAATGTTATGTTCATTCATGTAGGTTCTTTGAGTTTTAAAAGTTTATTGGCATGGAGTATTGAAATTGTTTGTGGGCAGGGCCAGTTTGGGGATCTGTTTCCTGCTCCAAGCAAAGTCAGAATAGGACCACTGAATCAAGAATGTCGACGCCCATAAAAATTGAATTGTATATAAATTACACTTACAAATAAAGAGCACAATTGAGAAGACATCCAAGAGAAGGAGAGTTGAATAGAATAACAAGCTATTCTAGCAATGGTGCAAAAACCTGAAAACTAATAGGAGGAAAGGAATCTTATATTCTTCTGCATAGATTGGATGCTCAACTAGTCAGGTTAGTGTTAATTCAAGCTCAGCCTATGTGAAATAAAACTCCAGCAATTTCACGATTTAGTGTTAGAAACAAAAGCTGATATAGTTGGTGTTACTGAATCCTGGCCAGTGGACTCAGACATCCTACTAGCGGATAAGTGCTGTCCCTCTAACTACAATGGAGAACAAACTTCAGGAAAATATTTGTTTCTTCAACAAATGTGGGTTAAACTAATAGAATTTATAACCCTTAATCAGAATATAACCTTGCAAAATTTCTGTCACACTGATTTTGGCTGAAATATGTGCTTCACCATATCATGTGGCAATGGTCTCAAAGCTGATGGCAGATTCAAAGATGAAATTGGCTTTTTGTTTTTGGGAAAAAAAGCCTGAAACAGTTGTCAAACAGAAGTAACAGTCAGTAACATGATCTTTCTGCTCCCTCCATATCATTGGAGCAGCAAATGGCATGGTTGGCCGTAAACCTTTGATCCAAGCTCTCAGATTAACTACACATGTTGCACAACAGTTATGGGAAGCCCAGTTCTTGACTTGATCGCTAATTTGAGATCCAAAATACAGTTCATAGTCCTTCTTCACCAGTGGAGTCATGGTTCTTCTTTGTGCCTTCAGACAGAAATGACCACAAATGCAGCAGGAAGTATCAGCATGATTAATACATTTCCATGAAATTTTCAGTTTAATTAGCCATCAGGTCATGCAGTAACTAGCTAGTCATCAAATTCTCCTAGAAGCAATACATAAAAATAGAACTAATTGACATCATAATATATTTTATATGAACAGCGTTTGTTAACTAGTGATGTCATGTTGATGTACATGTGTTGTAACAAATTTCTATACATTTCTGGAAAACCATATGTTACAGAAAAATTTTGATGTAGCATCTGAAAATCTATAAGAAACACCCAGTCTCATCATGGAAACTTAAATTATGTTGTCCAGTCCAATGTTTGGCAAGCAGATTGTTTTGCAGCTAGGGGGGATCTCTGCATGATTTTCAGAAGACCGAACTTGTTGTGCATTAATTTATATGTATTTATTTAAAATATTTATATTCTGCATAATTGTAAAAATTCTCAGTGGATTGCAATTAAAAACATACATAATTCCTTTTTTTTTTTTTTTAGTAGCTCATCAACTAATTACTTTGCATGTGAATCTGCTCAAATTTAGATGGCCTTTATAGAATCCAACTGGTCATACCTCGCTCCAAATGTTTATACATGAAAACATTAGCTAGTAGGGCAGGTTGTGGAAAATGTTTTCTCTGGTCTGACCATTATGATCTGCAGGTAGGGTTTTATTCAGATATTTATTTATTTAAACATTTGTAGCACACATAGAGGGGCATAATCGAACAGAAATGCCTATCTCCATGGGCGTTTATCTCCGAGAACGGGTCCGTGAAGGGGCGGACCGAATCGTATTTTCGAAAAAACATGGACGTTTATCTTTTTTTGAGCTGGGCGTTTTTTTTTTTCAGCGATAATGGAAACCGAAAACGCCCAGCTCAAAAACGAATAACTCCAAGACATTTATTCGTGGGAGGGGCCAGGATTCGTACTGCACCGGTCCACCTCACATGCCAGGACACCAACCGGGCACCCTAGGGGGCACTTTTACAAAAAAAAAAAAAAAAAGGTAAAACAGCTCCCAGGTGCATAGCACCCTTCCCTTGGGTGTTGAGCCCCCAAAATCCCCCTCAAAACCCACTGCCCACAAGTCTACACCATTACTATAGCCCTAAGGGGTGAAGGGGGGCACCTACACGTGGGTACAGTGGGTTTGGGGGGCGGTTTGGAGGGCTCCCATTTACCAGCACAAGTGTAACAGGTGGGGGGGGGGGATGAGCCTGGGTCCACCTGCCTAAAGTCCACTGCTCCAGTGACCTGCATACTGCTGCCAGGGAGGTGGGTATGACATTTGAGGGTGAAAATAAAAAGTTGTGAAACGGCATATTTTGTGGTGGGAGGGGGTTCGTGACCACTGGGGGAGTCAGGGGAGGTAAGCCCCGATTCCCTCCAGTGGTCATCTGGTCATTTAGGGCACTTTTTGGGGCCTTATTCGTGGAAAAACAGGGTCCAGGAAAAGTGCCCTAAATTCTCGCTAAAAACGCATATTTTTTTTCAATTATCGGCGAAAGGCGCCCATCTCTGATCGGCAGATAACCACGCCTCAGTTCCGCCTTCACCACGCCTTCGACACGCCCCCATCAACGTTGTCCGCATCCGCGACGGAGTGCAGTTGAAAACGTCCAAATTCGGCTTTTGATTATACCGCTTTATTCGTTTTGGGGAGATAAACGTCTATCTCCCGATTTGGGTCACAATATAGGCGTTTTTCTCTTTCGATTATAAGCAGGATGATCTACCATTCTCAGCCAGGAACATTTTTCACATACTCAAAACATACATAATTCCTAATACAAAATATAAACATACAAAAAATTACACATAAAAACAATCATCATAAAAAAATTCTTCAATTTTAAATTTGGTCTGTTTGCTTATATTGTCTAAACAAAGATGAATCCGCCACTGGAGATATGATGAAATAGTCTTTTATTGATGAAAATGAAAGACGGACCTGACACGGTCCGTGTTTCGGCGCATGTAAGTGCCTACATCAGGGGTCAAACAACAAAGTCACAGAGTACACACACTAAACAGAATTGCTATCAAAGGTTCCCTCTGTGCAATTCAAATCAAGTTTTCTCCACATACAGACATGAAGGAGAAAGAAATCACAAAGCATACCGGCAAGGAAATGCTCTTGTCTCATTGAAACTTTAATTACTTCCAAAATTAATCTAGATACAGCTATCATTGTGGGTGTTTTTAATATGCATAGATTTGTTGCTGTTACCAGAGGCCTTCAGGGATTTTCTTCTGTCCATGATATAATTGACACAGTTAGGAGGAATTTCTATAAATGACATCCAAGTTAGGCCCCAGAAAGAAAAGGTTTGATCATGTCTCTCCATTGTTGGTGTCTGTTCACTGGCTTCCTATTAAAGCAGGAGTCTTGTTTAGATTAGCTTGCTTTTGTTTAAAATTTGACATAGTTAGGCTACAGAAAGTTTGACTCAGTTAGAGGTATTTCCTTCAGTCAGAAAAGTTTTCAGATCAAAAGATTCCTATCTGTTAATATTTCCTTCTTTTAAGAGTATTCAGCGTATAAAGATATTGGCATTGTCTTTTTCATATACAGCTGCGATCTGGAACAAGCTTCTTTTACCAGTGAAGAAACAGACCTCTTATTATGCTTTTTGCAGAAGTCTTAAAACTTTTCTTTTTCAACAGTGTTTGAATTAGGGTCAATTTTTATATTTTTCTTATTTTCATTTATGTAACTGAAGTTCAGAATTTATTGTATACCGCTCTGGACCCTTTGGGGGAAAAAGTGGTCTTATAAGTACAGCATTAGATTAGATTAGATTCTATAAAAGGCATTCTGCACCACATACCCTTTGCAAAATAATGCTTCCTGTTGATTCCCATGCCCTACTTTGGATGTCAGGACTTACGCCTACTGAAACCTGGTGTAAATCCTAGCTTGCAAGTTGGGCATACACAGTGGCGTTCCTAGGGCAGCTGACACCCGGGGCGGATCGCCAATGCACCCCCCCCCCCGGGTGCAGCGCCTCCCCCCCCGGTGAAACGACAGTTTACCTGCTGGGGGGGTGCTGTGCACCTGTCGGCTTTGCTCATTCCATGCTCCCTCTGCCCCGGAACAGGAAGTAACCTGTTCCGCTGCAGAGAGAGCACGGAACGAATGGTGCAGACAGGCGTGTGGCACCCCTCCCAGCGGCGTGCACCCGGGGTGGACCGCACCCACCACCCCCCCCACCCCCCCAGGAACGCCACTGGGCATACAACCCAGGAATTCTATAACATTGCATCAAAAATTTGGAAATGCCCCTGACCTGCCCATGCCCTTCCCATAGCATTCCCCCTTTGGAGTTGTGCACAAGGCACTTTGGGCACAGAACATTATAGAATAGCACATATGTATGAGCAAATGCAAATTAAGGCCAATTAATGCCAATAATTGATTGTTAGTAGCTCATCAACTAATTACTTTGCATGTGAATCTGCTCAAATTTAGATGACCTTTATAGAATCCAACTGGTCATACCTCGCTCCAAATGTTTATACGTGAAAACATTAGCTAGTAGGGCAGGTTGTGGAAAATGTTTTCTCTGGTCTGACCATTATGATCTGCAGGTAGGGTTTTATTCAGATATTTATTTATTTAAACATTTGTAGCACACATGATCTACCATTCTCAGCCAGGAACATTTTTCACATACTCAAAACATGTAAGTAAAATAATAGACAAATCCTTCTAAATAATGTGACAAACAGAATATCACTTCATAAAATCTTTAAATGCTTGTTGAACTAAACAAAAAAAAGTCTTCAAAATATTATTAAAAGTGCGTATACGTTTCAGTGCATGCAATTGTGATGAGAAACTGTTCCATAACTTTGGGCCTGCGATGTAAAAAATGGCAGATCTGACACTGTGGAAAGATGGAATATCCAATAAGTCCTTCTGAGCAGACCTGAACTGTTGTAATGGCTGATATATTCTCAAAGTGGAAGTAATAAGAGGAGAGACTTGACTGTTCAGTAGTTTAAAAACAAGTAACAAAGTCTTATATTTGATCCTCAATCTATAGGAAGACAATGCAGCCGAAGCAAGACAGGTAAAATATGTTCAAATCCAGATTTTCCACTAATAATCATAGCAACCACATTCTGGGTTACGTACAAAACCTTAAGCATCCTATGAGGAAGACCTAGTAGTAAACTGTTGTAATGATCGAAATGAGAAATAATTAGACTTTGGACAATGGCTCTAAGGTACTTTGTCATCTCTTTGATACATTGTTTCCATCCCTGTATTATCTCTGTGATACTTTGTACCATACTATGTAAGGTGCATCGAACCTGCTATTGAGCGGGAAAGAGCGGGGTATAAATGCCACAAATAAATAAAATAAATAAATAAGGTTACAAGGAGATTTTTAAAAATCCCTCAAATATCAAACTAACTTCAACTTGTAAAAGATAACTCGAAGTAGTTTGCAAATGTGTATCTTCACAGAAAGAGCCAAATCTTGCAGAGCACAAAGATAACAAATTTCACAAACAATTGGTATTTTAGTATCACCAAGAACTCCGGTAAATCATCCAATAAAAAACCTGACAACCATGTTCAGTTTCAGATTATTGGTTTCTATCCAGGAGATAACACTTTGTAAGCACAATCTCAAAACATCTACAGCCTCCCCAATGGTCTTCTCCATGCAAAAGAAGAACTGAATATCATCGACGTAAATCCTAAACTGTAATGCTAGGCATGGCAGTAATTTACATAGAGGGATTATGTAAATATTGAACACCCAAACCCTGAGGAACCCCAAAAGGCATATCAAACCATGCAGACTCACAACTTACCTAAACCACTTGTAATTTCCTAGAAGACTCAAAAGAGCCAACCCAAGTTGCTTTGTCCAACCAGAGAAAAAACAGTGATGAAAGAGAGATTACAGGACATTTAGATTCCCGAGTTGGATTGATTTTATTAGATAATGTAGAGTTGTGGGATCAAGTGGGCGGGAGAAACTGGTGAAGGTTTTGAGGAAAATTATGTTGTGGGTGCCTGAATTTACTGAAGACGCAAGTTATGGTAGGAACTAGAGCAAGTAGTGAATTGGTCCATCATCCTGTGGTGTACGAAGGGTTGCAAATTCCTGATCAGACTCAGATTATAAACTTGAGTGTTAATATTGATTCACAGCTCTCTATGCAAGGGTTTTTTTCAGTCGAAGTTTTTGAGTAAGTTAAAACCGTTGTAGTTCATAGTTTAGTCCTGACACTTAGATTATTGTAATAGTCTTTTTATTTGGGGGGGGGCATTTCAGGGGCTAGAATTCACACTTCAGTGGTCCAATATGGCGCTGTACATATGGTTTTTGGATTAGGACCTTTTGAATCTGTAACAGATGCAATGAAAACGCTTCATTGGCTGTCAGTTGCTTATCGAGTTATTTTAAATTGTAATTATTGGTTTTTAAGACTCTATGATCAGTCCCTGTATATTTTAGGAAGGTTCTGGAGTGTTATAGACCTACACGAGTATTGCAGTTGGAACATACACAATGTTAGATTATTCCATTATTAAACTATATGCACTCCACTGTTACAGCAAAGACAGCATTATCTTATGCTGGTCCCAGTGGGTGGAATGGTTTCCCATTCAGACTCCATTTGTTGCAGAAGATTGATATTTTAAAAAGCAACTAAAAGCGTTTTTGTTTGCACAGGCATATTTAGGGTTTTAATATTTGTTCTGTTTTATGATGATGTAAGAATAATATATTATGCTGCCTATGTCTTTGTATGTGGTTTGCTATATTATTATGTTGGGGGGGGGGGGGTTGTAACCTGCTTAGTTAATAGGTGGGCTATAAATATTTTAAATAAATAAATTAAATAACTCTCAGTTTGAAACCTGTAAGAATATAGCTGATGCAACTAGGACTCAATTTTATCAGGATACAATTAGAGCAGCTTTAAATTGTCCACAAGAATTATTTGCAATGGTGTGATTTTTTTACTGAAATGCAATTGGGGGCTTCTGTCAAAACTGACTTCAGTTTTTTGCTTTCATTTTGTTTTATCTTATTTTTTGAAGAAAAGTTTTGTAAGACTTCTCTCAGGTTTGAAGACTTGTCTTTACCTATCATTGATCCCCCATCACCATCAGAAAGATGCTGTACATAAGTACATAAGTATTGCAATACTGGGAAAGACCAAAGGTCCATCGAGCCCAGCATCCTGTTTCCAACAGTGGCCAATCCAGGTCACAAATACCCGGCAAACATAGTAACATAGTAAATGACGGCAGAAAAAGACCTGCATGGTCCATCCAGTCTGCCCAACAAGACAAACTCATATGTGCTACTTTTTGTGTATACCCTACTTTGATTTGTACCTGTCCTCTTCAGGGCACAGACCGTATAAGTCTGCCCAGCACTATCCTCGCCTCCCACCACCGGCTGGCTCTGCCACCCAATCTCGGCTAAGCTCCTTAGGATCCATTCCTTCTGAATAGGATTCCTTTATGTTTATCCCACGCGTGTTTGAATTCTGTTACTGTTTTCATTTCCACCACCTCCCGCGGCAAGATCCCAAAATGTACAAAACATTTTATACTGCTTATCCCAGAAATACTGGATTTTCCCCCAAGTCCATTTAATAACGGTCTATGGACTTTTCCTTTAGGAAGCCGTCCAAACCTTTTTTAAACTCCGCTAAGCTAACCGCCTTTACCACATTCTCTGGCAACGAATTCCAGAGTTTAATTACACATTGAGTGATGAAACATTTTCTCTGATTCGTTTTAAATTTACTACATTGTAGCTTCATCGCATGCCCCATAGTCCTAGTATTTTTGGAAAGCGTGAACAGACGCTTCAAATCTACCCGTTCAGCTCCACTCATTATTTTATAGACCTCTATCATATTTCCCCTCAGCCGCCTTTTCTCCTGGCTGGGATCATTTTGAAGAAATTGCTCCAAATTAGGTATTGTCAATTGTTACCTCACTGATTAAACACTAAGGCCTGTCCTTTAGATCTCTGTTCTGTAGCTGTTTTTGTATCTATCAACTGGGAGCTTTGTCCAAATTGATCCTGAGAGCCAATGCATACTTTTACCTGCTGGAAGGTCTATCTCCTTCTGCTGTATGGACCCCTGATTCCCACACCCAGCACTCGGTCTTTCAGACCCACTGCATCCGTTGGATCTCTCCACTCCTCAACATAGTGTTCTCTGATGCCTAACCTACTATCTCCATTCCTTTGTGCCAGATAGTTTACTGCATCAACATCAGCTGCCTCAGCTGAACTGAGTGGATACAGCATAGTTTTTCTCCAGAGCTCAAGGAGAACCCAGACATCAATGGGCTACACAGAATACCTCCTAAGCTTGAAACCTCTTGCAACTCTCCAGGTAGTCTCCCACGCTGAACAAATGAATCAATGCAGCCAACCATTGGTGTAGACACCATGGAGCAAGACTGAGTTTTGCCCTTCCTTTTCCCTATGGTGACACTCAAATCTCCAGCAGGTCAGCGGAGCTCACAGAGCCAATTGTGTGTTGGCAGCCATCTTGACTTTGATTTCAAATGCTATATTTACGTTGCTGGAGCTACTATAGTAAAAGTTTTTGCCCTGGGCCTGTATCATGATATGTTCTTGAAACTTTTCTTTCAGCATAAGAAGGCTCATTTCTATGGTCAACAGGTCAATGTATTTGTTGGAAGCTAACAGTAAAGCTTTATTTATTGGTGCATCCTTTTTCTTAAAATCCCCTTATAAATGCATCATAAGGTATCAAGGGAATACATTTGTTTTTTGAGATCTTTCCCCTCTCAATTGTTTTTTTACAAGTCAGGCCAGGGTAGGGTTTCTTCCATCTTACTCATTCCCTTACAGGAACTAATTAAAGTTGGCTATAAACCATAATCTATTGTGTATATAGAATCCCACTGGTAGGCCCTGACTAGGTAATTCCCTTTCCCCCCTCCCCATATTATAGACTTTTTGTTCCATTCTCTTTTTTGCTGTTAAGATTGTTGTTGCATATGTTCTGTTTTATGATGGGGCATTTTCCTCTTTGGTATCTGTAATAAATATTGCTAGAATCCTGCCTAAATACATTTTATTGAGCAGGGCCTCAATTAATAGGTGACCCATACTGGTAGCTGAGAACATCTGGTGTCACTTGCAATATTTCAGCAGCTGTGCAATCATTCAAGGGATCTTTTACAAAGTGACGATAAGCCCAATGCGGGCTAAATCGGGACTACCGCTGGACCAGCATGGTTGCTGGTGCTAGTTATGTCCCGAGCACTGTCATTTCCAGGGAAAAAAGAAAACCCCCGGAAATGGCTTGCATGGCGGTAATCGGGCATCGCCGCGTGCTGCCGCTTACTGCCGGGTTACTGCAGGAGCCCTTATTGCCACCTCATTGGGTGGCAGTAAGGGCTCCCCGCCACATAGCCATGCAGTAAGAGTTCTCTTACTGCATGGCCATGTTTGCCTGGGGGCTTTTTACCCACTGCAGTAAAAAGGGCCCTGGCATGCAGGAAAAACAGCCCCTGCCACTAACGCAAGGCCCTTTTTTCCGCAGCTTGGTATAAGGGCCCCTCAATTTTCCAAGAAAGCTCTTTTATGCCAGGCAATTGCCCAAGATATGTAACGTTAAGGTGAATCAGTCTGCCATAACTATTGGCAATAGGCAGTGCAATTTTTCTAGCAAAAAAGGTGCTGGTACTCAAATGCCAGGCCACCCTTCAGGGGTGGGGTGATCACTGAGGCCCCCTGCAACCAGTCACAGAATCTATGACAAGGCAGAATTGGTGTCCTGAGCCTGAGCTCTTTCATTAAAACTTGTGGTCCATGGGTCAATTTTAGCAGACACTGGAAAGATGCCAGTACTCAGTACCCCCGAGTACCCCCTCAAATAAAGCCCTGTCAATAGGTCAAGTAGAGGCAGCATCTACAGTCTATTGTTTTCACCAGACAAAATACCACGATCACTATGATTTTTAAACACTGACATTTATTTAGTGTTTTTGGAACTTACACATTATAGGATAAATTCTAGTTTATAACATCAGAATATAATAGGGAAATATATAATACAACAATTGCATTTGTACACATAAATAGAAAATCTGAGGTAGGGCCTCAAGGATAATGACTTCTTAAATGAAGAATGTATAGTATATATGTTTTATATAAGATATATATCATGAATCCTTTGCAATTTAATATATATTCTCCATGTATAGATAATGAAAAAAATATAACCTGATTTGGGTACATATCTATATCCATAGGTAGCAGTACCCATATAGAATGCCTGTAAGTATATATATATATATTTATATGACATTACGCAAGTAATTAGAAATTAACCTATTCAGTAATAGGTCCACAATAAAGTGCCAAAAAAGACACAAAGTACACTGCATATTATATGTGACAGACAACAATGTATTCTAGTCAAACATTAACAATGTTTCTAACAATGAAATATACCTCTAAGGCAAATGGCTACCCGACGACACTTTTAAATAAGATGCGCGAATAATAATGTTGCAGACAAGCGAAATTAGAAAGCTGTCCCATTTCTGTACAACAGCCATCGGAAAAACATGTATTTTGTTGGCTGCCCAGTGCCTCAGGGTGATAGAAAAACAGAAATCAGACATGTTGGGGGCATTGTCTGCACCTCTGTGTACGTGGCTTGAGTCCAAAGGAGAACTAAACAGTAACCATTTCACAAAAGTATTCACAGCAGGGTTTATAGCTACGAGTTAAGCCAGGGTCATCTGCCAGACCCACCCATTCCAACGCTAGTTAACACCCTCTGAATTCCAGCAACTCTTGGCCAAGCTGGACAGCCTGCAACAAAGATGTTTAAGCTGTACAGGCCATTAACTTGAATGAGAAATGAACAAAACATACAAGGATGGCATGGGACAAGTACTAATTATCCCTCCCCCCCCCCCCCCCCATCCAAAAAAAAAAGAACCAGAAATGGGAACTAGCTATGCAATATTCTTGCTATGCAACCAAAATATAATAACCATTTATGGAAGAGCGCATACTTAAATAAACTAACATTCAAATAAGGGTGAAAAGGGGACCTCAGGAAGTAATAATTACACCATTATTAGCAAGAAATAATTCTAAGTAATAGCACTGGGCACCTGTTTAGTGTATAGAGAATAGGAACAAACTCCACTATCGTGAAACCAGATTACACTTGAGTTGGAACCAGCAAGAAATGGCAGATTTGAGATCATCATTGCCACATCTATACAAATGGAGAAAACCTAATTAAGGAAAAAAGTTGACCCACAAGAAACACCAGTGTATCATAAAGTCTGGCTTGTTTTCAATTAAAAGTGATTTTGCTGATCTCTGCTTTTTGAAACAGAAGAGGTTGCTGATTGTACGTGAAATAGTGAGCCACACACAGCTTGGCATATTAAAACATCACAAAGACCCCCTATGTGTTTTTTAAAAAGTCAAAATTTGTATTGCGCTAATCAGATGTAAATGATGGAAGTTTCTTCCCTAATTCGCTCTCATTTTGAAGGAAAATATTTCACAAGAGCAAATTGTAAACCTCTCATTATGCAAGGCAGGACTGTGTGGACACATCTCCACCTGTGCAATATCCTTCAGGTGAATTAAAGCATCGTGCTATATACTGGAACAACTGTTATATTTCAAAATCAAATGAGATATTTAAACTAAGTAATGTATAAGTGTACTTCTTTCTCTTGTCTATTTGGGAAACCACCAGCAGAATAAAGTTATAGACTAGAAGCTATGAAAAACAAACCTTTGGGAGATCTCTGGTTGAAAAAGTTTCTGTTTCACTAGCAGGCTAACTTTCAGCTCCTTAACCACTCAAAAAATGAAAATTAATCCCAATCAGCAATGGCTACCTTATGGTACTGTGTAGCTCAATAAACAATTTGGCTTATTTTTTGTTTTTTGATGTAAAACAATGTATTTTTCCAATTTTTCATATATCAGTCTCTGTACGTCAGCGGTCTTAATCTTTTTGTATTAACAGACATGCTGATGGGTTTTTTGCCAGTGAAGAGTGACTGTTCAGCGTGTCTGTAATACAAAAAGATTAAGACCGCTGACGTACAGAGGGCATTTTCCCTCTTTCCAACTCTCATCTCTTAACAATATAAATAAAACAATTAAATCTCATCTCTTAATAATATCAAACTAAATAATAAATTAAGAGACTGAAATATGAAAATATCGGAAAAATTAAAAAAAATTAAAAAATAAGCTCTCAAAAACAAGCCAAATTGTTTATTGAGCTCTTACAGTATCATAAGGTAACCACTGCTGATTTGGATTAACTTTCTGCTCCACCAAAGAAAATAAAACTACATTGATGGCAGGAAAGCATCTCACATAAATAATTAACAGACATGGAGAGGCCTCCAAATGGAAAAGGTCTGTAACCAGCAGGAAAGATCAAGGCTTAGCTCACCATCCAGATGGAAACACATCATTCCCAATAGCTAACGCTAAGCGACTTACACTCCCTTTCCTCAACCTTCCAATTCAGAAGGTTGCCAGTAATTCTATTTACCACAAGACAAAGTATTTTCCAAGCCATGGATATTTGTTCAGACTAATTATCAGCCTCTCAGACTCACCCTGATACTATACAAGAAGGAATTTTCTCATACATCTCGATCTTTGGAAAAGAAGATGTTTGATGACAGAATCAACAGTGAACTGTAAAGCACCAAAGCTTCTAAAAAGGACCCAGTCTTAGCTGTCTATCACAAATTCTTCATTGTAAGAAAAGAAGAAAACAGGAATGGGCAGGAGGAAGAAGAGAAAAGACAAGGAGATTCACGTTACATACACACAACATTTCAACGTGCAACCAGCAACATCCTGTGCTTCAGAAAGGTGACGTTCAGATAAAATGAGATCCATTTTCTACAAAATATATTTTCTGACAATGCAATCTAATTTTTTGTGGATTTGTTTTGTTGGGATCATTTTTGACCAACTGAATGGAGGAGTCATAGCTACACACATTTATTCAACTTAAGATTTACCTGAGTCCCTGCAATATGAAGACAAGTTAAGGAAATGACAAACTGAGTCCCAGCATTTTGCTTGTAGATGTGATGCTTGTAGATGTGATACTATGAGAGTGGAATGAGGAAGGAGAGAGTTGAGACTAATCTACTCTGAAGTCTTTATGTCTATATTTAGAAGGGAGAAAAACATCATTAGTTCATACTACCAGGACACTAATCACTTGTACAAAAAAAGTCTTTTCTAGGTATAGGATACAGTGTGATAATAAAGGCTGAACTTTTGCCAAATTATCTTGACCCATCCTCTCTCTCATAATGTACTTGCAGTTAAAATAATTTTCTTATTTTCTTAGGTTGTTGAGTAAAATGCACTCATTTGGTTCATTTTTACCATAGTATGGCTTAGGACCAGAATTAGTGACGGAGCACTGTGCTGGAAAATATCCTCTGAGCTCCAATGACTGCATTTGTGTGACCTTCAGCTGAATAGCTAGCAATCTGAACAACTTGCAAAAACTAAAAGTGGACAAAGTCATGGGACTGGATGAGATGCATCTGGTAATACTGAGGGAGCTCAGAGAACTTCATGCAGGTCCTCTAAAGGGTATGTTTAATAGATCCTTGGAGACAAGGGAGGTTCTGCAGGACTGGAGAAGGGCTGATATGGTCAGGGCCGCCGAGAGGGGGGGACAAAATTCCCCAGGCCCAGACTTCCAAGGGGGGCCTGGCGCTGGGGTCAGGCTGCCGGCGCTGCAGTCCCCAGTCTCACCTGCCTGCCTCCCTCCTCGGCTCGGGCCCCCTGTATTCGAAGCGACAGTCACAGATCGCCTCCCTTCGGGCCTTCCCTCCCTGTGTCCTGCCCTCTCGGAAACCGGAAGTTACATCAGACGAGGGCGGGACACAGGGAGGGAAGGCCAGAAGAGAGGCAATCTGCGACTGCCGCTTTGAATGCAGGGGGCCCGGAGCCATGGAGACAGGCAGGTAAGACCGAGGACTGCAGCGACGGGGGGCGGCAGCGGTAGGGGGAGCGATAAGGGCAGTAGCGGTGGGGGAGCAGAGGTGGGGCGGCCTTGCTCCAGGCCCGGCCTAGTCTCTCGGCGGCCCTGGATGTGGTCCCTCTTCACAAAAGTGGTAACAGGGAAGAAGTGGGGAAACTACAGACTGGTAAGCCTTACCTCAGTAGTAGGCGAGGAGCCATGCTTTTAGAATGATTAGTGGCATTGAAGCCATCACAAATTAATCCTCCTTGGACAAAGTAAAGACATTTGCTCAGTATTGGAGATGCTCAATCACCCAGAGCACTCACAGAGCTGGTGCCTATAGTGATTGGAAAGATATTGGAGATGCTACTGAAGGAAAGGATAGTAAACTTTCTCTAATCCAATACTTTACAAGATCTGAGGCAACATGGCTTTATCAAAGACAGATCATGCCAATAAATCTGATTGACTTCTTTGAGTAGGTAACAAAAGAACTAGATCAAGATTACATGCTGGATGTGGTCTACTTGAATTTCAGCAAACTTCTGATACTGTTCTACACCAGAGGCTCACAAATAAAGAGCAGCTTAAGGTTGAAACGCAAGGTGGTAAACTGGATCAGAAATTGGTTGACTGACAGGTGACAGAGGGTGGTAATCAATAGAATTCACCGAGAAAAAAGATGAGTAGTAGAGTGTCTCAGGGATCGATCCTGGGACCAATTCCCAAAGGGTAAGGAGGAATAGCTTGCCTTTTCGCAGATGATACAGAAATCCATAGTAAAGTAGAAGGATGGAGGGAGTGGAAAACATGAGATCTACAAAAATTAGAAACTTGGACTAATGCTTGGGAGTTTAGCTTTAAAGTGAAGAAACATAGCCTGATGCATTTGTGATGCAGAATCCAAAGGAGCTCTATGAAACAGTTGGTGAGAAGCTCATCTGAGGATCTCAAGGCGGCAAAACAATGTAATATGGCAATGTCCAAAGCCAGAAGGACGCTCGGCTGCATAGAGAGATACATATTGAGGCATATTCAACAGAACGAAGGAGGTGATAAATTGTATAAATTCTCGGTGAGGCCTCACTTGGAGTACTGTTTTCAGTTTTGAAGTCTGTATCTTGCTAAAGACATAAAAAGATTCAAAGCAATTCAGAGGAAAGTGACCACAATGGTACAGGATATGCGACAGAAGACATATGAGAAGAGATCTGAAGATGTGAACCCTAGAGGAGAGACCCCTAGAGGAGAGACAGACATTTAAATACTTGAAAGATATTAATGAATAAACAAATGTTTCAAAGTCCACTGCACTAACCACTAGGCTACTCCTCTGCTGTCTAATGTGTTTAATGACCCATGTGGTATCTTTTAGCACTTGCCCTGCCCTTCATCCTCTCCACCAGCCTACAGCTTGCTAGTTGCAGACCAAATACACAGTGGCCACCCGCCCGCTCCAAATCTGGAGCCATGCTTGTTTCTAAAATGCTAAAAATCTAATGATTAGTGGCATCTTGTTCCCAACTGCTAAGGAGTCTCTCTACTAAAGGTTTCATGCTATGTAAGGCAGGATATATTAAAAGAGATTTTTTTTCCTATTGGATCAGATGTGCTAGGCATTTTCCCCACAGAAACAGAATGGGGAAAAACATTTAATATATCTGACAGTATGGGGTCATGTTAGTACATAGGACTTATAGATATAATTTAATATCTATAATTGCTTGATTTTATTTGCTTAAAATGGTGTCGCTAAGAATGTAGAAATGTATTACAGTTAATATTTCATCCTTTTTGTTATTGTGTCATCTGCATTTTAGGCTCATACCCTTGGGCTAATCTACTTTGCCTTTTTCAATTAAATTGTTGATAGTGAAAAACTGAGACATATTCAGTACCAGGTTTTTCCAGCGTAGGAACCTTGATTATTATGAAAGAGAGAACAGGTATGACATTCAGCAGTCTGTGTGCTATATATATAATATATAGACAGAATTGAGGGTTCTACTGTTTCCCCCCAGTTGAAAAAGTAAGAATACATCTAGAATTTATATAAAGAGTTCAACAGGAGAATAAAAGGATCCATAAATCGAACACCACAGCTAAGCTACAACAAGTAGGAACAACCACAGAACACTCACCCACTACTGTGAGAATACAAAGTTAGGCACAAACTATAGAAATGGCTTTTTTTTAGGAGAGAATGGGAGAAAAATAAAGGAATGAGAAAAGAACAGAAATGTTGAAATACAAAGAGAAACAAGCAGATGGATCCATGACGTGCAATCAACAGAAACACCTGCACTTATGTCTTTAATATAATCGAGACGATCAAACACATAAAGAACTCATGAACACGCATGAAACTCAAGTTTAAAACGAGGTGTCCATTTGCCCCGGCTAAGCATTCTTTCCAGATCACTTTCAGAACTGAATCTAATATTAGGGTTTATCTTTCATTTAGTGTTTTTATTTGCTTGGCACACCGTTGAATAAATTGTTAGCTTTCATTAGCAGTACTTTGGTCTGCCAGTGTCAAATTGCCAGTACTAATATTAATCTGACTGCCATAATCTCTTGGAAAGTTACAGGGCCATTTGCAGAAACCATGTAACTTTCATGCCATGTAACTGCCTCGCACAGGCATTCACTACAGAGCTGCGGGGTTGGGGGGAGGGGAAGCCTGCAAATCACACTGATTCCTCAGTTGTATATTACAGTCCTCCTTGGGCAGGTTATGGACACCTTAACGTAACTAAAACAGTGCTCTTCGTGGTCTGTCTAGTTCTTCACTACGCATGCGACAGAGAAAAATCCTACTTTTTTTTTTCTAAGGAACCACTTCTCATGCACTGCTGAAAACTGAACAAGGACCATGTCAAATGGAAAAGGATAAGTAGGCAAAGGCCATATGTACAGTGCTGCCATGTACACCGGGGTTATTAGCACTGAGTCCCCAGTTCAAAATCCTTAGCTGGTAATTTCAGTCCCAACGAGGAAGTGCCCAGAGGATCCATCATGTTCTTATAACGTTCTCCACGGTGTTTGGCCAAAATGGACCCCAGTCCGGCTGTGGGGAACATACCAGTTTCAGCCTCTGATTGGGAGGAAAACAGACAAGATAAGAACATACATTATTATTATTATTATTTGTCACATTTGTACCCCTCATCTTCCCACCTATTTGCAGGCTCAATGTGGCTTACATAGTACCGTAATGGCATTCGCCAATTCGGTTGATAACAAATACAGGTGTATTGTGATCTGATGAGGTTAGGTGTGTATCAGGCAGCAGGAGGGTCGAAGGGAATGTAGATTATATATTGTCCAGTAAGATCATTGGTTATGCTGTGTTGCTGGGTTTGGGGATTTACGGTGAGTCGGTGGGGTAAGCCTTTTTGAAGAGGTTGGTTTTTAGAGATTTCCTGAAGTTTAAATGGTGATGGATTGTTTTCACAGCTTTTGGTAGTGCATTCCATAGTTGTGCACTTATGTAGGAGAAGTAGGATGCGTAAGTTGTTTTGTATTTAAGTCCTTTGCAATTAGGGTAGTGTAGGTTTAGGTATGATAATGATGATCGGATTCTGTTTCTGGTTGGTAGATCTATGAGGTCTATCATGTATCCTATGACTACGCCATAGATAATTTTTTGGACCAGGGACATATTTTGAAGGTGATCCTTTCTTTGATTGGGAGCCAGTGCAGCTTTTCTCAGAGGGGTTTGGCACTTTCGAATCGTGTTTTACCAAATATCAGCCTGGCTGCATAGAAGTAGCAGTCCCTTTTAGTACCCTATATGGGTGCGAAATAAATGGTGAATAATCATGATACCTCAGGAACATGTAAAAAAAACCACACACACAGCCACTTCGGAGGTGGAGGGCATGGTGATCCCGTATTAAAGCCTCTTCTTCATGAGAGTCTCCAAAGAAAGAAGGGGTTTTGGATATGATTTACTGGTGACAGATAAGTAGATTTAGGCAAGGGGACAGATATTTATATGTGTATCTATTCAACTGGGCAGTCCTGGATGGCCCATTTTGGCCCAGGTCTGCCATTGTTTTTCATTTATTACGTAACTTGCTAAAGGTCTCAGAGAGGATCAGATCAATGGAGAAACTTTGTGGAATGAGAGTGCTGAATCCAGGTTAATGGCTCTGAACAGGCCAGGAGAATTTACAGTTTAGATAGGAAATACATTGGCTTGAAATGAACAACATCACACAGTAACATAGTAGATGACAGCAGAAAAAGACCTGCACTGTCCATCCAGTCTGCCCAACAAGATAAACTCATATGTGCTACTTTTTGTGTATACCCTACCTTGATTTGTACCTGTCCTCTTCAGGGCACAGACCATATAAGTCTGCCCAGCACTATCCCTGCCTCCCAACCACCAGCCCTGCCTCCCACCACTGGCTCTGGCACATAGAGAGTTAAAGTAGCACAGTGCTGCAAACTGTGACAAACTCCTTTCTCCTCCAGGCTCCCCCTTCATCAGACAGATAATTTTATGTAAAAATGCCCAAACGTACGTTATTGACTCTTAAACTAAATCAAGATGAAAGCGGCTATATTTAATCCTCATTAAATAACTCACTTACAACCTCCACACAGCAAATTAACTGTAAAGAAGCCAATTCTCAAGGAACTTGGTGCCTTTACCCCAGGGGCGTAGCCAGACCTCGGCAGGAGGGGGGTCCAGAGCCTGAGGTAGGGGGCACAGTTTAGCCCGCCGCTGACCTCCCCCCCACCGCTGCCACCCCTCCCCCACCACTTTTGACCCCCCCCCCCCCCCCGCCACTGACCCTCCTCTGTCGCAGCCGCCAGGTACCTTTGCTGGCGGGGGTCCCCAACCCCCGCCAGCCGAAGTCTTCTTCAGCACCGGTCTCCGGCGCATTCGCTGATCTGTTTTTCAGAATATCCAGCATAAATATTTATGAGCTAGAGTTGCATGGCAGTGGAGACAATGCATGCAGTTCTCTCTCATGAATATTCATTGTGGTTAGCCTGAAACCCTGACTGGCTGGGGAGCCCCGGACAGGTTTGGGAACCACTGGTTTACCCAATATACTGCACCAGACCCCGTATTATTAAACAAACTCACAAAGCATTTCAGTAATCATGGGCTGGAAGATATCTTTTTAACAAGAATTCTAATAATTATATGGCTAATCAAACTGTGGATTACGTACCAAATTCAGATCTCCCACTAATTAGGATAAGGCACCAAGCTTTCACATGCTTTTGTTATTCTGGTGTGCGTACATTATCGTTTATTTATTTATTTTGTTATACCGTCACTTATTGCTAGGCAAATCAGAACGGTTCACAGAGCTTATCGTACAATAAAACCCATGAGCTAATGCCCCAATAAAGGAATTTCATTCACCAACCCAACACTAGCAATAGCCATGCAGAAAACCCAGTGAATTTGAGGGTGTGCAAGTTATTACCTCTATAAAGCTGCCAGGAGCCAGATGCATTTTTATCACAAACATTATTGGGATCCATATAACAGAGCAGGCCAGCATCAGCCACCCTAGGACCATAGACCATGTTGGGTAATGGTATGTTCCATAGGTCATCGGTTCCCATTGGTAGAAACTGAAACAAAGGATGAACTGGGGGGGGGGGGGGGGGAAAGAAAAACACAAACAGGTTTCATGAACCAAGGCATAAAACATAACAGTCATGACAAAAATCTAAGACTCATAAGCTTTATTGCATCCTCTAGTGGCAGTGTGGCTCCAGTTTCATTATTGTAAAATCCTCCAGTTCAGACGCTGTATAAACAGCAGCACCGATACACATCAGAGCTGTTTGGAAGGCGTTGCCACCCTTCTGCCTAGTGAATAAAGGAGACCGATAGTACAGAAGAAGCATAAAAATGATTAGTTTCAAGCCTGGTGATTTAAAATAATTTAACACAAATCTTACACCAGTAGGCTACATAATTAATATTAGTTCTACAGGAAATCAGTTCAGTAAAACCTATCACATTTTCTAATGTTCTTCAATTGCTCTAAAGATACATCAAGAAACATGAAGTCATAACAAGAAATAATTGATTATAAATTCTACTTTGCAAACAATGTTTCTGTTCGTAATTTATTTTAAAGGATTAGATTGTAAAGCAACGTGTTGTTAATTAGATTTAAGTGTACAGTTTGTCATCATGAGAGAAAGTACCAGATACACATTTTGGAAGCAGTGATTTTCGAGAAGACTGTGAAAACCTTCATTGACCAGTCCCTCCCCAGAACGCCCCACTAGAGAGAGTGGAAGCCACGGGAATGAAGAGCCGGATTCCACAATATTCCTGCATTGTGCAGAAATATCAGGAGAAGTCTGGGCTGTGGCATTGTTTATGTGCTTCAGAATGATATTGAGTCAGGTCTGCGGGGTTAATATTTGACTCAATCCCACTGAGATTTACTCCTGCAATTAACTGGTGGTGGTGGGGGGGGGGGGTCATATCTGCAAATCTTGCATAGAGGCTGAACAAATTGTAATTGAAAACTTGAGTTCTAGTTTAGAGCTGGCTTCTCCTTTCATTTGGGGTTTTTTGTTTGTTTGTTTTTGAAGGGGGGCATTGAATGAGAGAGACACAAACATGGTATGAACAGCACAAACTGATTCCTGTCTTCCAGCAGCTACTGCACAGCAGGTAGACAAAGATAAGCAGCAATAGCAGAATACAAGGTGTTATAAAATGGCTTAGATTTCCTGCCAGAAAGAGACCAGCAAATTTCTGTTTCTTCATCTCAGCATATAAAGCATATATTCGACCAGCCCAGCCAATATACACAGTTCAGTGCTGCCACAGGAGCTTAACTCTGGGCCTATGCATGAACCCACAAAAATGTTCATGCATTAATGTCCATTTCTCCAAAATTTAGCTAGGAGATACAAATGACCTCTTGGTTCCTATACATCTGTAGCTAAATTTGGAATGACAATTTTCATACATTACCACAGCCAGGAACTTTGCAAAGTTCCAGGCTGTTGCAGCACATGAAAAGAAAAGGTAGTGTTCGCTTGGCGGCAGCCAGCCAAAATTGAAGGGCCCACTGGCCTGAATGAGAGGCTCCCCTGAAATCCTTGCCCTGAAGGGGACCTCCAAATCCTCATGGCCCAATAGGTTTAATGCCCCCATCCCCTCTGCCCTGACAAAGGGCTAAAATGTTTTCTCAAGCCCTGCTCCTCACTAAAACCCTCTCCCTTCCAAAAGCAAAGTTCCACCCCATCCCACTGCCTCACTTTAAAGAGTCCAGGGGCAATGGGAGTGGAGTAATTCCTATTTATTCATCAATGTAGAATTGCTGACCCCTAGTGGTAGTCTCATGTTACTACCACTAGAGATCAGTTTGCCAAATAAGGCATTTTCTTTTGCCCAGTAGAGCTTACAATCTAAAGGGGTCTTTTATAATGGGCATCTCTAGCATCTAGCGCATGCTAATCATTAGTGTGCATTAAAAACGCTGCTGTGGCTTAGTAAAAGACCCCTTAAATTTGTACCTGAAGCAACAGAAGATTAAGTGACTGCCTAAGGTCACAAGACGCATCAGTGAGATTTGAACCTTGGCTTACCTAGGTCTCAGCCCACTGCTCTAACCACTAGGCTTCTTCTCTAGAGATGAGAATAACTAGGTGAGGTAATTAAATTTGCTGATGATACAAAGTTATTCAAAGCTGTTAAATAACAAGAGGATTATGATAAATTGCAAGAAGACCTTAAGAGACTAGGAGACCAGGCATCCAAATGGCAGGTGATGTTTAATGTGAGCAAGTGTAAAGTGATGTATGTGGGAAAGAGGAACCCAAACTGTAGCTATGTGATGTAAGGTTCCACATTAGGAGTCACTGCCCAAGAAAGAGATCTAGGTGTCATTGTTGAAGATACATTGAAACCCTCTGCTCAATGTGCAGCAGCGGCTAAGAAAGCAAATAGAATGTTAGGTATCATTAGGAAAGGCATGGAAAACAAAAATGAGAATATTATAATGCCTTTGTATCACTCCATGGTGTGACCGCACCTCGAATACTGTGTGCAGTTCTGGTCACTGTATCTCAAAAAACATATAGCAGAATTAGAAGGGCAACAAAAATGATAAAGGTGATGTGACGACTTCCCTATGAGGAAAGGCTAAAGCAGCTAGGTCTCTTCAGCTTGGAGAAGAGATGGCTGAGGGGAGATATGATTGCGGTCTATAAAATAGTGAGTGGAGTGGAATGGGTAGAAATGAATCGCAAGTTTGCTCTTTCTAAAAATACTAGGTCTAGAGGGTACGCGATGAAGTTACCAAGTAGTAAATTTAAAACAAACCAGAGAAAATATTTCTTCATGCAAAGTATAATTAAACTCTGGAATTCATTGCCAGAGAATGTGGTAAAAGTAATTAGCTTAGCAGGGTTTAAAAAAAGGTTTGAATACTGTCCTAAAAGAAAAGGCCATTAGCCATTTTTAAGATGGAATAAGCAGCATAACATCTATTTTACTGTTTTGGGATCTTGCCATGTACTTGTGACCTGGAAACGGGATACTGAGCTTAATAGACCTTCGGTCTCTCCCAGTATGGCAACATTTATGTTCCTATGTTCTTAAACCTAGAAAAAGATGGAAGCAACTACATGAATGGGTTACTGGCTGCCCTGTATAAAATTTCCAACAATTCCTATTTGAGCCCAATCACTAGACTGATGGACTGTGCAGTGCCTTCTTACTTCTAAGTGGGACAGTGTGTTCTGTGGTGCCATGCTGGAGGAGTTTCATTCAAACACTGCATGCTTATACAGCTCCTGAGGAAGTAAGGTTTGGAGCTGCATATAATGAATGGCTGATTAAGCAGGCATCTCATTACTTGCTATGCACTTCCTAAGGCTCTGGATTCACTTGTTTTACATGTGATCCTTCCACCAGTTTCCCATTTCCTGGTTGCTCCCTATCTATTTGTACTCTGTTGTCTGCCCTTCTTCTCCATTCTAAACATGTCTCACTTTTCAATTTCCCACTGCGTTCAATCACACACTGTCCTTCCTCTGTCCTCGTACTTTTCTCTCTGTCCATTCAGCTTCCTCACACTCTGAGCTTAATTCTATAAATGGGAGCAAATCTGAAGCTTCTTTTTAAAGAAAAATCGGTGTCTACTTTCCTTAAGTCATAAAGGACCTGAATTTTAGGCGTGATCGAAGAGCTGATGTAAATGCTCAAGCCTAGATTGCTAAGAGAACTGACGTACATTACAGGATTTTATCATCTACATGTGGTTGTTGTGAGCTTTGCTTGTGCTCTGCCCAATCTCTGTCTATGTAAATCCTAAGAATGCACTTAACCAGAAATGGTTATCTATGCCTGTATGTGTTCTTGCAGCTTAAATCTAGGGAATCTCTTTACAGAATTATTTCTAATTCACTATGAGTTTGATGCAGAAAGCAACCGTGGGTTTAGCCGCAGGGTTACTGAGGGTTGAAAGCCAGTTATATGCACCACGCAACACCTAAAGGATTTCTGTGTGGGTATTAACTCATGCAAAAGGCAAGTTATATTAAAATGCTTTAGATATTCCATCCTTTATCTTTATACACAGCAAGTATGATGCACTCCTTTCAAACTATCTGTTTAATGGAGGAAAAGCCTTCAGATGCTTGGTTCTCTATTGTATATTCACAACTGTAGAACCTGGGGGTCAGCTTCCTCATTAGTCTCAAAAACCTCCAATAACTTTATGAGGTTTTTTTTTTTTGGGGGGGGGGGGGGTTTAACCATATTGTTTTAATTATTATTTTGGCTTTTTATCAAATTTTAAAATTGTATAAATATCTTCCTTTTCGAGAATGCTATAGCTTGAGGACACATCTCAATATGGGTATGGCTCTCTTCGGTTTGATCTACAGAGCGACTCCATTTCACTGCTCGCCCGGCTTCTACAGTTGTGAAAATACAATAGAGAGCCGAGCATCTGAAGCCTTTGCCTCCATTAGATAGTTTGAAAGGAGTACATCATACTTGCTGTGTATAAAGATTAAGAGTGTTTTCATTAGCAAGTTAGAGCCAAATCATTTAGATAGTCCATGTAATGAAGAGATTACTCCACCCACTTTTGATGCCTGCACAACGCTAGAATTTTTCCACCGGGGTCTGGGGTGGCATGGAAGGCTTTGTGGAGAGGATTTCTTGTCAATCTTTCACATTTAAGTGGTAGTTTTGTCTTGTTTTGCAAGCGGAAGGAAGCCCATGCAAGTTTTAAAAGAAGACGGTAAGTAACAATCATGTGCGCATGTATGAACAAAACTAAAGGTGTCAGCACATGTGGGCACCTTCTGCAGAAAAATATGAGCATTTCAAAAGCTTTAAGTTAAAACAATTTTTGTGAGGCTCATATTTAGGCACAGAAAAACAAGTGACAACTGTGCTGACACTTTCGTTTTCGGTTTGGACATGTGCACAAGAAACCGC
The DNA here is from genome assembly GCF_901765095.1 of Microcaecilia unicolor. Lineage (NCBI taxonomy): Eukaryota > Metazoa > Chordata > Amphibia > Gymnophiona > Siphonopidae > Microcaecilia > Microcaecilia unicolor. The sequence continues at coordinate 148,018,096 of NC_044034.1, forward strand.
ACTTACTGCAAAACTTTTGCACTTGCATCCCCTCACATTTGCTGAAGGTTTGCCATGCATAAAATTTGCATGCACTTTGCTTCCCACATATGGGCCGATGATCCGAAGCAAACACGGACGCTAGAGGCCAATAGCGCCATACTAGCGCCTATGTTTGTGCCCGCTCAATGATCAGAGCCGGAGAGCGCATGTAATAACGCGCTTGCTGGCTCTGAAAGCTAATTGCATACAAATGCATGCAAACAAGGGTCTCCTGCATTCATCTCTCATGATCAGCGGGCAGCGCGCAAAACAAATTGTGCCGCTACCGCTGCAAACCTTACAGCAGCTAGGAGCTGGTGTTAGGGTTTGCTAGCGAGGGAAGAATGAGGGAGACCCACTGAAGAGCTTTGACTTGGACCTGTCAATTTGTTTTTTCTCCCGAACCTGCCAAACCTATGCCTGCCCCCCCCCCCCCAACACAAGATCTGGAGGTCCGGTGGACCTCTAGGCCCCCCCACTCCCAAAACACAAAAAAACCCTGGTGGTCCAGTGGAACCTTTATCTATCCACCCCCTCCCCCAGCAGCCTACCTTGTGGTTGTGGTGGTGGGAGGAGGGAGGGACTAGCACTCCCTCCCTCCTCTATGGGCGCCTTCCCAAAATGGTGGCATCCTCCCTAGTTAAACCATGCTGAGCAAGCTGGGAGAGGATATTCAAAAGAACTTAACCAAGCAGTGTCACTAACAGGCAGATGATCAAAAGCAAACGCCGGCACTAGAGGCTGTTAGCGCCATACCAGCGCTGGCGTTTGCTACCGCCCCATGATCAGAGCCCTCGAGTGTGTGAAACAATGTGCTCGAGGGCTCTTTGCGCAAGTAGCATGCAAATGCATGCTAAACAGGGCTTAGCGCATTCATCGCCAATGATCAGTGGTCAGCGCGCCAAAATTTGGGTCGCTGGCCATGGCAAACCCTACGCCAGCTCCAAGCTGGCATTGGGTTCGCAGATCATTGGGGAGGAATGGTGAGCCATGTCCAGCATGCAGTTGCATGCTGGCAGGCCCCGGTTCCCCCCCAAAGCAAACCTGCCAACAGGGGACCGGAGGTCCACCGGACCTCCAGCCTCCCCCTGATGATCCCATCCCCCCAGATTCAGGGAGGGCTGGAGATCCGGTGAGTCTCCAGCCCCACCAAACCCCCAGAAAATGGTCCCTGGTGGTCCAGTGGCCGCCGGCCAAACCCCCTCCCAGTGAGCAATGGGGGGGGGAGGCTGGAGGTCCAGCAGACCTCCGGTCCCCCCGAAGATCCCATCCCCCCAGGTTCCCTTATATGGTCTGTAGCCCCACCCAGCACATCCCAGGATGCACTGGGAGGGGCTGAGCGCTGCCATTTTGCAGCAGCATCAAGCCAAGGGAGAGGAGGGAGGCAGGCTACCTCCCTCCTCCAACTAAGGTAGGGGGCCGGGAGGGGGTTCTTTTAATGGACACTTTTTAAGTGGCCACTGGACCACCAGGGACCATTTTCTGGGGATTTGGGGGGGCTGGAGACCCACCAGATCTCCAGCCCTCCCTGAACCTGGGGGGATGGGATCATCAGGGGGACCATAGGTCCGCCGGATCTCCAGCCCCTGTTGCTCGGGGCAGGGGTAGTCAGGGTCTGGTGGTCCCATGGACCTCCAGCCCCTGTGTTTGACAGGTTTGGGCTTTTGACAGCCCAGACCTGTCAAACAAGTGCGGGAGGATTGTGCTGAGCGCATGCTCGGCACAATTCACCCGCACTTCTACCCCATGATCAGAGATAATTGCGCTGCTTAAATTTGCATGCATTATCTCTGATCATAGGTCTAATAGTGCCCCGCGCTGTTCCAGCGCTAGTTTAGAGCGCTGTTTAGAACAGCGCGGGGCTTTTGATCATCTGCCTGTAAGTATCTCCTCTGAAGGCTATGGATCTGTCCAGACTGTGCCAGGGCAGCCGGGGCAGAGTCTGGGTGGAGTCAGATGTTATGGTTCCCAGTTCTGGTTCCTGTATAGGTAACTGGGAAGTAAGTCAGTCTTATCTGTGCCCGGTTAGCTCAGTGGATATAGCATTGAATATGGGCCCTGTCCGCATAACTTCCGGGTACTGCCACCGGCCCGTGTATTTAGTGCTGGTGCCCAGATATGGGTCACTATTGAATATCCAGGGCTAAGTTAGCTGCCACTGGCTGAATTTTGACTAGTTTCTTTTTAAGTTGTAGGTATTGTATTGTTTGAAAAGTATTAACCAAATTATCATTGAAATCATTTTTGGGTTTTGTTAGAATTATTTTCTAATGTTGTATATTCTATGCATAACATCTGTACACTGAAACCACATGTCATGCTCATGAATTGTGCCCTTACAGTTAAAATAGTCGGGGTCACAAAAGCCCAGCACACTTTCCAGAATTTGTTTGGTTGGAAGCCAATCATCATCTCAATGTCTTCACAAAATCGCTGCAGTCCTGGAAATAACAGCAAGGGGGAGACAAAGGTTAGCACCTGGCAGAAAGTGAATGCTGTGATTCCACACAGTGACTCATTGGATTCCACACAGTGACTTATCTACCAGCCTTGTCAATATACACACTGGCTGACCAATTCAAGATGTAGGATCAGTCTAATAGATTATATTTTTGTCAGGACCATTCTAAACGCATACTTAAGGAAGCACATGTGCATTACATTTGCATCACAAAACTCCTAAATTGTGCACTGTGTTCTTCTGAACACCTTCATTGTTCACTCATGCCTTTACAGCAGTGCTTCTCAAGCCAGTCCTCGGGGTACACCCAGTCAGTTGGATTTTCAGGATATCCACAATGAGTATGCGTGAAATAGATTTGCATACACTGCCTCCTTGGTAGTGGCATAGCAAGGGCGGGGTGGTGGGGGCGGTCCGCCCCGGGTGCACGCTGCTGGAGGGTGCAGAGAGCAGCCGCGCGCCTGTCGGCTCCGCTGGTTCCCTGCTCCCTCTGCCCCGGAACAGGTTACTTCCTGTTCCAGGGCAGAGGGAGCAGAGAGCCAGTGGAACCGACAGGTGCATGACTGCTCTCTGCACCCTCCAGCAGCCAAGAATGCACCCGGGGGGGGCCTTGATGCGCCAGGGAGGGGGTGTCATTGCGCCGGGGGTGTTGTGCTGCACCCTGGGGGGATGGACGCTGCTGCACCTGGGGGGGGGGGGTGCGCAGCGGCGATCCGCCCCGGGTGGCAGCCAACCTAGGATCGCCACTGCTCCTTGGTATGCAAATCTATCTCATGCATATCACTTTCAATATTTTAAAAACCTGTGGTAGGATGCGCCCCAAGGACTGGGTTGAGAAACACTGCTTTAGAGCCATCTGAACAAGAGGTTTGTATGATCTTCAAAGCTAATGCGTTACAACCTCTTTCATCTGTACACAAGGAATCAAATAATGATATTTACTGCTCAAGGCTGAAAAACAGAAATCAATTCATTTGTTCACTGTACAAAAGTAGATATCACACTAACAGAGGTTCCCAAACTATGGGTCTTGAACCCTTAGTGGGATCCTGGAAACATGAAGGTGGATCTCAAGATGACATGTCCAGAAGTAGAGCTGGAAATTAGAAAATTATTTTTAAATGATGGCATGAAACTTACAGTAGTAAAGTAAAATCTGAAATCTGTGCTCTGAGTCCTCCCTAAAGCAGATCAAAGTTAATTTGAAAACGTATCTTTTCCCTCTGGCTTTTGATGTGAGTTAACACTGCCTGGTCAGATTCAGATTCAGGGGGGCTTTAACTAAGCCATGTAAGCGTCTATACGTGCCCATGCATGCCAAAATGGAGTTACCACACGGCTACCACGTGGCTCTTGTGTTAATATAAGCGCACAACTATGGAATGGCCTCCCAAAAGCTGTGAAAACAATACATGACCACCTGAACTTCAGGAAATCACTAAAAACCAACCTCTTCAAAAATGCCTACCCCTACGATCTTATGTAAACCTCTTCACCCAGAAACACAGCATGCCTAACGATCGTACTGGACAACACACAATCTTCATCTCTTCCGACCCTCCACATATACCTCATTCGATCACTATACAACCTTGTATTTGCTATCAACCGACTGGGCAAACGCCTTGACGGTACTATGTAAGCCACATTGAGCCTGCAAATAGGTGGGAAAATGTGGGTTACAAATGCAACAAATAAATATCATTTTTGGCATACATCCAATACGCCCGGCCTAAAAAATAATTTTTATTTTGTCACATATATTGGACATGCGCCAAGTGGCATTTGGCACGCATAAGTCATTACCGCCCAGTTACCGTGTGAGACTTTACTGCTAGGTCAATGGCTGGCGGTATTGTATCAGACCCAAAATGGATGCCGACCATTTTCATTTTGCTGCCCGTCTATTTTCGGCAAAAAGGTTTTTTTAAAAGGCCTTTTTTTTACAGGTGCGCTGAAAAATGATTCTGCGCACACCCAAAACCCACGCCAACACTACCGCAAGCCATTTTTTCAGTGCAGCTTAGTAAAAGAATCCCTCAGTGTTTTATTTCTGTAAGTTTGTAGACATCTTTGTTATTTGTCTCTTCCCTGTACTATCTGAAATGGCGTTTCTTTCTAATTAAAGGAGAAAGCAATCCACCGAGGTGGATGAACACAAACTCCCACGAAAACAAACTGACAAAATAGGAAGTGGGAAGTGGACCAATGACTCCAGGGAAACGGGACTATGTGTGCAAATAAAGCTGTTTCCTTTATCACCTTAGTCCCGTTTCCCTGGAGTCATTGGTCCACTTCCCAATTCCTATTTTGTCAGTTCCTTTCTAATCTGCATTTTTAAACTTTCTTAATCGCTGAGATTTGGCTTTGCCATGGATTGGCGATTAATCAAAACCTGAATAAACATAAACTTTAATCTAGATGTTGATGTATGTATGGAGTGGATTCTTTAATTTGCTGATAGCTATAGGTGCACTGTAAATGGTAGGTTTAGAGAACCCCTGATCTAGAAATAACTCTCCCTGTTGCTGGTAGTCTGAGTCCTGGCCCTGTGAACAGCTATTTGTTGCTGAGGGCAGATGCTACAAAATACAGATTATCTTGACAGCAATTCAATAGAGCTGAGAACTGCTGTACAGTTTTGTTTTATTAAGGGGTATTTAAGAGTTTCCCAGTGTTAAGTTCAGCTGTGAGGATGAGAATGGAACTGCAGGAGGCAGCTTGAGAAAGCAGATAAAAGAATCCTAAAAGGTCATTTTTTTTTTCATTTTAAATATCAGCAGAAGCTGTGGCTGTTTCTGAAACTGTTTTGATGCTGTTCTGGTGTTGGCAATGAGGTGGGACAGGTAGGCAGAGAGCAGAGAGCAGAGATAGGCTGGGCATCCAATGGGTAATAAAAACATATTACTGGATACTCTCACTGTGCCACGGCAGAAATAAATGCAAATGTTTTCTAGAAAGTTTCTAGAAAGGAAAACATCAGCTAAATTCTTATGTTGAACAGCTGGATCCAAAAAATAAAAAGATGGTGATTCTTCATATCTCGGCATTAATATCTTGGAATTATTGACATTATGAGGTAATCAAACAGCGGGGGATGAGCTTCTTTTTAGCCGTCGCTGGCGTTATTCCCAGATATCCAATGCCAGGCCATGTCCGGGCACTGGGGTGGAATATCCGGGTTTAGGTGGCTGACCAGCTCTTATGTGGTTAAATTCAAAGGGGTCCTTTTACAAAGGCATGCTGAAAAATGGCTTACAGTAGTGTAGACACGGGTTATGGACTAAAGCAGATCCATTTTTTAGCGCACCTGTAAAACAGGCCTTTTTATATTTTTGCTGAAAACGGACGTATGGCAAAGTGAAAATTGTCGCGCGTCCATTTTAGGTCTGAGACCTTACCACCAGCCATTGACCTAGTGGTAAAGACTCACATGGTAACTGGGTGGTATTGACCTACGTGTGCAAAATGCCACTACGTCCTAAAAGAAATAATATTTTTCAGACACCCGTATCGGACACGCGCCAAAAATGAAATTACTGCAAGAGCCACGTGGTAGTCGGGTGGTAACTCCATATTAGGCCACTGAAATTGCAGGTATATCTTTAGCTCGTTTAAACTTAACCGGCCAGCACTGAATATCGGCTTGGCCAGTTATGTTTAAACTGGCCAAAAATAAAGCAGATATTTTTTTTTGTTACATTTGTACCCCACGCTTTCCCACTTATAGCAGGTTCAATGCGGCTTACATATTATATACAGGTACTTATTTGTACCTGGGGCAATGGAGGATTAAGTGACTTGCCCAGAGTCACAAGGAGCTGCCTGTGCCTGCAGTGGGAATTGAACCCACTTCCCCAGGACCAAACTCCACCACACTAACCACTAGGCCACTCCTCCACTAATGCCAGGCACCATAAATGGCCCAGACTTAAATATCTGGGCTCAGCACTGACTGTGGGAGGCAGCCCAGTTAACTCCAGCACAGGGCCAGCTCAGTCAATGGACCAGATGAGGCTCTGGTCCAGGGCTTCAAGCGACCAAGCCCATTATGTCACCAGGCCCATATATTTCAACAGCATTAACTCTTCTTACCGATGCTGATAATCGCAAAGAGGAGCGGTCACCACCAGGAAGCCACGGGCAGTCACCAGTGTGTTCTCCTTTCTCCTCCCAGAGTCTGACTCTTCTCTTCTCCTCCCTCCGCATCCAACTCTTCTTTTCTGCTCCACTTTCCCCCGCATCCAACTCTTCTTTTCTGCTCCATTTCCTCCTCCTTGGCTCTGCCCTCGGGTACACATAATTCTACTGGACTGGTTGTTTCTCACAAGGCAGGCTGGGGTTGGATGACCAACATCCAATCCCAGCTTGCCTTGCAAGGAGGAGCAGGGACACAAGCATTTAAACTACTTCAGTGTCTACCGCTCTCTCTTTTTCTTCGGAGGAGTTTGGACTGGAGGTTATCAGTGTCACCTTGCCACCTCTGCTCAGCTGCCTCTACACTGACCCACTCCTGCCAGTAATGCGCAGCCCAGCGCCTGCAACATACTGTCAATCAGAAGATAGATGGGGCAGTGACCCGCCCCTATCCTGTGCACAGCCACCTTTTCCTTCCTCCCATTGGGGTCATAGTGATCCATTTCCATGGTGATGGCAGAGAAAGCATCTGGGCCTTCCGCAAGCATGAAGCATTACAGGACCGGAGGCAGGTGAGAACTGTCACTGAGAAGACTCGAAGCAGACATGAGTTCAAGGAGGGAATAGTTAATGGGATGGATGCAGGATTAACAATTGGGGAAAGATAGGTGCAGCCCCAAGGTCTAGAACTGGATGTGGGTACGGAACACACTTGAAACAACCCTTAGTTACTGGCGTTATGTCAAAAAGAGATACGTTTTTGTAACTTTGAGCAGTGCAGTGGCGTAGCCACAGGTGGGCCAGGGTGGGCCGGGGCCCTCCCATTTAAGGCTCAGGCCCACCCATCAGTAGCATGTGTTTAGCAGTAGCTAGTGGGGATCCCAAGCTCTGCCAGCTGAAGACTTCCCCCTGATGGTAACGAAAATGCTACTCTCCATGATACTGGCACCTGCACATGCTCAGTTTTCAGCGTAAGCCCACTGCAGACTGCCAAGGTGGAAAGAAGTGTTTTCCTGCCAGCTGAGATATTTTTTTCATGGTGGGGGGAGGGGTGGAGGGAGAACACTTGGTGCCCACCCACTTCTTGCCCAGGCCCACCCAAAATCTGTTGTCTGGCTACGCCTCTGGAGCAGTGATTGTCAGTGTGTTAGTGAGAAGATCCTCAGGTGCCAACTCATGCATGTCCCAGTGCGGATCAACTTTCTTAAAACTTAACTTGTCACCTAGTTCTGTGCTTGCAGTCTCTTGAAATACATGGATACATTCCAAGAATATCAGCAAGGCTTAGGATATATTATGTAGAATAAAAGCCTTCGGGATTATACTGAAAGCTTTCAAGAACTTTGCTGCAGAACTGCCAGCTTTGCGGGGAGACTCAGGTTATATGTACTCAGACGTGCTGAGAAGTCAGAGAATGTGTGTGCTGGAAACTTGGACGGTATGATAAGCAGCCCAAACCTATGGTACAGGTTAGCAATAAGATTACAATTAAAAATGTTTACTTAGGCCCCTGTTTACAACACCTGGCTAGCGACTGGCGGTGTGGTATTGCCAACACAGCCCATTCACTTTGAATGGGCTGTGTTGGCATTGCCGCGAGGCAGCTGCTGGGGGGATAGTTTGAAATAGAGATTTTGAATAAATCATAACATTCTGCTTCTCCATTTTTTTGTGGCTGTGACTCCATGATTGTGGCCAAATAAAATTGTATGACCCCCAGAAGTGCAGAATAATGAGCATTTATAGAGGGCCCACCTAGATCATGTCCTCAAATGCAGATTTTGTGACCCCATTTGGGTCATATCTCCAGACTGGCCCCAATGTAGGGGGTAGGAAACAGGGCAGGAGATGGGGGCAGGTGGGAGGCGGGGCACAAGCGCGCAAAAACAAAAGTTGATTCAGGGTGCCACAACTTCTTGTACCAGTCCTGTTCCCCCAGTATGAATATTGAGTCCTTAGTGTTTAAGAAGAAGCTGCTTTTCAGGACTGCTTATTAACAAAGCCAGATGTCATAGATTTCAGGCTTACTTTTTTGATTTTATGTGTTGTGTTTGTGTTTCACTACTTGTGTTCAAGTTTGTATTTTATGTACTATATTATGTATATTTATCTGTAAGTCATCTAGATTCATGAGATAGGCAAACTATAAATGAATAGAGTAAATGAAATGAAAAGAAACAAAATGAAAGAAAACGTCTTTATTATTAGGTCACTTCTGATTGGCTAAAGTTGGCAGTCTCCCTCTCACAATATTTACCTAGAAGTTAGCTAGAGGTTTCAAATTGAATAATGTTCTATGTAATTTCTTCCTCAGAAAAGTATTCCTGTAAAAAGCCCTTCAAGTCTGATGACACAGTCTGACACTTTCAAATAGCTGATGATACCCATGCTGTGTCTTCTTTTTGGCACAAAAATTTGAAACTTCACAAAGCAACATGGATTGATGCTTCAACTCAGCTGAGGACAACGGTGAAATTCTAAAAATGTGACTGCCGGGGTAGTTTAGTGAGGGCCAAAGGTTCAGGGCTGGCTCTCCAAGCAGTAGACAATGGCAAAGACAAAAGTGCATACCAGAGCATGCTGTGATGATGGAAGCCATTTGGCAACCTGTAGTATAAGGTGGGGGGAGGGGAATTTGGGATGGAGAGAGAGGTCTTTCTAGTCTACATGATGGAAAGGAATTGAATTTCTGGTGCGGTTACAGATTGTAAATCCTTACTCAGCAGCACCATCCTGTGGACAAAGGACTACATTACCATTTTTCAGAGATGGCCAGTTACATTAACAGCACGGTTATAAAACAGCCTTCAGCATTTTCTGAGTACATATATTTTCCAAAGAAAAGTGAAATGAAATGACCACAGATGTAGTGAAATAAAGCCAGGCCTTGCTCATCCTGAACCATATGAAATGAAGGCCTTGTCATTTTTAGATACATTTTATCCACACAGTAAAGGAAGAGAACGAGGGCTCAGTCTCATTAGCTATACAATGTGCTTCATGCCACAATTACCTACGAATTGACTTAATTACAGTGCAGCCCACAACCTGCCATATCCTGTCATCATTTTCAAAACCTCTTCATATGAAAAAAGTGCCACTGATGAACAGGAGTAAAGTGCTTTTAATTAGTCTCACACTGTAAAGTAACTGCGACATTCATACACTCCAGGGACAATTCTCATTTATACACAGATTCTCAGCATGACAAAAATAAGTATTTGTAAGTCGATGAGCACCACACAAACAGATAGGCCTGGTGGATCAGTGGCAGTGGAAGGATGTGGACTCAATTCTCATATGAGATCTTCCACTCCCTAGACCTATCAAAACTGCAAATACTGTGGAAACAGACTTCACAGCCCCTGGGAAGGGAGTCATGGTCATTGCACAATACCGACACCTAGTGGCTACATTTAGCTCCCATTATTGAAATATTTTAGTGAAAGGTAGTTGTGAATGAAGTCTAAAGGCACCCGATTCCAGTCCTCAGTCCAACTGAGTTTGAAGCTGAATGAGAAGGAGGAAACTGCTCTGCTCAAAATCCCCAATTCTAATCAATATCACAGTAATTCAGGATGATTTTTCAAGGGCTCAAAGAAATGCGAAGTCAATAAGAACTTTGGACCTGTACAACTTGTTGCAAATTTTCAAAGGAGAATACCTGGAGGAGGAGAAATACTCATAGTTGCCAGGTGCCCATAAATATTCCACCTGCTTTAGATGTGTTTCTTTACCCTACCACTCTGCTAAGATGTTACCATTACTCGAGTACAAGAAGCAGCATGCAGGATCAGTACACTGGAAAGTGAAAACGGCTGACCCACATACATTGTTTTAAATGCCAAGGCTAAAACCTTGATCTTGACTCTCTAGGGCTCTTGGCAGTCAGTGATGCTCTTTGAACAATGGGTTCTCTGAAGCTGGGGTTTTAATGCAAGCCTTGAGGAAGACTAAAGTGTTACCTCATTCTTCTGTGGTCAGTAACAGTGAGGATTTTATGTCAAGCAAGAGAGAGGAAATACTGTGTTCACAATGAGTTCTCTGCATCATAGAGATGATGAGAAAGAGGTGTAAAAGGTATGCACCATTCCTGATAACATGTATTTCTTATCCCCTCTACCTCAAAGGCAGTGCTCCATGGGCCAGTCTCCTTGTCCTGTATGATCATTAGCAGAGACCCATGTGCCAGTCTCCTTGTCATGTATGATCATTAACAGAGACCTGTATGACAGTCTCCTTCTCCTGTATGATCATTAAAAGAGATCCATGTGCCAGTCTCTTTGTCATGTATGATCATTAACAGAGAGACCTGTATGCCAGTCTCCTTGTCCTGTATGATCATTAGGAGAGACACATGAGCCAGTCTCCTTGTCCTGTATGATCATTAGGAGAGACTCATGAGTCAGTCTCCTTGTCATATATGATCATTAGGAGAGATGTGTATTCCAGTCTCCTTGTCCTTGCGTGTTCATTTAACAGAGATCCATGTGCCAGTCTCCTTCTTTTGTGTGATCATTAACAGGGATGTGTATTCCAATCTCCTTGTCCTATATGATCATTAACAGAAACCTGTTCCAGGTTTTTTTTATCTTGTATGATCATCATCAGTGTTCCATGTGCCAATCTCCTTGTCTTGCCTGAGAGCTCCATATGCCAACTTCCCTGGTTCATACTACAATTAGATATGATTGTGGCAAGCACTAATAAAGGTGGTTTATGGCAAATGGCATTTATTAGGCATGTGTGTACAGGAAACAGAAAGAGTGTGTCATGCTAGTGTCGTATCCTGGGAGCTGTTTTACATGGTAATTGAATTTTTATGCCCTATGATTACATTTGAAGAATAATAGAACCCTTAGATGTGTGTTGTTATGTGCAAACAGAAGAAGCTGTTTTCCAAAAGTTGATAGATGAACACATATCATCGAGCCCCTGTGGAGTTAATTAAAGTGGCAATCAAAAAGTATCTGCAGTGAATTGCAGAGCTGCAGGTGGGGATTTTTTTCAGCTCTGACAACAGAAAACAACACAAAGGCATTGTCTAGAGCTAGCCTTTGTGCTACTGGGCAGTATGTGGTTTTGAAAAATGGCTTTTAACCAATATATCAAGCAAATGTGAGCTGAGAAATTGCAGAAGTGTTTCATCTTTACAGACTGACCTTTAAGTTGGGAGGTCCAGAAGCGTAGCGAGGTTTTGCCACCAGGGGGAGCAGACCTATTGTAAAACAGGCTCCAGTGCAAGGCTGAAGGGCCAATCCACATAGGCACCATTTCTTTCTAAATCCATTTGGGGGAGCGACTGCTCCCCTTGCACCCCACCTGGCTACGCCTCTGGGGAGGTCCATACATATGTGCCAGTCTGAAGAGCACAGGACAGGAAAATTCCTATAACATTTAGACACTGATTATGCAGGTAAATGTTTAGAAAAACAGGATATGAGTTCATATGTGTGTAAATGCCAAAATTCCACCTAAGGGTTAGTCTGCAAATGTGCACATATCTTACGTAGCGTGCATCTGACAGATGAGGGTACACATAAAGGGCAATTCTGTACATTTACACTGATCCCCAAAATCCAACCAACCTTCAAGAGCTGATTTATCATTTGCGACAACTACGCTACCTCTCTCCTTACATTGAGAAGGCAAAACCTTGTCACAGTGGTTCACGTCATGATAATACCAGTGCTGGATAACTGTAATGCACTCTACAATGGTCTGACTACAAAGGGTCTGCACCAGCTCCAATTGATTCAAAATGCCGCAACAAGACTGAAAGAAGGTTGTAAGTGACATGACCACATCACACCATTTTCGCACAAACCTCACTGGCTACCAGTACAATACAGGGCTAAATCTGAAACTGTATGTTTGACCTTCAAAGCCCTTCAAGGAAGAACAGGATCACCCTCTACACACTTCCAAGGTCACTAAGGTCCTCCCAAGGAGTTTCCCTAACCACACCCTCTCCAAATGACATCCCATAATGTGATACCCGCAAGCGAGCCTTCTCTGGAGTAGCCCCCACACTCTGGAATGCAGTCGCTGAAAGACTTCTCTTAACACAAGACCACATCTATTTCAGGAAGCAGGTGAAAGCTTGGCTCTTCACCCAGGCCTGTAATTGAGAAAGTAACTAATTTGCTAGTCACACATATATACACACACACACACACATACACACACACACAATGACTGACACGGGCGGCAGGACACGTTTATCCACTCCTACCCTAGCTGAGATAATATTCAAGCACCTTTCTGACCTCCTGTACAACTTTCTTAAATTAGTCCCTTAATTTTCTTATTCCTGTTGCTCTATCTTATCTATCTATATGTTCCATCTTTGCTTACACCCTATGCCATTAATAAAAACATTAAAACATAATCTAAAGGGGGGTAGGGGATGGGGAAAGGGGTGGAGAAAAGGTTAAAAAAATTTTGATGAGGAGAGAAATATTTTGTTTATATTCAAATGTTTTGGCTGTGTTTGCCATTTACTGTCATTGGAGATTGTTGAATGTTTATTTCGTGGACTCATCAATAAAATGTTGAAACATAAAATGTTTTATTGCATATTGGGTTGACATTGTATGCCATACTTTGTATTGTTATTTGACTATTTTTACTGCTATAATTGTCTATTGCCTATGTTTGACTTATTCTTGCTGTATTCCGCCTTGAGTGAATCTCTTGAAAAAGGTGGTATATACATAACAAAATAAGGTGCACCTGCAGTTAGGTGTGTCTGTGTATATGTGGAAGGAGCACTGGTGAGACATGGGCATCATGACTGTCAAGATGTGTGGCTTATACAATACTATAAGTTATGCACGTTGATTGGCGCATCTAGGGCACCAACTTACAACTGCTCTTGACGTCAGTAGGCGTGCCTTTTTAGCACACCAGTGGGGATTTGTGTAAGTATTCTATAACGGAATCAGGGTGCCCTGAAGCCGTTTTAGAATTTATGCTCCCTGCGCTGGATCAGGACATCTAAAAGGAGGCACCAATGTATAAAATGACCCCCATAGGCAGAGTCTAGATAGGACTTGCACTTATGCTTGTAAGTTATGGAAAGCTAAAAGTTACGCACGAATCTCCGGCTTTTAGGCGTGAACACACCACCAGCTCTATGACTGGCATAAGTGCTCATGTCTAATTGGAGTTCCTTTCTTGCTATTTTTTTTTTTTTTTTTAGATTAGCTCATGTTTGTAAATTACTTAGACTTGGCTTTGTCCAAAATTTTGCGATTAATCAAAAATGTCAATAAACATAAAAATATACATATATCCTGTTACACTTGTATTCTATACAGAAAGTAGGTGCCATAGGATTACCCCCAATATGCACAGTGCAAGCTCTCAAGACATGTAACATGCTTGTTGAATATGCATGAGCTGGATTGGATGAAGATCTAATGCCACCCTTTAACCTGTGCCCAGGCTCTCTGAAGATCTTAGTTCAAAGGCAAAATAAATCAAAATGTTTTTCTTTCTCACCATAGATGTAGGAGACTCCCACAAGTTCAAAGATTGCAATGATAACGAGAGAATATGAAGCTGCGTAAGTATCCACTAGTTGCAACATGTAAATTCCACCCTAGTATGAAAAAAAGAACCATTAAAGATAACAAAACAATGGGCAAATGTCCTGTAATGTAGACACATTACTTTCTGAGAATTACAAGTCTTTAAATATATTATTTCAAAAAGTATTCCAAGTAGCGAAAGTCAAATATTTTCCCCCACAATAGATTTCCTCCACTTGGCATTAAAGGCAGTTTGTAAACCCAAAGCAGCGTGACTGGAAAATCTGTTCCTACAAAGCACATACCTGAGTGATCATAGGAAACCCCATGATGTAAAAAGCCACACAGCACACGAGAGTGAAGAGTGGCTTATGCGTACGGAGGTATTTCGGAAACTCATCCGCAACAGAGGTCACAATGGTCTCAATAGTGGCAAACTGAGGAAAACACAAGAAGGAATTACCAAAAATCATTGCCAGAGCAAAGAATTCCCCAGTGCTGAAACATATATTCTACTACTCTTTCAGAAGGACAATACACGGATTACCCTAAGGATCTGGAACAACGTAGCAAAGGAATTTAATTCTCATCAATGACTATTTTTTAGTTAGTTAGTTAGTTGAATGAATGTATTGATTATTATTATTTTTTATTGTTGGTTATGTTTTTGTGTTTTATTGATTATGTATGTTTTTCTTGTTACTCGCTTTGGGTAAAGGCAAGATACAAATATAACAAATAAATCAATAAAAATGTTAATTGGGAAATACATTATGTACCATCAATAAGAAGTATATGAGTGTAGGTATTCTCTGTGGTCCCCAGACTCTCCCTTTTATTACTAATCAATGGCAATTGTACTTGGTATGAGATGTGCTATTGAACCCTTCTCTTGTCTGAGACATTGATAAGATTCTACCCGCTCTTTGACAGGTCATCAATAAACAGAAAATATCTCCCAGTGATTTCTTGTATGTGATTCTTCAAAACAAGAGCATGCGTGGTAACTTTGCCCAAGGAGTCAGCATGTGCCTCACAGCAACAGCAATGCTGAAATCGATGGCACCAGCAGCGGTTATCTCAACCCAGAATGACACAACCTATAGACATAAAAATTATAACTTTTTCCCAACTTTGCCTCTGATCAACACTTTTAGATAGAGTCTAAGAAATCATCGTTTCAACTGGTTTCAAACACTCATGAGGCAGTTCTGTAACTTGGTGCCTCAATTCAGGTGCTCCAATTGGGTGCACTTAGGGCGTCTTTTACTAAGGTGTCTCTATCGTTTAGTGCGTCCATTTTTTTAGCACACGCCAAAAACGTGAGCACGCCTTAGTAAAAGACCCTCAATGCTAGTTCTATAACAACATGAGATCCATTTGCATTCAATGGAGACAGTGCATGCAAATAGCTCTCATGCATATTCATTGTGGAAATCCTGAAAACCGAACTGGGTTGTGGCCCTCGAGGTCCGAAGTCTCCCACCCCTGGCTTAATCCCACATTGCTTGGTATCCACCTTCATCTCCCCTGAAGGTAAATCCAGAAGAGGATACTAGGCTGTATGACAGCTTCAGGTATTATGGCTTTTCTTAAGAGAACTAGAAGCAGGTCTGAGGAGTAGCCTAGTAATTAGCACAGTGGGCTGTAAACCATGGGATCTAGGTTCAAATCCCACTTCAACTCTTATTTTTTTCCTTTTAATTGTGAGCCATCTAGAAACAACAAAACTGTCTACTGTACCTAAATACATAAGCCACTTGCAAGCCTGAAGGCTATTGAAGTGACATATATTCAGGTACAGTAGTTTCTATTCTTGGAGGGTTCACAATTACAAAAACAAAGGGTTAAAGATGGATTTGAACCTGGGTCCCTTGGTTTTGTCCACTGCACTAACCACTAGGCTGACCCTATACCCTGTATGGATGTCTGTGTGGCCATTTTCTTTTCTTTTTTGCTGACAGAATTTTTCTTATATACTACATATGACAGTACAGAGAAATACCTTAAGCCAAATGTCAAAGGAACATGAACAGAAAACATTGGTACAAAGCCAACATTATTGTGATTCAGCTCTTCCAAAGGTTTAAGGAAAACTAAGGTTAGGACACAGAAAAAAAATATTATATCTAGAATCCTAGTTTCTAGCTCAATCCAGAGAACAAAGTTTACCAAATAGCTTAGATGTATCTCAGTTTTTAGAATCTTTACGTGATCTAATTAGTAAAATGGCAACTTTGATAGTTGTCTTGGAATCTCCAGCTATAAAAAATTGATATTTTGAAAAGCATATTTTCCTTAAAAAAAAAAAAAAAAACAGTTGCCCTTCTGTGGTCATAGTATTTGGATGTTTCCTGATGTTGCTCAAGCAACTCAATTGAAGAGAAAGGCTTTTTTACAACTGAAAGCTAAGGTACTTTCTATAGGTACTCCTATTTTTCTTAAGTTTCCATACAAATATTTAGTGTCATATCAAATTAATTAAAGCCCTGTTTACAAAGGCACACTAGCAGTTTTAGTGCATTCTAAAAATTAGCGTGCACTGACCGTGTAAATGCCCATATGAATATTATGGGCATCTACACAGTTAGCATGCACTAAAAACGTTAACGCACCTTTGTAAACAGGGCCCTCAGTATTTATTTGTTGATGCAGTACAGTTGGAATAATAAGGCTATAGTTGAACAAGATAAAATTACTTAGATTTTTCCTTTATTTTCCGGATTGAGATAGAAAATAGGGTTCTAAATGTGCAGCCATTTTGTAACAATGCTGCTATACACATCCATGTCCCTTGTTTTCCCCCATTCAAAATTTGGATGATTCAGTTCATAAAATGGATTTTCTTGCTGTAGCTTGTTAGAAAATACATGTGAGATGATAGTCCTTTGGGACAATCTGTCTTGGACGTCCTTTTGAAAATGCCCCTCTACAGCACTTAGGCACTTTATAGAATAGCCCCTGAAGCACGTATGTGTGAAAATGCCAATTAAAGGCTCCTTTACTTGATGTGCAGATAGAATTACCCTGTTTTGGCCTGGTTCACTAAACATTTTTTTCCCATAGACACAGGATTAAAGAAGTAAAACTTTAGTAAATCAGGGCCTTAGTGAAAGGGGTGGGATTTGCTCAGAGTTGGGAAACAGAAGGAAGTAAATTCTTCTCTTTCTTTACCAGGTGCAAATAAAGATCACATCTTATAAAACCCCAATTTACCATTGTGTCCAGTCCCAGGGTCAGAAGCATTAGAAAGAAGATAATAGCCCAGAACGGAGAGAGGGGAAGCCTGGTCAGTGCTTCAGGATAAACCACAAAGGCAATGCCGGGACCTAAGAAAAGAAGAGAGATGTTCATGTCTCGTCTCTCTGATTCTCCTTCACTTCATTTCCTTTATTCACTTATAACCCACCAACTAGAAAAATATTTGCACTTGGTATGCTACAGAATTAAAACTATCTAATTCAATACATGACACAATAGTATGGTGACAAAATGTACAATAACTGACTGCTGTCGATACAAATCCAACTCAAAAGCAAGAGAAAAGAAAAAGTTTTCACTTCTTTTGGTAAATTAAATATGAGTCAATCTGATGATGTTGTGTGGATAATGAGTTTCAGTTCACAAGGACCACACTATGCAGTTTCCACCCATGAACAGACTTTGGTGAAGAAACAGCCAATAGAGCATTACTGGAGGATCTAATTTGTTGAGATGAAGAATAATCTTGAAGAACCTGCTTTACATTTAAATCATCTTTATTAGTTCAAAAACAACAATCCAAAAACAGAAACAAGATTGATACCAAGATCACTTCCAATTATTAGTACGGAAAAGAACTTCCCCAAGCCCATCTCTCCCTCCCCTCCCTCTGCTCCACCATAAACAGAATACAGTCCTCTACTTGGAGAAAAAAAACACTACAAATGTAATAATCTACTACGTGCCTGATGAGGTGAAGTTAACTAGAAAGGTTCCCAAACTTCCTGGAACCATTGTCCTCCAGATTGTGAAATACCATGCACTTGAATATGTTCCATATGCAACTGTTCAATCATATAAGTCCACCAACGCTGCATAGAAGGAGAAGTGGTATGAATCCAGGTACACAAAATCATTTTGAAGTCCGAAGAAAATTGTCTTCTGTAAAAATGATTCAAAACCAGCAGGCACAGGGTCACTCAGTACATAATGATCAAAAAGTAATTGAGGTTCCAGTTGAAAAGCACAAGACCAAAGAGTCACTACAGCTGTACGGAGATGCAACCAAAAATGCTGTACCTTTGGGCAGTGCCAAAATATATGTCCCAAAGTTGCTCAGTTTACACCACATTTCGGCCACTGATCCCCAGGTTGCATCCTAGCCCTATATGTGGAGATAAATAAAGGCATAATAGAAATTTATAAAACATTTCCCTATGCAGGTTGTTAACAATCCGCTTGGGCAGGCCAATAATATAGGCTTGCAAACAAGAAGTTGAAATGGTGGACGTCAAATTGGCTGACCAGAGTGCTGCCAACCAGGTATAGTCTAAATCAGCAGCAGTGGCATAGCAGGGGGGCTGCCACCCGGGGCAGTTCACCGTTGCACCCCCCCCCCCCCCGGGTGCAGCACGATGACATCCCCCCCTCGGCACATCAACACGCCCCCAACCCAGTGCCTACCCTCCTCAACTCCGTCCAACCAGCTCCCGCACCCTACCTTTAAAGAAATCTCAGAAGCCTTGGCGAGGCGAGGCGCAGCGCCTCGCGCCTGCATGTAAAAGAAGTGTGGATCATCTCATCGGGCCTTCCCTCACTCTGTCTGTCCCGCCCTTGCGGAAATAGGAAGTTGCGTCAGCGGAGAGCGGGCCAGACAGAGTAAGGGAAGGCCCGATGAGACGATCCACACTTCTTTTACATGCAGGTGCGAGGCGCTGCACCTCACCTTACCACGGCTTCCGAGATTTTTTTATGTTTAAATCTTTTTTATTAAGAACAACTGAACTTGTACAGATTATGCAATGAAAGGAGACCAATACAAATCTCAATGTTATAACTCAAGTCATCATATAATTGTTAATGTTTTATCCCCCCTCCTACCTCCCTCCCCCTACCCACCTCCCTCCTTACGTTTATTAACGAGAACCATCTTTGTAGAATGCAACAACATGTATGAAATACTGTTCAGGGTACTTGATAATAAGAAAGTCTCATCAGAACCACCTCCATCCTTCCTTATGAGGCAGTAGCTTAGTGACACGACCTACTGCAAAGGGCCTTGTTTCTTATAACCCTTCAACTCGCTTCACCGCCTCTTATATGAGTCTTACAGCTTTATTAATGATATCAGCACCCTTAAAGAATAAAACAGTTTCCACAATATCAGTTGTCAGCGGTATTCATCTCAGAGTTAACCCCCAGCCTACCCCCTCTCACCCACCCCCTTCTCCCCCCTCCTTACTTCCCCCTGCCTCACCATTCACTCTAAACTCCACATTCATCCCCATTCACTCCAACTCATTCAACACCTGACTTCTAGCTCTGGGAGCTACTACATCCGAGATTTTTTTAAAGGTAAGGTGCGGGAGCTGGTTGGACGGAGCTGAGGGTAGGCACTGGGTCTGGGGGTGTTGATGCACCGAGGGGGGGTGTCATCGTGCTGCACCCGGGGGGGAGCTGGCAGGGAGCACCCCCCCCCTTGAGCTGACACAAGGGGCGGACCGCCCCCCCTTGCTACGCCACTGATCAGCAGTAGTGTCCTTCAGGTATCTATGATAAAAGGTTAAGGGTACACGCAGTAGAGAACCCAAAGTATATGCCTCCCCTACAGTCTCTTGGACATCTTCCATTAAAACAGTCCATGATAAAGAAGAAACATAATGATGAAGTTGTAGGTATGCAAATCCTGAACCCGGTGGCAAGGTAAACTGTTGTTACAGTTCCTGAAAGGTTTTCAGTTTGCCCTCCTCTGTCACCACCAGTAATAGATATTTCACCCCCAGGAACTCCCATCTAGTAAAAGTTCCTTTATCCCTCCTTGGGGGGAAAAGCAGGATTAGCACAAATTGATAAATGTGGAGTCACCACAGGAGTGAAGTGGTGTCATCTACACAGCCACCGCAAAATATGCTGTGTTTCTGAACCAATCAATAATGTGCCGCATTTCGCACGCCACCATCATATAGCATATGTTAATCAATCTCATGCCTCTATGATCCTGAGGAGTCTGTAATACCCCCATTGAAAGGCAGGGTCTCCTACCCTTCCAGAGATAAATTTGCTCTCTTAATGGGGGAGGTGATTCCACAAACATTCCAAGTAGCTATTCTAAGCACCAGAATGATCAGGGTAGCTGCCCCAGGGAACAGTAGAGAGAAATTCCATTCCAAATATAAAGAACCCAGGATGCCGAGCCCTCATCCCAGTGTTCTACCAAAGCGTACCAGGCCACGAAGTACATCTCAGAGGCTGCATCCTTATTCAAAAATAAAAACTGCTGTGTACACGTTTGGGGCCATTCACCCAACCTAACCCCAATCCCCTCCCCTGATCCCTCCCATTCTCCTATCCCCTCTAAACCCACCATCCAAACTACTTTTCTCTCACTAAACTCCCCCCAACTGTCATCCCCCTCCTCCATTCTCCCTCATCTGATCTCGCTACATAATCATACAATGTTATAATGCCATTGTATCGCTCCATGGTGCGACCGCACCTCGAGTATTGTGTCCAATTCTGGTCGCCGCATCTCCAAAAAGATATAAAGGAATTAGAAAAGGTGCAGAGAAGGGCAACGAAAATGATAAAGGGAATGGAACGACTTCCCTATGAGGAAAGGCTGAGAAGGTTAGGGCTCTTCAGCTTGGAGAAAAGGCGGCTGAGAGGTGTTATGATAGAAGTCTACAAGATAATGAGCGGATTAGAGCAGACAGATGTGAAGCGTTTGTTTACACTTTCAAACAACAACAAAACCAGTGGACACAAGATGAAGCTAGAATATGGTAGATTTAAAACAAATAGGAGAAAGTTTTTCTTTACTCAGCGTGTAGTTAGACTCTGGAACTCGTTGCCGGAGAATGTAGTGACAGCAGCTGGCCTTACAGAACTTAAAGGGGGTTTGGACAGATTCCTGAGGGGAAAGTCCATTGAACATTATTAATTTTTTTTTTGGGGGGGGGGGATTGGCTGCTGTCGGAGACAGGATGCTGGGCTTGATGGACCCTTGGTCTTTTCCCAGTATGGCGGTACTTATGTACTAATGAGATACAGAAAGACCACTTGGTGTGCCAGGAGTCCCGTGCCCCTCCAAAACACTCATTCAGTAAACAATAATCATATAATAGAGCTGTAAAACTCAACAAGTAAAACAATAACAAATGTCTCACAGTGGCACTGTACTAAAGAATACAGATAACATTAGTGCCCAACACTATTTATACAGACAATAGTGAAAGAGGAGCCAGCTGATTCAGTGGTTGGTTGGTTGCTGTCGTATACTCTCCCGAGACGCTTCAGGAGAATCATAGCCATGCCACTGACCATTAATATAAACTTTTAGGACCGCAGGATAAAGCAGCATGAAACGTTGCCCTTGTGCGCGTAAGGCAGCACAAATGGATGACAACTTCCAGCAACGGTCTTGAAGCGAAATGGAGTAGTTCTGATAAATATGAATAGGTGCTCCATCATATCGCAATTGTTGCCCACTTCTGCCGACATCCTCGTAAGATCTCTACTTTGTGTAGATAATGATGTACCTTAATTACACCACCCTGGGTCTTTGCCTGCCTTCCTGTCGATGACCCACACGGGGGTCTCGTTCCAGACTGAAGGGCCCTGTACTATCGGACAATGCAAATTCCAATGCCAGCCAGTGTTCCAAGATCGAGGGGCGTGCACTATCCAAAATTTGTTCTGGGAAACCAATTATCCGCAAATTTCCCCCTCCTTGATCTATTCTCCAAGTCATCTATTTGAGCTGCTTGGCGCTGGAGTTGGCTCTCGAGTGCTGATAGCCTCTCCATCTCATGCACTGCTGCATCCTCCATATTTGAGACACATTGCTCCAACTCCCCCATCCTTCAACTTGTCTCAGCCAAAAGTGATTCTAGGATAGTTAATTGTCCTGATAACAGGCCCAAGTGAGGTTCCAGTGCCCGCTCCAACGCAGCAGTTAATTCAAGTAACTGAGCCTCAGTAAAAGGGAAATGGGACTTGATATGCTGCCTTTCTGAGGTTTATCCAACTACATTCAAAGCGGTTTACATATATTCAGGTACTTATTTTGTACCAGGGGCAATGGAGGGTCAAGTGACCTGCCCAGAGTCACAGGGAGCTGCAGTGTGAATTGAACTCAGTTCCCCAGGATCAAAGTCCACTGTACTAACCACTAGGCTACTCCTCCACTCCAAACTAGTGCTGCCCTGCCATCCATATGGGTTTTATCGTTCTCAGTTTTAAGACCCTTAGGAGACATCACACTTACAGATTTCCGAAAGTATTTGTCCATGTAATTAAAAGAAGTCATACTGTCAATAGAAGCGCAATCAGATAGCTTGGAAGCAGTCAATTTTGGTGCCGAAAAGGTGCGGGACCCTAGAGAGACAGAAGTCTTCTCCTCTCACACCATCAAGTGGTCTCCCAGAACCTGCTTTAAATAATTTGGTTCAGTATCTCCTAGCAGTCTAAATATGTACCTAAATATAACTCACCTTGAGCTACTACTGAAAAAAGTGTGAGCAAAATCTAAATAAATAAATAAATAAATAAATATAAACATGGCAGCTTTAAATTTGTCCTTCAGGTCAACTGGAAGCCAGTGAAGATTGAGCAAAGTTATTGGTATCCTAGGCCAGCCTGAAGGTGTGCTGCAATGTTGTGTTATAACTGCAACACTCAGATCAGCAATTTGGGAAAACTTAGACAGAACTTATTACAGTAGTCAAGATGGCTTAAGACCAATACTTAAGAAAGACACATAACAGAACATTTCAGGTTGTAAGCACATAACCAGTCTTAGTTTAGAGAAAATTGTCCAAAACACAACCTTGATTTTCATTTTTTCATTCCTGGTGAGAATACTAAAGGGAAATTTCAAAACCATCCAGCACACACTAGACAGGACTTAACAAAAATCTGGGTTTCCACTCACATTATAAACCATAAAATTATACTGCTTTGTCACTCTCTGATCACAGATCCATCTCTCCCTGTTTCTCACCCCCTCCCCACTCACCCCCACCTTCCCCATGAGACTGTCATTGGAAAGCTTTTATATTTCACAGATAAATTCTGATATATGTCATCATTTACTCATATATGAATTTCTGATCCGAAGAAGTGTTAAATTCGAAAGCTCATCAAAAGATGTATTGTTAGTCCAATAAAAGAAGGTATCATCTTCTTTTCTTTTCTTTGTCTTGTTTTATTTCTGTTTATTACAGTCCTGAACCTAAATTGTTGCTATAGGTCATGACATGTGCAGGCACTGGCATGGGGCCTCAAGTGGCACTCTTTATGGAGCGGCATCTCCCCCCTTCCTTCCTTCCTCAACTTCCCTCCCTGAGCCTACCTTCTTTTTTGTTGTTTTCAAAAGTCAGTAGTGGCAGCGATTCCTACACACTGCTGTACCTCCAGCATTCTCCTGTGTACTGCGGCACACCTATCTGATATAACTTCCTGTTTCCTCGGAGGCGGGCCACAGCAGTACAGAGGAGAAGCCAGTGCCAGTGGCAGGGCAGTATGTAGGGATCTCTGCTACCGACGACGTTTAAAAACAGCAAAAAAAAGAATGTAGGCTCAGAGAGAGAGGTTGAGGAAGGAAGGGGGAGATGCCAGACCATATCCAAGACTAGGGTAAGAGACTTGGCAGAGAGAGTGTGGGAAGATGTTGTACTGGAGGGGCCGGGGCACTATCTCAACCCTGTCTCAGGCTGCAGATTGCCTTGGGCCACCCCTGTGTGCAGGATTACAAGGAAATGACGAACAAGTTCAGTCCTAAGATCTTTTCAAAAAACGCTGTTATTAGAATACATGTTTAAGAGGGGTTGGGATCGGTTTACCCAGAGTTAAAGAACATGGAAAGACTCTCTTGACGAATCAGACCCAGCAGCCTCTGCTCACAATCACTGTGTTCTCTCTCTCTTATTGTATGTGACAGGATGTGTGCATGTGTTAAAAGTGCAATCAGAAGAATGACAGCAATGTTACCACCCTCATCGGGAGGGCATTCACCAGTCACATTCCCCAGGAAATACCCCCACAATATAAACCGAACATGTGCTCATAAATGCACATCCCTAAAAATGATAAAAGCAGCAAAGGACAAACAAGTGTCTCAGCCTCTATCCGAAGCTGTTTTGAACAACCATGACTTTCAACCAGATTTAAACTGAGAATCGCAGCTCGTAGACGGGAAAAATGATGAAAGAGAGTTCTGTATAGCAGTGCGCTGCATTCATCACATTTTAACCCAATGAAACTCTGGAAAATGAATTCCAGGTCCTGATGGTGTGAAGTTTCATTGTCAGAACCAACAATCTTTCAACGGTTCTCAGAATTACTGCAAAGGATGTTTAATTAATGAGACATAAGTTTAGCGCTTCCCTCTTTACACACTTGGTCTAAGCTTTTCTGATTCCTCCCTCTGCCTTCTATTCGCCCTCTCTGGTGATATTGCTTCATTGCTGGCCTGTAGAGTTCATATAGTGAAATCAAAGGTTTGACAGAACTGATGCCTGAGTATAAACTGCCACTTTAAAAGAGATTTTGGAAATCAAGGCTTTCTCTTTGTCAGAGAGCAAGACTTTGAAGAACACAGATGTTTCCAGCTGAGACAGAATAGGAGATGGAAGTTTTGTCCTTGGCCACCTACTCTCATGTTCTTTCAGAAGTCCTACTTTGAAAATAATATTCAGTACCCCAAAAAATCTTCTTTCATGACTTGTCAACCATGTAACGAAATCTCCAGTGAATCAATTCTTTTACAGTTTTAAGCTTAGAAAAGAATCTGGTTAGCACAGTGGACTGAGTACTAGGGAAGCCTGGGTTCAAATCCCAACTCCTACTGATACTCTTTGTAACCTTAGGCAACATTCACCTTTCATTCCCCAGGTATAAACTTGAGGCTAGGTTTATTAACTTATATCAGTGTGCATTATTTAATGCAGGCTTCATTATTGTCAGTGAGGCCTATTTACTAATAAGTGCATTAAATAGCTGTGACAGGAATTAGTGTATCAATGCAGGTTAGTAAATCTAGTCCTTAAAGTGAAAGCCCCTTAGGATAAGGAAATACTGGGTTGCCAGATTTCAAAAAAATCTACCAGACCAATTCATGCCCAAAAAGAGCCCAAAATAGCCGAAGTTGAATGAGGAGCGGGGGGGGGGGGGGGGTCCCCCATGGTCACTGCTGTGTGGTTGTTTGCTCTGTTTCCTCCTCCAATTCCATGTGGTTACTGCTCACCACCTCTTGCAGGGCTGATGATGAGTCATCAGCTGATGACCTCATCACCCACCTCACCCTCCTATTGGTCAAATTTGAAGCCAGAATGAGGCTTGAGAGGCACCGAGCCTCATTCCAGCTGCCAGCACCAAATTTGACCAAAAAGTCGCAACCCACAACAGTTAAAAGGTGCCCGCAGGCAACCTGTAAAAGCCACCCAATTCCACACTGTTAGCAACCCTGGTACTCAATAAACACAGAAGATCCCTATATAACTAGAAGATGGACTTAAAGAAAATCTTAAATGACTTTCACACTTTAAAAAAAAACACATAGAGGGTTGTAATATGCATGGAGCAGTGGGTACAACTCTAAACAAAGGCATAGAGTTGGCTAACCTGCACAGAGCTATAGGTACAATCAAAGTAATAGACGAGTGTAACCTGCACAGATGGGGAAGGTACAAATCTAAACAAAGGCACAGAGAGAAGCAGCCTGCATGGAGTGGCAGGTATAACTCTATAATTGTAATCAATGCATGAGGGATGTAACCTGCATGAAGCAACAGATACAACCCTAAACAAAGACACAGAGGAATGTGGCTGCACGAAATGGCAGGTACAACTCTACCCATCTTACTAGGTAGACGAGATGGACCATACTGGTCTTTTTCTCCTGTCACCTACCTTAGTTGCCACCCAGAGCGGATCACCCCCTCCTGTACTGCATATCTCAGCCAGGCAAAATCTAGAAATGTTTCCACTAAAATAAATATCTGCCCCTCTAATCCTGAGTATAGCTCTGCATTGCAGTATGGTGGATTGAGCTTTGGCCTGGATGCCCCATGGAGGTGTCTCACAAAGACCTGGAGTAGAAAGATGGCAGCAGCCACAATGGTAGCACCTGCTGGTCAATAGGGGTACTGACGGAGAAGGAGCCGTCCAGCCCTGGAGCCTGCACATGGTGACCTGGGGAAAACTGCCTAGGAAAGAGTAGGGATATCCTACTCTTTCCTAGGACATCCCTACTGATATCCAAGGAAACTTCGCCCTCAAGTTTGCTGAGGGTGAAGTTTGAAACATACCATTCCTCTGCTTTCTAACTTAACATAGGTTAACCTTAGGGGAAAATGAAATGAAGTAAAAAGTAAAGCCTAGAGGACTTTGATCCTGGGGAACTGGGTTCAATTCCCACTGCAGCTCCTTGTGACTCTGGGCAAGCCACTTAACCCTCCATTGCCCCAGGTACAAATAAGTACCTGTAAATACTATGTAAACCGCCTTGAATGTAGTTGCAAAAAACACAGAAAGGTCCCATTCCCTTTCCCTAAACTTACCAAAGCAGAAATATGTGGTATAATTAGTTTTGAAAAGTGGTGAATAAAAAAGTCCTGTGATACAGTTATACAATCCAGCTTATTTTCGAAAGAGAAAAACGCCTATAGTGCAACCTAAATCGGGAGATAGACGTTTGTCTCGCTGGTCTCCCGCTCAGCCATCTATCTCCTCTTCAATCTGTCCAAAACTCTGCTGTGCATCTTATATTCCACCAAAGTCGCTATACTCACGTTAGCCCTCTCCTCAAGTCGCTTCACTGGCTCCCTATCCGCTTCCGCATACGGTTCAAACTTCTGCTTTTGACCTACAAGTGCATCCACTCCGCAGCTCCTCAGTACCTTTCCGCTCTCATCTCTCCCTACACTCCTCCCCGTGAACTCCGTTCGCTGGGTAAATGTCTCCTGTCGTCCCCCTTCTCCCCTACTGCTAACTCCCGGCTCCGTTCCTTCTATCTCACTGCTCCCTATGCCTGGAATAGACTCCCTGAGCCAGTACGTCAGGCTCAGTCTCTGGCTGTCTTCAAGTCTAGGCTTAAAGCCCACCTCTTTGCTACTGCTTTCGACTCCTAACCGTGACTCGCTTACTCAACACCCTCACTTATCACCCCTACCACTGCAATTTCCCCACCCCTAGCTGTCTGTTCGTCTGTCCAATTTAGATTGTAAGCTCTGTTGAGCAGGGACTGTCTTTTTCATGTTGATTTGTACAGCGCTGCGTAAGTCTAGTAGCGCTATAGAAATGTTTAATAGTAGTAGTAGTAAAAGTGCCCAAATCAGTATAATCAAAAGCCGATTTTGGGCGTTTCCAACTGCACTCCGTCGCGGAAACGAATATAGTTGATGGGGGCGTGTTGGAGGCGTGGTGGAGGTGGAACTGGGGCGTGGTTATCAGCCGAGGAGAGATGGGCGTTTTTAGCTGATAATTGAAAAAAAGGTGTTTTTACCGCGATTTTGGGTCACTTTTTTTTTACCCTTTTTTTTCACGAACAAGTCCAAAAAAGTGCTCCAACTGCCCAGATGACCACTGGAGGGAATTGGGGATGACCTCCCCGGACTCCCTCAGTGGTCACTAACCCCCTCCCACCAAAAAAACCCCACTTTAAAAACTTTTTTCCCAGCCTGTATGCCAGCCAAAAATGCCGTACCCACCTCCATGACAGCAGAATGTGTTCGATCCTGTCACAGACTTTCCCTGGGTCAGATGTGGCTCTCGGGTGTAGTATAGGGTCACATCAGCATTGCATTGTGGTGGGTGTAGGGTATTGGGCTCTGTGATTTCATTAGCTTGTGTTACAGTCTCACGATGTTGGTAGTTGGTAGGCTCTTCTCCCATGGTGCTTTTCCCCCTGCCTACTGGGTCAGAGTGTGCCCTGTTGTGTTTCCTGTTGTAGTCCATGCGGTAGTGGCCATTTTTGTAAGCCAGTTTTAGTTCCCTTTCCTGTGTTAGCCACGTTAGACAACTTAGTTCTTACTTTGAATGTGGCTGAAAGAGGGCATTGTACACCATTCTGCCAGCTCTGACCTACTGCTCATCTCAGTACCAGGGAGACTGGTTGCCAGTGAGGCACAACCTCTGATCTGCAGTTAACTGTGAGTAGGGTTACCATTTTGTGTCCTCTGAAAAAGAGGACACATGCCACGCCCCCGCCTGCACCCGCCACGCCCACTGCCACGCCCCTTTTGGATCGTAATTCCGCCCCCTTTCCCCTCCCCTCTTCACATAGTCCCCTCCCCCGCACCCCCCCATCACATACTCCCCTCCCCCTGTCACATGCTCCCCTCCCCTTCCTTACCATCTTCCCTGGTGGTCTAGTGACGTCTTCGGGGCAGGAAAGAGTCCCCTCTTTCCTGCCCGGAGCGCTGCCTGCCCTTGCCTACATCCTTCTCGGTCTCGGCTGAGGATTCAAAATGGCCGCCGAGAGTTGAAGCGGCCTCGCGAGACTTCAACTCTCGGTGGCCATTTTGAATCACCAGCAGAGACCGAGAAGGAGGATGGGCAAGGCAGAGCTCCGGGCAGGAAAGAGGGGGCTCTTTCCTGCCCCGAAAGACGTCACTAGACCACCAGGGAAGATGGTAAGGAAGGTGAGGGGAGACCCACGGCGCCGATGGATCGCGCAACTGCACGCACGCGCGCCCTCCCGCACGCACGTTTGTCCAGAAATCCGGACAAACGTGCATGCAGGCAAAACCCGCCGGACGCCCCGGACATGCCCTCAAAAAGAGGACATGTCCGGGGAAATCCGGACAAATGGTAACCCTAACTGTGAGTAAAGGCGGTTATTCCAATAAAGGACGTTTTCGGAGAGATTAGTCTTCAGGTGTAAACTGGTGTGCCAATGTTATACAGCAGTAACAAGTCCTAGAGGCCTGCGAGTATGCAGGTCCCTGGAGCACTTTTAGTGGGTACCGCAGTGCACTTCAGGCAGGTGGACCCAGGCCCATCCCCCCCCCCCCACCTATAACACTTGTGCTGGTAAATGGGAGGCCTCCAAAACCCACTGTACCCACATGTAGGTGCCCCCTTCACCCCTAAGAGCTATGGTAGTGTTGTACATTTGTGGGTACTGGGTTTTGGGGGTGGGGGGTTGGGAGCTCAGCACCCATGGTAAGAGAGCTATGCATGTGGGAGCTTTTTCTGAAGCCAACCGCACTGACCTAGGGTGCCCAGTTGGTGTCCTGGCATATCAGGGGGGCCAGTGTACTACGAATCGTGGCCCCTCCCACAACCAAATGGCTCGGATTAGGACGTTTTTGAGCTGGGCATTTTTAGTTTCCATTATCGCTAAAAAAAACAAATGCCCAGCTCAAAAACGTCAATTTTTTCGAAAATACAGTTCAGCCCGTCCCTTCACGGACCCGTTCTCGGAGATAAACGCCCATGGAGATAGGCGTTTCCGTTCAATTATGCCCCTCCACGAGTCCTACAAAGCATTAGCTCAAAGAGCACAGTACGTCCAGTGCATTTAACGGGTCACACCAAAGAACACACATTGGCAGCCATTAAAGCCGAATAAAGAGGCATTTTTTTACTGGATAAATGACTTGTCTTTGTCTGCCACTGGACTCAGCAATATCTCCAATAAAATCAGTAATTCATAAGCTGGGCATTTAAAATTAGTAAAGGCTGAAGGCATAGATAAGAAACATATTAAGGAGGGCATTTTTGAAGCATGTGTAAATAGCAATTTCAGAAAACTGTTACTGACGTGGAGATGCCCTGGAAAAAAAGGATTTGAAGGGAGTGTGTTATGGAAAATGATCTATGTATTTCCCATATACATACCCTCTAATGTAAGGAATCTGTAGAACTCAATATCATAAACAAAAATCAGACTTCTACATGAATGTATTCTGTATCCCAAGGTATGTCATATAATACTGTTATATAAATGTATGCAGTGGAAAAAAAAAAGACTTCAGTTAAAATAAAATAAAAAAGACTTCAGTAGAAACAAATGACACCCCTATTTGAACGGTAAAACCTTCATAAACATAGGAGGCTCATTATAATCATAAGTCATAAAAAAACTTCACTTGTATTATTTCAATATTTTTCCAAAACACAAATCACCTTTCACTGATACAGAATAAGGTGAAGAAAAAAATCAACACGTTGTCAACAAATATACACTTGGTACTTATCTTGGATATCACAATCTCTCTTTCATTTTGATGTGTTACAGTTCAATTAAACTTCCAAAACTCCAAATCCCAACAGGGGTTCCCTGTTTCACCTTTTCAGGCTGCTTCAATATTCAAAGGCTTTTAACAGGCCAGGATCGTTAAATTGGCCTAGATGGTTAAATGCCACATAGCTGGCTATCCACTGATATTCAGTGGGACATAGTTGGTCACGTCCCACTGAATATTGCTGGTTAGTGGCTGGCCAATAGCCAATTAGATCAGGTGATATAACTGCATATCCGCCAATTTTTCATCGCTTAACTTTAACAGCCATATTTGGCCGCATGCAAGGCAGTCCTATCTTTGGCCGGTTTGACTTTGACTGGCCAGCACTGAATATCGGCTCAGCCGGTCAAAGTCAAACTGGCCAAAAGTAAACCGGATATTCAGTGAGGGTTACCAGAAATGGCCTGGCATTGAATATCCAGCTTTAGCGCCACCCGCAGGAGTTAACCTGGCTAACTCCCACAGTCTGAATATCGGCCTGACAAAACTACAAGATTATCCCATCAGCTTTTGTACCTCCTCTGAAGCAAGTACAAGTTTTATAGAAGTGTTCATTTTGACCAGAGTTTAACATGAGAGAGTAGGGAGGTTAACACCCTTATTCCCCTGGGGGTTTTTTTAAATTTTCATCGTACACAGTAAAAAGAACCAAAACTTTAGTGTCTTGGCTGCTTAATTGGTGCAACTTAAACAAAGAGTTTTCTGAAATGGGGCCACTATATATATAGGGCCAAATTCAGTAAGTGGTGCCCAAATTGAGACACCAGAAAGATCCACGTGAAACTCACATTATATAAAGGGCGCTCTGCACCAAGCCTCCTTTATCGAATATCACATAACGCCCAATTTTGGACACGAGGACTAATGCCTGCTGAAACCTGGTGTAAATCTTGGTGCATAAGTTGGGCGTACAACCCTGGAATTCTATACCACTACACCTAAATATTTAGAATACCCCTGACCCGCTCATGCCCCTTCCATGGCGCTTTTGGGTTGCAACCAGCACTGATTATCCATGTCTAATTCAGCCCATGGCTCTCAGCAGCATTAAAACCTCCATTTTCACAATACCATATTCACCGCCTCGTCTTCTCCAGTCTTTAAACGATCATTGGCTGGTGCTTCCCCATCCAAAACATGCACAATTTGAAAGCACTCATCACCGTGCATTTTTCTTTGCGGGACCAGCTCAATGGAATTCACTTTCACTAAGCCTTAAGTCCGAAACATCTTTCAAGGACTTTAAAAAACTTCTCAAAGCATAGCTGTTCAAACAGGCTTTTCAACAACAAACAGAAGAGACTCTTAGACTATCACTAGCATAGGCTAGTTTTTTTGGGGGGGAGGGTTCTTTTTTCATGTCCCTTCACCTCCCCTCTGTTTTTGCATGCTACTTTTCTTTCCTCTCCCCTATACCAGTTCATGACCTGTTGCTCAACCTCACTGAGTGCCTGCTACTGTTTGAGTGATACTACCTTTTCTGTCAATACATTGTAGTTCTTTTCCTACAGTTTTTCACTTCGTTTTTTTAGTTTTCTACACCTCCCAGATCTGCTAGTCAGCTTGGGCAGTTTAGAAAGTGGGAATAAACTATAAATATTGTATTCAAATCTCTCTCATGCATATTCATTGTGAGTATCCTAAAACCTGACTGGCTGGGTGTGTCCCAAGGCCTAGGTTGAGAACCCCTTCTCTAGCATTACCATCTTCTCTGCCAAAAGTTTGTCAAAAATATTCAGTATGCAATACGAGGAGAATTCTGCAGACAATAAAGATCACTTGGCAAGACCCAACATTTTCAGCGCATGAAAAGTAAACAGCCACTTGTCAATACCATACCTTGATCTGCAACCTTTTCGATGTTCACTTTGAGTTCATTTGCCATGAAGCCAATAACTGAGAAGATGACAAAGCCAGCAAAGATGCTTGTGGCACTATTGGTACACGTCACTATCAAAGTGTCCCTACACAGAAAAACAAAGACATGGGCTAACGGTGTAATGAATACAAGTACCGTGAAGACAGAAGAGTGAGAAATCCTGGAAAGAGATGTTGCTTTTATAGAACATGCAATGGTTAAGGTTAGCCATTAACAGGTAAAATTATGAAGCATTTTCTGCTTGCAGAGCATGTTATAGTTGAACATATATGTGTAAGTATATGTCATGTACTTACACACGCTACATGTAGGCATTCTCGAGTGTTGGGCAGACAGGATGGACTGTACAGGTCTTTATCTGTCATCATCTACTATGTTACTATTTCACAGATTGGGTGGAGTAGGAAGTAGATTTGCAACGTTCGTGCAGGTTGAGTGTAATTCTATAAGAAGGTGCTTAGACTCTGAATGTTCACGCATAAATCATATCTTCCATGTGTAATGGTGCACTTCACTAATTATCACAAAAAATAGGGAAACTCCACAAAAAACAATTGCTATATACAAAAAAACAGTGTGGATAATTGTATCAAGAAACCAATATACTGATAGAACAAATATTGTAACAATTTATATATATATATATATATATATATATATATATATATATATATATATATATATATATATATATAAGGGGAAAAAAGGCCTCAGCAATCTGTGGCTATATACAGGCTGTTCAGACAACGATCCCCTTCTTCAGTCATGGAGTGAGTGACGATAGCACGATGTAATAAAAGTGAGCATCAATTGGTCATTGTCGAAATTGTGTTGGAAAATGTGGGGTATAAATGTCATAAATAAATAAATATATATAAATGGAAACCATGCTCGAAAGCTAAGCACAATTGTATATTTTATTTAAATTTCTTTTGGAAATGAAGAGTGTGGTATTTGCACATTTTGCAGAATTTTCACCTGAAGAATTTTAAAAGGAGGGTTTCGGCCAATAATTAGTCTGTCATCTGATGGCTGAAAGAGGAAGGTCTGAACAGACTATATTTAGCCACAGATTTCTGATGCTGTTTTATTTCCCCCTATAGATAGATAGATAGATAGATAGTTACAATACTTGACAATACTTGTTCCATCAGTTTATTGGTTTCTTAATACAATTAGCCACATTGTTTTTTGTATATAATAATTGTGCACCTCACCCACATTTCACCCAGGTGAACACCCACCTGCAAAGTATATGCCACAGAAGACTGGCGTGCACTTACAGAAAAGCGCATAGCCGGACACTGCTCATTTGTGTGCCTATATATTCACATATGCACTTATATGACCAGAATCCTGACATTCACATACAATTCTTGCTACTTAGATTGAGGCGGGTCCTTATAGACTCCCACCCTATAGAGCACCTTCTTTATAGCAGGTTTAAATTTGTGTGTGAGGATTTGTGTGCTGAGAACCTATTTTATGGGTGCCTCTGTGGTCCTATTATAATATTATGCCCAGAAAGGGACATTTTAAAACAGGTCACCTAGGGTAGGAGTCAAAAAAGGCTCTGTTGTAAGCCCAAGAAACCCCACAGAAATCGTTCCTGAAATGCAGGTGTAACTATAGCAAGTTTGAGAACGAGTTGAACATCAGACTTTATTTATTTGATGTTATTATGTGCTGATTTTGATTGAGTGTTAGCTATTGTTTGTTTTAAATTTGGTTTCATTACCAAGAAGGGCAGTATATCAAACCATTTAAATAAATATAAAATAAAATAACAGTATTTAAAAAGCTGCCCAATAGTAAACTTTCTGAGCAGTTTAAATGCTTCAAAATATTATAATGCAAGAAAGGAAAAAAGAGTTCCAACATCCCACAATATGCACAGTTGAAGTATTCGCAGGTAATAATCTACTTCACTCCACCCATGTCCCACCCCTGACCATATGTGCACCGGCTCTCACAAAAGCACCTCCTTGTCAACATGAATATGTTTCTGTGTGGGGTAATTTTATACATTGCATTTTGCACACATACAGAGGCATTTATGCATGAGAAATCCTTTTTAAAATTACCCCCGATGGGCCAAATTCTATATATGGCACCTTAAAAATTGGTGTCAAAAAACCACACGGTTAGCATGATTCTATGAACTATACCTAAAGTTATAGAATATGCTCACACACCGTTCTTGCAACTAAAATTTAGGTGCACCCATTTAGGCTACCTAAAACCAGGCCTAAATACCTGCACCTAAGTTAGGCTCAGATCGTATTCTATAATAGTGTGCATAGTTTTTTGAAACACACACAACCCACCCAGTCCATGTCCGTGGCCACACCCCCTTTTTGACTGTGCGCATTAGAAATTACACACACCGCATTGTAGAATTCACCTTGCGTACATTCTAATTCAAACCAACTAGTACCGCTAATCGGTTAAGAACCAATTATCAGCACTGATTGGCTTGTTAATCAATTAAGTTGTGCATGCTATTTGGCCACACAAGTTAAGGCACCACATATATAGAATTTGGGGGAATGTGCATAAGAGGCCCTTGTGGTGCCTTATGAAGCAACCAACTAAACAACCGTAGGGGCATAAAATAATTCCCTCAGCTGTGAAAGCCACATTCTAAAACACAAACGTGCTTTGAAGATGTGTTGTAAGAACAGGGTGTGATCTGCTCCAGCTGGAGCTTGGTCACATTACAACCCATACACAGTCAGGCTTTGTTGCTGTTACGCCTTGTGGCATTGGGCAATATGGGGATTAGCAGTTTGGTTCCTATGAAAACTTGGTTACTCTATAAAATAATAAATATGAAATTCTGTAGCAGTACTAATTCCAAAAGGTGAAATAATAGTCTTAGCTTAACTGTAAAGTAAACGATGAAACAATGTAAAATATCGCATTCCTAGGGAACCTCTGGCATGTTTTGTTTATCATTACAATCCAAACATTTTCCAAAATAAACAAGAAATTCTCCCTAATGTCAATCTGACGTTGTTTAAATCCATATTTTGACATGATGTCACTGAGTTTGGCCACTCGTCCTTTTACAAAGGCGCAGTAAAAAGTGGCCTGCGGTAGTGTGGGTGCATCTGTTGGTGCACGCTAGGCAACTTTTTACCACGGCTGGGAAAAAGGCCATTTTTTTAATGGGCCATGAAATGGACATGTGCAAAAATTGAAACTAGTGCACGCCTATTTACGGCCTGAGCCCTTACTGCTAGCCATTGACCTAACAGTAAGGGCTCATGTGCTACCCATACAGTAACTATGCAGTGTGCAGCAATGTGGCCACGTTACCAATTACCACCGGGAATGCCCCCTGTGGTAGAAAATGGAAAAATATTTTCTACCTCAGGATTTGGCGTGCACCAAATTCAGAATTACTGCCAGGCGCATGCACTACTCCAGAGGTAGTGCCGATTTGGCGCATGCTACCCACACGTTAACCCTCCTGCAGCTTTGAAAAAGGCCCCCTTAGTCATTCTACATGGTGTCTTGTAAGACATAGTGCTGTCAGTTTTTACAAATAAATGATACATTTTCAAAACCATTTACTTGAGTGACTTGGCTTAGTCATCCCTTCTGTTTGAGAAAAGGAATTACCAGGAGCAAGCAGAAGACATGTAGAAAAACTATGTCTGAGTTGCATTTCCAAATCAATGTGTGTTGTTTTTCAGCAAAGCTTTTGCAGGTGCAAGTCACAGTAGGATCCTATCTACACCTGGATGATTTTCAAAGTTAAACTATCCATGTAATGTACCACTGAAAATTAACTATAAAAAACCTATGGACCTTGCACCAAGATGAGTTATTTGAAAATAACTCCCTCTGTGCTGCGTTACCCTCCTATTCAGTAATCTTTTTCAGGATGCAGCACTACAAATGGAAGACTGTCTACTGTTGGAGCATTCAGGCCTGTTTATGCCATTCACACATTGTTTACCCTGGTTTACTTTCTGGATTGGTGGTAGATGCAGTGGACACCAGGTCAGATAGGTACTATAGCCAATGTATGCTGCCATTAAACATGTAACACATCAGCACATCCATCTAAGGACCAAGGCTTCTCAAACCTTCCTGGGAACCCCACAACCTGTCAGCTGTTCTGTATATATATAATGAATATGCAAGAGATAAATTTGCCTACATTGGAAACCCAATAGAAGCAAACTTACCTTCTGAATAGTCATTGTGCATATGCTGAGAACCCAACTGGTTGCAGAGTCCCCCAAGACAAGTTTGGGGAAAACGGGTGGATTGTGACCAAAATTGGCCCCTGCCTCTCCTCTCCTTTCAGTCTCTCTCTTCCTCCTCCTCTCCATCTAACCTTGACGCTACAGCCTGTGTTGCTCCATGCTCTGGCTGCTACCCCTGCAAGCCCCATCTCAAATGATGTAAACAAATTCCAGAAGCGGTATATGCCCCTTCCAGGCCCCTTCTTAAAGTCACAAAAACTCATGAGCTGGTATCTATTCCTATCTTGCTGGCCTAGGAACCCCTGCACCGTTAAAAGAACAGACTAAGAGGAGACCTCCTATTTGTTACACCAGCACCCAAAGGGAGGTACCCAAACCCCCCACAAGGACAATATCCCCCAGTTTGGGAAATCCTGGTCTATATATGTGATCACTTAGGGCCAACAGTCTTTGTTCCTCAATATCTAGTGTAACAATTGTGTTTCTTCTGCAGTGTTTATGGAAATCTAATGTCTGTTGAAATCAGTGATCAGCAGAATTATGCAACTAGTACGTACCTGTAGACATTGTTATGGAATTTATTATAGGAAGAGAGAGTTATCAAACCTCCCCACGCAGCAGACAAGGAGAAGAAAATCTGAGTGGCAGCATCTTTCCACACCTAGGGTAGAACACGGTAAAAACAAAATAGGTAATGAAGCCTCTTCCCCATTCAAGATCATGATATTGAAGCAGGATAATAAATCATGCTGTGATATGTTTTTCATGAAAATAATTTGGGCAAGATATAGTTTACAGTAGAATCACCAGAACTATGGGATTCTTTCAAAATCATCTGCATAGAGAAATTGAATGTTAGGTTCAGTGACTGGTAATTTTGCACAGACTGGAATACATCCTTTCCCGGATCCTATAAATGGCACCCAAAATTGGGGACCAATGCAAGATGTGTGCCCAACTACATAGGCTAATGAGCCAACTGATACCAATAATTGAGTGTTAATTGGCATTACTTGGCATCAATTAGATCTTACTACACGCTTTTCCATAACAACGTGCATCCACATCCCATTGCGCACAACCCCAAAGAGGGGGAGGTGCATAGGTGACTCAGGGGTGCTTCTAAAATTTGCACGCAGTGTTATAAAATACTGGGGATATGTGCCCAAATTGGGTGTTGGGAATTATTTATTTATTTATTTATTTATTTATTTTATTTAAAAGCATTTATACCCCACATTTTCCCACTGGATGCAGGTTCAATGTGGCTTACATAAGCTAAGTCAGGAATACAGTATTAATGGCATATTAAACAGTAGAAACAGTAAATTAAAGTTTGGTATAATATTCAACAGTAGAATAGTAAAGAAAGTAGATTCAAGTGTTTCTGGAATATTTGAAACCAAAGAGATTAAGCTGATTATGTTGAATTTGGAGGGTAAACCTTTTTGAATAGTACGGACTTTAATAATTTTTCTAAACTTTAGATAATTTGGTGTTGATTTAACTAATTTAGGTAAAGCATTCCACAGTCGAGTACCCAGGAAAGGGAAGTTGGAGGCATATGTGGATTTGTATTCACCTATTTCAGCAGGTGTAGGTCCTGGTGCCCAAATTTGGGTGCCAAAATCAGCTCTCAATGTTATTCTATAATGGGGGGGAGGGGCTCAGTTTTGAATGCCCATTATAGAATAGCATTGAGCGCCAATTTCTTTCTGCGCTGATTTTTGTGTACCGTTTATGGGTGAAAACCAGTGAGAGTCATAAGAAGAATCTGTGTTTAGTGTAAACACGAAGAGATTAATGTTTCACAGACTACAACTCACAAAGAAGACAATTACTTAGGGGTCCTTTTACAAAGGAACGATAGCGTTTTTAGTGAGGGCTAAAAATAAGTGTGAACTAAATGCTAGAGATACCCATATATTCCTACAGATGTCTCTAGTGTTTAGCGTGCACTAATCGTTAGCGCATATTAAAAGTGCTACTGTTCCTTTGTAAAAGAAGAACGAATAAACTTCAAAGTACACACACTGCTTCACAAGATTATCCACAGAGAATCCCCAAGCTACATAGACAAACTAATTGACCTTCCACCCAGAAATGGATCAAAATCTTCGCGTACCTATCTCAACTTACACCTTCCCAACTGCAAAGGACTCAAGTACAAAACCTACTATGCATCCAACTTCTCTGTCATAGGCAACCAACTCTGGAATGCCCTACAAAGACCCATTCGAGCAATCAACGATCACCTAACCTTTCGGAAACTGCTGAAAGCCCACCTTTTCAAGAAAGCTTACCCAAATGATCCAACTTAAATTTATGTACCCATCCACTCAACACCCACCCAAGAGTTAATGACAATGAACTAGACCCCCTCCCACCAGTCTTCCCACAACCTATCCCCTCTCCCTACTCTTACAACAAATCCCCCAACTAATACAATTTATCCCCTCTCTACCTCTCCCACCTCTACTACCCCTTCTCTTGTTCTATCACCTAACTACTTTTATCATTCTACGCTACTACAGCTTTAATATGTACTTCTCTCTGCAATACATTGAAACCCTATCTACTATGTAAGCCGCATTGAGTCTGCCATGAGCGGGAAAGTGCGTTGTACAAATGTGATAAATAAATAAAAGACCCCCTTAACCTCAAACTCATACTCAGTTTCAAAGTAATCTGTGCAGAAGCCCTATGACAGGCAACCCTCCATTTTGGATTAGATTCAATACATGGCGCCCATATGTGGGCACCAAAAAAAAAATCCACAACGAGCACTATTCTATAAATGGCGCTCTGAGTTGTGTGCTGTCTATAGAATAGTGCTGAGAGCTGATTTCTGCGCCAGACTTTGGGTGTGAGACTTTCCACCAACTTAAACTGCAAAAGTTAGGTGCAGATCACCAGCATCTTTAGTGAACGCCCCTGACCCATCTGTGCCTCCTTTTGATTTGTGCGCTATAAGATTTGCTCACAGATATTTATAGAATAACTAGCCGTTGAGCCCGTGAAAACGGGCTACTTTTGGAATGGGGGGGTTTCCGAGCCCCCCCCCGAGGTCACCGCCGCCCTGCCTCCCCCGGAGTCGCCACCGCCGCCCCTCCACCCAGCCCGAGCAGCACTGTAAATTTACATCAGCACGCAGCAGCAGGCACATCAGCAAAGCTGCCGTCAGGGCGGTCTTCCTTCTCTGCCTACGTCCCGCCCTCGTGTGACGTAACGTCGGCGAGGGCGGGACAAAGGCAGAGAAGAAAGCCCAACGGCAGCTTTGCTGATGTACCTGCTGCTGTGTGGTGATGTAAGTTCACAGTGCTCGGCCAGATGGAGGGGCGGTGGCGGCGACTCCGGGGGAGGGGGGGAGGGAGAGCGGTTCCGACGTCTGCAGCATACCAGTAGAGACTTCCCTCTCTGTCCCGCCCCGTCATCACGTATTGACGCAGGGGCGGGGCAGAGAGGGAAGTCTCTACTGCGCATTTGCGAGTGAGTAAGGTCACTCGCCGTTTATATGTTTGATATTTAGCAAGATGCACACGGAAATCCAAATCATTGCCAATCAATGCCAATCATTGATTATTGGCACCAAATTATTGGCGCTGATTGGCTCCTTAGCTAATTTATTTGCAAGCGCATCTCAGAATCATGCGTAATTTTGCACACATAAATTTGCACACCATTTATAGAATTGCCTTTTTACCCTGGGATTCTATACATTGCACCTTAATTTCAGTGCGGAAATCGAAGCGTATTCTATAACAATGCGTAACTTAATTGATTAACTAGCTAATCAGTGCTGTCAATTGGATATTAACAAGCAATTATCAGCACTAATCGGCATTAGAATTTACGTGCACAACTCACTAAGCATATTCTGTAACGTGGTGTGTGTAAATTCTAAGTCGTACAGTTGAATAGGGGGTGTGGCCATGGATGGAGTGTGGGCATTTCTTAAATCTAACCACATTATTATAGAATGCACCCTCTCTGCATCTAATCTAGGCATTGAGCTTTACACCAAGTAAAACATGGTGTAAATGGCTGCAACTAGAGTTTGTTGCATGGAGAAGCACTCAGCATAATTCTATATACCGCATGGAAACTTAACCCTATTCTATAAAATTTAGATATACTATAGCGAATACGCCTAGGTGTATTTTTCCATGCAAAAGTTTCAGGTGCCATATATAGAATCTAGCCCTTACTGTGTAAGGCTGACATACTGTATCTAAGTGTATGTTATATCTGGAATAATGATCCCACCATAGCATCATTCAGTTTCTCCCATTTCGGTGTGATGAAGTACCAGATTCCAGCGCCAGCTCCAGGCAAAGTGACTCCTCGGATAAGCAGGATGATAAGAACCACATAAGGGAACGTAGCAGTAAAATACACCACCTAAGAGATTGCAAAAGAATATGGATTCTGATAAAATAACAATTGAGAACAAGAAGATATTTTTCAAAGGAGTGTTGGACTGACACTACAAAGACCAAAGATGAGAAATGAACCTTAGACGGGTGGAAGGGGTGCATGGTAGGGAGATGACAGGTTCATCCTCCAAGGATACCTGCCCATTCGGACATCGGTGTTCCTGGTTCCCCAGGCAGTGAGGAGGCATGGCATTGGGATTGGCTGTAGCTACTGAGTGGAGAGGTACTAGAGGAGATGGGAGAAAGTAAGGTAATAGATGTTCTAAAAGAGAGAAAAATGTATTTAGTGAATAAGACAAACTATTCGTTTACTGCTGTACTACTATGAGTTTACTAGTATGGATGGAACCTATAGTAGTATGTAGCTATAGTTATGGATAATTCAATGATAATTTCCTGAATGAATCAGATATCACATGATGTACATGAGCTATAGAGATATAGCAGTCACTTCTTTAAACACCTGAAGAAGGGACCCATACGGTCTCAGAAGATCACGTACAGCTGGGACTAGTCCACAGCTTCAAGAACAACTCTAGGAGGCCAGAGGTATAACTGAGCATTTTATTATGTCTAAGGTCAATGGGGTGAAGGGTATCTGGAATACTCTTATCTCCAATCATCCAAGGAGGGGAGCACAGGGGGGAGCACCTGGAAAAGAAAGTCACACTAAAAAAAATGGATACACATTGGCAACAACCACAGAACTTCACAATCACCATGTGCACAACAGCACAACTATGACACCAGTCTTACAGGTAACACTGTACATGACCACAAGGCAAGGAAAGAACATCAAGTTCAATGTGTCCTTCTCTCAGGGGTTACTTTCCTGCATAATGTGGAATCGATTCAGCTAACAGAAGCCTGCTTGGTGCATTTTTACTAGGGAATTCAATGACTGAATGCTCTCTGCTGTATACAGGAGGATTATGTAAATTTTTATTTAGTTATAAAGGAAAATTTTCCTGCCATATCCCTTTTTAGCCCACAATTTTACAACTTCAGCCCTTGGGGATCTCCCAACAAGTCATCTAAGGCCTTTCTGTGGAAATAAACAGACTTCTTAAGAATTCCCAAGGATAAAAGTTAGGTCTTAAATCAAGAACCCCATCCCTCACCCACTCATCACTGCTAATAGAGTTTCCAGCATCCAGTATGCCCTTGGTCATGTCTTTAAATATGGGGTTAAACACTTATCTCGTTCCTCCAGGACTTTCTAAACATGGCTTCTGCTGCAAGGGAAGGGGGGGGGGGGGTAATATCCACTAGTCCTAATACTTCAGCGACACCACAGGATGACACATTGCTTCACCTAGTTCCTGTGAGACTAACCATGCTCTGTGAAATAACATTCCAGTAACTACATGGGCTTCATTCCAAGGCACAGCCAGAGTGAACCTGAAAAAATGTGCAAAGCAAATCTTTTCAAACAGAAAATACTCAAGACTCTCAAAATTGGCATTGAATGTAATGGCATTAGACACATTTTGTCCCGGAACTTTGTTCATTAAATACTCAGTGCTTGTGGGAATAATTACAGCATGCATCCACATTTACATTAATGAAATCATCATGAATCAATTTATTATAATGATTATCAAATGAATTAATAATGGCTGGTTACTTATTTTAATGTGTTTCCAGCCAATAAAACTTATAATAATCACTTTGTTTTGATAGTTCCAGATAAACAGGCAGCTGATGGCTCTGGACATGAACTGCTGAGTGGAATGCATCAGTGTAGCTTCACATTACTTTTACAGGAATG
Source organism: Microcaecilia unicolor (assembly GCF_901765095.1). NCBI lineage: Eukaryota > Metazoa > Chordata > Amphibia > Gymnophiona > Siphonopidae > Microcaecilia > Microcaecilia unicolor. The sequence goes on from NC_044034.1 coordinate 148,061,007, forward strand.
AATGCAGCAGCCTTGATGCAGTAAATTAAAGCATGCAGTCTTGATTCCCAGGCAATCATATGAGCCTAAATGTACACAGCCAGCTAAGTCTGCAACTAGCCTTCAACCACACTTCTTGCAAAATGTATTGTGGTTTGTTTTTAATGAAAAAAAATAGAAGCCATGTCAGTGCAGAGTGAGTATCACACCATATCAGGTGAAATTCGATTGATTCATTTTCATAGATTGTTCCTTATTCTCTGAGCACGGTAGGCATACATTTAATTTTCACTTAAAGTTGAAACACAAACTATGCTCTTCTTCTTCATTTTGAGCATAACCTGATTTTGAAACTCCCTTCTTGAACTCCAGCAACAAGAACACTGGATAATTTAACCTTGACACCAATAGACTCTAAAAAGGGCATAGAATTTAACAGGCAAAAGTCAATTAGCACTTATTTCCTAGATTATTTCTGCGGTAGCAGCTCTTCTCGCTGGAGTTAGCAGGAAATCGTTTACCTACCTTCATTACAGCCTTTACATTTCAATGCATTTATGGTTTTAAACCCTTATCAGCCATTTTGACTAAGATGAAACCTAAGGTGTAAGTGAGGAAATGAGGACATTTTCTTCTTGGGCTCTTGGCTGAGACTGAGAACCTGAATAATGTAGAGAGTTAATAATGTTCTGCCATCTGAGCTAACTGGGGACATGAAACAATACCTCCCAGAAAAAAATAAATATTGATACTGTCAAGAATAGAGGATCATAAATAGAGCAAAACGAACATGAGGGTTCCAATCAAGGTTTCTCAATAAAAAGCATCTGATGAAAATAATGATGAAAATATTAGAAAAACAGGAGCAGCTCACCACAATGCACCATGAGAACATGGAAGAGGCAAAAGTAACATCAGATACCATGAAGATCATTTTGCAGTAGGTTCACTGCTTTGGTTTAGAACAGGGCTGCCCAAGTATGTCTAAGAGATCCCGCAGCCAGACGATTTTTCAGGATATTCCCAATGAATATGCATGAGGCACATTTGCATACACTAGCGTCCCACTGTACGCAAATCTATCTCATCCCCCTTTCATTGTGATATCCTATAAGAACGAGAGACTGTGGGGTCCCCATGACAGGTTTGGATAGACCTGGCGTTGGATACACAGAGCTGTGATTGGTCTTGCTAAGATAACCCAGAAGCAGAAATGACACGTTCTTACTTTTCCAGATGTCTTGATTCCTTTAGCAAGGGATGCATACACGATGATCCAAGCCAGAAGAAGAGAGAGGACTAGTGGCCATCTAATCTCACCAGGATATTCAATCCCTGCAGATATCTTCAGCATATTATACCTGAGTGGCAGAATACCAGTGACAAGTCAGTTTTTCTGAATCCCGCTCTGCACCATTTCAGCTGCTAGTGCAACTGCAGGATTTACATAAGTACATAAGTAATGCCACACTGGGAAAAGACCAAGGGTCCATCGAGCCCAGCATCCTGTCCACAACAGCGGCCAATCCAGGCCAAGGGCACCTGGCAAGCTTCCCAAATATACAAACATTCTATACATGTTATTCCTGGATTTGCATTTCACTTCTCTTTTTTCTTTTAATTTAGGGGCCCTTTTACAATGCCGTGGTAGAGCTACTGCCACGTTGGCACGTGCCAATCCAGCACTACTGCTGGCCTACCACAGGAGCTGGCAGTACTGCCAGCCCCCATTGCGCACCTTTTCTGGCACGACAGAATTTTTGTTTTGCATTGGGGGCTTACCCGCTGGTAATCAGGCAGTGCCACATATTGCCCGGTTACAGCTGGGTTAATGCGGGAACCCTTACCGTCTCCTAAATAGATGGCATTAAAGGCTCCCCCAGAAATGGCAGCACAGCAAGTGTGCACTTACCACACAGCCATTTCCTTTTTTTTTTTTTTTACCTGCTGCGGTCAAAGGGTCCTCGACACATGGCAAATCCACGTGCTGACACTACGGCAGGACCCCTTTACCACAGCTTGGTAAAGGGGCCCTTAATTTTTTATATACCACCTGTATTCCAGTACAGTAGGCATTTTTCTATTCCTGGAGAGCTTAGAACCTAAATTTCAACCTGAGACAATTGAGGATTATGGGGCCATTTTACTAAACTCCATCATGCGCTAACACGCATTTACTGCCAGATTCTATATAATCACACCTTAATTTTCAAGTGGACATGGAAGTGTATTCTATAACAATGCGCATAACTTAATTGGTTAACTAGCTAATCAGTGCTGTCAATTGGATGTTAACAAGCAATTATCAGCACTAATAGACATTAATTAAGATTTACACGCACAACTCACTAAACATATTCTGTAATGTAGTACACGTAAATTCTAAGTCGCTTAGAGGTCCTTTTTCGACAAAAAAAAGGTCTTCTGTGCAGGTGAGCTGAAAAATGGCCTGCGCTGGTGTAGACGTGTATTGAACATGCACAGGTCCATTTTTCAGCGCACCTGCAAAAAAGGCCTTTTTTGTTTGGCCGAAAATGGACGTGCAGTAAAATTAAAATTGGTGCGCCTCCATTTTTAGCCTGAGACCGCCACCCATTGACCTAGAGGTAAGGTCTCACACGTTAACCAGGCGGTAATAGTCTATGTGTGTACAAGCAGATTACCGCCACGCGCCGGAAAATAAAATATGTTTTCTGGCGCTTAGTGGATGCATGTAAAAAGTGAAATTACCACGCAGGCCATATGGTAGCCAGGTGGTAGTTCAAAACTGACACATGTAGGATGTATGCAGGCACCTACATGGCTTAGTAAAAGGGCCCTATAGCTGGAAAGGGGGTGTGGTCATGGGTGAGACATGGGCATTTCTGAAATCTTTATAGAACACACCCATTCTGCACCTAATTTGATCCTGGGGAACTGGGTTCAATTCCCACTGCAGCTCCTTGTGACTGTGGACAAGTCACTTAACCCTCCATTGCCCCAGGTAAAAAATAAGTACCTGTATATATGTAAACCTCTTTGAATGTAGTTGCAAAATACCACAGAAAGGCAGTATATCAAGTCCCATTTCCCTTTCCCTAATTTAGGTGTCAGAATTTACACCAAGTAAAATATGGTGAAAATGGCTGCAACTAAATTTGGTTGCATGGAGAGGTGCCCGGCGTATTCTATATATCGCATGGAAATTTAAGCTTATTCTACAGAATTTAGGCATATGTTAGAGAATATGCCTAAGCGTATTTTTTTCCATGCGGAATTTTCAGGCACCATATATAGAACCTAGCCCTTAATGTGGGGAAAAAAGGCTTATGGCAAAATGCATTAAAGTGTTTAGCAGTAATTTGCCTGTCGGTGCCTGCTAATTGCATGCTATTTTGGGGGGGAGTGGGGTCATGTCATGCGTGTGGAAGCATTATTCAGCTACCATGTTCACATTAACATGCATTAAGACCAGATTGTATATATGGCACCAAAACAAATCAGCAAGTAAAAAAAAACATGCTTATTGGTATTATATAAAGTTTGCCTAACATTAGACACCGTTTATAGAAAATGCATAGCACCCAGAACCACGACTAAATTTAGGTGTGTCTCCATTTACGTCAATTAAAACCTGGTGTAAGTGCCCCGTCTAACTTAGGCGTGGATCAGGCATATTCTATAACAGTGCACATCATTTCTAGCAATATCCATGCACCTCCCATGGTCACACCCCCTTTTGAGATCCATGCATAAGAATTTACATACACAACTTTACAGAATATGTTTAGAAAGTTGCACGCATAAATTCTTAGTGCCAATTAGTGCAGATAGTTTCTTGTTATTGGCCAATTATTGGAGCCAATTGGCTTGTTAAACAATTACTTTATGCATGCAATTTTAGTCACCATCAGTGGCGTAGGAAGGGGGGCAGTGGGGCGGTCCGCCCCGGGTGCATGACGCTGGGGGGTGTCGGCTCCGCTGGTTCCCTGCTCCCTTTGCCCCGGAACAGGTTACTTCCTGTTCCGGGGCAAAGAGAGCAGGGAACCAGCAGAGCCGACGCAACTCCCAGCAACATGCACTCGGGGCGGTTTGGCCCTCCCGCCCGTCCTTCGCCGCTTTCCTATATAAGTACGTGCACCGGAGGGGGGGGGTGTGCTTCGGAGGGGGGAGGGTACGCTCCAGAGGGAGAGGGTGCGCCGTGCTGCACCCAGGGGGGGGCTGCACAGCAGCGACCTGCCCCGGGTGTCAGCTGCCCTCGCTATGGCACTGGTCACCATATGTAGAATCTGGGGGGTAACTGGATAGCGTAAACTTAACGTGGAAATACTTAACACTCTTAGGAGACATCAAGTGCTCCCACATTAAGGTCTCGTGTATTAATGGAAAAATTAGCTCAGGAGCTGCAAAACATTTTTAAAAAGCCCTATTTTAGGACCAAATTACATCATGTTAAAAATCATTTCTTAACACGCTTTAGTAAAAGGACCCCTATGTCACTAACCCAAGTTCACACAGAGCTGCAGTGGGAGTTGAACCAGGCTCCCCTAGTTCTCAGCCCACTGCTCTATTAGGCTACTCCTCCACTCCACCTTACTCTACTCTGCTATATTCAGGTACAAAGCTATTTCCTTCCCCAAGTGGAATCACAGTCTAAGCTATACTTGAGACATGGGAAGGTGAAATGACTCATTCAGGGTGACCAAGAGTATCAGTGGAAGAAGCAGACCTTGAACTCAAGCTTCCCTGGTCCACATCTGCTTCTCTAACCACTTAGCTACGCCTTCACAGGCAAATAAGCAAAACACAGCAATAAATGATACTACAGTACAAGTCTGGAAATCCAGATGCCCAAGAATCCGAATCTTTTAAATTTGATTGCCAACTGCCCGAAAATCCAGATTCCACCCTCCCCTTCAACAAAGTACAGCTTCTCTCCATATGTTCCTGGCCCTGTGAGCTCTTCCTCCACTCCCAGCAAGGCTGCCGAGAGGGGGGTGCAGGAGGGACAAGGTTCCCCGGTCCTCCAAGGGGGCCCTGGCGCCGGGGTCAGGGCGCCGGCGCTGCAGTCCCCAGTCTCACCTGCCTGCCCTCGGCTCCATCTGCCACCAGGCCCCCTGCATTAAAATGGGCAGCACCTCAGCTAAGCTCCGTTTGGAAAGGCAGATTGCCTCCCTTCGGGCCCTCCCTGTGTCCCACCCTCACGGAAACCAGAAGTTACATCAGACGAGGGCAGGACACAGTGAGGGAAGGCCCGAAGGGAGGCGATCTGCCTTTCCAAATAGAACTCAGCTGAGGCGCTGCCGGTTTTAATACAGGGGGCCCGGTGGTGGACGGAGCCGAGGGCAGGCAGGTGAGACCAGGAACTGCAGCTGCGGCAGCGGGGGGGGGGGGCGGAGAGGGTGTCCACGGGGGGGGGGGGTCAGTGTTGCCCCGGGCCCGGCTTAGTCTTCCAGATGCCCTGACTCCCAGCACTTCACTCACTCTCCCAGCCCCCCCCCCCCCCACCGTGGCTACACCTCTCCTTCCTTCCATCCCTCCCCCTCCCTCCCTGTACTGCCCCTTCCAAGGACAGGAACTTGCATCAAAAGGGGCAGGACAGGTCAGAGGGGAAAGGCCTGGTGCATGCTGGACGCAGCCAGTGAGTAAGGCTGCTGTTGGTGCTGTGAAGACTTCAGGACAGGTTAGAGAGAGAGCAAACAGGCAGGGCCAGGGGGGAAAGATGCTGGTCTATGCAGGGAGGGAAGGAAGAGGGAGGTGTAGCCACGGGAAGGTCTTGGGGCCGGGAGAGTGAGTGAAAGGCCTGAAATGGAGGGAGAGTGCACAGGGCTGGGAATGGAGGGCTGCCTGGGAATCCAGAAAATCAAAAAATCTGGACAGACCCAAACCCCGAGCAGTCGGAGAGTCTGTTAAAATGAGGGGGAGGTTGGAGAAAATCCCCAGGTAGTTAAGACTGGAGGTTTGTGGAGCCAACAAGAATCCCAGCACCCTTAAGGATAGTCTCTCAGACAGCCTGAGCCACCTTAAAACCCCTAGTCCCGCCCAAGAAGGAAGGAAGATGGGAGGGGTGGAGCCAAGGAGGCAGACACCAGGAAGTATAAAAGGTGGGGCCAGACTAGGTTTAAGGAGGCCCAGGAAATATGCTGCTATACCCTGTTTCCCCGAAAGTAAGACATCCTCCGAAAATAAGACCTAGTAGAGGTTTTCCTGAATTGCTAGATATAAGGCCTCCCCCGAAAGTAAGTCCTAGCAAATTTTTGTTTGAAAGCAGGGCCGCCGAGAGCAGGACAAGGCCGCCCCCCCCACCCGCCCTCCGTCGGCTCCCGGAACTAACCTTAAACGCCTCCTTTCACCTTCGCAGCAAGCAGCAGCAGGGCAGACCTCTCCTTCCTTCCGTGCCCCACCCTCGCGGCCGTTACATCAGGCGAGGGCGGGACACGGAAGGAAGGAGTGGCCTGCCCTGCTGCTGCTTGCTGCGAAGGTGAAAGGAGGCATTTAAGGTTAGTTCCGGGAGCAACGGAGGGCGGGCAGGCCAACCCCGATGTTTCCCCCAAAAATAAGACAGCCCCTGAAAATAAGACCTAGCGCATTTTTGGGGGCAAAAATTAATATAAGACAGTGTCTTATTTTCGGGGAAACACGGTAGCTTATGGCTAATGATTGTGGCCTGGCTGAGGTAAGCCACTTTTGTTTTCCTGATTTGATACTTGCAAACCTTGCTCTGAGGTTGGGTTGGAGCCAGACCTGGAACTCAGAGAAGAACCGAGAAAAACTTACAGGCTGTGTTTGGGGCATGGCAGCCCCACCAGGCACAGACTGTGTTTTGGGCTCGCCAGTCACAGGCCTGCTTAATACTGTATTTACTGAACTACAAAGGCATTTCACCTTGTGTTCCTGGCCCTGTGACATAACAGGTCTCAGGATTCAGTTAATAAAACACTTGTTTTTCCATTGTATACCTTTGTCCTGCTGTGTTATTTCACATGCCCACCATCAACCCTCACTCAAGGTGTTCAAAAGCCATAAAGAAATTAATATTGGACCCAGATATGAGTTATATCTTCCTATCACTGCAGCAGGGACATGTGACAGAAAGACCTGAAGCCCTAAAAGATAATGTAGAACTGCTTCTATGTAACCTTTTCTTAAACCATTTAAAGAAATCTCACTCTTCAAAATATAATATATTTTTTGTGAGGGGTGCAACAATTACACCATGATCCTCAAGTAGACCTAAGATGCTTGGATTTTGTAATATGTGACTCAAAAAGGAGAAATATATGATTTATATGGCAGGCATTTGTCTTACTTGAAATACTCTTCACTTCCGCTGACGAAGCTTTTGTTGGCATAGCTGGTGTAATTCACCAGAGTCAGGTTCGGATATGCATTCATACAGAAACTGCTGTTCTTGATCTGGATTTTTGGTTGATCTCCAAGTATGCATGAATCTGGGAAAATAAAGCTTAATATTAAAAAGAGAGATTGGGCACATAGAAAGCATAATTTTTCTGGTGGATATATACCACCATTGATCAGTTGGAGATAAATTTGCATCATTTAAGTCTTGTTGTAAATTGTATTTTGCTATGTTTTGGAGTGAACATAGAAACTGAATTGCTACTATTGATACAGTTTTGGTTAATTCTTTTCCCCAAGCATTTATCAAATATATGTCTAGGAAAACCCATGCTGCACTGACCTAGTGAGCATAAGTCTGCAAGGTTAGCAGATAAATGTACTGCCAAACATGGACGACCTCTCTGATGATATGGGACCTTGTTGTAGTCTCAATGTTCACTGGCTGTAGTGCCCAGATATCGCAAAGCACCAACAGCAACACTTTGCATTATTCAATGGTGCCACTGAAAATGTGTAAAAGTGGGACCATGTCAGTGATTACTATTTCACTGGTCTCACTTATGTATGGAAATTAAATTTTACCACTGTATATATAACTTTAGGGCCAGACCCCTAACCCCACCTCCCAAACAACATATGGGTAGGTAGAACCTGCTTCAACACGTTTATACATAAAATTATGTGGTCAGCAACTGTGTAAGTCTTTTAAAACATTGATCCCCATCTATTTTCTGTTTGTTATTTATCCATCATCATACATTATTGTTAGCCATTAAATATGTACTGTAGGAAGGTAATTTGGAGAGGAACAGAGGCACTGAGACACTGGTCAACACAGCATCTCCTGTAGCCACCCAGTAATAGTCGGTCTATTTACTATGTAGTCATTTAGGGGTCATTTTACTAAGCCTTGGTAAAAAGTTGCCTGCGATAGTGCAAGCGCGTCTTTTGAGCACACGCTGGCCCATTTTTTACCAAATCTAAGAAAAAGGGCCTTTTTTTAAGGGGTCGGAAAATGGACATATGCTAAAGTTGAAACCAGTGCATATCCATTTTCAGCCTGAGACCTTACTGCCACCCATTGACCTAGCAGTAAGGTCTCACGCGCTATCCGTGCGGTATGCATGCAGCATGCGCCAACCGCTGTTTACCGCCGGGTAGGCGGCCCACAGTAGAAAATAGAGAATTATTTTCTACCTTGGGATTCGGCGCGCACCAAATTCGGAATTACCACCCAGCTCATACGCTAACCGGGCGGTAGTGCCAATTTGGCGTGCATTGTACGCACGTAGGCCTTTACGCAGCTTAGTAAAGGGGCCCCTTTGATATTACAATGTATCAGTCTCCCCATCTTCAAAGAACTTGAAGCAATATTCAGTATAAGTTGTGTTCTGAAATTATGCATCTGCCTCGTCACCTGAATTAAAGCTCATATTTTCTGGAGAAGAGTTGAGCCAGAGTTGAGCAGTGAAATTTCCCCGGTACTGGAACTCTGCCACTATTTAGGATATGGATTAGCTGCTGTCAGAGACAGGACACTGAGTTTAGTGATGTTCTTATATTCTGGTAGCCAGTGAGCAAGCTGCAGCTCCCTCCCAAGTAAGTCTTATAGCTGAACAGCATTTCCCCAAAACACACTTTCTGAAACCAGTGCATCCTTTAGCATGATACAGAGAATATGGTACTGCTCAAATATAGATATTTTTATTTTATTGATTTTTATCAGGCACTAGAATCCCCCTGAGATTTGGGTAGTAGCGAAGGTGTTTCACCTAAGCTATAAGTATAGCGGCGTTAGTCAGCCTCTGTGGAGGCGATTCTATAAGTGCACCTTCCACTTTGGTGTCTGAAAGCTGCAAGTTAGGAGCCTATTCAATAAGAAACACAGACACCTAGATTCTCTTCAGGGCCGCTGAGAGACTGGGCCGGGCCTGGGGCCCCGCCACCTCCGCCCCCCCCCCCCCCCCCCCCCCCCCCCCCCCCGAGGTCATCGCCTCGACCTCGCTCCACGTGAAAGAAGCGCAGCAGCGGCAGTCTGCAGATCGCCTCCCTTCGGGCCTTCCCTCCCTGCAGACTGCCGCTGCTGTGCTTCTTTCACACGGAGCGAGGTCGAGGTGAGGCACTATGATTTTAATTCAGGGGGGCCAGGCCCAGTGATGGACGGAGAGGGACGGGTGGAGGGGACTGCGGCGTCAGGCCCCCCTTGGAGGCCTGGGCCCAGGGAATTTTGTCCCCCCTGCCCCCCCTCTCGGCGGCCCTGATTCTCTTATAGAACATTAGCATAACCTGATATCAGCGTGCCCAGAAGTGCAGCAGCCATAGAGATGGCAAAAGTGCAGGCACAGAAATACAGCAGGGATGCATGTAGGTCCAAATTCTATAAATGGTGCTGAAAAATTGACACCAAAAAAAACCAGCACTAAGCACTATTGTATGAAGAATGTGTGCCCTTTATGGAATGGTGTTTAGCACCGGTTTCTGTGTCCTAACCAGTGGCATAACTATGTGGAGCCACAGGAGCCTGGGCCCACCAAAATTTCCTCTGGGCCCCATGTTTTGTTGGCAGGGGTTCCCAACCCCCTCCAGCTGAAGCCTTCATCCAGCGCCGCTCTCTGACGCTGCCGCGTTGCCTTGCCTGCTGTCTCTTCCCCTCATGTCCAGCATGCTCCTTTTAGTGAAACTGAGCATGCTGAATTTCAGTAAAAGGAGTATGCAGGATGTGAGAGTAAGAGAGAGAGAGAGCAGGGCAGGCAATGCAGTGGCACCGGAGACTGGCGCTAGACGAAAGCTTCAGCTGGCAGGGTTTGGGGACCCCCGCCAGCCAAGGTATTTGTAGCAGCAGTGGGTGGGGAGTGGTGAGGCAGTGGGGGGGGGGGGTAGCAGTGGGGTGGCAGACCAAAATGTACCCCCCTACCTCAGGCTCTGGTCCCCTCCCACCGTGAGGTCTGGCTATGTCCCTGGTCTTAACTTACGCCTACTGAAATCTGGTGTAAATTCTGGCACCCAAGTTGGGTGCACTGACCCGGTATTCCATAACTACGCACGTAACTTTTCAGAACACCTCTGACATGCCCCGCCCCTCCCATGGCCATGTCCTTCCCTTTTGAGATACAAACTATGGGAGTTAGGCACCCTTCTTATAGAACAGCATGCAGCCAGTTGTATGCGCAAATATCAATGGATGCCAACTAACATCATTAATGTGACTCTGGGCAAGTCACTTAACCCTCCATTGCCCCATGTAAGCCGCATTGAGCCTGCCATGAGTGGGAAAGCGCGGGGTACAAATGTAACAAAAAAAATGGGTTGTTAGCACCCAATTGTTGATGATTCAGAGCTTGTTATTCAATTAATTTTGGTATGCAAATCAGGGCACTATATATAGAATCCAGAGGGTAATGAACAGTATTCTGGAAGTTATACCTAGAAGTGGGAACTCCATCTATGTCCCACCCTTGCTCCATTTCTTGAAAATACACATGAAATCTGTTGACACTTACAGGGTGTGTGCATGCGTATGAGTGTAAGTGCCAGCATTTTAAACAATTATGGGCTCGATGTTAATGACCAATTTTAATGACCAATTTATAGATTGTCCTTTATCCCTCAAATTCTTATATATGGCACTCAAAATTGTGCACGCAAATTTGAGCATACACACAATTTTTGCATGCAATTTAATTGAATAGCAAACCAATCAGCGCCAATAATTGGGTGTTAACAATCATTATATTGGTAACAATCTGAATTTACACACACATTTTTCTAGTCAGTATTCTATAAAATTGCACATATAAAATCTTATGTGCCAATCCAAAAAGCGACATGGCCATGGGGGGGGGGGGCATGGCAGAGTTGGGGCGTTCCTGGAATTTGCATGTAGTATTATAGAATAAGACAGATTTGCACCTAGTTTACGCACAAGGATTTATACCAGGTTTCAGTTGGTGTAAATCCTTGCACCTAAAAGTTAGGCGCGGATCCCGGCACTAGGTGCTATTCTATAAACAGGACCCAACTTGGAGCATCATTTATAGAATAACATTTAGCACTCATTTTTTGCCACTGATTTTTCAACACCATTTATAGAATGTGGCCCTATATTTCTAATCCACACTTCCTCAACACATCTTAAGGAACAGAACATTTGTCATTTCCATTTTGACTCAGAAATCCAAAATGGTCCAGATTCCAGTATGGCTGCCTGCATAGCCACCTTTATGAGGGTGGGGCAGTTTCAGCCACGCATTCATTTGCGGCAAAGAAAATGTCAGTTGAGCTATTTCAAAATAGCTTTAAAAAGTCTCCTTTCAAATGAATCCCACGACATCTTCATACATCAATATTTTCCAAAGTTGGGGTTCCTTGAACCCAAATTCACTCCCCCGTCAATATGACTTCCAGTTTATTGGCATCCTCTAATTGCTCCTGAGGCATCCGGTTGTCCGTGTCACATTCAAATATGATTCATTTTGTAGTGGCCAAGCAACGCAAACCATTTTCTCTCATCAAGAGCATGACCATAACCACATGCAGATGGAAGGCAACAGTGGTACAATTAGCTTATTTCACAGCTCGGTAGTGCTGATCAGAAGGTTGATGGGAAAGTGATGAATTCCATCTCTCTCAATTTCAGCGATGCTCCACACAAGATTATCAGCAAGGACCAAACCTGCAGCACCAGGAGCAAAGTCCATCCTTCCAAAAGGGGTTCATGAAGAAAGTAGGGGAAAATGGAGGCCTTAGTAAAGCCTTTCTGTGATACTGCAAAGAAAGTGTTTTCTCCTGAACTCAACATCACAGTGATGGAAGAATGTGTTAACTCTGTTGTGAGCAATGAGAAGATCAGGAATAAACAGTTCGAATGGCTCAACTGTAAAAAACAAATTAATTCCAAAGAAAAAATATTTGACTATTAAGTTATGCTTGGAAAGCAGACAAAGCATTCCTTCTATAAGATCTTTCAAGTCCAATGTAGATTTGTTCTTCCTTCTCTTTAACACTTGTGTAAACAGGGAATTAGAGATTGGCTGGTTCTTCAGTTCTGAGAATCCACCATAATGTCATCCATCTCTATCCTTCCATAATGTCTTAAGGTCTGCTGAGAAACCTTCCCTTTTTAGTTATTAGTTAGTTATCATACATTATCTGCCATAAGGTACTACTACTACTTATCATTTCTAAAGTGCTACTAGACGTACGCAGCGCTGTACACTTGAACATGAAGCTCGACAGAGCTTACAATCTAATTAGGACAGACAAACAAGAGATAAGGGAATATTAAAGTGAGGATGATAAAATAAGGGTTCTGAACAAGTGAACAAGGGTTAGGAGTTAAAAGCAGCATCAAAAAGGTGGGCTTTTAGCTTAGATTTGAAGATGGCCAGAGATGGAGCTTAAAATGGACCCTGCAGCAGACAAAATGCTATAATGGCATTAGCGTATGTTAACCACCCCCAATGGTGTTTTAAAAGGTTATCAATTGAATTCAAACAGGATTATTGACAGGAGACATGAATAATGAGATGAAAATTGAAAATGAAAAGGAATGGAGCATGTTTTTTTGCATTGTTCAAAGTAATGTTGTTTCTAATTTCACTATTGTAATGTCAAGACTATCTGATAAATAAACATTTTTTAAAAAATAAAGAATTTGGAGCCTCAGGCAACATATACCTAGCCTCCGAACATTGGTTACTGCTCAAACAAAACTCTTTTATGATCACAGAATGGCACATCTGCAATGTAAAAGGACGAGAGTTGAAAAATTCACACTGTACAGCAAATAAAAGTATGACACAAGGCTCAAGGCCAGAACTTTGGAACAGATTATTTGAAGATGTTGTGGAGATTTTCTTAAAAAGAAATTTAATTGCAAAACCAATTTTAACAGATGGTTGTATGGCTTTAAAAAAAAATCAGAATGGCAGCTGTTTGGCAATTTTGAATTTCACATCTACAGTTCATCAGTACCACATTATCTATGTCTCTGCAAAAGCAGAATAGTCATTCATAAAATCTTGTTTCCTATCTCATTTTCTAGGACTTACATTCAGCTATTAAGACCATTTCAAACTGTTCTTTTGGAACTGGGAAGTTTTAAAAGTGGTTTGGAAATGACATAATTAACATTAGGAACAAACATGAAAATGCTGAATGTAGAAACTGATAGCTGAATGAGAACAAGTAAAGAGACCTTGCAAGGCACAGATAAAAAGCAGAAAGCTCAAGGTATGATCTGTCCCTTCAAAGATGATTAGACTTCAAAGGTACTGTTAAAAATCCAACTTAAGACCATAGTGCTGTAGTTTTCCCAAAATCAAAACTCAGTAACTAAGAATCTCAATTAAACAGGCTACTGATGATGTAATTTGATTTTAGGATATAGGAGGATAATTTTACAAACCTTTTCATGCGTTAAAAAGCCTCATAAAATTAGGTCAAGTCTAAAAGGAGGTGCGGTGCAAGCTGGGGCATATTGAATTGTGCTCAAGGGAGGAGTGTGGGTGGTTTGTGGCCAATAGTAACAAAAGGAGAGTGGAGAAAAGACACGAGACATATGCAATCCCAAACAGCCATTATTTATAATGACCCGACAGGTCGCCTGTTTCGGCTATGGAACCTGTATCAGGAGTCCATAGGTACGTAAAGGCTGACTGGTGGAGCCACAGCTTCACAGGTTGTATAAAAACAGTTCAGTGAAACTGGCAAGCTGTTAAAATGCAAGGCTATTATGCTGAATTTGCCAACTGTTTTCTTTGGATTTTTAAGTGTGTTTTACCTTGAGCTTTGACAACTTGCCAGTTTTACTGAACTGTTTTTAAACAACCTGTGAAGCTGTCCATCAGTCAGCCTTTATGTTCCCAAGGACTGCTGATGCAGGCTCCTTAACCGAAACACGGTGACCATGTGGAGTCATTTCACATAAAGGCTGTTTGCGATTGCACATCGTCTCAAGTGATTCCCCCCCCCCCCCCCCCCCCCCTCTCCTTTTCTTGCTGTTGCATTCTTTGGAGATTTGCTTCCCTTCTTCTGGTGTTTGCATGGGCAGTAGTCACTGTCTATGCACAGATTTGACTTAAGGCAGGCTCTTTCAAAAGAGTGCACATTATTTGCAAAGAGGGGACACTCTTTTCCTGATATGTATGTATGCACGTTCATGCGTGCACGATGCTTTGACTGGCATAGTATTAGGAAAAGAATGTGCCCTCTGTGCGAATAGCGTGCAGGCTTTTGAAAGAGTGCACATTATAATCACACAAAAACACACAAAATGTGTTATTTCTGCTCATTTTCATTCATGAATAATATGCAAGGACATTCTGGGACCCAGGGAAGCCAGGACTCAAATCCCACTGATTTCTTGTGACCTTGGGTAAGTTGCTTAACCCTCCATTGCCTGGGGTGTTAACAGATTATGAGCCCTCCCAGAACAGGGGAATGCTCATTGGAGCCGACTCTGTGGGTGCTTGAGCACCCCCAATATTGAGAAAATCCCTTGTATGTGTCCAGGGAGGGGTTATTTCCATTGGGCTTAGCACCCCCAATAATTTTGAAAAGTTGGCTCCTACTCCCTTTTGAGCTACAACTGAAAAGGGGCGTTAGCCAACTCCTAATAAATAAATATTCTTCCCCTTTTCCTTATGATCTGTAACGCCCTCCACTCAGACGTTCTCATTGTATCACCTAAGCTCCCTATCATCATCTTCTCCCGCTCTCTGGCTGCAGAAGCCTCTTAAACACACTGGGCTACGTCAGGTTCCGCAGCAAAGAGCAGCCTGTATATATCCTGCAGAGTATGCAAATAATACATTTTGCGCAATGCAGCCTTCCAATGGCCCTTTTCGGCTGTCACTGAATGAGTGCACCTCAGGAGGCCTCGCACTTCAGAGCCTGAAGCTGTGTGTTGATTAGATCTTTAATACGCTGCAGTGGAAATAGAAGATGGGAACTCAATCTTCGACTACCAAGTCTCATTTAGACCCTCGCTTCAGTGCAAATTTATGAGTTCACAGTGCTGACACGAAAGGGCACTGCAGCAGCAGCAGCTCCGCAATGCCTGGGAGCCTTATCGGGCAGCGCTCACTCTCACTGCAATTTTTAATTCAGGCCAGGAGAGAGCACAGTTTCCTTTCAAGAACCGCGTCCAGGCAGTAATAGCGGATTTGCTAATTTAATTTTACCCATCCCTCAGGCCTGAAAACTTATCGAAACCGCATAAACCACAGCTGTATTTGAATCTAGTTCTTCCCTGAAGAAGGTGTAAAATGTGACAATTTCAGAACACCCAAAATAAATGTGAGTTTCAATCTCAGTTTTTGTGCAAGAGCAGAATTCAGATAAGCCACGTGCGGGTTGGTTGTCTGTATCTTACCCAGTAAAAGTCGGGTTTTATCCTTACAGTCTGGCGTGTTCCAGGGGTTGGTGCAGGAGGCCCACGGCAGAACGGACACCAAGGAGGCAAACAGATAGAAGAGTGTATAGCACATGATGATATTATAATAGATGGCAATTAGGACCGAAATGATCAGCATAGCAATTCCGCAGCCTGTGGGAAGAAAGCAAGGCCAGAAAGCTAAAATCACTGAAGCAGGGGGAGGAACAACGCTCAACAAGCAAGAGAAATTCACAGGACTGTCAAACTCTGCAGGACTCTCTCACTGAAGACGCATGGCCCATACCTGTTCAAAGAGAATTCACGTATGTGGAGAACTCAAAAGATCCCACGGAGTAACTCAAGAGAAGGACAGAAGTGGGAACTAAATCCACGGGTCCCAGAAATTGGAGCACTGGATGTCTTGCATTAAAACAAGGTTTATTAAAAATCAAAAGCGACTCAACACAACTTTGTGTTTCGGCCTGCGTCAGTAGTCTGTGTGCAAGTTCGAAACTAAAAACATCAAAAAGATAATAAGAACTAGAGTAAAAAAACAAAATGGTCTTTAGAAAGACCTTTAAAATATTCCACTGCTAAACGATAAGGTTAATGTGCCTTTATCTTTTTGATGTGTTTAGTTTCGAACTTGCACACAGACTCCTGATGCAGGTCTTCTGGCCGAAACACAATGTTTTATTGAGTGGCTTTTGATTTTTAATAAACCTTATTTTTAATTCAAGACATCGTGTGCTCCAATTTCTGGGACCCGTGGTTTTAGCTCCCACTTCTCTCCTTCCCATACCTGTTCAAACACATACACTGTCATGAAACATACATATGCACACAGACCAGCTCCGGTAGGTGCGGAAATTTGATGTGAAGGGGATGGATGGGGTGAAGGGGAGGCAGCTGGAGGCCCTATCTTCTCACCTTGAAAGGCAGGGATGGCTTTCCAGACAGATATAGGCCCCTGACTGGCAAACTGGCCGAGGGATACCTCCAGGAAGAAGATCGGAACCCCAGCTAGAGCCAACATCGTCAGGTAAGGAATGAGAAACGCACCTGGTTGATAAGGAAAAGGGAACAACAGGGTGAAACCTTTCTTGCAATGATCAACAAGGACACCACCTGTCTTTTAGAGTCCTTCATCTTGCTCCTTGGAAATCCAAAGTGTTCTTATCTTTCCATACCATTTCCTCTGTCTCTAGACTAGAAACGGAGAAATGAACGGCAATCCGGCAAATTTCTAATGCAGAGGCTGCCCCTGAATTGTGTGTCACCTAGAGATTCAGTCTGGGGGGAAATGTTCAGTAAATTCATCTTGATATGTTAAATCAATTCATTTAATATTCTCTATATAGCTCATTGTTATGGTAAAATAAGTTTGTTAAATCAAAGAAGCAATTGCTAGGATTTATCCACCACCTTTGTTAATATACGATTAATAATATGTCTTAAGTAAATAAGATGTTCTTTAAATTCGACATTGAAAGTTGTTTTAAAATCTACCCTTTAAAAAATATTGGTACATGCTGATGCCGTGCTTATGTTGCAGCTAAACCATAAACCGAAACTGTAACACCCAATCCCGCCAGTCCCTTGTATTGTCTATTGTATAACTCTTGAGTGTCCGTGTTTTGGTGGTATTAGTTGATTATGTGTGTTTATTTTGTGATCCGCCAAGAATTTCAGATTGTGCGGAATAGAAATTGTTTAAATAAACACTCTCGTGCATCCCCGAGTTATTTTAAAGCGGAGACGGAGGGATCTGGATGTAAGACTTCTTCTGTCTCTTCTGCAATCATGGACAAATGTAATTATCTCAGAATCTGTGCAGACTTTTCATACTCGAGTATTTCTGTATGCTCTATACTTGAGCATTGCTATTCAGTTCACTTGTAGATGATCGTCACAAATCATAGTACTGAAAGTTCCTGATCAAGTCAAAAATACAAGTTAATTATTTTGTTTGTTTGTTTTATACAGGACTTTATTTAGTCCTGCTGAAACGCAATGCGTTTCACTAGAATTATTCTCTATGTTGATTAGGGATTGTGGTTTATCAGGTGAATAAACGTTTACACATCAGGGCTTATATTTCATTCATTCGTTCATTCGACGTGTTATTTATGGAAGTTTACTATGCTACGGTCAGTTTCTCTACATATATGTTGGGTCTCAAGCTTTTTCCCTCTGGAGCATGGTTCATCAGGGTGTTTTCCAATAGACACGGAATGTGAGGAAAGCTTGAGTTAGTGGATCAAGCCCTAAATGAAAAATCAGACCCACGAAACTGTGATTTATTTGCAAAACATAGTCAAATGTTCAGGTATTTTTAGGAGTATCATTTATGCCCCTTAGATTCCGACTAGAAAAGATGTCAATGAATGATCTTATCAGTTGGTAAAGGGTCTTTACACGTACATGAGAATACCACTATCATATGGAGCCCTCTCACAGAGTCTGCCTGCCACTTGCCTTAAGCTCTACGAAAATCTGATTTCCCAGTAAGCCTTTTTTGTTACTGATAATATATTTATAGAACATGCAAAACTTTTATTCATACTGCTATAAACAATTGCATTTAAAATCCACTATCAAACTAAGGAGATGAAATGAGGGAATCTGATGCACTAAAGATAATCTCATAAATCGATCTCTTAAGATCTAACCACAATCTATAATAGCAATGCCACAGTCCACAAAAATATTTCCAAATCATTGAAGATTTTAAATGGAATTATTTATATCAGTATGAATAAAAGTTTTGCATATTCTATTAATGTATTACCAATAACAAAAAATTGTGAGTTATAGTTAATCGCTCTGGTATTTATATTTTGATTTACCCCTGTATTTTTAGTTCCCTGTAAGCAACACATTTTTTGTCAAAAACATAGTGAAGACAATAGGAACTTACGGACATGTACAAAAATGGGGTCATTGTACACTTAGAAAAAAAACTACCCAAAACACTTAGAACTTTGCTTTTTTTAATTTATCGTTGATTATAGTTTGCAAAAGGAAACCCAGAACATGTTAAAGATTAGATTATGATTAAGGTTAACACATGCATCTTTAAAAAAAATGCGCGCATCAGGTACTACATCTGGATTAGTGTGAAATAATAGTAAGATGGAAAACATAGTACTACGTATGCTGAAATTAACACTGACCGTGAAATCAAAAATAGTACACCATATATTACACTGTAGTAAAGTATCCCGTCTATCTCTTTCGCTAAGTACAAAAATTTAACTGCAAATGAAAAGTTTAACTGCTTCTTAAGCAAATAATTTCATTTTGTAATAAAGTGGTTCCTATTTATTTCATTTATTTAATTTCTTCACATTTGATTACAGGTCATTCCAGTCGTGCTTGTTTAAATGTATATATACTTCTGATTGTTATATTCATGTTGTAAAGTTAGTCATTAAGTACAACGTTGAATTCTTCCCCGCCCTTCTGTGGATGCCAAATAATTCTACAATTCCAACAGAAAACTTTCCTTATACTATTATTATGACCGCTGAAAATTGACGTGTGTCTCTATCTATACCGCTTTTATTAGTCCATTTAGCAGTGCTAGAGAAATGATATGTCTAATAAGTTTTCTCCATTGCAGTCTGCTTTCATTTTTAAATAGCCGGACGACCTCAAGGTTCCATTCACTTGGGTTTTAGGGTTCCCTGTTTTCCAGCATCTATCAGACGTTTCGTGCTTATCTACTGCTTTTTGCTGTTCTGCTGACTAACCCAAGCGAAAACGCGGCCCCTTTTGCCCTAGTCTAGAGCATCTATGTTGAACACTTCATTTTTTAATCTCTTTAACCCGCGCCTTTGAATCCGGATTCTTAGGGCTCCCTTTTAGGAGATTAGTGCGCAGTGCTGGGCTTTAGGGCTGGGTGTATAAAGATTGCAAAAGCCTACCTCCCCCATTTTTAAACGCCAGGTATGGAAATCTCCAGACATTGCCCAGACCCACGGCATAACCCACCATGGACAGGATGAAGTCGAGCTTGTTAGACCAGTTTCCTCGGGCTTTGTTCTCGTCTCCGTCATCGTCCTCCTGAGGAGAAAAACACTTATCTGGAATAATCAGGCCACCAAGTAACAAGAAAGCACAGTACGTCTTAAATGCAGCGAACTTGGGTTCCTAAAACACTCTAGGGATGCTTGGAACGACAATGAGAACTTTTTTTCTAGTGTAAATTCAACTTTCTGTCAACTTAATAGCTGGTCAGAGCAGACAGCCACAGGGAATCTGATTACACCTTTGCTTGTCTGAGCTGTTACATTTATTCTGCAAAAACAATAACGAGCACCTTAAATCTTGAAATTCTGGGCCAAAATCATATATGGTCTGTGCTCTAAATCTTGATTCTCTGAAATTAACAGTACATTGTGGTTTCCTGTTAAGGTGCGTGTAGTCCAGGCATGAATCGAACCGTCCTTCTCAGATTTTTATTGTGACCTGTTTTCCTGTTCTTAAACTTTAAAACAAAAGCCTAATGGAAGCATATATTAAATATGATTCTTACGTTTTTATTTTCTGAACCGTTGATCAATGACCATACGATTTATTTTCTAGGTTAAGGATATAACTGTTACTTTGGTTACGCTTCCTTTCAAAATCATACGATTGCATAGTAACGAAAATTCAGCGCTTCGGAAATGGATTTTGGATTCTAACCGTAGGAAAATGTGCTTCACAGATTCTGCATCCAATGGACTTTCAGGTTTTAAATATCACAATTTAATGTAATTCATGAAGAGACCGGGAAATCCAATTTACTGCACTGTAGACGACTGTGCACGCCAATTATGTTAAGAACAAATATTAATGTTAAGAACAAATATTAATTTCTTCATAAAGGTGGTTAAATAAATCCCAATAAATAAATATAAATAAATAAATTTTGCATAAGAAAACGTGATCAGGCATGCTCGTCTTTAGCTATCACATGCACAAAATTATATATTATCATGAATTACAGTCCAGTAATGCTCCTCTTTTGAAGGAATTCGCGGATGAAAAAAAAAAACATTTAAAAAAATTTACGAGCTCAGACAATCTATAGCCCTTCTTGTCTGGCCCCCTTGACAAGAAAACGAATGCACACGCCTGGTCTCCATTAACGGTGCTTTGACCATAACAGCCAGCTATGTGCTGAGCACCCCCAATTTTAAGCAAACTCCTTCACTGCGTTCAGATAGGAGTCATTTGTGTTGTGTCTGGCACTCCAAAACATTTTGAAACCTTGGCGTTTATGGTTTTGATCTTGAAAATACATTAATTAAAACGTGTGCTATTTTGGCTGTGGTGCAAAATTTTCAACAGGATTGGGCAAAGAAAACATCCTATTAGGGAAGACAACTTAGTAACAAAACGAGTGCAGAAGTTTACCAATTAAGCCCCTGAAAGGAACCTTTAGCCTTTCTTTTTTTTTTTTTTCATTTCATTGGTTGTTTTGTTAGAGGTATCCTGGAGCAAACGGACAAGTTAAAGTACCTCTTAGGAATTACATTCACAGTGCACAATGTCATGGCTCTGCCAACTCTTTTTTTTTTCTGTCCATCAATTTATCAGCTCTTATCTTTTTTTTTTAAACCGTTAAACGTCAGTGAAAATAATCCAGATTCACTTCCCAGATTCCTTTCACACAAGTGCCACCACTAAGGAACCCAAGAGTAAAAGAATGACTTAGACAGGCTATTCTCACACTAGGGATGCATCTCTTCTGCATCTATAAATAATGGAAAACTCATAAACTAAACCTAAGATTCTAACATGGAAGGATAACTGTAGCATTGTTCTAGCAAAACATGTAACATACTGAAAATACATCCAGAACTTTCTCTGATTTAGTTCCCCATATTCCTTGTTATAGTATTAAAACATTTTAAATTAAGAATCTGATTTCTTGAACAAATATTTTTATTAATTATCTAATCAGGGGAGTCATCAATGAAACCCAAAGCTACAGAGAGAAGGCAAATGGTATAACGAGCACAATGTATTCATACCTGAAAAACTGCTTTAAAAGCAATACATATATATATATATATATATATATACACACACTTATTTTCTGTCTTGATGGTGAATCATTTAACACAAACCAGGTTCCTTATATTTAGCTGAGAGCGTCTTCCTGATATATTTATTCAACATTCATCTTTTATATTTTTGCAATCCTATTCATCTAATAGAAAGTGATCAGAGGGAACTTACCCCACTGACATTGCCAGGCAGGACAGAGGTGTTGCCATCCGTACCCAAGACCACGGTACTCTGGCTCATGGTGACCCATCCGCCTGTGGCATTGTTTTGCTCCAGTGTAGTCTTACCAACACTTTCATGAGTTTCTCCGGCTGTGCTTTGTAAAGGCATAATTTTACAGTGTAACGTATTGGTTTGCCCATTGTTTCCTGCAGTGGGGGTGCTCTTAAGGGCAAAGGTTTCTATAGAATCCTTTCGGATGACAGAGTTGGTCTGGGCAGGGGTGCTGACTTTGCAGACTCCTCCAGTTTTGGTCCTCTCGCAATCATTTTCCTTGATTTCTTCTGATGGAAAATTCTTGTTGTCATTGGATGTAGATTTGCATATCTTTACCAGCTGTGGTGTAGCTTGCAAAGGTAGGTTTTGGTCACTTTCAGGGCTGTTTCTTGTAACTCCCGCAACCCCAATTTGTGCAGGAGCAACTGTTTCGGGACAGGTAACAGCCTGCTTACTCATATCCTTTTCAATTGCGCAATCCTACAACGATAGCATTTTCAGAAAAGTCATAAAAAATTTTGGTTAGACTTTTTCTTCGAGGTTTATATGTAATACAATCTGTGTAAAAATAAATAAATAAATTGAGGGACCTGTAATGTTTCATAGCGTTTTTCAGTATTTTTAATTTGATGTAAAAAGAACTTCAGTAATCATAATGTAACTGTCTCATTGTCTTATTATATGTTAGAAAAAGTATCAGATGTCATGAATAGATATTAAAGAACTAAGCCATTAAAGCTTCTGTACCGTTGATCGAAAAGACCCGCATTACACAAAGGTTTCCAGACCTCGCTACTCCCCAACCTTATTGGGTTTCAAATCACGAATGGTGAATGCTTTTCCCCCTTTCCACCACTGTAGAAAGGTTCTTCAATTTTACGCCTCATTTCCTGTCTGTCATTCAACAATGCGCACTGCCTGTTTTCTAGGTAATGGACAAGCTGCTTGTATGAAGCTTCAAAAGGTAAAATCAATCGGAATATAGCTGCTTGTCTATGTAACAATCTCAACAAAATTATTATTGGATGTTGAATAATTGAAATAGAAATGGAATATGTGTTACAATGTGTGTGCTTGTAAGACAATTCTAAATGTTAACAATTTCGAAATCTGTTTTGTGCGATCCCCCTTGCTCTGTTCACTTTCATCATTTAAATCTTTAAAATATATGGGAAGCTTATTTAGTCCTTAAAGTTTTACAAAAACATTATCAAGTCTAGAAAGAAAATAAAATACGATTTACACGCGCCATCTAACAAGGTTTTCCATTAGGCTGTGTTCAAGCGTCTTTAATTACAACAAGAGAACCAAAGCAGAGGAGAGCTGAACCGAATTTTCTCCTGTGCAGACAATATTTGTAATATTAGTTTCCATAATGTATTTAAGTACAACAGATACAAGTTCAAAATCTGCATAAACCTGCACAGCACTAAAATACGTACTAAACTTTTTTTGTGTGTGCTAGTTTTAACATGCGCACAGCGACCCTCGGTTCAGCACTTCGGACAGTTCCCATTGCTTCCCAAGTAAATGGCAGCCCACCCTTTGGTATGTAGCTCAATATGGCATCCGTGCACCATTTGTATTCTTAAAAAAAAAAAATCTAACTCTCTTTTTCTCATAGACAGGCACACAGAGACACGCACATACATATAACGTTAAAAAAATATTTTAAGCATTATAGATAGATAAGCACTTACCATAGCTTAAGCAAGAGATCGGTTTGGTAGGGAAAATCACCAGCACAGGCTATAGAGTAGATAGAATGAATTTAGCTCAGCTAAGAGCAAAGCTTTCTATACCTCCTTGGAAAAGACTGCGTTTGCGTCAGTGCATAGGAAGGTGCCCTTCGTTTGACATTTTCTTGATAATAAGAGTTTGATAAATCATTATCCTTGGATTCAGATTTTAAAGGGACAACAACAAGCAAATGTTGCGTTAGCTGCCAGTCATCCGGAGGGGGGACTGCGTGTAAGCCTGACTCATATGGGGCTGATTACTAAATGAAGCCCAAGAATAGTAGAGCAGAACTTTATTTTTGTAATTAGAATGGACGTGTGAGGCATGCGTGGTATCTCATCTGACACTAGGAGCCAGCAGAATCCTGTTCTTTTCCATGACATAGGGATTTTTTTTTAATTATTATTTTCTGTCCATTTCTTCATACTTTGCAGTTAACAGGAGGACTGTAACAGATCTAGAATTTACACAGAAACTGGAACTTTTAAGATGCATCCTATTTAGACACTATTAGAAGTATTTTATTGAATGAACAAAACATGTTTTTAATATATACAGATCTTTTGAAGAAATGTGTAAGTTAAATGGAAAAAAGGGATAATACTTTAAAATAATTTATGACGTTGAAGACACTGCACATAATTTCAAACCCTTTTATTTAACAACATATAGATATAGTTGATAATGGGCGTTATGAGAATTGTTATTTACAATTCCATGCCATTATACATTAGAGTTCGAAATCTATTCTGTAATTCATAAGTTATAGCATAACTTTATATCATCCGATAAATCTTCTGTGATCAGTGTTTTACCCCTTTAATAAAATAAATCACGGCACAAGTACAAAATCGTTTTATTTAGCCAAAAAGTGTTTAGATAAGCATAGAATAGTCCTGCAGCAGTGCGACTGTACCCATCTCCTTGTGGGAAAGTCTGCTGGCCAGTGATAAGTTAGCGCGGGCGCGCTGACGCACGCGCGCACTCTCTCTCTCTGTAAAACATCTTCGTGTTCTCATTTCAATTATTCAGTTATAGGATGACTATGCGGTGTGATGTCTAAAATGATACTTATGTATGACAGAAGACTTAAAGAACCCCATTTATCACCTTTGAAAATTATAAATGTAGAAATTACACATGATCTATTAATATTTGAAACACGCGCTATGCAGTTGCTAAATAAATCTCTTATGTAGAAAAACTCCTTTCTGCCCAACTCTGTTCAACTCTCCTTTTATAAATGATTCTCTTTGTTTGCTATTTTCAACATTTTTCTTCAAATTGCAACATATGTTATAATATCACGAACCGATGTTGTTCAGCTCACCATTACATATTCTCCCTCAGGTTAGGGCAACCCTTTATACAAAAGCAGCCAAATGAAAAGCGACAAGCGGTGACTTACACTGAGCCGTGCATGCCAAGCTTTAAATGGGCAGCCAAAGTGTTTGGCAGAGACGGATGTAAACCACCCAGAGATTTCCAGAAACAGAGAGAGAAAAGGGGGTTCTTAAGTGCACCAGGAAATCCTGCCAAATCTGATTAACACCATTACCTTTTCTGACCTAGAATCGTGTCTATGTATGCTTTGAGATTTTTAATACAAACAGAACGAGGGGAATACTGTAAGTACAAATTATTACACTTGATAGTATACAGACGTTAATCGTGTTATGAAGGTAAAACTTAAATATTTCAACCTGCCTAGTGTTAAGACGGGTGCAAGCAAGGTTACTAAACGACTGGGATAACAGCTGTGATGGAAGAGTACTCTACAATCTAGTTCATATTTTTCTGTTTGGTTTTACCTTTACAGGGGGAAAAACACCTATCTGAGAACAGCTAGCAAACTTATTAAAATATAAATACTAAGGGCCATAACATATCAAATCTTCAATAAGTCCGTATTAAAAAAAAAGTTTGCAAAGCATTCACATGTACTAATTTAGAAGGCTCTAGTTCATTTGGATATGTCTTGCATCGAACTCCTTGAAACCTATGAGGTCCACGCTGTTGAGCATTTCATAGAACTGATTCAAAGACCCGCGGTGCTGTAGTTCTTTTTATCCAATATCCATTGCGTCTTTTCCCGGTACATTTTCTTGTACTCTAGCCTTGATGTTCCTAGTTGAAACCATAGGTTTCCAGGAGGAAAAAAAGAAAACTAACACAAGAAGGAAATCTAACCGTTTCTGCACAAAATGAATAAAGGTGTTATACGTGGTTCAGCAACATATATTTACGCTCAAAGTGAAGAACCCATGAATACTTCTAGAATAAGGAAGAGTTAAACACCAAGGTCTCTCATCGGCAATTCGCATGATGAGAGAATAAATGTGTGCATAATTACGTTAAATGCGTCAGACTCCGGACCCCCAGCATCAGAATGCGTTTATTGTTCATTCGTAATCGTTAAAATAGCGCGAAGTTGCCTGAATGACGAAGTTCCACATCTATCTCATCATCGGTCATTAACCTTAGGTGGCCCGGTTCTTTCTGAGCACTCAAAATGAGATTATCCATGTTCTGGTCTTTCAAAAGGCTGCGTGTGATTGTTTCTCATTAAGAAGAAATGTGTCCAAGATGCATTACCGTATAGTCTGGTATTCTATTGCTGCCATCCTTAATACATATAACCCTGTTTCTCTTGGTCAGAGAAATGAATGCAAGTTGCAAAGTAAATTATTCAAGACGGGCTGTTGAGTTAAGAGTTGACTGGAAAAAAAAAAGAATACTTGGGGGGGGGGGGGGCATTTATTGTTCCAAGGAGAAAACACTGGTGCAACTAGCTGACTCCTTTGACAAATCAACCTTTAACCTTTTTATTTATTTTCTTTTAGTTACATTTGTACCCTGCGCTTTCCCACTCATGGCAGGCTCAATGCGGCTTACATGGGGCAATGGAGGGTTAAGTGACTTGCCCAGAGTCACAAGGAGCTGCCTATGCCGGGAATCGAACTCAGTTCCTCAGGACCAAAGTCCACCACCCTAACCACTAGGCCACTCCTCCACTTTTGTGCGCCAACTCCTGCAAAATTAAAGAAAATACACCCTACATAGCCTGCAAGACCTGCTTTTTAAAAAAACATTTTTCCCAGACGAGGCCAGGTTTTGCTCTACCCAGGACTGTGCCAGGGGCAAGTGGTACCGTGAAACAAAACTATCACTAATCAGATTCTGGAGAACTCTCTCAGGTTGAGTCCATAAATCAGGAGCCCTTGGAGGAAGTAAGTGCTCTTGTATAAATGTTTTCAAATAACGCGAACATTAGCGCATGATCTGAAAAAGTGCAGGAAATGGGGTTATTGTGCGTGAAAGTCTCACATTAGCATGTGCTAAGCCCATTTCCTAGCACCCTTTAGTACACATACCCTCTGTGTGCATACATTTTTGTGCATGGATGTGGTGTCAGGCGCTACCCCTGGATAAAATATTAAATTATTCCCTTGGTATGGTAGACAAACCCTGTTCCAGTTCTTCAGCTGCCTAGGTCTGAAAACTACAAAGAAACAAACAAACATATTTTTGTGGAAAGTGGACTGAAAAATATGCAGTTTTATTATCATAAAACCAACAAATACAACAACCCATACCTAGTTTTAGGAAGGCCGGCGAGTTGCATGCAGAGCAGCCGCACATAACATGGCGGCTGCCACGAGGCAGACCGCGGCCTGAGCTTCTCTTCTCTTCCGGTTTCCCCACCAGTCTGGGTGACGTCAAGGGGTATCCCGCCTACCATTGGTGGGGAGGCCGGAAGAGGGCGGGGCCTCAGCTCAGCAGCCCATGAGCAGCATAAAAGGCTGCCAGGAAACGACTGGTGGGTCTTTTCTTCGGCAGCGAGCAGTGAAGGAGTTTTATGTTGCATTGAACAAGACTTTTTTTTTTTTTTTACAGGACTTTCTCCAGCCCGAGCTGTGGCTCAGCAGGTTCCAGTCTTTTGCTGTTTTGTGGGTTCGAGTCCCGCATTTCTAATGCTTTAAAACTTGCTTTGTTACACAATTTAAGTTACCGTTGCCGAAGAGAGAGGAGTTTTACACATTGGATCTTGTGGCTCAGCAGCTACAGAGTTTGTGTTTTCAAGCCCTGTTTTCCTGGGTTCGAGTCCCGCATTTCTGGTGTTTTATCTACCACGTGGATCACTGCACAGGGGGCCAGCATCACTAAAGGTACTTCTGGGTTGACTATACAGAGCCTTACCTGCTCGGCACAAAGAAATACAAGGGTCCGGGAACCACTATGCCTCGCTGCACCAGAAGATCAACGCACTCTACGGACCAAGTAGCAGATGTTCCCCGCGCATCTACACGGCGGCGACTTTGTCCTGAAAGGTATATTGATTCGGCTGACCAACCGCTACGACGGGCAATTGTCCCCTCACCCGCTCGCAATCGCCGTCGACAACCTCCATCATCACCAATCTCTGGGCTACTGGAGGAAAGCATTATGGAGCACGCAGCGCCAGGAAACTCCCTAGAAGGCCCATCTCACCTACCGCCGCCCACCTGTTTGATGCCACAGGCCCATAACCTGAACCCATTGGAGCACGATGCCCGCCCTTGTGGGGATAAGGGACAGGCCCACACAGCTGGTGCGGGAGGTCATTTGAGCCTCTCCCCGCCATCACATGCCTCAGGATCGAAGCACGCATCTCTCTCGCCTGCAAACCTGCATGGAGCTCACGCTTTGAACAGACAGACACAATGCAGCACCAAGCACCGAGAACATGGATATCTCTCAGCAGGCAGCGGTGATGGCCACAGTTGTCGTCATCACAGAGCCAGTAGGAGATCCTGTGCATCCAGAAGCACCTCGAGGCGTTGCAGCTCTGGTGCAAGCTCCAGAAGCTGCAGATCCGAATCTTACCACTGTCCCCATCGATCGCCATCCTGCTGCAGGCATCGACAATACCGTGCCTACCGTCGCTCCCACAACCGCCACAGATCCCCCTCTTATCACGACTGCGCCGGGTCCTGGGGTGTCCGCAGGGAGCATCACAGATCCACACCTTCACCTCATGGCAGATCCTCGTTCCGAGCTACTCAAACCAACTACCATGACGGTGCACGCGCACTGAACAGTGTAGCACCTAATGAGGCTTCTGTATCAGCCACTATGCATCCAAATGCTCCGACAGGACTTTCTCAGGTCCCTGACAGCTTCACAGCAGAATGTCAACCCTATACAGCGAATAAACATCCTGCAGCAAAAAGGAAGAAGAAAGGTAAGAAACATAAGCATTCCACATGGTCCAGTTCCTCATCGTCCTCTTCTTCCTCATGTTCCTCCTCTTCTTCCTCTCCCTCCCCTGCTCGGCCTACTGCACAGCCCTCTATACCCACCTCTGCATTCACCTACGGTGTTCCCCCAGAGCGCTTATGGCAGAAGGTGCCTAGGTCCCTACGAAAAAAGGTTCAAAAGCGACAGTACTTTGACATATTCAAACTTGCAGAAGGCAGACGTAGACGGCATGCCAAGAAACGAGCTAAAAAGGGCGACCTGCTGCCAGACCACACCAGACCGATTCCACGGAACCTTGTGTGTTGGGTGCTTTCCTATGCGCGCATGATGAGCATTGTATGCAGGAAACAGCATGACCAAATCGATCCAATGCTCTGCTACCTCGAGACTGTCCTCAGCATATATCGTGAGCATGAAGGACACACCTGGCTAGCATATGACGAACATTTCAGGGACAAGATGGAATCTAACCCTCATATGGCATGGGATATAGATGATGGGGGCCTTTGGCTTTGGAATGTCCTCACTCGACCCCACATCGCACCACGCTGTTCTTCTCATTACAGGAATCTTCCACAAGGACAACGACAAGGGAGGCCTGCCACGTTGTCACGAGATGTATGCTGGAAGTATAACAAGGGTAGATGTACCATCCAAGATTGCAAATACAAGCACTTGTGTGCCACATGCGGCATTCCGCACCCCCTTGCCCTGTGCCCCAAGAAGGCAACCTTGTGACAGGGAGGACTGCAAAAACCTTGACCCATTCGCCAGGGCACCCACTCCCATTTGCTTAGACACTATGAGGCCTTGGCTGTTACGATATCCTAAGCGACCTGACACGAGCTTACTCCTGCATGGCTTTCAGTTTGGGTTCATCTTACCATTCCAAGGACCCATTCCACTTATCACTTCAGCTCCGTCTCCTCGCCGCAAGACCCATCTTGCCCGTATTATCTCAGACAAACTGGCTGTTGAACTATCTGCAGGTCGCATTGCTGGGCCTTTTCCTCAACCTCCCTTTCCCAGAATGTTTTTTTCACCCCTAATACTACCTTGATGACTTCTTATTTGTCGGGCCTAGGCTCTCCAGCACATGCCAAGACCTCATGGATGTTTTCTACACAGTGGCCCATGAGTTCGGGGTTCCTATCGCATGCGGCAAAACCACCGGACCCAGCCCAGTCATTACCTTCTTGGGAATTGAGATAAATTCTTTAACCCAGCCCACCAAACCAGAGGACAGGCTGCAGGACCTTGCACAGAAAATATTCCATGCCCTTGTATCGTCCAAGATCCCCCTCCACGAAATGCAATCTCTGATTGGCTCGCTCAATTTTGCTTGCAGGGTCATCCCAATGGGCAGGGTGTTTGTCCGTAGGCTTGCCCTAGCTACAGCCGGTGTGTCACGCCCGCATCACCGTTTGCACATTACCCTACCCATTAAGCAGGATCTACGCATCTGGTTCCGCTTCCTACAGGATTTCAACGGAAAAGCTCCAATCCAATCGGCCCCCACTATCTAGCGCGGACCTCAACCTTTTCACAGATGCCGCCGGGTCCACGGGCTGCGGAGTATGCAGCGGTGGTAGAGATCATAAACAAACAAACAGCACACTGCCCAGACATTTTGTGCTCCATTGCTTGCAAATTAACCTGACAGCACAGGCAAAGCATGTAACTGGTGTAGACAACCGTATAGCTGATGCTCTCTCACGTTTTCAATTTTCACTCTTTCAACAGCTTGCCCCCTTGGCAGACAAGGAACCAACTCCAGTTCCAGAATACTTATGGCATCTAGGAACAGCACCACACACCTGCTCGTCACCATCTCCCTAGCAGTTTCCACTCTGCGCACCTACCGCAATGCCTTTCACCACATCTGTAAATATCTCCAACATCATGGATGGAGAGGGGGAACTGTTCCAGAACGTCTCATTGCCTGTTACATCACTGACGCATTTGAGGGCGGCATTCCCAGGACAGCGGTAAACTCACACATCACTGGCTTCGCCTTCTTCGCAAAACTACTTGGATGGGGCAATCCTCGCACAAGCTTCCTGATAAGATCACTGCTAAAAGGGTGGGTGCGGCGAGCCCCAACGCCCCCAGACGCCAGGCGCCCAGTGACTCACAAGCTCCTCCTACTGCTATGGCTAGCGCTGAAAAGGGTGTGCTCAGACAACTATGAGGTTGTGTTATTCAGGGCGGCATTCTCGTTGATCTTCTACGCTGCTTTACGCATAAGCGAACTTACTATGCAATCCAAGACCAACCCGATTGGAGGACTACAGCTGGACGACGTCTCCATAACGCAGGAGCTGGTCCGCCTGTGAACGAAGTCTAAGACAGACCAAGCGGGTAAGAGGCACACCATTATCCTACATGGTGTCTCAGATTTACAGACCTGCCCATTGGCCAACCTCTCTGCCTACCTAAAGGTTAGACCGCCAGTGGGTCTGCCCCTCTTGCTTCACCAGGATGCCAGCTCCCTCACCCGTTTCCAGTTCACGGCTGTCTTCCGACACGCTCTCCAGGTAACTGGTCAGTGCCCAGTTAACTTTGGGACTCATTCTTTCCGCATAGGAGCAGCTACTGCGGCATTCCAGCATGGCCTCTCCTCCCATGCGATCCAGCAGCTGGGCCATTGGAAATCTGTAGCATACCGCACCTATATCCGACCTATGCAACACAACTAACCACTCCCTTCCTTTTACAAATCAACTGCGGCATCGGATGGTGTGGATCATCGGACACTCCTACGTGGCCAATGCTTACAAGCGCTTGACAGCTCGAAGCCCCAGCCTGCACCTGGGTTTGAGCAGTAGAGGTGTGATGATTACATGGATCGGGATTCCAGGTATGAGATGGTGTCAGCTTCTGCCATCTGTCCATCAGTTGCTGGACACCGCACCCCAGCCAGACGTCCTGCTCATCCATTTGGGAGGAAACTACGTTGGACGCATCCCATGCAAGCGCCTTATTACCATGGCAAAGCAAGATCTCTTTGAACTGTCTGCTCTTCTGACCAGGACCACTATCCTCTGGTCGGACATCATCCCCCGATGGCATGGAATTGCTTCCCGGTTGTGGTCCAGAGGTGTAAGCAAGGTCAATCGACAGATTGGTCAGTGGACTGAGCAAATCGGCGGCATGAAGATCTGGCACCATTGGGCTTCCCCTCTCCTTCCCGGATATTTCCTCTCAGACACCATCCATCTCTCGGAAGTAGCGGACTACCTCCTCCTTAATGACTTCCAGAAGACCCTTGAGAGACTGTGTTAAACAAGGACTGGGGGAAGGGGGGGACCTAGGGGACCTGCTTCTCAGGTCCACTGGGTTGTGGCGGAGGCACCCAAGCCTGGGAATTCTTGGATGTGCGGGAACAACAGGCGAAAGGAGGCTCGGTCGCTTCAGGCAAGCGACAAGAACACACACTGGGGACAGGACTAATCACCTCGCTGGCTATACACGGCAGGTGGAATACTGGTCTGGGGTGCAGTCCCAAGCAGATGGACACTCGGTCACGCTGGGGGCGGAGTCATGGCTGACCGCCACGTGGGACGGCGATGCAGGCTCCCTCGCTGGAAAAGACATGGCTGGGAGCAGAAGCATCTGCAACATCAAACCCAAGACTCTGGTGCTTCCTAGGGATTGTGTTAATATGTTTTAATAAAGCTGTGGCCAAAAATTTCCCAAAAGAAAATGTGTTTCATGCCTGGTCTGTACATCTATGAGTGTAGAGGAAGAAAAGGGGGTGAGAGGGTGCAGCCTGCCAATGTTAAGGAAGGCCGGCGAGCTTCCCTTCTCTTCCGGTTTCCCCACCAGTCTGGGTGACGTCAAGGCATTGGTGGGGAGGCCAGAAGAGGGCAGGGCCTCAGCTCAGCAGCCCATGAGCAGCATAAAAGGCTGCCGAAGAAACAAGTGGGTCTTTTCTTCAGCAGCGAGCAGTGAAGGAGTTTCCCGCCCTCCCTCCCTGCGCACTTAGCATGGTGGGTTCGGGTTTCCTCCTTTAAACTGCACATAGTCTTGCGTCCCCAAACGCAACCAATATACCATTATGTGCCACTGTATGTTGCAGTATTTAATTTGATATGTTACTACGCTGCCATGCAAAGTTTTGTAGTTTGTGTTGTTCTCAAATACTATTATGTTGCGATACCTACTGTTGACTGTTTTGATTTGCTAAAAACCTTAAGTTACTATGCTTCCATAGACCTCGTTGCTAATTTCATTTGTTAAATCCTTGCAATGTTATGCTACTAGACACATTGTTGTACCCGAGCCTGGGAATTCTTGGATGTGCGGGAACAACAGGCGAAAGGAAGCTCTGTCGCTTCAGGCAAGCGACAAGAACACGCACTGGGGACAGGACTAATCACCTCGCTGGCTATACACAGCAGGTGGAATACTGGTCTGGGATGCAGTCCCAAGCAGATGGACGCTCGGTCACGCTGGGGGCAGAGTCATGGCTGACCGCCACATGGGATGGCGATGCAGGCTCCCTCGCTGGAAAAGACATGGCTGGGAGCAGAAGCATCTGCAACATCAAACCCAAGGCTCGGGTGCTTCCTAGGGATTGTGTTAATGTAATAAAGCTGTGGCCAAAAATTTCCCAAAAGAAAATGTGTTTCATGCCTGGTCTGTATATCTATGAGTGTAGAGGGAGAAAAGGGGGCGAGAGGGTGCAGCCTGACAATGTTAATTTGTCTTATTGTTTATCCTAAACAGTCAAACCATTCCATAGCCTGTGTGGCTACTGGACTCATGGCCACCCAATCCACATGGCTGCCTCCTGGGGAAATGCTCTGTAATCACTGTCTTCTTTGGTTACCTGGTAATAGCTAGCAATTAGGTGAGGTCTCTACCACTCCCATTCCTGAATCTTAGTTTCCTGGG
Organism: Microcaecilia unicolor; assembly: GCF_901765095.1. Taxonomy (NCBI): domain Eukaryota; kingdom Metazoa; phylum Chordata; class Amphibia; order Gymnophiona; family Siphonopidae; genus Microcaecilia; species Microcaecilia unicolor. The sequence goes on from NC_044034.1 coordinate 148,094,863, forward strand.
ATTACATCCATTCATGTTCTTGACTCTACTGCTCAGCCAGTGGATTTGTCATCCAACATCTACAAATTGTTCAATCAGCACCAGTCCTGAGAAAGGCTGCTCCTTGGGAACCAAGCCACTGAGCCAGCCCACCAATTACTTCAACAACATTCACTACTGCTGCCTACTGGCTCTATCCTCTGACATATACCTTTCATCCCTACCATCCAACCCTCCTTCTCCATCTATACCTAACCTATAAATGTAACTATTGCTGTGGTAGGAGGAGCAGTCCATCTCATCTCCCTTCTCATTTCCCACTATGTCTACCCCCTTGCTGTCTTGCTAGTTCATTCAACACCCCTTACCCCTACCCCAAGCAAGCGCTCAGTTGCTTTGCCGAGAAGCCCTGTAAGAAAAGATGAGTGAGTAGCCACTTGGCCCATGCAGGCAGCACATTGGCTCTATGTGTATGTATTAAAGAGAATATCAACACAACAATTCGTTGTGGTTTGTATGTTATCTCTGTTCTAGTAAAATTACAATTAGGAGTACCACTTTCTATGTTGCAATTAGGCTGCGGTGTTTGCAAACTGACTGCACAGGTAATGAAAGCACGTGTGAAAACACACCTCTAGTGTAAAAGGCATATCATATATAGAAATTGCAGAGTAATAATTATGGGCCAGATTCTATATCGCCTAGAAACCCCCACTGAAAACATTTCCACCTAAGTGTATTCTATAAGGAGCGCCTATATTTAGGCACAGTATATAGACTTGATATCCTAGCGCCTAAAACTATGTCTCCATTTACACTAATGAAAACATGGCCTAAAATCCCAGTGTAGATTTAGGCGCATGGGCCATATTCTATAACTACACATGTACATTTTGGAATGACCATGAAACGCCCATTTCTCTGCCCATAACCATGCCCATTTTTGCCTGTGCACATTAGAATTTAGGCACGGTGTGCTACAGAATACACTTAGTAAGTTATGCACCTGTATTCTAATTATTGCCAATTAGTGCTCCTTTTTTTTTTTTGTTACATTTGTACCCCACGCTTTCCCACTCATGGCAGGCTCAATGCAGCTTACATGGGGCAATGGAGGGTTAAGTCACAAGGAGCTGCCTGTGCCTGAGGTGAGAATCGAACTCAGTTCCCCAGGACCAAAGTCCACCACCCTAACCACTAGGCCACTCCTCCCACTATGTCTACCCCCTTGCTGTCTTGCCAGTTCATTCAACACCCTTTACCCCTACCCCAAGCAAGCGCTCAGTTGCTTTGCCGAGAAGCCCTGTAAGAAAAGATGAGTGAGTAGCCACTTGGCCCATGCAGGCAGCACAGCTAAGTGCTGTTAACATGGATTGGCTTGTTGAGTTACACACGTAATAACGTAATACACTTGGATTTTTGTGCAGAATGCTATATGCAATATATAGAATCCAGAGGTATATATCAACAGAAAATTAGTGATATTGCAGGAGTTTCATTAAGTCATTTACGGGGAGTGACCTAGTGGTTAGGGTGGTGGACTTTGGTCCTGAGGAACTGAGTTTGATTCCCACTTCAGGCACAGGCAGCTCTTTGTGACTCTGGGCAAGTCACTTAACCCTCCATTGCCCCATGTAAGTCACATTGAGCCTGCCATGAGTGGGAAAGTGTGGGGTACAAATGTAACAAAAAAAAACTTTACTATAGGGCTCCTTTTCACTTTGCAAGTCTGTTTTGAAAATACACCTCCAAACCACCCTCGCTACAAATATCACAGGGTGATGCACAAAAATCAAGTAAAATACAATGCACAAAGGAGTAAACAAACGTGGACAAAGGGGAGCCGGTTGATATTGTGTATCTGGATTTTCAAAAGGCGTTTGACAAGGTACCTCATAAAAGGCTACAGAGGAAATTGGAGGGTCATGGGATAGGAGGAAATGTCTTATTGAGGATTAAAAACTGGTTGAAGGATAGGAAACAGAGAGTGGGCTTAAATGGGCAGTATTCACAATGGAGAAGAGTAGTTAGTGGGGTTCCTCAGGGGTCTGTGCTAGGACCGCTGCTTTTTAATATATTTGTAAATGATTTAGAGATGGGAGTAACTGGCGAGGTAATAAAATTTGCTGATGACACAAAGTTATTCAAAGTCGTTAACTCACGACAGGATTGTGAAAAATTACAAGAGGACCTTACGAGACTGGGCGGCTAAATGGCAGATGACGTTTAAAGTGAGCAAGTGCAAGGTAATGCATGTGGGAAAAAAGAACCCGAATTATAGCTACATCATGCAAGGTGCGACCGTACCTTGAGTATTGTACTCAATTCTGGTCGCCGCATCTCAAGAAAGATATAGTAGAATTGGAAAAGGTGCAGCGAAGGGCGACTAAAATGATAGCGGGGATGGGACGACTTCCCTATGAAGAAAGACTAAGGAGGCTAGGGCTTTTCAGCTTGGAAAAGAGATGGCTGAGGGGAGACATGATAGAGGTATATAAAATAATGAGTGGAATGGAACAAGTGGATGTGAAGCGTCTGTTCACGCTTTCCAAAAATACTAGGACTAGGGGGCATGCGATGAAACTACAGTGTAGAAATTTTAAAACAAATCGGAGAAAATATTTCTTCACCCAACGCATAATCAAACTCTGGAATTTGTTGCCGGAGAATGTGGTGAAGGTGGTTAGCTTAGCAGAGTTTAAAAAGGGGTTAGACGGTTACCTAAAGGACAAGTCCATAAACCACTACTAAATGGACTTGGGAAAAAAATCCACAATTCCAGAAATAACATGTATAGAATGTTTGTACGTTTGGGAAGCTTGCCAGGTACCCTTGGCCTGGATTGGCTGCTGTCGTGGACAGGATGCTGGGCTCGATGGACCCTTGGTCTTTTCCCAGTGTGGCATTACTTATGTACTTAGGAGGGAAGAAAGGAAGAAGGTAAGTGAACGCTCAGCATATCACTGCAATCTATTGCAGTTGCCAAATGCTCTCTTAAAAAGAGAAGTTTCTAGGGCTGTATGAAATGTGAGATAGGTGGTTTTGCCTCACTTGATGTAGTAGAGCATGCCCCAGAGATGGCGCTACACAAAAAAAATGCATCAGTCCTGGTTCAATCAACCTGTGTAGCCCTAGGAAATGGAATATGAAGATGGCAATCATTCAGAGAGCGAGAAAGCCTAGGTGGACTCACAAGATGGGTCACAGTGTAACACTGGGTTTCATATAAACAAAAAAAATGTTTATTTCAATGTAAACATCATTCCAGGTTGAAAATTAGACATTTGTGTTGATATTCATGGATCAGGGCAGTGATTGGTTAGCTGCCAGTGTTGGTGTCTTATTTATTAACAGCACCATTTTGTTTTTGTTTTCAGCAATGTGAACACAACTGAATACAACTCCAGTAAAGATAAGTTTGCTATGAACGTTTTAAGAGTACACAGAACACAAGATTAATAACATCATTGTTATGTTGTTTTAGAATGCAAGCAGCAGAGCAAAACATAAAGTCTAAGCAAATGAATCCTGGCGGAAGTAAGGCGGTAAAACACCAGTCATATTGAGTTGTAAGATAAGCGCCTCACTGTTGTATAGAACTTTTGATTTGTTAGAATTTGACACATACATTTTAAGAAAATATAGAGCACATTAAATGAAACTTAAATGAAATTCCGATATACAGGCGTTTTTTGACTGGTGAAAGAGAGTATTGGAAGCCCCTTTCAGGTAATGTAGGTACCATTGCAAGGTAACTGAGGTCTTTTCTTCTTATGTTTGTATCACTTGTGTATCATCATTGTATTGCACCATAGCAACTCAATACCCTGGCTTGATAGTGCAGATTTTGCCATTTCCTCTTGGTAGAATAGCTGAAGCTTTTTAAGATTGGTTGGGGTTGTCTGAGGATTGCAGCCTTACATCTTGATTATAGGCTTTCTATTGGATTCAGGGCTGGGCTTTGACTGGGGCATTCACTGGTATTCAATTTCTTCTTGCTAAGCCACTCCATTATTGTTTGCTCATTCTTAAGGTCATTGTCCTGCTGAAAGGCAAATCTCTTGCGTCCCAGGTCAGTAGCTGATTGGAATTGGCTTTTCTGTCTGTACAAAGCATGCACCATCCTCAGAACTGCAAATCATCCCCAAGAAATTAATACCAAAAGACTTCTAGGATAACGTTATTCAAAGACACAGACTGGAGGAAGGCTAAAAGAACATTTCAATATAATTGAATATCTCTTGGGACGATGTCAGATCTATAGTACTTTAAGATTTAATCACTCACCTTTTCCAAACCTGAGCTCAAGGCTAGTGACAAGCAGGCACACAAGTTATTTCCCTACTCAAGATTAAAAGTTCAATTTATTTGATATACCACAAATTTTCAAAATGAAATATAAGCAGTTTATAGGCTCAAAACGTATAAGGGGAAAAGGAAAAAAATATACAAAACAATACAGTACAGGATGCATAGTTTACACAAGGATAATAGGGAGAGGATTACAGTTTAAAAGAAGGGTTACTAAGGAGAGTGGGAAATATAGACAGGAAGTTTGGTTAACTGTCTCATTTATGTGACAAATATCAGAAAACATTAGGTGGGAAAGCCAGAGAGAAATAGTAGTGGGCTTACACTAAGCTGTACCAGAGACAATGGAGGGTGAAGTAACTTGCCTACAGTCACAAAGCGCATCAGATAGAGAAGCAGGATTTGAACTCTGGCTTCCCTGGTTCTCAGCTTACTGCTCAAACTATTAGGTTATATTTTCACACCGCTACTGTAAAGTGGAAACAGTTTGGCATCAGCATGACTGCCTCCATCAGGTCATCCTTTCAAACTCAGTAGCCGTGGAATAAAGAAACTGCTGAGGAAGGTCACAGTAAGGTCTACAATTACTTGAAAAGAATCATAGAAAGCAGCCAACTTGAAAGAGCTTGTGCTATTCTGCCAAGAAGAATTGGCAGCTCCATGTTCATCACATTTAGACCTTTGCTTGAAATTGTGAGCATTCAAAGAACACAACTGGATTCTTCATCCAAGACTATTTAGACTAGCAGAACCACTATAATGGTGTATTTAACTTAAGGCAATTTGTGGAAATAGAGTTTTGGTTTGCTATGACAATGGGTGTGAAGTCTTATGCGAGTCCCACCTTTTGGTTTCTTATATACTTAATTCATTTTTGAGTATTTCTATAATTGCTGTTTCCCATTGAAAGTATAAAGATGAAAAGAAGGTGGGAAATAGACCAGGCTGACTAGGAACAAACAAGACTTCAAATGCTGATAAAACACTGAAAGTGTAACATATGTTGTGTGGATCCGTAAAATAAACTGGTTTCCTTAATGTATTTTGAAATGCATTTTTTTTAAACAGGAGAATGTGCAAAATGAACAAGAGTATGAAAACTGTGTGTATATACACAGACTGTACGTGGTATGTGTATGCATGCACATTCTCATATAATATGTGGTGTTTGTTTACAGTATAAGGGAGGTGTCTGTGCAGACTATAAATTTTATGTGTGTGTTTATTCAGACTACACAGAAATTTTTTTATTTATTTTTGTTACATTTGTACCCTGCGCTTTCCTACTCATGGCAGGCTCAATGTGGCTTACATATTGTATACAGGTACTTATTTGTACTTGTGCCCAGAGTCACAAGGAGCTGCCTGTGCCTGAAGTGGGAATTGAACGCAGTTCCTCAGGACCAAAGTCCACCACCCTAACCGCTAGGCCACTCCTCATGTGTGTGTGAAAGTACCCAATGTATATATGGGGGTGCATATCCAAACTAGATGTGATATGTATGTGTGTGTACTCACAATATAAGTGGTACATGGATTGAGAATAAGTAATATATGTGGGGGGGGGAGGGGAGATACATGCTCACACTGTCAGTAGTGTGTGAATAAGGGTGTGTGCTCAGAGTATGAGTGTATGTTCAAACTAATTTTTTGTGTATTGACTCAAATTACAAGTAGTATGTATACACACTCAAGCTGTTCAGTGGTGTGTGCGTGTAGTCAGACTATAGGTGATGTGTATGTATATATTTGTTTGTGTCATATATGTAGTCAGAGTATAAGTGGTGTATGCATCTTGTGTATTCTCAGAGTACAAGTGTCTTGTGTTTGTACTCAGGCTATAAGTGGTGTATGTGTTGTGTGCGTACTCATGAGTATAAACAGTGTGTGTATGTCCTCAGATGATAAATGGTGTGTTTATATCTGCATTCCCTGTGATCACACTTTTATTCCTATGTGTTAATGTTGATCTGCTAATGCTGAATAGATATTTTTAGTGAAAGAAAACACGTCCTCGTAGAGTTGCTTCCCCCTATCAATGCCTGTTCTGTGTGATAATCGTCTCTCAACACTGAACCAAAACTGACTGTTAATCCGCATCCATCACTGCAGCAGCCATTGCCAGTAAATTAACAAGCCACTAAAGTCTTAATTACTTTGTCAACGATGAAAAATAGTAATTGATTTTGTCCAGGCTCACTTGGCCTCTCTCTTCTCTCCTCTCCTCTTCAAGATAAATAAATAAAAATAAAAGTCCAATGTCCAACATGGCTCTAGATTCTCCAGAAACAGAACCTTAAATGCACAACTAGAGATGTACAAGAGTGAAGGGATGACTGTCCCTCTGCAACAATGTGCAGAAAACCAAAAGAGTGGAGGTAAAAACACAAACAACAAGAAGAATTTATTTAGTACTTCACAAGAGGTTGGCGGAGATCTGGAAAGAATAAAGAGACAGACAGCTGGATGGATGTATGGTTGTAAACCTTGAAAGCCATTTCTATTTTCCATAAAACCCCCCAAAACTGAGCAAAACTATTCCTGTATCATCAAAAGTTAAAACCCCAGCTATTTCTTATGTGCCCAAGGTACACCCAGTTCATGTAAATATAAATATCTCCATCCCCCCCTTTTTAAAGAGGCACTGTAGTAAATCATGTAAACCTGTATGAATAATTTCCACTGGATCACTGTGAAATTCAGATTCTACTTACTCTTAATCAAATCTTGCTTAAAGTAGCCTGAAAACCTGCTTATCTAACAGATACTGTAATGTATCAGAAGATGATACCAACAAAGTATAATGGAACTTATCCCCAGAGGGTTCAACTAGGGGGTTGGAAAACTGGAGCAGGGATCAGGTGCTGTGATAATGGCATCTGGAGGAGGTTCTGCACCATTGCCTAGGCATTCGTGCTCCTAATAGCTACTTAATCCATACCTACATGAGTCTCCCTGTGCATGTACAGCTACCCTGACCATAAAAGATAACATGCACATTGCAGAAAGCAGAACACAGGACTGGATTCCAAAAATGCTTTCCTATTCTGTGCCTATGGATAGGGTAGATAGACTTCTAGAATAATAGTTTCTAATGCAGTAAATGCATTTTAACAAGGAGAAAAGAGAGAACCTGAAATTATTTAGGAAATGTCACCATAAAGTCTTCCCCTATTTTGCTTGTCTAGAAGCAGCTGGTTCAGAGACCACTGAAGGGATGGTAGTGTTATCATCAGGTCAAGAACAATTCTAGGGATCCAGGCCTATCTGAGCTCCATCCAACATATTACCGTAGGATGTCTTGATTTGTTTAGTGTTATATGCTACCTCTATTTATTTTCTGATTTTACTTTTCTCTTTCCTAAGAACCTTGAGGAAAGGTCACTTTGGAATAAACACAGATCCTCATCAACTGCCGTTTTTCATCTTTGGAAGTCCCAGTGTCAGCTTGTTCAGCTTTCCCGACTGTTTCGCCTCTTGGGCCAAATCTTGATGTTTTATTTCATCACAGACTGCTCTCCGCTTTTCTCTCTGCTTCTTTGCCCTTTTTAAAACCAGCCAGTACCAGATTAGCTCATTTTAAATCAGAGTCTCCGAGTATATGACCAGCTCATCTCATTTTCCTTTTGACAACATTTTTACCAGGGTTTTTGCAGTTCTCATCTTTTGCACCCTTTCATTTGAGATCGCATCCTCACAGACTTTAAAGAAGTATGAAAAATGCACGCGTACCAAGAATATCCACAAAACAGGAGATTAAAATGAAACACTTAGAACTGCCTACAAAACTCTAGCAATAGAAATCTACAAAGAATGAAACAAAATCTCAAAACACATTTCATCAAGGAAGGAAAAAGCCTCAGATTTTCCCACAAGATTATTAAACATTAACATGGAGGATATTCAAAGCACAGGTTAAAAAAAAAAACCATGCTGAAATTGTTTCAAGAAGTTTTTGAAGTGGTGTTTTTTTTTTAAAGTGTCACAGTTTTTACTTAACATGTAGTTTTAAAAATATTAACATTGAATTTGGTATTTGGAATGAAAACCTACTGTAATCTCAAAACTAAAACGTAAGATTTTATAATCTAATAAATATTTTTTTAAAACCCCACCTTTTGTTTTTCTCAAACATTTTAATGAAAATAACCTTTATTCGAGAGTTGAGCACAGGAGGTGGAGTGACCTTGTGAAGGTCCATCCACTGATGGGAGATAAATCAAGATTGTTCATCTTTTTCAGCAGATGAGGGTAGGGGCTTGAAAAGGATATTATTTAAAAGTACAACTGCTAAGCAGTAATGGACATTGTTTAAAAATAGCATCGTGGAAGGCCAAACCACATGTATTCCACGTATTAACATAGTAGATGACGGCAGAAAAAGACCTGCACGGTCCATCCAGTCTGCCTAACAAGACAAACTCATATGTGCTACTTTTTGTGTATATCTTACCTTGATTTGTAACTGTTATTTTCAGGGCACAGACCGTACAAGTCTGCCCAGCACTATCCCTGCCTCCCACCACCGGCTCTGGCACAGACCGTATAAGTCTGCCCAGCACTATCCCCACCTCCCAACCACCAGCCCCGCCTCCCACCACCGGCTCTGCCACCCAATCTACAAAGGTGGACAGAAAACGACATGGCTAAAAGGTGTAGTGAAAGAGGCTATTAGAACTAGAAAAGCATCCTTCAAAGGATGGAAAAAGGATCCGAATGAAGAAAATAAGAAGCAACATAAGCACTGTCATGCTAGATACAAAGCATTGATAAAGAAGATTAAAAGAGAATATGAAGAAAAACTTGCCATGGAGAACATAGGAACACCTGTTTCAGGTACATTGGAAGCAGAAAACCTGTGAGGGAATCTATGAGACCGTTAGATCGTGAAGGAGCAAATGAGGCACACAGGGAGGACAAGGCCATAGTGGAGAGAGTGAATGAATTCTTTGCTTCAGTTTTTACAGAAGAAGATATAAGAGATTTACCTCTACTGGAAACGGTTTTCAAGGGTGACTATGCGAAGGAACTGAAAGAAATCTCAGTAAACCCGGAAGATGTACTGAGCCAAATTGACAAATTAAAGTGATAAATCAGCTGGACCGGATGGTATACACCCCAGGGTACTGAAAGAACTCAAACATGAAATTGCTGATCTCCTGTTAGTGATCTGTAACCTGTCGTTAAAATCATCCGTAGTACCTGAAGACTGGGTGGCCAATGTAATGCTGATTTTTAAAAAGGGTTCCAGGGGTGATCGGGGAAATTTCAGAGCGGTAAGCCTGACTTCAGTGCCGGGCAAAACAGTGGAAATATTACAAAGAATAAAATTGCATAACGCGTAGACAAACATGGTTTAATGGGACAAAGTCAACATGGGTTCAGCCAAGGGACATCACCAATTGGCTTTTCTTTGAAGGCGTGAATAAACATGAGGATAATGGTTAGCCGGCTGATGTAGTGATTTTCAGAAAGCTTTTGACAAAATTCTTCATGAGAGACTCCTGAGAAAATTACTAAGTAATGGGATAGGAGGCAATGTCCTACTGTGGATTAGAAAAGAACAAGGCAAACATCCAACCAAATCCAACCTGTAAGATAAAAGCAAAAGGCAGATGTAATAAGATAAAAACTTTATTTAAAATCCAAAGGTTTCCAGAGATTTACACATCTGTGGCCAACATGGCCATGTTTCTGCTCAGGGGCTAAGCTACCAGCTGGTGGAAAATAACAAACTTCACCACATCTGGTCCAACAGATAACAAAGTTAAAAGCAATGCTCCTTCCTCTGGGTGCATTTGTGTAGTTGAAAAAACCAATGGTCCATCTAGCCTAGTATTCTGCTTCCAACAGTAGCCAATCCAAGTCACAAGTATCTGGTAAAAACTCAATTAGTAGCAACCTGGCCAGTCACACATGGCCTCGCGGCAGCCTTGGCATCTCCACTCCCGTTTAGAGAGCTGCATGGGAGCGGGAGAATGTATGGCGATCTAAGCTTTCCCTCTCCTCCCTCGAGCCGCAGGGCACCCTCCTGGCACATACCTCAAGCCACCCTGATGGTCTAGTGGATTCTTCATGGCAGGAAAGATCCTCAGTCTTTCCTGCCCGCTGCCGCTGTTCCTCTTGCTGCCGCATTGTTTTTTAAAAATGGCTGCTGAGATTTCCACTGAAGTCTTGTGAGGCCGCCATTGGAAGCCTCGGCAGCAATTTTAAAGATGTGGCAGCAAGAGGGTCAGTGGCAGTGGGCAGGAAAGACTGGGGATCTTTCCTGTCCTGAAGAATCCACTAGACCACCAGTGTGGCTTGAGGTATGTGCCGGGAGGGCAGAAGAAGAGGGTACTGTAAAAAAACAAAACAAAAAACTATCTGTTTCTTCTTCCTCGTGCAGCCGGATTCCTGTGCAAGTAAGCAAACCTATGAGCTGCTGCATCCATGTTGTCTTTCTTTATTGCTGGTAGAATGTTTTTATTTAATCTTTCATGTAGATTTTAAACATGCTGGCTTGTGCATACGGATTGTACCCAGAGGAAGTATAACAACAGAATAACTTTTTATAGGTAGAGTAGTAATTTGTTATAAATCGTAATCAGTGTGTCATTTGGAGAGCCTGGTTAAAGGGACACCCTAGTACTGTTATATTCGTGCAGAGATGATTTTTTTTTTCTCCTGGTAAAGGACCACTAATTATGAGAATCAGGAGCATAACATTCAGAGTTTCTACCTATTTATTTACTTATTTATGGTATTTCTATCCCACATTAAACATGAATTAGGTTGAAACCTGGAAGCGTTTAAAATATTTTTCTTTTTTCCTGTGCCTACATCAAAAGCAAAAGAAAAAGATGACACGTGGGAACTTACTCCTTTTGCTTTATGGAATGCAATGGTATATTATAAAAAATGCACTTGCCTTTTTTTTTTTAATTACTATTTCACACAGAAGGTATTGAATGATGAAGGGTTTCCTTTGTGCAGAACTGTCCAGTCAGTCTAAATGTGCCAACATTATCCACTTCAGAACACTATTAGCAACCAAGTTCATACAAAGTTAATTATGTTCAGTGGAAAACAAATTTGTTGGCTCAGGCTGCTTGCTATGTGAACATTCAATCACTGTTTTATTATTGTTACCAAGTTTTACATATTAAGGGTATTTGTTTTAATTCATTTATCCAGTCCTTACATGCACATAGTTTTGCTTTTTAAACCCAAACATTTCCTATGATAGCATTGTGCTTATTTGAATTAGTTTTTCTGTACAAGTTTTGCTTGATTTGTCTTTATTTGAAATAAAAAATTTTTTTTAAACAAACACATCTTGTCAACAAGGAGTGGGGCTAGGTGGGGTGGGGCCTCACAGAACTGATCTGCACAGGGCCCTGCAATTGTAAAGACCAGCCCAAGTAGCAACATACCATACTACCAATCCCAGGGCAAGCAGTGACTTCCTTCACATCCATCTCAATAAAAGACTATGGACTTTTCCTCCAGGAATTTGTACAAATCTTTTTTAAAACCAGATACGCTAACCGATGTTACTATATCCTCTGGCAGCGAGTTCCAGAGCTTAACAATTCTTTGAGTGAAAAAATATTTCCTCCTATTTGTTTTCAAAGTATTTTTATGTAATTTGAGTGTCCCCTGCTCTTTGTACTTTTCAATTAACTTTTACCCGTTCTACACCACTCAGGATTTTATAGACCTCAATCATATTCCCCCTCATTTGTCTCTTTTCCAAGCTGAAGTGCCCTAACCTCGTTAGCCTTTCCTCATGTGGGAGGAATTCCATCCCTGTTATCATTTTGGTCACTCTTCTTTGAACCTGTTCTAATTCCGCTATATCGTTTTTGAGATATGGCGACCAGAACTGAATGCAATACACAAGGTGGGGGAATCGGAGAAACTAAACAAATTCTCTGTAACCTTGGAGGATGTAATGGGTCAGTTCAGCAAGCTGAAGAGTAGTAAATCACCGGGACCTGATGGTATTCATCCCAGAGTATTAATAGAACTAAAAAATGAACTTGCGGAGCTACTGTTAGAAATATGCAATCTGTCCCTAAAATCGAGTGTAATACCGGAAGACTGGAGGGTAGCCAATGTTACTCCGATTTTTAAGAAGGGTTCCAGAGGAGATCCGGGAAATTATAGACCGGTGAGTCTGACGTCGGTGCCGGGCAAGATGGTGGAGGCTATTATTAAGAATAAAATTGCAGAGCATATACAAAAACATGGACTGATGAGACAAAGTCAGCACGGATTTAGTGAAGGGAAGTCTTGCCTCACCAATCTAATGCATTTTTTTGAGGGGGTAAGCAAACATGTGGACAATGGGGAGCCGGTTGATATTGTATATCTGGATTTTCAGAAGGCGTTTGACAAAGTGCCGCACGAAAGACTCCTGAAGAAATTGCAGAGTCATGGAATCGGAGGTAGGGTATTATTATGGATTAAGAACTGGTTGAAAGATAGGAAGCAGAGAGTAGGATTGCGTGGCCAGTATTCTCAGTGGAGGAGGGTAGTTAGTGGGGTCCCGCAGGGGTCTGTGCTGGGTCCGTTGCTTTTTAATGTATTTATAAATGACCTAGAGATGGGAATAACTAGTGAGGTAATTAAATTCGCCGATGACACAAAATTATTCAGGGTCGTCAAGTCGCAGGAGGAATGTGAACGATTACAGGAGGACCTTGCGAGACTGGGAGAATGGGCGTGCAAGTGGCAGATGAAGTTCAATGTTGACAAGTGCAAAGTGATGCATGTGGGTAAGAGGAACCCGAATTATAGCTACGTCTTGCAAGGTTCCGCGTTAGGAGTTACGGATCAAGAAAGGGATCTGGGTGTCGTCGTCGATGATACGCTGAAACCTTCTGCTCAGTGTGCTGCTGCGGCTAGGAAAGCGAATAGAATGTTGGGTGTTATTAAGAAGGGTATGGAGTCCAGGTGTGCGGATGTTATAATGCCGTTGTATCGCTCCATGGTGCGACCGCACCTGGAGTATTGTGTTCAGTACTGGTCTCCGTATCTCAAAAAGATATAGTAGAATTGGAAAAGGTACAGCGAAGGGCGACGAAAATGATAGTGGGGATGGGACGACTTTCCTATGAAGAGAGGCTGAGAAGGCTAGGGCTTTTCAGCTTGGAGAAGAGACGGCTGAGGGGAGATATGATAGAAGTGTATAAAATAATGAGTGGAATGGATCGGGTGGAGGTGAAGCGACTGTTCACGCTATCCAAAAATACTAGGACTAGAGGGCATGAGTTGAAGCTACAGTGTGGTAAATTTAAAACGAATCGGAGAAAATTTTTCTTCACCCAACGTGTAATTAGACTCTGGAATTCATTGCCGGAGAACGTGGTACGGGCGGTTAGCTTGACGGAGTTTAAAAAGGGGTTAGATAGATTCCTAAAGGACAAGTCCATAGACCGCTATTAAATGGACTGGAAAAATTCCTCATTTTTAGGTACAACTTGTCTGGAATGTTTTTACGTTTGGGGAGCGTGCCAGGTGCCCTTGACCTGGATTGGCCACTGTCGGTGACAGGATGCTGGGCTAGATGGACCTTTGGTCTTTCCCAGTATGGCACTACTTATGTACTTATGTACTTATGTAGGTGAGGTTGCATCATGGAGCAATACAAAGGCATTATAATATTCTTGGTCTTATTTTGCATCCCTAATAATTCCTAGCACCCTGTTTGCATTTTTGACCACCGCCACACACTGGGCAGATTTCAGCGTATTGTTTATAATGACACCTAGATCTTTTCTTGAGTGCTGACTCCTAAGGTGGACCCTAGAATCAGATAAATATGGTTCAGATTATTCTTCCCAACGGTCAGAAGCTGTACAGCAGACTTCAAGGGAGAGGTTCAGCGGAACTCTCTCTTTGGTGAGTTCTTGTTCCTGGAGGGATGGAAATGCCAGAACACTGCAGGTTGCAGTTTTGGAGATCAGTATAGTGTTGTCAGAGTGGGAGATTACTGCAGAGCTGCCAAATCTAGTTACTGGATGGAGACTCTTTTGCCAGTCCTAGTTTTGAACTTTGTTACTGCTGTGACTTGGGGACAGACAAATGATGGCACTGGTAGTGAATCACAGGGGGAGGAAACCCACATCAGAGTGTTCGATCAGCTAACTGGACAGACCCAAAGTGATCATAATGGCACCCACCTGACAAACTATCAAAATGCTGGAATGGTAGTAAGAGATTTGAGGAAACACAAACCTCACAGATAGATCTTCCACACTGGAAAACACCACAGAGCTGGGGTACAAAACAGTGAAAAAATGGACCCCTTGGAGGCCCAGCTTGTGTCCTTTCAGAAACAGAATGCACCACTGTTTGGAGCAATACAGTGTGCAGTGGCAACTAAAAGAACAGGACAAGATGTCTTTATTTAAGAGCACTTAGTTTCCTCGGTATATGCAGGAAATTTTGAAGATACCACGGCAAGTACTACCACCTTTGAAAAGAGCTTTATATCCTCCCCATACGAAGCAAACAAGAAGGACCTGTTATCTCCAGTAACTAAGACAGCATGCATCGAGGACTCCGAAGAAGACGAATCTAGTCCTGCTACTCTCTTTGTTTTTTGAAATGGATAGGAAGTCCATGGTGCGGTTTTTCTTTCAGGCTGAAAGTGCCTTTGGACCAGCAGATTAAGGGTATTTCCAGACACTAGCAGAACAAGCAAATGTAAATCATTTTTACCAATACATCAGGAAGTAATTATCTTGGGAAATGAATTTTATTTGCAATATCTCTGTAGCTGTTTAAGAATAATAATGTACACTATGGAACTGATACTCAAAGCAATCACTTGTTCAGGCTAACTAATCATTTTCAGTGGCACTTAAAATGACCAGTTAGATCCTAATGCAAAACTGACTACTCTGGGGGCCTTTTGAGGGTAGAGTTGGCACTTGGCCAGTTAAGTGCTAATATTCAGCACTTAACCATCCAAGGTCATTGCATAAATAGGACCACATAAAAATCAGTCCTATCTTTATGCAGTGGCCCATAGCCAGTTAAGTGCTGAAGATTACACTTAACCAGCTATGGTGCAGCCAGCTCTGTAAACCCAGCAATTCAATACCGGAGCCCATACATGAAGTTCTGGGCCTACCGCCGGCTAAATATCAACCCCTATGTATTTTTTATATCCTAAACTTTTTTTTGTGTCAAGATTTCTGTATTGGCTTTGGGGAAGGTCTGTAAAATGGTCTTGATGGGTTCACTCAGCACCAGAACCAGCTACTGCAACAGCTGAGGCAAAGCACAAAAAAAGTGCACTCCAACCACTGTTCCAATCTCTCTTCCTTCCTCCCCCTACAGAACAGCACCAGAGGTCACATTTCAAGTACCATGTGGGTTACAAGCTCTGGTCACCCTTCTCTAAATCCAGCCCTGAGGTTGCTGCATATGTACTAAATACCACACCCTGTGCCTCTTTCCTTTTTTGGTTTTGTTTTTATTATATTAATTACAAATATGGACATATTCTTTAATTACACCAGAACCTTTCGAGATTGGGGGCATGATGAAGGACAGTGTACACACATTGTCTTCTTATAATTTACTTTGAGTTATTTTTTTACATCTATTACTTTCTGTACTTCCTATGCTGATCTCATGCACATCTGCCTTGAACTTATTTTTTTCAAATTGTTTCCCTTATCTGCTTCAGCAAGGTAAAGGAAATTATTTGTTAATAAATCAGCTATGCACCATCCTTTCAAACTCAGGCTCTACCACAGTTGTTAACTCATCTGTTTTGGAGATAGCAGCTTTTAATTAGCAAACATTACCTGCACTTTAATGATCAGCATCCTCAGAGATTACAGTTCAAGAATTAACACTTCTCATTTAAAAAGATATTAATTCTAGCATTCTCAACAGGCTTGTGAAGATCTTGTTCACTTGGGTTTAGAAGTTTCTATCACAGATGCAAGTGTGACCCAGCCATCTGTTTAATACGGGACTGGGGCAGAAGAAGAAGGAAAATGAAGGCGGTGTTTGATAAAAGTGAACTCGTCTTTGAAAGCTGTTGCCTCAATAAACTGGTTCGTCTACAAGGTCATTGCTTCTCACCTTCAGACCCTCCTGTTCCCTCTCCCATTATATAGGTAGTGAGTGGGAAGGGGGTAGGATCTTTCTGCCACTTTTGTATTGCAGACTAGCATGGCACCCCACTCTGGCCAAACATCTTGACTCCATTTTCTCTACAGGTGTTGTGTTTGTTGCAGCTTGTCTCAACCTTAGTTTCACTAAGCTATCACATACTTACATTTTTTTTTTAAGTGGCAGAAGTTCTCACCTCCAGTCTGTAAGGGCTGCCAAGAGATCCGAATTTCATTATAAAAAGATATGCAAATCAGGCTTAGACCTTATACATGCAAACCCATCTAACGAATATTCACTGAAAAGCAGATCTATTAGTAGCCCTCTCCCCAAGTCACTATCTAAGAACAAACATATGCAGAACAGAATATGGATATTAAATGGACAAAAAGCAATCAATGTTCAACCAATGCAATAACATTTACAAAGGAGTGTTCAGCGTGATCATATTCAGATGCTTTTTATATAAGTTAATATGAAATACAAGCATTAATGTTCACTTGAGGGTAATTCTTTCTGATGTTTATGTGCCACAGCAAAGCAGTAACAATGCCTAGGAGACCCTGTGTTAGACCAGCTGAGTAAACTGAAAGGAAGAGGCAGGACCATACCAAGCTCGAGTTCCATGCTGTACAAACTGCCCACTGGTGCCCCTGTCCTCCCACCAAGTGGCTGGAGAGCAATTTTTGCACCATATGCCGTTGCGAAGAAGCCACTGCTTTTCAGAACACAGAAAGAAGGTGCTTCTACAGCTACTGCGCAATAGCGACACCTGTATTCTGAAAAGCAGTGGCCTCTTCGCAGCTCCATACCAAGGGCTGTGCGAGTAGCAGAGGGTGCAAAATCTGAACTTAGACAAGCCTGGGCTAGAGTAAGGATGAAAATGACTGCAGCAAAACCAGGAGAGAAAACCCTCAAGTGTCCAAGAATGAAGGTCATTGTTTCTCACCTTCAGATCCTCCTCTTCCCTCTCCCATCATATAGGTAGTGAGTGGGAAGGGAGTACGATCAAACTGGGCTGATGCTCAGGCATGAAGGAAAGAGCCAGATCGCTGCTCATTGACTGGTCAGAATAGCTTTCATCATATTTCTGACGATATTCATTAAAAAAAAATAAAAAGGATCACTGGACAATATGATCTAAAACATTTTATAAAAATCAGACCCAGGGCTTTTTCATCATCTGCAGCCATGCACAGAAATACTTCCAACAGAGAGTTTACAGTTCTTTGCAGTATTTTCGCAAATAAATGAAATGCTGGTGCGCGTAGGACTCCTACTGAAGACTGTAAGTCTGCATTGTGTTGTTTACTGTAAGGGTTATGATAAGGGAGCGTGGATCCTTCCTGTTCTTGCGAACTGTTATCTTCCCTTTTAGGACATCACCTGGAAGAACAGAAAGGACTGAATTACATTCACCTGAAATATTCCAAGCTTTAAGAAAAAAACATGCTAACGTATGCAAAAGTGTGTGAGCAACGTAGCAATCCTACACCTCAGATGATGTGTGATGCTGATTCTGCAGTACTGTACTAAACCACAAAAGGCAACAGCGATATTTAAAAACAAAAGAAAAAAAATACTGAAAAATAACTTTAAAATAGTCAGAGCCTAAACTCATTTTGAGCAAGGACAGTACAGCCAGCGATCAAAGGCAAAAAAGCAAAACACTGGACTCTCACTGTGACAGGCTATCCTCGATTTAAACCTTACAAGCACATTTGACACAGGCTAGCACAATCAATTATAAACAGCCCATTTTTGCCCATTTTATGCCTGGTTAGTCTCCACCATTTTGTACAAACATTACAAATACTTGCTTTATTCAGCTACTTGACAACCACAGTTGAGATACAGATAAAATTATCACACACAGGAAAAGCAGTCTTTATTCGCCACATAAGTTCCACGTGCCCATATCCATCTCCTTCCAAAAAACCCTAGATGATTATGAAAGAACAGAAGGGCACTTAAAAATGCTGATCACTTTTATAATACCACAAACCACCACCACCTGAAAAAAAAAAAACATAAACAGAGGAGTAGCAGCTCACACTAAAAAATGCCTCATGATGAAAAGTCAACCATAACACATACAGTCCAGTTTAAACTTGCATACCAGAGGCTAACTCTTATGCACAGATTGTAGGAAAAACTCCCTTAGGGGCCCTATTACTAAGCCGCAGTAGGGTTACTGCCTGGGTAGTTTGTGCCAAATTGACACTACCAACAGGGTAGCGTAGGCACCCGGCCGTAATTCCGAACTTGGCGCACACTGCTTACGGTGGAAAATAATTTTCTATTTTCTACCATGGGGGGGGGGGGGGGGGGGGGGGGGGTTCCTGGCAGTAATTGGCAGAATGGCCACATTGCCATACGCTGCCTGATTTATTGATTTATTTATGTATTTATTTAGATTTTGCTCACACCTGTTTCAGTAGTAGCTCAAGGTCAGGTTACATTCAGGTACATTGGATATTTGTCCCAGGAGGGCTCACAATCTAAGTTTGTACCTGAGGCAATGGAGGGTTAGGTGACTAGCCCAAGATCACAAGGAGCAGCAGCGGGATTTGAACTGGCCACCTCTGGATTGCAAGACCGGTGCTCTAACCACTAGGCCACTCCTCCACGAGTAGCGGTTGAGCCCTTACCGCTAAGTAAACAGAGGGCGGTAAGAGTGCAGGCAGCAAATAGCTGCATGCTACTTTTAATATTAGTGCATGATCATTTACTGCCTCATTTTTAAAAAGGCATTTTTACCCGCTGTGGTAAAAAATGGCCCATGCGTACCAATTTCACACACCCACACTAGAGCAGGCCACTTTTTAGTGCAGCTTAGTAAAAAGGCCCCTTAGTCAACAGTATAGATTATGCGCTGGCTCTTCCAGAATGAAACATTATACTGAAGCATACCAAAGTAAAATGAGCACAATTTTCATAGCTCATCCTTAACATACCGTCTATCTACTGAACTGCCACTGCCGCTCTGTCATTGTAGGACTCTGGACATGGAGCTCCACCCACCTGGATGATGTCAATTTATAGTTTATTGAAGACTTTCTATTCCGCCTTTGCAGAACAGGTCAAAGCAGCGTCAGGACACATACTTCCTAGACTTTAAAACCAAAGAACCAGTGGCACACTGCCAAAGGAGGGCTGACTGCTACCATTCCTCCTGTGGATTTTGCAGGTAGTTGGTGGTGGGGATGTGGATGGTTGCCAGTGCTGGGGTTGTGTGTGTTTCATTTGAATTGGGGTTACTGGTGGGGTTTGAATTAGGGGTACAGGTTTGGCTAGGTGAGTCACATGTACATCAGAACCCTTTCCTTCCAAGGACAGCTTGTTTATTTTATTAAGAAGTTTGACTGTTAAGTTATAGTTGTTGAGGATGGGGATGATTAATGCCAATACAGTGAAAAACAAGAGTCCTCTTCTTTCGGATGTGGTCCTACAGCATGTGTTTCATGTTTTTAGAATTACTGAATCAACCAATGGGTTCTGGGGCTTAGGACCACCTGGAATAAGTAAAATAGGGGATAGAGTTATGAGCCGGAGATGTTTCTGATGCAGGTTTCCTTTTTGCCGTTTTCAATTTTTTCCTGAAGGAATGGTGTTGTGGAGACTCTTGGTGGCCTTTTATTTACTAACCTCTGGGGATAAAGACCCCCTTTGTAATCATTCATAGACATATTTGCTCCACTAGATCTCAGTTCTTCTTTACCAGTCATCTTGGACAATATTAATACTTAGGCTGACTGTCTAAAGGATGCCAAAATGTCTAAATTTCTGAACGCCATGTCTATTTTTGCTTTTATCTAGTCAGTTGATTTTATACCAAGCATAGAAGGGTCATATACTAGATTTGATTTTTCACTTGGATAAATGCTGAGCCATTAAATAAATTAAAAAAAAAAAGGGGTAAATGATCTGGACATGTAACACAGGTTACAGCAAACAGGGAAGAAACCTCTATGGAGAAGCAAGCCAAAAACGTGTCAGAAAATGTGGGGTATAAATGTGATAAATAAATAAATAAACAAACAAACCAGGAGCAAGTAGAGGTTGACCAAATGACGAGCCAACTCAGGAAATGTTGTTGGACAAAATTTTTATTCAAAGCACCAGGAGAACAACCTGACATATGTTTAGGCAGATAGAGCCGCCTGCCTCAGGGGTCACAACAATAATCTCTACAAGCTACAGCCGCCAGTTATGTGACCGGTGCAGAGATGCTGGTAGACACAGCAGTATCAGCAGGATATATAATGCTGATACTGCTGTGTCTATCAGCATCTCTACACCAGTCACATAACTAGTGGCTATAGCTTATAGAGAGTACTGTTGTGACCCCTGAGGCAGATGGCTCCATTTGCCGAAACACCACCAGTGGGTCCTTCTCCCAGTATTTTGAATAAAAGATTTGTCCAGCAACATCTCCTGAGTTGGCCTGTCATTTGGTCAACATCTACTCTCCTGGACATGTAACAAGCACATAGAAAATGACAGCACATAATTCCCATCTGTCCATTCTTGTCTGCAAATCCCTTCCTCTCCCTTAGAGATCTTCTGTGCCTGACCAATGATTTCTTGATTCAAATATAGCCCTCATCTCCAATCATCTGTTGGGAAGCCATTCCTTCTATCCACCACTATTGCTGTTAAAAAATATTTTCTGAGATTATTCCCGAGTTGCTCTACATCATATGCCCCCTTGTTCCAGAGCTTTATTTCAGTTGAAAGAGGTCCAACTCGTACGCATTTATACTTTAAAGGTATTTATGTTTAAGTGTATTCATAAAATTTGATAAATCGCTAATATTGGACAAGCCAATGCTAAACGATGTACAATAAAACTTATAATGAACAAAAAAGGAAAGATAAACTAGTCATACCAAAAACAACTAAAGAGGAAGGGGAAGGGAGGGAGGGGAAAACATCAGAGTACAAGTAAGAACTATTCAGTGAATTGTTGCTAATATCTATCCCCAGGACCTCTATGGTACCTTGAAAGCTTTTGAAAAAAGTTAAGTTTTGAGACCAGTTTTAACATTTTTAGAAGAAAGCTCTTCTAAAATATACATATTGAGATCTTTAAATCTCTCCCCGTGTGGTTTTTGATAAAGACCACTAATCATTTTAGTAGTTGCCCTCTGGATTGACTCCATCCTGTATCTTTTTGAAGGTGTGATCTCTACATTTCCACATAGTACTCCAAATGAGGTCTGAGCAGAGACCTACAGAGGCACTTTTTTTTCCCTGCTAGTCTTTTTTGTAAGCAACCTTTCTGATTATCATTAGTGTAAATGTTGATTGTTGTTTGCTACAGCTTTAGCAAAGATTAAAACTGGGAAGGTTTGATCAAGACACATTTATGGAACACTGAACATTGCTGCAGGGAACTGACTGATACAGAATGCTGAGTATTTTCATCAGTCACTGACCATGTCCTTAGAAGCAATGCTTTTCCGGAAGGAAGGATTGTCTTTTCAGGAGTTACAGCTGCCCAGTTTTTCAAATTCTATTCTAAATCCCAATTTCCAAAAGGATTCATTGCGGTTTACAATATAAGGTCTCGACAGCCGAGGGAGATTTACATCATAGGGGAGTAGACAATAAGATGAAAGAATTGGTTACGTGAGTAAGCACAGCTGTAACAGAACTACTATCGATCAAATAGGTGAAGACTTCAGATTTTTCCTGAGAGATAGGTTGATAGATATCTTAGATCTGGCAGTAGTATGTTCCTTAATCTAGTCCCAGCAAAGGAGAAGGAGTTTTGGATAATGGTTTTGAAGTGAATATCCTTCAGAGAGGGAAATCCCAGTTCCAGCATTCTCTGAAAACCCACATTTCTGTTTGGAGATGGCACGATAAGGTGTCTTCCTAGCTCTTTTGAGGTCAGTCCAAATACAGATTTAAAAACTAAGCAGATTACCTTGCAGTTTATGCGCTGATCAATTGGCAACCAGTGTAGATTTTTCCTGGGAGCTGACAAACTGTCAAAAACCGCATGCCAACTGAACAGCAATATTTTGCTGTAATTGCAAACATTTCCATAATTTGCTCATAATACAGAGATATAACGAATTACAATAGTCTAGTTGTGGTAACAAAACTACCAGTGCTAGGGTCCTAAAATGAGATTGCTGCTGTAAGCCAGAACATACACAAAGTGGCATAAACTAAGCTTCTCGATTTAAGAGTAGAGTTTATGAGCTGTGTCAAAGAATATGGACAGGTATTGGACAAGGCAAAGAGATATTATTACTCATCATGGATTCCACTGGAATTAAATCAACTGCAGGAGCTTTTTTCAGTGCTTAAAGATCTTGCTGTTCCAAAAGACAGTGATATAAGTGATGTTAAAGTTCACCCCAACAGTTTGGTGATATTCTGATTACCATGGTACACGATCTCCAAGCTTTCTCAGGTCTGCCAACAGCAGAGGAGGAGTGCTTGGAATTTTCTGTTCCCTTGGTCCCATAATAAAGTATAATCACCTCTCCAGGTAATCTTCTATATCCAACTACTCATGAAAAGTTGTATTCCATGTTAATCACCACATATGTTATATCTGTTTTTATGATTGTTATAACATTATATATTGTACTTTTGAAATCTGTTTATGTATTCTTAACATGTATCATTCATTTAATTGTTTGTCATGTAAATCACATTAAACCTGAGTTACTCTAAGGCTAATGTGGGATAAAAATATCATAAATAAGTAAATAATGGGGTGATTTTTAGTTGGTAATAGAAGTAGACACTGAGCTAGCAAATTCTAGGCAATCTATTTGGAGTGGTGAAAACAGGTAAGGTGTGATTTTCTGAGATTAATCTGTTTGGTTAATCGGTCATTTGCTGAGGTCTGTGTATCCACTTTATTGATGCATTCTGTTGTACAGCTGATTTTGAAGATCCCCCTCTATGGACCCCATGGCTGAAAACTATTGCCTAGTTTCTACTTTAAGTACACTTCTAGAGCTATCAAACTGTGTTACAATCACAAATTGCACTAAAACACAAATAAATAAACTCAGTCGCTGATAATGTGAATTATATACATTTATAAGGAGGAAAAGCCTCAAATCAAAAGGGAACACTCCACCGTTGATCACTCAACATAACAGGAGGGCCCTTTAATCATCACAGGCTGAAAAAACCTCCTATTGGAAAGTAAAGCTGACTAGAACCTATTTCAAACCTTATAGGCTATATCAAATTGCACTTATCTCGATCCTATGGTCGTTTTAGAACACCTTCCACGGCCCAAGTTTCGAACTCCGCTTCAGGGTCCGTGGTGTTCGACCAGGCAGTATCTGCAAAAAGAACAAGCTGGTCGCATCAATTCAGTTTTGTCATACACTCTCCACTTGTATATCAGGTTTTCTTCTTACTCATGCACTATAGCAGCTGCTTCTGACTCTCAAGGATAAGCCAAAATGGCTTCCCTATAAATACTATACGTCAGCCTATAAGGTTTGAAATAGGTTCTAGTCAGCTTTACTTTCCAATAGGAGATTTTTTCAGCCTGTGATGATTAAAGGGCCCTCCTGTTATGTTGAGTGATCAACGGTGGAGTGTTCCCTTTCGATTTGAGGCTTTTCCTCCTTATAAATTTATATAACTCCCATAATCAGCGACTGTGTTTATTTATTTGTGTTCTAGTTTCTTCTTTGTCATTCTTCAGCAAGATCTTTGAATATCTGAATTTAACTCAACTTCCAGATCATTTGGAAGGAGATTCTATTTTGAATCCTTTTCCATCTGGTTTCTGTCATGCTCAAACCACAGAAACATTGTGGGTGTTGGTACTTGAATTTTTTCAATAAGGTCTTCCGACAGTGGAAATATTTATGCAACAGTCTATTTGCATAATTCTTCAGTCTTTGACACTCTTGAGTCATGACCTTTTAATACAGAGATTGAGGGATGGTGGTCAGTTTTTGGGGTGGTTCTTGTCTTTTTGGACTGATCAATTTCAAGAGATCACAGTGGCTGATAAGACATTAAACTGGGCTGTCATCTCCTCCAGGGTTCTGCAACACTCAGTGTCCCCAGCCCTATTAAATGTTTATGTTCAACTGCTAGGAGAGTTTTTAAAGTCTCAGAGTTTTACTGGATGTAAGCCAATTATGTTCAGTTGATCCTTCCTGTTGCCAACAGTCATGAAGAAACAGCTGCCTTTGCTGTAAATGTGCTTTTGTGATGTGGAAATCAGCTTTCTTCGGGCATAATGATAGAACATTTAGGTTGCCTGTTGGCTATCAAGGCCTATGACTCCTCCCCTCTTTTCCGCTAACACTTTTTGGAACACCAGTTACTCCCATGTCAATTTTTCATTATTTGGGAATTATGTTGGACTCTTCACTTTCTTTTCTTCCTCAGATTTCTCACCTATCAAAAATCAGCTTCTTTGTTTTTCATCAATTATGCAGTATTCGTTACCTATTTGGTTCTGCTAGATTTCATGCACTTCTTCTTTCATTATTTACATCCCGCCTGTACTACTGCAATGTTATCTATGCGGGATTACCATGTTCTTCCCTAAAGAAATTACAGACCCTTCAAAATGTGGCTATTAGGTTACTCTGTCACACTCTTCGTACTGATTATACCACACCTCTATTGAAACAGTACCATTGGTTGCTTGTGGAGCAAAAGATCATCTACTAAATAGCAGTAGTGACTTTTAAAGCTCACCATTTTGGCTATCCGGAATATCTAGCTAATGTCACTATCCCCTATACTCAAACCTGTATTTTGCGTTCTCTGAATGACCATCATCTCATCCTTCCTGGACTGAGCCTTGCTCATTACCATTCGACTAGATGTAGCACTTTTTTTTCTCTCGCTGCTTACCTGGAATAGTCTACCGCTACATGTTCGTAGTATTCTTAACTTCAAAAGCTTTAAGACAGAGTTGAAAACGTGGTTATTCCAACAGGCCTATGGGGGTCCTGACTAATTCGGTTGTCATGTCGTTCATATCTTTTCTTATGTTTTTCTTAGTCTATTATTTTCTCTTCCCCCTTCTCTTTTTTCTGTCAGCGTTTGTGTTTCTTTCCTATCAATTAATGGAGTTCCTTTCTTTTTCTTGATTTTTTCCAGTCTGTACACCGCTTTGTTCTGCCTGTCAGTAAGAGCAGTTTAGCAAATTCTTAATACACTATAAACTAGTTATTGCATCTGAGTACTGGATTCAGTTGCCTCTCTTCCTAAGGATAGTACTTTTTTGGGGGGGGAGGGGGGATTCTGAGGTTTCTAACCTCAGGGTATTAGTTGATTTTTCTTTACCTTTAAAAACTCACATCAGAACAAGGGGTGTGAACTGCTATTTTTAATCTGTAGCATAAATCACTTTATTTTACCAATCTTTAGTTCTGTGAGAACTCACCCACTGAATGTAGTATATGGGTCAACCAAAATCTTCTATTTGACCACTGCAGATGGTACAGAATGCATCTGCCCAACTTATTTTATTTCGGATTTAGCTTACATCTTTTTCAGCAGTAGCTCCAGGTAAATTAATATTTAGATACAGTAGACTTAAGTGGGTGCCTTTATTCTGAGAATGTGACGCCTTACTTGACGGTGCAATACTGGTTGCCTGTTTGGGCTCAAAATATAAGTTCAAGGTGTTAGTTTTCAAGTTGTCAATAAGGATGCTCCTTGTGCATGAACTTGTGAATGCTACAAGCTCCAACATACATTGTTCAACAAACCGTTGGGGACTGTGTTTTCTTGTAAGCTGGCCCAATATGTCTCTACCCAAACATAAGAATTTCCAGTAACAGGCTGTCAGTGGTGGAATGATCTTCCCTATAGTGTACGTGCCAAATTAAATTTAGCCTTTTGAAAAAAGCTGAAAACCCTTCTGTTGCAGGATGCTTTCAGGGCCACTTAATGGGTTCATATTCTGACTGGATTTAAAGGATATTAATTATGATATCTGTGATTTTACTGAGTTTTTAGATTTTTGTACGTGTGGGGTTTTTTTTTTTTGGGGGGGGGGGGGGGGGGGGTATAGGTATGCCTTCTTGTAGCCTGTGAATGCATATTAATATGTATTTTCTGCTTTTAAATTGTTATCCACTGAGGGAAGGATAAATTTCCTCAGTGGACTACAACTGCAGATAAATAAATTAAATAAAATCAACAAAATCAGCACATTGATCATCTTTCCCCAGAACCTTAGCAACTGTGTTCAGCTGTTACTCTAAGAGTAATGTCTTTGCCAGAGTCCCGACAGCAGTGCTCATCATCTGCTCTCGCCTTCCATAAACCAGGTCATTATTCTTCCGTTTTCTTCACACCGTTATGAACTTTGAAATCTGAGGCCTGAAAGAACTTTGAAATCTGAGGCCTGAAAGGTATATACCTATGAAATCCTACATTTATGTTTAAATGTGTTTATTAAAAGACAAAATAGTACAGTTTGTAGGGCTATAGTCAAAATACATTTTAAGAATATTAACTACAAAACATACAATTAATAGCCTCCAACAGTTTCACCAGTTTTCTCTTTACTTTGAATCTCCCCTTTTCCCCCCATCTTCCCTCCCCCCCTCCCTCCCGTCCCTCCCGTCTCTAAAAAGCAATTATGGATACGGAGGCAAAGAGTCACTATCAAGCTTAGCCTCTTATGGAGCTATCACACACAAAACTTATGTTTGATTTACAAAACCTGCCAGTGCTGCCAAATCAGGCCATGTCGGTTAGCTTCCAGAGGTCATTTCCTTTTAAAATTCTTAATCTCTAGGGCTTCGAGGATTCTAGACAAGCACCTCATTAATTTGTACTTTTTCTCTTACATCATTTCCCTCTGTTACCACGCCATGGAAAACACCTCCATTCAACCTTTAAGAATTCAAAATCCTACTTCTAGCCACCTCTGTTAATGAGTCCCAAAAAGGGGCCCATGTTTGGCAGAAAGACTCTCCTCTGGGTGAGGCCAGGTCGCCCACCGCTCTTCGTTCCAAAGAGCACAAAAAAATCATTCTCGCTCGCCATTGAGACAGGGTTGGTGAGTCTGGCGTTATCCATAATTGCAAGATAACCTTCTTACCCAGTAAAACCGTTTTTTTAAGAAACGGGCGCAACCCTATAGGTGGTCTTTGTACCAAGTGAAATTTATGGAATAGTAGCTGAGGCTTTTTCCGCCATGTAACCCTCCACATTTCCGACACATGACAACACACTTGCGTCCAAAATCTGGCTATTCGGGGACAAGCCCAGAACATGTGACCCAGCCCCGCTGGAGAGTGACCACACTTCTTACATCTATCTTCCTGACCTACATGCGCCCTCCATGCTCTATGTGGAGAAAAAAACATTCGAGACAGGAATTTATAGGCCGTTTCTTGCAGCGCCACGCTTTCAGAGATTTTGGGTAAATCCAGAAAGCATGCCTTCAAGTGATCAGATTTAACGTTCACTGGTAGTTCTTTATTCCATTGCATTGCCAATTGTTCGTAATCAATCTCACCTAATTGCTCACGTAGTTCCGAATGGTAATATTTTAAAGGGACTGACCCTTGAGCATCCAAAGCTAAAAGAGACATCAGTCGGCTCCATATTTGGGGACTCAAATGTGCAGGTGGAATAGATCGTAAATAATGTCTTAGTTGGAAGGAGGCAAAAAAATCTTTTCTAAGTACACCAAATTCTCTGTCTAATTCTTCAGTAGTTTTTAAAATACCCTCTTCTGAGTATAAGTGATGTATATAGCTAATCCCCCGTGTTTCCCACTCTAGGAAAAGTTTAGCCGAGCTCCCCGGGGGGAAGTGGTTGTTGCCTCTTATCGGCAATAGTGGAGTGCAAGTTGTAGAAAAAACAAATTTACGGCCCAGCCAACGCCAGGTTTGTCTTAATGGAGACACCACTGATGTGAAATACCGGGGTGTGTTTACTGCCCCTGGCGTAGCATGTAGCCATGCACTAAAATGTCGGGGGGAGAACACCATGGTCTCTATACTAGTACACGAAAAGAAACTAGTGCCACGAAACCAATCAGAGAGGTGGCGCATATTACTTGCCACAGAGAATAACTTTAGATTTAAGAGTCCCAATCCCCCCTTAGCTCTAGAGAGATATAATTTAGCAACTGGTAACCTTGGTCTCTTCCCCTGCCATAAATATTTGGTCATTACCCTCGTCAACGTCTGATCATCCTTATGTTTAAGGAACAAAGGAAGCACTTGCAATACATAAACCCATTTTGGGACCAGAATCATGTTATAGAGGGCTATCCGCCCCATCAAGGATAGGGGTAAAGTCGTCCATGTTTGCAAAGTCTGTCTAGTTTTCAGTTTAAGGGGTTCTATGTTTTGGCTATAAAGGGTGGTCAGATCGGCTGTCAGCCATATGCCAAGATATTTCAATTTATCCTCTGCCCATGTTAATGGAAATGCCCCCTCCCAGGTCGAACGTATCCGTGTCTGGACTGGCAGAGCCATAGACTTACTCCTATTCAGGGCAAGGCCCGAGTAGAAGCCAAACTCCTCCAGAATTCCAAATAAATACAGGAGAGAGGATTGGGGTTTTGTTATAGTTACTAATATATCATCTGCAAAAGCTAAAGTTTTGAGCTCCCGCGAGTGTAATGTAATCCCCCGCACATCTGGGTCCCTTTGGATAGTGCATAACAATGGTTCAAGGTATAACAAAAATAAGAGTGGTGATAGGGGGCAACCCTGTCTCGTGCCACATGCTATTGTAAAGGGGTTTGATTTCATACCATTAATCAATAATGACGCTTTTGGATTAGTGTATAGCGTTACAATAGCATTAAATATCCACCCTCGGATGCCAATATAATCAAGGACAGAAAAAAGGTAATCCCATCTCACCTTGTCAAAAGCCTTTTCGGCATCTAAGCTAACTAGCAGCAACGGTTCGTTCTTGGTAAGGCTCTGTGCAATGGCTAAACAGGCCTTCCTGACATTGTGACAAGGGTGTCTACCCCGCACAAACCCCACTTGACCCTCTCCCACTAATTTTGGTATTAGAGGGGATAAGCGTTCCGAGATGATCTTCGCTAAGATCTTTAAATCAACATTTATAAGAGATATAGGTCTATATGAACCTGGATTTTCTGGTGGTTTGCCCTCTTTTGGAATTAGGGTTATCAAGGCTTCATTAGACTCTCGCCTAAATCCCCCACATTCAATGGATTCCTCAAAAAAATCAAGAAGCGGGCCACCCACTTGTGGAAAAAGCAATTGATAGTACTCAGCACCAAATCCATCCGGACCCGGAGCTGACCCACGTTTTAATGATTTCACTACTCTTTGCAGCTCCTTGGCCCTGATAGGCATATTTAATTGTTCTAGCACTTCAGGGTTCAGACGTGGCATTCCAGAGTCTGCCAAGTAATCTGTTATGGACGGACCGAGTGGCGCCTCCGGGGCTTTGTATAGATTTGCATAATATTGTTCCAATAATCTGACTACTTCCTCTGAGTTGTTTATTTGTCTACCCTCTGCATCTCGAAGTGTTGGTATAAACCTATTTCCCCCCCAGGTCTTATTCAGGCGGGCCAACAATTTCCCAGATTTATTACCATGTTTGTGGAAAGAGAAAGATCTATAAAAAAATTGTTTCTTTGTTCTCTCATGGATCATTGTATTAAGGGCTGCCAGAGAGGCCAGCATAACCTCCCTGGACTCTTTCGAGGGGCGTGCTATGTGTGCCCGTTTCGCTGCTTGATACGCTACTTCCAATTGTTTCACTCCCTTTGCCAATCTCTTTGAACGAGCACACATATAAGCGATTATATCCCCACGGATCACTGCTTTGGAGGTCTCCCAGAACAACCTAGCTTCCCCCGCATGGCCCCCATTCGTGTCAAGGAAATAAGACCATCTTTGTTTCAAGTAATCCTGGAAGTCTGCGTCCTCTGCCAGATATCCAGGAAACCTCCAAACCTGGTGACGTAAACTAGTTGCTCCCACTTCCAGTTCAATCCAAATCATTGCATGATCTGAGATTTCCATTACTCCTATCTCTGCACGTGGTACTTGAGGAAACAAGACTGAGGATATTAATATATAGTCTATTCTCGACCATGAGCTATGTGCTCTGGATAAATGCGTATAGTCTTTAGATGTAGGGTGGGTTAACCTCCATGGGTCTATAAGATCTAAAGCGGTACTCAAATACCCCAATCCTTTACCCCTCCCAAACATTGGGCTTGTTTGCGGTCCAGAGCGGTCTTGGAGCCCATCCATGACTTGATTAAAGTCTCCTGCCACTATCCATGGGCTATGACCATATTGGATTCCTAGCCGAACCAAGTGTTGGAAAAAGGAATGGTCATATACATTTGGGCCATAAACATTAAGTAGGAAAACTTCTTGTCCCATTATGTTTAGCTGTAAAAGTATATATCTGCCCTCCCTATCTTTACAAATTAACTTTGATGTGCATTGCATATTTTTATGAATTAAAATTGCCACCCCTCCTTTTTTGCTGCCCGAAGATGCAAAATAACATTCTCCCACCCAACGTTGTCTAAGCTTTTGGTGCTCAACGTCCGTTAATTTAGTTTCCTGAAGGCATGCTATTCCAGCTTTGTGGCGCTGCAACGCTGTCAAAATCTTTGTGCGTTTTATTGGGGAGGAGATACCCGATACATTCCATGAAATCAATCGGGGGGTTGGTGGCCTAGCCATCCTTTAAATAACTTGGTAACATAAATTAGACAACTTCCATATTCTTAGAGCTCCCGGGTGCCCAGCCCCCACCCAGCAGCCTAGTTTGTGTAACAGAGGTGGCCTACAGTCCTTTCCCAGTAACTTCCCATTCCTATCCGCCTCAGCATTGCAGCAGGTTTCACCCAAGCTTTGCACTTTTCCAGGTCCTTGCTGTAAAGATAACATTTGCTCCAATCGACAGGACTCCATAATCCAACATAAACAGTGTCTAGTTTTGTGCTTCTCCCTTCCCCCCTCCCCCCCCCACCATGCAAATCTAATCTCAATTCTACCCTGCTCTCCCATGACTTCCCTACCCTCCCCCCTTAGACCTACCCTCTTCCCTACTCTATTCCCCATTTAGTCGCACCTGGGCCTACGTCACCAGACGCAACCCAAATTAGCCGCGTCCGGTGAGGGGTCAATAGGTGCCAACAAAGCCTCGTTCTCCGTCATTTTTAAATATCAACAAATTTCTGAACTTCCCTCCACCCTCTCCAAACCCCCAAACAACCGGGTTATACATCTCTCATAAAGCTTAGAGCACTTGCGAGCCAAATGACTCTAGTTCACTTATCATCGTTCCAGTCTTAGAATTGGCTCTCCAGCATCTGGGTGCCGCCAGTTTTACATCTTGCGTCCATTCTTCTGCACAACTGGGCCACTCGAACCCACAAACCAAGTGATCAACAAAATTCCAAACAGCCAACCTGGCAATCTCGATAATTGTAATCCAACAGGTGTTTTAATCACCTCCAGCCTTTCATGATGATCTCTCAGTAAAGCTGTTTTAATCAGTCTGCTGGCCCTGCTACCTGCTTATTCAGCCATTCCACGGCTACTTCTGGTTTATTAAAGGCTTTCCAGACTCCATTATCCATGATTTTTAAAGTCGCTGGGTATTGTAACATAAATCTGTGTTTCCTCTCCACCAGACTCGTGCAAACCGTCGAAAACGCCCGCCGCTGCATTGACAAGGCCGCGGAGTAATCCTGGAAAACACGGATGACTGCGCCATCATACCTAGTGGAGTCTCTGCATCCTTTATATGCCCGCAAAACGGCTGCTTTTTGTGAATAGTCGTGAAACTTTGCTATGATCACCCTCGGGCGCTGTTCTCTTGCTGGTCTAGGTCCCACGCGGTGGGCCCGCTCAAGACGTATTTGCCTCCCCTCTCCTGCTTCGGGAAAGTTCGCTTGCAACCAAGTTTCAAGAGTAGTTTTCAAATTGGCTTCTGATAAGGATTCCGCAAAGCCCACAAAGCGGAGGTTGTCTCGTCTTGATCTATTCTCCAAGTCCTCGATTCTCTCTGTATAATCTTGTATCAGGCGGGACAATCGTTCTAGTTCACCCGAACTTTCCTGGTGCCCCTCCTCCACCTCTGCCACCCGGGCTTCCAGCTCGCCCATGCGCCGCGAGAGTTCCGAGGTCACCGCCGTTATGCCTGCTATTTGTGTCGATAACTGATCAAATTGTGGGGCTAATGCCCGCACAACTGCCTCCGTAAGCTCCGGTATGAGCGTCTCACCATTCTGGCTGGAAGGAAAATGTGCCGGCGAAACCGGCGCCATGTTGGATTCGACAGCTTTTGTTTTGTCTTCCTTTTTCTTTCCACTTTTCGCCGTTTGAGCCATCAGAGATCTCGTAATATACTTGTCCATATATTAAGAAAGCTGTTTTGCGCAGTTGGGGAGATTTTCAAGGGCGGGGATCGCCAGTTAAGTTGCTTTTTGAACGAGGCTTTGAGCAGCTAGAGTAGAGCACGTCTTCTGCCGCTCACTGCATCACGTGACCCCATGAAATCCTACATTTAATTACAGCTCCTATTCTTCCTTTGTATCATCACGATTGCTTCCGAGGGGAAATGCTTACTTTCTGCAGCAACTTTAAAAACGGATGAAAGATACTACTATTACTTATCATTTCTATAGCGCTACCGGACGTACGCAGCGCTTCACACTTGAACATGGAGAGACAGTCCCTGCTCAATAGAGCTTACAATCTAATTATGACAGACAGACAGGACAAGTAAGGGATAAGGGTTAGGACAGACAGGACATATCAGGGATAGGGGACAGTGGAAAGATGGATAAGGGAAAGAAGAAGGCATCAACAAGAATAAGCCAAGTTTTGAGTCCAAGCTTTGCTGGAGGGCAGAGTACAGAAACACCAATAGTGCATGCATAACTGCAAAACTGGTGAAGCATGTAGATTTTCAATCATTACAACATCTGCATGCATAAGAGAGGATGCAGATGTGGGCTATAGCTGCTGGGTTCTATGATTATGCCACCATCATTCCTCCCCCTTGGCACACAGATGGTCAAAGGAGTGAATCCTGTAAATGCAGAGAGCATTTTGATCCTGCTCTTGCACTCCCTTGCCTGCCATGGATTGTCCCATGATACCGCACCCCAATCTTCCATGAATATAAATGACAGTGAGTGGAGTGGAACAAAATTAAGAGCAGACTTGAAAGTTCACAACTCAAAAAATATTTGTCAGGCATCCCCTCAAATCTTCAACAACCTGTGGCAGATGACCTTCACTATGAACAATTTTATGTATCACAGGTTGAATGGTTTATGGGCTAAGAACCAGGGAAACCAGGATTCAAATTCTAATTGTCCCACTCATACTCCTTGTGGCCTTCTCTAAGCCATTTCATACTCTACTTCTTCACAGTGTATATTCTTGGAAGATAGAAATACCTACAGCAGCAGATCTGAACAGGTAACTCAATCTGAAAAACCCAAATCTGAATGCTAATATTAGCAGAGGAAAAAGTTGAATGCTTGCAGGAAAATAATTTGTTTTAGAACATCACTTTAGTTAGCTCTGTGCAGCATACTGGAAATACAGCATTAAGCACACAAGAGTGAAGCATCCTATCAAGCGTGACGGACTGAGGCAAACTTCTGAAATGATTCAGACAGGCTTGAACTTAAAACTACATTGCTTGACTGCCCCAAGAACCATTTCAATGCCTCTGGGAAATTAGGTCTTGCAACGCGCACACAGCGTTCTAGACTTTCACCTAAATAAGGGAAGGGGAAAAACTACGTTTTTCTGGCTCACATGGTAGGCAAATAAAAGGTGATTTTATCAAGTCATTTTCATGTGTATGTGGCCACCTATGCAGGTAACAGGCCTCTTATAAAATACTGACCAGTGTAAAAGTATTCACCGTGACCTCATGGTGTCTACTTAGCCAGTAGCTATATAAAGGGGTGGAATTGGCAGAGTTCTTCAGATGAGGTCAGTACGAGCAAAAGATGACAATATCAGAATATATAAGTGAAATGAAAAAGCATCCCAATGACTGTCTTAAGGGGAACATTTGTGGGGGGAGGGGGGTAGAGCAACAGGGAGAGATGGATGAGTAATCAGAAGAACTCATTGTCCTGACCCAAAGGTCCTGGTTCTGGCCTTCAAAAGCTAGTCAAAAAATGCATTGTGTTAATTCTATTAAGCTATCATCTTCACTTTCTTTTCTATTTATTAACCTTAATGTGGACTAGCATGGCAACCACATCGCTTTATCAGGTTTAAGAGAAACCATATATCAGATAATAATTTAAATAGTTGCAGGCAATTTAGCTGATAATGAAAACACTGCTATTGACTTCTACATATCCAGTATTTACATATCTACAGGAGAACATGAGCTCAGAATGAAGGGGTGGGAAGGGGGAGCCTTTGCCATACAAAATGAGCTTCTGAAAATAAACTCGGTCTTTTATTATCTCAAAGAAAACCCAATTAAAAGCGATTCAAAGTTATAAACCAAAATGCTCAAGCTCTTGTCAGCCAAAAGCTTTAGAAATATTTCGGGAACAGAGCAGCACACTTCTTTGACTAAGAAGACGTCCCCAAAACAGAGCCAATGATTTAGCTATCTGGATGTTATGCTTCTTGGGCAATCAATGCAGAATATGGAGACCGTGAAGCAGCCTGCTACCTCCCAAATCTGTTTCTCTGCAGTCAGAGGCTCACAGCTGAACCCAGGCAGCACTGTGCAACACAAAGGCCAATCGCAACAATTAATCACTGTCATGTAGATATGAAATGACTGATGGTTTTTAACAGCTCTGCTGCCCGACGAGCTGCACAGAACGCTCTCACTGGGACCGTGCTGCGTCACCTTGCTCTTATCATACCCTTTCAGCTACAAGTACACCATGCCGCAGTCCGATTAGGACAAAATTGAATTCATTATAATCTTATTACAGCATTTTATTTATCCTTTGGGGACAGCCTCGTTTTTGGGAGAGAAATCGCAGAACAGCTTTTCAGCACACAGACCAATGCCTCTGCCCTAGTTAATAACTTGATAGAGGTTACATTTGTGCTAGAGAAGGCACACCATGCACCCTTGTGCCTTTATCAGCTGGGAGATTCCACATAAAGTTACAGCTGCTGCAAGGCAGGAATAACTCTCTGTACATACTTGCCAGTAGACAACGATGTGTGTGTGTGTGTCTGTATATTTAAGTGCCAGTCTTGCCCCTGCTCTGACCATCACCTGCCTCAGAACATACCTACGGGTATATCACATAACAATATTCACTATCGGGTTGATATTCAAAGCAAGTGGTCAAGAGAGCCTCCAGTCCGCTTAAATCACTTGTGCCTGCTTAGCCACCTATATTCAGTGGCAGTTAACCAGCCAGTACTGCTGAATATCGACACTCATCAGCCATGCTAGGGCAGATTGAGAGGCGGAGCCAGGGAGTTATGTGGGTACTATCAATATTCAGTGTCAGTGCCCACATTAAGTGATCCTAAATTTGCCTGGTTAGATATCGGTTATCA
Organism: Microcaecilia unicolor; assembly: GCF_901765095.1. NCBI lineage: Eukaryota > Metazoa > Chordata > Amphibia > Gymnophiona > Siphonopidae > Microcaecilia > Microcaecilia unicolor. The sequence continues at coordinate 148,130,787 of NC_044034.1, forward strand.
GCCAGCTCCTGAATAACTTCCACGTCACAGCCTACATAATATAGCGTCCTTTCCCTTCCCTGCCTCCCCCACCCCACCAGCAAGCTCCAATCACACCACCCACTCAAAACAGTTCTCTGATCCCCCCCCCCCCGACACAGCCTAAGATCTCCCTGCCCAAAGCACAATTTGGGACTCCCTCCCCACCCAGTGGCTGGTGGTCCTGTGGAGCAATGGGAGCAGGAGCAACCCACCCCACCCCTGTCCCTAGCAAGCGCCATTGTAAAATTGGCCTCCTCAACCTCTAGCCACCGGCTGAATATTGATGGGTAAATTTTTCTAGTACAAAAACCTTTATGCAGGTACATGACAGGACAATATTATAAATGTCTACTTGAGTGTATGAAATGTATTACTTCCAAAATACAAAGAAATATCAATTTAGTTGAACAAAGTGGCACTTGAATCTAGCTTGATGTACCGGGTGACTAACTGGCACCAAAGATGCGGCATTCTTAACGGTCAACCAACCTCGTCTGGTGACACTGGGTGACCCAATTGCATTTTGAAAGTTTGAGCTTGTGAACTGTATGCTGTTTATTACACTCAAAACAGAGCACGAAAAGAGAATTCTGAACATTCACCAGCTTTAGTTCCACGTTTTTTTTATTTTATTTGCTGCATCAAAACATTTCCGCTTTGTAGAAGATTACACCACTGAGGTTTTATATCCACTGCTAAGCAATATCTGGGTCATAAAATAAAACTCATGGGCTGTTTCAGTACTGATGGAGTTTGTTTGCGGATAGACTTTACTGCAGCAAAATCCCTGCAAAAGGGATGGGAAACAAACAAGCTGAATTATTCTGCTGCTGCTGCATTTGTTCGGTGAATAGCTAAACCTTTAATAATCTGCTGTAGCCATGATGTTGGATAGGCTGCATTTTCAGTCCTCTTTCTAAATTTCAGTAATGGGACTTTTGCTAATGTATTAACAGCCTTCTCAGGACCACTCACCAAAAGGCTGAAAGCATAAATTCATTATTACACATTCTGGATACAAATTTTTGTTTAGCGTATTACAATACTTTAGTGATCTGTCTGCATGAACAGTGGGAGTAGAGGACTCAGAAACCAATTCTTGTAAGGCTGGGCAGACAGAGGGAATGGTGAGATGGTGTGACATCGCCTGAGACCTTCAATGAAACCACAACCAGGGGCACGGTCCAAAACAAATGGCTATTTTCTTCAAGCAATAAAAGAAAGATTGATGTTCACATCTCCTCATTGAATGTGGCAATTCAGCAATTCTTTTTCTTTCTTTTTAAATCTGAATGGATCAACAGCAGTTTTACACCCCCTCAGAGAGACCGCACAGCAGCACACACTGCAGCAAAACCTGCCTTCCTCTGCATACAACACTGCATTTAGGGACCCCTGCACCAAGCTGCAGTAAAAGGACCCCTACGGTGCCGTCAGCGTGTAAGTTTGCCACACGCTGAGGCCCCCCGTTTACCGCAGCAGGTAAAGGGATTAAAAAAAAACACGAAATGGCTATGCGCAGCCCTTTCCTGGGGGAGCCCTTACCCCTTCCTATTGAGGAAGCTGTAAGCGCTCCCGCACTAATTCAGCAGTAATTGCGCTGCCCAATTACCACCGGGTAAGCCCCCAGCACTAAGAAAATAAAATTCTTTTTTGAGCGCCGGATATGGAAACACACTGACTCTACTACCGGGCTCCTGTGGTAGGGCCGATTTGCCATGAGCAATTGCAGCAATAAATCTACTGCGGTTTTGTAAAAGAGCCTCTTAATCTTTGTTCTGTACAATTCCAGTGTAACTGGGATGGCATCGGAGCTGCTGCTGCTACGACATACAGTCACCAATAACTCTCCTTTCCATTCTAATAATGCTTTACCCTTTGCCTATTCTCCAACATATATACACACCCTAGAGCATACTTAGCACCTCAAATATTCTGCTTAAAGATCTTTTTGGTCTTTCAAGGTTTCTTCTGCTGGTAGTAAATTCCAGAACAAGAACACCTTCACCTAAGACATCGCTTAACTTCCCTCCTCTCCCTGCTGATTTTATCCACTACTCTGCTTCTCCGTCCTTCTCTATTTTCATGAAAATGTAAACCATTTAGCTGACTATCAGGCTTATTTTCGAAGGAGAAGAGCGGCCATCTTCTGACACAAATCGGGAGATGGGCGTCCTTGTCTCAGGGTTGCCCAAATCGGAATAATTGAAAGCGGATTTTGGGCGTCCTCAACTGCTTCCCGTCGCGGGGACGACCAAAGATCACGGGGGCGTGTCGGCACCGCAGTTAAGGTGGGGCTGGGGCGTGATTAAGAGATGGGCGTCCTCGGCCAATAATGGAAAAAAGAAGGGCATTCCTGACGAGCACTTGGGCGACTTTACTTGGTCCATTTTTTCTTGCGACCAAGCCGTGAAAAGGTGCCCGAACTGACCAGATGACCACCGGAGGGAATCGGGGATGGCCTCCCCTTGCTCCCCCAGTGGTCACTAACCCCCTCCCACCCTAAAAAAAAAACATAAAATTTTTTTTTTGCCAGCCTCATATGTCATGCCCAGCTTCATGACAGCAGTATGCAGCTCCCTGGAGCAGTTTTAGTGGGTGCAGTGCACTTCAGGCAGGCGGACCCAGGCCCATCCCCCCCCCCCCACACCTGTTACACTTGTGGTGGTAAATGTGAGCCATCCAAAACCCAAATATTTTCTTGCTGCATAACCCAAATATACTTCAGCTTCAGCTCACGGAGAGATGACCAGACATTCTCCTTAAGAATTTTCTGGTATAGTACAGAATTCATGTCTCCTTCAATAATGGCAAGTTTTCCATGTCCTGAGGCAGCAAAGTAACCCCCCACTATCGCCATCATGTTTGACTGTTGGTGTGAAAGAGGAGTATCCTAATGGTTAGTGCAGCAGCCCGAGAACCAGGGGAACCAAGTTCGGTTCACACTACAGCTCCCTGTGACTCTGGAAAAATCACTTAACCTTCCATTGCCCCAAGTAGAAAATAAGTATCTGTATTTAATATGAAAACTGCTTTGATTGTAACCACAGAAAGGCGGTATATCAAATCCCATCCCCATAGTATGGAACTGTATTTGCTTTACAGAAGACATAATGGGGCCTGTATTGTCCAAGGAGTTCCACTTTTGACTCACCTTGTCCATAGAACATTATCCCAAGAAGCTTGGGGATCATTCACTTGTGTTTCTGCACATGTGAGATGTGCACTGATGTTACTCTTGGATAGCAACAGTTTCTGCTTTGCTATTCTCCCATGAATCCCATTTTTGTCCAATTTCTTTCTTATTGGGGAGTCATGAACACTGACCTTAGATGAGGCTAGAGAGGCCTGCAGTTTTTTGCATGTCCTTCTGGGATATTTTGTGACTTCCTGGATGAGTTGTTGCTGTGCCCTAGGAGTAATTTTGGCAGGCCAGCCACTCCTGGGAAGATTCACCACTGTTCAATATATAATGAGGTTTAGATTCAACAGGTCTGGCTGCAATCAAGCCTGGTTGTGCTGAATCAGCTGAATCTAATTATCAATTTAAATTTGGTCAATTGGTTAAGTAACTAAGGAGGCAGTTACAGTGGTGGAAATAAGTATTTGATCCCTTGCTGATTTTGTAAGTGTGCCCACTGACAAAGACATGAGCAGCCCATAATTGAAGGGTAGGTTATTGGTAACAGTGAGAGATAGCACATCACAAATTAAATCCGGAAAATCACATTGTGGAAAGTATATGAATTTATTTGCATTCTGCAGAGGGAAATAAGTATTTGATCCCCCACCAACCAGTAAGAGATCTGGCCCCTACAGACCAGGTAGATGCTCCAAATCAACTCGTTACCTGCATGACAGACAGCTGTCGGCAATGGTCACCTGTATGAAAGACACCTGTCCACAGACTCAGTGAATCAGTCAGACTCTAACCTCTACAAAATGGCCAAGAGCAAGGAGCTGTCTAAGGATGTCAGGGACAAGATCATACACCTGCACAAGGCTGGAATGGGCTACAAAACCATCAGTAAGACGCTGGGCGAGAAGGAGACAACTGTTGGTGCCATAGTAAGAAAATGGAAGAAGTACAAAATGACTGTCAATCGACAAAGATCTGGGGCTCCACGCAAAATCTCACCTCGTGGGGTATCCTTGATCATGAGGAAGGTTAGAAATCAGCCTACAACTACAAGGGGGGAACTTGTCAATGATCTCAAGGCAGCTGGGACCACTGTCACCACGAAAACCATTGGTAACACATTACGACATAACGGATTGCAATCCTGCAGTGCCCGCAAGGTCCCCCTGCTCCGGAAGGCACATGTGACAGCCCGTCTGAAGTTTGCCAGTGAACACCTGGATGATGCCGAGAGTGATTGGGAGAAGGTGCTGTGGTCAGATGAGACAAAAATTGAGCTCTTTGGCATGAACTCAACTCGCCGTGTTTGGAGGAAGAGAAATGCTGCCTATGACCCAAAGAACACCGTCCCCACTGTCAAGCATGGAGGTGGAAATGTTATGTTTTGGGGGTGTTTCTCTGCTAAGGGCACAGGACTACTTCACCGCATCAATGGGAGAATGGATGGGGCCATGTACCGTACAATTCTGAGTGACAACCTCCTTCCCTCCGCCAGGGCCTTAAAAATGGGTCGTGGCTGGGTCTTCCAGCACGACAATGACCCAAAACATACAGCCAAGGCAACAAAGGAGTGGCTCAGGAAGAAGCACATTAGGGTCATGGAGTGGCCTAGCCAGTCACCAGACCTTAATCCCATTGAAAACTTATGGAGGGAGCTGAAGCTGCGAGTTGCCAAGCGACAGCCCAGAACTCTTAATGATTTAGAGATGATCTGCAAAGAGGAGTGGACCAAAATTCCTCCTGACATGTGTGCAAACCTCATCATCAACTACAGAAGACGTCTGACCGCTGTGCTTGCCAACAAAGGTTTTGCCACCAAGTATTAGGTCTTGTTTGCCAGAGGGATTAAATACTTATTTCCCTCTGCAGAATGCAAATAAATTCATATACTTTCCACAATGTGATTTTCCGGATTTAATTTGTGATGTGCTATCTCTCACTGTTACCAATAACCTACCCTTCAATTATGGGCTGCTCATGTCTTTGTCAGTGGGCACACTTACAAAATCAGCAAGGGATCAAATACTTATTTCCACCACTGTACTTTTTCACACAGGTGATAGAAGTGTTGAATAATTTTGCTTCTAAATTAACTGTTATGTGTTTACTCATGTCTTCTTTGTCTAATATTACGTTTAGTTTAAAGATCGGAAACCATTCAGTGTGATATTTCTGCAATAAAAGAGGAAATCAGCGAGGGAAAAAACTTTTTCACTTTACAGTATTGTTCACTTCTATTGATGCTTCGACAGATAGTCATAGCCTCCATCCCAACGAACACAAAAAAACTGGGGGGGGGGGGGGGGGGTTTGCACCTATTTCTCCCTCCATGCCTTCCTTCCCCCTCCTTCCCGTCTCTGACTCACATTTCATCATGGTATACTCCTCGTCACTGGTTATTACACTTTACAATACATATAGATACTGTGGGTTTACAAAACCATGACACCATCCCCAGAGCCAGATTAAGGCATAAGCAAACTAGGCATGAACCTAAAGCCCAAAGGTTAAGGAGACCCTGTCAGATATGTTCATGATTCAGGAGGCTGGGATTGCCAACTGTGTGGATTTGTAAATTTCCCATCTTGAAGCCAGAAGGACGTCTAAGTGTCTGGATATCTTTCAGTTTAGCCCTCCACAGGTCTGCAATCTGCTGCTTCCCATTCTTCCAGTGCAGAGACTATATGGTAGGATTCAGCCAGCGAAAAAGCTGTTATAGGGAAGAGAAGCTGAGGTAGAAGCTGAGCACTATATGAGGTTTTGGAGAGGGCTGTGGAACCACTGTCTTGTGTGTGTGTGTGTGGGGGGGGGGGGGGGGGGGAGGGCTGTGGAACCACTGTCTTGTGGGGAGGGGGGGAGGATTGTCAAAAAGTTAAGAATGGGAGGAAAGTTGTAGGGTCTATTGCAGGCTGAGGAAAACAATTGGCAGCAAATGCAAGAACTTTACATGCTGGTGGGTGGACCTGGTGGGGGTGGGGGCACTGACTGAATGAGCAGATGAGCAGTAAGACGGTACTAGAAAAAAAGGGCTGGAGAATGGTTCAGTGTCTTTGTTGAGGACAGTCCCTTACACAGTTTCCTTTGAAAATCTGGGCTGGACTACAGAAGGCCATGAGTGCAAGTGAACCTGTACACATACTAAGTGATTCAGCCCAGAGAATTTACCAAGCTATTATGCTTCCTGGACAAATTCCTTTGAAAACTGCCTCTACTCTGTCTGTGTCTTTTCATAAGTGCCAAAGAAAGCCAAACATTTTATCTTTCTTCTTCCATTTGAGTAAAGTGGTGTGATAGCCATGTTAGACCACTTTTAAAGGTAATAAATAAATAAAACAAAACAGAGGACAGAAAATAAAATGATACCATCCAGCTCTCCCTGTTTCTCATCCACCCACCCAGCTCTCCCTCTTTCTCACCTAACCCACCCCACCCTCTTCCTGTGAGACTGTTACTGGAATGCTTTTGTGTTTCACTTACATATCCTGATATTTGTCAACATTTGCTCATTTCTGATCTAAAGAAGAAGGATTAGCTTTGAAAGCTAATAAAAAAAAAAAAAAAACAAGTAATTGGACGGCACAAGATGGCGCTGTGAGAGGACGTACGTCTGGAAGCTCTTGATTTCTCAGCCGACATACCTGGGACGCAGCACTCTTCCCCGTTGATATTATGGGGAAGAGGAAGGGCAAGACCGGGGCTTCAGCCTCCTCCGACCCCGCGAAACCGGCTACCCAGCAAAAGACGCTGGAACAATTCGGAGTCCAGGCGTTGAAGACGCAGACGCCAACGCTGACGGGACCCGATGCTGGTCAGACGGACCGAAGCATAGAGGCGGCTTCGTTAAGCCCGCCTCAGATTACAGCTCCTCCTCGACCCGGAAGCAGCTTAGTGCCGGCAGGGAAGCAGTTCAATGACCCTTCCGAAGTGGTGAGATCTCGAGCTGCAGAAGGGGGCCCTGCCGCTACCTCAACCCCAGAACGGAACACTGCTGGTAGTATAAGGGCTGAAAGCCTGATATCTCCCCTAATTCTGGAGGCTGCTCCTGAGAGAAATCGAGTGGAAATAAGACCAGCTGTTATAACGATGGAGACACTGTGGGACGCTATCCAGGGAATTAATACCACCCTAACCCAGGTAACAAACTCCATTAAAACAGAATACCTAGATTTAAAGCATGAACAAAGTGCCCTATCCAGGAGACTACAAGAAAATGAGAGAAAAATTGAGACACTAGGAGAAGAGACACAAAAACTGCAGAACTTAACAGGAGTAATGGTTAAAGAAAGGGAAATTCTAGCTAGGAAGCTAGAATTTCTTGATAACCGAGGAAGGAGAAACAATTTAAGATTTTTAAATTTTCCAAAGTCTCCATTGATTCCAGCAAGAGACATGTTAAAAAAGTACTTCGGTGAAATTTTGGGAGTTCCGGTAGAGGGTTTTCCACCAATTACCAGAGCTCAATATATTTCAGGAATCAGAACTCCTTCCCAAGGCTCTCAATCAACCTGGACTTAACCTTACAGAATTTCTGGAAAGTTCTTTGGAGGTGATAACTCACCGTACCACTCTCCTAGTGACTTTTGCACTGGAGCCGGATAGGAATAACATTTTTCGTTTATATTTTAAACATATGAAAGCATTATTCCTGGGGGCCAAGATACAAGTTTTCCTGATCTGAATAAAGAAACGCAGAAAAGGCGGCGAGAGTTTCTGGCGTTAAAGCCACGAATACTCGCACTAGGTGGATCTTTTGTACTGAAATATTTATGTAGATGCTTTGTTTCTTTAAATGATGTTAACTATGTGTTTCTTGACCATGAGAAATTGCAGGTATGGGTGGTTGCCAAAGAGGAAAGTGGTGGTATTGGATCTACCTGAATCATCTCACAGTTTGAAATGCTAGTAATATCAGCTAGTTGGTTTATGTGTCTTTTCCTCTCAATTAACTATTAAGAAAATAATTCCTTAGTTTAATTCCTAGTATCTTGTCTGATTTATTGTGGTCAAAGTAAGAAGAATTATTACCTTATTGTGTTAGAGTTTTGGAGATATTCTGTAATATTATTTTCTAACATTCTTTGTATAAATATACATGGTTTGTATTATTTAAAATTATAAATAAAAAAAAAAAAAGCTAATAAAAAAAATGTACTGTTAGTCCAATAAAAAAAGGTATCATCTTATTTTATTTTTTCTGTTTTGTTTTACTTCTATTTATTAGCTTCTTCCATTTGAGAAGTCCTTTTTCACACATACATCTTTGTAAATCTATTCCTCGAATATACTGACCTTAAATGTCATTCTTTGGGACAGTTCACCCTTGGTATCTCTGGTTCACACCAGAGACAATGGAATTTGAAAATGACTTGCCCAACTTCCCTGGTTCTTGCTCATTGCTGCACAGCTGCCAAGTTACCCAGATCCAGGAGGGAGACTTTTTGGCTAGTCCTGTTTTTGAACTTCTCAATTCAGTGTTCTGTATGCACTCCCTGATACCACCACCTGAAATCAGCATTTGGTCCCTTAATGTCCCAGGATAGGATTCTCAGAAATCCATGAATGGCTCAGTTTAGGTTACTGGTGCAAGCACTGCTTTTAGCTAAACTAGATTATTATAATTTGATATATTTGGGTGCCTCTAAACAAATATTTCATAGACTACAATCTATACAAAATACTGCAGTCAGACTCGTGTTTTCATTAAAGAAGGCCAGAATTTCATGTTTTGTTGAACTATATTGGTTACCCATAGAGGTGAGGATTTTCTTTAAATTTTCTTGTCTGTTACATAAGATTTTAAGTGGTGAATGTCCACTTTATATTATAGATCATTTGGAATTTATAACTAATAAAGAAGATCTTGTTATAACTGGTTTGTTGTTCATCCATTAATTAGAGCAGTAGAGAGATTCGAATAACATGATAGTTTACTTGCAGTACAGGCTCCTAGGGCCTGGAATTCTTTTCTTTTTCATACTTTCAGGATGATTTACTTAATTTTAAGAAGAACTTGAAAAAAAATGCTTTTCAAGGAATTTCTGATGATGCAACTTTTAAAATCTTTTTGCCAATTCCCAAGAAACTGTCTTGGTCTTGTACTTGATTTTAAAACGCTCTGAACCTGGCAGGTAGTGGCGGTATAGAATTTGTTGTAATGTAATGCAATTTCCGTCCTAGAATTGGATAACTCCATTTGAGGCATCTGTTGGCATGATCTTCGTGCTCACTCACAAACTTACTCCTATCATATCCGTAGCTAGGTTCTGCACTTTTCCCAGCTACTTTCTGGAGGGGTAAAATGTGTGAGGGGAGGGTGGGGACACTGGAGAGAAAAGAAATCTGGGGAGGGGGTCCACAAATATGTATGTCTAGGGACAGATATAGCATTAATTGGCCCTGATCATTCCATTCTTTTTCACACATGTTCTAATACTTTTTTTTTCAATTCTGAGAATGTCCTGACTCTGAGGGCCCAACGCGCGCCAAAATGGACTTACCAGCCGACTACCGAGTAGCTCTTGCGGTAATTTCATTTTTGGTGCGTGTCTGATATGCGCATCTGCAAAATATTTTTTATTTTTGGACGCGCGTAGCGGACGCTTACCAAGTGGCATCTGACATGCGTAGGTCATTACCGCCCAAATTCTTTACCACTAGGTCTATGAATGCACGGCAATTTTGATTTTGCCGCATGTCCATTTTCGGGGGGAAAAAGAAAAAAGAGGCCTTTTTTACAGGCGCACTGAAAAATGATTCTGCGCGTGCCCAAAACCCGCGCCTACACTACCGCAAGCCACTTTTCAGCGGCCCTTGTAAAAGGACCCCTTAGTCACCTTAATGCCTCCTTCTCAAACTTTTTCAGGTTTAATTTTAGATTAGCTTACCTTTTATCATCATCGCTAATTCAACTATACTTAGTTGCCTTTAAAAAAAAAAAATTTCACCTATTGCAAAACCCTGCCAAGTGTTTCTCCTTTCCTCATCTGCTTTCAACCTTCCCATTCCTCTCTCACTCCACATTAGTAAAATGACTTTTTTCTTTCTTATGTCTTCCTGCCAATTTCAACTTAAATTCTCATTTACCTTTTCATTTTATAGCACTCTGTGCAAAAAGACACCGCATAAATATGCTAATAATAATCATAATACTAGTTAAGCTAAGCACATAAGGTAATAGGCAGGAACCACACTATTAAGGCGAGCCATGCTCGTGCTGAATGACAAGCAAAACTGCACTGTTAAATCACCTGGAAAAAAGAACGACCCTGAAAAGTAACAGATTTTCTCCCAGCTGCTTGGGCCTTGGGTACCTTAAATTGTTTGTTTTATTTTTGTCAGCAAAATGTACAATCAGCAAATGAGAATTTAATTATTCCTTCTAAGTCTGCATAATTTATACTTGAGTAACCATGGTGCTTTGATGAGCTACTTGCGCAGTTTTCGCTCCAGTAATATCTCCATTGTAGTTAAATTACTGGAAGCAAAATGAGCTGGCGCCTGTCAAAGTTTTAACCCCTCCCAGAATGATTTAAGAATGTCTGGATATTACCTGGGAGTAAAAAAGATACAGTAAGGACACTTGCATTAAGCTACAAGAATGCAGTTTAAACACCAGTACAGAACTGCTTCCTGCTTTAGGAATCACAAAATTCACCAGGGAAGTGAATGCTTTCTCATCCTCTTTATGGCTATGAGCCAAGTACAGAGTTGTGAGCCAAGGATGGTCCCTTCCAGACCTGTTGGCAAACAGTGATGATCTGTACAATATGGGGTGTTAATACCCTACTGAACAACCCCACTAGGAACAGAATGATCTTTAATTTATTTATTTGTTACATTTGTATCCCACATTTTCCCACCTATTTGCAGGCTCAATGTGGCTTACATAGTACCATAAAGGCAATCTTACGACCAACATCAAAGCAAAACGATTATATATACACGTACACACAAACACGCCTCTACAAATGATATTTCAGCCAATGTTTCCAAACCATTTGATAAACTCAAAGTCTATACTTAATGGTAAATGCTTGTACTGTCTATACCTTTGTCTACTATACCCTTTTCTTATTAACCTGGAAGCAAATTCTTCTGTCCAAACGTGTGGAGCATAATTTTATAATAGGTCACCTACATATGAAGCGCTAGAAGGCACTGATTTTAGAGCAATTTAAAAGAGACACAGAAATATGATGGCAAATAAGAGCCAAATGGCCTATCCAGTTGGCCCATCCACAGCAACCACTATTTCCTTCTTTCCCTAAGAGATCCCATGTGCAAGTCCCATACTTTCTTAAATTCAGACACAGTCCTCATCTCCACGCGTCTTCCACAAGTGTGATGCTATAACATCTACAGTGGGGGAAATAAGTATTTGATCCCTTGCTGATTTTGTAAGTTTGCCCACTGACAAAGACATGAGCAGCCCATAATTGAAGGGTAGGTTATTGGTAACAGTGAGAGATAGCACATCACAAATTAAATCCGGAAAATCACATTGTGGAAAGTATATGAATTTATTTGCATTCTGCAGAGGGAAATAAGTATTTGATCCCCCACCAACCAGTAAGAGATCTGGCCCCTACAGACCAGGTAGATGCTCCAAATCAACTCGTTACCTGCATGACAGACAGCTGTCGGCAATGGTCACCTGTATGAAAGACACCTGTCCACAGACTCAGTGAATCAGTCAGACTCTAACCTCTACAAAATGGCCAAGAGCAAGGAGCTGTCTAAGGATGTCAGGGACAAGATCATACACCTGCACAAGGCTGGAATGGGCTACAAAACCATCAGTAAGACGCTGGGCGAGAAGGAGACAACTGTTGGTGCCATAGTAAGAAAATGGAAGAAGTACAAAATGACTGTCAATCGACAAAGATCTGGGGCTCCACGCAAAATCTCACCTCGTGGGGTATCCTTGATCATGAGGAAGGTTAGAAATCAGCCTACAACTACAAGGGGGGAACTTGTCAATGATCTCAAGGCAGCTGGGACCACTGTCACCACGAAAACCATTGGTAACACATTACGACATAACGGATTGCAATCCTGCAGTGCCCGCAAGGTCCCCCTGCTCCGGAAGGCACATGTGACGGCCCGTCTGAAGTTTGCCAGTGAACACCTGGATGATGCCGGGAGTGATTGGGAGAAGGTGCTGTGGTCAGATGAGACAAAAATTGAGCTCTTTGGCATGAACTCAACTCGCCGTGTTTGGAGGAAGAGAAATGCTGCCTATGACCCAAAGAACACCGTCCCCACTGTCAAGCATGGAGGTGGAAATGTTATGTTTTGGGGGTGTTTCTCTGCTAAGGGCACAGGACTACTTCACCGCATCAATGGGAGAATGGATGGGGCCATGTACCGTACAATTCTGAGTGACAACCTCCTTCCCTCCGCCAGGGCCTTAAAAATGGGTCGTGGCTGGGTCTTCCAGCACGACAATGACCCAAAACATACAGCCAAGGCAACAAAGGAGTGGCTCAGGAAGAAGCACATTAGGGTCATGGAGTGGCCTAGCCAGTCACCAGACCTTAATCCCATTGAAAACTTATGGAGGGAGCTGAAGATGCGAGTTGCCAAGCGACAGCCCAGAACTCTTAATGATTTAGAGATGATCTGCAAAGAGGAGTGGACCAAAATTCCTCCTGACATGTGTGCAAACCTCATCATCAACTACAGAAGACGTCTGACCGCTGTGCTTGCCAACAAGGGTTTTGCCACCAAGTATTAGGTCTTGTTTGCCAGAGGGATTAAATACTTATTTCCCTCTGCAGAATGCAAATAAATTCATATACTTTCCACAATGTGATTTTCCGGATTTAATTTGTGATGTGCTATCTCTCACTGTTACCAATAACCTACCCTTCAATTATGGGCTGCTCATGTCTTTGTCAGTGGGCAAACTTACAAAATCAGCAAGGGATCAAATACTTATTTCCCCCACTGTATGTTTTAAAGAGGTATTTAAACACATCTAACCCGCTTATACCCTAAGTGGTTTCCATAAAAATATACATATTAAACACACCACAAACTTTAAAACAAACAAAAAAATTCATCCTCCATCAACATACATAATAACTTCAAGGGGCTGCCATTGCCATCAGTACATTGCCTCTCAAAAAAAAAAAAAAAGAAAACTTGAACAAAAAGCTGTGTTTTTAACATCTTAAATTGCTAAATACATGCATTCCTGCATCAAAAGTGGCCTCTATAGGCCCAATATTCAAAAGGGTTTAACTGGGCAGAAGAGGCTCCAGCCCAGTTAAAATCTTCTGAATATTGCCTCTGACTCCCGCAATCCTGTCCAGTTAGAGCTGACGCTTAACCAGTAACCAGTGATATTCAATCCACTAACTGGTTAAGGGGCCCTTTTACAAAAAGCGCACGCCAAATCAGCCCTATCACCAGGGTAGCACGGGAGCCCGATGGTAGATCCAAAGTTGGCACACACAGTTTCCCGTGGAAGAAAATAATTCTCTATTTTCGACTGCAGGGGGGAGCATTCCCAGCGGTAATCGGCAGCATGGCCCGAGCACTACCCAATTACCATGGGGTTTGCGCATGAGCTCTTATCACCTACTAAATGGATGTCAGTAAGGGCTCAGGCAGTAAATAGCTGTGTGATAATTTTAATATTAGCACACGGTCATTTACTGCCCCATTTTAAAAAAGGCCTTTTTCCCCACTGTGGTAAAAAGTGGCCCAGTAAGCGCCAATTTCCCGCGCCAAAACTAGTGCAAGCCACTTTTTACCATGGTTTGGTAAAAGGGTCCCTAAGTGAGGGTAGAAAGTTATGATAGCAAAAATGCTGTGCTATCTGCTGAGCTAACCAGGCACTGATCTTAATATTGGCTGGTGTCCAGGTGAGCGCAATTACCTGGAGCCCAGACGCGACCCAATATTGACTATCCAGGTTTAATTCAATCCATGGCTGTCAGTGGCTTAAAAAACGCTGACGTGCACAGGCTGAATAGGCCCGATGCTCCAGGTACAATTGAGTACCTGTATATACTATGTAAACCACTTTGAATGTAGTTGCAAAAACCACAGAAAGACAGTATATCAAGTCGCATTCCATTTACTAAGAAAAAGGAGGCTGTTCTTTCAATATTTGACCTGAGTTAGCATGCACTCCTCTGGTGCTTTACTTATTTATTAACGCATCCAATGAGAAAGTTATTTATGACACACAGCTCATGAAAACTACTAAGGGAAGCTGAGATGATACCAGACTTATGAGGTGGGAAATGCTGATATACACCATCAGACGTGCCATCAGTTTCCAGCACATGATACTCAATACATCTAATTCATTTCATAGGATGACATGACATCCAAAAGTAATGTCACCATTGTCTGTCTAACATTGCTGCCTGGATGTCTCACCGCCATCTGAAACTAATCATGACTAAGACTGAGCTTCTTATCTTTCCCCCTAAACCTACCTCTCCTCTTTCCCCATTCTCCATCTCTGTGGATAACACTCTCATCCTCCTTGTCTCATCAGCTCGTAACATTGGGGTCATCTTTGACTCCTCTCTTTTGCTGCACATATCCAACAGACTGCTAAAACCTGTTGTTTCTTTCTCTATAATATCACCAAAATGTGTCCCTTCCTTTCTAAGCACACTACAAAAACCCTTGTCCCACTTATATCACCTTACGCTTAGACTATTGCAACTTGATTCTCATAGGTCTCCCACTAAGCCACCTCTCTCCCCTTCAATCTGTTCAAAATTCTGCTGCACGACTTATATTCCACCAGTGTCGCTATGCTTCTATTAGCCTCTCTTCAAGTCACTTCACTGGCTCCCTGTTTCCGCATACAGTTCAAACTCCTCTTATTGACTTACAAGTGCATTCATTCTACAGCTCCTCAGTATCTCTCCACTCTTATCTCTCCCTATACTCCTTCCCGGGAACTCCTGTCATTGAATAAATCTCTCTTATCTGTACCCTTCTCCACTGTCTCCAGATTGTTCCTTTTATCTTGCTGCACCATACAACTGGAACAGACTTCCTGAGTCAGTACATTGAGCTCCATCTCAGACAGTCTTCAAATCTAGGCTAAAAGCCCACATTTTTGAGGCTGCTTTTAACTCCTAACCCCTATTCACTTGTTCAGTAACCATGTCTGTTTTATCATTCCCACCTTAAGTATTTCCCTTATTTGTCCTGTCTGTCCTGATTAGACTGTAAGTTCTGTCGACCAGGGACTGTCTCTTACATGTTGAAGTGTACAGCGCTGCGTATATCTAGTAGCGCTCTAGAAATGATTAGTAGTAATAGTGTGTCTCAAAGAACCTTCACTCCTGCTGTAATTTGGGGAATGAAGGGAGCACAATCCTTCCCTCTCACTCTACTCAGTCTTTAGCTTGTATCACTTGGACCTTCACTGACATCCCAAACTGTGACCATCAAGCCCATACCCACCGTGTCAGGCTTTCTATCATCCATCATGTAGCATCAGTTTGAAAGCTGAACAATACCATAAGCAAATCACCTTTTCCTTCGTGTGGTTTTGTTACCCAATCAGATAAAATGAATCCTCTTTAAAGAATAGAAAACAACATACCGACTGTAACAGCAATTGGTTTCTCCAGCAGAAAGACTGTTTGTTTCCAGTGTGTTTTCATACACTGGGGACCTGTGGACAACACGACCTGCAATGACAGAGTTCAAATGTCTTTGATGAAATGCAAGATTTTTAATATCACGCTACATTAACCTGTCACATGAACCACACACACTTAACTGCTTCAACCCACAAAATCTGCTTAATCTAACACACCTAGGGGCAACAAACTGAAATAAACACAATATATCCTATACAATTAATGTGATTACGTAGCACCAAGAAAACTCACCCTGCTGGAGGAGTTCCTCTCAAAAATCACATCAAAGTATCCAGCTATCGCCTAAGAGAACAGATAAAAATACAAATTTAATTCAATTAGCTAAAAACCTTACAGGACTTACCTACTCTTTACATTCTACGTAAAATGTTGACAGCAGAGTGATTTGCAGGCAGTCTTTATAGTTAATCCCGTCATTGATTTCAAAAGATTCTTCCAAATCTCTGCCCTCCCTCAACTCCTCCTTCACTCTTCTGTGCATAATATCCATCCCTCCAACATAGACTCTCTGGCATCCGCCTGTGCATAATCCCTGCTCTGCCCAAAATCAACCACCTCGCTTCTGATGTGTACAAATTGCGCAAGCAGAATTCAAACCCCTTCAGCTTCACAAAGTCAAGTTTGTACAGCAATCAAGACTGAGGGGTTTTCAAAATGGTTCCTCGACTACTTCTTTCCTGCCTGGAGGTATGATATCAACATAGTATACTAAAAAGGGCTGTGAGGCAACTCTGAACTAATCTGCTTATTTTTCTAATACCACTAATTTAATTTCTTTGTTCTCAGAGTGGCACGGGAGGGGTGGGGGGGGGACAGAAGATACACCAAGTGTGATAATCCCTACTCAACAGGAATGAGATCTGCCTAGCAGCTCTATCCCCACATCCATAGGAGCCAGCTCTGTGGTGCTGTGGGTGCTTGAGAACCCCCAATATTGAACAAATTCCTTGACTGTGTCCATGAAGAGAGAATTTTCGTTGGGTTTAGCACCCTCCAACGTTTTGAAAAGTTGGCTCCCATGCCCACATCAATAGCCAACCAGCTATGGGATTAACTGTTCCTATACGAAATCAACAACTTGAAAGGTAACAAAACCAGCTTGATCCAGAAATATCAATATGGACCAAGTTCTATAAATGGTGCTCAAAGTTGGGAGTCATTAATAGAACAGTGCTTAGTGTGGGATCCACACCCAATTTTTAAACGCAAGGATTTATACCAACTGAAACCTGGTATAAATCCTCGTGCCTAAATTAGGTGCAAATCTGCCTCATATAACACGGCGTGTAAATTCTAGGAACACCCTGACGCCCCTCCCATGGCCATGCCCCCCTTTATGGACCTGCATGTAAAAATTTGCAAGTGCATCTTTATAGAATACCGACTATAATAATGTGTGCGTAAATTCTAATTGGTGCCAATTAGATTCAATAATTGTTAGTGTCCAATTATTGGTGCAAACTGGCTCAATGTTTAATTAAATTCCTCACATAAATTGGGCTTGTGCCAATTCTGAACACCATATATAGAATTAAGGAGTATATGTCCATTTGGGATACTACGACCAGGTCTACTCTTGTAACTTAATATGTTATATTTCTTCTACATTTTTATACTTAAGGCTTCTGATTTAAGGTTTAAATTTAAAACATACCCCATGCAAAAAAAGTAAGAGACACACTTACTCTTAATTCTATCATCTTGCATGCCCAAGTTTACACTTAGTGTACAAGTTAAAAAAATAGTGTCAGTTCTATGCATAGCTTAATTGCATAATTAGTTACTAACTGGCATTAACAATCAATCACAGTTACATGTGAAACTGCTCTTAGTCAGTACTGTACAAATTATGAACGAAAAATCCAGAACATGTATATGCATGGGGCCATGGACCTGGCAGGGTAACAGGCAGGTCAGGGGCCGTGGACCTCGGAAGGGCACGAGCAGGTCAGGGGCCGTGGGCCTCGGAAGGGCACAGGCAGGTCAGGGCCGTGGACCTGGGAGGGGCACAGGCAGGTCAGGGGTATGCCTGGCACTAACATGTGTGGATTACAGAATACAGCAGTTACGCATTTAACTAAGAACAGATAGGTGTGAGCATTTATACCTGTTTTTCACTGTTCTCACCTAAAGTTAAACGCGTAACTGTGTACTCACACTAGTATTGTAAAATGGAATCATGCACATAATTAACGATACAGAATTTGCACTTAGTACACAGCATCTCTGCGCCTGTCTTTAGATGACCTGTAGAGAATTAGCTTCTTACAAAGTAATTAAATTACATAACCATTTGCCTATATTTTGGCATCTGGAGGGCACCTATGTGGTAACTATTCTGTAAGGGAAAGAATACAAGCCTAATGGGTAAAATACACATCAATAATTTAGGATCACATGTGTCAGTCATAGAGCTGGAGAAAAGGCTTGCATGTAAATGTCCGAGACACATGCATAACTTTTAGTATTCCATAAATCACGCATGTAATCGTATGCCCCACCTAGACTCCACCCATAAGCATACCTACCTGTAAAATATGTGTGAAGTTACAGAAGCGCGCTTAGGCAGATTTCAGGTTTTTACATGTATACGTGCACTCACATATGCCTAGATGCCAATATTCTAAATCATTTGCACATTTAATTGGCATTACTTTATACAATTTACACTGAAAACACACTACTTCCCCTAATGGCCTCTCACTCTTCCGCTTCCCTACCTTGGATCATCCCGTTTTGCTGCCTTTTCTCTATTGACAACTTCCTAACTGCACAACGTATGTATCTGATTGAACTGGAAAAGGCAGCCTGTGATACATACACCAACACACACTGATTATTCATACCCTCAAATGACCCTTAATTAACTGGAAAATAAGAAAGACTGATGCAAACTGAGATGAAACAGATGTCAATATTAGACCTGTGGCATTAAGTCCCAACAAGCAAAAAAGACAGAACTGTAACCAACTATCAATCGAAGTGTCCATTCAAATGAGTGCACAGCTATCCTTGCAAATCATATAACCATGTACTCCTAGAAAGAAATCGGACACCTCAAAAATGAGGTGTATTTTCTGAGAATGAACAAAAAAGTTATTGGTTCTATGTTTTACCTTAGAATTCGGAGGATGAACAATAAGAAGTTATTGGTTCTATGTTTTACCTTAGAATTCGGAGGATGAACAATAAGAAGTTATTGGTTCTATGTTTTACCTTAGAATTCGGAGGATGAACAATAAGAACTTATTGGTTCTATGTTTTACCTAGAATTCTAATAGAATGCAATCATTTGGAAAATATTCTGTCCCGTCTAAATCTGACTTTTGCCAAAAGCAAAGGGCCTCTTTACATCAGGATTTATTCCATGCAGTGCTAAAGACAAAAGCTCTAAAATGTACTGCATTTTATATGGATGTTTGAGATTTAGGAGGGATCCACAATTTACTTTTTTTCTTTAATATATTCTACCCAGTATTCAATATATTCACTTCATTTCTGAACTGCGCATCTTCCTCCTACTGCCAGTGGGCTAAAGCTTGAGCTTGTAAAATCACTGACACGCTCAATTCACTGAGGTGAAACTAATTACTTTTAATCCTGAAATGGTATGGCTTCTTTAAAAAAAAAAAAAAAAAAGGTACCCATACACGACAGTGCTCAGGAATATCATTTTAAAGAGACTCTTGCCATTTTACCCTCAACTCTAGGTTATACGTTTCTCATCTCCTTAGTCAGATGGGAAGTTATGTTGTGGGAGGGTTTATCGCTGCTGCTGTTGCATTTTAGAATGAATCTAGATGATCACACACTTAAGGATTATACAACAAAACCTCCTGAGGCACCGGTTTGATATATCACTCATTCATAAATTCATCTAAGCTGTTTACAATCACTAAATATTAATAAATAAAGAGATAGGATATGGAAACAGAGAACAAGAAAGGAAATGAAACCATAAAGGAAAGTCACATATTTTAGCAAATGGAAAAGATTAGCTTTTGTATCTAGGAAAGACATTATGGGCTGGATCCATAGACGCTGTTAATATCTGTATTAAGCTAGTATTTTGAAAACAGAACTCTGCGCAGGGCGCTCTTCACAAAATACTAGTGTAGTGCGCGTCCTGCACCAAATTTTGGGTGTGAGCTGGGATAGTGCTGGGCAGACTTGTACGGTCTGTGCCAGAGCCGGTGGTTGGGAGGCGGTGGTTGGGAGGCAAGGATAGAGCTGGGCAGGCTTATACGGTCTGTGCCCTGAAAAGCACAGGTACAAATCAAAGTAGGGTATACACAAAAAGTAGCACATATGAGTTATCTTGTTGGGCAGACTGGATGGACCGTGCAGGTCTTTTTCTGCCGTCATCTACTATGTTACACCTCAAATCTGGTGTAAATCCTAGCGCCCGACTGATGGCAGTTGGGAGCGTAAAACCAAGTACTTTAACTCGTTACACCTGGGAACGCCCATGACCAAACTCCCTTTTGAGTTGCAAGCGCCGAAATTTAGGCACCCATGTTATAGAATAAGGTGTTCAAACTTGCAGTAAAATGAATATTTTGTATAACATCAGCAATGGGCTGCCAAATTAGGAGCAACACAGAGAGGCGGGAGATAAATATTTATGGCAGAGAGTGCAAATCCCTGCAAAACCCCTCTATCAAGGGGAACCGGACTCAAACTACTGCAGCATTCTGGCATCAATCCTACATTCCACAGCCTGGATAACAAAATAGAGCGCACCACCAAATCAAACACTGCACTTAGAACCATAAACGCCGCAACAGTATCAGACAGTTCAAGATCACCTAACCACATATCTAGAGTACAGATAAACATGGACTCAGTACTAGTTCTCTTATGAAAACCAAACTGGAACACATGCAAGCAGGTCATGAGCCTCAACAAACTGCACTAATTGTACAAATTCAGAAGGAAAGGCAGTGAGGATATTGGACGTTAAGTGATGTGCCCCTTGTATGAATGTTGTGTTTTCTTTCCTATATTTTAATAGAGTTCTTTTAGGCTATATATATATATATATATATATATATATATATATATATATATATATATATATATATATATTTATTTTATTGATTACCCAATGTAAATCATTTTGATTTGCTTTGACAAGAATCGACAGTATAATAAAATACAATAAACGATAAATACGCACATTCACATCACCTGAATTAGTTTTTTCAACGTAGGTTGCACTGCAATTTACTAAAGGGCAAGGGTAACTCAGTCTCGCTCACAGAGGCGTTAATTATCTTATGCATTAGAGCAGGGGTAGGCAACTCCGGTCCTCGAGAGCCGCAGGCAGGTCAGGTTTTCAGGATATCCACAATGAATATGCAGGAGATAGATTTGCATACCAAGGAGGCAGTGCTTGCAAATCTATCTCCTGCATATTCATTGTGGATATCCTGAAAACCTGACCTGCCTGCGGCTCTCAAGGACCGGAGTTGCCTACCCCTGCATTAGAGTACTGTTTTACCACTATGTGCAGCTAGCATCAATCTGTCATAGGTTGATGAAAGATATTTGTTATTGTTAACTTGTAATTTTTTATTTTATTGTTTAAAATGATGAGGCTATAATTGTATTGTTCTGGGTATACCTGGAGGGGCATAATCAAACGCGAACGCCTATGTGTAAGAACGTCCATCTCTGAGAACGGGTCTGTGAAGGGGCGGGCCGAACTGTATTTTCGAAAAAAATGGACGTCCATCTTTTTTTTCGAAAATACATTGGATTAGGGCGTTTTTTGAGCTGGGCGTTTTTGTTTTTTAGCGATAATCGAAACCGAAGCGTCCCAGCTCAAAAACGACCAAATCCAAGGCATTTGGTCGTGGGAGGGGCCAGCATTCGTAGTGCACTGGTCCCCCTGAGATGCCTCTATGCCAGCCTCAAATATCATACCTAGCTCCATGACAGCAGTATGCAGGTCCCCAGAGCAATTTTAGGTGTCAGCTAAGTGAGCTGTGATTGGCTGACAGAAACTTGGAGGGACTTAATGGAAAGGGAAGGACGTCTAAGCAGCTGAATAACGTGGTGCACTGGCTAGAGCACTGAGCTTGTAATCAGAAGGTTGCTGGTTCGATTCCCCCTTTTACTATCGTGGTAATTTAGACGTCTCTGACTGCATTTGCTTGTTTTTTCTTTTCTTCCAATTTTTCCTCTCTGCATGGGTCCCGCGCAGCACCAACTAAACTAAAATTACTTCGGGGACCTGCATACTGCTATCATGGAGCTGGGGATGACATTTGAGGCTGGCTTACAAGTTGGAAAAAAAGTGTTTAACGTTCGGTTTTTTTTTGGTGGGAGGGGGTTAGTGACCACTGGGGGAGTCAGGGGAGGTCATCCCCGGTTCCCTCCGGTTCCCTCCGGTGGTCATCTGGTCATTTAGGGCACTTTTTGGGGACCTGTTCGTGAAAAAAACGGGTCCAACCAAAGTGACCTAAATTCTCTCTAAAAACGCCTTTCTTTTTTCCATTATCGGCCGAATACGCACATCTCCGCTCAGCCGATAACCACGCCTCAGTCCCGCCTTCACCACGCCTCCGACACGCCCCCATCAACTTTATTCGTTCACGCAACGGAGTGCAGTTGGAAACGCCCAAAATCGGCTTTCGATTATACTGATTTGTGCACCCGCGTGAGAAAGACGTCCATGTCCCGATTTAGGTCGGAATATAGGCGTTTTTCTCTTTCGATTATAAGCAGGCTGGTCTCTTTTTTATGTAATCCACAATGAACCTACAAGATACCCACAGAATACAAGCATTGTATTAGATTACATTAAACTAGATATTGGCATAACAATAAATCAATATTCTAGCACTGGTTGCTGCATGATTTTTGACAGACATTTGTAATTTTTGTGTCAGCTGTTCGCCCCTGATGCACCCTTTGCGTGAAACATAGCCATGTTGTGTTATAATATATTTTATTAGGATATAAACATCCTTTTTACTACCCTCTATGTTTTGGGTGGTGTTTTCTTTCTTTTGTGTTGTGCATGATGTATACAGCAATATTTCCTAGCACTTAGGGCATCCATCATGAAGAATTCATAACATGTAAATTAATGAACAGTGATAGTGGCACACAAAATGAACTGTAAAGCAAGGAAAACAAGGGTGTGGAACTGGATTGACTCCTTAATTGTTGAGTATAAAGTACTTGCTTTGCGTTGCTTGGATACTTTGCAGGGTGGATATGTTTCATTCAGTCCAAAAATGACGACATGCAGGAGGTTTACAGATCGCACTCCTCTTCTGCAAATGTGCAGAATTCAGTTTTTTTCCAGCTCCACTAAGTTATATCAATTACGTGGCTTTACACTGCGGTAATGCAAAATGCAACCAGAATGTGCTTTTGCAGCAAAGGCTGCCCAGTGCACACGACACCTTTAATACAATCACACATCAGTGTGTTACTTTTCAGTCTGACAGACTTGGTTGACTAGCTTGACGTGCAGCTTGTCAAGATGAACACTAGAAAGAACAAGGCTCTAGAGTAAAGTTTACACACTATAATTTTTGCCAAGAGACAGTAATGATTCCTCTGTTAATAGTTTCACCATCTGATTTCTACCTCAGCAGCACATCTAAAGCTCTGTTAACAATGAGTCACGAAGATCTTGAGTTTCTTGTACAGACTCATTCATACTCTAGTCTCAGAGCACCTTGCATCAGGAAAACGAAAGATAGGACCGAGAGTTCAACAATGAATAAGTCTGCTGCAGACCAAGAAAAAAGTATAAAGAGTTATAAGTCACTGTGGCAGTACGGCATTGGTCTTTTTTAAGTAATTATCTTTTCAGAACAAATACGAAGTAAATTTAAATAAATTAACTAAATATGTTAAAACACCTGCAGCTAATCTATAAAAACAAGGTAACAAAACAAATTAACCTCTACTACTTCTACTATAAGCGGGGCACTTCACAGCAAACAGCAAAATGTCATTCGACATGTGCACTGCTATCTATCCACAAAATCAGTTTCTAGACCTTGATCTATGCCAAGAATTTGCTAGAAAAAGCGCTAATACCTACGACAGCACACGTTTGGAAATAAACCGTTAACTGCCAGGATCTCTACCACTGTACCAGACTCGCAGCAAATTTAAGACAGAAACACAATTCCAGGAGCCAATAATGTAGCACACAGAAATACAAAAGTTACTGTGAATATTTACCATCCATTTTCAACAGGGAGATTGCAAATCATGGGTTTTGTTTTTGATTTAATAGACCCAGAAAATTTTGGCACAAGACAACTTAAACGTTCTCAGGCTACCAAACTGGTGGTGGTCTCGGATTCAGTTGCTGTTTTTTTCCTCCACCTCCTCTTCTAGAAAATAGTTCCATGTATTAGCACCATCTCCACAAACGAGTATTTCCCCTTACTAATTAAGGTTTGTCAACTATGGAATAAACTATTGTTGTATCACTATTAGGAGACCAAAGCCTCAAGGCCAAGACATTTAAAATGTAAAACTTTTATCCACAGCACAACACACAATTGCAGCATACACTGTGCAGAGTTATCCTCTTATCATGTGTTCCCAAATTGCCCCTGGTTTGGTTTCACATGTCTCTCATTCTGTTATCCTAAAAAGAAGCAATTCCTCAAAAAGAAAAGAAAGAAAGAATCTCACTCCACAAAATCTTCTTGAACGTAATCTAGGGCAGTGATCCATGTCCTACTTTTAAAATAGAATGCTATATAAAAGCCGTAGCCATAGGTTCAGCAACACTTGGAGTCTTAGGAGAGGCAGACAGGCCAACCTCACCAATTCACTCACATAAAGGAAAATTAAAACTTATCACCACTACAATTTATATGGGAGCAATCAGTCATTTTGTCCTTCACTGGTATCGTATTAAAACCATGTGTGGCTACAGAAGATATAATTAGGCAGCTAGCCCCAGAAACTAGGCAAATGATGCGCTTTTGATGGAGTTCATCCAAGCATGAATATGGCGTGCTTATGATATATGCAGCAGGGTTACTATGGTTCTGAAAAAAACAATGGTAACGCTATTTTTGTCACCATCCTTAAAGGAATTTCAATACAATGCTTTGTGCAGTCTGCTCAGCCTGGTTATTTTATTAAGACAAGTCATGTTATTTAACAATGAAGCAACGCAGAAGTCCATTACTGCATTATGCATATTCATTACAGAACACTACATTCTAGAGGAAATAAAAGGGGGAGAAAAAGATTTACTGGTGTTTTAGGCTGCAGAATACAAAGGAAATAAAACAAAACTGCTGAATTTGCTGTGAATCTAACCTGAGCAAAAGTTAAGAATTGTTATAATGGCATCACCATTACATGATGGAATAAAGCTCTCTAAATTTAAAAATCTAAATGGTTTCGTCAAAACTCGTCCTTAACCCCACACCTTCTTCCAGGTTTTGGAGATGGTCGTGGTGGCGGCAGTTGTTTCTCCCAAGGCTAAACTACTTCCCTTCACACACTGGTGACTCTTCTCAAGAGCAATAAACATGAACTGGCATATGCTTCCCAAGGGACTCTCCATCAAATTGATTTGTACTCAGCATTAGACAATGCTGCACAGAAGCGGCAGCAAAGTACAGGTTAAGCAAACCCTGACCATAAAACTTTCCCCCAACAACAGAGAAAAATACATTTTTTTTCGGCCAAAACGAGCGTTCTTTCCTTCCTGGGCTTATGCCTATCTCTTTATCACTTCTTTAAAACTCTAGAAAGTTCTGAAGATTCCAACCCTTCCCCAGTTTTCCTCCATGGATGCAAAATTAAATGTTAAGAATTTGATGATATTTATTTCACTCAGGCCTTAACATCTTTCACTGCTTACAAGCTGATGCAGTCACAGTCTCCTTTTTCAGCCACTGCAGGCACCATCTAATGCTCTAGGGGGCAGATGATCTAAAGCAAACGCCGGCGCTAGAGGCTGTTAGCACCACACTAGCGCCGGCATTTGCTATCTCCCTTATATAGGGAGTAGCCCCGCCCAGTGCATCCCAGGATGCACTGGGCAGGGCTGGACACCGCCACTTTGCGGCATTGAAGGAAGTGGAGAGAGGCAGGCTGCATCCCTCCTCCAGCTAAGGTAGGGGGGGCCGGGAGGGGGTTCGGGGTTCTTTTAACAGGGATTCGGCGGCAGACAACTCTGGGAGTTGGAGTGGGCTGGAGGTCCGCCAACCCCTGTTGCTCGCTGGGAGGGGGAGGGGAGTTGACCGGTGGCAGCCACCGGACCACCAGGGAGTCTTTTTCTGGGGGTTTGGGGGGGGGGGGGGCTGGAGACCCACCAAATCTCCAACCCTCCCTGAACCTGGGAGGGTGGGATCGTCGGGGGTGGGGGGGGGGGGGGACCGGAGGTCCACTGGACCTCCAGCCCCCGTTGCTCGGGGCAGGGGTAGTCAGGGCCTGGTGGTCCCATGGACCTCCAGCCCCTGTTTGACAGGTTTGGGATTTTGACAGCACAAACCTGTCAAACAAGTGCAGGAGGATTGTGCTGAGCGCATGCTCGGTACAATTCGCCCACACTTCTACCCCATGATCAGAGATAATTGCGCTGCTTAAATCTGCATGCATTATCTCTGATCATAGGTGTAATAGGGCCCTGCGCTGTTCCAGCGCTAGTTCAGAGCGCTGTTTGGAACAGCGCGGGGCTTTTGATCATGAGGGCTTAAGAATAAAAGACAATGGTGTGGTCACTTCTGAATTGTACCTGTGGACTTAAAAGCTACATTTGAAAAGGAATTCCTGAGATTTTCCTTTGAAATCTGAGCTGGTGGTACATGGTGGGTACAGTACCATTGAAGCAAGTGCAAATCTACAACAGAAAGGTAAACATGGGCTTTCAAAATTAATTCTCCATGCAAACTTACATTCCCTCACCTGTCCCTTATGTTGAGAAGACCCATGCTCTGATGGGCCGATAATCAATTTCCCGGTGCTGTTCCGAATAGCGCTGTAAAATTAGCGCCGGAATAGCATGGGAAAATAACTCCCCTATGTTCAAAACTAGAAGAACGCAAATTTATGTGCGCTATTGCTTCGATCATCAGGGTACTTCTGCAGGATGATTGTGCCTCCTGCAGAAATTGTTTGACAGGTCTGGGCTGTCAAATTAAAAAAAAAAAAAAGGCCTGGACCTGTCAAAACCCCGATACAATAGGGCTGGAGGTCCAGTGGATCTCCAGATCTCCCAACACCACCTGACACAAAGAAACTGGAGGTCCAGTGGACCTTCAGCCCTCCCCAACCTACCTCCAGAAGGCTCCCTAGCCACACCCTCCCTCCACCCCTAGCCTGGTGGTCTAGTACCCCCCCCCCCCCCCCCAGTCCCCTAATGCTCCCTCATACCTAGAAGGAGAAGGGAGTTCTTACTCCAAGCACCACCTCAAAATGGCAGCAACCTGCCCATCTTGGGATGCATTGGCGGGACTTCAGTACCATGTAAGGGAGTTTCTCCCTTATATGGTACTGAAGCCCTGCCAAGTGCATCCCAGGATGCACTGGGCAGGGCATCACCATTTTGAGGTGGTGCTTGGAGTAAGAACTTCTTCCTCCTGTTTCTAGGTACGAGGGGAGATTGGGGGACTTGCAGGAAGAGGGAATGCTTGCTCCCTCCTCCAACTTCCAAGAAAGAGGAAGGGTTTGGGGCAGCAACTCCTAATGTGGAACATTGCATCACGTAACTATGGTTTGGGTTCCTCTTTCCCATGTGCATAACTTTGCACTTGCTCACATTAAAAGTCATCTGCCATTTGAATACTCAGTCTCCCAGTCTCGCAAGGTCCTTTTGCATTTTTTCGCAATCCTCTTGCGATTTAACAACTTATAATTGTAACTTTTTTGTATTGTAAATAAATCTTTCTAAAGCTAAATATATGGTCTTTTCCTGTTCTTTGCACATGTTCTTAAACCTGGCAATGAAGGTTAATGTAATCCAATAAATATAGCATTTAATTCCTCTTATTCTTGCACTTGTGAATCTTATTACCTTAACAGGTAAATAGTGGAGAATTAATCAAAATATATCTTAAAACTTAGAAATACAGCGAATGCTCTGAGCAATCCCCCTGTTCTTAAATATCATATTAGAACTGCAACATTTTTATGGATATTAAGAACTGTGAATATTTCTTGTAACAGGAGTCTTTCATGAGGTACTATGTCAAATGCCTTTTGAAAATCCAGGTACACAATATCGACCAGCTCACCTTTATGCACATGCTTATTCACCCCTTCAAAGAAATGTTTTGGTGAGGCAAGATTTCCCTTGACTAAATCCATGTTGACTTTGTCTCATTAATGTATGCTTATGTATATGCTCTGTAATTTTGTTCTTTATAATAGTCTCACCGGTCAGCGACATCAGGCTCACCGGTCTATAATTTCGCAAATCACCTCTGGAACCCTTTTAAAAAATAAAAATTGGAGTTACATTGGCCACCCTCCAATCTTCCCGTACCATGCTTGATTTTAAAGATAAGTTACATATTACTAACAATAACAATAATTCCCTCCACTTGCAGATTTCATTAGCTAAATTTAAGGATGACCTTAAGAATTTTCTATTTAGGGAAATAGGACTTGATATACCGCCTTTCTGAGGTTTTTGCAACTACATTCAAAGCGGTTTACATATATTCAGGTACTTATTTTTGTACCAGGGGCAATGGAGGGTTAAGTGACTTGTCCAGAGTCACAAGGAGCTGCAGTGGGAATCGAACTCAGTTCCCCAGGATCAAAGTCCACTGCACTAGCCACTAGGCTACTCCTCCACAATGCTTTCTACTACAATTTTTCATTTCTCATCAGAAAGTCTCGTCTGGGATGAGTGCTGATCGCATCTGAAGAGCTCCTTGTGTTTTTCCCACCCGCTATCCTGATTTATAGTTCCACCCCTCTTACCCTACCATTTTTGTTGTCCTGTCCTTTTACTGTACTCCTAACTACCCTATGTTTTAGATTATAAGCCACCCTGAAGGCCCCCCCCCCCCCCTGTAGGGCGGGATAGTAAATTCTAAATAAACTTTAAAAGATAGAGTGCAAGAAATATTAGGATTATTTCCAAAGAATCTCCCTAGGCTGAAAACCTCCCTCCATTTAGTATGGCCACAGATACCATTTGTATGACTAGAATTCTCCTATCCAAATTTTCAAAGGGATAATTCCTCTAGCAGGAAAACGCCAACCCCCACCCACACATTTGTACCCTTGCCCTTCAGACAAAAACACACACACTCTTCTGGTGGTGTGCTGCTGTCTGCTGCTCATGTACTGACTGACTGCCCCTTCCCCCCAACCAGCTCTACCTGTCATCACAAAAGGTTCTTTCAGTTCCTGCCAGCTATTCTCCTCAGCCTGCAGCAGCCACCTCATTAACCCCCCATACCTCTTACACTCCTGCTCACTCCCAACAATCCCCTACTCCCTCAAAAAACATTCACTGGTTCTACTAGCTCTTTCCAAAGTTAGCCTTGTACCTCTTGCAGAGCTCAGTCCCTACTTGCTGCTTTTGTTTTGTGGAATGCAGTGGGATATTATAAAAATGCATTTAATATATTTCATTATTAATATTTATATGAGAGATATTGAATAATGTATACAGATGTGTCCTGGGAATAATGATGGCTAAGGAAAGTAGCGGTAAAAGAGTTGGAGCTGAATGACAGGAATCTGGTGGAGGGGAAATGTTTTTTTCTTATTCTGTATGAAGCTTATCAACTAACATGCTGTGCTTTGAATAAAGAATGAAAAAAAAAAGGTTTTGGATGTTACTGAATTCTATTATTCTGTCTCACTATATTTCCAGTTGGCACAGTATAAGTCATCAGAAGGACAAAATATAATAAAACCAATGGACTGCATTAGGGGTTTATAGCCCATTTAGTTATATTTAAACAAATGAGACTCCGGATCCAAGATGGCGTCAAGGAGGAGGATACACTTGTTTCAGAAGCAGTGTTTCCTCTGAAGTTTTGGTCTCGCTGGGCTCATGAGAGCAAGATGGGGGAAAGGAGAACTAAGATCCATGAGCTAAATCCCCCAGCTCCCTCGCTAGTACCTGCAGTGGGACAGACACTGTTGGATCAATACCACTTGCCTTCAGGTCCAATTTTGGCTTCATCTTCCCTCGTGGCAGTAGCGGAAGCTTCAGGCGGCAGTTCGAGTGGGGCAAAGCTGAGCCCTGTAGAATGCACGGTGTCCCCACAGCCAGGCAGTGATTATGTGCCCAAGTAGGGTCCTTCAGAATTGCTCTGACAGGAAGTTCAATTAGAACAAAGAGGGGAACATCTCCAGGCGACTACGATCCTGACCTTGGGAGCAGAACAACTGCTGCAGTTAGCAGCCAGAGTACTAGGCAGGAAACTGAGTACTCTGACCAGAGTCAAGGAACAGAATCTGCCTGAAATTATGAGTAGGGGAACGCAGAGACCTGTCGTGGTGACTCTTGAGGCACTATGGGATGCCATTGGCAATTTACAATCTTCCTGGTTGGATTTGGTTAGACAGAATACTACAGATACAGTTTCAATTTCTGAGGCAGTTTTGAATCTGGCTTAAATCACCGGCCAGCTGACAGCTGAGATGGAATCTATGAAATCTAAACTACAGGCTATGGAGAGTTTAGAGATAGCCTCCCTCAAAGAAAGAAATTTTATTAATAAGCGTTTGGAATACTTGGAGAATCAATCACGGCGAAACAATTTGAGGTTACTGAACTTTTCCTAAGTCTCCTCTTGTTTTTCCTTTAGACATGTTTAAAAAATATATGATTGATATTTTGAAGTTTTCTCCTGATATGTTACCTCCGATTACCAGAGCTCAATATAGTCCATAGTTTCTAATAGAATGGACAATCAAGCTCGTGGTGAGGATGAATTAAATTAGACTTCTTTTTTGGAGACTTCGCTGGAGGTGATAATGCAAACAACCACTATGGTGGTCACCTTTGCTCTTGTACCGGATAGAAATACTGTATTAAGACTTTCCTTTAGATATCTGGATGTGTTTATGGGGTCTAAAATACGTGTTTTTCCCAATTTAGCTATGGTAACAAAGATGAGGCACAAGGCGTTCCTATATAAAGACTAGGGTTCAATCCTTGGGCGCCAACTTTGTATTACATTTTCTTTGTGTACGTCTGATTGTACTTCAAGGTCAGCAGTTTCAATTCTTTGCCCTAAGCAACTAAATAACCTTTTACACTCTAAGGAAGATGCAAATGTAATTGTGTAACCCGTATGTTCGATACTTAGGGTGGGCTCAGAAGTATCATTGGTTTGCGTTTCTTTTGAATCTTGGTTTTTCTTTTTTTTTCCCCTTTTTTTCTTTACCTTGGATCCTATTTCTTAATTTGTGGATGGAAGAACTAACTTATTTCTAATACTTTGTATGATCATTTTTTTTCTTTTTCTAATTGTAATCTGATCTCAATAAGTATCTCCAATTTGGCGTTACTGAAATATCTCATGTGTAAAGTTTGAAAAATAAAAATAAACAAATGAGAGATCTGCATGAAAAAAATATTTTATTATTTTGACTTACGAAAACCACTTGTCCCTGAAACATTATTATTATTAGCACTTGTATAGCGCTACCAGACGCACGCAGCGCTGAACACCTGACACAAGGAGACAGTCCCTGCTGTGGAGGAGTGGCCTAGTGGTTAGTGTGGTGGACTTTGGTCCTGGGGAACTGGGTTCGATTCCCACTGCAGGCACAGGCAGCTCCTTGTGACTCTGGGCAAGTCACTTAACCCTCCATTGCCCCAGGTACAAATAAGTACCTGTACATAATATGTAAGCCGCATTGAACCTGCTATGAGTGGGAAAGCGCGGGGTACAAATGTAACAAAACAAACTTATGGGAGTGGAGGAGTGGCCTAGTGGTTAGGGTGGTGGACTCTGGTCCTGGGGAACTGGGTTTGATTCCCACTTCAAGCACAGGCAGCTCCTTGTGACTCTGGGCAAGTCACTTAACCCTCCATTGCCCCTTGTAAGCCACATTGAGCCTGCCATGAGTGGGAAAGCGCGGGGTACAAATGTAACCAAAAAAAAAAAAAAAGAGCTTACAATCTAAATAACACAGACAGACAAGACAGTTACGGATGAGGGAAGTACTGGGTGAGAAGGAAGGAGAAACAAGGGAGGGCAAATGAGGGCTAGGAGCCAAAAGCAGCATGCTCAAAACAAAATCCCTTTGTATAAAAGGGATGAGGTGAAGATGCAATTACACATGCCCCAATGAAAAAGAGAGTTTATAGTTTACTTCCAATCTTTAACACCAGGCTTCCCAAGGCAGATTACAACAATTAAGATGAACCCATCAGTAAACAGGATATCCTCACAAAAATGTGGCCATGTATTAGTGTATTATATAAAACAGTGTAAAAAAAATGAGCACAAAATACAGCCTTTATTAGTGCTGTTTCCACCAGTTACAATAATTTTTGAAGCTGTTTTATTGATATTCAGTTTTGATTTCATGAGCATCGACATATGGGAAGCTTTCAAATAAATTAAAAAGCAGTCAAATAAGTAAAAAAAAAAAAAACATCTTTTGTCCTCCACCTTTTAAGGCAATGCTTATCCAACTGGAACAACTTTTGACTTTTTACAGATGAACCACGCATAGGCAGTCCATTATTTCTAATACTCTTATTATTGTTTTCAATAGCGTTTGCTATTGTTTGAGAGAACCAGTGACTCTGCCTACTGCCAGCAAGCTCCGCATACTGCCTTCAATCCATATAATGGGCTAGATAGCCTCATACCATCTCCTGTTCTCAAATCTAACCTCCTTGGTGCTGCTATTGACACTGAAGGCAGACAGGGCAGGTTCACTCATATTGGAAGGAAACCTGAAGAGCAGCAAATAGAGTTCCATACTCTGGACATTTTCAGCCATCCCTTCAGGCTTCTGAACATTATTGCAAAAATGTAACAGTCCTGAAAATTCAGACGGTTAGCAACCTTAGACTCCGATCCTATGAACATCTGTCAGCTCATCCCATCTTCCCAACCCCTAAACATTTGCCTATGCTTTAATCCAGACCTGAAAGTGCCCTGCTCATATAAAAATCCAGGTCCTTTGGACTGTAGTTGGTTACTTCTGCTGCGGAACAGATGGTGTGAACAGTAGCTGTGTTGATGTAGAACTGCTGAATACTGAAAAGGTTCAGAACAGGGAAGACAACCTGAAGAGCAAGTGTGGAGTTTAAGTTGCCTCTGGGTTCAATGCAAAGATTTAATCTTTTAGCAAGGATGAAAGAGGATAGAATGAAGATGTATCTGCAGACTACTTCAGTACTTCATTGATAGGTTGAATGCTGAAAGACTCAGTAAGTCCTGTCCTCAGAAGCTTAGCTGAAATTGGGTGGCGGAGCAGGTGGGGGGAAGATGGGTTGGTGGTTGGGAGGCGAGGATAGGGGAGGGCAGACTTATACGGTCTGTACCAGAGCCGGTGATGGGAGGCGGGACTGGTGGTTGGGAGGCGGGAAATACTGCTGGGCAGACTTATATGGTCTGTGCCCTGAAAAGGACAGGTACAAATTCAAGGTAAGGTATACACATATGAGTTTGTCTTGGGCAGACTGGATGGACCATGCAGGTCTTTTTCTGCCGTCATCTACTATGTTACTATGTTACTACTACTCTGGTTACATATATCCAAAGTCAAGTAAAGAGCATTTTCTATAGTGTATTTTGGAGGAAAAATGTGTATACCATCACTCCAAACAGTGCCCACTAGGAAGGCAGAGGAGATGAATTAAGCAAGCAGAGGATGGAGACAGACAGATTGATCAGAGAGTAACTGAAGAAAATGAAAAACTGAATACAGGTGAAAATCCATAAGAGGCTGAAGATTCGTGATAAATGGTTTTGGCTCTCAATGGAAGAATGTAATATGTGGCATACCTCAAAGTTCAGTCCCAAGCCCATCATATTCAACTTGTATGCAAACAACAAAATTGGATGCACTGAACTAGGCAGTAAAATATGGATATGACCCTGATACAGGGTGTACAGTGGAATATGGGGTTAAGACTATGAACAAGACAAGTCCACTAACGCTCATTTCCTATTCATAGTAATGTAACAGAGAAAAACAAAGGTCAAGTTTTGGCCCATCCAGTCTGCCTGGGTATTCTTGTCAGTTACACTGTGGATATATACCAGCCTGATCTCTTGCAGCTTAATCGCAATTTAGCCAAATCAGCTTTCAGAGACGAGCATTTATTTGAAATGACATGAGAGATATCAACTACACTTTCCATGTCATTTTAAACCTGAAATGCCACGAAAACCCCAAATTAGTGAGGCAACCGCCTGAACAGGCTTCTCCCAAGGAAGACTGTCCCACTGAATCCCTGACACTGGAGTTGGCGAAACCGCCTGCCTGAACTCCCTACATCCTGATTCGGTGCAATCCGGAGCTGCGCAGAGGCCACAATGCCCTGCCACTAGCAAACTGCACAGCATGAGACTTTGCTGCCAAGAAAGAAAAAAAAACACTTTCTGAGAAGTTCAGAGAGAAGAGGACATTTCTCTGGTAAGTGAACACTATTTTGCTTTGTGCTTTGGGAACTTAAAGATTGGGGTTTAAAGGAGGAATTGTAGGTTAGTGATAGGCAAAATAAAAATATAAAAATCAAATTTTATCAACTAATCTCCATAGTCTTTTCCACTTAGTTTTAAAAACTTTGTACCACAGCATTAACAGATAGAATCTAGCAGGCACTGCAGGATCTAGTTTAGTATTAAGGGGGAATAAAAAATGCTTCCCGTTCCACGCGCAGGGCCCAAGAGACAGGCAGAGCTCCGGAGTCTCAATGCGTGGATGAGACGATGGTGCAGGCAGGAGGGGTTTAGATTTATTAGGAACTGGGCAACATTTTGGGGAAGGGGGAGCCTATTCCGAAAGGATGGGCTCCACCTTAACCAGGGTGGGACCAGGCTGCTGGCATCAGCATTTAAAAAGGAGATAGAGCAGCTTTTAAAGTAGAAACAGGGGGAAGGCCGACAGTCGCTCAAAAGCGCATGGTTCGGGATAAGGTATCTTTCAAAGATATCACCAAAACAGAGAAGCTAGGGTATCCTGATAGTGAGGTTGCAAAAGAGACCGTAGTAGATCAGGAGGGGCATAATCGAACAGAAACGCCTATCTCCATGGGCGTTTATCTCCGAGAATGGGTCCGTGAAGGGGCGGACCGAATCGTATTTTCGAAAAAACATGGACGTTTATCTTTTTTTGAGCTGGGCGTTTTGTTTTTCAGCGATAATGGAAACCGAAAACGCCCAGCTCAAAAACGAATAACTCCAAGACATTTATTCGTGGGAGGGGCCAGGATTCGTACTGCACCGGTCCACCTCACATGCCAGGACACCAACCGGGCACCCTAGGGGGCACTTTTACAAAAAAAAAAAAAAAGGTAAAACAGCTCCCAGGTGCATAGCACCCTTCCCTTGGGTGTTGAGCTCCCAAAATCCCCCTCAAAACCCACTGCCCACAAGTCTACACCATTACTATAGCCCTAAGGGGTGAAGGGGGGCACCTACACGTGGGTACAGTGGGTTTGGGGGGCGGTTTGGAGGGCTCCCATTTACCAGCACAAGTGTAACAGGTGGGGGGGGGGGGGGATGAGCCTGGGTCCACCTGCCTGAAGTCCACTGCTCCAGTGACCTGCATACCGCTGCCAGGGAGGTGGGTATGACATTTGAGGGTGAAAATAAAAAGTTGTGAAACGGCATATTTTGTGGTGGGAGGGGGTTCGTGACCACTGGGGGAGTCAGGGGAGGTCATCCCCGATTCCCTCCAGTGGTCATCTAGGGCACTTTTTGGGGCCTTATTCGTGGAAAAACAGGGTCCAGGAAAAGTGCCCTAAATTCTCGCTAAAAACGCATATTTTTTTTCCATTATCGGCGAAAAGCGCCCATCTCTGATCGGCAGATAACCACGCCCCAGTTCCGCCTTCATCGCGCCTTCGACACGCCCCCATCAATGTTGTCCGCATCCGCGACGGAGTGCAGTTGAAAACGTCCAAATTCGGCTTTTGATTATACCGCTTTATTCGTTTTTGGGAGATAAACGTCTATCTCCCGATTTGGGTCACAATATAGGCGTTTTTCTCTTTCGATTATAAGCAGGCAGGTGTCCTTAAATAACAATAAAATCAGACAAAAGATTGCAAATTAATAATGTCAAGTATTAAGCATGATGTAAATAGGAACATAAGTACATAAGTAGTGCCATACTGGGAAAGACCAAAGGTCCATCTAGCCCAGCATCCTGTCACCGACAGTGGCCAATCCAGGTCAAGGGCACCTGGCACGCTCCCCAAACGTAAAAACATTCCAGACAAGTTATACCTAAAAATGCGAAATTTTTCCAAGTCCATTTAATAGCGGTCTATGGACTTGTCCTTTAGGAATCTATCTAACCCCTTTTTAAACTCAGTCAAGCTAACCGCCCGTACCACGTTCTCCGGCAATGAATTCCAGAGTCTAATTACACGTTGGGTGAAGAAAAATTTTCTCCGATTCGTTTTAAATTTACCACACTGTAGCTTCAACTCATGCCCTCTAGTCCTAGTATTTTTGGATAGCGTGAACAGTCGCTTCACATCCACCCGATCCATTCCACTCATTATTTTATACACTTCTATCATATCTCCCCTCAGCCGTCTCTTCTCCAAGCTGAAAAGCCCTAGCCTTCTCAGCCTCTCTTCATAGGAAAGTCGTCCCATCCCCACTATCATTTTCGTCGCCCTTCGCTGTACCTTTTCCAATTCTACTATATCTTTTTTGAGATACGGAGACCAGTACTGAACACAATACTCCAGGTGCGGTCGCACCATGGAGCGATACAACGGCATTATAACATCCGCACACCTGGACTCCATACCCTTCCTAATAACACCCAACATTCTATTTGCTTTCCTAGCCGCAGCAGCACACTGAGCAGAAGGTTTCAGCGTATCATCGACGACGACACCCAGATCCCTTTCTTGATCCGTAACTCCTAACGCGGAACCTTGCAAGACGTAGCTATAATTCGGGTTCCTCTTACCCACATGCATCACTTTGCACTTGTCAACATTGAACTTCATCTGCCACTTGCACGCCCATTCTCCCAGTCTCGCAAGGTCCTCCTGTAATCGTTCACATTCCTCCTGCGACTTGACGACCCTGAATAATTTTGTGTCATCGGCGAATTTAATTACCTCACTAGTTATTCCCATCTCTAGGTCATTTATAAATACATTAAAAAGCAACGGACCCAGCACAGACCCCTGCGGGACCCCACTAACTACCCTCCTCCACTGAGAATACTGGCCACGCAATCCTACTCTCTGCTTCCTATCTTTCAACCAGTTCTTAATCCATAATAATACCCTACCTCCGATTCCATGACTCTGCAATTTCTTCAGGAGTCTTTCGTGCGGCACTTTGTCAAACGCCTTCTGAAAATCCAGATATACAATATCAACCGGCTCCCCATTGTCCACATGTTTGCTTACCCCCTCAAAAAAATGCATTAGATTGGTGAGGCAAGACTTCCCTTCACTAAATCCGTGCTGACTTTGTCTCATCAGTCCATGTTTTTGTATATGCTCTGCAATTTTATTCTTAATAATAGCCTCCACCATCTTGCCCGGCACCGACGTCAGACTCACCGGTCTATAATTTCCCGGATCTCCTCTGGAACCCTTCTTAAAAATCGGAGTAACATTGGCTACCCTCCAGTCTTCCGGTACTACACTCGATTTTAGGGACAGATTGCATATTTCTAACAGTAGCTCCGCAAGTTCATTTTTTAGTTCTATTAATACTCTGGGATGAATACCATCAGGTCCCGGTGATTTACTACTCTTCAGCCTGCTGAACTGACCCATTACATCCTCCAAGGTTACAGAGAATTTGTTTAGTTTCTCCGACTCCCCCGCTTCAAATATTCTTTCCGGCACCGGTGTCCCCCCCAAATCCTCCTCGGTGAAGACCGAAGCAAAGAATTCATTTAATTTCTCCGCTACGGCTTTGTCCTCCTTGATCGCCCCTTTAACACCATTTTCGTCCAGCGGCCCAACCGACTCTTTGGCCGGTTTCCTGCTTTTAATGTATCTAAAAAATTTTTACTATGTATTTTTGCTTCCAACGCTAATTTCTTCTCAAAGTCCTTTTTTGCCCTCCTTATCTCCGCTTTGCATTTGGCTTGGCATTCCTTATGATCTATCCTGTTACTTTCAGTTGGTTCTCTTCTCCACTTTCTGAAGGATTGTTTTTTGGCTCTAATGATTTCCTTATCTTACTGTTTAGCCACGCCGGCTGACGTTTAGTCTTTTTTCCCTTTTTCTAATACGTGGAATATATTGTCCTGAACCTCCAGGATGGTGTTTTTAAACAGCATCCACGCCTGATGCAAGTTTTTTACTCTGCGAGCTGCTCCTTTCAGTCTTTTTTTCACCATTTTCTCATTTTGTCGTAATCACCTTTTCTATAGTTAAACGCTAGCGTACTTGATTTCCTAGTTTCACTTTCTTCAATGCCAATATCAAAACCGATCATATTATGATCACTGTTATCAAGCGGCCCTCGTATCGTTACCCCCTGCACTAGATCATGAGCACCACTAAGGACTAAGTCTAGTATTTTTCCTTCTCTTGTCGGCTCCTGAACTAGCTGTTCCATGAAGCTGACCTTGATTTCATCAAGAAATCTTATGTCCCTTGCGTGTACAGATGTTACATTAACCCAGTCTATATGCGGGTAATTGAAATCCCCCATTATTATTGTGTTGCCCAGTTTGTTTGCGTCCCTGATTTCCTTTAACATTTCCGCATCCGTCTGTTCGTCCTGGCCAGGCGGACGGTAGTACACTCCTATCACTATCCTTTTCCCCTTTGCACATGGAATTTCAATCCACAGTGATTCCAAGGAGTGTTTTGTTTCCTGCAGAATTTTCAATCTATTTGATTCAAGGCTCTCGTTAATATACAATGCTACCCCTCCACCAATCCGATTCACCCTATCACTACGATATATTTGTACCCCGGTATGACAGTGTCCCACTGGTTATCCTCCTTCCACCAGGTCTCAGAGATGCCTATTATATCTAATTTTTCATTTAGTGCAATATATTCCAACTCCCCCATCTTATTTCTTAGGCTCCTGGCATTCGCATATAGACATTTCAACTATGTTTGTTGTTCCTAAGTACATCATGCTTAGTACTTGACAGTATTAATTGGCAATCTTTTGTCTGATTTTTATTGTTATTTAAAGATACCCGATCTACTACATCTCTTTTGCAACCTCACTATCAGGATACTCTATCTTCCCTGTTATGGTGATATCTTTGAAAGATACCTTATCCCGAACCATGCTCTTTTGAGCGACTGTCGGCCTTCCCCCCATTTCTAGTTTAAAAGCTGCTCTATCTCCTTCTTAAACGCCGATGCCAGCAGCCTGGTCCCACTCTGGTTAAGATGGAGCCCATCCTTTCGGAATAGGCTCCCCTTCCCCAGAATGTTGCCCAGTTCCTAACAAATCTAAAGCCCTCCTCCCTGCACCATCGTCTCATCCACGCATTGAGACTCTGGAGCTCTGCCTGTCTCTTGGGCCCTGCGCGTGGCACAGGTAGCATTCAGAAAATGCTACCCTGGAGGATCTGGATTTCAGCTTTCTACCTAAGAGCCTAAATTTTGCTTCCAGAACCTCTCTCCCACATTTTCCTATGTCATTAGTACCCACATGTACCAAGACAGCCGTCTCCTCCCCAGCACTATATAAAATCCTATCTAGGTGACGCGTGAGGTCCGCCACCTTCGCACCAGGCAGGCAAGTCACCAGGCGATCCTCACGTCCACCAGCCACCCAGCTATCTATATGCCTAATGATCGAATCACCAAGTACAACAGCTGTCCTAACCTTTCCCTCCCGGGCAACATTTGGAGATATATCCTCGGTGCGAAAGGATAATACATCCCCTGGTGGGCGGGTCCTGGCTACAGGAGTACTTCCTACTTCACCAGGGTGATGCTCTCCTTCTAGGAGACCTCCCTCCTCCAAGGTAGCACAGGGGCTACCTGACTGGAGGTGGGACTTCTCTACAACATCCCTGTAGGTCTCCTCTATGTACCTCTCTGTCTCCCTCAACAACAACAAACATAGTATGAAATGTCTATATGTGAATGCCAGGAGTCTAAGAAATAAGGTGGGAAAGTTAGAATATATTGCACCAAATGAAAAATTAGATATAACAGGCATCTCTGAGACCTGGTGGAAGGAGGATAACCAGTGGGACACTGCCATAACATGGTACAAATTATATCGTAGTGATAGGGTGGATCGAATTGGTGGAGGGGCAGCATTGTATATTAACAAGAGCCTTGAAACAAATAGATTGAAAATTCTGCAGGAAACAAAACACTTCTTGGATTCACTATGGATTGAAATTCCATGTGTAAAGGGGAAAAGGATAGTGATAGGAGTGTACTACCCTCCACCTGGCCAGGTTGAACAAACGGATGCAGAAATGTTAAAGGAAATTAGGGACGCAAACAAACTGGGCAACGCAATAATAATGGGTGATTTCAATTACCCCGATATTGACTGGGTAAGAATAAAACCATTTTCCCCCCCGAGAGGTCTTTCGCAACCTCATACAGTCCGTCGTATTATGCCATCTGGATTACTGTAACGGAGTGTATGCTGGATGTAAACAGCAATTAATTAAGAGACTGCAGACGGCCCAAAATACAGCGGCCAGATTGGTTTGTGGAAAACCCAAGTTTGAGAGTGCCACGCCCCTCCGAAAGGCACTACATTGGCTCCCTGTCAAACATCGTATCACCTTTAAACTCTGCTCTCTAATTCACCAAATCCTATACGGTGAAGTTCCTGGCTATATGATTGATCTCATCAACCTACTGCTTCGGAATACGTTTCGACTCTCCCGTTCATATCTTACCCTTCATTATCCAAACTGCAATGGCATCAAGTACAAATCTACGTATGCTACCTCTTTCTCTTTCATTAGCACTCAGCTTTGGAATTCTTTGCCGAGGACCATAAAAACCATCACAGATCATCTAACTTTCCGGAAATCTCTGAAGACCATGTTGTTCATAAGTGCTTATCCCACGGCCTCTTCCAGTGTCTCCACTGCTGGAAGCGCATCGATCTAGAGACATTTGGACAAATCCCCCTTCCCTCAAAGTTTCCCTTCACCTTCTGTCCATTCCTACTCTCCCCTATTATCCCTTGTAGGTCTCCTGCTGTATTAGCTTCGTTTTACTGCATTGGCGTCTGCCTCTGCGGTGCATTGTAAGCCACATTGAGCCTGACACTGTTGGGAAACTGTGGGGTACAAATGAGATAATAAATAACATCGGGGCACGCTAGGGAGGTAAAATTCCTTGATGAAATCAAGGACAGCTTTATGGTGCAGCTGGTACAGGAGCCGACAAGAAAAGGAAAAATTCTAGACCTAGTCCTTAGTGGAGCACACGATCTGGTGCGGGAGGTAATGGTGCTGGGGCCGCTTGATAACAGTGATCATAATATGATTGGATTTGATATTAGCTTTGAAGTAAGTATACGTAGGAAATCAAATACGACAGCGTTTAACTTTAAAAAAGGAGACTATGATAAAATGAGAAAAATGGTGAAAAAAAACTTAGAGGAGCGGCTGAGAGGGTCAAAAATTTACATCCTGGAAGCCCAGGCCAAATATATTCAGCGTATTAAAAAAGGAGAACAGAAGACCAAATGACAGTCAGCGTGGTTAAAAAGTGAGGTGAAGGAAGCTATTAGAGCTAAATGAAAATCCTTCAGAAAATGGAAGGAACTGACTGAAAATAACAACAAGGAATGTCAAGTCAAATGCAAAGCGCTGATAAGGAAGGCTAAGACGGACTTCGAAAAAAAAGATTGCACTGGAGGCAAAAACACATAGTAAAATATTTTTTAGGTATATTAAAAGCAGGAAGCCGGCAAAAGAATCGGTTGCACCACTAGATGACCGAGAAGTAAACGGGGCGATCAGGGAAGACAAAGCCGTATCAGAGAGATTAAATGGATTCTTTGCTTCAGTCTTCACCGAGGAAGATTTGGGTGGGATACCGGTGCCGGAAATGGTATTCGAAGCTGACAAGTCGGAGAAACTTAATGAATTCTCTGTAAACCTAGAGGATGTAATGGGGCAATTCTACAAACTGAAGAGTAGCAAATCTCCTGGACCAGATGGGTATTCATCCCAGAGTACTGACAGAACTGAAAAATGAGTTTGCGGAGCTATTGTTAGTAATATGTAATTTATCCTTAAAATCAAGCGTGGTACCGGAAGATTGGAGGGTGGCCTATGTAACGCAGATTTTCAAAAAAGGTTCCAGAGGAGATCGGGAAATTATAGAACAGCGAGTCTGACGTCGGTGTCGGGCAAAACGGTAGAGACTATTATTAAGAACAAAATTACAGATTCAAAAGCATGGATTATTGAGACAAAGTCAACATGGATTTAGTGAAGGGAAATCTTGACTCACCAATCTACTACATTTCTTTGAAGGGGTGAACAAGCATGTGGATAAAGGTGAGCCGGTTGATATTGTGTATCTGGATTTTCAGAAGGCGTTTGACAAACTATTTCATGAAAGACTCCAGAGGAAATTGGAGAGTCATGGGATAGGAGGTAGTGTTCTATTGTGGATTAAAAACTGCTTAAAAGATAGAAAACCAAGAGTAGGGTTAAATGGTCAGTATTCTCAATGGAGAAGGGTAGTTAGTGGGGTTCCCCAGGGGTTTATGCTGGGACCGCCACTTTTTAACATATTTATAAATGACCTAGAGATGGGAGTAACTAGTGAGGTAATTAAATTCGCTGATGACACAAAGTTGTTCAAAGTCGTTAAATCGTGGGAGGATTGTGAAAAATTACAAGAGGACCTTACAAGACTGGGAGACTGGGCGTCTAAATGGCAGATGACGTTGAATGTGATCAAGTGCAAAGTGATGCATGTGGGAAAGTGGAACCCGAATTATAGCTACGTCATGCACGGTTCCACGTTAGGAGTCACAGACCAAGAAAGGGATCTAGGTGGTGTTGTCGTTGATGATACGTTGAAACCTTCTGCTGAGTGTGCTGCTGCGGCTAAGAAAGCAAATAGAATGTTAGGTATTATTAGGAAAGAAATGGAAAACTAAAATGAGGATGTTATAATGCCTTTGTATCGCTCCATGGTGCGACTGCACCTCGAATATTGTGTTCAATTCTGGTCGCTGCATCTCAAAAAAGATATAGTGGAATTAGAAAAGGTACAGAGAAGGGTGACAAAAATGATAAAGGGGATGGGAAGACTTCCCTTTGAGGAAAGGCTAAAGCGGCTAGGGCTCTTCAGCTTGGAGAAAAGGCGTCTGAGGGGAGAAATGACAGAGGTCTATAAAATAATGAGTGGAGTTGAACGGGTGTATGTGAAGCGTCTGTTTACACTTTCCAAAAATACTAGGACTAGGGGGCATGCGAAGAAGCTACAATGTAGTAAATTTAAAATGACCGCCGAAGGGAAAAAAGAAAAAAAACAAAATCTGCTACTCCGTTTCTTTTTTTTTTTTTCTTACATGCGGCTTCCCCGCCAGAAAGAAGTAGCAAGGCAGACCCCACAGCACTCCAAACTGCCAGTCTGACCGAAAATAGAGCCAGACAGCTGAGGCTCACAAACCAAAAGTACCCGCAGCAGGGTCCAAGTGGCGGACAATCCGGGTTTAACACTCCCAGGGCGAAAAAGACCACTGCAGGCCTCAACCCCTATTCAGTAGGCAGACAAGAGGGAAGGAAAACCCGAAGCTACCTCTGGTGGTGTTTATTTTTTACTTTATTTTTTTTTAAATAAAAAGCGTTTTCTCTTACCCAATAGCCCCAGAAAGAAAACTGAAGACAAAAAAATAAATCTCAGGGCCCACAAGTAACCAACTACACAGGCTTTCCACTAATCCATCTGCTGAGACTGAGAATAGACAGATTTCCTGAGGACTCCACAGCCCACTTATAGGCTCACTTGAAGTTCCGTTTATTCTCTGTCTCCATCTGCTGGTCGGAGTAAATAACCCATCTGTGCCGGTCTATAGGGATGCTATGGAATGCCAAGAAAACCCCAAATTTTATTTTCTGCCCATGTCGTTAATGAGCACTACTGCTCAATAATGGACACTTTTGAAGAATGATGCACACTACTGGGCAACAGGTGGCACTATGTGAGAAAAGAACACACTACTAAAGACATGCTCTCCCCCCAATTCGTCAAAAAAAATCCTAAGTGAAATTATAAAATTTCATAAACACAGAAAACTTTAAATAAAACAAACATTTTACTGATTCTTCACTGGTTTTCTGCCACCCTAGATTGATAGTCACACAAGATCACATATTTTACTCAGCATCATATCCTCCACATGTAATCCAATACCTATCCCTTTTCCCCTAGCTATGTCTAATTACCAGCCCTGCAGCAATCCCAACAGATACCAAAATGAACGCTTGCCCTAAGACGGAGGTTTCCAAAGTGCAGACAGTCCCTCTGCTACCTTTGTTCCAGCACACCACTAATCACATGACCATTGCTGCCCTGGCAACACCAAGAAAGGTCAAAAATGCCCACCTCAGAAGACACACTGAGACATGCATGGCAAAGCTAGAGTCATACAATGGAGGCAGTGCATGCAAATAGATCTCATGTATATTCATTGGAGAAATCCTGAAAACCTGAATGGATTGCGACCCTAGAGGGCCGAGGTTGGACAACCCAATATGTATCTACTTTGGCTGTTGCAATGATGGTCCTGGATCAGGGACCACGCACAATGGTTCCTTCAAGAAGCTCACAACACGGACCCCAAA
Source organism: Microcaecilia unicolor (assembly GCF_901765095.1). Classification (NCBI taxonomy): domain Eukaryota; kingdom Metazoa; phylum Chordata; class Amphibia; order Gymnophiona; family Siphonopidae; genus Microcaecilia; species Microcaecilia unicolor. Next base: position 148,175,505 of record NC_044034.1, read on the forward strand.
TCTGGTGTCACTCTAAAGTACTGACTCTGTATCATAACATATCCAGTCAACTCAAGAAGTGGAATCTCAACTTGGCAATCAAAGTGGCCTAGTGGTTAGGGTGGTGGACTCTGGTCCTGGGGAACTGAGTTCGATTCCCATTTCAGGCACAGGCAGCTCCTTGTGACTCTGGGCAAGTCACTTAACCCTCTATTGCCCCAGGTACAAATAAGTACCTGTATATGTAAGCCGCATTGAGCCTGCCATGAGTGGGAAAGCGCGGGGTACAAATGTAACAAAAAAAAAATCAGGGATGAAATCCGGTGTAACTCTGAAGTACTGACTCTGTACCATAACACATCCAGCCAACTCAGGAAGTGGAATCTCAACTCAGCAATCAAATCAGGGACGTTCCTCATAGGAATACACAATATCTACCATCTGCACCACCGGTCAGTCCCAAATGGTCATCTTAAGACAAAATACATTTTGAAGCTCTTACCAATTTCACACACGTTGTGTATACAGCCATTATCGAAGCCTATATTTATCATATATGAACACTACTTTTTGAATGAAACAATAAGCAACCTGATACTCTTCACTGTAACTGTTTGCAATCTACATGATCAGCATCAAGAAATATTGTATTATGATTTTTAGTAATTAATTCAATTCATGGAAAAGCTATGCAAAAATGTGTACAAGTGAAATTGGTCCATTTATTCATTTTTAAAAGAGAAAGAACAATTCTTTATTTATTAGGATTTATTTACCACCTTTTTGAAAGAATTCACTCAAGGCAGTATACAGTAAGAATAAATCAAATAAACAGATAATTACAGTAGCAAAAATATTCAAACAACAATACAAAGTACAACATAGTATACTACTTACAATGTCAACATAGTGAACAATAGAACATTTTAATAGACAGCGGGTATAAGCAAAGATAGGTAAGTGAGTAAGAGGAGTTAGAAAATAAGGTCACTAAAGAAAGTTGCACATGAGGTCAGAGAGGTGATTAAATGTTATCTCAGCTAGGGTAGGAGTGGATAAACATGTCCTGCTACAGTATGTGCAGCCCATGCCACTCCCTGTGTATGTGAGTCAGACTAACAAGTTAGTTACTTGTTCCATTAAAGGCCTGGTTGAAGAGCCAAGTTGATAACTGAACCTATTATCATGCAATGTGTGTGCAAGCTCATATAAGTATGTAACATCCATTACAGATTTTCTACCAAATTTCACAGCAATACTCACAGTGCTTTAACATTTTGAAACACCCCAATCCACAATGCAACTACCACCTGCTCAATAAGCTATTAGTAAGAATATTATGCAGGCAACCATAATAACAATCTATGACGACTAAGTTTGGAGCACATCTTGTTTGAGTTGTAGCTACAAACATATTCTTTTCTTGCAAATTAGTTTCTTGAGCTGATTGGCTTTGGAGGGTCAAATTCAGGTTGTTCTGCAACAAAAGTGCTTGCCAGTTCCGCTACATCTATGGCAAGTCTGAATTAATAGTGATCATGGGACAGAATACAGTCAGGGCCGCCGAGGGGGGGGGGGGGGGGGGGGGGGGAGCTGGGGGTCAAAATTCCCCAGGACCGGCTTCCAAGGGGGGCCCAGCGCCAGCATCTCTCTCTCTCCTGCCGGGACCTGGGTGATCACATCCAGACAGGAACAGGAGAGAGAAAACTCTTGTGCCGGGCCCCCCTTGGAAGTTGGGGAGGAGCAGACACAGCAGGACTTTAGGCCACCGCCACTGGTTTGGCTGGCGGGGGTCCCCCTCAGGCCCCGCAAGCAGAAGAGGTCTTCCTCCAGCGCTGCTCTTCACTCTGCCGCATTGCCTGCCAAGCAGCTGCTTTCCCCCTTAGGCTGCGCATGCTCGTTTTTGAAACCGAGTGTGTGCAACACAAGAGAAAAAGCAGCTGCAGGGGCAGGCAATGTGACAAAGTGAAGAGCAGCACTGGAGGAAGACTTCTTCTGCTTGTGGGGCCTGAGGGGGACCCCCGCCAGACAAACCAGTGGCGGTGGCCTAAAGTCCTGCTGCAGACATCTTCTGCTGGCGGGGCCTAGGGATCCCTGCCAGCCAAGGTATTTGGAGTTGCGGCGATCCTGTGGGGGGGGGGGGGGGGCGGCCCTGCCCCGGCTCAGTCTCTCAGCGGCCCTGAATTCAGATACCAGAGGTCCTCGCTGGATAAGGGAGCTTAACACAGCTATGATGGAAAACTTGACTTGGCAACAGACATGATCTACTTTTACAAATATTTACGAAGAACTTATTTACATTTTCAAAAGGTTGCATGAAGTCAAGATAATTAACATTTTTATTTAAAGAGCTATTTACCAGCAGTGAGCAATAGAACAGGATTGAAGAAAAAGACCAATGGCCCATCCAGCCTGCTCATCCACACCAACAGCTCAGCTCCACAAGCCACTGTTCTCCTTCAGAGCTCTTCGGTGCTTGTTCTAGGGCTTCCTTGAATTCAGATACTCATCAACGAAAATGGAGATCACGGCCACCGGGGAAGGGAGCAGTATGCAACACTTCTGGCCCAGCCTAATACAATGATGACCACCATGGCTAGAGAGAAGGAAGCAGGATTCACCATTTCTGGGCTGGGATGGTAGCAACTGTGTTTGCTGCATAAGATGTAGCTCCAACCTTGGCCTAGCGCCATCAGCCTGCAGCCATCATGAAGGGAACAATACTCAATATGTATTGTCAGAGCTGGTGATGGGAGACCAGTGGGGTGGAAGTAGTGAAGGGATATAGCTGTGGTGAATTTGTTTTTTTATTTTCAGATGTGTTTAGGATAGGGTGGACTTCCTGTCTACACCAGTGACCCTATGATGCCAGCAAGGGGGAGGGGGACGTGCTTGCAAACCCAGCTGGGGTTCTGACACACAGTTAGGAAATTACTCAACAGGGTAAATTCAATACAGGTTCTTAAAAATTAGGCACAAAATACTGGCCGCTAAGCTAGTATTCTATGACACGCCAATTCCATTAGAGAACAGTAGCATAATTCCAAAATTACATGCCAAGATTTATGGGTGACCACTTTTACCACGTCTAGAGCTGGCATAAATGGTGGCACCTAAATACAACTATTTTTATAAAGTGTGGGCAAGAACATTTATAACACCCCCGACACACCCATCCCCCTCCTACGTTAACAATGCATTTGTGCAGTGTTTATAGAATAGGGGCACAAGTCTGGCACGCACACAATGGCAAATTAGTGTCAATTATTGGTATTCAACCCCAATTTGATGCCAATTAGTAAATTAGACTATGGGGGAGATTGCATATATGGCACCTAAAAAAAAGTCTGCGTGGAAAACATTTCTAAGCGTATTCTATAAGGTGCACCTAGATTTAGGTGAGATATATAGAATACACTTAATTGATATCTCAGCTCCTAAAAGTATGCACATCCATTTACACCAATGTGTTACAGAATACACTTAGCAAGTTCTGCACATAAATTCTAATTATTGCCAAGTAATGCTCATGATTGCTGTTAAAAACACTGATTACCTTGAAAAGCCAATTAAGTTACGCACAAAGTTATAAAATACACTTGGATTTCGGCGCACTATACAGAATTTGGGGGTATGCGAGTAACTGCACCCAATTGTGCACCTAACTTCAAAAGCCATTTATAGAATTTAAGGGATTCTGTGTGGAAATTCTGAAAAAAATGCAACGTCTATGGGGCAACGGTCTGGGAAATTAGCCAAGTACATCCCATCCACTGTAAACCAACCCTTTTATGACTGTGACCTCAGAAATAGTAAAACAAAAAGGGTTTCCTGAATTTAGAGGTTTTGTTCTTTGTGCTATGCAGCAGAAGCCAGGAGGAACAAGAACTTGCAGTGTGTACACAGACATACACGCTGTAATGCTCAATACACGTAACATGGTTTATTACCCACTGGCTGCACCGTTAAGCAGTCCGATATGATGGATGAACAGTCAGTCGCTAGTGGAAGCAGAACCTCAATCTCAAAGGCAGAAGAAATTTTTCTTAGGCAATGTCAATAATCCTTACATGATAAACTGCAAAATACTCAGAGCTGTATTTATTTAACACCGTTCATTGGAAATAAAAAATAAAACCTTTCGGACAATATGCTGTACTTTAAGAATGTGTTCTGCTAATGGATGTCTGGAGTGTAGTAAAAAAAAAATTAATCAATTTTTGTAAAAGCTTGAGGCCGACAGAATATTCTGCTTTTATTCACATTATGCAGTTCTTCAAGAGGCTCTTCAGTACCAGCTCAGTAAACGAGGAAGATGAGCAACAGGGCCCAACTGATCCGCCCAATGAGGTGGTTAGCATTGAAACCACTGCTTCATGCAAGTCACCCCCCCCCCCCCCCCCCCGTCTCTCTGCAGGCTAACCCCCCACACCTTAATTAGTAAGGATTCTGGCACACTGGCCCAGTTCAAACATACTTAAGTATGAAAATATTATATTTTCTCTGCTATGGTGAAGGGATGCATGTGTATGTGTATTCCCTGCTCCTACTTCACCCAAATTCTGTTCCCAGGAATGTCTAACTAAAAACAAACATGGATGAACAGAAATATCTGTGTTGGTACAATCTTCAGGGTTCTCTTTTTTTGTTTTGTTAAATACTCAGTCAGGGACATCGGCACAACTTAGAACAACCAATGATTCACTTCTCCCTGCCAATTTGCATCACGTTCAGTACAATGAAAACAAGCCTGGTCAGAAAGCCTTGGGACTGATTAAAGTATATCCCACTACTGTTCAGCACCACAACATGGGCAGCTCCTGTGACAGACAACTCTATAAGACTTAGGGCTCGATGCACAAAAGCTCCCAGAAACAACCACTCACTATTTCCACCTCGGTAAAAATTATCAAGGTGGAAATAGCAAACGATTCTCAAAAGAAATTGCATGCAAATGAATTGCACAGACTTTTGGCATGCAGCTTGATAGGGAAAAATCCAGGGCATGCACATAGCAGTCAATCGGTAAACACAGCTGCTATGCGCATGCCCAGAACAGTTTCACTACACTTGGCTTTCATACATGCAACACATTTATGTGCATGTATGAAAGCCATATGTAGATAACCACCTCTGAACTGAAATGTAAAGCTCCCTGGAAAACAGATCTTACCTTCACAGCTGAAGAGGACCATTACAGCATGCACCATTTTTATTTCACTAGGACTGGAACGGACCAAGAGCTTCTTTAAAAGGGTTCACAAATATGAATACTGGAGGCACTTACCAATGCGGAAGTAATTTTGCCCAACATTGCAGCCAAACCACCAACTTCAAACAACTACAGCTCTGCCAACAGCAGAAATCATGGGGCGAGTTGACCCTGAAGAGGGTGGCTGGACTTGCTGCCCAAGGCCTGGTTGGCAGTTGGGTTACCCTGACCACTCATACTGCAGTTACTAGGACCCTGAAGCCAGCTGTCACACAGCACGTCCCAATGTCTGGCCTAGCTGAGCCACCTCAAGCTTCAGTTTCCATGCCTCTTATACACCTCCCACTGCTCCGCTGGCTGTGTAGGGTATTCCTGCAGAGTCTTTGACGATGCTGCCAGCTGGCATGGCTGTTCCTGCGTGGGTCGTAAGGGGCCTGATCTTCCTCCCTACCCCATTCCCCACACAAAAAAACTCTCATGGCCAATAACTCCAGGGACACTTCAGAAAGCAACTACCGACAGCTCCTGACCTCCCATTAAAATTCCCTCAAACAAGGTAGGCGTTCCTTTCTCTGCATTGGTTGGAAACAGCTGTGCATCCCTCGGAATTCACATTTGAAACCTAAACAACTCATAATATATTGATTCCCATTGGCTGCCACCGCAGATGGAAAACAGCCCGCAGAACCCCTTTGTGCATTTCTCGCTGGATTCCGTGCTCGTTAAAACGGTTTGAACCAGTCTAAATCACACATTGTTGTCCCGGTAAGTTTTGTGCATTGGGTCTTACTCTTTTCCAGCTTTTGAAACACGTCACTAAAAACAGCACAAAACAGAATGGATTACTTGAAGACCAGTTTTAGGTTTTTGCTTTCATTTGCTCCCCACTTCCATAGGGTCAACTGAAAGCCAATGTGCTGTAGATTGAATCTCAGCGACCAAGTTACATGACATCAGAAGCAACTTCAATCTATGTCGGAACCAGACTGATCCAACACCCTTCCACCACCACCACTAAAAAAAAATTCCATTTAGCTATGTCAGTAGATATGAAACATGCTAAGGTAGCATACGTCTTTGAAAAAAAACTCTGGAAAAAGCATGCAATAATCAATACATGAACTAGGTGAAAATGAATTTGGCAACTACGGCTCAGCAGGACAGACCTTGGGCATATATTCTGAATTCACTTTGACTCTATGGAGTGGAGAGTAGACTAATGTTTAGTACAGTAGCCTGAGAACCAGGAGAACTGAGTTCAATTCCCACTTCAGGTCCTTGTCACTCTGGGCAAGTCACTCAACCCTCCATTGCCCCAGGTACAAAATAAGTACCTGTATATAATAAGTAAACTGCTTTGATTGTAATCACAGAAAGGAAGTAAATCAAACTCCACCCCTAGTCCTCCATGTGAAGAAGTATTGGTAGAGGAAATAGTACAGAAGTGGGTACTACTGGTCTGAGAACAGAGGCCTAGATGCACAAAACTCTAACGACCCTTTAACGACAAAATTTGCCACCGTTGCATGCATTATAGGCCTTTTTCTGAAGCCGCTAGCAGATAACGAAAACGGAATGCAAAACAGAAACTACCATTGAAATGTGGACAATTCGCAATGCACTAACCATACCGACAATTCTAACGAATCATTTAACTTGAGAAATTTAGCGAGATCTCAGACCTGTCGCTCAGGCCTGAGCTGCCATCTCCCCGCTCCCTCCTGCACCTTAAAAATGCAAGCTGGCAAGTAAAAAAAAAAAAAAAAAGTTATGTAAAACACAAACCGGTAGTTCCCCACTTCCCCCTGCACTAACCGAAACAAAAAAAAAATTCAAATAGATCGGGAGGGGGCAAAGGCGCTCGTCAGGAGCGTCCTGTATGGGCGCCCTTGCCCCCCCCCCCCCCGAGATCGCCGCTGTTCCCCGCTTCAGTCGGTTTTAATAAAAACAAATCTCCACATTTTCTCATCCCCGGTCCCCCTCCCTTCCTGTGTTTCCTGTCCCTTGCTCCAGGGCTCCACCTCCCGCCATCCTCCGCCTCCGTGCCCCGCCCCCCTGGGATCATCACCGCCGCTCCCACCCTCCACCGGACCCCCCCTCCGCATTACCATCCCGTGCAGCGCCTCTCACCTGTATGCGAAGGTGCTGCACAAGATAAAACATCTGATCGACAATTGCTTCTCCCTCCTCCGACGTCAGTCTGTTGTTCCTGTGCCCGCCCTCCATTGCTAGTTTTCAAAATATTGAATGGTAATATTTCACCAACTCTTAGTGCCAACTCTAAGATGCTATCAACCTACTCGCTCTCTGAGATCATCTCAGAAACAGCCAGTTGATGTGCCTTCATTTCACCAGGTTTATTTAGAAGAATGCAGATCATCTATTTTCTACATCAAAGGTCTGAAATCATGGAATGCTTTGCCCATTGAACTTCGTTCAACACAAAACATCGACCAGTTTTAAAAAAGCATTGAAAACTCATTTATTTCTTCAGGCTTTTGGTGTCTCTGAGGTATAAATTATTTTAATACCATGTAAATTTTAATCTGTTGTATGTCTGAATTGTAGAGTTTTCTGTATAGTTTGTTGTGTAAAGAAATGATTTTTATTACTTTGTTTTTTAAAATATTTTGTATGTGATTTGTTCCCCATTTACACTTTTAAAGATATAGCGGGTTTTAAATAAAGTTATTATTATTATCATCCTTTTGGAACTTTCTGCAATTACAATAAATTTGATTTTTGTTGTAGTTGTAAAACTCACCCTTCCCATGTTATAATCATGGGAAATGAGAGTTTATGAAGTTGCAACACTGTGTGTAAAAAAAATAAAGCCAGAAGTTTAACAGCCTCATCCTCACAAGTCTGCTTTAAGATCAAACAATCTTAAGAATATGTCATGCCATGGAAGGAACATGCTGGGATTTTATTCCATGTCCTCTAGTTCAGTGAAATACCACTTTCTTCTTATCAAAAATCTGCAGTTTGAATTGTGGTCTAATGATGTATTGAACTGAATCAGTTTTGCAGCCCCTCAGATGCAAACATGGACCATCCAGTGCAGCCCTTCTCTATGATTGGATCCAGCATTATAACATTATAACAAACGTACTGAAAAACCAAATCAAGGTCTGCCTGAAGTGGCACAATGACTCACCGTACACACGGAGCTCCTGGTGATTAATAGGGTGAAATCTGAAGAAAAATCCAGATCCGGAATGGTTACAGCAAGGCAGTCTATGTGCTGTCAGAAAAAATACAAAACGTGTCAGAAAAAACAAAAAGAGATCACAGTTCAGAGATATAGGGGCTCATTTTCAAAGCACTGTGTAATTTCATACGTCTAAGTGCTTTGAAGATATGCCTCACAGTGAATTATGCTATAAAAATGTGATTTAAAAAAAATTGTAGTTGTCCTTTCACCCTGACATGAAGAGGATAATTTCCAGAAGGCCGATACAGCATGCAGCCCATGGCTCCTTGGTACTTGAGGATCTGCGAGCCTGTTTTGAAAAGGAAATGCCTCACGGAGTTTCTCTTTCCAAAACTGCCCAGTTACTGGTGCGAAGAGGAGGCTTTACATCGCATATTTTTAAATGGTGCAGAAGTATTTGAGGAAAGCAAGAGGAAGCAGAGGCGCAGACTTCAAAATAAAATCCCTATGTAAACTTACTGCAGCCCCCCGCCCCCCCCCCCCCCCATCACCATCCATTTCCCCCACAGAGAGGAGAGGGGAGTTACCCTTGTCTTCCTAAAGAAATCTATTTGAAAACTTCCTCTAGGTATAAGCTATTCAGGAAATTCTCAACAACCAGTCCTGTAAGTCAGAATGGATTATGAATACACACAACCATTTAAAGAGACTCGCATGAAGAGTCCGGAGCTCTTCTGCAAAATGTAAATGGAGTGGAGGAGTGGCCTAGTGTTTAGGGTGGTGGACTTTGGTCCTGGGGAACTGAGGAAGTGAGTTCGATTCCTGGCACAGGCAGCAACTTGTGACTCTGGGCAAGTCACTTAACCCTCCATTGCTCCATGTAAGCCGCATTGAGCCTGCCATGAGTGGGAAAGTGCGGGGTACAAATGTAAAATAAATAAATAAATAAATAAATAAATAAAAATAAAGAAGTTTAACAGCTTTTTCCTGACTATTGCCGATTCGACAGAAAAGAAATGTTATGCATTCAAACTAATTACTAATTTCATGTGCCAAATATTAAATCTTTCACTCATATTCTACACATGAGCTAAAAAAATATATTTGAAATGGATGCTGGCACACCAGCAAAATGAAAATCAGAAAAATTCCAGAAAAATGTCAGCACCCAACAAAAACTGAATGACTTATAAATTATATTTTGATGTATTGCACCCTACACCTTCTTCTTCACAAACACAAGAAAGAACTCACACTCTGGAATTTTAAAAGTCAAAACTTTAATTTTAGCTAAACCCTTGGAAACAGAATGCTCTGTTCTCATGTTCTTGCTACAACCAATGCCAAAGGTGCTTGTGGCTCACACATTGAGACAGCTACTGCAGGCACTGTGGAGACAGCTCTACTAAAATCACAAATTACAGCAACTGCTCCCACATGGGTACACTATACCTGCACTGTGTCTACATGGAAAAGGAGCTTTCATCAGCAAGCCCAGTACAAAGTTTCAAAAGTGCCCTCATCTGTGTTTTTTTTTTTATTTATAGCTGAAGGTCATGTCTTTACCTTTACTGGTGTAGCCACAAGGAGTTAAAACTGTGACTAAAAACAAGGGCTCCTAGCACCCTACTGACTGCTAGTTTCAGCCCAAGGCAACAGCCCAGTATGTCCGAGCCACTGTCCAGATGTTCCTACCAACAGCAAGAATAAACTGTCCCTATCCAATTAACACTGACCATTAAAAAAACTCAGTGGCAGACAACTTCCATGTACTTATCTAAAGAACAAAATAAAACACAGAGCAGCTGTTAGCAATGACTGAAAAACAGCAGTCAATAAAACCTGTAGCTGCCATAGCAAACTTTCCAAACTGGGCACTGATGGTAGTTAAGAACACACATGCACTTAGAGCAGCAGAACTTCAGAACACAGTTCTCAAACCAACAACTCATATATAGGGAACACACAGCAACTGCAGAGCTGGATTTTCTGAAATCTGTGATCTCTCTCGTTGACTCGAGAATCATTAAAAACACAGTGCAGTTAGGTAAAGAGTAGAGATTCATGCCTTGAATTATAGGCTGAGATCGGCTGCGCTCAAAAAGAATTCTTCTGCCTTTGTTTATTAGTTTAAATAATTCTTTAATAATATTTCTTTTATCTTGGATCCAGTGTTATGGTCTAATAATTTAGGGAAAAAAAGGAAGGAAAAAAAATCTCTTTTTTTCCTTTTTTTAAATTTCTTGAGTGATGTAATATTGAATATTTTTTTTCCTCTTTTCCGTATTTCTGATTTTATGTATATGCATAAATGATAATGTAAAATTAATAAAAATAAAATTAAAAAAAAACACAGTGCAGTACCTGAGCTTCTACAATCACACAGGTGTCTTCTAAAGATATCTCACTAATTCAATAAAGAACAGTACCATCTGCAACTTCTCCAGGAACAAGAAAACTTCAAGAGCTCTGCTCGCTAGGTCTTATTCATACTACTACTTCTAATGACTTTACACCTATTATATAATTTTCTTTTGCATTCGTTATTTAGAACAATTATTGATTTAAAATGTTGCCTCCTCCCCTCCGAAGGGACACCACCTTGTAAGTGGTGGAGGGGCTTCCGTGTTTCAATGACTTAGAGGGCTATGCTGAAGGGTTACCCATATCAGACAGGCCTCTGAGGAGAAACCAGACAAAGAGTGTCCCAAACTGGAGGATCCAAGATGGCGTCGAGGGAGGACGTACGTTAGTTGAGTTCCCATTTTACACCAGAATACCTGAAGAAGTAGGCGCACTCCCCAGAGAATGGGGAAGAAAAAAGGCAAAGCCGTGGTGTTGTCCTCCTCGAACACGGCTGGGGTTCCCACCACTTCTCAGTCTACTTTGGAGAGATTCGGGGTCATAACGTCGGGGATATCGGTTCCTGCTTCAGGGAACAGCAAGGCTTTATTGCCGAATCTCAGTGGAGAGGGAGTGACTTTGAGTCCCCCTGTTGGCATGACCTCTCCAAGACCCGGAAACAGTAACGCTTTGCTATGGAGGTCGACAGTGGAAACACCCGAAGTGGGTTAGGATTCTCACGCGATCCGAGGAGGTCCTGGCGCAGCATTGACTCCGGATAATAAACCAACTGGGGGATTGGAGAGTGAGCTCTTCCCCCCGAAGATATCTGGAGCGGTTTCTGTGGAGAAATTGGACCTGCTGAAGCCAAAAAATGTCATAATGGATGCACTATGGGAAGTGCTGCAGAGTGTGAATAATTCTCTTTTTCAGATGTCAAAAAGTTTTCAGGAATAAATATGTGATTATATCATTACTTATCTAACAAAGTGGAAGTCCAAGAAATAAAAATAGAGACTTTGATTACGGAAATGGTTTCTCTAGAAAATCAGTTAATCTGGTAATGAAGGACAGTCATGTTTCTTGTAAAAAAGTGGAACTTCTGGAGAACCAATTAAGGAAAAATAACTTGAGAATGATAAATCTTCCTAAAATACCCTATATAGAGAGTTATATTACTAGTGAATTTTGCCTTTGATTTAGATAGGAACAATGTTTTGAAATTGTATTTCCGATACATGGCTGATAGTTTTTTGGGTTCAAAGATAAATATATTTCCTGATATATCAAGGGAATCGCAGACTAGGAGGTGTGAACTCTTGGCTTTTAAGCCAAGAATCACTGCCTTAGGTGGGACCTTCCTAGAGCGATTCCTTTGTAAGTGTTTTATTTCCTTATTACTTATTTGTTGAACCCAAGAAATTACAAGAGTTTGTGGAGTTAAAAGAACAGATGAAGAACCCTCTGCAGCAACTTCCTTTAGTTACCACTGTACCGGCTGCAATTACCGATAAACCTTCCTCCCTCAGAAAATATGAATTTGTAAGATTAACCATTTGGTGTTTTTCTTATTTTCTTTGAGATTGTTTTCCTGATCTTGGATCCCCCAATTGTGGACAATTATATATATTGTTGTGAGAAAATGTTTTTTCTTTTTCCTTATATTAATTTCTGTTTTTCCTTACATTTACGTGATAAATGTGAATGTAATTAAGTAAAATGATAAATAAAAAAATTAAAATGTTGCCTCCTGTACAACTCATTTATTTTAACATAATCTTAAGATGCTCTGGGATCCTGTTCATGGAAGAGACTATATAAAGAGAAAATCAGCTATTTATAGTATTTATCAGGGGTGCTACCCATTCTTTTACTGAATGCAACTCTAAACTAGACAGTGGTATTAATTCTCTAACAACAGATCACATAAATTTACGCAGCACCATTCATCCAAAAACATCAATCCTCTTTCCCGTTCTAGTACTTAAAGAAATATATACCTGAAACCGCCCCAAGGCTGGCTGGCTGGCTTTGTAGTATGTCACAGAAGTTTAAACCACACTAAGGAGCAACAACCCCCATTTGTTAGATAAAGTCAACCTAACTTAAAACATCCATCATTGCTCAATCCATTTTTTGGAAAAGCAAATCCATTTGTACAGCTGTTCCAAGGAGAAATTAGGTCTTAGCTGATTATTTTCTTTCCATTAGTCCCTACTACTATTGCACAACTATCGCATAGGTTCTGGAATTAGTGGAAAGCTACGTAATGGAATTATAAACAAAGTATGTTCCCAAAATACAAATAGGAGAGAAGGCACCCACTCAGATTAAATTTAAACCAGCTACACAAATAAAGCTCATTAAAAACATGAGAAAAATTCCTCAGTGAAAGCCAGGCTCTCATATTGACCATAACGGTTCACAGAAGCCACATTCTGTCAGTGGTCCATAAAACCTCCAGTATTATGAACAGAGTAGGGTGCATTAACTCTCCTAACGCCAATGTTTCAGTACTTCATTTTTCATCAGCTCACAATTCCCTTTCCTGGAACCGGTTTAATTTCCTGTCCTTGACTGTCCTATCTAATATTCTCACCTAAATGTGCAAAACCACCTGTTCTCTAGATCCTATTCCATCCCCCTGGTTATGTATTCCACATCATGTTTTTCTACCTTACGCTCTCCTCCCTTGGTACTGCCAGAACTGTGGACTACTGAATTATCTTCTCTGGTCTTCCGCTTTCTTCCGTAAAAGATTACAAACAGTTTGAAATACTGCCATTTGACTTTTGACATGGGCACACCGTTTTGACCAAGCTACTCTTCTCTTTGTTCAATATCACTTGCTGCTCATCCAGTTCTATGTTCAGCACAAAACTTTGACCATGGCCCATAAGGTCCTTTACCAATGTTCTCCGGCCTACCTTTTATCAGTTATCACTCTTCAGTCCTCCTCCTCTAACCAATTTTCTATCCCACCTCTTTACTGTTCTCACTTTTGCCACAAGGCATTCAGCTTTCTTCTGTAGAGGGCCCTGTCCCTCTGGAATACGTTACTCTTTGAAATGAGATCCGAACGATCTTTCCTCAAGTTTAGGTCAGCCTTGAAGACCTACCTATTTTCTATTGCTTTTTTCCACTTGTTCCTAGGATGTTTGGGACAAATGATCTTCTTGTAGAGAAACCCTCATTTTTTCCCTCTTTTTCTAAGCTTTTCTGTCCTTCCTTTTATTATTGTAGTCCCTTTCCTTTTCCAATTTGCTTAGTGATTGAACACTGCTTTGATTTTCTTTTAAGAAAGGTGATATATGAAGCCTTCTACTAAACATTAAACAAGCTTCAAAATATCAAAACGGAAAAGTCTCATTTCAATATCTCAACATAATTAACTTAAGCAAATTATCTGATAAACAGTTCTTGTAGAACTTATTTTTTGAATATCCACATTTAAATCCCGACAGGGGCTCCTTTTTCACTACAGCAAGCCTCGTCAAGTTGTTCTCCATCTTTTTGATGAACTTTAAAATAATTTCTATTCCGCAGTCGATCTTGTGGTTCTACGTGGATAACAAAACCAAGAAACTTGACCGTCACCAGGAAGTACAATAATAAATAACAGTGAAAATCTAAAACACTTCTAAATTAAGATACATAAATCAATTCAACATGTTTTCTAAATAAAAATGTTTTAGCTGTTTTCTAAAAAAAACATATAATTAGAAGTAGATAATAATTTAAGTATCTCTTTAACTAACCTTGCTGCTTGGCACAACAAAAAGGCATCCATAATTTTTAACCTCTTCTTGTTTTTTTTAAAGATTTTATATATTTATTTATTTATTGCATTTGTATCCCACATTTTCCCACCTTTTTGCGTGCTCAGTGTGGCTTACAATAAGATATGAATAATAGAAATACATTTGTTACAACTTGGTTATGGATTACATTATGCAGAGTTGTGCGAGACATTCGAATATCATTAGGAATATAACAATGGGACATCAACATAGAAACATTGGAAGGAGACAATGGGAAGCTAAAGGGCAGTGTTAGACACAAAGACATATGGTGTACATAGTTGACTGGATTACGGGATGAGGGATCAGAAGTGGATGTATGTTGCATTGATGAACAGTGAGTATGGACTCTATGTGTTTTGGCTCTTTCCGTAAGTTTGTTCAAACAGGTGAGTTTTCAGTAGTTTACGGAAGGAAGCTTGTTCGTTAATCACTCTTAGGTTGCGCGGTAGTGTATTCCAAGCCTGCGTGCTCATGTGGGAATAGATAAATGAATTAACATTTCTAGTAGATACCAAAAACACAAAATTGTCCAGTAAATATATAGGACAGAGACCATACATCAATTTATATAACAAACGACAGAATTAAAAAAAAAAACAACAACTGTGGCCTGTAAAGGGAAGACAATCAGGCTTATTTTCGAAAAAAAAGGGCGCCCATCTTTTGACACAAATCGGGAGATGGGCGTCCTTCTCCCAGGATCGCCCAAATCGGCATAATCGAAAGCTGATTTTGGGCATCTTCAACTGCTTTCCAAAGTTCACAGGGGCACATCGGAAGTGTAGCGAAGGCGGGACTGGGGCGTGCCTAACACATGGACGTCCTCGACCGATAATGGAAAAAAGAAGGGCGTCCCTGACGAGCACTTGGGCGACTTTACTTGGTCCATTTTTTCTTAAGACGAAGCCTCAAAAAGGTGCCCGAACTGACCAGATGACCACCGGAGGGAATCGGGGATGACCTCCCCTTACTCCCCAACCCCCTCCCACCCTAAAAAAAACAAAAACTTTTTAAATATTTTTTTGCCAGCCTCAAATGTCATATCCAGCTCCATGACAGCTATATGCAGGTCCCTGGAGCAGTTTTAATGGGTACTGCAGTGCACTTCAAGCAGGCGGACCCAGGCCCATCCCCACCCCTACCTGTTACACTTGTGGTGGTAAATGTGAGCCCTTCAAAACCCACCAGAAACCCACTGTACCCACATATAGGTGCCCCCCTTCACCCCTTAGGGCTATGGTAGTGGTGTACAGTTGTGGGGAGTGTTTTTTTTTTTTTTGGGGGGGGGGGTTGGGGGGCTCAGCACACAAGTTAAGGGAGCTATGCACCTGGGAGCAATTTGTGAAGTCCATTGCAGTGCCCCCTAGGGTGCCCGGTTGGTGTCCTGGCATGTCAGGGGGACCAGTGCACTACAAATGCTGGCTCCTCCGATGACCAAAGGGCTTGGATTTGGTCGTTTATGAGATGGGCGTCCTCAGTTTCCATTATTGCCGAAAATCGTGGATGACCATCTCTAAAGACGACCATCTCTAAGGTCGACCTAAATTTCCAGATTTTGGCGTCCTTGACCGTATTATCGAAACGAAAGATGGACGCCCATCTTGTTTCAATAATACAGGTTTCCACTCCCCTTCGCCGGGACGTCCTGCGAGGATGTCCTCAGGAAAACTTGGGCGCCCCTTTTGATTATGTCCCTCCATGGGTTTTAAAATAAAACAGATATGCTTTCTGATTTCTTCAAAGAAAAAATTAAGGGCCTTTCCAGAAACGGATTTAACATACGCTAAAAATTAGCATGCGCTAAATGCTAAGATGGCCCATAGCAATATAATTGTAAACGGTGCCCTAAGTGTAAAGCTGTATTTTGAACGGTTTGGAGCTTTATATTTGAGAAACTGTTGCCTAAATTTGATCCAAGTGGGTGCTTTCTCCCTTATTCATATTTTGTGATCAGCATTTGTTTGTTTATAGTTTATCATTTATTTGTTCCTGCTCTCTGTTATTTTGTCTGTTTACAGCCTAAGAAAAGCCTTCCTTTGAAGGAAAACAACACGACGAGCTGTGCTCCCCTACCAGACAGGCAAAACAAAGCCCAGTTCCCACTCAACAAGAGGAAAGGGAAAGGGAATGAGATTTGATATACTGCCTTTCTGAGGTTATTGCAACTATATTCAAAGCGGTTCACATAGTATATACAGGTATTTATTTGTACCTGGGGCAATGGAGGGTTAGGTGACTTGCCCAGAGTCACAAAGAGCTGAAGTGGGAACTGAACCCAGTTCCCCAGGATCAAACTCTGCCACACTAACCACTAGGCTACTCCTCCACTCCACAAGCTACAGAAAGGCACTCAGCCTGTTCTAGATCAACAAAGTGACATGCTAATTACCAAGCGGCAAGAATCTAGAATTACTGTTTTCAAGAGCAGTTTTTCAAGTTTCTCTTGCTCTCTAAACCAGCACTCAACGTGTAATTAAATTCTGGAATTTGTTGCCAGAGAATGTCGTAAAGGCGGTTAGCTTAGCGGACTTTAAAAAAGGTTTGGACGGCTTCCTAAAGGAAAAGTCCATAAACCATTATTAAATGGACTTTGGGAAAATCCACTATTTCTGGGATAAGCAGTATAAAATGTTTTGTACTTTTTGGGATCTTGCCAGGTATTTGTGACCTGGATTGGCCACTGTTGGAAACAGGATGCTGGGCTCGATGGACCTTTGGTCTTTCCCAGTACGGCAATACTTATGTGCTTATGTACTTATCTATACCAGGCAACGTTTGTACAAAAACAAGGCTGATTGTTTCCCCATATAGTTTTCCCTGTGATTTAGAAATGCAAAATCAAGAGGCTTAGACATGCTAAAACAACAATGATCTATGCAATCCTAATGCCATACCAATGACATATATCACAGTCAACATCATTCTTGTTTCAAAAAAACCCCAAAAAACCTGAAAAGCAATTTTGGCAATTTTTGCATGGCAAAGTTCTAGCAGCAGCATGACGGAAAACTAGAATCTAAAATGGGTTGTGACATCTTCCAACAGACCAATACCAAAACATTAAGTACATGAAAATGGCAAGGACGGATCAGGATCAAGTATGTGTGTTTTATACCACGCTCATATTGTACGCTATGAGTGCAGGTGCTGCATATCTCAGTGGAGGAGGGGAAGACATTGGAAAGTAGAACTTAGAGAGTAAAATGTTGTAATAATACTACTGGATATTGGTTCAATAACGATTTGATAATGACTGTTGAGCAGACTGGATGAACCACGCAGCTCTTTAGCTGTCGTCATTTACTATGTTATGTTACTATAAAGTTTTGAGAGTGCACACATACTGAAACATCCTTAGAACATACCACAACCTTCTAAGATTCCAGTTAATTGACTCAGGAAACCATGATAAGCATTTAAGAGGGAACAAAAAAAAAAGATTCAAAAATGAAAAGGTTTCTAAAAAAAATAAAATAAAAAACTAAATAAAATAAAACTTACAGCACCTTAACAACACAGGGCTGAGAAGCAAGTGTGTCTGGATTTAACACTTCAACCACAGCTTCAGGAAGGACTGCTTTCTTCATACAGGACATGTTGAAACCATACACGTTGTCCCAGAAGTCTAGCTTCTCAGCATGTGTCTTGGTGTCACTTACAGCCACCAAGCTAATGGTGCAAGTGTCAGGATACACTGAAAAGACAATTGAATTATAATTAAACTAGTGCAGATGACATACTATAAATATTCAAAGCACAGAAAAGGAATTGTTACAAGCTTTACAGTTTTTGAAACTCTCTTCTACAGAGCTCTTATTCATTTCCATCAATCATTTCTTTTGATTGCTGTTTTCTGACTAGCAGCAATCTGCTCTGTTTCCATTAGTTTTAGACAACAAAATTGATTAGCACTTCAATCAAAAAAGATCCTGCAGCAAACTGCTCTACTCAAAAAAACAATTAATGCTGTGATCTCTGGACAAGCAGCCTCTGGTACTGCAGGCATTAGAAGTTCCTGTGACTGGCACAATGCACACACAGCCCATTTAAATCTCTGATTTTGCTGCTTACCTACTGCACAAAGATTTCATATTTTCGATCATCTTTAATTTTTAACGGTTTTTATTGATGATGGATTATGTCAAACAAAACCAATAAAGTCAAACACTGTGTAAACATTCAGTCATATCATAACTGTACATATGCATCAAGTCTAACATCATCATCATTATTTTACATTTTCCCCCCTCCCCCTTTCCCTCCCCCTCTATTTTGCTCCTTTACCTTTGTCTACTTATTTCATGGTAATTATACTAGCAATATCTGTTTCAGGTCTTAACCAGTCCAAAATCCGGAGCCAATATCTGCTAGATGTCTCACTATCTAGGACATATCCAATTTGATTTTCGATCATCTCTCTATATAAAAGGCAACCCCAACGTTCTGAAGCCTCCACGGAAGTTGAGGCGCCCGAGATATCCGGTGTGCACTGGAGTGTCTGCACCGCCCTCGCGTCAAAACGTCATGACGTCGAGGGCGGAGCTACGACACTCGACGAGGGCCAAAACGGAAACGCCACAGCGAACAAGGCAAGTAGCTCGGAGGGACGGAGGGAGGGGGCCCCTTGCTAGCGCCCGTTTCATTGCGCTCAGAAACGGGCATTTTTTCCTAGTCTTTAAATAAATACATGTTTTCACAAAGCTTCCAAACCAAGGCCTTCTTCCCTTGTGAAGACCTATCCAATGAGAGCAGCTGCATTCTCCTTAACATGTTTTGGGGTTTTTTTTCATATAGTTTATTTTTTGGAATAACATCTCTAACTGCTACTTTTAAATTAAGGATTAGTGGAAACCGAACACTAAGCTCTGGAACTCTTTGCAGGATGTGGTAACAGCAGTTAGCGTATCTGGGTTTAAAAAAGGTTTGGACAAATTCCTGGAAGAAAAGTCCATAGTCTGCTATTGAGGCAGATATGGGAAGCAACTGCTTGCCCTGGGATTTGTAGTATGGGGTGTTGTCACGATTTGGCTTTCTGCCAGGTACTTGTGACCTGGCTTTGCCACTGTTTGGAAAACAGGATACTAGGCTAGATGGACCATTGATCTGACCCAGTATGGCTACTCTTATGTTCTTATGTACTACTCATTTAACATTTAGAATGTTTATTAGAGATCACTAGAACCAGCTTTTGCTTATCAAGTCATCAAGAGCTGGGGATGCTAATAAAACTGGGAGGAGGTCTGGGGGATATGATTCACAAAACCAAAAAATAAAAGTTTTGCTATAATAAAAACCAAAAAGGTTTGCTATAGTAATTCACACCCATCATGCAGTTAGTACCGGGATTCAGGGTGCATGCGTGAGAGATTCCAAGGAGAACCACAGTCCACGGCCATTTCCCAAAGACCAGACCTTTCTAAATCACAGCACTGCTTCTGCTTTCACCACCTCCACCGGAAGGGTATTTCAGGCTTTCACTGGTATATCAAAATCCATGACCCTTTACCACGGTCTACGGCTATTTTCCCCAAAGATCAGCATTGTGACAGTGGACATGTAAAGGGGAAATGAAAGAAAGGGATGAGCAAGCTTTGATGATAGTAAATGAAGAATTGGGGTACCACAGCACCAGCAGGAGCTGGTTTTGACCGAGCTGACTGTCAAAACATTAAGAGGAAAAAGATTCTAAACACAGCACAAAATGATGATTTCTCGTAGATAAACTGCTACTTTTAAAAACTAATAGAATGCAGCAATGACCTGTTGCTCATACAAGAGCAATCAACAGGAATGACTGGGTGACTGTAGGAAAGGATACCTAAGGAATGAAAAGGCACAAATTACAAGATGTGAAGATCCTCAAGGGATTTTGTAATTTGTACAGGACGGCTGGAATGAGAAATCTAACACGAGCTTCTTCCCCGCCCCCCTCACCCCACTGATTGCTGAACTATAAAATTGCTTTTTGTGAATCATGCAGTCTGTTTGATGTAGTAGACATGACAGGAATTATATGGAAATCTGCAGGATATTAAAGCAGCCAATGAACACTATGATGCAGTACATGGAACAGGCCTGCAGTCTGAGCTTCTGTTTGCTTTCTTATAATGTCACAATTTAGTTCCTGAACAAATCAGTCACCAAAGATAAAGATCTATTTTCAGAACAGAACCTCTGAGGAAGGTATATCAAACTTCTGTCCCTATGCAAAGATTCATTAGGACAAAATGTAAGAGGAAACTGACAATCTGCACCTCAACAAGCTGTTAACTGGCACCACACTTCTCAGTCTCAGAGCCAGCTTAATCATTAGGTTGTAAAGGCTGCTGCCTAAGAGGCAGATGCAGCAACCAAACGTAAAAAACTCTAAATCGTTAAAGTCCCTAACGATTTTAAAATAACGAAAAATGCACCAAAAAAAAAAGTCACACATGCTGAGATCGGTAGTGAAACGTACAATGTATCAAAGAATCACAATACACATCGTTAATCGGCCCCCAAATCATGCGCAGAGCAGCCAAGCGTTATGTTAGCTGCTCTGCGCATGCCACAAACAGTCAAAACACAGTCAAATCGCAAGCACATGGCTCCCAAATAAAAACAAAAATAAAAAAAAAGGGTCGGGAGGGGGCAAGGGCGCTCATCAGGAGCGTCCTGTACAGACGGCCTTGCCCCCCCCCCCGCTGCTCCCCACTTTCCGCCGCTCCCCCCACCCCGAAAAAGCAAAATTCTAGCAGCCCCTGCCCCCTCCCCACTTTCCACCGCTCCCCCCACCCCGAAAAAGCAAACTTCTAGAAGCCCCTGCCCCCCTCCCTTCCTCACTACTCTCTCACCTCAGCTCCGCCTCCCGACATCCTCCGTCCGTGCCCCGCCCCCTTTTGGGGTCGTCGCCGCCATTCCCCTCCTCCATCGGGCCCCCTTCCTCTTACCGGGCCCGTGCAGCGCCTCTCTCCTCTGTCCGAAGGCGCTGCACGGGCAAGAAGAAAGCTGAATCAGCTGATGCCTGCCTTCGCCTAGCTTCGATAGAGCGTCTTTCTCCTCCTGGGCCCGCCCCTGTCTGACGTCAGTAACCTACGTAGGTTACTGACGTCAGACAGGGGCGGGCGCAGCAGAAGAAAGACGCGCCATCGCGAAGGCAGGCATCAGCTGATTCAGCTTTCTTCTTGCCCGTGCAGCGCCTTCGGACAGAGGAGAGAGGCGCTGCACGGGCCCGGTAAGAGGAAGGGGGGCCCGATGGAGGAGGGGAATGGCGGAGACGACCCCAAAAGGGGGCGGGGCACGGATGGAGGATGTCGGGAGGCGGAGCTGAGGTGAGAGAGTAGTGAGGAAGGAAGGGGGCAGGGGCTTCTAGAAGTTTGCTTTTTCGGGGTGGGGGGAGCGGCGGAAAGTGGGGAGCAGCGGGGGGGGGGGGGGGGCAAGGCCGTCCGTACAGGACGCTCCTGATGAGCGCCCTTGCCCCCCCCCGATCCTTTTTTTATTTTTATTTTTTTATGTGTTTTCTGAGGTCCTTTGGACCAATCACAGCGCTTTTAGCTCTGCTAATGCGCTGGGATTGGCTCAAAGTTTGTTTATTTTTTCACTTAACACTTTTTCCTGCCACGGAGCTATCCTAACGAGAGGTCCAGACCTCTCGTTAGTTTTCCTGCCTTTTTCCTGCGTAAAGGCAATCGGAAAAGGTTAGTGCATGTCGTTTCAATGGGGTTTTCACACTAATTGCTCATCTCCATTCCGTTTTCGTTAGCTGCTACTGTCGTCGGAAAATAGGCTTAAGTGCATGGAAAGGATAGGAAATTCTTCCCTGAGGGCTCATTTAACGATGAAAAACGTTTAGTGCATCTACCTCTAAGACAGCAGCTTCGTTGGGGGGCAGCAAACATTAGCTGCAGTCCAAGCACAGCAATAGATCTCGACAGCCACATTAACTGAAAGAATCCTCCATTATTACATTTGCTGGCATGGAGGGTGGGTAGTTTTGGTCAGTGGCTTTTGGAAAACAGCCCTCATTTTATGCCTGTATGTACATTTCAACAAAACAGTTTAATGTTTAATTAAATGTCTAATTATCTGTTTTCACAGGATAAATTCTGGAAGAGATGGTGCTGGAACAATCCCGATGGTTGAGTTTAATTTTCAAAATCTCAGCAAAGGAAGGTCTTGCCAGTTAATTGGCGAGGGTACAAAGTTCAAGCTTTGCTTAAAGTGCCTAACTCTAGATCAGCCTGCATGTCTACTTAATCTGCAAACAAACTGCCCAGTCTTTGGTTATGCCGATATTCACAAATGCATTTATTCTGCAGGTCTTAACATAGTAGATGACGGCAGATAAAGAACTGAACGGTCCATCCAGTCTGCCCAACAGTCACACTCATTATCAATTCATGATTAAACCAACAATGAATGTGATATAAACTACTTGATCCTGGTCTTTCTTTGCCATTTACAGGACATAGAGCGTAGAAGTGTGCCCGGCATTATCCTCACGTTCAAACTACTGGAGTAGTCGTCAAAGCCCTCTCAAGCCTATCAGGGACACAGAGCGTAGAAGTTTGCCCAGCACTGTCCTTACATTTCAACTACTGGAGCTGCCACCAAAGCCCAGTCCAACCTATCCTAATCTGTCTTTTCATATACTGGTCACAGACTGTAGAAGTCCGCCCGACACTGCCCTCAAGTTTCAACTACTGGAGTCTTTTTCCTATCTCTTTTTGCAAGAAAGGGTGTAGGGAGAGAGCTCCACTCATCAGGCAAGTTGCTCTTACTGAATCTTTCTCCTCCAGTGAGAACTGCAGGCTGATCATGCTTCCTCTCTGGGCCTACTAAAATACAACTTAAAACCTCACTTTTTCTGAGGTTGCTTTAAATCTTAACACCATCATGTTCATAGACTTGTTTATCCTGTTTGTCTTGACTAGACTGTTAACTCCATGGAGAAAGGGCATTCTCCTGTATGTTATCGATAAAGTTCTGTGTGCCTTTATTAACACTTTACAAATGATCAGTGGACGTGATAATATGACACATGTACATTAAGATGTCTCCAACGGGTGCATACATTACATGCACAGAGCACACATGTGAAATTTCAAAAGTATGCATCCTAACCTAGTTACATCCCTGAAACAGCTTAAAAAAAATGTATACAATTTTGGCTGATTGCAATTCAGCTCGGAGGGACTCAGCAGTTCTACCTGCACTCCCCTCTCCTACTTTTACTATATTGGTCTTGACCAAGGCTCTGAAAATTTATCCAATTGTTCTTAAATGGGCCCTGCTGCAGATAGCTTGAGCTAATCTTAAGTAAAACACCACCAGAATAATTTACAATTTCCATACCCCACCACCTTTCAGTGGTCTGTGGTATGCAATGAACTCCCTCCCTTAATCTCCTCATTTCAAGGAACCAGATAAAACAGCAACAAATTTGTAACCCATTAAAATGATGAAAAGAATCCAGTTACAAAAAATTCTTAATACACCTTCTTAAAAGGAAAACCAAGGGCCCGACTTTCCAAGCTATTTTTCATAACACACTGGATGAGAGAGAAGGTTCAGTAAATCATGGCCTTATTTCTTTTTCAACACTTGATACCCATGCCTCATCCAAAAGCCCAAGGCGGGCTTTACTTATATCATTTGTCGCCTGCCTCTGATTGGTCATTTTATCCCACATATTCCATTCCTAATACATGGAAAGACATTACGGAGTAACAGAAGTTTCTTTATGACCAATACTATTATATGGAATTGTTACTCAACTATAATTACTTCCTGAGATCTGAAGCCAATTCTTTTATAGCCTTGGGAATGTATTCCTCTAATCTGGACCCATGCCGCTTTCAATTCCACGTTGCTTCCTTTATTGATGAAGGCAGTACAATTCTGATACCATCACACAGCAGCATCAATGCTAATCTTTTGCCTTCCATGAATGACACATTTGTCACTTCATTCTTCTCTTATTGAAGCTGTAATTGAATGATTATCCCTTCTCATAGGTAAAATTAACAAACTGCTGATTGCACAGAAAAACACTCCTTGAAGGCCGTTCACCAATTCATAGCTTTGACATCTGTGTCCTTCTCGATTCAATGCACAGCAGCCATTTGTCACTGGTAACAATTCACATGGAGAAGAGGGTTAAGAGAGGGACTCTTATCCCATGGTTATACTTCACAAATTTCAGCATGAGAAAGGGTAGTAGGGTAATGCTGATGGGAACGTGTATGTAATCATGTCAGTTACTTTGGCACAGACAGACTGGAAAGGTAGTGCAGAGGCCAGACCTCACAGCTGTGAATACCCAGCCTCTCAAGTTCAAGGCCCTTTTAAAATACTTTCAAATAATGCTGCCAGCTGTGCTGACTGTACCCCATCTTCTTCCAGGGCCATGACCTTGTCTACCATAGTTATGTTCGACTGCGTAATGTAACAATCAATTATTAGCATTACAGATAGAAACCAAATCCGATCTAAACATGTAAATACATGATCAGTTCCTGAGCGTGGTTTCTGTTCTTTGGGCCAGCCAGGTATACTGTAGAGGCAGCAGTCATAGACTCCAGGCAGGAGGCAGTGGGATTTCCAGCTGTTGCACAACAGTGACACTGAATGATCGGACTTGGCTATGTAGTTATGGGACTTTAGAGGGCACCATGGTCAAGGGTGGAGAGGAGGTTAACAAGAAGGAATGCTGTATATCTCTGGCAATACAGAGGGAGTCCACAATGAGGCATCCAGTGAGGCAGGCTGGGTCCCAGCCATGGCATCTACCCTCTCCTACCACAGCATCATCATGTGGTAAATATCAGGAAAGAACTGTAGATAGTGTGGATGGGCAGACTGGATTAACCATATGGTCTTTATCTGCCTTCATTTTCTCTGTTTCTTCTATATTTTGTAATTCTTTGTTGGTAACATATGGACAAACTGTTACATACATAGTAACATAGTACCATAGTAGATGACAGCAGAACAAGACCTGCACGGTCCATCCAGTCTGCCCAACAAGACAACTCGTATGCTACTTTTTGTGTATACCATACTTTGATTTGTACCTATGCTCTTCAGGGCACAATCTCGACACTGCCAAGCTAGCAACTGCTATTTCCCTAGACCTCAGCATTGCATTTGACTTAGTTAATCATTCTGCTCTTATGTCACTGCTATTTGACTTAGGTATCAAGGACACAGTCTATGTTTGATTTTCTTTATATGTACTGTGCTGTTTTATGCGGATCTAACCTCTCTGGAAATTCTTACTTGTTATTTGGTGTCCCACAAGGGTCAGTGTTTGCTCCCACTTTATTCAACTTGTCATGTTCTTTCATGCAGAGGATATACAAAGGCCCTTCCTCACTGGACATCAGTTAGAAACATAAGTGGATGCAGAAGCCAACTGGTTATCTTGGACTGGTCTGAAATTAAACCCTACAAAACCAAAAGCAAGGTGGGCAATAAAGCCCCCCCTTCCCTACCCCATTTAACACAATTAAGGGGATTCCTATTACCCTTTGAGAATATGTTACTATCTTTTCATCTTGACTCTTTTTTGACTTTCAACTATCAACTAGAAGCAGTCATGAAGACCTCAGTTTTTGCTCAAAAGAAAATTCATCCAGTGAGACCCTTTTTATCTCAAGGACCTCAAAACCCTTGTTCTTGCACTACTGAATCATTCAGATGACCTAGTCCTTCACCACCTTCAACTGCTTCAGAATACCACTGTAGAACTGCTCTCCAGAGGAGGCAGATATGATTATATTACACCCATCCTGGTCACACAACACTGGGTTCCAGTCAGCTTTAGAATCTGGTTTAAATTTTTTTCTTCTGATGCACACAATACATTTTTTCAGGCTGTACTGCCTGTCTGCCAAGTGTGTTGGTACCATATTGGTCTAGTCATCTATTAGTTAGAATTTTTAATTTATTATAAACCAAACTCAAGCAACTTGAATTGTACAGAAAAGCTGAAATACAATGAAGTAATAATTAAAACAGTAAAAAAATAAATAAAAAAGAATTAAAAAAATACAATTATTCCAATTGCTAGATATTTTTTTTAACAGCTCCAGTCCACAATATAGGGAAGCCAATATCAAAAAAAGGGGGAAAAGGAAAGAAATTATCACAATAATAAGAAAAAGACAGAACTTCATGTCAAACAGGGAGAGAAACTTCAAAAATATCAATACCCTACCCCCCCCCACGCTTGAAAGACCCACCACTAGGTCTTAGTTGTCAAGAAAACAGTTAAATGTGTAAGATACCAAAGTACATATTTAGAAGACTGATATACTATTATACACTTACAGGAAATTTTAAGAAAGACTGGAGCACCTATCTGCTGGACCACAGGTCACAACAGAAGAAACAGCTTTTGCTGTTTCTGAGATTCAAGACAAATCTGGAAAAACACTAATGCCTCTAGACAGCTTCACTCTATTCTTAAAATAACATTGAAAAAGCCAATCCCTATCAGTACTACTGCCCAAAGTAAGCAATAATGTTGCCCAAGAGTGTATCTTAAAGAAGAAGCTACATCTCAAGAGTTTTCCAAGGAATCAGCGGTTAATTCACCAACTGAGACAGATATACTCCCGGTCCTTTAGATGGAAAATAATACACGTTCAATATTTTTGACAGTTGATCCTCTGAAAGTTTCAAAACTTCTTTAAAGTACTGTTTCACCATTTCTATATTTTATATAGAACCACTTTAGAGGTATTTGTGGTATAGAAATACTAGATTATGTTATGTTGTGTTATCCTGGGGAAAATTCACCAACCGAAATGAACACGCCGCCTTAGAGAATTTTCAACTATCTCCAACTTTGCTCAAATCCCAGAAATACCCTTAATTGCTGCTTGTGTTGTCTGTACTTGAGTAGTAATTTATTCAACTTCTATAAAAAAAAAAAAACCCCACAGATTTAACATTTTCTAAATCGTTTTCATTATGTTTTATTCCCCTTAGCGATACGTAGACTTTGTTCTAACCTAACTCCTCACATGTAACCATAATCGAGTTGTAACAAATTGTATTTCCATCAACACAATGTATTGTAAGCCACACTGAGCCCGCAAATAGGTGGGAAAATGTGGGATACAAATGCAATAAAAAAATAAATAAATGTAGAACTGTTACTTCAAGCTCTTTCATTACTGTTGCCAAATTGACTACTGCAGTGGTTCCCAAACCTGGTCCTGGAGGCACCCCAGCGAGTCAGGTTTTCAGGATACCCACAATGAATATTCATCAGAGAGATTTGCATGCCGTGGCAGCAGTGATCTCTCTCATAAATATTCATTGTGGGTACTGGAAGAATAGTTTTAGCTAAATCAGAGATAGCAGACCAAATTGTATCCAAAATCATTACTGCTGGTTTTGTTTTTACGGTATCTGTCAAAAAGATGGCTTCATAATCAACTCCTCTCATCAGCTCTCATATTTTCCCCCGACAGCAACAGATTGATCCATGGTTACTCTTGGCAAAACGTTGCTCTGCTCCAGAGGATATTGTTTCCTTTCAGCCACCCAGGTACCACCCTGTTCCAGCTCTGAACTCCATTTCACTGGAATCAGGGAACTTGTCACATATGGCTGCGGGGATGGGGTTCTAAGATCTGGGCTCAGAGTCGGCTTGCTTCCAGGAAACCAATTTTTCTCTCCTTCTCTAGGTGTCTGCCCCAGTAGGAGACTCTCCATCTAGTCATTCATTTCTCTCTCAGTATGCTTCTCAATTATCTCTAACCTCACTCACTCTTTTCATTTTGAATAGACATGACAGATCACTTTTTGTTATTCTGCCCCCCCCCCCTTTTTTTTTTAAAATCTTATACCCTTCCTTAGAGGCAGTCTCAAGGTCCTTTTTAGGCATTTGGGGTGCAGTGAGGATGGCCAATGGCACGAACTATAGATATTTCTCTATTTCTTTTAGCTTGAGGCTTCTATAGACTGCTTCGTACTGTCTTCTGAATTGGAAGGCGGTATATCAAAATTATCTAAATTAATGTAGAGAACCCTCAGTTTTTAGTTTTGCCCCAGGGAAAAGAAAATCTCAGGACAAGTGACAATTTGCTGTTGTCACCTGGTAATATAAGACAGTCTCAGAAAACAAAAACATGAAATTATTAATATTACAATCAGATTCACAAGTTTGAGTTTATGCCTTTATAACAAGCTTATAATTGAGAGCAGTAGAAAAACAATTCAAATTATGGAACAAATCAACATTATAAAAATCTCTACAGATTAACTTTAATTAACCTTACTATTCATAAATATTCAAACAGTAACCATTCGAAAAATGAGAAGAATAGGCAAATGAATGCAAAAAATTGTACAGAAGACTTAACTGGTCTAAAACATTTTGCTTTTATGCAAAACTAGTAAAGAAGGCCCGTTTCAAAACGCAATGAAATGGGCGTTAGCAAGGGTCCCCTCCGTCCCTTCGTGTCTCCCTCCCTCCCAAGTTGCAGACGCCCTCCCTCGCAATTGAAGGCCCCCTTCACGGCGCTCCCACCGAGTTGTAGACTCCCCCTCCCTTCTATTAGAACCCCCTCCGTTCGCGTTACTGGCTACCCACCCCCCGTGGCGCGACCCTGTGGACAGCACCTTTACCTGCGGAAAAGCTGGCCCGAAGCCTCAGCGTGCGTGTGGTAACGGAGGTGAACTTCTTTTCAGGGCTGCGGGGTGTTCCTTGTTGAAGGAGCATCTGTTGACATGTCTGTGCGTGCGTCTGATGTCAGACGCACGCACAGAGACAACAGATACTCCTTCATCAAGGCACGCCCCGCAGGCGAGAAAAGAAGCTCTTCGGCGTTAGCAGAGGTAGGCAAAGGGTTCGGGGGAGGGTTTTCGGAGGGAAGGGTGGTGTGCAGAGGGTCGCGGCAGGTAGGGTCGAGGGGGCAGTAACGCGGAGGGGGTGTGTTGGAATCGGAGGGGGGGGAGTGAGTAAATGATTGTTAGGGGCGTGACGGGCATTGAAGTGGGAGGGATGGAGGGAGTGACGTGTGTGGGTGGGGGCAGGTGTGTTGATGGCCGTCTGTGTTGCGCCCTCGACGTCATGACGTTTGACGCGAGGGCGGGGAACACAGACATGGTGAGTTTGATGACTTCACCACCATGAACTAACGAACCCTTGAGGGACTGTGCAGATGGCTTCAGGAGCTTTTGTCTTCAGAACTTTGAGGTAGCGTTTTATGTACAGATGAGGCATGGCTGAGGGCGGGTCTATGAGTGAGGGTGACTGGTCCTGATAGCCTAGCCTACGAAGACTACTGGAGTTGAGTGCTTCAGTGCCTTGCAGTGAGCTTCAGAACGTTAGAGGTGGGATTTATTTATATAGATAATTTTTCTTTCACCTTCCCCATTCAAAAGAATGCCTGAAGTGGTTCACAAATAAACAATCACCAAAGGGGTAATTCTATAAACAGGCTGTCTCCTTTTTAGGTGCCCCAATGTTGCATAGGGAGCACATATTCTATAACCACATCTGGATGCTCCGATTCCATTGTAGAATACTAATATAAACCTACATTAGTCACAATCATTAATGGCAGATCAATGGCAGGTGTAAAACCGCACCAAGCGCTGTCCATAATTTATGATATTTTATAAATTGTAGGGGTAACGTTGAAGACATGCCTGTGCCCCTCCCAGGCTCTGACCACATCAACACTTCCTTGCAGTAATGCACTATAGTGCTTATGTGCTGTGCTGTCTTAAAGAATAGAACATGGTGCACTCAAGCACATGTAACTGGCACTTTTCTGTGCACTAAATGCATGTGCCCAGTTATATAACTGCTTTTCATAGACGTGCTTTAAAAAGCCAGGTCTTGGCCATTTTTCAATTTAAACTGGCCCAAAATCAATTTAAAGTCTGGATTCAGCTGTCAGGATGTCCAAGAGATCTGTTAAGTAGGAGGAAAAAGAATGTTGCTAATATGCTTCCAAATACAGCTACTTCAAATCATTAAAGGCAGAATAAAGATGAGGCTTCTACGATGGGCCCAGTATTCAAAATGATTTTATTTTATTTATTTAGATTTTGCTCACACCTTTTTCAGTAGTAGCTCAGGTGAGTTACATTCAGGTACTGTGGATATTTCTCTGTCCCAGGAGGGCTCACAATCTAAGTTTGTACCTGAGGCAATGGAAGGTTAAGTGACTTGCCCAAGATCACAAGGAGCAGCAGCGGGATTTGAACCGGCCACCTCTGGATTGCAAGACCAGTGCTCTAACCACTAGGTCACTCCTCCACTGCACTTTAAGCGGGCAAGTATAGCTCCTGCCTGCTTAAATTGTGTTCAGCAGGCCAGCTGCCAAGTTTCAGTGTCACTTAACCAGGAAGTGTCACTGAATATTGGCACTAACAGGCCACCTTAAATGCACCTTCTTTATCAACTTCTACATATTCTTCCCCTTTAGGGGCCACTAAAATAATTAACTTCACTCTTATGGAAGGGCAGCTGCCAAAACTACTAAGAGGGAAAGTTATTGACTTGTGGTAAAACAATCCTTCTTAACAGTAGTCCATATTGATAACTTACCCCATAAAAAGGGCTGTCATGCACCCCCATATTAGAAAAGTTTCCTTGACCAGGAAAAGCTCAAAAACCGCCTACCAGTTTCTAACATTCCTTTCCTGGCAAAAATTATAGAACAGTCCACATTCAACTCAAAGACTGGCTAAACAAAAACAACTGGCTAGACCCATGTCAGTCTGGCTTCAGTCCTGGGTACAGAATGGAGACAATTGTTTTGTCCCTTCTTGATGATCTCCACAGAAACTGCAACATACAACGGAGAGGGTCAGAGTTGGTGCTTTTTCTTGGCGGTTTGCTCTGCACCAGGAACTTATTCTTCTGTCTTCAGAGTGGACTTTCACTGTGTGGAGATACTACTTCTGGCACAACAACTCATATATCAAGAGTTGCTTGGTTGAACTGACCCCGAAGCAGGTGTTAGTTTACGCCGAAACATGGCCTGTGTCGGGTCATAATAAAGCATGCTTATTCCATTCTTGAGAGCCCTATGTGCTTTTTTCTGGACTCCACAGAAACTGTGACAGGGGATTTACCTTGATACTAGTGTTGCTGGATTGCTCTGCAGCCCTCAACACTGTGGATCATAATATAATGCTTACAAAGCTGGCAGAAACATGTATTGGTGGCAGAGTACTTACATGGTTCAATCCTATTTGTCAGACAGACAACAATCAGTTCTATTCAGCCACAGCACATCATCACCTTGGGCACTGAACTGCAGGGTGCCACAGAGATCCATACTGTCACCTATTTAAATAGCTACCTCAAGCTGCTTCGGTTGATGGACACAAAATTCTATATCTATGCTGATGATGTGCAGCTACTCATATTCATTGAACCTGATCTACACACAGCTTTAAGTAAATTGACTGTCAAACAACAACTCAGGAATGGGCAAAAAATAACATTCTGCCTGAAAACATGCAAAACAGAGATTCTGTGGGTTTCTAACTCAAATGGATAATAGGTAGCTGACTTTAAAATACTATTTGGGGGAACGGCAGCCTAGTGTCTTCCCTCTATGCTAGACAGATATGTTGAAATATTTGGGGTTACAGATACCTTGTCACCTTTTCCAACATATATAGTTGCAAAATTTCTAAGCTTTTATAGGAAATGGAAGGATATGCCTACTTCATTCTGGGGCCGAGTGCAGCTTATTAAAATATTACCGAAATGTCTCTATCCTTTGCAGCATTTGCCACTTATTTTGCCATCCCATGATTTAGCCATTTGGGATAAAATTATATACCAATCTTTGTTTTGGTGTGGCGGGGGGGTGGGGGGGGGGGGGGGGGGGGGGGGGGGGGGGAAGAGAGAAGCCCAGATTGGGGCTTTGACTGCTGGAACTTTTAAAATGGGATTGTTTCTTGTGTCTCCCTGATCTTCAGTCATATTGTGCATCTATTCAGATGCGATATAGAGTAGTTACTTACCTGTAACAGGTATTCTCCGAAGACAGCAGGCTGCATATTCTCACAAGTGGGTGACGTAACGTCGGCCCCGGAGAATTTCAAAGCAAAATCTAAAAATCTCTTTTACGGCGTTCCGTCGCGCGAGCGATCGCACTGCGCATGTGCGCACACATCTTCCCGCTCGCTGTGCGGACACGCCCCTCAGTTAAATCCAAAAGATGAAGGAGACAACTCCAAAAGGGGAGGTGGGAGGGTTTGTGAGAATATGCAGCCTGCTGTCTTCGGAGAACACCTGTTACAGGTAAGTAACTACTCTTTCTCCGAAGACAAGCAGGCTGATATTCTCACAAGTGGGGTATCCCTAGCTTCCAGGCTTACACAACACAACAAACAGTGGTCAATTGAGTCTCGCAACGGCGAGGCCAGAATAAAAATTGACCTGAAAAGAAGAAACATCTAAATGAGTGTAGCCTGGTACAGAACAAAAATGGGCCTAGGAGGGTTGGAGTTGGATTCTAAACCCCAAATAAGTTCTGCAGCCCCGACTGCCCAAACCGACTGTCGCGTCGGCCATCCTGCTGAAGGCAGTAGTGAAATGTGAATGTGTGGACTGATGACCACACCGCAGCCTTGCAGATCTCTTCAATAGTGACTGATCTTAGATGAGCCACCGACTCAGCCATGGCTTTAATTTTGTGAGCCGTGACATGGCCCTCTAGAGTCAGTCCAGCTTGGACAAAAACGAAGGAGTTGCAATCTGCTAGCCAAGAAGAAATGGTGCGGTTTCCGACAGCAACTGGCATTAAAAGAAATAAACAACTGGGCGGACTGTCTGAGGGAGCTCGTCTGCTCCACGTAAGAAGTGCGCAGCTTGCTTTCGCCAGGGCTTGTAAGATGAGGGAGAAAGAATGTTGGCAAGACAATTGACTGGATCAGATGGTACTCTGATACCAGCGCCAGTAAGAACTTTGGCTGCATGCGGAGAACTACTCTGTTAAGATGAGAAGTAAGGTAAGGCGCTTGAGCTACTAGAGTCTGAAGCTCACCGACCTTACGAGTTGAAGGAACAGCCACCAAGGAAAACGACCTTCCAGGTCCAATACTTCAGATGGCAGGAATCCAGTGGCCCGAATTGAGCTTGCAGCAGCTGGATGAAAACGACATTGAGACCCCAAGATACTGGATAAGGAGTGATAGGGGCTTTGACCGAAGCATAAGAGCCAACTTTCAAAATTATTGGGGGTGCTAAGCCCAACAGAAATAACCCCCCCTAGACACATACAAGGAATTCTCTCAATATTAGGGGAGAAGTAAACCTCTCATGAAGTGGACAGCTAAAGGCTGACCTTCTACACGTTGATGATAAGCACTTATTGCACGAAGATGAACACTGACAGAGTTGGTCTTGAGACCAGACTCAGACAGGTGTAGAAAGAACTCAAGCAAGGTCTGTATAAGACAAGAGGCAGGATCTAGGGCCTTGCTGTCACACCAGACGGCAAACCTCTTCCATGAAAAAGAATAACACCTCCTTGTGGAATCTTTTCTGGAAGCAAGCAAGGCTCGGGAGACACTCTCTGGAAGACTCAACGAAACCCATACTCTCAACATCCAGACTGTGTGAGCCAGAGATTGAAGGTTGGGATGTAGAAGTGCCCCCTCGTTCTGCGTAATGAGAGCTGGAAAACATTCCAACTCCAGAAGAAGAGGGAACCATATCTGACGCGACTAGAAGGGAGCGATCAGAATCATGGCTCCACAATCTTGCTTGAGAATCAGCAAAGTCTTTTCCGCCAGAGGTATGGGAGGATACGCATACAGAAAGCCTGTCCCCCAATGAAGGAGAAAGGCATCCGATGCTAGCCTGCCGTGAACCTGCAGCCTGGAACAGAACTGAGGGACTTTGTGATTGGACTAAGTAGCAAAAAGATCCACTGAGGGGGTCTCTCACTTCCAGAAGATCTCTCGAGCTACAGCCATGCTCAACAACCATGACTGTAGCATTATTCTGCTCAGCCTGTCGGCCAGACTGCTGTTTACGCCAACTAGATAAGTGGCTTGGAGAAAACATGCCGCGTTGGCGGGCCCACCGCTACATCTGCATGGCATCCTGACTCAGAGGGCAAGATCCAGTACTCCTTTGTTATCGAGTACATCACAACCCGATTGTTTGGTTGAATTAAAATAATTTGGTTGGATAGCCAGGAGGGATGCAACCTTCGTCAGCAGCTTTTGTGACTGAGGAAGTTGGACGGGATGCCTCAGAATCAAAATGGAGAGAATTGACCACCTCTGAAGGGAATTCCGAAAACTGGTGAACAGTTGGGTCACATCCTCTAGATATCCTGAACTTGATACCACTGGGAAGCTAGGATGCACTGAGCGGATGTCATGTGTAAAAGTGCTATGGGAGTTACGTGAACTGTGGAAGCCATGTGCCTAGAAGTCTCAATATTTACTGTGCTGTAATCTGTTGAGACGGGCAATCATCGTGTTAAGGGAACACATGCACTCCCAGTCAGTGAATGATACATACCTGTAGCAGGTGTTCTCCGAGGACAGCAGGCTGATTGTTCTCACGACTGGGTGACGTCCGCGGCAGCCCCCACCAACCGGAAGAAGCTTCGCGGGCGGTCCGCACGCAGAGCACGCCCACCGCGCATGCGCGGCCGTCTTCCCGCCCGTGCGCGACCGCTCCCGCCAGTTGAATGACAAGCAAAAGATGAAAACGCAACTCCAAAGGGGAGGAGGGAGGGTAGGTGAGAACAATCAGCCTGCTGTCCTCGGAGAACACCTGCTACAGGTATGTATCATTCACTTTCTCCGAGGACAAGCAGGCTGCTTGTTCTCACGACTGGGGTATCCCTAGCTCTCAGGCTCACTCAAAACAAGAACCCAGGTCAATTAAACCTCGCAACGGTGAGGGTACAACAGAAAATTGACCTACGAAGAACAACTAACTGAGAGTGCAGCCTGACCAGAATAAATTCGGGTCCTGGAGGGTGGAGTTGGATTTACACCCCAAACAGATTCTGCAGCACCGACTGCCCGAACCGACTGTCGCGTCGGGTATCCTGCTGGAGGCAGTAATGTGATGTGAATGTGTGGACAGATGACCACGTCGCAGCCTTGCAAATCTCTTCAATAGTGGCTGACTTCAAGTGGGCCACTGACGCTGCCATGGCTCTAACACTATGAGCCGTGACATGACCCTCAAGAGCCAGCCCAGCCTGGGCGCAAGTGAAGGAAATGCAATCTGCTAGCCAATTGGAGATGGTGCGTTTCCCGACAGCGACCCCTAGCCTGTTAGGGTCGAAAGAAACAAACAATTGGGCGGACTGTCTGTGGGGCTGTGTCCGCTCCAAGTAGAAGGCCAATGCTCTCTTGCAGTCCAATGTGTGCAACTGACGTTCAGCAGGGCGGGTATGCGGCCTGGGGAAGAATGTTGGCAAGACAATTGACTGGTTAAGATGGAACTCCGACACCACCTTCGGCAGGAACTTTGGGTGGGTGCGGAGCACTACTCTGTTGTGATGAATTTGGTATATGGAGCATGAGCTACTAGGGCTTGAAGCTCACTGACCCTACGAGCTGAAGTAACTGCCACCAAGAAAATGACCTTCCAGGTCAAGTACTTCAGATGGCAGGTATTCAGTGGCTCAAAAGGAGGTTTCATCAGCTGGGTGAGGACGACGTTGAGATCCCATGACACTGTAGGAGGCTTGATAGGGGGCTTTGACAAGAGCAAGCCTCTCATGAATCGAACTACTAAAGGCTCTCCCGAGATGGCTTTACCTTCCACACGATAATGGTAAGCACTAATCGCACTAAGGTGATTCCTTACTGAGTTGGTCTTGAGGCCAGACTCTGATAAGTGCAGAAGGTATTCAAGCAGGTTCTGTGCAGGACAAGAACGAGGTTCTAGGGCCTTGCTCTCACACCAAACGACAAACCTCCTCCACTTGAAAAAGTAACTCTTTTTAGTGGAATCCTTCCTAGAGGCAAGCAAGACACGGGAGACACCCTCAGACAGACCCAACGCAGTGAAGTCTACGCCCTCAACATCCAGGCTGTGAGAGCCAGGGACTGAAGGTTGGGGTGCAGCAACGCTCCGTCGTTCTGCGAGATGAGAGTCGGAAAACACTCCAATCTCCACGGTTCTTCTGAGGACAACTCCAGAAGAAGAGGGAACCAGATCTGACGGGGCCAAAAGGGCGCTATCAGAATCATGGTGCCGTGGTCTTGCTTGAGCTTCAGTAAGGTCTTCCCCACCAAAGGAATGGGAGGATAAGCATACAGGAGGCCGGTCCCCCAATGGAGGAGAAAGGCATCCGACGCTAGCCTGTCGTGTGCCTGTAGTCTGGAACAGAACAGAGGCAGCTTGTGGTTGGTCTGAGAGGCAAAAAGGTCCACCGAGGGGGTGCCCCACTCTCGGAAGATCTTGCGTACCACTCTGGAATGAAGCGACCACTCGTGCGGTTGCATGACTCTGCTCAGTCTGTCGGCCAGACTGTTGTTTACACCTGCCAGGTATGTGGCTTGGAGGAGCATGCCGAACTGGCAAGCCCAACGCCACATGCCGACGGCTTCCTGACACAAGGGGCGAGATCCGGTGCCCCCCTGCTTGTTGGTGTAATACATTGCAACCTGATTGTCTGTCCGAATTTGAATAATTTGGCAGGACAGCCGATCTCTGAAAGCCTTCAGTGCGTTCCAGATCGCTCGGAGCTCCAGGAGGTTGATCTGCAGATCCTTTTCCTGGAGGGACCACAGACCCTGGGTGTGAAGCCCATCGACATGAGCTCCCCACCCCAGGCGAGATGCATCCGTCGTCAGCACTTTCGTGGGCTGCGGAATTTGGAATGGACGTCCCAGGGTCAAATTGGTCCGGATGGTCCACCAGAGCAGTGAAGTGCGGCAGCTGGTGGAGAGGCGGATGACATCTTCTAGATTCCCGGTGGCCTGAAACCACTGGGAAGCTAGGGTCCATTGAGCAGATCTCATGTGAAGACGAGCCATGGGAGTCACATGAACTGTGGAGGCCATATGACCCAGAAGTCTCAACATCTGCCGAGCTGTGACCTGCTGAGACGCTCTGGTCTGCGAAGCCAGGGACAGGAGGTTGTTGGCCCTCGCTTCGAGAAGGAAGGCCCGAGCCGTCTGGGTATTCAGCAGAGCTCCTATGAATTCCAGAGACTGTGTTGGCTGGAGATGGGACTTTGGGTAATTTATCACAAACCCTAGCAGCTCCAGAAGTTGAATAGTGCACTGCATAGACCGGAGGGCTCCTGCCTCCGAGGTGCTCTTGACCAGCCAATCGTCGAGATATGGGAACACGTGCACTCCCAGCTTGCGTAGGTACGCCGCTACCACCACGAGACACTTTGTAAACACTCGTGGGGCAGAGGCGAGCCCAAAGGGCAGCACACAATACTGAAAGTGCCGTGCGCCCAGGCGGAATCTGAGATACTGTCTGTGAGCTGGCAGTATCGGGATGTGAGTGTATGCGTCCTTTAAATCCAGGGAACATAGCCAATCGTTTTTCTGAATCATTGGCAGAAGGGTGCCCAAGGAAAGCATCCTGAACTTTTCTTTGACCAGGAATTTGTTCAGGCCTCTCAGGTCTAGGATGGGACGCATCCCCCCTGTTTTCTTTTCCACAAGGAAGTACCTGGAATAGAATCCCTGCCCTTCTTGCTCGGGTGGTACGGGCTCGACCGCATTGGCGCTGAGAAGGGCGGAGAGTTCATCTGCAAGTACCTGCTTGTGATGGGAGCTGAAGGATTGAGCACCCGGAGGACAATTTGGTGGCAGGGAGGCCAAATTCAGGGCGTATCCGCACCGCACTATTTGGAGAACCCACTGGTCGGAGGTTATGAGAGGCCACCTTTGGTGAAAAAATTTTAACCTCCCTCCGACCGGCAGATCGTCCGGTACGGACACTTTGAGGGCAGCTATGTTCCCGTGGATCCAGTCAAAAGCCCGTCCCCGGCTTTTGCTGTGGAGGCGCAGGGGGCTGCTTAGGCGCACGCTGTTGACGAGAACGAGCGCGCTGGGGCTGTCCCTGTGCCTGACGAGGCCTTCGGGCCGGCTGGGTGTACCTACGCTTTGCAAAAGAATAGGGCACAGCCTGCCGGGCCCGGGAAAAATGTCCACCTGTTGAGGTGGATGCTGAAGGCGCCCGGTGGGAGAGCATGTCGAGGGCGGTTTCCCGCTGATGCAGTTGGTCCACCAGCTGCTCGACCTTCTCACCAAAAATATTATCCCCCCGGCAAGGGACGTCGGCCAGTCTCTGCTGGGTGCGGTTGTCCAGGTCAGAGGCACGCAGCCATGAGAGCCTGCGCATCACTATACCTTGGGCCGCAGCACGAGATGCCACGTCACAGGTGTCATAGATACCCCTGGACAGGAACTTTCTGCACGCCTTCAGCTGCCTGACCACCTCCTGATAAGGCCTGGACTGCTCCGGCGGGAGCTTATCGACCAGGTCCGCCAGTTGTTTCACATTGTTCCGCATGTGGATGCTCATATAGAGCTGGTATGACTGGATGCGGGTCACGAGCATGGAGGATTGGTAGGCCTTCCTCCCAAACGAGTCCAGAGTGCGAGACTCCCGCCCCGGTGGCGCCGAGGCGGTATCCCTCGAACTCCGTGCCCTCTTGATAGCAGAATCCACGACCGCCGAGTCATGGGGCAATTGGGGCCGCATTAACTCTGGGTCCGAGTGGATTCTGTACTGGGACTCTGCTTTCTTGGGAATGATGGGATTAGATAGCGGTCTCATCCAATTCCGAAGCAGTGTCTCCTTGAGGACATTGTGCAACGGCACCGTGGAGGACTCTCTAGGTGGTGATGGATAGTCGAGGACCTCGAGCATCTCAGCCCTCGGCTCATCCACAGAGACCACGGGGAAGGGAATGCAAATAGACATATCCCTTACAAAGGAGGCAAAAGAGAGGCTCTCAGGAGGCGAGAGCTTCCTCTCTGGTGAAGGCGTGGGGTCCGAGGGAAGACCCACAGACTCCTCTGAGGAGAAATATCTGGGGTCCTCCTCTTCCCCCCACGAGGCCTCTTCCTCGGTATCGGAAATAAGCTCATGTAGCTGAGTCCTTAACCGGGCCCGGCTCGACGTCGAGGCACCGAGGCCTCGGTGTCGTCGAGCGGTGGACTCCCGCGCCGGCGGGGACGAAGCTCCCTCCATCGACGTCGACGGGGACTCCACCTGCGTGGCGGTCGAGACCGGCGCCGCAAGCGGCGGCAGTGTCGACGGCCTCGGCACCGGGCTAGAGCTCGCCGGCGCCGCAGTCAACGGCGCCAAGGGCGCAAGCACCCCCGGCGCCGGCATAGCCTGGCGCATCAGCCCTTCCAGGATCCCCGGAAGGATGGCTTGGAGGCACTCGTCCAGGCCCGCTGCCGGGAAAGACGGGGGGGGGGGGCCGGTAGAGGTGTCGGTGCCGGAAGCTGCTCGGGTCCAGGAGACTGCACCGAAGTGCTGGGACCCTGACGCGTCGGTACCTCCACAACCGAAGGGGATCTCTCCTCCCGACGTGGACACTTCGGCGTCGACTCCTCAGCGGTACCGAGCACCGAAGGCGACCGATGACGGTGCTTTTTGGATTTCTTGTGGTGCCCATCATCGGTGCCAGGTGGAATAGAGGAGGAGGAGGTCGATCCCCCTCGGTCTCGAGGAACCGGGTCAGATGGGGTTCGGTCCTGAGGGCCATGGGCCGAGGGAGTGACCGGGGCCGATTGCCCACGCGGCCTCTCACCCCTACCCTCACCGGAGGACCGGCGGGCCGACGGGACCTGTGCTCCTGGGGTCGATGCCATCGGTGCCGATTTCTCGGGCCTCGATACCGGTACCGAAGAACCGGCCGTCGATACCGATGCCGTCGAGGTTGACGTCGAGGGGCCGGCGCAAGTTCCAAAAAGACGGTCCCGAAGAACTTGCCTCGCAACTTGAGTCCATTTCCGGAGACCAAGACACAGCGAACACGACTTGATATTGTGCTCCGGCCCGAGGCACTGGAGGCACCAAGCGTGGGTGTCGGTCTGCGAGATAGGCCGGCCGCACCGACCACACTTCTTAAATCCACTCGGGACCTTCGAGGACATCGATGGAAAAATCGCGTCGGCGAAGTTAAAGTCTTCGATGGTGGCGGTAAATCACACCTCGAAAAGTAATCGACCGCGCGGCCACAAGGCCGCAACGCGACGCCCCCGCTAGAAACGAGGGAAAATAAAGCGCGTGCTCTCCTTTTTTTTTTTTTGAGGAAAAAAAGAAAACTGGAGCGCGCGGCAACAGAAACAAAACGAAAAATAAACAAATTCGCGACGAACGCGATCGGTTTTCCGGGGCTGACGAAGAGAGAGCAGCAACAGCACGACTCTCTCCAGCGCGGAAAAAAAAGGACTGGCGGGAGCGGTCGCGCACGGGCGGGAAGACGGCCGCGCATGCGCGGTGGGCGTGCCCTGCGTGCGGACCGCCCGCGAAGCTTCTTCCGGTTGGTGGGGGCTGCCGCGGACGTCACCCAGTCGTGAGAACAAGCAGCCTGCTTGTCCTCGGAGAATATGAAGATACGCTGCAACAACAGCCATGCACTAGGAAAAACATACTCTGGACGCAAACTGGGTATAAGTATCCTGTAAGTCCAGAGAGCATAACCAATCGTTTTCCTGAAGTATGGGAAGAAGGATGCCCAGGGAAAGCATCCTGAACCAAATATCTGTTTAGGCCCCTTATGTCTATGATGGGACGCAACCCACAAGGAAGCACCTGGAATAGAATCTCAACCCTTCTTGCCCTGGTGGAACGGGCTCGACTGCATTGGTGCTGAGAAAAACAGAGAGTTCCTCTGCAAGTACCCACTTGTGATGGAAGCTAAAGGATTAAGCTCCCAATGAGCAATGTGGAGGGTTTGATTCCAGATTGAGAATGTATCCTAACCGGACTATTTGAAAAACCCACCGGTTGGAGGTTACAAGAAGTCACCTTTGGTGGAGAAAATTTAAACTTCCCCCCGACAGGCAGATTGGCCGGTATGGACATTTTTTTTTTTATGGTGGCTATGCTGAATTGGAGCCAGTCAAAAACCCCTCCCTGGTTTTTGCGGAATAGCTGCAGGGGCCTGATTAGGTGCACGCCGTTGACTAGAACGAGCGTGCTGTGGCATAGCCTGAACCGGCTGTCGAGAAGTAGGAGTATACGTACGATCCCTTAAGGCACAAGGAAAACTACTCTTCTCTTTAAAGGACTTCCGAGATGAGGAAGTGTATGCACAGAATATCTATAATTTTCTGCTGAATCCCCTCCTCCAGGTGAGAGGCACACAGTCATGAGAGTCTGCGCATCACTATACCCAGAGCAGAAATCTAGATGTTACATTACAAGTGTCGAAAATGCCCCTGGACAGGAACCTGCGACACACCGTGTGCTACCTGACCACCTGGTGAAAAGGTTTAGCCTACTCCGGTGGGAATGCTCGTAAAGATCTGGCAGGACTTGATTTTGGACGCGATCATGCCAGCCTGGTACGCCATTCTCCCAAAAGAGGCTAAGGATGTATGCTCTGGCCCCAGGGGCGCCAAAGCAAGTTCTTAGAACTCCTATCTGTTCTGAGAGCAGAATCCACCACCGCAGAATCATGAGGTAACTGAGGCCTAATGAAACTGGGTTCCCCGTGGATCCGATAGAAGGATTCAGTCTTCTTGTATCATGTGGCAGAAGACTTAAGTGAAGATGGATAGTTCAGGATCTCGAGCATCTGGGGCCTTGGGCTGATTCACAATCG
This sequence comes from Microcaecilia unicolor, assembly GCF_901765095.1. Lineage (NCBI taxonomy): Eukaryota > Metazoa > Chordata > Amphibia > Gymnophiona > Siphonopidae > Microcaecilia > Microcaecilia unicolor. The sequence goes on from NC_044034.1 coordinate 148,217,754, forward strand.
CCACTGTAATGTGTCGAGACAGATAGAAGATCTAGAGAATTCTCAGCAGAGAAAACCCCATGGCCTTCATGTTCATCAGATGAGCCATCATTGAATTGAGCTAACTACTCAAACAGAGCAGCTCAGATACAAACCCGTCCGACATGGAGGTGCGGTAACCTCTACGACGGGGTCGAGAAGTTGACTCTCCAGACGACTCCAGTGAAGGAGAATCGACCCAGTAGGCTGCGAACACCAATACCGGAGGCAGCATCGGTGAAGGAGATGTAATCCCAGGTGAAAAGCTAGATGCCGCAGGAGGCGCTAGCACCAATGGCATCCGATGGTACCCATGGTACCGAAGCCGAGGGCAGAATCTGGAAATGCTGGGGAATCGAAACCAGATGACTTGTGTGTCCATAACAGAGATGGGACCGATGGTACCGATAATACCCATGGCACCGACGGTACCGATGGTACACATGGTACCGACCATGATACCTGGTACCAATGGTACCCATGGTACTGATGGTACCTGGTACCGATGATAGTCATGATATCTGGTATCGATGGTATCCATGATACCTGGTACCGATGGCACCGACTGTACCGATGGTACACATGATACTCGGTACCGATGGTACCCATGATACTCGGTACCGATGGTGCCCATGATACCTGGTACCAATGGTACCCATGGTACTGATGGTACCTGGTACCAATAATAGTCATGATATCTGGTATCGATGGTACCCATGTACCGATGGTATCCATGATACCCGATACCGATGGTACCCATGGTACCGATGATACCTGGTACCAATGGTACCCATGATACCCGGTACCGACGGTGCCCATGATACCTGGTACCGATGGTACCCATGGTACCGATGGTACCCATGACATCTGGTACCGATGTACCGATGGTACCGACGTCCGATGCCAGGATACCTCCATAACAGAGGGAGCAACGCTCTCGGCACCGACTGATGTCTGATGCCCGGATACCTCCATAACAGAGGGAGCAAAGCTCTGGGCAGCGATGGTACCGACGTCCGCTGATGCGCCCGAATGACCTGCCAAGCAGGAGGCGCCGAGGCAGGTGGAGACCCACTCGATGCATCACTGTACCCAGCGTGCATTGGTCTCTATCGGACTCAAAAATTGATCTCCTTTGGGCATCCCTGGCAAGTAGCATACGTCTCGTCTTTGAGACACTACTTGCACTTCTCAGGGAGATGATCCGGCCCAAGACACATCCGCCGATGCGCCCGAATGACCTGCAAAGCAGGAGGCGCCGAGGCGGGTGGAGACTCACTCGATGCATCCGGTTGCAGCGGGTACAAGGTTTAAAGACAGTGGTGTGCTGGAACAGGCTCTCACAGCTCTCGAGAGCCATTTGTTAAGTTTTAAAGAATTTGGGGACTTTAACAAATGGATCCTAAAATGTGGGCTTGTTTTACTTTGCTGCTAACAATTTACCATCACACTCTTGTTTAATAAGAAAAAAGAAAAAAAGAAACTTATAAAGAAAAACTTATAAGTTTTGATTCTCATTTCAGGCACAGCCCCTTGTGACTCTGGCAATTACTTAACCTTTCCTTGCCCCAGGTACAAAAAGTACCTGTATATGTAAGCCACAATGAGCCTGCCATGAGAAAGTACAAATGAAAAAATAAAGAACACCCAAAGGGGTAAAATAAAAAAGAGATTTAACTCCGAGGACCTGAAGAAAACACGAAGCACTAACGAACTCCGTGTCTCCTCAGACGCGGAAAAAGAAGAACTGAGGGGCGTGTCCGCACAGCGAGCGGGAAGATGTGTGCGCACATGCGCAGTGCGATCGCTCGCGCGACGGAACGCCGTAAAAGAGATTTTTAGATTTTGCTTTGAAATTCTCCGGGGTCGACGTGACGTCACCCACTTGTGAGAATATCAGCCTGCTTGTCTTCGGAGAAATTAGAGATTCGTTTTTTGATACTTCTGAATTTTGTGATGTACGCCTGGAACAGACAATTAGAAACACTTCAGCTAGAACTCATCACCTTCCAAGAACTCTCAGAAAGCTTTTAAAGCCTTTGCATTGAGCCCGAATGCTCTTTCATAAACGCTTTGGTCTCCAACCTCATTATTCCTCGGAGTCGTCTTTGACTCCTCTCTCTCCTTCTCTGCGCATATCCAGCAGATAGCCAAGACCTGTCGCTTCTTCCTCTTTAACATCAGCAAAATTCGCCCTTTCCTCTCTGAACACACCACCCGAACTCTCGTCCACGCTCTCATTACCTCTCGCCTGGACTACTGCAACTTACTCCTCACCGGCCTCCCACTTAGCCATCTATCCCCCCTTCAATCTGTTCAGAACTCTGCTGCACGTCTCATATTCCGCCAGAACCGATATACTCATATCACCCCTCTCCTCAGGTCACTTCACTGGCTTCCGATCAGATACCGCATTCAAGCTTCTCCTTCTTACCTACAAATGCACTCAGTCTGCTGCCCCTCACTATCTTTCTACCCTCATCTCCCCTTACGTTCCCGCCCGTAACCTCCGTTCACAGGATAAATCCCTCCTCTCGGTACTCTTCTCCACCACCGCCAACTCCAGGCTCCGCTCATTCTGCCTCGCCTCACCCTATGCTTGGAACAACCTTCCTGAGCCCTTACGCCAAGCCCCCTCCCTGCCCGTCTTCAAGTCTTTGCTTAAAGCCCACCTCTTCAATGCTGCGTTCGGCACCTAACCCTTACCGTTCAGTGAATCCAGACTGCCCCAATTTGACTGCCCCTATCGGACCGACCGTTCACTTGTCTATTAGATTGTAAGCTCTTTGAGCAGGGACTGTCTCTCTTTGTTAAATTGTACAGCACTGCGTAACCCTAGTAGCGCTCTAGAAATGTTAAGTAGTAGTAGTAGTATTCCAGGTATTTACTCATTGTAGCTAATATAGACTTCCCCCGGAACTGTCTAGCTCCTTTCATAAGCAATGGGGTAATGCTGGCCTAAGAAGGGTGGAAGACGTGGAGGGGCATTTTCAAACAGGGACGACCATCTCTAAGGGCGCCTAACTCTAAGGACGGTGCCGCGAAGGGGCGGGGCAATGCGTATTATTGAAACAAGATGGACGTCCATCTTTTGTTTCGATAATACAGTCGGGGATGCCCAAATCTCAACATTTAGGTCGACCTTAGAGATCGTCAACCTAAATGTTGAGATGGTTGACCTTAGAGATGGTCGTCCCCGGTTTTCGGCGATAATGGAAACCGAGGACGCCCATCTCAAAAACGACCAAATCCAAGGAGTTGGGGTTTTAGGCCCTATCGAGGACCATTTATATTACTGACTATATCTGTATTTTTCTATTACTGCTAGATATTGTTGTTGTGGTTTCATTCTGTAATGTTCACATTTGACACTCTTCGTAAAATAATAAAATATATTTAAATGTAAAATACCATTTGGGAAGTATGAACACTCCCTAAAATAACAGGTCAGGAATCTTAGGATACTGCTAGATTGCACACCATTGTGATCTGTGAGTTAGCCAACGGCGGTATAAGAAATGCAAATAAACTTTAAGCTGCAACTGTGTTTGGCGGGAGAAACTCTAGATACTTTATTTTGGATAAACTGGGTATGCTACCATTCACAGATGGTGTGAAGTACTTTCCCAAAAAAGGCTGTTGATTATACAAAATGCACAAAGAATAGGTCTATGTACAAGCTAGATCTATGTAAAACTAGACTCCTGATACAGGTACTGTAGCCAAAACACAGTCCGTGTCGTTACAATGAAGAACTGTAATAAAATCTCCAGCCTTTCTCACCTAAGTGGTTTCCAAATTCAACATCCATAATAAAATCAAACTGAAAACAGCACACAGGCAGAAAAAAAGTCCAAACAAATCAAATCCCAATAAATAAATATGTTGCTACTCAGCAATAAAACACAATCAAGTCCACAGCTGATCAAAAGAATGCAGTCACAAAAAGGTGAATCTTCAAAAGTTTTTTTGAACTGTAAGATGTTCCAACGTGTGCCTGTTAACATGTTTCATTTGTATTACTCTGATATTGTGAGTATCACATCTAGGTTATCTGAATGTTCTTCCATGCTGCCTATTATGGTATTCATTCATACTCTGCTGAAATCTATATCTCTGTTACATAATTATTCTACAGTGCTGTTAAAATGTATATATTTCTGATACTGTATCATGTTAGTCCTATTGCTAGGATTCAATTTGCCACCTCAAGTTTACTTCATTGATTGTATTTCTGCTCATATTTACTTTACACTATTTGATTGTTCACTTCACCCAAAAAATATCCCCAAGCGAACTACAATTTTAACAATTTAAAATACACATGAATAACCTTCAATAAAAACTAAACCTAAAATGCTATATCTTAGTGTCAGGTTCTCAGGTTCAGAGCCCGCAGGGCCGGGCTCTAGAGCAAACCTGAGCCCTTGGGCTGCTGACGAGGAGCGACAGCAGCAGGCAAAACCCACCAACCAACGCTGGGCAAGCACAACGGCACCGGCAGGACTGCAGGCACCGCCCAGCGAGCCGGAACACACGGACTGGAATCCCCCGGACTGGAGGACACAGGACTGTAACACTGGACTGGAATCCCCCGGACTGGAGAACACTGGACTGGAGGACTGGACTGGAATCCCCCGGACTGGAACACTGGACTGAAATCCCCCGGACTGGAGGACACAGGACTGGAACACTGGACTGGAACACACCGGACTGGTCCGTACAGCTTCACCTGCACTTAGCCACTCCCCCCCCCAAGGGTTGAGCCCCTGGGTTCGAGTGGCCGGCAGGACTTACCGGAAACTGGATGACACAGGGACCAGGACTAGAACAAGCTGGAAACAGCAGTACTCCTAAATCCTAAACTGACATAAGTGCTCCCAAGCCCTAACCAACAGAAGAACTCCAAACAGAAACCAACAAAAGTGTTTCTAACAATAAACCAACAAAAGGACTTCCTAAGCCCTATACTAACAGAAGTGCTACCAATAGCACCACTAGGAAAAGCAGGGGAGCCACAGGAAAAGAGCAGGGAACCTACACACATAAACTAGCACAGGTGCTCCTAAGCACCAAGCACAACAGCTCTACAACCCTAAACTAACTACGGTGCTCCTAAGCACCAAACTACCAGCAGAGCTCCAAGCACTAAAAGGGAAGACAGGGGAGCCAAAAGGGAAAAAACAGGGAAGCTAAACACAGAAGACAGCAGTGCTTCCAAAGCACTAAACACAACAGAGCTTCCAAAGCCCCAAACACAGAAGTGCTTCTAAAGCACCAAACCCAGAAATGCTTCTAAAGCACCAAACACAGAAGTGCTACTAAAGCACCAATCACAGAAGTGCTTCCAAAGCACCAAAAGGGAAAGCAGGGGAGCCACAAGGGAAAAGCAGAGAAGCTAACATATATCAAAAGTACACACTGCACTACCACTAACCTGGACCTAAAGCAAACGACTAAGCAAACGTTGCAAAGGCCCTGAAGGGAAGAACACCACTTCCTTATCAAGGCCCTGCCTGATGATGTCACCACTACCAGACACAGGCAGGCAGCATACTGAAACAGAGCTAGAGCTAACTCAGGCTTAACCCCCACAGCTGCAGTATAGCAGAGCAATTAGAGCTACGCTGGAAGCAACAGCACACAGAGGCAGCTAGCTCAGGTAACACACACAGCTGCAGTATAGTAAAGCAATTAGACTCATGCTGGGAGCAGCCAGCCCACAGACACAGAGCCAGCTCTAGCAACACAGAAAGAAGAAACAGAAGCCAGCATAGAAGCTGACCACCAGAAATAAGGTAAGTTTGAGAGGGGTTCTGACCACAATCATAACACTTAGTCTTGTCCTAAAAAATATGTTCTATGAACCCAAGCTTTTAAATATTTCTTAAATTTTGCCACGTGGTAGGCACATGCTTGTGACTACTGTGGCTTAGTAAATGGGCCCCTTCGTTTTATGCCAGGCTATACCTACTGTACACTGCCTGAGGAGGAATCTCTTCATAAAGGTGGTTCATTAATCCCAATAAAGAAGCAGTGCAACAGTAGCTTCTCCCAACTTCACGTCTACCAATACAGTCGAAATCAGGACCACAGGCCTGGCCACAAAGGAGCATGGTGTCCTTACTGGACACATTCAGGAATTTAAATTCCATAATTGATATTTTCCCTTTTCTGTATCAAGGCAAAAATAAACATTAAAAAAAATTCTATTCAGGGAATGAAGTCCTTTGACAGATTCCAGACATGAAACACTTTGCTCATTAAAATGCATCAACCACTTCCCAGTAAGAAAATCATCATGGGGTTTCTACTTAATTAAACAGATACAACTGACATCAATAACACCATATTGCTATCTCTTCAGAAGTACATGGAGCGGCTCATTTCATCAAACGAAAGCTAACACAAAACAGCAGTGAACAGGGACAACACCTCCTATAATTACAGGACCCAATATTCAAAAGAAGCCGAGCTCTTAAATTTGTGCCCTATTTTCAGCCAAATTTAGGAGAATTCATCTTAATTTAGGAGCTTAAAAGTTATGCTTATAAATCTAGGCCTGCATTAATTTGCTTACATTTATGAATCTAGGGCTCCTAAATTTTTTTCCCTATCCTAAATCTACGCCTGTTGCCAGCCACCTTTTATGCTATTAAATTTAGAGTTGAGTGAAATTCTGAGTATAAATTTAGGCACTCAGCTGTGGTAAATTTCTAAAGAGCCCAACTTAAGTGCATAATTTTCCAGTTAAGACCATAAATCCTTTGAATACTGGGCCCATATTTTCCATTTCACGTGTACCAAAAACAAATCATAAGAAAGTACACACCAAGCAAAGACTGACTCAGCTCAAAGTATAAAAAAAATCCATTTCAAATATTCAAATGACTTCAAAGAACATTACTGGAGGGAAATTGATTCTACTACATTCTACCCTTGTTAATTACATTTCATTCTTAAGTTTTTGACTGTATATCTAATGTAACACTACTATTGTGAGATACATTGAACCTGAACTTGCATGGGATAATGTGGGATACAAATGTCATAAATAAATAAATTACTCTACTGTAAGGAACACGGCAGCAGATAGGATGCTTTACTCTTTGGTGACAGGGTATAAAAGATTTTACCACTGCCTTAAAAATCTGTCACACACACATATAGAGATATGTATACACACGTGTACAGAGCATAAGATCAATCACCCATCAAACCTGGCATCTTGGCATTCTGCTTACAATAGTAGCCAGTCCAGGTCACCTGGAACGAACCATTAGCACAGGGGTGGGCAACCTGAGGTTTCCTATTTAATTTTATGCAGCCCACCAAAGCATGGAAAGTATATACACATAGGCGCCCCATATAAGAGGCTTGGGGAGACTAAGCCTCCCCAGCCCAACCATTACCTTCCCCTGCCTCCTTCTCAAATTCGGTGCAGGAAAGAAGTTCGTCGTCAGAACAATTACAAAACCTCCCCCTGTAACTGCGATGCACTTCCTGCTGCCCCTCCATTCCGGTAGCAGAGCCTCGCTGTGACTGTGAGCCTGCCTGAGTGTTGCAACACGTGGCTCCACTATTTACAGTCAGTTACCGACTGAGACAGGGTGGGAGGGAGCAGAGGCAGCAGCAGATCGAGCAAGTGCCAAAGAAGCAGGTAAATGTTGAGGGGGAGGAGTATTTGGGTCTCTTATTTATTGCTTTGCTTAACTGAGAGTGGGGGCAAGACACTGTGGCAATGTTGGATTGGGGGGGGGGGGGGAGAGAGAGAGAGGGTTTATAAGTCAAAATAAAAATACATGTTTTGTTTCATGCAGATCCTTTTGTTTAAACATAACTAAATGGGCTATAAGCCCCTAATGCAGTCCATTGGTTTTCCTATGTTTTGCTGAACAGGGAGGAGGGGCAAGACAGTGGGGCAATGTTGGATTGGGGCAGAGAGAGAGAGAGAGAGAGAGGGTTTATAAGTCAAAATAAAAATAAATATTTTGTTTCATGCAGATCTCTTTCGTTTAAACATAACTAAATGGGCTATAAGCCCCTAATGCAGTCCATTTTGTTCTTGTGATGACTTATACTGTGCCAAAATTGAAAACTCTTATCTCTGTCTGGTCATTAATAAAAGAGCTTGTTGTGAACGCTATCCACCCTAAAAGGCTGTTTGTGCATAGTGTTTTGCGGTTGAAGGATTGTGTGTTGGCCTTACTGAAGTGACATCAACCCTTTAATTTAATTTTAGTTTGTCATAACATCAGACATGATTTTAGAATATTTTGGAGGATATGATGTTGAATTGTTCCATAGATGTGTATGGGATTTAGTGATGGTAAGTGCTTGAAATAATTGAGTTTAAAATATATGTCATTTATGATATATAAATCCATTTTTACATGCACACAGAAGCATTTCTTGTCAATAACCAGCAGCCCTTCCTTGGGACTCAGTCTCTTCTCCACCATGACAAAATTATATACCGAATACACTGCAAGAAAACTTTCACTTGCTAACCTTCAATCTCACTAATTAGGGTGGTGCTTGTAACTTTTCACATTTGGGATGTTGTACTTATTTTTTTTTTTCTGTGTGTTGACAATTATTGATGTAAGCCCCACCCCCTTTATCCTCCCCAAACAGTTGGGCCACCGACCGCCTATGTATATACAGACAATATCATTAACCTTACGAGACTGGGAGACTGGGCGTCTAAAGGGCAGATGACATTTAATGTGAGCAAGTGCAAAGTGATGCATGTGGGAAAGAGGAACTCGAATTATAGCTACGTGATGCAAGGTTCCACGTTAGGAGTCACAGACCAAGAAAGGGATCTAGGTGTCGTCGTTGATGATACGTTGAAACCTTCTGCTCTATGTGCTGCTGCTGCGGCTAAGAAAGCAAACAGAATGTTAGGTATTATTAGGAAAGAAATGGAAAACAAATATGAGGATGTTAAAATGACTTTGTATCGCTGCATGGTGCGACCGCACCTCGAATATTGTGTTCAATTCTGGTCACCGCATCTCAAAAATGATCTAGTGGAATTAGAAAAGGTGCAGAGAAGGGCGACGAAAATGATAAAGGGGATGGGACGACTTCCCTATGAGGAAAGGCTAAAGCAGCTAGGGCTCTTCAGCTTGGAGAAAAGGCGGCTGAGGGGAGATATGATAGAGGTCTATAAAATAATGAGTGGAGTTGAATGGGTAGATGTGAAGCGTCTGTTTACGCTTTCCAAAAATACTAAGACTAGGGGGCATGCGATGAAGCTACAATGTAGTAAATTTAAAATGAATCGGAGAAATGTTTCTTCACTCAAAGTGTAATTAAACTCTGGAATTCGTTGCCAGAGAATGTGGTAAAGGTGGTTAGCTTAGCAATTTAAAAAAATGTTTGGACGGCTTCCTAAAGGAAAAGTTCATAGACCATTATTAAATGGACTTGAGGAAAATCCACTATTTCTGGGGTAAGCAGTATAAAATGTTTTGTACTTTTTTGGGATCTTGCCAGGTATTTGTGACCTGGATTGGCTACTGTTTGAAACAGGATGCTGGGCTTCATGGACCTTTGGTCTTTCCCAGTATGGCAATACTTATGTACTAACCAGAGTTTTGGTGATTTTAAATACTGTATAAATAATGCCACAGTAGTACTGAAAGTCATGCGGTCCTCCATGTATAAAGTTTGGCCACCCCTGCATTAGCCTATTCCATGTTGTTCTCTCCCAGAAGCAGGTGGTAGTGACACCCAAGGTTATGCAGCTCAATAATATTTAATAAACCTGTCTTTAAAAACAAATCCAAACTTTTCTTTCAAACTCAGCTAAATTACTAATTTTGGCCGTGTTTCCTGGCAGCAAATGCCACTGTTTTAATTGTGCATTGATTGAAAAGGGGAAAAAAACACACCATTTTCTAGAATTTGCTATTAGCTAGCAAAGAGTAAAATGACTGTTCACAATCGATTTGCTCTGTGCTACTCCCAAGTTCATAAACCTTCTTCACAATCTCCTCTCAGTTGCACTCCTCAAGCTAAACAGCCCAAACCTGCCCAGTCTTTCTTTATATGAGAGATGCTCCATTCCCCCTCCACAGAAAGGGTGAAATAAAAGCAAGCTGGAAACACACCGGGTCATACACTGGTGCATGACAGAAATTTCCATTACTGCAGCACACTTGAATATATGAGAGGCAAGGCTCAAGAGCAACAACCAAGCTCTCTCAACCATTTGGAGTGTATTCTGTATACATAAGGGGCAACGTTCAAATGCAACAGCGAGAAGCAGTAAGATGAAAAACCAAAATCTCTTTTTTTTGCTACTTAAACAGATTTTTTTTTAAAGTATTGTGGCTGCTTATCACAGCCCTTACGAGCTCCTGTCTCTACAGCACACCAAACACTAGCTCCGGCCCATAGGAGGTTCTGCTACTGCTGCTTTTAACAATGAATGTGGTTCTCTACTGAAAAGAGCTTATATATCTTCTGTATTCTTTGATTGATGCCATAATAAATCAAAACATGAATTCAAAGTGCAAATGCATTTTTCCAAAGCAAGGAGCATTGTGGGATAAAGAATTTGCCATTGCATAGCAGCATATTCTTTAGATTAACTAAATATTTTTAGAAAGGGCAATAACAGACTTGCATGTTTACAATGATTTATTATTTTGATATATAAGTGTGTCTGCTTATTCGGCAGCACATCAGTTACAAAACTTCCTAGGTCTATTTCTTATGCAAAGTATCCTTAAAAATATCATTAATTCCCAGGTCTGTCTACCTCATGTAATGTTCTATTTCAAGCACCGTAAATGAATGCCTCAAAGCTTTCTTTAATGGCAACATCTTTACTCTCTTCTGGGAACTTTCTCAGCCATGCGGCACGTATTCTAAATCACCAGGTTCACACTGCTTTCCAGAATTAGACTTGTTTGCTCCAACACATGAGTCTATACAGACCTGAGCCTCCCTCTGCCAGGAACTTCTGCTTGGCATAAATCACAGAATCCAACATCGATTCAAAAAGAAGGAAGTAACCCTGGAAACATGACAGGAAAACACAACATTACAAGATGCCAGTCTTCACTTACTACAAATTTACAGGCCTTTTTCTAAACTGCGTTAAGCACTTACCTTCAGATTGTATAAAGTTGCATGCCCAAATGTCCGACTAGCACGCAAGTTTACATGTGCAAGTTATAGCATAATAATAGATGTGCACCTAACTTAACTGCTACACTACGGGCCAACTGGCCTTAAGTCTCAATAATGTCTCTTATACCTTTGCACAATGTAATCCATAACCAAATTGTAACAAATGTATTTCTATTATTCATATCCTATTGTAAGCCACACTGAGCCCGCAAAAAGGTGGGAAAATGTGGGATACAAATGCAATAAATAAATAAATAAATAAATAAATAATAGTCCTTAAGGGGCATTAATTAGCACCAACTGGCCTTAAGGCGAAATAATAGTCCTTAAGTGGTAATTAGTGCCAACTGGCTTTACGTACTAATACTAGCCCTTACAAGGCATTAATTAGTGCCAACTGGCCATAAGTCCCAATAACAGTACTTAAGTGGTATTGATTAGCACCAACTAGCCTTAATTCCAAATAACAGTCCTTACCTGACATTAATTTGCGCCAATTGGCCTCACATTTCAATAATAGACCTTAAGTGGCATTAATTAGCTCCAACTGCCCTTAAGTCCAATAAGTCCTTAAGTGGTGTTAATTAGTGCCAACTGGTCTTAAGTCCTATTAATAGTCCTTAAATGGCAATGATTAGCACCAACTGGCCTTAAGACCCAATAATAATCCTCCTTAAGTGAAATTAATTAGTCCCAATTGGCAATAATTAGTAGTTATGCACGGAAATGCACTTAGGCACTATTCTCTAAACTTAGCACCTAAATTTTAATAGCACGTAACTACAAAGGGCATGTGGACATGGGCAGGTCAGGGGCGCGTCTTCCAGTTGCGCACATAAGTTAAAGAACACCGACTAACAAACAAAACTGACACCTTTAGGTGCGACCATTTACACCCGCCTTTGATGTGGATAAGTACAGTAGAACGCCGATTATCCAGATTAACCTTGGCAGAGAGCAGTCCGGATAACGAAAAATCCGGATCACTGGATTTATGTGATTAAAAAATGTTTTAAAATAAAGAATGTCAAAAGTCTGGATAATTGGACAATCAAGAGTTTAGATTGGTGTCCTGCTGTACTTGTGCTTAAAGACAGGTGTACATATGCTGACTTATGCTCTATTGTATAGCAGCAATTTTGCGCACAATTGCTTTTATAGAATTGGTGCTTAGGGCCAGATTCTATATATGGCACCTAAAAAATCCACATGGAAAACATTTCCGTTTACACGAATTTCATAATTTTTAGGTGCTCAGTTAATATTCTAGCACCTAAAACTAAGTGCCTCCATTTACACCAGCGAAAATGTAGAATAAATCCTGGCACGTAGATTTAGAAGTACATAAGTACATGAGTATTGCTATACTGGGACAGACCGAAGGTCTATCAAGTCCAGCATCCTGTCTCCAATAGTGGCCATATTATTTAACAACATGTGTAACTTTTGAAACACCCACAAAACACCCATTTCCCCACCCTCTTTGCCTGTACGCATTAGAATTTAGGCACAGTGCTTTACAGAATTTGCACAGCAAATTATGCGCATAAATTCTAATTGCCAATTAGTGATCATTATTGCTTGTTAAGTGCTGTTAACAATGCTGATGAGCTTGTTAAGCCATTATTATAGAATTACACATTATTATAAAATATGCTTAGATTTCGGCGCAGAACATTAGGTACACTATATAGAATCCAGGGGTTAGCACCCATATTTTTGCGCCTAATTTTTGATGCTCTCTCTTGATTCTACCCTTTAATGCTTGTTCTTTGTCATAAGTACATAAGTAATGACACACTGGGAAAAGACCAAGGGTCCATCGAGCCCAGCATCCTGTCCACGACAGCGGACAATCCAGGCCAAGGGCACCTGGCAAGCTTCCCAAACGTACAAACATTCTATACATGTTATTCCTGGAATTGTGGATTTTTCCCAAGTCCATTTAGTAGTGGTTTATGGACTTGTCCTTTAGGAAACCGTCTAACCCCTTTTTAAAATCTGCCAAGCTAACCGCCTTCACCATGTTCTCCGGCAGCGAATTCCAGAGTTTAATTATGCGTTGGGTGAAGAAACATTTTCTCCGATTTGTTTTAAATTTACTACACTGTAGTTTCATCGCATGCCCCCTAGTCCTAGTATTCTTGGAAAGTGTGAACAGACGCTTCATATCCACCTGTTCCACTTCACTCATTATTTTATATGCCTCTATCATGTCTCCCCTCAGCCGTCTCTTCTCCAAGCTGAAAAGCCCTAGCCTCCTTAGTCTTTCTTCATAGGGAAGTCGTCCCATCCCCGCTATCATTTTAGTCGCCCTTCGCTGCACCTTTTCCAATTCTACTATATCTTTCTTGAGATGCAGCAACCAGAATTGAACACAATACTCAAGGTGCGGTCGCACCATGTAGCAATACTATAACATCCTCACACCTGTTTTCCATACCTTTCCTAATAATACTCAACATTCTATTCGCTTTCCTAGCCGCAGCAGCACACTGAACAGAAGGTTTCAGTGTATTATCGACGATGACACCCAGATCCCTTTCTTGGTCCATAACTCCTAACGTGGAATCTTGCATGACGTAACTATAATTGGGGTTCTTTTTTCCCCACATGCATCACTTTGCACTTGCTCACATTAAACGTCATCTGCCATTTAGCCGCCCAGTCTCCCAGTCTTGTAAGGTCCTTCTGTAATTTTTCACAATCCTGTCGCGAGTTAACGACTTTGAATAACTTTGTGTCATCAGCAAATTTAATTACCTCGCTAGTTACTCCCATCTCTAAATCATTTATAAACATATTAAAAAGCAGTGGTCCTAGTACAGACCCCTGAGGAACCCATCTAGCTACCCTTCTCCATTGTGAATACTGCACATTTAACCCCACACTCTCTGTTTCCTATCCTTCAACCAGTTTTTAATCCACAAGGTAAAATTATGTATCATACCTGATAATTTTCTTTCCATTAATCATAGCTGATCAATCCATAGACTGTTCTCTATCTCCACCTGCTGGTAGATGGACACAACCCACCAGTCTATGGATTGATCAGCATGATGATATGGAACAGGACATTTCCTCTTATCCCATGACCCTCCAAATTCCTCTGTGGCCTTTCATGAGGTACCTTGTCAAATGCCTTTTGAAAATCCAGATACACAATATCGACCGGCTTCCCTTTGTCCACATGTTTGTTTACTCCTTCAAAGAGTTAAGTAAATTGGTCAGGCAAGATTTCCCCACACAAAAGCCGTGCTGACTTGGTCTCAGTAATCCATGTCCTTGGATGTGCTCTGTAATTTTGTTTTTAATAATAGCCTCTACCATTTTCCCCGGCACTGACGTCAGACTCACCGGTCTATAATTTCCCGGATCTCCCCTGGAACCTTTTTTAAAAATCGGTGTTACATTGGCCACCCTCCAATCTTCCGGTACCACGCTCGATTTTAAGGATAAATTGCATATCACTAACAGTAGCTCCGCAAGCTTATTTTTCAGTTCTAGCAGTACTCTAGGATGAATACCATCCGGTCCAGGAGATTTGCTACTCTTCAGTTTGCTAACTGCCCCATTACGTCCTCCAGGTTTACCGTGAAGTCAGTAAGTTTCTCCGACTCGTCCGCTTGAAATACCATTTCCGACACCGGTATCCCACCCAAATCTTCCTCGGTGAAGACCGAAGCAAAAAATTCATTCAATCTCTCCGCTACGTCTTTGTCTTCCTTGATCGCCCCTTTTACCCCTTGGTCATCCAGCAGCCCAACCGATTCTTTTGCCGGCTTCCTGCTTTTAATATACAGAAAAAAAATTTTACTATGTTTTTTTGCCCCTAATGCTATCTTTTTTTCATAATCCCTCTTGGCCTTTTTTTTTTAAAATACCTATGTGACATAAATGCACAGGAGGTGAGTGTCTTTCTGTTGAAAGGAATTTCTGGAATGAATGGGCAAGCAAACTCAAGAGTAATCTGAGGAAATACTTCATGGAAAGGGTGGTGAATTCATGGAACAGCCCCCCCCCCCCCCCCCCCCCCCCCCCCCCCCCCCCCCCCCCGTGGAAGTGGTGGAGACGAAGACAGTATCTAAATTCAAGGAAGCTTGGGATAAGTACATAGTATCTCTAAGGGAGTGACAGGGAGAGTAGATAAACATTGGATTCGCCTTTATTTGCCTTCATTTTACTCTGCTTCTATGTTTCTATGCAGCTACCATATGGGATAATCCCACATTAAGAAGAAGTAACTGCAAATTTTATCACAGTTCAGTAAAAGGGTCCCTTAATGTTGAAATACTGAAAGACTTCTTGGGATGGATGGTAAGACCAACAGTAAAAGCATTTTTCTAGATAATTTGGGGAACTGCCCAGACAAACCTTGGGTTTTTGAAAACCCCTCAAAAAAACCTATTAGTTAATATACATTGGCCAGACAAAATTTATTGCAGCTAATGTGCTGCATCCTACCACGTGGGGCCACATGTAACAAACACTTTTCTCAGCCTTTCATACACAGGCCCTTACATATTCAATTTATATTCTAGGGTGATAAATGCAAGTGTTGCACTGATCTACATGATGAATAGATTGTTACAATAAATTGACAGAACACCTCATTTGGTTAAGCATAGCTAGCTTCAGTTATATGGAAATATTTCACTTGAAGGAACACAGTAAAATTACCTCTGAGGTTTACAGAGTTAGACTGTACAATTTTTTTCATTTTAAAACTTTTTTCCCTTGGCAAAAAGATCACCAAAGTTCTGAAGCAAATGTGATTAAGATGAGGACATTCTGAATGCCAGCCTGTGATGGACTGAGTAGGGACCAGCAGAATCCCAAAGTAATTTGCTTTCAGACATAGCTGTATTACTCGTCACTCATTGAGGCAATGTGCAAAAATGGAATGGAGTACAAACCCCCTAAAACTTGTCACCCAGAAAATGCAGAATGACAACTTGGTTTTGTGGAAGTAAAAACCGAGAAGTGTTTTACAATCCTAATTCCAAGCAGGATTAATATTTGAAGGCAGTGAGAAAAAATAAAGGCATCTAAGGATGCCTGAACATATGACATGTATTTTACATTCTGTAGTAGCCTTCACAGAAAGCTGTCATTTACAAAACTGATTAATTAAAAATAGAGAGAGGCAACCATGAACAACACAAAGCCAAGAAGAAAGCAGAACTGCATAAATAAAAAAATTAAAGGTACAATGATACTTGGGATACTTGGGAACTGAAGACAGCCCGAGGGCCAAAACCAGACACAGCAATAGCTTTTACCTGGCATTCAGAAGCTCTATGGGACTCCTGCTCCCCACTGCAACTCGGCTGTCTGCAAGCTTGAGCCACACAGTGCCGGAAGCTTGGGTTGGTCTCACAATTTTCAAGTCTCATAAGACCTGAAACCATGAGACTGCACACCTCAAGCTTGCAGGCAGCTAATTTGCAGTAAGGGGAGCAGGAATCCCACTGAACTTGCCGCTGGAGCCAGGTAAGGTGAAAGAGATTGGGTGAAGACTGGGGAAGGGGGTACATGAGAGAGAGACTGGGTGAAAGTTGGGGGGGGCATGAGCAAGCGAAAGACTTGGTGAAGCCTGGAGGGGGGGACATGAGAAAGTGAGAGACTGGGTGAAGACTGGTGGAGGGTTCCATGAGAGAGAGAAAAAAAACTGGCCAAGCAAGGACCTATAATAGATGTTCACCAATATATTTCAAACCTTCCCTCCCCCTCACCTCTCTTCTTGGGTACATATGTTAAAGTTTCATCTCAGAGGACTTTTGAGGCAAGCAACACACCCTTTTGGTAGGACTCTCTCTGAATGCTCTTCCTATCTCTTTCCTCCAGAATTGGACAAGGTATTCTAGGTATGGTCTCAATAACAACCTGTACAAGGCATAACCAACGGCATATATACCAAACTGCACTGAAGACCTGCATTGCTGCAGAATGCATAACACAAGTGTATTACCATCAAACCAAGTGTTCTCCCCCTCCCTCCACCAATATAAAAATACCTGCATTGCTGAAGAATGTATAACACATATGAATTACCACCAACACATGGTGTTCTTCCTCACTCCCTCCCCCACTGTCAGGATTCTCGTGGAACCACTGGGTTAGTGAGCCCTTGGGCCACTGCCAAGGAGCGGCAGTGGCAGGAGAATCACCCAAACACAAGACAAGGCAGAACAGACGTACCGGCAAACCCAGGAATGGAACTACCAGACGGAAACTGCAACCGAGGCAACGCAAGCTGGAGCAAGCAGGGCAGGAAATCAGCCAAACTTCACCTGCACTTGACCACCGTTCCTCAGGAGTTGAGCCCCTGGGTGCAGGCGGCCGGCAGGACTTACCGGACAGGGCAGGAAGTCAGAACTGCAGGGATCAGCAGCCGGCCAGCAAACAGCAGATCACTCCAGAAACCACACCAGGGTCCCAGACAGCAGCAAGCAGAGAAATATTCCAGAAACCAGACAGGGTCAAAGGCAGGCAGCAAGCAGTAGAATAAACCAGGAAACAAGCCGGGTCTAGGCAGGCAGCAGACAGTAGAATAAACCAGGAAACAAGCCGGGTCTAGGCAGGCAGGCAGCAGACAGTAGAATAAACCAGGAAACAGGCAGGGTCAAATCTGCAGCCTGGAATAGCACAGAAGCACTGCAACTAATTCTCACCAAAGTAAACTCCTCTGAGGACCTCTGTTGCAAGGCAAACTAGAAAGCTTCCCAGGTGATTAATAAAGGCAACATACAAGGGAGTTCACCAGGTACGGGTACTGCTTAGTTCCAAAAAACTCCCAAAACAATCTGGAAGGCTGGAAGATCCGGACTGGAATATCTTCTGGAACATGGGAAACAGCAAGCAATCAGTCCATAGCAGCCACCAAGTCTAACCACCGGGGGGCGAGGTGACTGAGAGCAAGGAACATGGGCACAACCGTGACACCCACCCAAAATAAAAATGAAGGGGGTAATTTTATTAGGAGCTTAATCATGTATAAAATAATTGACTAGGAGTACATACGCATAATATTAGGTTCTGGGAACAAAGAGCACCTACTTTTATGTAATACCTATGTGGGCATTCCTGGAGGTGCAGTGGGTCTTATTCTACACAGTTCATACTCCTAAATTTACAATCCTAAATTTATGAGCATAATTTATGCTCATAAATGTATGTAGGAACATAGATTATGCTTGTAATTTAGGAGCAAAAACTTTGTAGATTAAAGCCCAGTGTGTGTAAAGTGGGGGACCAGCACTTGCATGCTTCTGCCTATTTCTACCAGCACAGACAAGTACAAAGTTACTCCTGCCCCAAGCACCTGTATCTTTGTGCAACAGCTTTCAGGACGGTTATATCAGAAAGGCACATTCGTTGCCTTTATAAAACAGATGCAACGATATGGAATTCGTCAGGCAAATGGACTGGAAGCTTTTTTGGTGGCTACTGTGGACGCACTGCGGGGAGAAACACATGCAAAACAATGCTTTTGCCTATTTTTCCTGCTGGGTAAATTGTGAGGTTTGGGTATTGGGAGCCAGGTGCTTAAATGGTTTAGTTCCTATTTGTCTAACCATACGTTGCAAGTGAGAAGTGGGGGTAGTTTTGTCTGCAGTGATGCCTGCGACAACAGGTGTTCCACACGGCTCTGCTCTGTCGGCAAAGCTTTTTAATATCTATATGGCCCCTTTGAGAAAAGTGTTTGAGTCCCTTGGGGTCTCATATCAGGTCTATGCAGATAATATACAATTTTTCTTTCCAGTGCAATCTTGGGCTCCATTGTTGGGGAATCATGTGCAGTAATGTATGAGAAATAGGGGAATGAATGGGCTGCTGTTGAATGTGGATAAAACGAAGATTACGGTGGTGGGTAATGATATGGAGGAACCATGGCCTACTGACATTTTTATGGAGGGAGTAAAGTTGCCAGTAAGGATGGAGATGAAGTTGTTGGGTGTTATGCTGGGTGCCCATTTGTCTATGAGTACACACATTGTGAAAGTCATTCAGTTGGCTTTCCAGCAGTTACGTTTATTATATAGACTAAAGCCAGTTTTGGATAGATGTGATTTTTGTTGTGTAATGCAGTGCTTAGTTTTGGGGCTGCTTTACGTGGCAAAAAGCGGGGTATAAATGATCTAAAATAAATAAATAATAAATAAATATCAATAACTGAAGTGTTGTTTTGGGGGTTTCCAAAGGTGTGGATAAAAGCATTACAAATTATTCAGAATCCTGCAGCCCATTTGATTGCTGGAGCAAAAAGGTTTGAGCATATGACATCTATCCTGAAACAACTCCATTGGTTACGAGTGGAATATAGGATACAGGATAAGGTCTTGACAATTATTCATCACACGCTGTATGGAAAAGTACCAGAATACATTTCAGGAATTTTGAATATTTACTGACCCAGTACAGCACTACATTCTGAGACCGCAATGTGTCTTGTTGAGAATATGATGTCTACAGTATGTTATGCCTATACAAAGACTACATCATTCCTTGTGGCTGGTCTACAGTTGTGGAATAAGTTACCAGGTTCATTGATTCTATGTGCAAATAAGAAGTAATTAAAACAATTATTAAAGACACACTTTGTGCAGGACTTTTTTCTTTTCAGAAGTGGGTTATTTTGTAACAGGTTTTTGCAGTGGTTATGCTGTAAATTATCAGATGGAAGTGGTTGTGACCTAAGTTTTTAATAGTATGGTGGGAAGTGGAAGGTGGTTCAGCAGTATTTTAATGTTTGTATGCAATTGTTTTTGTGGATTTATGATTTTATGTATGTATTTCTTGTAAACCACTTAGAGGTAAGCAGGTAAAATTTTTTAAATAAACAAACGTGTGCCTAACACACATTATTGAAGCACTTCAAAATGATATTCAGGAAAGAGCAAAAAACCTTCAGAACACTGTCCATTAAACACACAGCGATAACATGTATTATAATGTGTATTAGCACATGCGTAAGAAAGTTTAGTAAATAGGCCCCTAATACACTGATCAGCAGGTGATGGGGACAAAGATTTTTCTTTTAACACAAAGGAAAACTGTTCTACCAAAAGCCAACAGTCTATGAACTACTCACCACTACACCACAGCGATTAGAATAAATAGAATACATGCAAGAACTCTACTGATTAATCTAGTTCACGGAATACCTTATGACAACAAAGTCCAATACAATACAATATAAAGTTCTTCAACAAGCCATAAGTTTCAGCCCAAATTACAACAAAAGATAACCTAGGAATTACAAAATACATTTTACAGTAACAATTTTAACATGGTCAAATTAAAATTATTCAAGAAACCACTTGAATCATTTTCAATAACATCCTAAACCTCTGGTATCTAGAAGGAAAGCATTCCTGCTGAGTTTGATTAACTTTATATAATTCAATAAAGACTAAAGGAGCTCTTCTGCTAAAGGGTATTAAGTCCTAATGCATGCTTAGCATGGGAAAAATACATTCCAGCGTTTGCGGTATTATGTTTGTTTGCGTAAGCTAAGCATGCATTAACTATTTTTTTAAAATATTTTTCCCCGGGGGACGTTTTATAGGTGGACAGTGGGCATTCCCACATTATCCAATTAGAGCATCTGAATTTTGCTTTTAATCTTAAAGGTTCTACATTCGGGTTCCCACACTTTTTTTTCGCTCTCTACACTGGTACCTTATGTGCGTGTCTACATGCGCTCAATGCCTGCCAAAATGGAGTTACCGCCCGGCTACCGTGTGGCTCTTGCGGTAATTTCATTTTTGGTGCACGTCCAATACGCACATCCAAAAATATTATTATTTTCGTACACGCATATCAGATGCGCGCCAAGTGGAATTTCATAAGCATAGATCATTACTGCCCAGTTACCACGTGAGACTTTACCGCTACGTCAATGGCTGGCAGTAAGCTCTCAGACCCAAAATGAACGCACATCCATTTTCATTTTGCCACACGTCCATTTTCGGCAAAAATTTTTAAAAAGGCATGTTTTGCAGGTGCACTGAAAAATGATTCCGCGCGCACCCAAAACATGCGCCTACACTACTGCAGGCCATTTTTCTGCTCACACACCTTAGTAAAAGGACCCCTAACACGCCAGCCAACACCACTTTTTAGCAGTGCCTTCATTGCAAGAGGCACCATTAGGTACATATTTGGAAGATGATGTTGACTATTGCTGGGCCCTCCCTGTGGAATGCTCTTCCATTAGCATTGTGGGTAGAGGATTCTCTCCCCCGCTTTAAAACACAGCTGAAGACGCATTGCCACGTTTTCAAAGATGGAACTGGGCTTGTGAGCCCTTGGGCCACCGCCGAGGAGCGGCAGGCAAAACCACCCCACACCAGAGGCAAGGCAGAAGTCTAGCGAACAGTGAGACTTCACCTACACTTGACCACCTTTCACCAAGAGTTGAGCTTCAGGCGGCCGGTAGGACTTGCAGGACAGGGCAGGACTGGATAACAGCTAGGCAGCACAGGGACCGAGGGTCAGAGGGGAAAGGAACATACAGGGACAGCAGGGCACACAGGGAGGCTAGGTAGAAAACTAGACTAGGACTCTCAGACAAGGGACAGAACTGGAAGCTTCAAGCAGCCACTGAAACAGGGAACAAACACTGGAAGACAAGAGACAGAACTGGAAGCTGCAAGCAGCCACTGAAACAGGGGAAAAAACACAGACAACCTAGCACTAGACAAAGACATACAAACAAGAGCAAGACTGGGAAACAAGCAATACAGAAAACAAGCAGTACAGAACACAAAGCTACACAAAGACTAAGCTAGAATCAGGCAAGAATACAAACTATAAACTGGACTGGGCAGAAGTGCAGTAAGCACCAACATACCAGGGCCTTAGATGATGCAAAGGCAAGCAGAAATGTTCCAAGATGGCTAATAAGCCCAGAAGCAGTTGAGACTCAGCTGCTGCAATCACCAGGCAGCTACGGGTGCTGTGCAGGCTCAAACAACACAAGGAAACCTGGCAGCCTGGAAGATCCGGACCAGACTCAGCTAAAATCTGGAACGGGTGATGGTCCATAGCAGCCACCCGCTCTGGCCACCAGAGGGCGAGGAAAGCACAGACGTAACACGCATCTCTTCTGACTAGCTTTTGGGGTCTGGATATTTAGCACTGCTGAACTCCTCATTCTTGACACCTGTGGATTACAGCACGCAGTTACTTCCCTTGGTTCCTCCCTATGTTCTCTTTCTTCCCCTTGCTTAGGGCCCCTGTTTACTAAGGTGTGCTAGTGTTTTTAGCGCACGATAAAAATTAGCCTGCGCTAATGCTAGAGACACCCAGAGGAATATATGGGTGTCTCTACTGTTAGTACGTGCTAAAAAAAACTAGCTTAGTAAACAGGGCCATAAGGGCTTCTTTTACAAAGCCAAGCTAGCGATTCCCATGTGGCAAATGAGAGGAAGCCCATAGAATTGAACGGGCTTCCTCTCATTTGCTGCAACGAGAATCAGTAGCACGACTTTGTAAAAGAGGCCCTACGTCCTTTAAGTATTATGTATATGGAGTTTCTGTTTCCTGATTATATGTATTGTACTCTGCCTTGATGGCTTCACTTTAGGCAGATAATCAAATAAAGATAACCCTGAACCTTGAATTAGCGTGCACTAACTGGATAACACAGGGTTAATGCAGGAGCACCTAGTTTCTCCTATTTATTTATTTGTGCAGGTGCCACAAGATAATGAGAACATTAGCACATGAACTACAAAGACCCCCCCCTCCCCCCCGACTTTAATGCTGTGGTAAATCTGGGTTTAGCATGTGGAAAAGTCCCACTTTAGAAGGCGCCAAGCCAAGATTTCACTGCACCTCAATAAAAGAGCCCCTGTTACAAACTTACACTACATACATTCTAAGGGTCAAACTCGGGAGTTAATAGCTAGATTAAAGGCTTTGAACATTTTACCTTGAGTCAATAAATTTAGCTGCTGACATTCTGGGAGCAAACTCAAGTTTGGGGCAATAAATAGAAATTTAAAAAAAATAATAAGATGATACCTTTTTATTGAACTAACAATACATTTTTTGATTAGCTTTCAAAGGTTACCCTTCTTTAGATCAGAAAGCGTGAGAAAAAAATTTAAGAAGCTATCATTGAATTTCAACACTACTTTCCTAACTTGCTCAGCCAAAAAGATAGGCACTGATTTAGCAGACTTAAATTTAGGGGGCTATGTGAGCCGAGACCACGCTATTCTTCTGCTTCCTACATTGCAGACAAGCCAGAAGGGGCACACTCTCCATTAAACCACTGGCTTTTCAACTTATACCTTCCAAGGCTAAAAGATGGGGGTTAACATGTTGGGATAGAAGGGAGAATGGAACACACCGTTAATGAGGGGCAAGAGTCCCGAGGGAGATTAGACTGCTAAGGAAAGAGGAATGGGTTTCTTTTTCCCAACTTAAGGAAACAGGTTGGTAGTTCTAATGTACCTATTCAATGGTCTATGCTCTGAAATCCCTCAACACCTGACTTAGGGGCCCTTTCACTAAGTTATGGTAAGCGCAACCATGCACTTACTGCAGCTTAAAACGGCTTACTGTGGGATGTGTTCAGGGGTCAGTAACTTCCTAATCAGCATGTGTAAACTGTGTGCTAAAAATATTTTTAACACAGAAGGGTCATGTGTGTGTGTGGGGGGGGGGGCAACGAGTGGGTATTTCTGCACTAATCAGTTAATCCAGCTACATTACCGTGTGCTCATTAGCACAGGATTAACACGTAAATCCTTGCCATCTACAAAACAGGTGTCAGTAACTGCTTATGTGGTAATATTTTTTAGAGTGTGTGTGTGTGTGTGTGTAAGTGAACTCAACCATTTTCCGGCTGTACTAACAATGTACTCAACATGAGGGGGGAAAAAAATCCACTAAGGCCTCTTTTTACTGCAGCTTAGGATCCCTTATTCAGCTACATTTTGATTAGCTTAGTTTTACCTACAATTTTCAGATGCAATTTAGCTAGCTAGGCTGTGGCTGAAATGCCTCAACCTAGCTAGCTATTTTTTGGCTACAGAGGTAAGGTGCTCCAGGGGTTTTGAAGAAGCCTTTAACAGCCAAGACAGAAGGAAAATGAAACTCAGCCATTAATAAAATCAGATTGCATGTCCAATCTGTATTCTACTGAAAGCCAGTGTCCTTTATCTGACCTTTCATCTGATAATCCTGCCATTTCTTCTCCATCCCAGGTTTCCCCCCAAAGCCTGCAGCACTGCTCTACAGAACTAGGGATTGTCCTTGGCTCTGAATCGAGCCGTTTATTACTGATATCAAAAGGCTATGCGTTGTGTGCTGTGCTCATCTGCAGTGTAATTTAGAATGTAATTTCACAGGCTACTGCCTCACCTGTAGGGGTGCCATCTGGAAAGAGAATTATACCTGACAGTCCCTCCCGTGATGCTCTGGGGGCACACTCACTTCCACACGGACAATGATCGCTTTTCCATTCTTGCTTTCATTAGCACCATCACAATTAATTACTGTAAAGGGCCTGTTCTGCACACTTCTGTGAGAAGAATACTAATACCTTTCACAGACTTACCAGCAACTGAACCGAGACACATAAAAACTCACATGTTTGCAGCTAAAATGAAAAAATGATATGGATACCCTAAACGCCAAACTGTAAACCAAACCCTTCCCATTGCAAGACACATATAATGTCTGACTGAAGCTCTCAAAGGTATGGGTTTTTCCCCCTACACTTCTAACCTTGAATTTACACAGTGGCATATGCAAAACCCAAGACATAAAAATAATGTTACCACTCACAAACAATTGCAAAGGATCTACAAAACAGCCTGAATACACTGGTAAAAGGTAAAGTTAAAAATTCCTCGATATTATGGTTAAAAATTCTTAGGGATACATAAGGTAGTTAACACAAAGGAAGGCTTTTGTTTTTGCAATTCTATTCAACAGTACCAATTTCTGAGAGATATTTTACCAACAAAATGCTAAACAGCCATTTCAGAAGACTTTTGATTCTGAGAGGGCATCTTGTGTAGTAATGTAGTTTGCATATACTTAGGGATTCTGGAGGTAATCTTAACTGTTTATTTTTCACGCAATAGGTATTTTAGCAGGATAAGAAAAATAGGGGTAACACGGGGGGGGGGGGGGGGGGGGGGGGGTTATGGGATAAAATTAAACTCCAAGGTCTTTTTTTAAGTGGAGTCCATTTTTGAAGCACATATGCCTTTTTATAAACTAGAAGTTAGTGAAAGCTTTACAGAGGGAGCTCTTCCAGATATAGATAATTCCCCCCCCCCCCCGGTCTCCTAATTTCCCTCTCAACTGCTCCTTTCCTTCCTCCCCCCCCCCCCCCCCCCCCCCAAAATGAATAGATTTTTCTTCTCACCCACTACACCAGGGCTTTCCAATGTGTGCCATGCTAGCATTTTTAGAACATGCTAATATTTAGGGCATTCTAAATGTTAGTAGCGTCCTTACGGACGTCGCTAACATTTAACACACCCTAAATATTAGCACACACTAAAAACGCTAGCTAGTTGGCATGCACATATGATGGTAAAGCACTTTAGAACTATTTGGAGGATATGGAACTTACAAATTCAAAAGGGATTCAGATTTGGTGAGAATAAAATCGTGCTATAACATGCTAAAATAATCCTGTGACTCACACATAAATGGATTTCTAATCACATGTCCACTGTTCAAAAAACACGGATTCCAGGTGGGGAGGGGGGATGGATTCCGTATAAATGTAACCTGAACAGCAAGAACAGAGCGCAGGCTGGGGGCAAGCTAACACATAACCAGGTAACTCCAACCACAATAGCTGTGCTACACAGCAATAGCAGAAGGGAGTTGTGGGGAAATGGAGAAAACATGGTTTTTCCTGCTATATCTGCAAGAAGCTTACCGCCTTTTGCCTCTGAAATATCAGGGATCCAACACATTACAATGGGACACAGTCCCTAGATTACAGATAGGTACTGAACTTATTTTTATTGAGTGTAAGTGGACATACTTCTTTCTGCCACTGCAGGGAACTGCAGCCGAACTACACGTCAATGAGTCAGCGGGAGTCCAGTGCAGAAAAAAGCCATGGTGGCAGACTCATCTCAGTGTCCCTACCAGGGTACCCATTTCAATTTTGTAATTTAAATTGGCAGTCACACCACTTTAAGCTGCTTCCTTTTTCCCTGCAGAATGGGAGTACAGAATGTACAAAGCAGTGAAAAGCATACAACTCTTGAGCCCCGACTGCAGTACAAGTGAGCTGGGATACCACAGTCACGTGCTTTAAAATATAAAACTAAGATAGTCAGCCCATGGGAAGGAGAAACCTGGACAAGGCACAAAGCACTGCTGTATCCTGGTTTCTTCTTGACCTAGCGGGAGAAGCAGCTGCCACTCCAATCACATTATCTAGCCAAGATGGCAGCAGCTGGATGTCATCATCAGATCACCCCAGGGCAGGACAATTTGAGGGTTCCAGGACACCCGATTTCCTCATCAGTGTTTTATTTGGGGTTTTCAGTTCTAATGAAAAAGAAGCAGCTCTATAAACATAATAAAGCTGCAAAATCACACACACAAAAAAATAGTGTTCGCCACTATTTTAAAGCAATGAAAACCTCAAGAAAGTTCAACATAAGGGAGCATCATTAAAAAAAACGCTCATCAAATTTAAAAAGAAAATGAACTAATGAGGTACTAGATACAGATGGCTCCATCCCACTAAATCTATGCAATTCTAACAGCAGCACTGCACTTCCTAATAGAGAGATTTCAGAACCATTAATTCAAGAAATCTCAACATTTCTACTACATGAAACCTGTAAATGTCTTTAGATAGTAATGTATAGATAGCACACAGTATTACTGCAGACTGGAGGTCAAATACAATTTCTTATTATGTATAGTGCAAAGCCACAATTGGGCTCATTTTCAAAAGAGAAAGACGACCATCTTTTGAAATAAATCAGAAAATGGGCGTCCTTTTCACAGGGTCGTCCAAATCGATATAATTGAAAGCCGATTTTGCACGTCCCCAACTGCACTCCGTCGCAGGGACGGCCAAAGTTCAAGGGGGCGTATCGGAGGTGTGTCGGCAGTGTAGCAAAGGCGGGGCGTGCCTAACACTAGGACGTCCTCGACCCATAATCGAAAGAAACAAGGACGTCCCTGACGAACACTTGGACGACTTTACCTGGTCGTGTTTTTCTTATGACCAAGCACAAAAAGGTGCCCAAACTGACCAGATGACTTCCGGAGAGAATCAGGGATGGCTTCCCCTTAATCCCCCAGTAGTCACTAACCCCCTCCCACCCTCAAAAAAGCGAATGCTACATACCTGTAGAAGGTATTCTCCGAGGACAGCAGGCTGATTGTTCTCACTGATGGGTGACGTCCACGGCAGCCCCTCCAATCGGAATCTTCACTAGCAAAGTCCTTTGCTAGCCCTCGCGCGCCCTCGCGGCCGTCTTCCCGCCCGAAACCGGCTCGAGCCGGCCAGACTCGTATGTAGCAAAAGAGATACAAGGGAAGACACAACTCCAAAGGGGAGGCGGGCGGGTTTGTGAGAACAATCAGCCTGCTGTCCTCGGAGAATACCTTCTACAGGTATGTAGCATTCGCTTTCTCCGAGGACAAGCAGGCTGCTTGTTCTCACTGATGGGGTATCCCTAGCCCCCAGGCTCACTCAAAACAACAACCATGGTCAATTGGGCCTCGCAACGGCGAGGACATAACTGAGATTGACCTAAAAAATGTACCAACTAACTGAGAGTGCAGCCTGGAACAGAACAAACAGGGCCCTCGGGGGGTGGAGTTGGATCCTAAAGCCCAAACAGGTTCTGAAGAACTGACTGCCCGAACCGACTGTCGCGTCGGGTATCCTGTTGCAGGCAGTAATGAGATGTGAATGTGTGGACAGAAGACCACGTCGCAGCTTTGCAAATTTCTTCAATGGAGGCTGACTTCAAGTGGGCTACCGACGCAGCCATGGCTCTAACATTATGAGCCGTGACATGACCCTCAAGAGCCAGCCCCGCCTGGGCGTAAGTGAAGGAAATGCAATCTGCTAGCCAATTGGATATGGTGCGTTTCCCCACAGCCACTCCCCTCCTATTGGGATCAAAAGAAAAACAATTGGGCGGACTGTCTGTTGGGCTGTGTCCGCTCCAGATAGAAGGCCAATGCTCTCTTGCAGTCCAATGTGTGCAGCTGACGTTCAGCAGGGCAGGAATGAGGACGGGGAAAGAATGTTGGCAAGACAATTGACTGGTTCAGATGGAACTCCGACACGACCTTTGGCAAGAACTTAGGGTGAGTGCGGAGGACTACTCTGTTATGATGAAATTTGGTGTAAGGGGCCTGGGCTACCAGGACCTGAAGCTCACTGACTCTACGAGCTGAAGTAACTGCCACCAAGAAAATGACCTTCCAGGTCAAGTACTTCAGATGGCAGGAGTTCAGTGGCTCAAAAGGAGGTTTCATCAGCTGGGTGAGAACGACATTGAGATCCCATGACACTGTAGGAGGCTTGACAGGGGGCTTTGACAAAAGCAAACCTCTCATGAAGCGAACAACTAAAGGCTGTCCTGAGATCGGCTTACCTTCCACACGGTAATGGTATGCACTGATTGCACTAAGGTGAACCCTTACAGAGTTGGTCTTGAGACCAGACTCAGACAAGTGCAGAAGGTATTCAAGCAGGGTCTGTGTAGGACAAGAGCGAGGATCTAGGGCCTTGCTGTCACACCAGACGGCAAACCTCCTCCATAGAAAGAAGTAACTCCTCTTAGTGGAATCTTTCCTGGAAGCAAGCAAGATGCGGGAGACACCCTCTGACAGACCCAAAGAGGCAAAGTCTACATCCAGGCCGTGAGAGCCAGGGACCGGAGGCTGGGATGCAGAAGAGCCCCTTCGTCCTGCGTGATGAGGGCCGGAAAACACTCCAATCTCCACGGTTCTGCGGAGGATAACTCCAGAAGAAGAGGGAACCAGATCTGACGCGGCCAAAAAGGAGCAATCAGAATCATGGTGCCTCGGTCTTGCTTGAGTTTCAACAAAGTCTTCCCCACCAGAGGAATGGGAGGATAAGCATACAGCAGGCCCTCCCCCCAATCCAGGAGGAAGGCATCCGATGCCAGTCTGCCGTGGGCCTGAAGCCTGGAACAGAACTGAGGGACTTTGTGGTTTGCTCGAGATGCGAAGAGATCCACCAAGGGGGTGCCCCACGCTTGGAAGATCTGGCGCACCACTCGGGAGTTGAGCGACCACTCGTGAGGTTGCATAATCCTGCTCAGTCTGTCGGCCAGACTGTTGTTTACGCCTGCCAGATATGTGGCTTGGAGCACCATGCCGTGACGGCGAGCCCAGAGCCACATGCTGACGGCTTCCTGACACAGGGGGCGAGATCCGGTGCCCCCCTGCTTGTTGACGTAGTACATGGCAACCTGGTTGTCTGTCTGAATTTGGATAATTTGGTGGGACAGCCGATCTCTGAAAGCCTTCAGAGCGTTCCAGATCGCTCGCAACTCCAGAAGATTGATCTGTAGATCGCGTTCCTGGAGGGACCAGCTTCCTTGGGTGTGAAGCCCATCGACATGAGCTCCCCATCCCAGGAGAGACGCATCCGTGGTCAGCACTTTTTGTGGCTGAGGAATTTGGAAAGGACGTCCCAGAGTCAAATTGGACCAAATCGTCCACCAATACAGGGATTCGAGAAAACTCGTGGACAGGTGGATCACGTCTTCTAGATCCCCAGCAGCCTGAAACCACTGGGAAGCTAGGGTCCATTGGGCAGATCTCATGTGAAGGCGGGCCATGGGAGTCACATGAACTGTGGAGGCCATGTGGCCCAGCAATCTCAACATCTGCCGAGCTGTGATCTGCTGGGACGCTCGCACCCGTGAGACGAGGGACAACAAGTTGTTGGTTCTCGCCTCTGGGAGATAGGCGCGAGCCGTCCGAGAATACAGCAGAGCTCCTATGAATTCGAGTCTCTGTGCCGGGAGAAGATGGGACTTTGGGTAATTTATCACAAACCCCAGTAGCTCCAGGAGGCGAATAGTCATCTGCATGGACTGCAGGGCTCCTGCCTCGGACGTGTTCTTTACCAGCCAATCGTCGAGATATGGGAACACGTGCACCCCCAGCCTGCGAAGTGCTGCTGCTACTACAGCCAAGCACTTTGTGAACACCCTGGGTGCAGAGGCGAGCCCAAAGGGTAGCACACAGTACTGGAAGTGACGTGTGCCCAGCTGAAATCGCAGATACTGTCTGTGAGCTGGCAGTATCGGGATGTGTGTGTAGGCATCCTTCAAGTCCAGAGAGCATAGCCAATCGTTTTCCTGAATCATGGGAAGTAGGGTGCC
Source organism: Microcaecilia unicolor (assembly GCF_901765095.1). Classification (NCBI taxonomy): domain Eukaryota; kingdom Metazoa; phylum Chordata; class Amphibia; order Gymnophiona; family Siphonopidae; genus Microcaecilia; species Microcaecilia unicolor. Next base: position 148,248,305 of record NC_044034.1, read on the forward strand.
CAGGGAAAGCATCCTGAACTTTTCTTTGACCAGATATTTGTTCAGGGCCCTTAGGTCTAGGATGGGACGCATCCCCCCTGTTTTCTTTTCCACAAGGAAGTACCTGGAATAGAATCCCAGCCCTTCTTGCCCGGATGGCACGGGCTCGACCGCATTGGCGCTGAGAAGGGCGGAGAGTTCCTCTGCAAGTACCTGCTTATGCTGGAAGCTGTAAGACTGAGCTCCCGGTGGACAATTTGGAGGTTTCAAGGCCAAATTGAGGGTGTATCCTTGCCGGACTATTTGGAGAACCCACTGATCGGAGGTTATGAGAGGCCACCTTTGGTGAAAAGCTTTCAACCTCCCTCCGACTGGCAGGTCGCCCGGCACTGACACTTGGATGTCGGCTATGCTCTGCTGGAGCCAGTCAAAAGCTCGCCCCTTGCTTTTGCTGGGGAGCCGAGGGGCCTTGCTGAGTCGCACGCTGCTGACGAGAGCGCGCGCGCTGGGGCTTAGCCTGGGCCGCAGGCTGTTGAGAAGGAGGATTGTACCTACGCTTGCCAGAAGAGTAGGGAACAGTCTTCCTTCCCCAAAAAAATCTTCTACCTGTAGAGGTAGAGGCTGAAGGCTGCCGGCGGGAGAACTTGTCGAATGCGGTGTCCCGCTGGTGGAGCTGCTCTACCACCTGCTCGACTTTCTCTCCAAAAATGTTATCCGCACGGCAAGGCGAGTCCGCAATCCGCTGCTGGAGTCTATTCTCCAGGTCGGAGGCACGCAGCCATGAGAGCCTGCGCATCACCACACCTTGAGCAGCGGCCCTGGACGCAACATCAAAGGTGTCATACACCCCTCTGGCCAGGAATTTTCTGCACGCCTTCAGCTGCCTGACCACCTCCTGAAAAGGCTTGGCTTGCTCAGGGGGGAGAGCATCAACCAAGCCCGCCAACTGCCGCACATTGTTCCGCATGTGTATGCTCGTGTAGAGCTGGTAAGACTGAATTTTGGCCACGAGCATAGAAGAATGGTAGGCCTTCCTCCCAAAGGAGTCTAAGGTTCTAGAGTCCTTGCCCGGGGGCGCCGAAGCATGCTCCCTAGAACTCTTAGCCTTCTTTAGGGCCAGATCCACAACTCCAGAATCATGAGGCAACTGAGTGCGCATCAGATCTGGGTCCCCATGGATCCGGTACTGGGACTCGATCTTCTTGGGGATGTGGGATTAGTTAAGGGTTTTGTCCAGTTCGCAAGCAATGTCTTTTTTAGGACATGGTGCAAGGGAACAGTGGACGCTTCCTTAGGTGGAGAAGGATAGTCCAGGAGCTCAAACATTTCAGCCCTGGGCTCGTCCTCCACAACCACCGGGAAGGGGATGGCCGTAGACATCTCCCGGACAAAGGAAGCGAAAGACAGACTCTCAGGAGGAGAAAGCTGTCTTTCAGGAGAGAGAGTGGGATCGGAAGGAAGACCCTCAGACTCCTCGTCAGAGAAATATCTGGGGTCTTCTTCCTCTTCCCACGAGGCCTCACCCTCGGTGTCAGACACAAGTTCACGGACCTGTGTCTGCAACCGTGCCCGACTCGACTCCGTGGAGCCACGTCCACGATGGGGGCGTCGAGAGGTAGACTCCCTCGCCCGCATTGGCGAAGCTCCCTCCGCCGACGTAGTCGGGGAGCCTTCCTGGGAGGCGACGGCAGCCGGCACCGCACGCGGCGCCGACGCCGGAGACCTCACCTCGGGCAATGGGCCGGCCGGCGCCACGCTCAACGGTACCGGTGGCGCAAGCACTGCCGGTACCGGAGGGGTAGGGCGCAACAGCTCTCCCAGGATCTCTGGGAGAACGGCCCGGAGGCTCTCGTTCAGAGCGGCTGCGGAGAAAGGCATGGAAGTCGATGCAGGCGTCGACGTCAGAACCTGTTCCGGGCATGGAGACTGTTCCGGGCTGTCCAGAGTGGAGCGCATCGACACCTCCTGAACAGAGGGTGAGCGGTCCTCTCGGTGCCGATGCCTACTGGGTGCCGACTCCCTCGGCGACCCAGAGCTCTCGGTACCGACACGGGAAGGGGACCGGTGACGATGCTTCTTCGATTTCTTGGAACGAAGCATGTCATCGGAGCTTCCCGGTACCGACGAGGAGGACGTAGAATCCAGCCGTCGCTTCCTCGGGGCCGAGGCCGAAGGAGGTCGGTCTCGGGGGGGCTGTACAGCAGGAGCCCTCAGGGTAGGGGGAGACCCACCCGAAGGCTCACTGCCACCAGCAGGGGAATGGACAGCCCTCACCTGCACTCCCGACGATGCACCACCGTCCGACGACATCAGCAGACGAGGTCCCGGTACCACCGACGTCGATGCAGCTATCCGATGTCTCGGCGCCGATGCAGAGGGCCGATGCCTCGATGCACTCGATGCACTGGCGGCCGAGGATGAAGCTCTGGACGCTGAAGACGTCGATGCACTCGATACCCCCGGTGCCGATGCCGACGAAGAGCCCGAGAACAAAACGTTCTACTGGGCCAATCTCGCTACCTGAGTCCGCCTTTGCAAAAGGGAACACAGACTACAGGCCTGAGGGCGGTGCTCGGCCCCCAGACACTGAAGACACGACGCGTGCCTGTCAGTGAGCGAGATAACCCGGGCGCACTGGGTGCACTTCTTGAAGCCGCTGGAAGGCTTCGATGTCATGGGCGGAAAAATCACGCCGGCGAAATCAAAATCCGAAATGACGAAAACGAACACCAAAACTTTGAGGGAGAAAAATCTCGACCGAGGCCGAAAAGAGGCCTACCCCGACGACGAAAGAAAACTTACCGGGGCAAAGTCTGAAAAATACGGGAAGGGGCAAATCGAAACCCGAGGGGGCTTCCGGAGCACTTCCCAACAATTTTTAAAGATTTTCCGAAGAAAAAACAACACGTCGAAGACAAAGGACGCGCGAGGTCGACTTTCCGGGGCTCGACACGGCGAAAACACGACCGTACCGAGTGCGGACAAAAGAAGACTGGCCGGCTCGAGCCGGTTTCGGGCGGGAAGACGGCCGCGCGGGCGCACGAGGGCTAGCAAAGGACTTTGCTAGTGAAGATTCCGATTGGAGGGGCTGCCGTGGACGTCACCCATCAGTGAGAACAAGCAGCCTGCTTGTCCTCGGAGAAAACATCTTTCAAAATATTGATTGCCAGCCTCTATGCCAGCCTCAGATGTCATACTCGGGACAATCACAGCAGTATGCAAGAACCTGGAGCAGTTTTAGTGGATGCAGTGCACTTCTGGCAGGCGGACCTAGGCCCCCCCCCCCTATTACGTTTGTGGAGGAAACAGCGAGCCCTCCAAAACCCACCAGAAAGCCACTGTACCCACATCTAGGTGCCCCCCTTCACCCATAAGGGTTATGGAAATGATGTACAGTTGTGGGTTTTGGGGGGATCAGCACACAAGGTAAGGGAGCTATGTACCTGGAAGCAATTTATGAAGTCCACTGCAGTGCCCCCTAGGGTGCCCGGTTGGTGTCCTGGCATGTCAGGGGGACCAGTGCACTACAAATGCTGGCTCCTCCCACGACCAAATGGCTTGCATTTGGTCGTTTTTGAGATGGACATCCTTGGTTTCCATTATTGCCGAAAATCAGAAACAACCAGGTCTAGGGACGACCATCTCTAAGGATGACCAAATTTCAGGATTTGGGCGTCCCTGACCATATTATCGAAACAAAAGATGGATGTCCATCTTGTTTCGAAAATACGGGATGGGGACGTTTTGCAAGGACATCCTCATCAAAACTTGGACGTCCCTTTCGATTATGCCCCTCAATATGTCAGCAGGTTTGTGAATGAAATTCATACATAAAATCTGGATACCTAAGACAATAATCACCTTCACTTATCTTCTATCCTACTGAGGATTAATCAAATATTTCTACAATTTCTCAACAATAATTTTACTAAATTAGTTTTAGATCACTAGAGTTTTACAGGAAGGGGAAAGGAGAGAGAAGAGGCCAATGCCTTAATAGGTGGGAAGTAGCACTAGACTGTGGATATTGTGTGTCATCGGAAAGGTCTATCCACTACTCAATAGAGAAAAAATAGGGAAGCAGACCCTGTGAAGAAAAACAAAGTCTTTATTAATTAATAAAAGCTACCAGGATTCAAATACAGTTGCCCAACATAGCCATATTTCGCCAAAATCCGGCTGCGTCAGGGGCAGTAAATGGAACCTCAAACTTCACCAAAACTAGTCAAAAATATTCCATACCTTCAATTTTTAGCATTAAATCTTAGCTGCCAGTCTGGACCATTCTTCAGGTTTTCCCAGATCCCTCATTATTTACACCTTCAGGTGTGTCTACTCTTCTACAAAGTTTGGTATCATCCGCAAAAAGGCAAACCTTACCAGACAGCTCTTCTGCAATATTACTTTTAAAAAATGTTGTATGAACCAGACCATGAACAGATCCTTGTGGCATGCCACTGGTAACATCCCTTTCCTCAGAGTGAGCTCCATTTACCACTACTCTGCATCCTTCCATTCAACCAGTTTCTAATCCCAACAGTCACTTTAGGGCCCATACCAAGGGAACTCAGTTTATTTATAAATCGTCTATCTGAAACTGTGTCAAAAGGCTTTGCTAAAATCTAAGTATACCAATCCAGGTGCTGTGGAGTTCGTGCTGCCCATCTGCATATTCCTCCTAGCATTCTCTGGGGTGACTCTCAGGTCCACCACAATCTACTTGGGGCTTCTGCTCCAGTACATAGGCAGTAAAAAATTTTCTCTCTACAGGTTTTTATTTTCCTTCTCCTATTCCCAATGGCCCCAGTACAATTTCTCTTCTTGATACTGACTTTTACCTATCTCTTTCTCCATCTAAAACCACTGCATACCTCAGGACCACATTGCCCCCCCCTTCTGATTTTATCACCTCACCAACCCTTTTGTCTTCTCAGCTCTCAAGCTTCAACATTTTCTTCCTTTCATTCAACCATCTCCATTCTGAGTGCAACTCATCTTCATCATACCTCTCCTATTCTTCTCCATACTCTCTTGATCCTTCTCCTGCTCTCTGCTGGGAATATCAATTCAAATCCTGGTCCTCAAAATCAGCTCTCAACCTACTCATGCAGGTCACACCACAATGTCTCCAAACTTATTTCTGTTCCTTTCCTTTCACCTTCTTGTGCCTCTCATGTGCCCTGTGGACTGCCTGCTCTGTCTCCAACAATCTTGCCTACATCCACGACCTCTTTCTCTCTCATACTCTCCATCTGCTTGCACTAACAAACTTGGCTTTGTCCTGAAGACTCTTGCTTCAGCTACTGCCCTGTGTGATGGAGATGACCTTTTTTTCCCCTCTCCCATACACCTTGCCCGGTTGGCCGCAGAGGAAGTATAGGGCTGCTACTCTCACCTTCTTGTAGATTTCAAATCTCTTCTTCTACCTCAGTCTCACTGGCTTTCTTCCTTCAAAGTCCACTCCATCCATCTATTCACTCCTCTACCTCTCCACATAACAGTCATTTATTGACCCCTGTATATTATCATCATAGCTAAGAGCTTTGGTTCAAGGCCTGAGTTTGGTTCAGGATCTAAAATGAGAGAAAACCTTACAGGCCCAAGACTCGAACCTGAACTCCAGTGTGACTGCAGAACTCATGATCTGTTGTGACACTCTCATGCAGCAGAATGAGGAACGGGCATAGGTGGAAAAACAGAGTAACATGGTTTAGCAACATGGTGGTCACAGATGTTCTGCAGTTGACAGAACAAGATAACTCCTCAGGAAAATGACCTAGCTTCCTAAGAAGAGTTAGTCCATTATATTATTAGAGTTTCTAAGTAAATAATACCTATTAGCATTTCCAAAAAGAACTAACCTCATTATTGCCATAGCCAACCAGTGTTAACCATTATATTACCATAGATCCAATAAGGTGTAATATTACCTGTATCCTGAATGAACATATACAAATGTATGTACTTCCTACTTCTTTGGAGACTCAAAGAACACCTATGTGTAGCTGTGGTACTGTACTCTCATAAGCAATCAATTGCTTATATATTCTTTGGAGCCTCAGATACAGCAGTACTTTTGTATAGCAATGTTCCGTACTTCCAGTGAGATATCACTGATCTGCTAATTGTACTTCTGCTTGGTAAGAAATAAAGTATCTAACTGATGCAGCCTTGGGTGATTTATTTCTTCCTAGGTATTGGTGGGTGGACCACCATATTGGGAGGGATAAATTCACCCCCTAAGTCCCTTTCTCACTGACCGACTCCTGACTTTCCTTCTTTCTCAAACCTTCATCTCCTTCTCTCATTCTTGGGGATTTTAACATTCATGCTAACCATGCTATAACTCTGACTTATACCTCTCTGTTTCTCACTTTAACATCTTCCTTCAATCTTCAGCTGTGCTCCACTACCCCTACTCACCAGAATGGCCACCATCTTGATCTTATCTTCGTCGCCAAATGCTCATTCTCCAATTTTTGCACCTCAGTTCTTCCCCTCTCTGACCATCAACTTTCACCCTCCCCCATCCAATCCAAGCTTTCACACTTAATCACCCTCCCCTCTATCTCAATCAATCTCCACCAATACATTTAGGAATCTTCATGGTATTGACCCTTGAACTCTCTCCACCAGTGTTTCATCCCTCTTCTCAACCACTATGTTATCCAAGTCTGTCAACGAGTCTGTCTCTTCCAATACTATTTTTTCCTCTGCTCTGGATACTCTCGCTTCTCCCATTCCCTGTTCTGTAAGGCGTACCAAACCCCAGCCTTGGCTGACCTCTAGAATTCACTACCTACATTCTTATGCCCGATCTGCTCAACACCTTTGGCTAAAATCCTGTGACCAAGCTGACTTCATACATTTCAAATTCTTACTGACTTCCTTCCAGTCTCCTCTTTCATTTGCCAAAAAAGGCTACTATATCCATCTGACAAACTCTCTTGGCTCAAACCCTTGTCTCGTTGTCACACTGAACTCTATCCTCAAAGTGCCTTCACCTCCAACCCCCATTCACATTCTCTCCAGACTGTGGCTGAATACTTCCATGACAAAGTTCACAAGATTAGCCCTCAGTTCTCAACCAATTCACCACCACCTCTCCTTCCCCCAGTCCATTCTGTCAACCCTCACAACTCCTGCCACCTTTGTTCCTTTTCAGAAACCACACATTTCCTTTCCTCCTCCAAACTGGACTACTTGCTCCTCTGATCCTATTCCCATTTATCTACTCAGCACTCTCTCTCCTGTCATATCCTCAATCTTTCACTTTCCACTGCAACTGATCCTGATGCGTTCAAAATATACCATAGTTTACACCACCCCTCAAAAACCCTTCACTGAACCCCACCTGCCCTTACAACTATCACCCCATCTCCCTCCTCCCTTTCTTATCCAAAATACCTGAATGTACTGTTCACTACCATTGACTTGACTTTTTCAACTCAAGCTATTTTTGATCCATTTTAATCTGGCTTTTGCCCTCTACATTCAACTGAAACAGCCCTTGCTAAAGTCTCCAATGAACTTTTCCTGGCCAGATCCAAAGGTCTCTATTCTATTCTCATACGTCTCGATCTATCTGCTGCTTTTGACACTGTTGATCACCACCTACTGCTTGATATGCTATCCTTACTTGGATTTCGGGGCTCTGCTCTTTCTTATCTCTTCCATCGCACTTTAAAGTGTATGCTCCGGTAGATCCTCCTCCACTTCTATCCCACTATCAGTTGGTGTATCCTGTCTTAGGAGCTCCTCTTTTCTCCACCTATACTTATTTCTTTGGTGCTCTGAGCTCCTCCCATGGTTTTCAGTATCATCTTTGTGCTGATGACTCCCAGATCTACCTCTCCACACCAGAAATGTCAGCAGAAATCCAGGCCCAAGTCTCACCCAGCCTGCATGCCATGGCTACCTGGACATCTCACCACCATCTGAAAACTAAACATGGTCAAGACTGAGCTTCTATCTTTCCCCTAAACCCATCTTTCCTCTTCCTCCATTCTCTATCTCATCAGCTTGAAACCTTATTGTTATCTTTGACTCCTCTCGCTCTCTTTCTCTGCACATATCCAAAGGACTGCTAAAACCTGTCACTTTCTCTATAGTATCACCAAAATTCATCTCTCTTTTTCTGAGCACACTACAAAAACCCTTATCTACACTCTTATTACCTCACGCTTAGACTACTGCAACTTGCTTCTCAAAGGTCTCTCACTAAGCCATCTCTCTCACCTTCAAACCATTCAAAATTCTGCTGTATGACTTATATTCTGCCAGTATCACTACACTCACATTAGTCCTCTCCTCCTTCATTGGCTCCCTATCCATTTCCGCATACAGTTCAAACTCCTCTTATTGACTAACAAGTGCATTCACTCTATAGCTCCTCAGTATGTCTCCCTACACTCCTCCTCAGGAACTCCAGTCATCCAGTAAATCTCTCTTATCTGTACCCTTTTCCTCCACCATCAACTCCAGACTCTGTTCCTTTTATCTTGCTGCACCATACGCCTGGAATAGACTTCCCAATTCAGTACGTCAAGCTCTATCTCTAGCCGTATTCAAATCTAGGCTAAAAGCCCACCTTTTTGAGGGTGTTTTTAACTCCTATTCACTTGTTCAGTACCCAGGTCTGCTTTATCATTCCCACCATAAGTAATTCCCTAATCCCTTATTTGTCCTGTATGTCTGTCTTGAAGTAGGGACTCTCTCTTACACCGAGTGGGTGGTGGTTACTTGGAATGCTCTACCATGGCAGGTGGTGGAGATGAAAACCGTAAAAGAATTTTAAAATGCATGGGATAAACACGCAGGAATCCTGTTTAGAAGGAATCGATCCAAAGAAGCTTAGCAGAAACTAGGTAGAAACACTGGCAATTGGGAAGCACAGCCAGCGCTAGATGGACTTCTATGTGTCCTGGATAGATATGGATGGGTTGGACTGGAGCTTTTCAAGGGCTCCAATGGCATCTTCAAACATTTTAGAACAAGGACAGTGCCGGACACACCTCTACGGTCTATGCCCTAAAAATGAACAAATCAAGATCAGATACACATATGTTTGTAGTGCTGAAATGAGTTTATCTAATTGGGTAGAGTAGATGGACCGTACAGGTCTTTATATGCAATCATCTACTATGTTACATGTTTGGTGTACAGCACTATGCACATCTAGTAGCGCTATAGAAATAAGTAGCAGAAACTCTCTGGACACTGTCTACTAAATTAATCAGATTTGTCTGACGAGACCTACTCTAATAAAACCATTGCTTTTCAGAAGAGTGTAGTGTCCTGCTAGGCCATATTCCATTAATCTGCAACACTGAACTTCACACACAAAAGGTATCCTATTAGCAACTGAAAAAGCCTGGAAATGAGCCTGTGATTTCCTTTTCACTGCTGCACTACTAAGTTCATTAAAAAAAAAAAAAAAATCCCACTTTACTATTTCTAAGAAACACTGCAGCAGTGCCTGTCCCCAGGCAACAATAAATGTTCAAATTATTTTGCTTCAGCATTGAAGCATAACATAACAACAAACTTCTTATGCTTGCAGCTAAAACTTGTAAATTGAAAACACAGATACATGCCAGGTTGGACAAATGAAAACACTCAGAACTGGTCCAATGGACTGGTGGAAATATATTGGAGGAGGCCCTGGTTCAGCAGACTGAGCTTCTACTCATTGAAATAACAAGCGTTAAGGAGGGGAGGGAAGGGAGGAGGGAGTCTCACATATACTCCCTCCCTACCGATCCAACTAAATACCTGATCTCTGCAACAAAACTAAAGAACATAATGGACATAACACAGCTCTTCTGTTGTACGATTCCCTAGTGTGGCTGTGCCACATGAACTTTATCTTACCACAACATCACTTTGTATTTGTTTACACCGGAGTCTGTAACGCCTCTCCGGTACTATGTAAGCCACATTGAGCCTACAAATAGGTGGGAAAATGTGGGATATAAATTTAACAAATAAAAATATACAATGCTCCAGAGCAGCACCTGCTGGCCAGCTCAAAAAATACCACTTTCCAGAAGACAACTGTAGCCTGTGCCTTTCAGCCAGAATAGCTGAGCTGGAAAGAACAAGTTATAGAGCATAAACACAAGAAAGACAATCTGGTGCCATCTTTCTCTCTATACTAGAAATAGTGGAAGAAAAAGAAATCTTTAACAAAAGATTCTGTCTTTCTAAATCAAGAGAGCTAGGCAAAAACTATTTGTGTGTGCTGTGCAGTCCCGGGCATCTGCTTGGATGCACATGAAAGCTGTATCTTTAGAAAATGAATGTCTTGGAGGTCTTCACACTGAAGTTACTGAAAATATCCTGGGCTAATATAAAAATATATCAAGGATACGGTACATCGAGAGCAGCATTACATATATCGCCAAGAAATGCAGAAACATTGTTAACATTCATACCCTGCTGTGTCCCAAGGTAAATTTAATATAACGTGGCTAAAAAGAATACCCTGAAAAAAAAAAGGTTAGTGATGAAAATGGGATCTGCGCCGTTTCAAATCAAGGGCCCTGTTTACTAAGGCACGTTAGCGTTTTTAACGCGTCTACAATTAGCAAGTTCACTAACTGTGTAGGCGCCTATAAGGATATTGTAGGCACATACATGGTTAACGTGCGTTAAAAATGCTAACGTGCCTGTAACGCGGCTTAGTAAACAGGGCCCCAAGTATTTTCATACAATTTTACAGAAACAAAATAACGTGTTTTATCTATTTGTGCTAATCTCCTAACGTAAACCACTTCTAGGATACAAAAAAAAAAAAAAGCTTAAGGAAGCTGTAAAAAATCATTTCAACTGACAGGATGATATGAAATTTAAAGGAGGCTTACTGGGTCTTATCTGAGACCTCCTGGTCAGTCAGGTTTTCAGGATATCCACAACAAACTTGTATGAGAGAGATTTGCATACCAAGAAGGCAGTGCATGCAGATCCCTCTCATACAAGTTTGTTGTGGATATCCTGAAAACCTAACTGGCCAGTTGGTCTCAGATAAGACCCAGTAAGCCTACTTTAAATTTCATATCATGCATATTCATTGTAGATAAACTGAAAACCTGGCTGGCCATGTGGTCCTGAGGACTGGGTTGAAAACCACTGGTTTACTACTGCACAATACAATCACGCACTTTATGGTTTATTTAAATATCATCAATACATCACATAAAAGTAAAAAGAATGACAATTAAGATGGGAAAGAACCACTCATACAACACAAAAGGCTAAGAGTAACTGAGTGCATGACAGGTAGGGCCGGTCCTAGGGTCTGTGGTGCCCCCCTGCAGACTATCAGTCGGCGCCCTCTCCCCCCCACCCCGTCTAGCATTTCCTTTCTCTCTTCTCCCTCCCTGCCCCCTTTTTCAGCCCAGTGCCTTAAAAGGTGAAGAACAAGTTGAAGAACTGCAGGCAGAGGGAGCACAAGATGCAAAGGAAATAGGAGCTGAAAGAGATGGAGTGCATCTTTGTGGGATTGTTGAACAAATAGAGGGTTTACAACCACTTAGCGTTTCGTGCTTTCATGTTCACGAAATTAGCAGATAGGGTAGGGACTGCCTAGGCTGGCCACACCGCCCACACGCACAGAAGGAGCAACTCGCGAGCGGTCTCAGCGGAGGGAAATCATTTGCGCTGCAGCCTTCTGCCTGCTCCACCACAGCGCTGAACACTGAGTCTGTCCGGTTCAGTCAGTGGTGTGCTGGTAAATGTTTAACAACAGGCTCTCTCCCTGATCCACCTCTGCGCCCCCCCCCCCCCAAAAAAAAAATTGCAGAGCTGGCTATAGCCGGGGAGAGCGCCTGGGGGGGGGGGGGGGGGGGGCAATGCATTACTCTCTCCAGAGAAAAAAAAATTAAATGCTCCCAGGTTCCAACCTAATTCATGTTTAATGTGGGATAAAATGCCATAAATAAGTAAATAAATATAAAATTAACATTGAGCACCTGATTCTCAAAGTGGACATATTCCAAACACTATAATGAAAATAAAATGAATTTTTCTACCTTTGTTGTCTGGTGACTTTGTTTTTCTGATCATGCTGGCCCAGTACCTGATTCTGCTGCTATCTGTTCTCTAAACTCCGTTTCCAGGGCTTCCTTTCCATTTATTTCTTTACTTTCCTCCGTTCTTCTTCATTTCTTGCCTTACATCCGTAAGTAAAAGCTGGGTCCTCTGCAGACTTGACTGTCCAGTGGATCCAGCTTCTGCCTATTTTCTCCATCCATCTCCCTCATCTCATCTCCTTCCTCTCTCTTCCCTCCCCTCCATCCATCCATCCATGTTGAGCATTTCTTCTCTCCCTTCCCCTCCATCCATGTGCATCTCCTTCCTCTCTCTTCCCTTCCCTCCATCCACGTCCATAATTTCTCCCCTTCATCCATGTCCTTCCTGTCCTTCCCTCCCCTCCATCTATGTCCAACAATTCTCCTCTCCCCTGACTTCCCCTCCATCCATGTCCAGCAACCCTCCTCTCTCCCCTGCCCTCCCCTCTATCCACCCATGTCCAGCAACCCTCCTCTCCCCTGCCCTCCATGCATATCCAGCAATTCTCTTCTCTCCCCTGCCCTCATCCATCCATCCATACTCAGTGATTCTCTTCTCTCCCTGGGCCCTGCACCCTCCATCCATCCATCCATACCCAGTGATTCTCTTCTCTCCCTCCCCCTCCCCTGCCCCCCTCCATCCATCCATCCATACCCAGCGATTCTCCTCTGTCCCTTTCCCCTGCCCTCCCCTCCCACTCCCATCCATGTCCAGCGATTCTCCTTCAACCATCCCCCTCCCATTTATGGCCACCTGCCCGCCCTCTTCTCCCCCCAACATCCCCCTTTTTCTTCCTGCCACCCTGCGTGGTTAGTCTTTTTTTAATTTACCTCCGTCCCAGCAGCCACGTCATTTCAAAGCCCTGCCCGTCTCTAGCCTTCCCTACCTTCGTGAGTTCGTTCCCTCAGTCCCGCCCTCAAGGAAAGAGGAAATGACGTCAGAAGGCGGGACTCTGATGGAACGAACTCACGAAGGGAGGGAAGGCTAGAGACGGGCAGGGCTTTGAAATGACGCGGCCGCTGCGATGGAGGTAAATAAAAGATTTAAATCCCCAAGGGCGGCGCGGAATGGCGGCGCAGCGCCACAAAGGGAGGCGCCCCCTGCAGTGCTTATCTCGCTTACCGGGTTTGACCGGCCCTGATGACAGGTTATAATTGGCAAGAGGCTGAATGAGTGCAAGCCAGGAAAGTTATTAGTGGCAGACTCAGGAGTAATATCAGGAAGTATCTTTTCACAAAGAGGGTGGTGGATGCATGGAATGCCCTCCTGCGGGAGGTGGTGGAGATGAAAATGGTAACGGAATTCAAACACGTGTGAAATAAACACAAAGGAAATAAACACAAAGGAATCCTGTTTAGAAGGAAAGGATCCACAGTAACTGGGATGCAAAACCAATGCTAGGCAGACTTCTACGGTCTATGCCCCAATTGTGACTGAATAGATATGGATGGGCTAGAGTGTAAATTTTAAGGGGCTTCAACATTAACTTCAGAAATTTTAGTACAAGAACAGTGCTGGACAGACTTCTACAGTCTGTGTCCTGAAAATGTCAAAGACAAATCAAACTCAAGTATATAAAGTATCACATACTTTTATCTTGTTGGGCAGATTGGATGGACTGTACAGGTCTTTATCTGCTGTCACAGACTGTGTCACAATGACTATGTTAGATATGAGCTGAGTGGTTGTGGGTCTTAAGAGTGGCAGGGTGAGTTGAGTCGGTAGGGAGGTTTATGAGCACATGGGGGGATTACAAGAGTACTTCATAAGTGGATGGGGGTTGGGAGTAGATGAAGCCATTAGGAGCAGCAGGGTGAGTGCAACAAGTCAGTCAGGGAGCTGGGTGGAGTGATTTGAGAATGATGGAGAAAGTTTATTTAATCAAGGATTTTCAAACACCTCCCTCTGTTTCTTCTTCTCCTCTTGTTCAGAAGTCGGGGCCAAGTGGAAGAATATACCAACTTTTGTTGCATTTCCAGAAGCAGGTTTCGTTTTTTTTTTTGTTTTTTTTTAATATGGCATTAGGAAAAAGCACATGTATCCTGCATTTTTAAATATGCTTTTACCCAGGAAAATTCAACCTACTCATAAGGCAAATACAAATTCCACAAGTCAGCGGTGCATGTGTGGCAAATTTTCAAAAGGGAAGTATGCATAGATGTTCCCTTTGACAATAACTATCCCCTAAAAGAGCAACACACGAGGTCTTAGTCCATGTAAGTTTGAGACACGCAGATTCCTTTCTCCAGATGTAGGCCTGGAAGTAAGAGCCAGAAATCCTTTCTATATGATGCTGCTGTTAGTAACACTCTGTCAGCTTGTCTTCTGTACAAGCTATTAAACACTGGTTTATCAAATCTGCCAGGTGTCAGAGCCTAAAGCAAATTTTGGGCTGACTGCTGACTTCAAGTGCCTGGCTTAAAAGTAATGATGATACTTAGTGGAATAGTGAGTTGCTTGACATTATAAAACGGAGCAATTTCCAGTTAATAAACCAAGAACATCTTCACTCTCCCTGAATAAAAGCACAGTCTGTACAGACAAATTCCTATTTGTGCAAGCATGAACGCTTGAAAATATTAAAAGGTCATTCTTTCAATGGGTAAAAAAAAAAAATTTTCCGGCCTCCAGAACTCTTAGAAAAAAAGCCCAGATTTGACCTCTCTCGATGTCATACAAGTAAGGAGCAGCCAAATCAATTAAGCAGCACATATGCCAAGGAAATCAACACTACTGCTGTAAATTTGCATTTCTCAGGTGAATGCATGGGTTATATCAGCAGAGACTATTCTGCTAAGTCAATGGTTCAACCTTTATTATAAATGCAACTCATCTTGAGAATCAATCATTTTTTGTGCAATAAAGAGAGATTTGTTTTAACAATCTTGTGATGGAGACACTCCGTCATTCCACCAAAAGGCAGAGGAGAATCAGCATCCTCTGGTTCTGCTCAACAATGCATATTACATATGAATAAAGACCATGAATGCAGAATTCACTGGGTAGCAACACAGACAATTGTTTACTAGGATTTCTGGTTTTCAATTTTTTTTCTTTTTTAATTTTAAACATATTTACAAAGAATAACTGCACAGAAACGGAAGCAGAATAATAAGTACAAAGGAAGTAAAATAATTAAGAAAAAAAATTCTATCAATGTTAGCAGTGCACAGTTGAGGAGGACAAGTTACAGAAATCCAAGAGAAAGAACACGCATAATTAAGGGGTCCTTTTACTAAGATGAGCTAACGGATTTGACACTCACTAACGAATGGGCTGCACAGCATTTAGCATGCGCCAAATCCTTTAGCGTACCTTAGTAAAAGGACCCCAAAGAGAGATTGGAACCTATACCCATTAACTATTATGTCACCAGACAATGGATGATTCAGATTTACAGCAGAGCTCTACTACTCAGAAAACAATAAAACCACATTTAGCTTTAATAGACATTTACAAGGAAATTGAAGACGAAAACTTGAACCAAGAGCTAAACAAACAAACAAAAAACCTCTTGCTTACTTCATTGCCGAAATCTTCTAGGGGGAATGGACGGGGGTGGGGGGGGGGGGGGGGGGGGGGGGGGATGGTATGCAGGTTATAGAATAAAAGGAGTTATACATCTAACTGCCAATCATTAGGCACAGCCCTGACACCAGCCTTTAAAACTGCATAAGCGTTCACACCTAAAGTTAGATGCGAAACTGTGGACTTACGCTAGTATTCTATAATGGCAGTTTTGTGCAGATCTGCTACTATAGAATTCACACTTGGCACGCATTATCCCGGCATCTAAATTCTGGTGCTCTTACCAGAATTCTACTCCTTACAGTCCGGCACTCAGTACTTCAGTAACTCTCCTGGATTCTTAACAAAGGAGTATTTCCTAGGATATGTGTTATTCGGATGTTTATATGTCAGTTACATATTACAGCAGAATTTGAACATTACACATTTAAAAATTAAAAAAAATAGCAAGGCATGTGGCCCATAAATCTAAACATTTGCCGAGTTGTGATCTGCTTGCTGCTTTGGATCTGCAAGGCGAGTGTTAAGGTGTCTACTCTCACTTGTGGAAGAAAAGCCTAAGCCTGCAATGTATCGAGCAGGGTTCCTATATATGCCAATCGCTGAACCAGGAGAAGGTGGGACTTGGGGTAATTTATGATGAACCTTAGTAACTCCAACACCCAAATACTTAGGCACATTGACTATCGCTCCCTCCAGCCATATGCTCTTGACCAGCCAATTGTCCAGATAGGGATAACACATATACTCCCAGTCTGCGCAAATACACTGCAACTACCACTAGACACTTGGTGAATGCCATGGGAGTTGACACAAGGCCAAATGGCAGAATGCGATACTGGTAGAAGTATTTCCCCATTCAGAAACCAAGATACTTCCTTTGGGAAGTATAAAAATGTTGGTATAGGCATCCTATAAATCCAGAGAGCATAGCCAATCTTTTCCCTGAATCATGGGGAGAAGGGCACCCAGGTTAATCGTCCTTAACATTTTTGACCAGGAATTTGTTCAGGTCTAGGATGGGACAAAAAGTACCTGAAATAGAATCCTTTCCCTTCTTCCCTGGTGACCCAGGTTCAACCTCTACAAGTACCTGCTTGTGTGGACAGCTGATGAACGATGCTCTCAGTAGGCAATTTGAGGGTCTTTGACACCAATGCAGGGTGTAACAGAGGCAGATTATTTGAAGAATCCATTGATCAAAGGTTACAAGGGGCCATCTGTGTTGGAAAAAATTCAGCCTCCCCCCTACCATTAGGCTGTCCGGGATGGTTACTTTCAGTGCGGCTATGCTCTCCTGGAGCTTCGACTGGAGAGCCGGCTGGGACTTCTGAGGTCGGGACTGGCAAGGTCAAGAACACTGGGCCTGGAGGTTCTGGGCAGACCGAGAAGGTGGCAGAAACCTATGCCCTTGAGATTAGCAAGGTTGCTGCTTAGGCCTATTCAAAAACCTCCTAGATGAGGATACAGCTGATGGTATCAGGTTGCCGAGACAGGGTCTGGATGGTATCAGTATGTTTCTTTATGAGGTCAGTGACCTCCTGCAACTTGTCCCCAAAAAGATGGTCTCCTCAGCAAGGTACATCTGCAAACCTCTCCTGAACTGCTGGTTCTAGGTCAGAGACAAGCAGCCATGAGAGTCTGTGCATACCCACACCCATGGCGGAGTCTCTGGATGCAATATCAAAAGAACTGTATGCGCCCCTGGCCAGATATTTCCTGCACTCCAGCTGCTTACTGGTCAACTGGCGAAGCTCTGCAGCCTGCTCCTGTGGGAGACAATCCACATGACTTAGTATAATGCATAGTAAAGATTTAAAGTAAAAGTTCATGTAGAGCTGATAGAACTAGAAGTGGGCAATAAGCATAGAGGCCCAAAAACCTTTCCTCCCAAACGAGTCTAGTGTCCGTGCCTTTCTACCTTGGAGGTGGGGGCTGAGAAGTACGAGTCCTGGAGCTCCTAGCTCATTTGAGGGCAGATTCACCAGAGAATGGTGAGGCAATTGTGTCCCCTCTAGTCTGGGAACCTGGATACAATACTGCATATCCACCTTCTAAGGTGCAACCTGCAGGGAGACTCCCAGTTTGTCGTCAGTGCATCTTTAAAGATAGGGTGCAATGGTAATGTGCGTCGGTGAGGACTGATGTTTATGCTTCTTGGGCTTCCCCAGTGCCAACAAGAAAGATGTCAAACTCTCTGTCGGGTCTGATACTGACCGGTCCCAGGGCCTACTTTCACCCAATGTCAAAAGAAGAGACCACCATGATGCTGGTGCACTCCTAGTGGTAGTTTAAGTCTCAACAGATCAACGTCAATGCTTCCGATACTGATGTTGATGTATTGGCCGTCGAGGAGCCAAAATGTCTCTCCTGCTGGACCTGCCACGCCTTCTGTTTCCTCAACTACATTTGCAAACAGAGAACAAGAGTTAAGCTCATGGTCATAGGATTCTGGAATCTTGCTACTATTTGGGTTTCTGCCAGGTAGTTATGACCTGGATTGGCCACTGCTGGAAGCAGAATACTGAGCTAGATGGAGCATTGGTCTGACCCAGTATGGCTATTCTTATGTTCTGTTATGTCAGCACATGTATTTGCACACAACTCTGCGAAAAAAACCCCTCATTTTAAATGCAGGATGCCCATAAAATTGTGCACGAAAGCAAAGCTAAGCTGTGTGCAAACCCTAGCACACTTTATTGCATCAATCCCTCAAAGTAGAAGACTTAGATCTGACACATACTGTATAATCAGTACTTAACAAAAAAAAAAAAAAAAAAAAGGATGAGGGCAGGTTATAACACAACGCACACAATTTAGAAGGCCCAGCCCAACTATTTTCTTTAGACCTCTATCAATAAAATCTGGACCACTAAGCACTGGACAGTCGCCTAAATTTAGAAGCTGTACCATTGGGAGCTTTGAGACTATAGATTTATCCCAATAAAACTGTCAAATGCTGCACATATTCATTTCATATCCAATAGTAGTTGATATCAAAAGCCATATTTTTTCTGGCAGTGTTAGTTCTTGTCCACAACAAAAATGCTCCTGCTATAAATCTGCTTGTAGAAGGCTATGGCCAGGTAGCTTTGATTAGAGGTCAAAGGTGGCCAGTGTGAACTAGGCACACTGTTCAGAATGAAGGAGTAGGCTTAATGAAGTAACCTGAGAACCAGGGGAATTGGATTCAATTCCCACTACAGCTCCTTGAGACCCTGGGCAAGTCACTTAACCCTCCTGTGACCTGTATTATTTTACTGATGTGTATTTCTCCTAATAGGCCAACAGATGGCGCTTGTTTTCCCGTTTTAAGCTGTTGCAGAAAAGGGGAAAGGGGACTTGATATACATCCTTTCTGAGGTTTTTGCAACTACATTCAAAGCGGTTTACATATATTCAGGTACTTATTTTGTACCAGGGGCAATGGAGGGTTAAGTGACTTGCCCAGAGTCACAAGGAGCTGCAGTGGGAATCGAACTCAGTTCCCCAGGTTCAAAGTCCACTGCACTAACCACTAGGCTACTCCTCCACTCTCTCTTTCCAGTTTAAGCTTGACAAAAGGCAATTTGCAGTACCATTGGCCAGATACTTTAAAGTTGGTGCTCTGGGCTTTTGATTGGCCCTGGAGTTCAAATCTAGTCAGGAAGTACTGGATTTCTTCTTTAGTCTCAGTTGGGGGTACAGAGTTTTGAGAAACATCTCTGTCCTAAGACCCTGTTCGAGACGTAAACAGTTATTCCTGAAACTCCCCAGGTGTTACCCAGGTAGTAACAAGTGTTTAGATAGTTTTACAATTGATCCATATTCAGTTACCTATTGTTTGCTGATTTCACCTTTTATCTGTTCATTGTTCAAGTTCTGTGATAACCTATATAATTGGTCACTCTGCTTCCCTGGATGGCTGGGTTCATAACAGTATGCAAATGAGCTGACGTCAGCTCGCCTCCAGCCTTCCCTTTCAGGTGTCCCGCCCTCGCAGAAAGACGAAATGAAGTCAGAGGAGGGTGGGACACTGAGAGGGAAGGCGAGGGAAGGCTGGAGGCGACGTGAGCCGAGCCTGCCGCCGCTGCGACATGAGGGAACATGAACGGCTTAAAGGCAGGGCGGCAGGAAGGAGAAGAGGGCAGGGGAGAGGAGGGGAGAATCGCTGAACATGGATGGGAGGGGACGGGAAGGGAGAGTCACTGGCCGGGGAGGGGAGAATCACTGGACATGGATGGGATGGGAGGGGAGGGGAGAATCGCGGAACATGGATGGGAGGGCAGAGGAGAATCGCTGGACTTGGATGGGATGGGAGGGCAGGGCAGAGGAGAATTGCTGAACATGGATGAGAGGGGAGAATCGCTGGACATGGAGGGGAGGGCAGGGGAGAGAGGAGAAATCGCTTACATGAGAGCCTTCCTAGGGCCCGTTTTATTTTTCACAAAACGGGCTTTGTTGCTTGTAAACCTATAGTTTATTAGTTCTGATGTCTTGGACTGACTAAGAATCCTGGTGGTTTGTGTTTTGGGTCTGTAAGTGCTATCTAGGAACTGTGGGACCTCTGGGAGTGTGGCCCCAGTGTCCTAGAAATCACCAGGGAATAACTTGTGGGTAGGAGACTCGCCTAGAGGCAAGTGGAACCTAGTGTGTGGGGTGGAGGGGTTGGCCAGTATAGATTGCAGGTGCAGGCGAGCCTGAGTAGTGTGGGGAGACACCCTCGAGGTGGCCACAGGGTTAAGCCCTCAGGTGGGCTATAGGCGCTCCATGACAGACTTTGTCCTTCTTTTTGGGTGGCAGTGTAGTGGGATTGTCAGGCTCAGTGTGTGGGGTGAGGGTCACCATCCACTGAGTGGTTCAGAGTTTGTTTTTATCTGTAACCTCCAGACAGCACAGTGAATGAGTGCAGCTGTAACAGGGTCCCTTCCCCGTTCAGTTTTATTTTTTGGGGGGTAGAGATTAGTAGCATGCTAGCAACTGGCAGTAGCCCTCAAGACACTGGATATGCCTGACCTAAGACAAAAGCAACCGGAAGACCTCAGCGGGGAGGAGCTGCAGGACTAACCTGTGCAGAGTTCTTCTGAGGGGAGACCAGACTCCTTGTGGGCAGAGGCCTGTGAGTTGGTAGGGCCAGATCCCACACCAGCTCCAGCAGATCTACATGGTAGAGCGACAGTAGCTAGACCAGCTGCGGTGAGAGGAATGAGAAGAGCAACAGCAGTTAGACCAGCTGCGGTGTGAACAGCATGAATTCCAGCTGCGGTGTGAACAGCATGAATTCCAGCTGCGGCATGAAGAGCAGGAATTCCATAGAAACATGACAGCAGATAAGGGCCAAACTGTCCATCCAGTCTGCCCTTCTTTAGTAACCACTAACTCCTCCTTTTCCTAAGGGATATGCCTGTCCCACCCTTCCTTAAATTCTGACAGTCCACTACTTCCACCAGGCCATTCCACGCATCCACCACCCTTTCCATGAAGGAGTGTTTTCTTAGATTCCTCTTAAGTGTATTTTCTCTCAACTTCTTCCTATGCCCTCTCATTCCAGGGTTTTCCTTCATTTGAAAAAGGCTCAGCTCCTGTACATCGATGCCACTGAGGTATTTAAATGTCTATCATATCCCATCTCTCCCGCCTCTCTTTCAGCATATACATATTAATGTTTATAAGCCTGTCCCCATATGTTTTATGATGGAGACTGCTTACTGATTTTGTAGCTGCCCTCTGGACCGACTCCATCCTGTTTATATCTTTCCGTTGGTGCAGTCTCCAAAATTGCACGCAGTACTCTAAATGGGGCCTCACCAGAGACTTATAAAGGGGCACTATCACCTCTTTTTTTTTCCTGCTGGTCATCCCTCTCCCTTATGCACCCAAGCATCCTCCTAGCTTTGATTGTCACCTTTTCTGTTTGGCCACCTTAAGGTCATCAGACACTATCACCCCCCAAGCCCCACTCTTCTTTCGTTCACAGAAGCAATTCACCCCTAATATGGCACAGTGCACTTGGATTCTTGTAACCCAAGTGAATGACAATGCAGTTCTTAGCATTAAATTTTAGTTGCCAATTATTGGACCATTCTTCAAGTTTTGCCAGATCTTTCCTCATGTCATCCACACCCTTTGGGGTGTCAACCATATTAAAGAGCCTGGTATCATCCGCAAAGAGACAAACCTTACCAGGCAGTCCTTCCGCAATATCACTAACAAAGATGTTAAAAAGAGCTGGCCCAAGGACTAACCCCTGCAGTACACCACTGATAACATCCCTATCCTCAGAGCAAGCTCCATTTACCACTACCCTCTGTTTCTTCCCATTAACCAGTTTCTAACCCAGTCACTTTAGGCCCCACACCGAGGGCACTCAGTTTATTAATCAGTCATCTGTGTGGAACCATGTCAAAGGCTTTTATTAAAATCCAAGTACCCCATATCTAGTGCCACTCCTATGTCTAACTGTTTGGTCACCCAGTCAAAGAAATCAATCAGATACGTCTGACACGACCTGCCTCTGGTGAAGCCATGCTGCCTTGGGTCCTGCAGGCCATTCGATTCGAGAACCTCATAATCCTCCACTTTAGTAGAGTTTCCATTAGTTTACTTACCATCAAGGTTAGACTGGCAGGTCTGTAATTCCCAACATCCTCCCTACTTCCGCTCTTGTGCAGAGGGACCACATCAACCTTTCTTTAGTCTTCCAGACCACATCAGACTCCAGGGAAGCATTGAAGAGGTCAGACAGCGGAACCACCAGGACATCTAAGAATTCCTCGAGTACCCTCGGATGTATTCCATCAGGCCCCATCGCTTTGTCTACTTTTAGTTCAGCTAGCTCCTCACGAACCTAGTCTTCTGAGAATCAGTCCAGGTCTACTATCCATCCATCCCTATTAGGGTTTTTTTTTTCTGCGGTCCTAGCCCTGGTTTTTCATCCATGAACACAGAACAGAAGTAATTGTTAAGCAGTTCAGCTTTATCCTTATCGGATTCTATGGCACTTCCTCCCGTCACTTACATATCTGAAAAAAGTCTTGTCCCCCAATTTTACCATATCAGCTATCTTTTCCTCCATTTTCCTCTTGGCTTCCCTGATAGCTTTTCCAGCTTCTCTGATAGCTTTTCAAGCTTCTCTTAGCTTTTCTAGGTATTTTTGCACGTCTTCCTTTTTCTGAGTTGTCTTGTATCGTACGAAGGCTAACCTTTTTCCCTTATCTTTTCAGCAACTACATTTGTGAACCAGAGCAGTCTTAGTTTTCTCTTTTATGGCTTACTTTTATGTAATTTTCTAACAAAGGTTGGCGCCTTTAAAATGGCTTTCAGTTTTGCCCACTGCTGATCTACTTCCTTCAGCTGTTCCATTCAACTAACTCTTCCTTGAGAAATTCCCCCATCTTGGCAAAGTTAGTTCTTTCATATCCAAAGCCCAACCTCTGCGCCAAGGCCTGAGACAGGATCCACAGCCCTGATTGGGCCTAACTCGTTTGCACAGTTTGACAATACCCAAGTTGACACTAATGGATATCTAACTGCCTTTAAAAAAATTTGCCACCTCAATTACATTCCTCAGAAAGACTGGGTGCGCTATCTAGGAGGAAAGCTCACTGATAGAGAACCTGAGGCATTCCAAGGACTGTCCATGGAGACATGCTCCCAGTTCGAGGAGGTGCGCAAAGCTTTGATGAACCGTTATGTCATTACCCCCAAGACATAAAGACTAAAGTTCCGGACTTTGCAAAAGGGAGCGGATGATACTCACAGCGAGTTTGTGATCCAGTTAAGATACCAGTGTCACCTTCGTCGCAGATGTCCGTGCCTTGCTCGTCTGTGAGGTTTTCCTCCTTCTTATCCACTAAAATTACCTGCAGTTCCAGTCAGTGACCTGTGGGGTCACTGTAGAGTGGTGGAGGCCAAGTTGGTGATGTCATCAGCACTGAGCACTTCTTAAGCTGGCTTGTCAGTATGCTCAGGGTTCTGGCAATTATCCTTGATGAGGCCCAGGCCTGCCTGGGGCTCTGCTAGTTCCAACTCTGTTCTTTGTGAGGCCGTGGCCTGAAGCTTTGCTACAGCTTTTCCTTATGCTGTGTTCCTGTGGAAATCTGTTTCCATGCCAGGGAGTCCTGAGGAGTAAAAGCTTGGCCTACAGCTTTTCCTTATGCTGTGTTCCTGTGAAGCCTGCTTTCAAGCTTGGTAGTCCTGAAAGGTAAAGCTTTGCTACAGCTTCACCTTATGCTGTGTTCCTGTGAAGCCTGCTTTCAAGCTTGGTAGTCCTGAGAGGTAAAGCTTTGCTCCAGCTTCACCTTATGCTGTGTTCCTGTGAAGCCTGCTTTCAAGCTTGGTAGTCCTGAGAGGTAAAGCTTTGCTCCAGCTTCACCTTATGCTGTGTTCCTGTGAAGCCTGCTTTCAAGCTTGGTAGTCCTGAGTAAAAGCTTTGCCTACAGCTTTCACCTAATGCTGTGTTCCTGTGAAGCCTGCTTTCAAGCTTGGCAGTCCTGAGAGGTAAAGCTTTGCTACAGCTTTTACCATTGCTTGGGTCCAGTGATGCCTTCTGCCAGGCCTGTGAGTCCAGAGCCTCCCGTGCCTGAGTCAAGATTCCAGTCGCCCACCGTGAGTCCTTAGTCGCTCTATGCAGCGAGTGGCTTTGTGCTGTGTTTGGGACTGTGTGGGCTGGATGACAGGGAGTCCTACAGGTGCAACGGCTGAGGCCACGTCTCGAGGTGTCTCTGGACGAGGGAGTGGTGCTTGGAGTGTAGAGGGGTCCATGTGGGCTGATCCTGGCCCTTGGGTGCTGTGCAGGGCAGTTGATTCCTCTGCCTTGGGAGCATCGGCTCAGGTTTGGCTTCTTTATCTTGATTGCCTTGGGAGCATCGGCTCGGGCTTTGTTGCTTTATCTTGCTTGCCTTGGGAACATCCGGATCAGGCGCATCAGTGACCGTTTGCTTGTCAGGGAACATCCCTAGTCTTCTGTGAGCAGAGTGACCCGCTCTTGCCTGCAGTGCAGGTCCTCAAATAGACTTTCTTTTCTTTGTTGTGCTTCTGTTCCACTCTGGTTTTGAGGGAGCTTGCCGTGGTTGTTCCGTGGCTCATCTGAGTGTGCTGACAGAATGAACCCTTTTCTTACCCACTACCGCTGTCAGCCAAGTATTGCCTGTTTGTCTTTAACCCGCTAGGGCAGGCCTTTTGCCTAGTGTATTGTTTTCTACTGTATGCCATATGTTTGCATTGCTTTGCTAGTATTGAGATGTGCAGCTAGGCTTCTTGTTTGATTTCCCAATACAGCTAGGCTGTTTTACTTTACCATTACTGTATACTTTATGCTTTGCATTGTGTTTGCTAGTATTGAAATGCGCAGCTAGACTGCTTATGATACAGCTAGGCTGTTCTACTTTACCTTTACTGAATATGTTATGTTTTGCATTGTTTCTGCTAGTAGTGATATGCGCAGCTAGGCTGCTTATGTTTGATTCCCCTGTACAGCTAGGCTGTTCTACTTTACCTTATTTTATGTTTTAGGTTTGCCTTGCTTCAGCCAAGTTAGACTGTATAGCTAGGCTGCTTGTTTTCCTTTCTGTGCCGTTTGGCTACCCTTTTAGCCGTGTTTTTGCTGCTAATAAAGCTGCCTCAGTTCATTTCCACTTGTGGTCCGGTCCAGTTCTTGGGAACACTCTTAGTTCTGAGGGGGCTCAGTCTACCCAGAGGTGGTTAGGTGATTCTCACGCGGCCACCTCTGGGCCAAGGGGTCACAACCGGCATCAGTGGTGGCTCAGTGGAACTAAGGTTAAAACCCTGGAGGACTGCCAAAACCTGATGGTCCTGGAGCAGTTTCTTCAGCATTGTTGTCCAGAGGTGAGGGAACATGTTCAAGATCACCAGCCACGTACTCCAGAGAAGGCAGCTGAGTTGGCTGACATCTTTGTGGCTAACTGTCCCTGGTTGGCAAACAGGAGCCATCCTTATCCGCAGCAGCTGGGATCTAAGGGCAGCCACAGCCCTAAGCCAAATATTCCTGCAACCTCAGAGACAGTCAGCAAACCCTCCAGTGTTCCTCAAAAACCCAAAGACCTGTTACCAGTGTGGGCGTGCAGGACACACTTCAAAGCGGATTGCCCAGATAATCCCAAGCCTGCACTAAAGCATTTCAGTTCCTGTACCAAAGAAGGTGGCTTTCATGGGTGGCTCCAGTCCCACAAAGGAGGCACATGCAATTGCCACAGCACAAAAAGTTACTGGCCATTCATCAAGCAAGGAAGCAGATGGGTTTCCACAACACTACAGCGCCCCAATACCTATGAATCAGACCCAGTTAGCTGGGCTTGTGGACACTGGCTCTAGCATGACTATTACGAACAGAGCTAGTGCCGGAGGATGCTATTCTTCCAGGGCGCACTGCAGAGGTAGTGTTAGCCAATGGATCCAAAGAGACTGTACTCATTGCTCGAGTATTCCTGGATTGGGGTACCAAGCCTGGATACAGGGCAGTAGGAATAATGAAAAACATGCTGGTACCGATGCTGTGTGGGACTGACATGGGTCCAATGAACATTACCCTTGACAGCGGAGTCAGCCTTTCTGCTGTGGTGACCCGTAGTCAGGCCCGGGTGGCCCAACAAGAAGAAGCAGCAAAGTCCACCTCTCCATTTTCAGACCCTGAGTCAGTCCAGGTGGAACCAGCTGATCAAGCAGCAGGGAGAGGTGCTCCAGTGCTTCCAGCAGAACCAGTTCCAGAGGTGACCGAGGCCATGAGTATGGGATAGCCTGACTTGACACACCTATTGATCAGACTGTTGACCCTGATTTGTCACAGTCACCAGCACAGACCCTTGCAGATATAGATACTGATATAGGACAGAGACATGCTTTTCAGGCAGCACAACACTGACCCTGACCTGGAAGCCCTGAGGCAGAGGGCTGGTTAGCCAACCAAAATCATATCCTATGGAAAGGGGGCTTGCTGTACAGAGAGACTGATCCCGTTGATCCTAACAGGCCCTGGACAAAAGGCAAATAGCTTTTAGTGCCCAAAGCAACTCCTACAGATTGCACATGATATTCCACTAGCAGAACATCAGGGGGTGACATGGACATGCACTAGACTGACGCAGAACTTCTACTGGCCAGAAGTGTCTCGAGCCGTAGCTGACTACCATCGAACCTGTGATGTTTGCCAAAGAGTGGGTAAGACCTAAGATCACCCCCAAGCACCCCTGAAACCTTTACCCATTTTCAGTGAGCCGTTTGAAAAGATAGCTGTGGATATAGTGGGGCCTCTAGCTGTCCCTTCCCGGACTGGAAACAGGTATATATTGGCAGTAGTGGACTTCGCTACCAGATATCCTGAAGCGGTAGCCTTAACCTCAATAGAAGCAGAGAAAAGTTGCCACTGCCCTGCTAGAAATATTTTCCCAGGCAGACATGAGAAATACTCTCAGACCAAGGGACACAGTTTATATCTGAGCTGATTCAACATCTATGGGCACACTGTGGAGTGAAATCTGTACTTACCACTCCATATCACCCTGAAACTAATGGGTTGTGGAAAAATTTAATGGGATATTAAAGCATATGTTAAAGACTTTTGAGGAGTCGGGAGACCAGGACGGGGTAAAATACTTGCCCCACCTAATGTTTGCATACAGAAAAGTACCTAAGAGTCTACCAGGTTCTCCCCATTTGAGCTGCTTTATGGCCAGAGGGCAAGAGAGCCCCTTGACCTAATAAGAGAACATTGGGAGGGGAACGTTGCCACCTCTGACACCCCTGTAACTGAATATATAATCAATGTGCACCAGAAATTAGAAGACCTTGTGGGCTTTGTCAGAGACAATTTGCAGGCAGCCCACATTTATTTATTTGTTACATTTGTACCCCACATTTTCCCACCTTTCCCACATTAAGCAAAAGACCTGGTATGATCGTAAGGCCCGAATCAGAGAGTTCCATTAGGGCCAGCAGGTACTTGTTTTAGCCCCAGTATGTCAGAATAAGCTTCAGGCAAACTGAGCGAGACCTTACAAGGTCATATGGCACCTGAATGATACAAACTATGTTATATCTACGGACTCTGAAGACAGAAAGCAGCGTACCTTTCATGTAAATATGTTAAAAGCCTATGTGGAACGCACAGCCATGGTGTTAGCTGTGTGCAACCCACCAGAAAAGTGTCAGGATATTGAGCACATACCTGACCTCCCAGAAGACACTACCAGAGGGATCTACACAACAAGTTGTAGTAGGAGAACCCCCACTCAGAAACAGCAGCTAGAAGCAATATTGCAAAAGTAAGCTGATGTGTTTTCTACTAAACCAGGAATTACTCATTTGGCTAATCACAAAGTAGACACTGAAGCAGAGTGCTTATCAAATATCTGCTGAGGTGGAGAAGCACATGAAGCAGGAGACTGATGAGATGCTAGCCCTAGGTGTTATAAAGAAGTTTTAGTCCATGGGTTTCTCCTGTAGTTCTTGTTCCTAAGAAAGATGGCACAACCCGCTTGTGTGGATTACAGGAGACTTAATGAATGTACTGTATCCGACGCCTATCTGATACCCCTGGTGGATGAGTTGCTAGACCACTTAGCTGGGGCCCAGTACCTGACTACAATGGACCCTTAACCGAGGATACTGGCAGATTCCCCTAACAGGTCCTGCACAGCAGCGTTCAGCATTTACTACCCCCATTTGGTCTTTAAGAATTTACTATGATGCCTCTGATGATTTTCTCTTATCTCTGAAATAATTACAACAGCTATAGCTCTTGTTCTCAGATTCATTAGTGATACATTTTTTTAAAACCAGCATATGAAAATGTATTTGCATGCTGGTCTTTTTTGTACCCCTTTCCTGCTTCATTTCTCATGAAACTTTGGTACTCAGTTAATTTGTATTGGTAGAACCTTTTGCACAGAAGGAGGCTGTGCGCACAAAATGTGAAAGAGCAGAGATTAAAATGCCTAGAGACTCGGAGACATTTTCACACCGTATGCATCAGCAGCAATTTTCCGGCACAAGTGAGCCGCATAATGAATTTTTCATATAACTGCTCAACAGGTCGGGTGTAAAGATAAAATACACAACAGGTTTTTTTGGAAACTCAATAATAAATAAATAAATAAATCCTACCGATTATATTTCACCATCTTTAAAGGATTCAGAAATTTGTGTTTGTTTTCTGTCCAAATGGAATAAAAAAAAATACATAAAGTGAAACCCTCTAAGAACAAGAGCTATAACTATGTAATTATTTCAGTGATAAGAGAAAATCATTCATATGAGCTCCACACAGTACCAGATGGAAAACTGCGATGTCTGTCAAACAGCTACGCAGAATATGGTCAGAAGAGGTAGTTTCTATAACAGCCACCAAATTTTTAAACGCTAGGAAGTCACATGAATGGTGGTGTTTACACATGTGAGTAGGTACTTAAAACAGTCTTTTAGAGAATAGCAACTAGTGGAAAATGCACCCCAGGCTTTGATGTTGCATACTTTTCCAGGGGACATGCGCATCGGCAGAGTTTGGGCAGATCACACACAAACTGTACGCACGCTCATGTACATATTGACCATTTACCATATGTTTACACATATACCCTGAAATTCTACAAATGGTGCCTAAAATTGTGCGCGTGTATTTAGATTTGTACCCAATCTGCATGTGCAATTAACGAAACAATTAACGCTGATGGCACTATTTATAGAATTTGGTCCATAATGCACACATCCTATATAATAATTCTCACCTCCAACGTTCTGTGCTTGGGACCGTGGCTCCTGGAGGTGGTGGTCTGCTAGGCAGACACGCACTGACGTCACTGACGTCAGGACAGCTGATTCCAAGGCAAGGGGAGAAGTAGGGAAACGCGTCTCGGAATCATCTGTTACCCCCCGTGCTATGGCCCCCTCAACCTCCCCCCCCCCGGCTCGCCGAAAACCGCCCCCCGACGTCAGACGCACGCAGAGGAACTTCCAGAGAAGATGAACAACGCGAAGGGTACAACAGCACTTCGGCTGTCGGGGGTTTGGGTCCCCCATCAGCACAGGTAGTCCAGAACGGTGGCGCCGCGGCGAGGGGCGGTTTTCGACAGCACGGGGGGGGGGGGGGGGGGGGGAGAGAAATTGCCTGCCTAGGGCCCGTTTCCTTGCCTTCAGAAACGGGCCTTTTTTACTAGTACATATATAAAACACAGGCAAACTGCATGTCTATGTAAAAATAATCTGACATAACGCGCCAACACATATAACACATTCTACTGCAGTTAATTTTTCTAAGATGCACTAGTTGCAAAATTAACACGTTTGTTTTTAAAGGCTTTTCTTTTTAGGTTTTTGCAGGAATTATTAGTGCACCAAAGCTGCAAGACTACTACTTAAAACTATTACTTAACATTTCTAAAGCGCTACCAGGGTTACGCAGCGCTGTACAATTTTAAACGAGGAAGGACAGTCCCTGCTCAAAAGAGCTTACAATCTAAAGGACAAGTTTGTAGTCAATCAAATGGGCAGTGTAGGTTTCCTGGATAGAGGTAAGTAGTTATGTGCCGAAAGCTACAGTGAAGAGGTGGGCTTTGAGTAAGGATTTGAAGATGGGTAGGGAGGGCGCATGGCGTATGGGCTCGGGAAGTTTATTCCAAGCATAGGGTGAGGCGAGGCAGAAAGGGCGGAGTCTGGAGTTGGCGGTGGTGGAGAAGAGTACTGATAGGAGGGATTTGTGAGCGGAGGTTACGGGTAGGAACATATGGGGAGATGAGGGTAGAGAGGTAATGAGGGACTGCAGATTGTGTGCATTTGTAGGTTAGTAGGAGAAGCTTGAACTGTATGCAGTATCTGATCGGGAGCCAGTGAAGTGATTTGAGGAAAGGGGTGATGTGAGTATATCGGTCCATGCGGAAGATAAGACGCGCAGCGGAATTCTGGACGGTTTGAAGGGGGGATAGATGGTTAAGTGGGAGGCCAGTGAGTAGTAGGTTGCAAAGCTGCAAGAAAGAGAAAAGGCCTTAAAAACAAATGCGCTAATTTTGCAATTAGCAAGTCTTAGGAAAAATATACCAGTACGACACACCCCCACACATACAGCATGCAGGGGATGTGCACAGTTTCTAAAAACACATAGGGGTTTTTTTACAAAGGTGCGCTAGCGTTTTTAACATGTGCTAAAAATAAGCATGTGCTAAATGCTACAGACGCCCATATATTCCTATGTGTGTCTCTAACATTTAGAGCGCGTTAATCATTAGTGCACACTAAAAACGCTACCGCACCTTTAGAAAAGACCCCATAATGTGCGCATTATCCCCCGGATTCTATATATTGCACCGAAATCCAAACATATTCTATAACGCGTATAACTTAATTGGCTTAACAAACTAATCATCGTTGATAACAGGTCTTAACGAGCAACGAGCACTAATTGGCAATAATTAGAATTTACGCGCACAACTTGCTAAACATATTTTGTAATGCAGAGTACCTAAATTCTAATGCTCGCAGCCAAAAGGGGCATGGTTATAGGTGGAGAAATGGGCGTTCCAAAATATGCCCATGTGCCTAAATCTACATGCTGGCATTTACACCACGTTTGCCTTGCTGTAAATGGATGTGTGTAGTTCTAAGAACTCTGATCAATCAACTAAGCACACTGTATATACTGCACCTAAATATACGCACTGCTTATAGAACATGCTTAGGCAGAAATGTATTCCACTCGGATTTTTCAGGCACTATATACAATATGGCCCTATATGCTTGAAACTATGGTATACGCTATAGGACTGATATAAGTGGTTGTGCTTAGATGCACATGCATTCTGGACCGAAACATATGCTTACTGTTCTTTATAGAATAAACTTAACAAAGGGGGCCATAACCAATGCCTCTAGTAAAGCCCCTGTTATATAATTACCCCCATCTTTTTTCTCCTTGGGCAGGCACCTGGGTGTGGGGGGAATCTATAAATAGTGCTGAAAAACAGACGCTGGAAAAGACCGGTGCTAAGCGTTACTCTATAGGGCGCAAACCCTTTATAGAAGAGCGCCAGACATTTACACCAGCTGAAACCTGGTGTAAATCCCAGCACCCACGCTGGGCGCAGAGACCCATTATTCTGTAACACTGCGAACAGCTTTTCGGAATGCCCCTGACCCGCCCATGCCCCTCCCTTGGCCATGTTCCCGTCTGCTTTTCACCCAGGGTTATAGAACAGTGCGCAGCCAGATGTGCACACAAATCCCATTTGGTGCCAATTATCAATAATGAGTTAGCATCCAATTATTGCTCATTAGACAATTAACTTGCATGTGCATCTCAGAAGTGTACCCAAATCTGTGCGCCACATATACAATCCGAGGGTTACATCATTTATTTCTATTTGTGGGCTCACAGAAGATACAGCCACTGAACCCCTCTCACAAGACAGAGCCTGAAACTGGGAGTTACTATTTCCCATTCCACCCCTTCTCTTGAGAACAACTTTCCTCCTACTACACAATGTACCTATGTTTACCTATGTTGACCCATGCTTGCTCTCTTCTTAAAAACCACACTAGTTTAAGGAAAAAATTCATTAAAAGAAAACATTCATTTATGTCAAATCTTACCATCCACTCAGATATAATAATATCCACTTTTTCAACTGGAAGAGCTACATCTTCAATTCTCCCTTTGATCAAAGAAATTACATTTTCCAGCTGATTCATCCTGAAAAATATATTTAATGTTATATAATGATGAGCAGTATTTTATTGACAGCTTTATCAGGCAGCCCAAAGCAGTACACAAAACATTCAGCATAAAATACAATAATCAACCAGTAAGTTATTTTATTTTATGTGTGAAGCAACAAACCCACATAGATACATCTAAAAAAAAAAAACATTTGATCAAAAGTTACAATACAACGGAATGGTCAATTTTCTAACAATTAAACTGAGGATTCAGCCAGGATAAAAATTGGAAACTTACCTTAAAGAAGGTTGCAAAACATGCTACCACCCTTGTGAAGCCTGTAAATAGTGATATAATGCCCCTTTTTTATCTAATATAATCCTCCAAAGATAACGTGTTCTATAACAATCGATGTTTTTGCTTTTACCCTTCAGGATGCTTCTTCCTTGACTTTATAATGCATTTCTCTGGCATCTTTATTTCATTTTAGTAGGTTAAAGAGTGTCTTTCTATCAAATGATACCGGTGGTTTTTGTTGAATTATTACTGGGAAGCCAGGTGCAATCAATCACACTGCCAGTTTTTCTGCTTCTCTACAATCAGATACCACAGTGCAGAGGGAACAAGGAAAACGACAGAGCCTAACCTGGTGCATCCCCGATTACACAGCTGGCTGAGACAGACGGTGAACATAGTTAGTATACACCAAGGGCCGGATTCTGTATAAGGGGCTAGATTCTATGTGGCACCTAAAAAAATGTCTAAACATATTCTCTATAGTACACCTAAATTTTATCGAATAGGCTTAAATTTCCATTCAGTATATAGAATATGCTGTGCGCCTCTCCACACAACCAAATTTGGTCGCGTCTATTTAGGCCATGTTTTACACGGCATAAATTCCGACGCCTAAGTTAGGCACTGAGAGGGTGTAACCTATAATAATACGTATAGATTATAGAAACGCCCAAGCCCTGCCCCCTTTTCAACTATGTGGCTTAGAATTAAGGCACATTTAGCGAGTTGTGCATGTAAATGCTAATTAAAGCCAATTAATGCTAATTGATTAGCCAATTAACAGTGCAGCGCAATGAAGCGAAGATACTTACCTGTAGCTGGTATTCTCCGAGGACATCAGGCTGATTGTTCTCACAAGTGGGTCGTCTGCGTCGGCCCAGGAATCAGCCTTTTGCAAGCAAAATAAAAACAAATTTTTGCCAGAGACTTCTGGCACATGTGCAGCGCGCACCCGTCGCGTGAGCACGTCTCGTCAGTTAAATCAAAAAGCATATAAAGAAATAAACTCCAAAGGAGAGGAGGGCGGGTTTTTGAGAACAATCAGCCTGCTGTCCTCGGAGAATACCTGCTACAGGTAAGTATCTTGGCTTTTTCCGAGGACAAGCAGCCTGCTTGTTCTCACAAGTGGAGTATCCCTAGCATCCAGGCTCACCCAAAACAATAAACACTGGTCAACAGGACCTCGCAACGGCGAGGACATAACATAGATTGACCTGAAACCATAAACAACTAACAGAGTGCAGCCTGGAACAGAATAAAAATGGGTCTAGGGGGGTGGAGTTGTATTCTAAACCCCGAACAGATTCTGCAGCACTGACTGCCCAAACAGACTGTCACGTCCGGTATCCTGCTGAAGGCAGTAGTGAGATGTGAATGTGTGGACAGATGACCACGTTGCAGCCTTGCAAATCTCTTCAATGGAAGCTGACTTCAAATGAGCCACTGACGCAGCCATGGCTCTAACATTATGAGCCGTGATATGGCTCTCAAGAGTCAGCCCAGCTTGGGCATAAGTAAAGGAAATGCAATCTACTAGCCAATTGGAGATTGTGCGTTTTCCCGACAGCAACTCCCCTCCTGTCGGGATCAAAAGACACAACAACTGGGCGGACTGTCTTAAGGGCTTTGTCCGCTCCACAAAAAAAGGCCAATGCTCTCTTGCAGTCCAAGGTATACAAACTGCTTTCGCCAGGGCGGGTACGAGGACGTGGAAAAAATGTTGGCAAGACAATAGACTGGCTCAGATGGAACTCCGACACCACCTTTGGCAGAAACTTAGGGTGTGTGCGGAGGACTACTCTGTTGTGATGAAACTTGATATAAGGTGCATGCACTACCAGGGCCTGAAGCTCGCTGACCCTACGAGCTGAAGTAACAGCCACCAAAAAAGTGACCTTCCAGGTCAAGTACTTCAGATGGCAGGAATTCAGTGGCTCAAAAGGAGCTTTCATCAGCTGGGTGAGAATGACGTTGAGATCCCATGACACTGGTGGAGGTTTGACAGAGGGCTTTGAAAAAAGCAAACCTCTCATGAAGCGAACAACTAAAGGCTATCCAGAGATAGGCTTACCCTCTACATGGTGATGATAGGCACTAATCGCACTAAGATGAACCCTTACTGAGTTGGTTTTGAGGCCAGACTCTGATAAGTGTAGAAGGTATTCAAGCAGGGTCTGTGTAGGACAAGAAAGAGGATCTAGGGCCTTGCTGTCACACCAGACGGCAAACCTCCTCCATTTGAATCTTTTCTGGAAGCAAGCAAGACTCGGGAGACACCCTCTGAAAGACCCAAGGAGGCGAATTCTAAGCTCTCAACATCAAGGCTGTGAGAGCCAGAGACTGAAGGCTGGGATGTAGAAAGGACCCCTCATTCTGGGTGATGAGGGTTGGAGAACATTCCAATCTCCACAGTTCCTCGGAGGACAACTGCAGAAGAAGAGGGAACCAAATCTGACGTGGCCAGAAGGGTGCAATCAGAATCATGGCTCCGCAGTCTTGCTTGAGTTTCAGCAAAGTCTTCCCTACTAGAGGTATGGGAGGATAAGCATACAGAAGGCCTGTCCCCCAATGCAGGAGAAAGGCATCTGACACTAGTCTGTCGTGGGCCTGAAGCCTGGAACAGAATTGAGAGACCTTGTGATTGATCTGAGTGGCAAAAAGATCCACCGAGGGGGTGGCCCATGCTCGGAAGACCTTGCAGACAACGCCCATGTTCAGTGACCACTCGTGAGGTTGCATTATCCTGCTCAACCTGTCGGTCGGCCAGACTGTTGTTTACGCCTGCCAGATAAATGGCTTGGAGAA
Source organism: Microcaecilia unicolor (assembly GCF_901765095.1). Classification (NCBI taxonomy): domain Eukaryota; kingdom Metazoa; phylum Chordata; class Amphibia; order Gymnophiona; family Siphonopidae; genus Microcaecilia; species Microcaecilia unicolor. The sequence continues at coordinate 148,283,625 of NC_044034.1, forward strand.
ACATGCCGTGACAGCGTGCCCAAAGCCACATCTGGATGGCTTCCTGACACAGAGGGTGAGATCCGGTGCCCCCCTGCTTGTTGGTGTAGTATATGGCAACCTGATTGTCTGTCTGAATCAAAATGATTTGGTTGGACAGCCGATCTCTGAAAGCCTTTAGAGCGTTCCAGATCACTCGCAATTCCAGGAGGTTACTCTGAAGACCTTTTTCCTGAAAAGACCAAGCTCCTTGAGTGTGAAGCCCATCTACATGAGCACCCCACCCCAGGAGAGATACATCCGTCGTCAGCACTTTTTGTGGCTGAGGAATTTTGAATGGGTGTCCCAAGGCCAAACTGGATCGAATTGTCCACCACTGAAGGGAATTCTGAAAGTCGGTGGACAGTTGGATCACATCCTCTAGATCCCCCGCAGCTTGACACCACTGGGAAGCTAGGGTCCACTGAGCTGGTCTCATGTGTAGACGTGCCATGGGAGTTACATGAACTGTGGAGGCCATGTGCCCCAGGAGTCTCAACATCTGCCGAGATGTGATCTGTTGAGACGCTCGCACTATGGACACTAGGGACAGGAGGTTGTCTGCCCTTGCCTCGGGAAGATAAGCACGAGCTGTCTTTCTGTTCAACAGGGCTCCAATGAATTCCAATTTTTGAACTGGGGTGAGATGGGACTTGGAATAATTTATCACGAACCCCAGTAGCTGTAGCACTTGAATAGTCATTCGCATGGACTGTAGCGCACCTGCCTCCAAGGTGCTTTTCACCAGCCAATCATCGATATAAGGAAACACATGCACTCCCAGTCTGCGTAGCGATGCTGCGAGTACCACCAGGCACTTTGTGAACACTCTGGGCACAGATGCCAGACCAATGGGCAGTACATGGTACTGAAAGTGCTGCGTTCGTTGCTGAAATCGAAAATACCTACTGTGAGCTGGAAGTATCGAAATGTGTTTATAAGCATCCTTTAAGTCCAGAGAGCATAGCCAATCATTCTCTTGAATCATGGGAAGAAGGGTGCCCAGGGAAACCATCCTGAACTTTTCTCGGACTAGAAATTTGTTCAGGGCCCTTAGGTCTAGGATAGGACGCATCCCCCCTGTTTTCTTTTGCACAAGGAAGTACCTGGAATAGCATCCCAGCCCTTCTTCCCCTGGTGGAACGGGTTCGACCGCACTGGCTTTTAGAAGGGCGGAGAGTTCCTCTGAAAGTACCTGCCTCTGCTGGGAGCTGTAAGAATGAGCTCCCGGTGGGCAATTTGGAGGTTTGGATTCCAGATTGAGGATGTATCCTAACTGGACTATTTGAAGAACCCACCGGTCGGAGGTTATGAGAGGCCACCTTTGATGAAAAAACGTCAACCTCCCCCCCTACTGGCAAGTCGTCAGGTACGGACACTTTTACTGAGGCTATGCTGAACTGGAGCCAGTCAAAAGCCCGTCCATTGCTTTTGCTGGGGAGAACCAGGGGCCTTAGGCGCAAACTGTTGACGAGAACGAGCTTGCTGTGGCTGAGCCTGGGCAGGCTGTCGAGAAGGAGTGTACCTACGCCTAGGATAGTAATAGAAAGCACTCCTCTTCCCCCCCAAAAAACCTCCTAGATGAGGAGGTAGCAGCAGAAAACGCCCGGTGGGAGACAGAATCCATAGCATCATTATGCTTCTTGATCTGGTCAATTTCATCCTCTACTTTCTCACCAAAAAGGTCCCCTGACAAGGAACATCCGCCATCCACTGCTGGACCGAATGATCCAGGTCAAAGACACGCAGCCATGAGAGTCTGCACATCACTATACCTTAAGCAGCGATCCTGGATGCTACATCAAAAGTGTCATATGTACCCCTGGCCAGGAATTTTCGACATGCCTTCTGCTGCCTGACCACCTGGCGAAAAGGCTCGGCCTGCTCCGGAGGGAGTGCATCAACCAAGTTGGACAGTTGCCTTACCGAGTTCCGCAAGTGGACGCTCGTGAAGAGCTGGTATGTCTAGATCTTGGCGGCAAGGATAGCGGCCTGATACGTCTTCCTCTCAAAAGAGTCCAAGGTTCTAGATTCTCTGCATGGGAGTGCCAAGACATAGTCCCTAGTGCTCTTGCCTCTTTTGAGGGTGGAGTCCACCACCATGGAATTGTGAGGTAGCTGAGACTTCATCAATCCAGGTTCACCGTGGATCCAATATTAGGATTCAGCTTTTTTCGGGATCACAGGATTAGACAGAGGGAACGACCAGTTTCGCATAAGGACTTCCTTCAGTACTTTATGATAAGGAGCCGTTGCAGCCTCTCTAGGTGGAGAAGGATAATCCAGGACCTCAAGCATCTCAGCCCTGGGCCCATCCTCAACCTCCATAGGGAAGGGAATAGCTGCAGTCATTTCCCTGACAAAGAAGGTAAAGGATAGACTCCCCGGTGGAGAAAGTCTCCTTTCTGATGGAGGGGAGGTTCAGAGGGAATCCCATAGGACTCGTCAGAAGAAAAGTACCTGGGATCTTCCTCCCACGAACGCTCATCTTCAGTATCGGACAAGACCCTGAGAGCAGTCCGAAACTGAGCCTGCTTCGACACTGAGGAACGACGTCCTTGATTTTGGTGCCGAGAAGTCGATGCCCGCCTGGACTGCGGTGAACCTTCCTCCACCAACGTCGAAGGGGAGTCGACCTGGGTGGCAGCCGACGCCGCAGGTGGCACCAAGGTCGGGGACCTCGCGAAAGGCCAGATGCCGCTTCAGCAGATGGTATGGAAGGCGCAAGTACCCCTGACACCGAAGCAGACTGGCACAGCAATCCTTCCAGAAGCTCTGGAAGCAGGACCCTGATGCGCTCGTCGAGAGCCGCCATCGGACAAGGCTGCGGGGTTGGTAAAGGAGCCTGTGGCAGAATCTGTCAAGGCTCAGGAGCAGGTACCGGGCTGCCAGAAGACCGATGCATCGGCACCTCCTGTATAGCGAGGGAGCGATCCTCTCAGCACCAACGCTTCTCGGGTGCCAATTCCCTCTACGCACCGTGTGTCGAAGGAGAACAATGACGGCGCTTCTTCGCCTTCATTCAATGCCTGTCATCGAGACTCCTTGGTACCAATGAGGAGGACATGGAAACCTCACGTCTCCTCAGGGCCAGGTCCGACGAAGTTCTGTTCCTGGGGGGGGGGGGGGGGTGGTCTGCATAACAGGAGGCCTTGAGGCAGGTGGAGACCCACTCGATGCCTCACTGCTCCCAGCGCAAGTTGGTCTTTCAGCAGCCATTACCTCCGCTCCTGAAGTGGATGCTTCCCTCGATGTCGAAGGACCGGTCCGAGCCCCAAAAAGCTTTTCTCATTGGGCTTCTCGAGATGCTTGGGTCCGTTTCTTCATACGAAGATACAGACTACAAGCGGCTGGGCTATGGTCGGGCCTAAGGCACTGGATACACTAAGCGTGGGTATTGGTACCTGAGATGATCTGGTTGCACCAAGTACAATGTTTGAAGCCGCTTGGTGCCTTCGATGACATGGAAGGGAAAACAACTTCGGCGAAATTAAAGGACACGATTGCGCCCAATAAAAGAAAAAAAGGCACAAAAATAAGGGACTAACCCGAGCACGCGGGTCGAAAAAGAAATAAAACTTTTAAAAGGGAAGAAAACTAAACAGAACTAAGGGACCCTTTGTTTTTTCTGTTTTTTTTTTTTTTTTTTACATGAGTGATAATAAATAAAGAGAAATTAGAAGAAAAATACAAAACTCGAAGACTCTTTCCTAGGTCTGAGAGGAACACAGAAAAAAACTACCGCACCTCAATGCGGAGAAAAAAAAATTGACGAGACGTGCTCATGTGACGGCCAGGAAATCAAGTTCGCGCAAGCGCGGTTTCTGCTGCACGCGCGCCAGAAGTCTCTGCCAAAACTTTGTTTTTCTTTCGCTTGCAAAATGCCGATTCCTGAGCCGACGCGGACGTTGACCCACTTGTGAGAACAAGCAGCCTGCTTGTCCTCGGAGAAAGTTAGAATACGCTTCAATTTCTGCGTGGAAATTAAGGCGCCATATATAGAATACCAGGGTTGGCGTCTAAAGTGTAGATATGTCGGAATAACGCTTGTAGCGCTATTCTATAAACTGTGTCTACTATAAGACGCGGATTACAGAATACCGCATAGGCCAGAAACATGCATACATTTAAGGGCTGCCATTTAAGTTGCTGAAAACCTGTTGTAAATTACTGCACCTAAATGTACATGAATTCTATAACCATGCACGTGAATTTGATTGATGCCTCAACATACCTACACTCTGCCCATGGCCGCACCCCTTTTTTAGCTACATATGATGGAATTTACACGCACCATTTTTTAGAATATGCCTAAAAAGAAATGCACATATTCCAATTATTGCCAGTTGGTGATAGTTATCAGCTAATTATCACTAATTGGCTTGTTACTCAATTGAGTAGCGAGCACACAATTTAACACACGCTACTCACCATGATTTATACAGAATCCGGCAAGTTGTTATTGTAGAACATAAGGCTGCACAACAACATGTATAAAAGAAATCTTGAATTGCTCATTTGTGAATGGAAGGGCTTCAATATAATATGGCCCTTCATTTCCATATTTCCACAGACAGCTTGCTGAGTAACTTTACTCATTTTATAAACAGATAACCCGTAGTAATAGGACAAATGTGTGTTTCCTAGGAAGTTTATTAGAAGTTTTATAATGGTATGAATATATATTTTTTTTCAAATTCAAATACATATAATAACACCAACTGTAGACCACCACCATCAGCACTGAATGTCACTGGCTCAAATTAGTTTTTTGATTTATAAAACTGGATGACTAAAATAATTCTTTTAAAAAAGTGTTTAATTTTGGTTAGAGGCCGACCAAATTTTGGTTTCGATTACGGCACCGAAACCAGCCCCAAATCCTTTATCAGTTTCGGTTTCAGTCAAATGGTTATTTTAATTTTCAGCCAAGTTTTTGGTTTGGGCTGAAAATGACCAAGTGTTTTCAGTGGAAGCCAAAAATGTGTGCTTTGTCCCATTTGTCTCCCTCACTACCCGAACAGGAGTTGCCCCTCCTCCCAGACCCCCTCAAGTGCTTGCCCCGCTAGGTCTATCTTACAATCGCAGGTGGTCTAGGAGTGTAGTTAGGTCCTCTCCCCCCCCCCCCCCCCCCGGTTACTCCTGCCCATTCTAGCTTTGCTCTCAAAATGGTTGCCATGACTAGGGCATCGCTTCTACCCTGACTATACCACTAGAACACAGGGGATTGTAAGGTAGTCCAGGGGGAGGGGGCTACTCTGTTGTTTTTTGTTTTTTTTTTGTATTGTGATTGCAAGTAATTCAGTTATCATCTTGCACAATAGTGTGTAGGTTACATACAGTGCTGCAAATAATCGCTTTTGATACAAAGTTTTAGCAGAAATTTAAGTTTGTAAATATAGATGATAAGCTCATTAGGAAATTAGCTTCTCTGTGAAGTTAGTCACTGTAAAAGCACCATGGTTTTTACTTTTAGTTTTCATTAGCTGCGATCTATTGAGTTGCAGGCTATTTTGCTTGGAGGTAAAATACAGTCTTTCATTATTTAAATTATTATATCTTGGCTTGGATACCGTGGGTTTAGCAGCTCTGCAAGCTCTGACAATCCCCAGTGGCCCTCACCGATTCACATTTACACAACCAAACTTGAGTTTTTGGTTTCGGCTTCAGCCAAAACAAGGCAATGAGTTTCAGCTGCAGCTTCAGTGTCTGTCAAAAAGCCTTCAGACAGTTTCAGTTAGCCCCTAATTTGTGTGTAGATTAAAGTAAAATTACAAGCTCCTAATGGATGCCACTATGACAGTCATTCACTAAAAGTTAGCGCACACTAGCTGCAGCAGGGCCCACAGGAACAAAAGATGAGCTATTTAGCAAAAGGTTCTGTCCTCGACTACAGCTCTTATTAAATTGTTTGGCCGAATACAAGTCTACAAGCTAAGAAGATCCTTAATGTTTAGTGCACACAGGGACCAGAGGAATAAACAGACCCTATGGTAGACAGCGTGTGCTAACCATTAATAATGTACCCCTCCCTCTCCGTGTCCAATAGGCAGACAAACATCAAACTTAAGCATTTGGATAGAGGTGTATCTGTAACAACAAAGAGACCGTGGCAAACAAACATGGCCATTTTTCCATGGGAAGAGGTGGAGAAATCATAGTATGACTGAAGCTCATTTATTTAGATTTTATTTATTTATATTTGGCTCACACCTTTTCATTGGTAGCTAAGAGTGCCTTAGCTTCGGGTATCACTCTCCGGAGGACTTAAAATGAAACCACCTCTTTTCTAAACTCCATCCTTGTGTTAATGCACTTTAATGTGTGCTAAACAATGCAAGCCCTATGATTCTCAGTGGAGTCTAAATTTACTAACTATGCATTTAATTTATGTTAATGCATCTTAGTAAATGAGGGGCTAACTCACAAATGAGGCAACAGAGGGTAAAAATGATCTGCCCAAGGTCACAGGGAACATCAGCAGAATTTGAACTCTGGCTTCTCTGGATCTCAGCCCCTAGACTCCCTGGGAAAATGGTGCCAAACCTAGATTCACACAGCCCCTACGCTATTCAAATACACTACAAGCTTAAAAAAACAAACAAACAAAAAAAACACCTTACCTTTCATAGTTTAAGAAACTAAACTTATTTTAAAATTTAAATACTTGAAGTGTATTATGAAGAAAACTACACATGCTGAGATCAAGTCTCGTGCTTACACATAGAACAGAGATGGGCAACCTTCATACACAGAGGGCCACGCGAATGTTAGTACTAGCCCTAGCGGGCTGCAACATTACATAATGTCAGAACCAGAAATGTGCAGAGCTCCATAAACCACCTAAAAATGATGGAAACAAACTGCTAGAGTGGCTATTCTGAAAATATTAGTGAAATACAGTATATAAAATCGTCCAAGCTCTGGTTAAGGATGTTTGCTGTGCATACTTCCCATAATCTTGTTGGCCGCAGGTTGCCCACCCCCAAGAGTGCATAGTGACACTCCTTTTGTGTCTGTTTAAATAATTACCCATGAACGTCTTCTAAAGATAGATAATCCATTCATCCACATATCCTTGCATCATAGAACAGATTGTAAGCCCTGTCAAGCAGGGACCAGCTCTTACACATTTGTGTACAGCCCTGTATATGCCTGGTAGCGCTACAGAAATCAGTAGCAGTATAGAACTTAGTACATCTGCCAATCCCCTCAACCTACAGCCACCAACTCAGAAGCACCTCTGGCTGCAGATTTGCACACATCATGGGTTTTTTTTTTTTCAGGCTTCGTTACAGCATTGATATAAAAAAATCATTTTGGACAATTCCTGTGTGTGCTGGAAGGAGGGCAAATCATTTCTGCAAAATAAAATTCACCTGCAGAATTACAGGGACTGAAGTGTCACAAATATTTATTTTTCATCAGTAATGCAGGTACTGTGAAGCTAAAAACAAACAAGTTATCCAAGGTGTTCTGCCATTACCATATGCAGAAGACACTCTGCAAGGAGACCTGTTCTGAACAGAAGGTATGCTTTCTTTTCGCTGCCCTGCAGGATATAGAAGTGCAGGCCAATTTAATGACTAAACAGTTCTCAAGTTTTAATGATTTTTCCATTTTCTCTCCTAACATTATCAATCTTCCTGCGTGTGCCACCATCATGGCAGTTAATGTTACTGAGGACAGAATCATTATTCAAGGTAGTGAAATTTATTTCTCCAGTGCAAAGCTTATCTCTGCCCCTTTCCTGCTATCTCTTATGCTCACGATCTCTCTGTCTGACTTTAAAGGCAAGGGAGTAATTCCATTAAGAACATAATTGAAAATGACAACAGCAGAGGCAAGAGGATGGCAAAACGTTGGGGGCAAAAAGCTAAAGGAATGGCTGAACTGGTGCCCATTGAAACAAGGGCTTCGAGTACTCAGTAAACAGCGATAGGCAGATGCTCCGAAGCAAATGCGTGAGCTAGAGGCCATTAGCGCCAGCCTAGCGCCTGCATTTGCTACCACAAAATGTTCAAAGTCAGCGAGTGTGTGAAATAAAGAGCTTGCTGTTTAGCAAATGCATGCTAAACAGGGCCATTAATATTCCTCCCCAATGCTCAGTGGGCAGCGCACCAACCAAGGGCGCTGATCTCATGGCAAATTTTACGCCAGCTTGGAGCTGGCATTAGGGTCTGCCAGGGCTTTGGGGAGGAATGGGGTAACCCTGTTCAGTGTGCATTGCCATGCTTCCAGACCCTCCTACTGCCCCAGACCCCCCACCACCACCACGAATACTGAACCCTGGTGGTCCAGTGGGACCCTTGCCACCCCCCTGAAAGCTAGCCCTGGGAGTCTAGTATCTCCCCTCCCAAGCCCTCTTGTACCTTAAAAAAAAAAAAAAAAAAAAGCGACTCCAGTCTCAAACAGGAAGAGGGACTAGTATTCCCTCCTCTCCTCCTGCAGGCACCGTCGCAAAATGGTGGTGCCCTGCCCTGTCCAGTGCATCCTGTGATGTGCTGGGCGGGGCTTAACTACCATATCATACAAGTGCCAGACAAATTGACAGAGACTATTATTAAAAAAAAAATTACTAAGTATATACATAAGCATGGATTAATGAGATAAAGCCAACATGGATTTAGTCAAGGGAAATCTTGTCTCACCAATCTGTTATTTCTTTAAAGGGATGACTAAACATGTGGATAAAGGTGAGTTGGTGCAAATTGTGTATTTTGATTTTCGGAAGGCATCTGACAAAGTACCTCATGAATGACTCCTTATGAATTAAAAAGTTATGGGATAGGAGGCAGTGTCCTATTATGGATTAAGAACTGGTTAAAAAAACGAATGGGAGTGAGTGGTCAAAATTCTGAATGGAGAAGGGTAAATAGTTAATATTTATTTACATATAAAGGGTTTTTTACCATTTAGTATCGCCTTTATACTTTAGTGGAGTTTGTGTTTAAAGTTAATATTGTGACTCTGCTCCTTCATATATTTTGTAAACAGTAGTATTCCCCAGGGGTCTGTGCTGGGACTGGTGCTTTTTAATATATTTATAAATGATCTGGAAACGGGAATAATGAGTGCGGTGATTAAATTTGCTGATGACACAAAGTTGTTTAGATGTTAAATCACAAGAGGATAGTGAATTTATTGCAAGAGGATCTTACAAGACTGGTAAACTGGGCATCCCAATGATAGATTATGTTTCATGTATAGTGCAAAGTGATGCATGTAGAGAAGAGGAACCCAAACTATAGTTACGCAATGCAAAGTTCCACATTAGGAGTTACCATCCAGAAAAAGGATCTTGGTGTCATCGCTGAGGATACGTTGAAACCCTCTGCTCTGTGTGCAGCGGCAGCTCAGAAAGCAAATGGAATGTTACGAATTAAGAAAGGAATGGAGAAAAAGACTGATAATATTATAATGCCTTTTTATCACTCCATGATGCGACCCCACTTCAAATACTGTGTGCAATTCTGGTTGCCGCATCTGAAAACATGTGTATTAGAATTAGAAAAGGTACAGAGAAGGGTGATGAAAATGATAAAGGGGATGGGACAACTTTCCTCTGAAGAAAGGCTAAAGAGGCTAGAGCTCTTCAGTTTGGAGACAAGACTGAGGGGAGATATGATATAAAATACTAAGTGGAGTGGAATGGGTAGACGTGAATCACATGTTTACTCTTTCCAAATATAGTAGTAGAGGGGACATGCAATGAAACAAAGAGGCATATTTTCAAAGCATTTAGCTTTCCAAAGTTCCATAGGTTTCTATGGAACTTTGAAAGGCTAAGTGCTTTGAAAATATGCCTCTAAGTAATAGCAAATTTAGAACGAATCGAAGAAAATATTTCTTAACAACAAACTCTGGAATTCATTGCCAGAGAATGTGGTAAAATTAGTTAACTTAGCAGGGTTTAAGAACGGTTTGGACAAGTTCCTACAAGAAAAGTCCATAAGCCATTATCAAGATGGACTTGGGAAAATCCACTATTTACTTCTGGGATGAGCAGCATGAGGATAGGATTTGATATATCACCTTTCTGTAGTTACAATCAAAGTGGTTTACATATTATATATAGGTACTTATTTTGTACCTTGGGCAATGGAAGTTTACATGACTAGCAGTATTCATCAGCAGTTACCCAAGTACTAGCGGTATTCAGCAGCACTTCACAGATAGCTACCCAGTTAACTCAGGGCAACCTTTTTTTGCTGTCCCAGGTTAACCACATAGCTATCTGAGTTCTGCCATTGAACACCGACAGTACCCGATTAACTCCCAGCAATAGCCAGATAAAGCCAAAGCAGTCTGCCCAGTTTTCAACAGTATTATCCGGGTACGTGACACTGAAAATTTGCATGGACCCAGTCAACTGAAGTTATCCAGGTAACTCCCCTTGAAAACTGACCTCTCTACTATTCGGTCCACCTGTGTGACCTGACATTTAAGGTTGTTTCTTTATCATGTTTACAGCCTGAGCAGAGGACATCTCTTCATAAGCAAAAACTGATGAATTCACAACACTACAGGCTGTGCCCATTTCCACTCAACATAAACATTTTTAAAAATGTCACTCACCTAACAATGTCCATGGCCTGGTAGATGATTTCAGACTGGTCAACGCCAATGACCTTCTTTGCACCGGCTTTCGCAGCAAACATTGAAAGTATGCCCGTCCCGCAGCCAACATCCAGCACTACCTAGAACAACGAAAGAATCACATTTTGCTCTTCCTTTGTCTTACAAAATGTAAGTAATGCAAACTAAACAAAACGTCTTTAAAACCTACAGAATCTCACCACTATAGTGATCATTCAATGTGTGCTCTTAACTCAGGAATGGCTAAACCTTCACCCAATGAGGACAATCTGACTGGTCTGTAACAGTTTCAGAGTCCACATTCAACTTCCAAACTGTGATATCCACACAAAAGCAGTCACAATTTAAAATGCAGGTCTTCTGGAACCTCTGCTTTTAACTAGCATTTGTAACTAACCCGCTGAAAGGAGAAGCACACGAATGCATAAAAACATGCTGTGATGAATATGGTTGTGAAGGTCTGATGTGCATTTCATGTTCATTTGAGACACAGGATGATATGCAGTGAGACCTCAAAACTATCCAGAAGAATCAATTCCTTAATTAACTTCTTATGGTTATGGTGTGCAATGAAACTGATCATCAATTATGACTTTTTAAACATCCATCGATGTACTTTTACTGCATCAGCTGAGCATAGCTGGAATGTTCTAAAGTAAACTGGAAGGGATGCACAGTAAACAGAAGGGGAACTACCTCAGAATCTCACTGCAGGTGTGGACAAGTGTGCAAACATGACGCCTCTTTCCAGCCAGACACGTTATCACCAATAAACGCCAGCTCTGACAAACAGCCACTCTCTCAAAAAAATCATGGACTAAACTGGTATGAAGGCCTTTAATCTTTGCCACTTTACTAGACCACAAACTTTAGTTTAACCCTTTAGTGTCCAATGTTCCCATCAATCTGTTCCCATATGGCTTATTACGGGAATATTGGACACTAAAGGGTTAAAGATGGTAAAAAATAAAGTTAAAGAAAAGGCAAAAGGAACACAGCTGAAGACTACTTCGGTCAGGTCACTGGGTCACAGAAAAAAAAATATAGAAAAATGTAGGCAGATAAAGACCATATGGTCTATTCACAATCTGTCCATCCATGCCATCTACTATCCCTATCACTCCCTTAGAGATCATATCCCAAACTTTCTTGAATTCAGACACAGTTTTCTTCTCCATGACCACCACTGGGAGGGTTTCATATATGATTCTTGGTTCTTAGCCTTTTTTGTTCATACACAGAAAAAGGTTCAGTGTAACGAATCACCATCAGAAGCTAAGTGTGAATTGTAATGAAAATAATCCTGTAACTCTGTGTACCTAGGTGACATGAGACTGCATATTTCCAGCATGAACTGCACACGACAGGAGGTATGGCATAACTCATTAAAAAAAAAAAAAAAAAAAAAGACTCCCTTTGTCCAATTGCATTAACAAAATTAATGACCTGAAAAGGAAATAAGGAACATCAAGGTCACAAGAAGTGTTCAAATCATAGCAAGACCACAGACAGATCCGGACAAATGATCCTCTAGCAGTATGTTCAGTGCTCTGTGCCTGCTCTACACTCTGGGGGTAAGTTTGTAATGTTTTTCCAAAGATAAACCCTGTTTTACCCATGGAAAAAAGATTTTCTAGAAAAGTAACACCCCCCCCCCCCCCCCCCCCCGGTAAGCAGCATGGAATCTACCTATGTTTTGGCATCTTGCCAGGTACTTGCGACCTGAACTGGCTACCATTGGAAACTGAATGCTGGGCAAGATGGACCTTTAGTCTGACCCAGTAAGGTAATTCTTATATACCCATAGAGAGTGTAAGAGTCTACTGTTCTTTTTTTACCATCATCTGCAATGTCATTCTAAGAAACAACCAAAGCTTTACTAACAATATGAGGAGCAAAGCTTACATAAGAACATAAAAATAGCCATACTGGGTCAGATCAATGGTCCATCTAGGCAAGTATTCTGTTTCCAACAGTGGCCAAACTAGGTCAACAAGTATCTGGCAGAAACCCAAATAGTGGCACCATTCCATGCTACCAATCTCAGGGCAAGCAGTAGCTTCCCTGTGTCTGTCTCAATAGCAGACCATGCACCTTTCCTCCAGGAATTTGTCCAAATCTGATATACTAACCTCTGTTACTACATCCTCTGGCACAGAGTTGCACAGCTTAACTATTCGTTGAATGAAAAAATATTTCCTTCTATTTGTTTTAAAAGTATTTCCATTTAACTTCAAGTGTCCCCTAGTCTTTGTACTTTTGGAATGAGTAAAAAAAAATTGATTCACTTCTATTTGTTCTACACCACTCAATCTGACCTTGAAGAATTTACCTTCTTTAGAAAGTGCCCCGAGACAAACTCTGACAGGCAAAATCAGAGAGTTTGTATCTGTATGCAAGATCTGCCACTTAGTTCACACCCTGTTCTAATAACTATCAAAAAACTATGCAATAACTTAAATAACTACCAGAATGATCAGCCTCCAAGCTCCTGTGAACAGTCTCCCACACATACCTACTAGATGAGCAGCTGTATTTCTGCTAAAACTTGCATGTAACCTGTCAGACCAACCAGCTGCACAGCCTCCCAGAAAGACCCAACTAGATGAGCAGTTGCTTTTCTGCTAGGACTTGCATATGTAACCTGCCAGACAGACCAGTTGCAGAGCTTCCTAGACAGACCCAACTAGATAAGTAGCTGCATTTCTGCTAAACCTTGCATGTAACCTGCCAGACAGACCAGTTGCAGAGCTTCCTAGACAGACCCAACTAGATGAGTAGCTGCATTTCTGCTAGGACTTACATGTATTACTTTACTTGCAGACTGCCAGACAACCAGCTGCCAGCTAATTCTAGCATCTAGGATTATTCTGTGCCTTTGACTAATGGACTTACACAGCAGCTGAAAATTCACTTGAACTGCTGTAAATCATGTCCCTTACATTTTCTTCTTTATTAAAAGAAAACCATGAAGAAAAAAAACCTAACTTCACCATGTCATCATAATTCATGCACACTAGAGGAAAGAGTATACAGAACAAAGAAAACACTGATCAGTATTTCTGTTATCAGCATGCCACATCCTCCAGCAGCTGGAATGTAATAAAGCCCAAGCTCTTTAAATCACGGCCTGTCAGAGCAGCATTTGGCTGGCAGGGCTGCAGGAATCTAGCCAGTAACAGCTCCTGCTGCACAATGCAAGCTGCATTCTGCTAAACATAACAGTCTTAACCTTTTCCACTCTACCTTGTCCTTGAAGAGATGCGAGTTTTGATACATGAAGTCCCGGTAACTTTCTGTGCGTACTTTGTCCTGGAAAGAAAATCATGAGCCAGTTATCAACAGATACTGTGCTATCATGGGCTGATTCTTCAAATAAATAGATCCATTTGTATCACGTTTTATATGTTGATATTGTATTATTATATAAATTATACAATGCTGTGTTGTAACCTTAGACTTAAGATAATATGGAATATAAATTTGTAAAATAAAGTTGGGACCGTTCATGGTCTCACCTTTTTAGTCAGCCTTAAAAACCATTTCAAAAGCCACAACAAAATTTTATAATACAAGTATCAGCTTAGACATTTTTACAGAACTTACAAATTAACTAACACACAAAAAAAATACCTACAAAAACAAGTATACATGAGCACGCAGTTATGGAATGCATTACCTACAGACCTGAAAACAATCGACGAAATAACTAACTTTCGCAAATCTCTGAAGACATATTTCTTCAACAAGGCCTACAAAGAGAACATATAGCCTCAATAATCCACATCACCAACCCACCCAGTTATGAAAGTCCACCTTCTACACGTACCAGATTCACCTCCTTCTTTCTACCCTTACTTAATCCCTGCAAATTACTAATTGTATCGGATATCCTGAAATGATAATGTCATAACAAAACTATGTAAGCCACATTGAGCCTGCAAATAGGTGGGAAAATGTGGGATACAAATGCAATAAATAAATAAATAAATAAATAAATAAATAATAAGTATAACAAGATTTACAAGAGATGTTCTAGGAACATGTTTAATTTGGACAGGATGTCTCCTTATGATGGCTAGTTTTGCATCAACTAGTTTATACGGAGTGGCAAACTTCCGGAATTCTCAATAATAATATTTGAATGAAGTTTGCTAAATAACCCCCTCCCCCTGTTTACAAAGACATGCAGCAATGCTGACACAGCCCATTCAAAGTGAATGGGCTGTGTCAGCATTACCACACTGGCAGCCGCTAGCATGGCTTGTAAACAAGGGGGGGGGGGGTAAAAGAGTTAGCATGGAAGCTTCAGTATAATGAAATTTAAATAAATGGAACTTCAGTGCTCCAATCAACAAACATAAGCTTTTAACAATGTTGGCATATTAGGAATCCCATTCTAATCATCTGTTCCTCTAGATAAAAGGCTGAGAGAAAAAGCCCTATTTCCAAAAAACCCAACCTCACTTTGGATTAATAATTCAATTGGATCCAAGATGTTGATAGCAGGAATTTTAAGGAAAAGACAAAATCAAATTTAGTCAAACACAGATATGGACAGAGATAAACATTAAATTAAACTCCTTCAGTTCTTCTTGCAGCAATAAAAAATGACAATTGTGAAGGGTCCATGAAGACATATTTAAATGAGTTCAAACGAATAATGCACTTACAAGGGAACCTCAAGAAAAATACTCCTCCAAGTTGCAAGATAGCGAGTTTAAACAACAAAAATTGTTTACATCTTTTCTGGGTCTCTTTCGAAACATCAAGAAATAGACATTCTTTGGTCAAGGAATAGTTTATCCCGGTGCTTAAAGAATAATCGTAAAAGCCATTGCTTATCAGGAATCAATGTTAAAGTAGCCACTAAAGTGGCTGCTTCCGCTTGTTCAGTTTCGGAGGTCTCCAGAAAAGCAGTCAAATTCAAAGACTCTTTTTTCCCCTGTTGAGATGATTCTTTCTGTGGAACATAATACACCTGGCTAAAAGGTGGTAGGTTTACCTCTGGAATTTCCAATATTTCACATAGATATCTCTTTAACATATCTGTTGGTTTCACTAATTTAATTCTTGGAAAGTTTATAAATCTCAAATTATTGTTTCTCATAAAATTGTCATAGGTTTCAGTCTTCCTTCTTAGGTTAGAGATATCTTTCAGCATTGCTGCTTGTATATTTCCCATATCCATAACATTTTTTTCTATAAGTTTCCTTTTGTCATTCAAAAGTTTTATTTCCAGTTCTGTTTTACCATCTTTTGTTCAATTTCAACAACATTTTGAGATATGGAATTAGTTTTCTGATTCACAGATAACATAAATTGGGAAATCAAATCCCATAGGGAATCTAGAGTAACTTCTACCGGCTTCTGCAGCCCAGTTAAAGAAAAAATACTTGCTTGTTCTGGAACCTTCATATGCTCCGTACTTTGCCCCGCAGGTAGTCCGTCAACATTATTTGCCTCGAGTGACCGAAATCGTCTCTCGGAGTCCTCCCCAGGTTGTAATGTGCCTTCCATCGAGGGTATACCACTCTTTGGTGGAATTTCCGTCAAACCCGTGATAGGAGAACTAGCCATTTGCGGTTGCGGAGTTCGTGGATCGGGGCTCAGAGTGATATCATGCCCCGAGGACGCCGATAATCCCTGCAGTACATCAAGGCCTTCTAGGGGTCCGCCATCGATCCTCTGAGTCTGTCCCAGGGTGCTCACGAACCGGTCCATTGGACCTGAAGGTATTAAGGGCGGTGGTTGTGGAGCACGGGCAACCGCCCTACCTCGTCTTTTCGCCATAATATTTAGCAAACAAACGGGAGCTCCTCACATTCACTGTGTATTGGCGGCCATCTTGGATCCCCATGCCTCTTGGCTTTCCATGTCGTCATACTGAACAACAATGATCCGCCAACATCCTTATTTAAGGTTCCCAAACTATAAAGTAACCTCCAAAAACAAAAAATAATAAAAAAAAAACCAACGGTGGTGCCTCTGAAGAATGGAACTCCCAATATGCCAGAACTGTTAAAAACTTGTGTTTGTTCGTCGGAGTGCAGAGGTTCCATTTTTTAAACATTTCATTAAGTCTCTATGTCAACTGTTATAAAGCAAACGTCATTTAGTTTTTCATCAAACCATAAATTTAATTTTGCAGGAGACAGAGAGAGAGAGACTTCTATGGTAGAAAAAAAATAAAATAAAATAAAGCAGCAGAGAAGAGGTTCAGGGGTAGGCCCAGAAAGGACATTTTCTGTTTTTTTTTCAGCAAAACCTATCTGGAACTCATTCTTTGCTTACTCTTGCTTCCTTTTCTGTTCTTGGTAGTTGGCGGGGGGGGAGGGGGGGGTCACAAATAAATAATCAACAAAAAAATTAGGTCACTCATCCACTCTTAAGTTAGCCTATTATAGAGAAGAGACACAGAAGAATTACTTTTACTAAGAAAAAAGGAACCTCAAAATTCAAAGCTGCACCAAAATCACAAAAAAGTGTTTTAATAGTGCCATTTTCTATCATCAGTTCCACTATATATAAATGTACAAGAAAAAAAAAAAGACAGAGGAAAACACTGTACTAGAGAAGAAAACTGTTCTTAAAAAAAAAAAAAAACCTACACTTACTAGATGGAAACTCCTCTTCGGTCTTCTCTTCGTCTTTCCATTACTCCAGTGCTAAGAATTGGAATGTTTTGCCGAAATACTTAAAAATGCAAATAGATCACCAACTCTTCAAGAAGCTGCTGAAAACTCACCTATTTGGATTAACCTACTCCCCCCATAGCCTTACCGAATAATGATTCCACTTGCTTATCCCTGGTTCTGATATGCCCTTTCCATGCTTATTGTCTCTTCACATAACTCTTACTGTATTGTATTGTTATTTTAATTAATCCTATGTAAGCCACATTGTGCCTGCATGTGTGGGAAAATGTGGGGTAGAAATGTACTATAAATAAAAAATTAATAACATAAAGCATGAGAATTTATGAAGGACAGCACTTTCTTAGAGAATTGCCACTATATAGGTTTCTGCCAGTTACGTGTGACCTGGATTGGCCACTGTTGAAAGCAGGATACTGGGCTAGATGAACCATTGGTCTGACCCTATATGGCTGTTCTTATGTTCTTAAAGGACTTTACCACCATGAAAACAAAGCAAGAATTGAAATCAGCAAATGACAACCGCAAGGTCCTTTTTCCAATGTCCTCTAAAACAATGTCTGCTAATTTAGAATTGGCAGTTGTACAGAAAAATAGATGTAAACTGCTGATTAGTTATAAAAGAGAGATGGCTGTGTATCGACATACATTCCACAGAGCAAAAATGCTCCAGAAAAGGTTTATTTTTCTAAAACTTTCACTGCCTGCTTCAATTGTATTTTTCCCTCCATCATCTCTCTGCATGACCTCCAATGGTAATTAAAGCTAATACAACCTAAATGAAGTTTGGGATCTGAAGCATGAACCCCTGAAGTGGTAATATATTAAAATGACAGACGCAAGATCTTTCAAACAAGCAGTTGTTCATCTGTGACTTCAGCTGTACTTTTTTGTTCAATTTTCATTTTTGTATTTTCCCTTTCATGCAAACCACTCAAACACCTAATGACTGATTTATTATCCTGATTCCTTTCCAGAAGCAGTCTAACAACAAATGATGCATAGAAACAGCAGCCATAAGCCAGCTAGTAAATCATCTCAGACACATAAATAGGGGTGAGAAAGCTCTACTGCTTAAAAAATAAACAAGGAATGGCCGATCAGAGTGTAGAACACTGCTAGATTTCAACACAAACGCATTCTGTTAATCCATATAAATCCTCAACTTCACCATCTCTACTGCAGCTATGTTGCAGGACATCCACCCTCAACACCTCATAGTTAGCTACTCCATGTGCAGGTTCTTAATGGTTTTAACAGGCGTATTTTCAAAGCACTTAGACTTACAAAGTTCCATAGAGGCGTATTTTCAGAGCACTTAGACTTACAAAGTTCCATAGGTTACTGTGTAACTTTGCAAGTCTAAGAGCTTTGAAAATGAGCCCCCAACTGTCACAAGCAATTTTACTTTCAAATTCCACTCTCTAAATGGCTCTCAACTGGTAAGTCTCACTTCAGTTATTAGAGAAGTACTGGAAGCGTTGCTGAAGGAAAGGATAGTAAATTTCCTCAAATCCAAAGGCTTACAAGATCCAAGGCAACATGGTTTTAACCAAAGGTAAAGCATGCCAAATGAATCTGATTGAACTCCTTGATTGGGTGACTAGCGAACTGGATCAAGGACGTACACTAGACGTAGATTTCAGCAAAGCATGTGACACAGTCCCTCATAGGATGCTCTTGAATAAACTTGACAGGCTGAAGTTAGGACCCAAAGTGGTGAACTGGATTAGAAACTGGTTGACAGACAGATGCCAGAGGGTGGTAGTTAATGGAATTCACTCACAGGAAGGAAAGGTGAGTAGTGGAGCGCAAGGATCGGTGCTGGGTGTGAGGGACACTGCTGAAGCATTAGAAGGTAAGGTTTGCCTTTTTGCAGATGATACCAAGATTTGTAACAGAGTGGACACCCCGGAGGGCCTGGAAAACATGAACAAGGATCTGCAAAAGTTACAAGAATGGTCTAATATTTGGCAATTAAAATTCAATGCAAAGAAGTGCAGAGTGATGCACTTAGGGAGTAGAAATCCAAGGGAGCCATATGTGTTAGGAGGTGAGAGGCTGATATGCACAGACAGGGAGAGAGACATTGGGGCGATAGTGTCAGCAGTCCAGAGGAAGGTGTGGTATGGGGCTTGCACCAAAAAATGTATGAGAAGAGAATGCTTATTTATTTCTAGGATAAGCAGCATAAAATCTATTTTACTGTTTTGGGATCTTACCAAGTACTTGTAAACCTGGATTGGCTGCACTTGGAAACAGGATACTGGACTTGATGGACCTTCATTCTGTCCTAGTATGGCAACACTTATGTTCTTATGACCTGAATATGTATACCCTAGGAAGGACAGGGAAGATATGAAGGACGGACAGGGAAGATATGATACAGACACTTAAATACTTGAAACAAATCTTTTCCAGAGAAGGGAAAACATTAAAACTAGAGGACATGAATTAAGGTTGCAGGAGTAACATCCAGGAAGTTCTTTTCACAGAGAGGAATATCAGGAAATTCTTCACAGACAGGGTGGATGATGCCTCGAATGCCCTCCCGAGGGAGGTGGTGGAGTCAAAAATAGTGACAAAATTCCGTGGGATGAACACAGAGGATCCCTAATTAGAAAATGAATGGTATTGAAAAAAAAAATCACTTACATGGCTGCAATGTGCGATGTGTCAAGTGGTGCTTAGATGGCGACTCCGGCTGTGAAGAACTAAGGCCGGTGCGGACAGACATGTACGGTCTATGTCACGTATATGGCTATCCGATTTAGAATGGGCTGCAGAGGGCTTAGATGGAAACTCCAGTAATTGGAATATGAGGAGAGTGCCGGGCAGACTTCTAGTATGTGTCCCGCAAATGACAAGATAAATTCTGATAGGCTGGAGTGGGCTTTGACAGCAACACCAGCAGTAGGAACCTAAGAACAGTGGACTTCTATGGTCTATGTCCCAGAAATCCTAAAGAAAGAATCAATGATCAAGTATTTTATATTACATTCATTGCTGGTTTAATCATGAATTGATAATGAGAGTGGCCAGGACAGACTGAATGGACCTTTTAGGTCTTTATCTGCCATCATATACTATCTTATATAATAATTCTCACCTCCAACGTTCTAATGTGCCTGGGACCGATGCTCCCTCGGAGGTGGTCTGCTAGGCAGCTTAGAACGCACTGATGTCAGTGACATCACTGACAGCTGATTCCTAGGCAAAGGGAGCTGATTCCAAGGCAAAGGGATTCCAAGGCCTGGGAAACAGCTGTCAGTGCGCCGCTCCCTGCCACTTCGGGCCAAGTGACAGGGAGCGGGGCAACACAGACCCTCCCCCTCGGAGCATCACCAACCCCCCCCCCCCACCCGAAGATCATCAACACCCCATGTCCCCTCACACCCCTCTCACCGAGCTCCACACTCCGCCCTCCCTCCGAATTCAACACCCCCCTCCACGTTACGGCCCCTTGGACCCCCCTTCCGCGACCCTGTCGACCCCCCTCCCGCCAAAAACCGTCCCCCGTCGCCGTCGAGTACCTGTGCTGATGGGGGACCCCAACCCCCGACAGCCGAAGTCCTGTTCTGGCCTTCGCGGCGTTGCTTCCTGAATGCTCTTCTGCTCAAGTTCCTCTGCGTGCGTCTGACGTACGCACAGAAACTTGAACAGAAGATCATTCAGGAAGCAATGCCAGGACAGACGAGAACAGAACTTCGGCTGATGGGGGTTGAGGTCCTCCATCAGCACAGGTATTCGACGGCGGCGGGGGATGGTTTTCGGCGAGAAGGGGGGTCTACAGGGTCGCGGAAGGGGGATCCAGGGGTCCGTAACGCGGAGGGGGGGTGTTGAATACGGAGGGAGGGCGGAGTCTGGAACTCGGTGGGAGGGGCATAAGGGGGCCTTGAACTGGATGAGTGGGAGGCCTTGAACTGGGAGGGAGGGGGGTCTGGAACTCGGAGGGGACAGAGCGACACAGCGAGGGAGGGTGGGGGATTGCCTTGCTAGCGCCCGTTTCCTTGCGTTAAGAAACGGGCCTTTTTTTACTAGTGTTAATATAATTTTGGCCCACTCCTGATAAAAGGTAGACAGGCAACTAGTTATACAAACCTCTGTCATGTGAGTCTCCAAAACCTCATTGTAGGCTGCAGGTAGTACAACCATTGCCATCACTCTCTGTTCCCCTCTACGCCCCCATAGTATCTTCTCTGCTTTCCCTTATACATCTGTGAAAGGACTGGCTCTAACTAGGCAACATCTCCTAAATTCCTTGCATCTAGTCCTTGCTGGGAATGACAAAGGAGCTCAGAGGCTTACCTTCTGGAAATCTGGAAGTCAGATTCACCTGGGTCCTTGACCAGTTTTTTTTTTTTTTTTTGAGGTCATAACGAAAAAGGTTCCATTTGTAGGGTAACTCATTCAACTGTGCCTTGGATGTTGAATCCACTGACTATGGTCATGTTCTCTGTTTGCCCAGCACTTTGAGGAGATCATATAAGGAATCTGCTGAAAACACCATGCCTGTTCAAAACATTAACCAAGGTCTTCCACCAGTCCCTCTGCAGTCTGTTGTATCTAGCACAGGTATGCCCTGGCTACAGAACCACTGCAAAAGACCAACCCAGAGACTTAAGCAGTTGAGCAAGGATTCTAATTTCCAAACCTGTTTATCTTTTAGGGTCATGCCCCCTTCTGTGGGGAATTATGATCCTGCACATGATCACCAGGACCAACAGATCCCTCTCTGCAAAGGACAGAGATTCCCCATCCCTCTCCTCGCCATCAGAGCTTCCTTCTCTGAAGACATCATTTCATTAATCACTTGATGAAGCAGCAACAAAACAAATTCTGATGAAAAAAAGGAGACATATCCCTCTGTTGAGGCCATGGATCCTTCCACAAGGCCCACAGGTCCTTTGCCTGCAGGAAAAAAAATAAATCACTCTGCTCTCCAGTTCCAGTAGGCTGAATAGAACACCTGATCACCTGGAGAACCATGTAATAGCATAATGGCAACTGTTCCCTCTAAGACTCCCTCCTACCGAGGGGCCTCCACTCACAGAAATTGCCTAAATAAGCAGTGCAGGAGAAGAATCTCCATTTCTATCTCCCCTCATACTGCCATCTGCATTTTTCTCCTCCATGGCCCCAGCTGAACATCCATGCAGGCAGGACACAGGCTGCTGGTGCCAATACTTGAGCACCAAAAACTCCAAAGAGTTACAAGTGTTCCTAACACAATCAAAAACTAATATCAATACCAAATCAAAATACTAAAACCTCAAAAAACATGCTACCTACATATGTAAACAAAACATGCCCAACGTAGGGAAAAGGGAGTTATTACTTTTGAAGCGCAAGAACCAGTAGGCTGGTCGTAAAAGTCCCTTATCTGACCTGCAATCCGCTGCAAGAAGAGAGGCCATCACCTCTCTACAGCAGGCCTAACCAGCCTTAATCATTGCTGCATGGGTAGGCGATCCTACTACCTGCTGGAAACAGAAAATACTAGTGAGCCGAGGTCTGCACGAACCCTTGAATAAAGCAATGTCAATATACCAGTTGTTTTCTGTCTCCAGGTGCTGGTAGGAGGGCTTAAATACATACATGTGGACTGGTCTGGCTAGGACAAAGAAGCCTCTCTTACAGATATTCCTAAGCTAAACCTGAACCACAACAAAGTTTCATTCTCTTTGCTCAGTACGCCTGCTAATAAAATATTGTTAAAATTAGCTAAAAACCACAAGCCATTGTGCAATAATATTCTTCTTGGCACACTGCAATGGAACAAGAACTAAAACGATCTGGAAACCAGAAAAATGTCAGAGCTAAGTGCAGTAAATGATCCAACGTTCAAATCACAAGCACTGCACCATCCTCACTAATGAGCAGAGAGAAGGATGCAGGTGAAAGCAGACAAAGCAAAGGCGAACTTGTAGTTCAGCACCAGAACTGCGGAAAGTCCAGGTGCTGAAATGGTAGAAACCAAAATTCAAAAGGCACAGATAAATTTACCTGCAGCATTTGGTTGTACCACAGGAAGGCAGTATTTTCAAGAAACTAAGCACCACCTAAGATTCCCTTAGAAAAAATCTCTATGTTGGAAACAAAAGTAATAACAATTGAAAAAAAATATTGAAACTAACACCAGTAATATAGGCAACCTTGAACAAACTCATGTGAACTTGATTAAAGAAAATAAGTTCTTACAATATAAGATTGAAAATCTGGAAAACCAACAGAGAGCTAAAACTTTACGCTTGATAAACTTTCCTAAAATGTCTTCTATTGCTCCTCTTATCACCTTTAAAAAATATCTAACGGATATTTTAAAGATTCCTGAACAAGCTTATCCATCGGTCTCTAAGATATACTATTTGTCACCATATAAAAAGAAAACTATGAATCAACCTATTGCAGAAGGAGTTGATATTTCTTTTGATGTCTTAAACCTTACACAATTGATTGAAGAGGATGAATTGGGCTCTAAACCAGCAACATTAATAGTAACTTTTGTGTTACAACCTGACCGAGAGTGGATATTAAAGCAATTTTTCAGGCATAGGGAAGAACTCTTTATGAACTATAAGATTAGAGTGTTTCCAGATATTGCTAGAGTAACCCAAAAGCGGCGTCAACTTTTCTTAAGCTCCGCCCTCTGGTTTTACAAATGGGTGGTTTGTTTTGGTTGAATTTTCCTTGCAGATGTGTATTGAAAGTAAATTCGGTAAAATATGTTTTTTTATGATCCTATGCATTTGACCTCTTTCTTAGATTCGAAGACTGTTGTAACTCCAATTATGCAACCAGTAGTAATATCGTCTACTCCGTAATTAATAATATAGTCTGAGTCTCTCTTCAATTTGCTTAACTTTAGTAAGTGAAACTTATATTTCCTAGAATTGTACCTTATTCTCCTCAATTGTGGACTAGAAATCGGATAGATTATATATTTCCTGTTTTATATTGAGTAATATGATGTTAATATTACCAATCTTTTCTGTACCTTTCCTGTATCAAGAATATTCTTGATTTAATTTCTGAAAGTATTAAAAAAAACCAAACTAAGCACCACATCTGAAAAACAGCTATATTTTTCATTTTTCAAATCTGAGCTCTAATGGTCCCTGTTTTCACTGAAACAGAACTGTGATTCCACATTTTGAAATAATTGTACCACTCAGCATTTTCTCCCTCTATAAAAGATACTTACACTGGAAATATTTGTAGGTAGGCACTGGAGGCTGGGAATGATTATACAAGAAAGTCATTACAATGGATTCCAATAAAAGCAGTGCTTTTTTTGTGCAGGTACGCGTCGGTACGGTGTACCGGCACCTTTTTTGTGCAGTCCAGCTCACCTGCCCACTCCCTTCTGTTCGTGCTCCCAGCGTTGCAAAACTTTTGTTTACCCGAAGTCGCGGCGAACCGGCAGTGAAGGCAGCAGGCAGGCTCGCCTCCTCGTCGCTCGCTTCGCTTCCCTTTCAACGCGTCCCGCCCTCCTCTGATGTAATTTCCGTACTGGTACAAAAAAAGCACTGCTTTTATTGGAATCTATTGTAATGACTTTCTCGTATAATCATTCCCAGCCTCCAGTGCCTACCTACAAATATTTACTACTACTACTTAGCATTTCTATAGCGCTGCCAGGGTTACGCAGTGTAAGTATCTTTTATAGAGGGAGAAAATGCTGAGTAGTACAATTATATCAAAATGTGGAATCAGGGAGGGGGAGGACAGGGGGCAAAAGAAAATCGCTGGACATGGAGAGGAGGAGAGAGAGGAGAGGAGAGGAGAATCACTGGACATGGATGGGATGGGAGGGAGGAGAATCACTGGAAATGGATGGCAGGAGAGGACAGGGATAGAGGAGAATCGCTGGACATGGGAGGGGAGGGCAGGGGAGAGAGGAGAAATGCTGGACATGGATGGAGGGGAGGGCAGGGGAAAGAGGAGACATGTTGGACATGGATGAGAGGGGAGGGAGGAGAATCACTGGAAATGGATGGCAGGGGAGGACAGGGGATAGAGGAGAATCACTGGACATGGGAGTGGAGGGCAGGAGAGAGGAGAAATGCTGGACATGGATGGAGGGGAGCAAAGAGAGGAAGGAGATGCACATGGATGGGAGGGCAGGGGAGAGAGGAGAATTGCTGGACATGGATGGAGGAGAGGGGAGAGAGAATTATTGCTTTACTAGTAAAAAAGACCCGTTTCTGCCTTTGATGAAACGGGCCCTAGCTGGCACCGGACTCCCTTCCCCTCCCCTTACGGTTGTGTCCCTGGTGGTCTAGAGGTACCTGTTCAGTTGGGGCATGAAAGAAAGACCCCCTCTTTCCTGCCCGTAGCGGTGCTGGTAGGTACCTTGCTGCATTGTGTGGGATTCCGGCTCTTGGCATTTCAAAATGGCCACCGAGAGTTGAAGTCTCGCGAGGCAGCTTCAACTCTCGGTGGCCATTTTGAATCGCCGAGAGCCGGACTCAGACACGATGTTGCCGGGCAGCTAGCAGCAGCGCTCCGGGCCAGGAAACCGGGGGTTCCTTCGTTCCTGGCCTTGCGAACAGGTACCGCTAGACCACCAGGGATATTGGCGTAAGGGGAGGGGAGGTGACAGGGGGGAGGGGAGGTGATGAGGGGAAGAGTTTGCTACCGGGTGCGGGGCGGTACGTTGAAAGGGGCAGTGCGATGGGGCAAAAGGGGGCAGGGTGATGGGCACGTTGTCAGCTGCAGGTATTTTTTGGAAGGGGAGGAGTAGGGAAACACGCTGAGCGTGTTTCCCTACTGCTCCCCGTGCGTTGTTTTGCCTCGTCCTCGATGTCATCACGTGTGACGCAAGGGCGGGGCATGCAGACATGGTGAGTGTTGTGGCTTCACCACCATGAAGTTACGAACCGGTGTGTGAGTGCCTGCAGTGACGTCAGTGTCCTCAGAACGTTGAGGGTGCGTTTTATTATAGTAGATATGGATACAGGGGAGGGAAGAGAGAGCAGAAATGTTGGACATGGATGGAGGAGACGAAAGAAAAAAGAAGATGCACATGGATGGAGATGAGAGAAAAGGGAAGAGAGGAGAAAAACTGCACATGGATGGAGAAAATAGGCAAAAGCTGGATCCACGTTATACCTCCTCCAGTCAATTCCACGGAGGAGGACCCAGCTTTTACTTATGGATGCAGGGCAAGAAATGTAAAGAAATAAACGGAAAGGAAGCTATGGAAACGGAGTTAAGAGAACAGATAGAGAGCAACAGAATCAGAGATTGGGACCAATATGGATAGAAAACAAATTCACCAGACAACAAAGGTAGAAAAAAATCATTTTATTTTCATTTTAGTGTTTGGAATATGTCCAATTTGAGAATTTACATCTGCTGTCTTATTTTGCACTGGGTATACTGGAGCTGTAACAGCTTACAGAAATTATTTATAATGAAAAAAAAATCACGTTATTTTTTTTCTCCTATACTAGTATAATATTTTCAATGATGTCTGTTTATATGTGCCATGTCTTGTATAAGGGGTGTGGCTATCATAGGGCAGGGCCATATGTGGTGACCCCGCCCATGAGTACCAGCACCTTTTTTTCTACAAAAAAAGCACTGAATAAAAGTATAACGTGAGGTTCAATTACTATTCAATGGCTTTTGCATTACGTATGGAAGTGTTTATGAAGACAGATCACAAGAACTGCAGCAATCCAAACTGAAAAGTGGCAAACTTATTTCTGGCCTTGAGATATTTTGAGGATTGGAGGTGGTATGTTGAAGATGTTAACATTTTCACCAATCCATCTTAGGGAATCTTGTCTGACTGGATCTGCTGAAATCAACTAAATTCTAAGTGGCTTAATGTTAATCAGAGAAGACCTGGGCTGGATCTTCACCAATCACGGTGCCCCTTCGTATCTCCAAGAGGCCTTTAGCTAACTCTCTGGGTAGGACCTGAACAGCTCCATGTCGTGCTGACACCCCCTCTGTAGTCAAAATGATCATCTCTGCTATTCAGTCTTCTCTGGATGCACTGGCACCTTTCACAGGCTTTCCACTGATCAACTGCTTCTTTCAGTGCTATTAGTATAATAATAATAATAATAATAATAAGTGCAGCTATCAGCCAGACATTTAGTATAATAAGTGCAGCTATCAGCCATATATTTTCCCCTAACATTTGTGTGTGTTTGTCATGGCTTCCATACTAGAGAGCTGCATGGGAATGAGGACTGCGGGAATCCCACGGGAAGAAGATGCTATGAGATTCCCATAGGAGTGTAGTCAAAATCTCTGGCAACTCCAGACTGAGGCTTGGAATGCCCAGAGGCAGCTGTAGTGCCAGACTGAGATTTGGAGCACTTATTGGTTCAACAGCATAACCACAGGAGGCTGTTGGGGTTAGGAGGAAACAGAGGGCTGAGAGTAAGTAAATAATAGCATTGATTCCTGTAGGTACAGGTGAGTATAGAGAAGATTAATTGTGGGGATAAAATGGACCTTAGCAGGTACCGGTGAGTATGGGTTAGATTCCATTGGGGATGGGCAGGGATAGGTGAAAATTTCTGTCCCTGTGCAACTCTCTACTTCCAATAAAGAGTCTCCGTTTAAAAATGCAAACACCAGTTCCATGATAGGTTAAATATGACCAAAACCGAGCTTCTCATTTTCCCCCCCAAACCCACCTCCCCGCTCCCCCCGTTTTCTATTTCTATTGATGGCTCTCTCATTCTCCCTGTCTCCTCAGCTTGAAACCTTGGGGTCATCTTTGACTCTTCTCTCTCCTTCTCTGCTCATATCCAGCAGATTGCCAAGACCTGTCGTTTCTTTCTTTACAACATCCGTAAAATCCGCCCCTTTCTTTCCGAGCACTCTACCAAAACCCTCATCCACACCCTTGTCACCTCTCGTTTAGACTACTGCAATCTGCTTCTTGCTGGCCTCCCACTTAGTCACCTCTCCCCTCTCCAGTTGGTTCAAAACTCTGCTGCCTGTCTCATCTTCCGCCAGGGTCGCTTTACTCATACTACCCCTCTCCTCAAGACCCTTCACTGGCTCCCTATCCGTTTTCGCATCCTGTTCAAACTTCTTCTACTAATCTATAAATGTACTCACTCTGCTGCTCCCCAGTATCTCTCCACACTCGTCCTTCCCTACACCCCTTCCCATGCACTCCACTCCATGGATAAATCCTTCTTATCTGTTCCCTTCTCCACTACTGCCAACTCCAGACTTCGCGCCTTCTGTCTCGCTGCACCCTACGCCTGGAATAAACTTCCTGAGCCCCTACGTCTTGCCCCATCCTTGGCCACCTTTAAATCTAGACTGAAAGCCCACCTCTTTAACATTGCTTTTGACTCGTAACCACCTGTAACCACTCGCCTCCACCTACCCTCCTCTCTTCCTTCCCGTTCACATTAATTGATTTGATTTGCTTACTTTATTTATTTTTTGTCTACTAGATTGTAAGCTCTTTGAGCAGGGACTGTCTTTCTTCTATGTTTGTGCAGTGCTGCGTACGCCTTGTAGCGCTATAGAAATGCTAAATAGTAGTAGTAGTAGTAGTAGCAAGCATGACCATGAAAATCTAACTCAACGCCCTGCAAAGAAATAACTTATTTTTAGAAACACATGAGAAGCAGTCTGGTAATCCATATCTTTAGCCCAATAAAAAGGCATTGCTTCTTATTTTTATTTCTTTATTAACCTGTATTTAACTTTAGCTGGCTGAAGGAAGAAAAAAAAAGCAGCCTGCAGATGTTCCTGATCAGCTTTCTGAAGTGTTTCTCGATAATTCAGGGCTTCCTCAGGTCTGAATCATCAACACACACTTCCAACCCCTGGTTCACAAACCCACGACAGAACCCACTTTACAATCTCTTCAGAAATATTAAAGAGAATTCTGTGTTTATCAAATCTGAGAGATTTCTCCCTTTCCTTTCTTATTTTCTTTTAAATTGATAAAGTAAATGATTTGTTTGCTAAGAAGCTTTACTGTGGTAGCAGGCTTCTCAAGCTGCTCCACAAATTACCTCTGCAACTAAAGATGGTGTTCCAAGACATTATCATGTTATGTATTAAACTGGGAGGGCTGGATGGGTTTACTGGTCTTTTTTTGCTGTCACTTACTATATTATGGCTACATGAAAATCCCATGTTAGTATTTACACTATTTGACAAGCAAGAAATATAACAGTTTCTACAAGAAAGAGAAACGTTAATAAAACATATTAGTATGATCTTATATATCCCAAGGCAGCTTAATTTAATATTTAAAATCAAGTCGTAGTACTTCTAACCCAATAATGTCTACTCTAAAACTGAAATCACTCTCATAATGTATTTGCAAATGTTTAAACTCAGGTCAGTGATCAAAGCAGAAGCAGAAAAGGTTCTTGGTCTTGTGCTTGTTTACATGCAGCCCTACAGGGAAACAATCAATTATGCTCTTTTCTGTTTCCTCATCCCTGCCCCATCAGGACGTGTGTACAGTTGCTCTGACCTTCAGCATCTCCTCATGTATCCCATAATGCCCGTATGAGCCGAAATAGGTGCCATCTTCATCCTCACCGAGGCCCACTATGGCATTGGCAGGTTCCACGCTGGTTCTGACATCTGCATTCAGCACAAAATCCTGCGCAAACTGCCTGCAATCAACGTCAAACATGCCCTTGAGACAAGTCTACTGAACCATGGCCAGAGAAAATGGAGAATGCAATAGTCAGTGCAACCATAGGAAGGTTAAGCCACATTCCAGCGCCCTCTGCTGACTTTTGACGGAGAAAGCCTCAGCATGCTAACGTTACTCGTTTCTTAATAAGGGATCAAAAAATCAAAATAGTAATGCCGCTGGTACATCATCTTTCCAGATTAGAGTCTGATGTATAAATACTTCCACATACAATGCTATTCACTAAAACTGAAGAGCAGGATCTCAATATTTTTTCAGTCTGTTAGGGCAAAGGTACAGCAAAAAGGCAAAACCTACCTTACAAGTGAAAAGAGTGATTTCTTTATAATAGTATTTATTCAATCTTGGTTTGGGGGAGGGGGTGCTTTCCAGGTAACGCTTCTTAAAGAATAAAACCAAGTTCCAATTTGCAGACTAAGGGGCCCTTTTACTAAGCCGTGTAGGCGCCTACACACGCCCATTCAGAAATACTGCCCAGCTACCGCATGGTCTGGGCGGTAATTTCATTTTTTTACACACATCCAATACGCATGCTGCAAAATATATTTTATTTTCCGGCACTAACTGGATGGTAAATCAGCATTGTGCATGCGCTGACAATTACCGCCTGGTTAACGCGCGAGACCTTACTGCTAAGTGAATGGGTGGTGAAGGTCTAAGTCCCAAAATTTTGCCGCATGTTCATATTTGCCCCCCCCCCCAAAGGCCTTTTTTACAGGCGCGCAGAAAAATGGATCTGCGCGTGTCCAAAACACACACCTACACTAGCGAATACCATTTTTCAGCGCACCTTAGTAGAAGGGAATATATCAACATGGGCTACTATTAAGATGTGTTATTTTACTAGTAACCCAGTTATTAGTAACCAGGTCTCACTATAAAAAACAGGACCTGTGCTAAAATATGTCAGTAGTAAAATAACAACTTAATGCAAGTACACATTGGTTGCCTTCCTGGAGCTCAATTCACCACAGAGGTGGATGACAAAATGTGAAACATTGGAGGTTATGATTTTCCACCTTGAATAGTTGAGAAATATGTTTTTTTTAATGCTTGTAATGATCAGCTATAACAGACCTATGGCCTTGTTTACTAAGCCGCGTTAATGTTTTTAGCGCGCATTAACTGTGTACATGCCTACAATATCCATATATATGCTTACACGATTAGCGTGCACACTAATTGTAGGCGCGTAAAAAAAATGCTAACACGCCTTAGTAAACAGAGCCCCTAATTTAAAAGAGCTTAAGATAACTTCACAGACAACACAATTTCAGAATCCCATCCCCTTTAAATCACTCCGTTAAACCCTCTCATATCCCTAACCATAAAGACGCTGGCGAGTATACATCCTTCATTTTTTTTTATATTGTGTCCATGAAAGTTGTCAGTCACAACAGTAAAAGAAAGCAAAGGTTGGAGCAATGCAAGTCTATTCCCAACTCTGAGATCAGGGCTGTTTCAAAAAAAACTATCAATATCCATGCAAAGACTTCTTAAACTACCTCATCTTGTGAAGATCCTCCAGGGCCATGGCCAGGTTAGCTTCCGCAGCCTGCGCCCTGTTTTCTGCACTCCTCAGTCGTTCAAGGATTGATGTATCACCACAAGGCCACCCGGGATGGGAGATTCCTGTGGTGTCATTGAGTTCATCCACATCTGAGGACACAAGGAATCCCAACATCAGCATAACACTCAAACTGGTCACTGCAGTATCAATCACACCGGTGGTCCAGCAAGAAGGCTGTAATCTGATTAACTCATTAAATCAAAGTTCTATACCATGATACTTTTGTGTATGCAGTACGAATAAATGGCCAAACGTTTCAAACTTTTATTATAAATACTACTTCTTATTTCTATAACGCTACTAGACACATGCAGCGCTGTATACTGAACAGGTAAGAGACAGTCCCTGCTCAACGGAGCTTACAATCTAATCCAGACAAACAGGACAAATAAGGGATAAGGGAATTACTTAAGGTGGGAATGAAAAAAAACAGATATGAGTTCTAGCGAATAGGAGGTAAAAGCAGCCTCAAAAAGATGGGCTTTTAGCTTAGATTTGAAGAAGGCCACAGCTGGAGCTTGAAGTACTGATTCAGGAAGCCTATTCCAGGAATATGATGCAGCAAGATAAAAGGAACAGAGTCTGGCAGTGGAGGAGAAGGGTACAGATAAGAGAGGTTTATCTCTCCCTATACTCCTCCCGGGGAGGATAAGAGTGGAGAGGTACTGGGGAGCTGTAGAGTGAATGCACTTGTAAGTCAGTAAGAGGAGTTTGAACTGTATGTGGAAACAGATAGGGAGCCAATGAAGTGAACTGAGGAGAGGGCAAATATGAGCATAGCAACACTGGCGGAATATAAATCGTGCGACAGAATTTTGAACAGATTAAAGGGGAGAGAGATAGCTTAGTGGGAGACCTGCGAGAAGCAAGTTGCAGTAGTGCAAGTGAGAGGTAATAAGAATGTGGATAAGGGTTCTGGTAGCGTGCTCATGATCTAAAACTATTCAAGTAAAGGAGCCACCAAGTTTAGCTGAAACCTTATTCCTAGTGTTTACACTGTCCAGCACTACTTTTACTTTTTATAGAAATAGCATTACGTTTTTGAGAGGAAGTGACGTCACCGAGTGACATGGTTGCCTGAAAACGGAGCTCCATGTCACTCATGGGAAAAAGACGATAAAAAGCCCGATTTGCGAACGGAGTAGCGGCCCATTAAGAGCGAAGGTGCGGGCGACGAAGAGAGCGTGAGAGTCGAATGCAGGGAGAGTTGGAGAAGATCGATCTCTCCCGCTTTGCTTACTCGTCGACACTGCGAGGGAAAAACAAAATGGCGACCGCGCAACAAAATCGCCCAGAACAAGCGATGGATGTACCCCGCACCGAGCAGCTACCTGGAAAAGACCCTGAGTCAGGTGCAGATCGAGAGGGGACAGAAGAGGAGATGGGACCTGAGTGGCAGAAATGGCTACAAGAAATAAGGTCTGATCTTAAAGCCATGCGGAGTGAATTAGTCAATATGGGGGCTGAACTGAAGGGCGAAATAAGGGAGCTTGGCACCAGGATTGAGGAAGCAGAGACCCGATTAGTTGCCCATTCTGAGTCGATAGAGACTTTAGAGCAGCGAACTATTGAGAGCCAGCGGACGCAGCAGCAAATTCTGGACAAACTGGAGGACCTTGAGAACCGCAGCCGCAGAAGTAATCTGCGCTTTCGAGGATTACCGGATTCCCCTGCATATCTGGACTGCGAGGACACTATACAGAGTCTGGTGAATGACCTGTTGGCAACGGGGGGCACTACAATGGAACCGGCGTCGATTCTCCTGGAAAGGGCCCATCGAGCGCTAGGGTCCCCGCGAGCGAATTTACCTAAAGATATAATTGTCTGCTTTCGGGATTACAAACTGAAGGAACAAGTGGCAAAAGCGGCACGGCAGACCCCAAACTTTAAATGGGACTCGTATGCAGTGGAAATATACCAAGATCTAGCTGCAACTACATTAAAGCGAAGGGCAGACCTGAAGCCTGTGACCAGATGACTTCAAGAATTGGGAATCCGGTATAAATGGAGACATCCTTTTGCACTGGTCTTCTACAAGGAGGGAAAAATGCAACAAATCCGAAAACTCGCAGAAGCGAGCGAGATCTTGCCAGTAGAAGACACGGCGGAGGCGTCCTCTTCAGTGGAGGCGGCAAAACGTGGTCCATCATGGGTACTACCACCAAAATGGCAGCGAGTGGGCAAAGGCCAGAAGCGCCTGCAACGCCAGCAGTCGACCACCAAAGTGTCATGAAAAGGGAACTTTGCCTTGCCGAGGATTGACAGATGAATGGAGACAACAGGGGAGAAACCCTTTGGACCAATGTTTGGTGAAACAGCAAAAGACACGTCTGACCCTGCTGAGAATTAGGGTGAAGTATATTGAGAGGTTGCATTTCATGTCCGTTAGTGGCTTTGTTGTATAGTTGAACTGTTAAACTGTTATACTGTTGTATTATCAAGATATGGGGCCCAAAAAAGAGAGGGTATGGGGCATTAATCAACAGCATTTATGTGAACCTGTGATGACACAGTAAAGTGTACATTTAACCAACACTTCTTCCCTTGATGCCCTTCGTGATACACAGGGGCAGCTTTAATAGGCAGGGGGGTGGGAGGGAAGAGGGGAGGGAGGGTAATACAAGATGGAGGAGGAAAGAGAGTTGGGTGAGAGCTGAAGAGGAAACACAACAGTCTGGGACCAGGATAGAGGGTGGAATTAGATAAAGAATCAATGTATTATATAGAGATATATTTAGATGAAGAATGCTAGATCTTAAGCTCCTGCTGCTTAATGCCAGAGGCCTGAATATCCCCAGAAAGCGACAGCTCCTGTTTAGGGAAATGCTATGTCTACGCGCGGAGGTGGTCCTAGTACAAGAGACCCATTTGTTGCCCAGATCTGAATACCTATGTCGTCATAAAAAATTCCCGCATATATTCTTTGCCTCTAACGGGGCCAATACGAAATAGCATTACGTTTTGTTTTTTTTAAACTGGATCAGATGTTCCATGTAAGCACTGGCGTCTTCATTAAAAAAAAAATATATAAGAAATATTAATGTTTTTGAAACGGTAAAGCTTTTCAAATCTCGGTTCAGTTCTCCTTTTCTCCCTTTGCTTTCTGTAGGGTGAGTCAGCCAGAGCTGGTTTGTGACCCTGCCTCCTCTGTTTTCTGCATATCTGCAGTTCATCTTTCTGCAGATATGCGAAAGGGAACAGAACAGCAGTCTCCAAAGGCAGTATAAAAAATCACCTCTCTTAAAAACAACTTTCTAATGTTTTCAAGATGTTTTACATTCCCAGCATTAGGTACACTAAAAAGAAGGAGTAAGAGCAGCATATTGAGAATCAGAGAACCCAGGGTTCAAATCTCTTTTCTCCCACTGAGCTTGGGAAGTCATTTCACAATCCATTGCCTTGGGTACAAAGTTAGGGAAATACCTACTGTTTATAACTTACTCTGAGCTACCAATAAAAAGGTCAATATCAAATCTAAAGTCACTGAACTGATCTTTTGGACAGCAAAAAGAATTTCAGCAGTGGCAGGTAAATCAAAAGTATTCCAAAGTATTCAAAAGATAGTTCAAGGTCTGGAACTCCCGAAGGATCAGACATAGCCTTAATTGTCTATTTCTGAAACGGCAGCCACACTGGAAAAACATGACAGCCAGAACTAAGCCGTGCTAGATAAAGCGGATGTGCCCAGGGCCCTAGGTAGTAAGGTGGGGAGGGGAACGTACGAGCTCCTGATTTTTAACAGGTAGTGGCAGAACTCCAGAAAATTTATGAATTTCATTATCCCATATGTCCAGCAGAGCATCAGGATCCTTAGCCTTAAGTGGAGCAACTGCCAGGAAACCAGGCACAGCAAAATGCTCACACATCAGAGTCACCCATTGCAGGTTCAACTATCTCCTGTTCTCCAACTGAATACAGGAATGTAAACTGAATCTCATAATAATCAGACAATTTAAAAATGATGAATATTACTAAGTTCTACAATCCTTGAATTTTCTGGAAGAAAAGGAGATCAATAAGACCACATGTATGATTAGGACAATATATCAAATTGGTGAATTCACAGAGCAACCATTAAGCTTTGAAAATCAAATGCTAACCCAGTAATATTCAGATCATCAAAAGTGTAAATTAAAATCTCGCATTATAAGCATCGATGTTAGATCATATGGCAGAGACAGTTAGCATTCCACGTCCTATGGGGTGGAATATAAACCAAACAAACAGAGACAGTTAGCATTCCACGTCCTATGGGGTGGAATATAAACCAAACAAACAAGTTCTTGTACTGCAAAACACCAATTAGGATTACCAAACAGTGTAAACCTAAGGGCAGACTAACTATTAACCTAAACTCCACCCTCTTTCCCCCTCCAACACATAGCAGAATAGCAGTTGCATAGCCAGACCCAGTATTTTGGATGGGCCCCTTCTACAGCATGGAACTCCATATCCCCCTCCCCGAGATATAGAAGAAATTATAGATTTTTTTTCACCTACCCCACATCAACATCTGTCCTCCTCTGCGGCGTCCCGGCATCTGACCGCCCAACGCTTAACCCCGCCCCTCCCTAGTGTACTTTACAGGCATCCCCAACACCTGCAGTGATTCAATTATTGCTGCTTGTGCCAGCTCTGCAGGCTTCCATCGGCCGGGTCCTACCAGACAGGAAATGATGAAAGCAAGGGCAGGACCCAGCCGATGGAAGCCTGTAGGGCTGGCACATGCAGCAATAATGAATCACTGCAGGTGCTGGGGACACCTGCAAGGATCATCAGGGAGGAATGGGATTCAGTGACAGGCGGGCAGATGCTGGGATGCCAGAGAGATGATGATGTGGGGTGTTGCCGCTAGGTGGGCCTGAGCCCAGGCCCACCCGTAGCTATGCTACTGCAGAACTGACTTTAGAACTCAACGGAACACAGTTCATTCAAGCAAAAATAATCAGCTGCAGGAAATCAAGTTTCAGAAACCTCTTCAAAGCCAAAGAAGGGTCCCTCATGAAATAGTGTAATAAGTCTGGATCAATTCTTCAACGAGCAGTTGGGGTTGGTTTTCAGCAATGAGTGTTGTTCCATTTCTTGTATGACTGAGCTAGGGTTGACTGGTTTAGCTAGTCTATTCTTTCCTATCCAAAATTGGCACTCTTTTACATTTCTTATTATGTTTTTATTGTAAACCGCTTTAATTTGTTTGCAATGAAAGCGGTATAGCAAGTTCAATAAACGATAAACATGGAGATTTAAATAATCCAAACAAGACTGCACAAGCACTACTTGACTTAAAGCTACAGAACATAACACAGACAGACCTCTAGATCTTCTAATACACAAGCCAACACACATTTTTGACTACTGATAGTTGGAATTGAGTGTTTAAAATAGGCTACAGCAGAATCAAAACACAATTCAGTTCTAAAAGCAAAAACAAAATAAAATAAAGCCAACTAAATGTGAAGTAATTTGGCACCCACAAAGGGTCACGTCCCTTTAGTACACACCTTCACTGGCATGCTGCTGTTCCACCAACATTTACGAGCTCCAAGAGGAACAAAAAGTGAAACCACCAATGGGATTGACCCCCACTGTCTGGTTGGAATAAAGTGCTACTGCAATAAAATTGATATAATCCTAGTCTCCATGACAGCCTAGCCAAAAGTCGGTGTAATACAGAATTAAAACAGTGAGATAAACTTGGGTACAGGCAAATTAAATGACAGCAACAGCAACAATGTAACATAATCTGCCTTGTGCATTCCATCAAAATGAAAAGGAAGACTATAAGCTTACATTAAATTATGTTTAATTTTATGCTGGTTTAAATATAACCACACAGTATGTCATTTTGTAAAGCTACCTAGGAATGAAGTGCTTTGTCACTCCAGTGGCCATTACCATCCAAAGGACCTATCCAGTGGCTGAGTCAGTTCCACTCAATGCAAAAATCTTATATTTCTGCTGTTCAAGAAAATCAGACCAAAAGTTCATTCATGTAACAGACCAGGAATGGAGCCAGCGAATAACCTCTATCCTCCAAGCAAAAAACTCTTCCCAGGGCTTTATCAGTCTCAAACAAGGAGATGGCAACATGAAATCTGTTTGTTCCTCTTCTACTCAGAATGATGGTTAAATAGCCTAATAACCCCCAAAGCTGCTGTTTTAACATTCATTAGGACCTGTATTAATTACAATTTGCATATCAATAGGGTTATTTAATTGGAATGAGAGGCTCTTTAATAGGATGCATGAAATATTTAATGGAAATCTCTGAATCTATTTAATGGAAGCTAAGCTTTTTTAATTATTTGCCACTTCTAGTTAATTATTTTAAATAGGATTTCTTGTCCTGGTTCATACAGCCCAGTGTTTAGTATGGGAACGCGCCAATGTTCTCAGTGCACGAAGAATCCTCCAATAATAGGAACATACATTCATATGTGAAACCAAAGTAGGCACAGATATTGTACCTCAATATGCCTAAAACTTGGGCTTAGAAACCAAAATATTTTCCTACTACACTGAGCTTAAATTAAGTTTATGATGGCAATTTTCTTTTTTTTTTTTTTAATCTTTATTAATGCCAGACAAGATGCTACAATTTACCTTACCAGATAGGATTTACAAAATATAAGAACCAAGACCAACGTTCAATATAAACAATATCCCGCTTACCGCCCTGCCAGGCAACAACAGTACTTATCTGATAAACATATACATAATAAACGAAACCCATAAACTTGCCTCCTTCTGACTTTGGCAATTTTCAAAAGAACTTCTGTTACTCAGAGGAAAAACGCTTGAGAAAAAAAAAAAAACTGCTTTCTCCCCTTTATCAGTGCTGAAAATAGGGTGAAATGGAGCAGTACACACAGGGATTTGATGCTCACTCCCCTGGTACTGGTCCACTCGGAGTTTCCCTTTATAAATCAACAGGAAGATTAAAAATTGCCCTCCCCCATAAACTGAGGGAAGGGGGAGAAAAATCAGATTGCTTCCTTGCTTCTCTGCTCAATACTCAAAGAGATTTGTTGAGTAACCAAGGTCAAGCATCACTGCGCCACCCGGTAAAATCTTCACAATTAAAATCTACCATTTCCCAAGCAAAACACGAAGCAGGATTCTATAATCCAAACAATATGAAAAAAGCAGCAGCAAAGTAGAACAGAGTTAGTTGACTTATAGTAAGTAAACTCACTTCTCCAGCTCAGATAAAAAGAATTATCCCATAATTTAAGAACAAAATCAATATAGACAGCATTCAAGTTGCAACGAAATACTGCCAAACTTAAGCCTTGTGTATGAAGCAGGATGCCACTTGTCTTATTTTAAAAGGACATTTTCCAATGTGTTTATAAATTTATATTTATAGCATTTGACTACACACCACAGTTCAAGTTCAGAGTATGAAACGGGACAAAACAATTCTACCCTCAGCACCCTACCATCCAAAGCTCTGATATATTAAGATCCCCCAAAAAAGCCCATATACAACCCACTCATTCACTCAATCTCAACAATACCCTCCCATACAAAGAAAGGCTCAGGATACGGTACCAAATGCTTGCACTAAAAGCCAAGCCTTCAAACGGTTTGGATAGGTCAAGTAATTCTGTTCTAACTTAAGGTCAAGAGTAATGGAATTCCACAAGCTTGAGGCCACTTATGCTGCACCCACAAGGTGAAACCTGCAGAACTGAATAGACTGCAGGGTCCTAGAGGATACATAAGAAATCAACAGATTCTTCAGATCAGCTGGACTTTCAAGTGCAATAAGCAAAGAACTTTAAACTGTCCACCAACGAACAGGCAACCATGCAAGAATACTAAAAGAAGGGTCAAATGCTCCAACTTCCTTTTATTTATTTATTTATTTTTGTTACATTTGTACCCCACGCTTTCCCACTCATGGCAGGCTCAATGCGGCAGGCAATGGAGGGTTAAGTGACTTGCCCAGAGTGAGGCAGCTGTATTTTGCAACAGCTTCACTATCACCGTTCAGGTAGACCACCAAGAAGTCTGTTGCAATAAATCAACTAGATGCATATGGTCAAAAAAAAAAAAAAAGCACACTCACCTGAACAAAGCGTAAAGATGTAAAAAAGCTAGAGAAAAACGTTTTACTGAATAAGGCCCTATGAATTAAAATCAAAAGTTAATTACCAAAACGTTAATCACCAAGATAGAGATAGAGCAGGTTTTAAACTAGAACCTGGGGGAAAGCCAATAGTCATTCACGAGCACATGGTTCAGAGTGAGGTATCTTTGAAAGATACTATCAAAAAAACGAAGGCAAAAGTAAGCCAGGTACCCATAAGGGAAGACCAGAGTAAAGGTTGCAAACAATCCCTGCCAAGTGCTAAGCAGGTTGCAGTTAAAAACAAAAAACGTACTTTGAAATGTCTACAAACAATTGCCAGAAGCCTTAAAAAAAGAAAGAAAAAAAAAAAGGAGAGTATACAACACTAAGAGCCCTGTTTACTAAGGTGTGTTAGCATTTTTAACGCTCGTACAATTAGCGCGCGCTAACCGTGTAGGCGCCTATAGGAATATTGTAGGCGCATACACAGTTAACGCGCGTTAAAGACACTAGCGCGCCTATAATGCTGCTTAGTAAACAGGGCCCTAAATGAAGAGACCTGGTGGAAGGAAGGTAACCATAAGGGACGTTGATACCAGGGCACAAATTATATCACAAAGATAGGGAGTATTAAATTGGAGGAAAGTGGTGCAATACGTTAGAGAAGGAATTGAATCAAACACAATAAAATATCTGCAGGAAACAGATTGCAACACAGAATCTCTACCGATAGAAAATCGCATGTGTGAAGAGAAAAACAAAACTGGTGGGGCTATATTACCGTTCGCATAATCAGAACGAACAGAGATGATATGATAAAATGTTAACAAAAATTAAGAAAGCTAACTAATTTGGGGCCCTGTTTACTAAGGCGCGTTAGCATTGTTAACATAGGCGCCTATAAGGATATTGTAGACGCGTACACGGTTAACGTGTGTTAAAAACACTAACGCAGCTTAGTAAACAGGGTCCTTAGTATGCTAGGGAGTTAAAGTTCCTAGATGAAATTAATAACTGCTTCATGGAGTAGCTGGTTCAGGAACCAACAAAAGGGGCACTATTTTAGATCTAGTCCGTAACGGAATGCAGGACTTGGTGCGAGAAGTAATGGTGTTGGGTCTGCTTGGCAACAGTGATTATAACATGATCAAATTTGGGTTAATAATGGAAGTGAAGATATTAAGGAACTCTACTGCATCAACATTTCACTTTCATAACGCCAACTATGATAAAATGAGGGAAATGTAATAAAAAAAAAAAAAAAAGCTGAACGAAGCAGCTACAAAGGTGAAGAGTTTAAAATCAGGCATGGACATTAAAACATCATCATCATATTGGAAGCCCAGACCAAACGTATACAGCATGTTAAAAAAAAAAGCTGCATAATTAAAAGAGGAAGTGACAGAGGCAAATGAACATCTTTCAAAAAACTGAAAAATATTATCCAAATGAAGAAAACAGGAAGCAGCATAAGCATTGGCAAGTTAGTTGCAAAGCACTGATGAGGAAGGCTAAAGGATAATTTGTAAAGAAGCTTGCTATGCGCGGGGGGGGGGGGGGGGGGGGGGGGGGGGGGGGGGACATAGTAAAAACTTTTTCAGGTACATTAGAAAGCCTGAAAGGGAGCCAGTTCGAATATTAGATCATCCATGAGTACAATGGGCACTTAGAGAGGAAAAAACCATAAGGGTAATTATCTCAATAGAGAAAGAGGAATGGTAGAGTGCCATATGGATCTGCACTATGACCACTGCTTTTTAACATTTATCAAGGCTCTGGAAATAGAAACTTTGAGTGAAGTGAACAAATCTGAGATTACACAAAGAAAAAATCAAAGCTGTTAAAACTGTATGCAGAATGAGAGGAGGAACTAGGAAGGTTGGAAGACTTGGCATCCAAATGGCAGGTGAAATTTAAAATAGACAAGTGCAAAGTGATGCACATTGGAAAAAAAGAAACCTAAATTATAGCTACATGATGCTAGGTTCCACATTAGAAATAACCACCAAGGAAAAGGATCTAGGAGTCATTGTGGACAATAGGTTTTAAATCTTCTGCTCAGTGAATGGTGGCAATTAAAAAAGCAAACAAAATGTTAGGAATTATTAGGAAAGGAACATAAAATTAAGCAAAGAATATCATAACATGTCTGTCATTCCATGATGCATCTGCATCTTCAGTTTTCTATGCAATTCTTGCTGTTGTATCTCAAAAAATACATAGTGGAATTGGAAAAATGCAGAGGAACAGCAACTAAAATGATTAAGGAGAACATCTCTCCAAGCTAAAGAACCCTAATCCTTTATCCTCTGCTCATATGATTAGGGTTCTTTAACTTGGAGAAGAGATGGATGGAGGGGGATGGGGCAGACATGACAGAGGTCTATAAAACCCTGAGTAGAACAAGTAAAAACAACTAATTGTTTACTGTTTCAAAAAGTACAAAAACTAGGAGACACTCCAAGAAGTTACACAGTAATACATTTAAGACAAATAGGAGAAAATATTTTTTTTCACTAAGCGTATGGTTAAGCTCTAGAACTTATTACTGGATGTGGTAAAAGCAGTTAGCATGGCTGGGTTTAAAGAAAGTTTGGACAGAGTTCCTGGAGGAAAAGCCTATAAACCACTACTAAGAGAAACCTGGGGAAAGCCACTGCTTATCTCTGGGGGTAAATGGCATATTAACTTGCTACTTCTTTGCATTCTGCCAGGTACTTGTGGCCTGGATTGGCCACTGTTGGAAACAGGACACTTGGTTAAATGTTATAGACCAGAAGCACTGTGAATTCTGCATGACATCATAAAGAAATATTAGGATTTATTTCCAATAAATACACAATGAAGAAAGTTTGCCACTGTGTTTTCATGGCCATCTCTAGTAATGTCTCTCTCACACTTTGCTCTTGTGCAAAGAATTCCTAAGGTCTCTTCTGTCCCACACTTTGGATCGTGCATGAACTAGCCAGGTTCACTGGTCAATTTGGGGCTTATAAATCCAGAAAGCCCCTGATGTAGCCAAAGATTTCCATCTGGTAAATTAATTATTCATTATTTTTATCTCAAGGACAAATTAAGAATAATCTTTCCTGAGCAGAACACTATCCTGAGCTGTAATTTGACTATTCCTGTAAAATCTTACCAAACTGAAGTAAAATATCGTCGCCACAGACTGGCTTCAAGTATTCTTCCTTCTCCCAAGGAACTGGGGTAGCGAGAGAATTCAAATACTCAGCGGTACATTTCTACACAAAACAAATGCAAAGGAAATTTGATTTAGGCTTAATGGCATAACACTTTGCCTCCTTCTTACTGAATCTTTTTGCACACACTACAAGCAGAGCTGTTGGGGGGGGGGGGGGGGAGGCAGGGAGGGTTAAGATCACAGGCCTTTCTTCTTGCTTCGCGTGTCTATGCAGAAACAGGAAGTTACTTCACAGGAGGTGGGATATGGCAGGAAGAAGAACCTGTAGCCGGCAAAGCGCCCTCTCATTCGCTGCTGCGGGGGAGGGGCGGTGTTGGCATCAGGGGGGGGGGGGGGGGGTCCCTGAAGAGTTTGTTTGCCCCGGGCCCAGCTTTTTCTTTCGGCAGCCCTGACTGCAAGTACAGAAGTTCAAGAAAAGGAAGATACAGAAAGTAAATAAATCTGCCGAAAAACACAGCAAAACGGCATGGTGAGGATATAGATACTGAAACGGAGCTAAGGAAGGCCTAGAATCTAGAAATAAAATTGTTAATCACACCATGCACAGGCTGCAACAGGCACAGGTGGCAGCTGCTGAATCTTACTGAACAGCAGGCCTTACCGACAAATTTAATTC
This sequence comes from Microcaecilia unicolor, assembly GCF_901765095.1. Lineage (NCBI taxonomy): Eukaryota > Metazoa > Chordata > Amphibia > Gymnophiona > Siphonopidae > Microcaecilia > Microcaecilia unicolor. Next base: position 148,327,033 of record NC_044034.1, read on the forward strand.
ATTTTAATTTGCTGCTTCTACTCCACCTAACTAGCAAGCCAGCACAAGATGAATTTCAATCAAGAGCGTTACTATATCTAATCAGCTTTACAATATATGATTACAATAAAACCCACTAATAACCAAAGCACAATCTCCTACAGAATAACAATACTACATGAATCACAACCAGGATTTCGATCCAACCACAGCACCGAAACGGTACTAATCACTCTCTTAACCAAATTCAAACAAGCAATTGCAATTGGCAATAGTGTTCTTCTCCTACAATTCAACATGTCTAGCGCGTTCGACATGGTAAACCATAAAATACTATTAAACATCCTAGAATACTTCAGGATTGGAGGAAGCGTACTTAGTTGGATCAAAGGCTTCCTAACCACAAGAAAATACCAAGTGATATCAAATTAAAATACATCATCACCATGGAAACCAGAATGCGGAGTACCCCAAGGATCAGCGCTTTCACCGACCTTTTTCAACCTAATGATGACACCTCTAGCCAAATCACTATCCAACCAAGGCCTTAATCCTTACATCAAACATGATCTAACAAAAATCACAAATGAAATCAAACAGCCTCCAAATCATGAATTCATGGGCGGATGCATTTCAATTAAAACTTAACGCAGAAAAAACACAATGTCTCATCCTCGCATCACAATATAACACGAACAAACCCACCACTATAAACACTCCAGACTACACTCTTCCTGTTTCAGATAGCCTGAAAACTCTCAGAGTTACAATTGACCGAAATCTCACACTAGAAAGCCATGCGAAAAATACAACAAAGAAAATGTTCCACTCAATGTGGAAACTCAAAAGAGTAAAGCCTTTCTTCCCGAGGGAAATATTCCGCAGCCTGGTACAATCAATGGTGCTAAGCCACCTAGATTACTGCAATGCAATCTATGCCGGATGCAAAGAACAAATCATTAAGAAACTCCAAATTGCCCAAAACACAGCAGCCAGACTCATATTTGGAAAAACGAAATATGAAAGCGCCAAACCCCTAAGAGAAAAACTACACTGGCTCCCACTTAAAGAACGTATTGCATTCAAAATCTGCACCCTGGTTCATAAATCATTCACAGCGAGGCCCCGGTCTCATGTAAGACCTCATAGACTTACCAACCAGGAACACAAAAAGGTCAGCATGCACATTCCTTAATCTCCACTACCCCAGCTGCAAAGGACTAAATATAAATCAACATATGCATCCAGCTTTTCCTACATAAGCACGCAACTATGGAATGCACTACCATACGCCATAAAAACAATGCACGGCCTAACAAACTTCCGAAAATCACTAAAAACCAACCTGTTCAATAAGGCATACCACAATGATCCATCCTAAAACCCAGACAACGAAACTTATGCCAGAACTTGGCAAAACCGAACTCTCTATACTTGACTGCTTCATTTACTTGTCACAAGCGAACTTTAACACAATACCACTTTATTTTTCATACCGGAAATGAATTCTATATACTTGACTGCTTAATTTACTCTGTCACTATGAACTTTAATGCAATACCACTTTGTATTTCTCATCCCGGAAATGGCGAATAATGTAAGCCACATTGAGCCTGCAAATAGGTGGGAAAATGTGGGATACAAATAAACATCCTATATAATAAAACTCACCCTCACGTTCTGAGGACACTGACGTCACTGTCAGGTCCTCCGGGCACTTCCTTCCGGTTCAAAGCCTTCGTGGTGGTGAAGCCACCGAAAACACTGTGTTGGGGCCCCGCCCTCGCGTCAAACGTGATGACGTCGATGGCGGAGCAATGTCAGCAGATTGAAGGTGGTGCCGAGGTCCGCAACAATGGCGGACGAACGCCGACGGGGTGAGTAGGGATGGGGGGGGGGAGGTCCGGAAGGAAACCGTGCTAGCGCCCGTTTCATTGCCGCAAGAAACGGGCATGTTTTACTAGTATTAAATAAATGACAAACCATGAAATTAAATATCCAGGATTTTAAGCGCTACAGGGAAAGGGGCTCCAAAACTGTGGTGTGATACCTTGTAATGTACGTTTCCAGATTGAACTCAGTATTCAGCACTCACAAAGGAATGTATATTTGAAAGTAACATTAAGGAGATAATATTCAGCCCCTGGTCAGAGCCGGTGGTAGACAAGATGGGGCCCAGGGCAGATGCTAGGGAGGGGGCACCAAAGCTTGCTTGCAGATTGTCCTTCTTTCAACATCAGGCAGATTTGGGGCCCCCAGTGACATGCAGACCCAGGCCAACTGCCCTGTTTGCCCACCCCTAATGCCAGCCCTGCCCTTGCGGTAAGCAACTTGCAAGCTGCTCCTAGCCATGGGCTGTCTTAACCCTGGATATTCAATGATGGGCACATGTAGTTCCCAGCACTGAATGTCCAAGTATGTCCGCTGACCCAAAGTTGACCTGGGCCCGGTTTACACATCACATAAAATCAGGGCAGCTGTTTTTCTGTCCTAATTTTATGTGGTTACTTTAGCCAGTTAGGACTAGATTCTATATATGGCGCCTGAAAAATCCGCTAAAGTAAGGCGTGGTGTATAGAATATGCTCATGAGCTGTTCTTGTGCCTAAAATGGAGGTGCACCCATTTAGGCCACCTAAAACTAGGCCTAAATACCTGCGCCTAAGTTAAGCGCAGATCAGGTATATTCTATAATAGCGCGCACAGTTTTTTGAAACACCCACAACTGCCCATTCCACGCCACCTTTTCAACTGTGTGCATTAGAATTTACGCACACCGTGTTACAGAATATGCCTAGAAAGTTGTGCATAAATTCTAATAACAACCAATTAGCAGTGTTAATTGGCTTTAAAGTACTAATTATCGGTGTTAATTAGCTTAATCAATTAAGTTGTGCGAGTGCGCACAACTTAAAAGGCACCATATATAGGATTTGGGGGAATAGTAGAATACTATAAATTATGCGCGTCACTTGGCATATTCAGGTGTGCCATCTTAACCTGTCATTGATATGGCATAAGAGGGCACACTTAACCATGACCACGCCAATGTTCACATACACTAGTATTCTACCATGGAATCCTGGAGACCAGATGACGTTACAGAATTAGTGGTACGCACAAAGCATTCCTAGACTCAGGTATCAAATTTCCAGAATTGTAATACTGTGCTTCAGGCACAGTAAAAGCCTTTGAATGTCACTTTTGGCTGGAATTCAGCCTTAGCAAATACCACAGAGGAGCAGGTGGACCACGGAGGAAGCAGACTTCATTACTATTCTCCAGCCAAAAATGCATTAAAGCGGAGTGTAATTAGTCATCTAAGAGCCCACTTTCCGAGCAAGAAAGCAAAATTTAAAAACACACATTTTTACACATAGAAGAGACTCATATCAACATATTTAAAATACATACATCATGAGTTTGACTATGCAGAAAACTTCTTAAATGCAAGACACAAGACACACAGCAAAAACACAAATGTAAACTTACCAGAGACCTAGTGAAGTTTATTAGCTTGATGTAACCATAAAAGTCAAGAGCTAGAAGAAAAAGGAAAAATTATGAGGCCTCAGAATAAACTTATCTGAAGATTTAGGAGCCTACAATTGAGCTCTCTTTAACCTCCCCAACTCAAAGTTGAAGACTAGAGGGGTGAAGGGAGAACAGCACAGAATTCTGCTTCCCAGATCTGCCAAAATCATCTTTAGGGGCCAATTGTGTCTGGGGGGGGGGGGGGGGGAGACAGCTTAGTAAATCAACCCTTAGTCGCCTTTCCCTCCTTCTCAGAGCTGCACCTCAACTGACTGCCTCATTTTCCACACACCACCCGGGCTCAGGATCCTACCAGTCTCCATCCACCTCCCACGTCAACACTACAACTCTTTTACTACAGTTTTCCTTCATACAGGCAGCCTCTCAATCCTCTGGTCGCCTATGTTTACTAAGGTGCACAATAAGCACGTTAATGGTTAATGCACATTAAACACTGACGCACCCATAGAAATGTATAGGCGCATTAGTGTTTAACGTGCCTCAACTTTGAAGGTGCGTTAAAAACGCTAACGCACCTTAGTAAACATACCCCTCTGTCTTGCTTCTCTGTTTCCCACAAACTCAAGGGGGGAAGTTAAAAATCAAAGTGGAGTAGAGTGGAGGAATGGCCTAGTGGTTAGAGCACCCGGCTTGACATCCAGAGGTGCCTAGTTCAAATCCCACTGCTGCTCCTTGTGATCTTGGGCAAGTCACTTAACCCTCCACTACCTCAGGTACAAACTTAAGATTGTGAGCCCTCCAGGGACAGGGAAATATCCAGTGTACCTGAATGTAACTCGCCTTGGGCTGCTACTGAAAAATGTGCAAGCAAATTTCAAATAAATACATTTTAAAAATCATGCTTTAAAGTTCTAACGTTAAAGTTAAAAAGGAAGCGTTTTATGGGCAACCTATACAAATTTTTCCTGATGTGACACAAGTCACTCAAGTGCGCAGGAAAATATTTTTGGTTTTAAAACCCAAAGTTTTGCCTTTGGGAGCTACTTTTTTCCTTTGTTTCCTATGTGAGAACTGTCTCCTTTTCTGTGATATATGTTCATGAACTTATAAATGGTTAAAATTTCAATAATTAAAAAAAAAAATCATGCAAAGGGAAAAAAAATGCAACAGCCCAAAAAAGGATTCCCAACAACCATCCAGTTTAACACATTTTGAACAAATACAAAATGTTCATACCTGTTGAAACACAGGGTCAGAGAGCAATTAAAACTCAACATCTTCTAATCATTGCACTTTTTAAACTTGATAGTCACATAGAAAATGTTGAAATATGATCAGGTAATCAAAAATTGCTTAGCTTCATTCAGCTCTTTAAAGGTATCCAAAATAAATAGCATATCTTATGGCTGCCCTCAAAAAGGACAGTATTTACACTAACTCCACTTGCCCTGTGAAGGCCTTCAAGGCCCAACAGAAAAATCCCACAGAATCTTATACAAAAAATCCAAAACTGTCATCAGCTAAAGCAAATAAAGTGATAGTAGTGTGCTCATAAACTTTTGAAAGGACAACCACTGACCAAAAAGGAGTGGAGGAGTGGCCTTGCAGTTAGAGCACCAGTCTTGCAATCCAGAGGTGGCCAGTTCAAATCCCACTGCGGCTCCTTGTGATCTTGGGCAAGTCACTTAACTCTCCATTGCCTCAGGTATAAACTTAGATTGTGAGCCCTCCTGGGACAGAGAAATATTCAAGAGTACCTGAATGTAACTCACCTTGAGCTACTACTGAAAAAGGTTTGAGCAAAATCTAAATAAATAATAATAAAAATAATAATAACAACAGTATGTCCAGTTGACCTTTCTGGTCAGTGGTGGTCCTTTTATATTTATGAGCACACTATTGTCATCAGCTAAAGCAAATAAAGTGACTATTGTGTCTTGTACACACGAACCTTATTATACCACTACTCACTTTGTAACCGTTAGACCGGAACTGGCGATCGCCAATACGGTACTATGTAAGCCACATTGAGCCTGCAAATAGGTGGGAAAATGTGGGATACAAATGCAACAAATAAATAAATAAATAAGCAGCAACATTCTGTGGGATTTTTTTTTCTGTTTCTTACAGTGAGAATTTCCTCCAGAGTTTTTCAAGTGAGTTGTTCCTCTCAAGACCCAACAGTTCAAGATCGAAAGGGGAAGGGAAATGGGACTTGATATACCGCCTTTCTGTGGTATTTTGCAACTACATTCAAAGCGGTTTACATATATACAGGTACTTATTTTGTACCTAGGGCAATGGAGGGTTAAGTGACTTGCCCACAGTCACAAGCAGCTGCAGTGGGAATTGAACCCAGTTCCCCAGGATCAAAGTCCACTGCACTAACCAGTAGGCTACTTCTCCACAAGGACATTAGAAAGGAACAAGGACAGTAGAAAAAGATCAATCACGTCTAAATCAGTTCAATTTACAAATGACAAAAAGTTATTCAAATTTGTTCAATCGCAAGAGAATTGTGAAAAATTGCAAATGGCAGATAACGTTTAACGTGAGCAACTGCAAAATGATGTATGTGGGAAAGAGGAACCCAAACTACAGTTACATTATGCAAGGTTCCACATTAGGAGTCACTGCCCAGGAAAAGGATCTAGGTGTTATTGTTGATGATGTGGTGAAACTCTCTGCTCAGTATGCAGCTGCGGCTAAGAAAGCAAATAGAATGTTAGGAATTATTAGGAAAGCAATTGAAAACAAAAACAAATGCTGTGTGTAATTCTGGTCACCGCATCTCAAAAAAGATACAGCAGACTGAGAAAAGGTACAGAGAAGGGCGACGAAAACGATAAAGGGGATGGGACAACTTCCCTATGAGGAAAGGCTACAGCGGCTAAGGCTCTTCAGCCTGGAGAAGAGAGAACTGAGGGGAGATAAGACAGAGGTCTATAAAATACCGAGTGGCATGGAACGTGTAGACATGAATTGCTTGTTTACTCTTTCCAAAAATACTAGATATAAGCTACTAAGTAGTAAACCTAAAACTAACCGGAGAAAATGTTTCGTCAATCAACGTGTAATTAAACTCTAGAATTTGTTGCCAGAGAATATGGTAAAAGCAGTTACCTTAGCAGGGTTTAAAAAAGATTTGTTAATTTCCTAAGAAAAAAGTCCATAAGCCATTATTAGGATGGACTTGAGAAAATCCACTGCTTACTTCTAGGATAAGCAGCATAAAATCTGTCTTACTGTTTTGGGATCTTGCCAGGTACTTGTGATCTGGACTGGCCACCGTTTGAAGGTCCATCATGTGCAGTATCCTATTTCCGTCTGTCCCAGTATGGCAACACTTATGTTCTTATCTTCTGTATTGTCTTATTCAAAAATAATTCTAAAGAGCCTTATTCATTAAAAAGGTTTTTCCCACATTCTATGCCAAAATGTAAGTGCTCTAATAGGTCAAACTTTATAACTCACCCAAAAAAGTTCAGTATTTCATTTACTGACATGAAGGCCTGACTGTTGGGACTAAAATTACAAGGACCCTTTTACTAAAGTGTGCACGGTGCGTTTTATTATATTAGATTTACCTCCGTGGCGGTTCCAGCAGCGCAGCGTCAGGGAAGGAGGCGGCGCTCCCGACATCTAGCCTTCCCTTCGCTGTGTTCCGCCTTCTTCTGACGTCATCCTTGACGTCAGAAGAAGGTGGAACACAGTGAAGGAAAGCCTAGAGACGTCGGGAGCGCCGCCTCCTTCCCTGACGCTGCCGGAACCGCCACCACGGAGGTAAATCTAATATAATAAAACGCACCGTGCGTGGGTGCGATGCGTTTGTTTGGTTTTTTTTCCGCCCTCGACGTCATGACGTTTGACGCGAGGGCGGGGCAGAGACGGCTGGCTGGCTTCACACCATGAATCCACGAACCCTACAGGAAGTGTTTGAGTGACTTCAGAACATTGTCTTCAGAATGTTCACGGTGCGTTTTATATTAGATAATTCTAAAGAGCCTTATTCATTAAAAAGGTTTTTCCCACATTCTATGCCAAAATGTAAGCGCTCTAATAGGTCAAACTTTATAACTCACCCAAAAAAGTTCAGTATTTCATTTACTGACATGAAGGCCTGACTGTTGGGACTAAAATTACAAGGACCCTTTTACTAAAGTGTGTTATATTTTTCTATTACTGTGACTAAATGCAGGAAATTAACACACAGTAACTGCAAAACTAATGCAGCAACTATTGGTGGCATTCCCTGAATTTTTCGATACAGGTCCCGCATTCCCTTAGCGCACAGTACTGAGGTAGCAGGTCACCACAGAACCATTACTTCCTATTTAGGAGGCAGTAAATGGTCTTGTACTGATAGTGTGTTAGCAAACGGTCATGCAGCACATTAAAGGGATCTTTTACAAAGGCATGCTAGTGTTTTTAGTACGTGTTAAATGCTAGAGACACCCATAGGAATATATGGTTGTCTCTAGTGTTTAGCGCATGCTAAAAACGCTAGCACAGCTTAGTAAAGACCCCCTAAGTGCTGCAGCCTCTCCATGCTCATTCTCCGCCCCTTAGCAAAAAAAACGTTATTAACATGATGTTTAGTGCACAGTAATAACATAAGAACATAAAAGTAGCCATACTGGGTCAGACCAATGGTCCATTTAGCCCATTATCCTTTTCCAAACAGTGTCCAAGCCAGGTCACAAGTACCTGGCAGAAACCCAAATTGTGGCAACACTCCATACTGCAAATCCCAGGGCAAGCAGTTGCTTTCCATGTCTGTCTCAATAGCAGACTATGGACTTTTCCTCCAGAAATTTGTCCAAACCTTTTTTAAACCCATATACGCTAACCGCTGTTACCTCCCCCTCCGGCAAAGAGTTCCACAAAGCATTTATGCATTGGGTATTGCCGTGTGCTAAACCACACACTAATAGATTAATGCACTTTAGTAAAAGGGCTCCATGATGTCCAAAAATGAACACACAAAATATATTATAAACCATAAAGACATTTCAAGCACTTGGACTGTGTGTAGATATGCGGAGTTTAAAAAAAAGGTTTGGACAGCTTCCTAAAGGAAAAGTCCATAGACCATTATTAAATGGACTTGGGGGAAATCCACTATTTCTGGGATAAGCAGTACAAAATGTTTTGTATTTTTGTTGGGATCTTGCCAGGTATTTGTGACCTGGATTGGCCACTGTTGGAAACAGGATGCTGGGCTTGATGGACCTTTGGTCTGTCCCAGTATGGCAATACTTATGTACCTGTATTGAATTCCCATTTTTAAAAACAGTATTTTGGCCTTGTCAATCTAAAAAGTTGAGACAACTGTCTTGAATAGTGGCTACTCTCTCACACACACACAAAATTAAGGGCCCTGTTTACGCAACAGCGTTAAGGGTGTGCTAGCGTTTTTAGCACATGCTAATGATTAGTATGTGCTAAATGCTAAAGTCGCCCACTGAAACTTTTAGCCCAAAAAAGAATAACTCATTTCAGGATTTTTGTCTAATCACAGTCTCAAACCTATCAGGAAACTACTCTAGGAATGTAGGTTCCCGGACCAAATCGTAAGAATGAAGTACAGCCAAGGAAGAAGAATTAACATATCCTGTCTCTAAATCACAAACAAAACAAAACTATTATTCAAAAATGTGTAATTACAAAACAAAGTGCTATATATAATAGTCTTACATAACTGGAGGAAATACCAGTTTTCATTGAAAAGTCATTTTTAAAGTCCCTCTAAGCACCATCACTAATGCAAGTTTCATCTTACAGAATAACTCACCATGTTTATGGACAATACTACTGATGTTAAATTCATGTTCAGATTTACAGTGGTCAAATGTATCTTCAGCAGAACTGAATAACCTAGACAAAAAAAGAAAGCAAATTAACTTCCACTCTAAACAAAGCTTATAGATTCAGAATCTCTCTCTCATCCGCACCTTTTGTAGAAAATTCATTCCCGTTCCATACCTGAAGTGTAATGCTGTCACTACTATGCCCTTACTTTTCAGCATTCAGTGAAATTCATCTGAGCAGCAGCAATCAGGCACTTGTACGAGTATGGTTTAGTACTAATCAGCACGTAAAAGTCCACAGATCTTATCACACAAACGCACCCAGTATGTGGGTTCTATAAGACTAAAAGATGAACTGACTTTTAGACCCCAGTCTGTGCATTCCTATTTTCCAGAAATGTAATCAGCAGACAGTTCTACAAAGGTCTCCAGCAATTTGCTAAGCACATTATGTCGCTGAAGAAGAAAGCAGAAAAGTGCCAAGATACCATTTCCACGCAGGATTTCTACTAGCAGTTCAAAAACTAAGTGCACTGTGGCTGCAGACATTTATTGCTGTTCTTTACTCTATTTGATTTAGTGCACTTTGTTAAATTATCTGTAATAACGGTTAACAAATAATGAGGAATGATCCGATCATAATCATATTTCAGTTTAGATGCAGAACACAAATCTAGGAAGAATAGGAGTTCCGACCTACCGTTCACAAAACAAACACCGGGCCCGCACGTGGCCACCGGGCTCCTCGTCTTCCAGATCTCCAAAGTCTGACAGATCGGACACTTCATCATCGCTGGCATCCTCCGAACCTACAGCCGGTAGGAAAAGAAGCGTTAGAGGCTCTGACGAACCCCTTTCCGACCACCACCTTTCCGAACTCCTACGGCTCCCCCTCCGCCGAAAATTTCACCGGAAAACGACCACAATAACTCACGTGCTCACCTCTGCATTGCGCCATCTTAACTTCGCCGGTGAACCACCCCGGCCCGGCGGCCCCAGGCCTAGCCCTGACCTCCTGCGCTTCCGGGGTCATCCGGCGTTCCCCTTCCCGTACGTGGCGGCGTCTCCATGGCAACAGCGTCAACCCGCGACAGAAAGCCAATGTGAACGCATCGACTTGTCAATAAAGTTTTGAAGCACTGTGGGCTTTGTAGTTCCTGATTATACCCTGTGAAATCAGTTTTTTAAGCAAGTCCCATAATGCACCATATCGGGATGATCAGAAATCTAGGACTGTTCCAAAATTTCCAGCCTTAAGGTAACCCAGTATCTTTTTGTTTTCTTTGCTGTGTGGAGGCCAGGGGGTCAGTGCATTCAAGAAGACTATCATGGCAACCATATCACTTGGGGACTCTGTCATTTTATTTTACCACTAGTAAAACAGGCCCGTTTCTGACACAAATGAAACGGGCGCTAGCAAGGTTTTCCTCCAGAGTGTGTATGTTTGAGAGAGTATGTGTGAGATTGACTGTGTGTGACAGAGAGAGTGAATGTGCGTGTGACAGAGAGTGAGACTGCTGGGTGCGAGTGTGTCTCCTCTGGCCCCCCTCCAGCCACCCAGCGAGTCTCCTCTATCCCCTGCCCCCCTCCAGCTACCCAGCTAGGGTTACCATATGGCGAGTCTCCTCTATCCCCTGCCCCCCCCCCTCCAGCCACCCAGCAAATCTCCCCTGCCCCCCATCCAGCGATTCTCCTGTGTCCCCTGCCCCCCCCCCCCCCTCCAGCCACCCAGGGATTGGCCTATCTCCCCTGGCTCCCTCCAGCCACTCCTCCACTTTAATCAGCATATATTAAATTTCCCCCATGTGCTACAGAAAAGCACCGAGCACATCCTATATAATAAAACACACCTCCAACGTTCTGACGCAGTCACGCAGAGAAAATGAAGCCTTCGAGCCTTGAAGCATTCGTGCGCTCTGTAAGGCTCCATCTCCTCAATTGATGACACGTAGTTCCGGAACATTGCAGGAATGCTTGAAGGCTTCAGTTTCTCGGCTTCAGAACGTTGGAGGTGCATTTTATTATATAGGATTATCACAGAGCTGCCACCTTACCCAGTTCCAGCAGAGAGAGAGAGACTTGTTGGTCAGTCCTAGTTTTCCAGGTATAGCCAAAACCAGTGTGGGATTTGTAGTCCCTGCTTCTACCCTTTGTAGGGTTACCATACGTCCGGTTTTACCCGGACATGTCCTCTTTTTGAGGAGATGGGTGGGTTTTGCCAGCCTGCCTGTTTGTCCAGAATTGCGAACAGACGGGCAGGCTGGTGGGCGAGCCTAGGGCTGTTCTATCCTGCCCTCCCCTTACCTTACTGTACTGCTGTGGTGGCCTAGTGGCCTCTTTGGGACAGGAAAAGCCCCTTCTTTCCTGCCCGGAGCAGCTGCAAACTTTCTCTTGATGCCTCTGGTCCCAGCACCGATTCAAAATGGCCACCAAGCGTTCAAGCGGCGGCCTCGCGAGACTTCCGCAGAAGTCTTCCAAGGTTACTCTCGGTGGCCATTTTGAATCAGCACCGGTACAGGAGGCAGCAAGACAGTCTGCAGCCACTCCGGGCAGGAAAGATCCTGCCCCAAAGAGGTCACTAGACCCACCAGGGCAGTACAATAAGGGGAGGGGAGGATAGGAAACCCTTAGGGGGTGTGAAAGGGGCAGGGTGGTATGTGACAGGGGGCGGGGTAGGGGCATGGGGGCTGAGCATGCATCCTCTTTTTGGGGGGAGCAAATATGGTAACCCTAACCCTTTGAAATCAGTGCTGTGGGTCCCATAATGCACCAAAACGAGTTTGACAAATATCCAGGACCGGCCTAAAATCTCCCTTCTGAAACTGGGTAACTGGAAGCTCTGTTATCACTGTTATGTGTTTTATTTCTCTTAACAGTTTTATATATAGTTTTGGCAACATGTGTACAAATTGTCAGACAAGTTCCTAAAGACTATTGAAAGTTTTTGCTTATTTGGGACCTAAGACATGGGATTCTTAAATTCTTTGCCCCTACCCATATGTATGGAAAGTAGTTTTGTAAGCTGGTGAACATGGATTTATTCCCACTGTAGGTTGGGGATGAGACAATGGTGGATTGCAAAGAGATTAGTGGTCTAGGTGATAATTTGAAGACTATGTTGATCGTACTATATTTCCATGTCTTGTAATCTTTATCTTTGTTATTTTGTTGTTAATGAAGACCAGGGCCGTGCCAGTTTCTTTGGGGCTCTGTCGTCATCGTGCAACTTCCTCTGTCTTCACTATCCCAGCAGTAGGAAAGTTAGATATAAGCGTATGTTTGCTTCGACTTTCCCGTTTACCAGTGCAAAATCTTGGAACGACCTGCCGAAGCAATTAAAGGGGATACCCGACCATCATCTCTTCAAAATGTTCCTAAAGACGTTCCTATTTTCAAAAGCCTACTCCCTGCTGAGCCCGGCCATTTGACTCTCCTGCTGATGGTTGGCGGGAGGCTCTGATCCACTGGCCCCTGCCGAACATTTTTACCCCCCCCCCCCCCATGTTTTCTCTGTCTATTCTGTCATCTTATGTTTTATCTTTCTTATTGTATTATTTCATGCACTATTGTAAGCCACATTGTGCCTGTGCTTGTGGGAAAATGTGGGATATAAATGCGCTAAAATAAATAAGCACAGCAGGGGGGCGTCGCCCTCTAGGGGGGCACCGCCGCACCATGCTTACCTCGCCCTCCCGCTCCCATTGCCCAACTGCCCGCCCTCATAGTCCCGCAAGATCCCTTTCCTTTTTTTTCTCCTTTTAAATTTACCTCCGTCCAGCAGCACAGCGTCAGTGAAGGAGGCGGCGCTCTCGACGTGTCTAGTCTTCCCTTCGCTCAGTGTTCCACCTTCGTCTGACATCAAGGAAATGACAGAAGAAGGCGGGACACTGAGCGAAGGGAAGGCTAGACACGGGAGCGCCGCCTCCTTCACTGACGCTGCGCCTGCGCGGCCGGACGGAGGTAAATTTAAAAGAAAAAAAAAAAGGAAAGGGATGTTGGGGGGGGGGGAGAAGAGGGCGGGCAGTTGGGACATGGGAGCGGGAGGGCAGGGGAGAGAGAAGCATGGATTCGAGGACAGGGTTCATGGAAGGGAGAGAGGGGAATTGCTGGATAGGGATGAATGGAGGGGCAGGGGACAGAGGAGCATGGATGGTAGGGCAGGGCTCAGGGAGAGAGGGGAATTTCTGGATAGGGTTGAATGGAGGGGGCAGAGGGGCATGGATGGGAGGGCAGGGCTCGGGGAGAGAGGGGAATTGCTGGATAGGGATGAATGGAGGGGGCAGGGGACAGAGGAGCATGGATGTGAGGGCAGGGTACAGGGAGAGAGGGGAATTGCTGATTAGGGATGAATGGAGGGGGCAGGGGACAGAGGAGCATGGATGGGAGGGCAGGGCTCAGGGAGAGAGGAGAAATTGCAGGACATAGAGGGGAGGGAAGAGAGATAAAGGAGATGAAATGAGGGAAAAGGAAGAGAGGAGAAAAACTGCACATGGATGAAGAAAATAGGCAGAAGCTGAGGACCAGAAATGAAGAAGAAAGGAGGAAAGGAAAGAAATAAATGGAAAGGAAGCCCTGGAAATGGAGTTAAGAGGACAGATAGCAGCAGAATCAGATACTGGGCCAGCATGATCAGAAAAAGAAAGTCAACAGACAACAAAGGTAGAAAAAAAATCATTTTATTTTCATTTTAGTGTTTGGAATATGTCCACTTTGAGAATTTACATCTGCTATCTTATTTTGCAATGTATAGCAATTTGTTTCTCAGAATATTGCTGACAATTCATTTCAGTGTGGCAAGTGGTGAGCGATCATATATTGTGCATGTTATCAAAGTGAATGAAATAAATAGAGTGTATCTGATTATTTTAAAGTAATTCATTGGCTTCGTGTTCGTGCACGAATTACCTTTAAAATGACATGTATAGTTTTTCAGATTTTATGTGGTAATATTTCTGTACTATTAATTCAGTTTTTTTCTTATTGTTTCTATATGTCAACTCAAGTTCATGACAGTTCGCTATTGAAATATCCTGCTTTTTAAAAAAAAACTTTGATTTAACCATCAGCTTGGTTCCATGTTTCTTTTCAAGTGGTTGCTATTTGGAACAATTTACCAACCATAATTCAAGTAAATCAAAACTATATGCATTTGTGGAAGAGGTTGAAAACTTTTTTATTTGATAAATATGATGGTTAACTTTTTTATTTTATTATTATTAACTGTGTAATTCCTAATTTTTGATTGAGTTTCTTTTTATGTAAACCACCGGAACCTCTTGTTGGGATAGAGTGGTATATAAAACATGGATTAGATTAAATTACACCTCCTGTGGAAAACTGAATAAACTGATCTGCCACAAAAACTACAGCCTAGAATACCTGACCTTCATCACACATGCAAAGTACACAGAGACTTTCACCAAATACAGAATAAGAGCCACAAGCTAGAAATATAAACGCATTTCTCTTTCACTTTTCAACTTTATTTGATATACCACAAAATAAATGCAAAATAATAAGCGGGTGACAGAAGCAAGTAAGCACATAGGGAAGTCTGTGATACATTTCAGAACATATAATCATTGGAGCCGACTCTGTGGGTGCTGTGGGTGCTTGAGCACCCCCAATATTGAGAAAATTCCTTGTATGTGTCCAGGGAAGGGTTATTTCCATTCGGCTTAGTACCCCCAATAATTTTGAAAAGTTGGCTCCTATGCATATAACTAATATTAAAGAAAGGAACTATGTATTACTGTAACACACAATAATAAAGAAGGTAGTGAAAAGAGTATAAGGCTGTGATCAAGAGAGGTTTATTTATTTAGAAGATTTAACTCACACCTTTTTCACTAGAAGATCAAGGTGAGGTAAATTCAGGTACATTTGGTATTTCCTGGAGAGTTAAGTGACTTGCCCAAGATTATAAGGAGCAACAGCAGGATTTGTCAGCCCAATGCTCTAATCACTAGCTGCTCGATATTCAAATGAAAATGGCCGCCAAAACAGCAATTAAGCGGCTATGCAGCGATATTCAATGCCGGATAGCCAGCTATCCGGCACTGAATATCGCCACTTAGCGGCTTAAAGATATAACCACCTATCCGCCGATTTTTAAAGTGAGAGTGGCCGCCATAATATTTATTTATTTTTATTTATTGCATTTGTATCCCACATTTCCCACCTCTTTGCAGGCTCAATGTGGCTTGCAATACATCATGAATGGTGGAAGTATATAGGAAAATAGACATTTAGTATTACAGAAGGATCTTGGGTAACATTATAATGATAAAACATGATAGTAGTATAACGAGCAGATATTATAAGACAATTCTGGATGTAATAGGTGAAATATCTTTGGCCTGTATCACTTTAAGCAGCCATCATTGAATATCAGCATGGAAAAGGACCTGCATTGAATATCTGGGTTTAGCGTCGACCGGTGGAGGCAGCCCGTCTGTCTCCCACAGTCTGAATATTGGAGCCCAGGTTTCTCTTCCTCCACATGGTCTGTGACCATGTGTTGATCAAACCCAGAAACATGAATGGTGATGAACAGGTAACCTGAAACCAAAGAATGAGCAACTGAAAGTTGCAGCCCAGGCCAACACTAAAACCGAGCATGCACGCGACGTGAGAGGAAGCAGGGCAGGCAATGCACAGAGAACAGCGCTGGAGAAAGGCTTCAGCTGGCAGGGGTTGGGGACCAAACTATGCCCCTCCACACTTTGTGCTCCAGACCCCCCCCAAACGTTGAGATCTGGCTATGCCCCTGACACCAAGCCACACTACCCCACCTCTTCCCAGCTACACAGATGTGCCTAAGTCTGTGATGAGAGGAAGGGGAAATGTAGCACTCTTTTACAACATGAGTGTGCACTTTCCAATCTGTATTTATTATTTTCATGTCTAAAAAATTCTTTAGTTTTGTATTTTATTGATATATATTTTTTACATTTCCAGAAAGGGCCTGGCTGCACTCAAATACTCAAGGACAGCCGTATGTCTGGATAATTTTTATGGCGGCCAAATGAAAGTTGGCACAGCCTCAGAAGAATCTGGAAATTCTGGAAGCATCAGGAACTTGTGTTTCCGGACGCATGAGCCTAGTTGTTCTAGCAAATTTAATAATAATAATTTAAGACAATTAATTAAGATATGATGGTGGATAGACAGTTTGCAAAAATATTTTTTATTCTGCTTTTTGTAGGGACTGACATTAGGGGACTGTGGTGCCCAGAACACTGATGTTTACACCCAAGCTAATTGTAGTGCGGGGGGGGGGAGCATGGCACATATAACATTGAGGGGCCCCAGCACAGTCACCTTTATTCCCTTTCCCTGAGGATGAACCCAGAAAGATCATCATGTCTGTCTGTGTCTCCACCCACCGCCCCCCGAATACGTTTTATTTGTTACATTTGTATCCCACATTTTCCCACCTATTTGCAGGCTCAATGTGGCTTACATAGTACCGTGATGGTGATCGCCAATTCCGGTATGACAGATACAGAGCGGTAGTGTGTTAAAGTTCACGAGTGAGAACACATTAGGTAATCAAGGAGGAAGAGTTAAGTTTTGTCCAGTTCTAGTATTAGTTTCATTGTGTAGCAGGGTTCAGGCGTTTAAGTTGGATCATTAGGGTATTCCTTTTTGAACAGGTTGTTTTTTAATGATTTCCGGAAGTTTGTTAGGCCGTGCAGTGTTGTCAAGACATTTGGTAGTGCATTCCATAGTTGCACGCTTATGTAGAAGCTAGATGCGTAGGTTGATTTATATTTTATCCAAGCTTGGATAATGGAGATTTAGGTATGTGCTTGCTGAACTTTTCGTGTTTCTAGTTGGTAAGTCTATGAGGTCTGCCATGTATACCGGGGTCTCGCCGTGAATAATTTTATGAACCAGGGTGCAGATTTTGAATGCAATTCATTCTTTGATTGGGAGCCAGTGCAGTTTTTCTCATAAGGATTTGGCACTTTTGAATCTCGTTTTTCCAAATATAAGTCTGGCTGCTGTGTTTTGGGCCATTTGGAGTTTCTTAATGATTTGTTCTTTGCATCCCGCATAGATTCCATTGCAGTAGTCTAGCCACCTTATTTTCGAAAGAGAAAGACGCCCATATTTCGACCCAAATCGGGAGATGGGCTTCTCCCGTGGGCGCCCAAATCGGTATAATCAAAAGCCGATTCTGGGCGTCTTCAACTGCAATCTGTCGCGGAAACGGCCAAAGTTGACGGGGGCGTGGTGAAGGCGGGACTGGGGCATTTATCGGCCGAGAGATGGGCATCCTCGTTTTTAGCGCGAATTTGGGTCACTTTTTTGGACCCTTTTTTTTTCACGAACAAGTCCCAAAAAAGTGCCCTAAATGACCACCGGAGGGAATCAGGGATCACCACCCCTGACTCCCCCAGTGGTCACTAACCTCCTCCCACCCAAAAAAAACAACTATAAAAACTTTTTTTTTCCAGCCTGTATGCCAGCCTCAAATGTCATACCCAGTTCCATCACAGCAGTATGCAGTTCGCTGGAGCAGTTTTAGTGGATGCATGCACTTCAGGCAGGCAGACCCAGGCCCATCCCCCCCTACCTCTTACACTTGTGGTGGTAAATGGGAGCTCTCCAAACCGCCCCCAAAACCCACTGTACCCACAAGTAGGTGCCCCCCTTCAGCCATAAGTGCTATGGTAATGGTGTAGAGTTGTGGGGAGTGGGTTTTGGGGGGATTTGGGGGGCTCAGCACCCAAGGGAAGGGAGCTATGGACTTCAGAGGTAGCTAACTTTTTTTTTAATTGTTACAAGTGCCCCCTAAGGTGCCCGGTTGGTGTCCTGGCATGTGAGGGGGACCAGTGCACTATGAATCCTGGCCCTTCCCATGACGCAATGCCTTGGATTTGTTCGTTTTTGAGCTGGGCGCCTTCGGTTTCCATTATCGCTGAAAAACGATACCGCCCAGCTCAAATCCGCACAAATCCAATGCATTTGGCTGGCACAAACCGTATTATCGGAAAAAAGATATACGCCCATTTTTTTCAAAAATACAGTTTGTCCCGCCCCTTCATGTACCCGTTCTTGGAGCTAGACCTCCATGGAGATGGGCGTTCGCGTTCGATTATGCCCCTCGTGACTTAATACCATTGATTGTACCAGGTTACGGAATATTTCCCTCGGGAAGAAGGGTTTTACTCGTTTTGAGTTTCCACATTGAGTGGAACATTTTCTTTGTTTTCTTTGTCCTAGCCACAGCAGCACAGCAGGTTTTCAGCACACATCAAGGAGTCTCACGTGCCAACAAGAAGTTTTTCTTTTAAGAAGCTTTTATGCATTCAAGGCATAAGTCTGAATATTGATGCAATTTTGTTTAAAATTACATGAAAGACGACAACATAATTTGTTTGGGTTTTCATGTTGTTTTGAAGCAACCTGCATATCCGTTTAGCTTTAAATCTAAAAATCATCACTAGATAAATTTCTCTTAAATTGCTTAAAGAGATGATGAAATAACCACCTATATAAAACAAAACTAATCAATCTTCCTCAGGAATCGCAGGGAGGAAGTTTGATTAGTTTTCTTTAAGGTGAGTGGTTATTTAAGAGAAGGCTAACTAGAGATGTTTTGGGGTTGTTTTTTTTAGATTTAAACCTAATGCAAATCTCCCTCATGAATATTCATTGTGGATATCCTGAAAACCTGACAGGCAGGGTGCCTCCAGGACCAGGTTTGGGAACCACTGCACTGACCTAAACCATGTCTATAGGCATACACCAGATGCAGCTGACTTCTAGTGCCTTTACTCCTGTCTTCCAGCAGATGGCAGAGAAGTAAATAAATTTAACAACAATGAAGAAAATACCACAAATAAAACTTGATTTCTGGAATCTAAGAATGTAATTTCCAAGAGGGCAGCTCATTAAAACTATCAATATGTTCATATGAAAACATACATTAGAAAAAGAACATAGGTGTATGTAATTGTTTCAGATAAAAACAAGAAAACAGCAACAAACTATGATATATTCTTTCATATCATTTTCAGCCAAATAGATGAACTCTTTTTAATTTTATGTCGTTTGGGAGTTCAGTGCACTAGAAGCACGTAATACATTGAATGGCACAGCATGCACTGAATGGATTTAACACATTCTAAAACTCAAAAGTATCACAAAACCAATACCCCCTCCCCAAAAAGACATGAAACAATGGGGGCAATATTCAAAGGCACTTATTTGGTTAAGAGCCTTTGAGAGGGAGCATCAGTGGCAATAACTGGATAGAACCACTGAATCTTTCCTCTGCCCGCCTCTGCAGTGTCTGGCGAGTTCCTGGGGAGTCCACAGAAGGTGCTTAGGTAGTCAGATGATATCCAATTAGTGATGATATTCAGATTGCTAACTGGATAAAATTAGAACAACAAAAAGGCTGTTTGGGTTCTTAATATTGCCACTAACCTTTTTCAGTAGCAGCTTGAGGTGAGTTACATTTAGGTACACTGGATATTTCTCTGTCCCAGGAGGGCTCACAATCTAAGTTTGTACCTGAGGCAATGGAGGGTTAAGTGACTTGCCCAGGATCACAAGGAGCAACAGTGGGATTTGAACTGGCCACCTCTGGATTACAAGGCTGGTGCTTGAACCACTAGGCCACTCCTTCACTCCACTCCTCCACTATTGAGTGCCAGCGAAAATCAAAATACCAGCATTGAATATTTGGGGGTTATTTTTTTTCTGTGGCAGCTGGTGTTTAAGGGGGGATGGGACCTGATACACCACCTTTCTGTGGTTAGTCAAGTGATTTACATATTATATACAGGTGTTTATTTTGTACCTGGGGTAATGGAGGGTTAAGTGACTCACCTAGTGGCCCTTTTACTAAGCCGTGTAAGTGTCTATGCACGCCAAAATGGAGTTACTGCCCGGCTACCACGTGGCTCTTGCAGTAATTTCATTTTTGGTGCATGGCCGAAAAATAATTTGTATTTTCTGATACGTGTATCAGACACGCGCCAAGTGGCATTTGATGCGCATAAGTCATTACCGCCCAGTTACCATGTGAAACTTTACTGCTAGATCGATGGCTGGTGGTAAGGTTGCCGACCCAAAATGGACGCGCAGCAATTTTGATTTTGCCGCATGTCCATTTTCAGCAAAAATTTTAAAAAGGCCTTTTGTACAGGCACGCTGAAAAATGGATTGGCGCGCACCCAAAACCTGCACCTATACTACTGCAAGCCATTTTCAGTGCACCTTAATAAAAGGACCCCCTAGAGTTACAAAACGTTGTGGTGGGAATTGAACCCATTTACCACAATCAAAGTCAGGTGCACTAAATGCTAGGCTTCTCCTCCACTCATTTAAAAAAAACCGCTGACCATCATTTTTTTCTTTATTTCTTTATTTATTTGGATTTTGCTCACACCATTTTCAGTGGATTTTTAACTCAGCATGTAGAAATAAAACAGGTTTAGATCATTAAAAAATAAAATTTTCAGATACAGTAAAATTATCAAGGGACCTTCTTGCCTTTTTCTTTATGCTATCTCCTTCCCCTCCCCTGTTCTCCATCCTTTATGGTCCACTTTCTTCCACCCAATTTTTTCCATTTTTTTTTTCTTTTTTCCTTTTCTAAACTCCATTTCCTTTATGTATAGTGAATGATTTAGGGGCCCTTCTTCTAAGCTGTAGTAAGCGCTACCATGTGCTTACCAAGTTTTATTAGTATTTACTATCCCGCCTTAGGGAATACCATCTAGACGGCTTACAATCTTATCACAGCTAAAAATGGTTTACCACAGGACATCACTGCAGGATTAACGTGTGGTCCTTTACTGCCTACAAAATAGGTGTTGCTAACTGCTCATGCAGTCATTTTTTGTAATGGCCTCGTGCTAATGGCACATGGCCATCAATTCCAAAAAAATGTAAAATCAGCCATTTTACTGCCTGAGGGCATGCAAAAAAAAAACATGCAAGAATGTACTAAGGCCATTTTTTCCCACAGCTTAGTAAAAAGACCACTTACTCATTTTTATTTTATGATTGCCCAGGGGAATGGCTATAAAGTAGTTATAATTATGTAATACTGATATAATAGGGCATAACATGTTATACAATGAATGATTCTTACAATAGAAATGTGTATCTCATTCAAGATTTATAGCAACAACTTGGTAATTGAATCTTTCTGTGGTTGGTTTTAGAATTCCATGGTCTCGATATATGATCATAGATTTGTTTTTTGACAACAAGAACTGCATTTTGGATATGAATGCAGTTACTGCATTTTTTGGCTGAACACTGTGGACATCTAACCCCCCCCCCCCCCCCCCCCCCCCCACGGATTCTGTATAGCATTCCTAGAGATCCGCACCAAAATCCTGGCAGATTCTATAACAACGAGCGTAACTTAATTGGCTTAACAAGCTAATTAGCATTGATAACAGCACTTCAGCAATAATGAGCACTAGAGTTTCCGCGCACAACTTGCTAAGCATATTCTGTAACGCACTGCGCGCCTAACCTCTAGGGCGCATAGACAGTAAGGGGCATGATTATGGGCGTTCCAAAATGTACGCTTGTAGTTATAGAATATGGCCCTCTGCGCCTAAATCTACATGTTTTCATTGGTATAAATGGATTTGCATAGTTTTTGGCACTGGGATATCAACTAAGCCTATTCTATATAGTGTGCCTATATCTAGGTGCCGCTTATAGAATACCCTTAGGCAGAAATATTTTCTGCGTGGATTCTTTGGGAGCAATATACGGAATCTCCCCCCCCCCCCTTAGGGGGTATTTCTATAAGTGGGTACCTCCTTTTAGGTGCCCCAGTGCCACACAGCAGTGGCATTGCTACGTGGGGCCACGGTTGCCTGGGCCCCCGTAGATTTGGCCCTGGACCTCCCTGCCAATGACCCTCTTGACCCCCCGTCGCCTACCGTTGCTGGCGGGGGACCCCAGCCCCCACCAGCCGAGGTCCTTCCGGCGCAAGGCTTCGTTCTGTTTCTGAGTCTGACATCGGCTGGCGGGGGTTGGAGTTTGGGGTCCCCCGCCAGAAAAGGTAGGCGACGGCAGGTTGGCAGCAGGGGGGGGGGGGGGGTCAAAAGTTGTTGGTGGTGGCGTTGGCGGGGGTCGGCGGCGGTGGAGAGGGGGCTAAAATGTGCCTCCTCACCTCGGGCTCTGGACCCCCCTTCCGCCAGTCTGGCTACGCCTCTGCCACACAGTGAGAGTCTAATCTGTAACTGCAACTGGGTACCTGGATTCCATTAGGATAGCACTATAAGACAGTATCAGCATAGTTAACACACACAGAAGTGGTTACCCTAGCCATGGAGTTGGCAAAAGTGCGGTCGTTGCAGGTTGCACAGAACTCTACGGCACGGCTTCTTATGGGTTTAAGTCAAAAAGTACACATTACGGCACAGTTGAAGGTGATGCAATGGTTGCCTCTGGTGCATGTTGAATTTAAGCTCCTATTGTTGGTATCCCAGGCACGTCAGGGTGTTGTCCCATTGGCATTGGAGCAGTGTTTGAAAATTTATTGTCGGCATAGAGCTTTGCAGTCTCAAGATTTGAATTTGCCGGTTGTTTGTTCATTTTACCAGGTGCGTTTGGAGGAAATTTGAAACTGTGTTTTTCTGGTCGCTGACCCTCGTTTGTGAAATTCTCTCCTTTTGGCTATGTGCCAGCTTTCTTCTGTGTCCCAGTTCAAAAAAAAAAAAAACAGATGAAAATCTGGTTGTTTTGTAAAGTGTTTGCTTTCTCAGGATTTTTCGGGGGCGTTGGGTGTTTATATGGCTTGGGGTTTTTTGCGATGTTTTATGTGCTGTTTTATGAGTGTTATATTGTACTCCGCTTAGATGGTTGGATAGGCAGGCTATAAATATATTAAATAACTAAATCCACAAGCTGAGCATTATCCTCAGGATTTTATTTATGGTGCCCAGATGTGGACACGCTCCCAAGACACATGCACAATTTAATTGGCTAATGAGCTCTTAACACACAGTAATTGGCCACTAACAACCAACTATTGAACATGCATCTGGCTGTGTGCTATTCTATAACACATGGTGTCTAAATCCCATAGTGCACAGCTCAAAAGGGGGCGTAGCCATGGGAGGGGCATTCTGAAAAGTTGAGCGTGTTGTTACAGAATATGGGGTGCCAGTTACACCAGGTTTCAGCAGGCATAAGTCTGACGCTCAAAGTTAGGATGCCGGAGTCGGAGCTAAGCGCTGATCTTTTCTGCGCAACAACAGCAGAAGAAAGGAATTCCAAAGTACACGGCACAAGGCGAAATAGCAGGAAAAAAAGCACCAAAGGCCTCCAAGGTTAGGATAGCAAAGCAGTTCTTTAATGAGAGACCCAGCACAAGCCGTGTTTTGGCATAAACACCTGCGTCAGGGGTCAATTATTGAAATCCACTCTGTCCAATAACCAAAAGCTGGTTAGTCAATAGTTCACCTCACTAACACTACTTCTCACATGCCACCACAGCAAAGTTCTTCGGGGCACCTGAAGCAGGGCCCCAATACCCCTACCCCCAACAGCAAAGCAGTCCTTTAATAAGAGACCTGACCTTGGAAGCCTTTGGTGTATTTTTTCTCCTATTTCACCAATTTTTGCACACCATTTATAGAATCCAGCCCTGTGTGCATAAGTGGGAGCCCCACCCATTGCCCACCCCCTCACAATCACGCGCAATAGCTCTTACGTGCACTCTTACAGAATAGCAGTTAGGGCTCAAGTTAGCACTTTCCCTCATATGTGTGCACTTAACCATGCAAGAGTCAGTATTCTGTGATATTTTGACGCTCATTTTCAAAGCATATGGACGTCTCAAAAGGCCCAAATGGACGTCCATGCGCTTGAAATATCCAAATCCTGGTTTTGCAAAAGGGAGAATAGAGACGTCCAACACTGCAGTACATCCAATAGCAAGGGGGCATGTTCTGGGCAGGACTAGAGAAGGCCTGAAATCTGGACTTCCAACAGCGATTACCAATAGGGAAGAAATGTCCGTGTCTGAAAAGAAGGATGTCCTTCTTTAAACCTGTTTCAGGAACGTTCCTTAGCATCCCTCCGGACCGGCCCAGGATCGGACTGATGGGTTGTGCACGCCTTCCAGCAGGTTGGGAGACTGAGAAAAAAACTCTGACTCTAGCGAGCCAATAGGAGCCCTGGTCATGTGACCCTAGCCTCAGTATTTTCTCAGTCTCCCAGCAGGTAGGAAGTGAGCCCTTTAGTCTCTCTTTGTTATCTTCAAAACTTTTTATTTTGTCTGTTCTGAAATTTGGTGTTTATTTTAGTCTGTGGCAGAGGAATTCTTTGGAGACTTGTTAGCATTTATCTTTTGCCTCAGGGGTGTTATACTCGGGTGTCCCGGGTCCCTCCCCCTTTCTTTCCTCCCCATCTCCCTGCTAAAGTTCACAGTTTTCAGGGAAGGGCCCCCTTTTGGCAAGCAAAGGGGCTGTTGCCTTTGGGAGAGGCAACCAGTTTAAAGTTTAAAAAAAAAAAAAAGGGGATCAGAGCTAAGCAGAGCTTCCCCATAGACTTAACGAGCACACAGCTCTGGTGTCTGTTTCTGTGGTATCTGTTTCAGTATCTGCAGCAGTGATTTAAAAAAAAAAAAAGAGACAGGAACGGAAAGAAAGACTCGGAGAATTTTAGTTGCTCTTCAGGAGTCTTTTAAGATCTCTTTTCGCGGGTGTGTAGTTGGCTAATCGCTAAATTTTGTTATTTGTTTTTGGCGCGAACCGTTCCGGCGCGTGCACGCGCGTCTCCGCAATGTCGGAGAAATTGAAGCGCTGCGCTGTCTGTCAGCGGCGGGGGGTTTCATCCGCCGGTTCTTGTAAATATTGTTCCTCTCCGACTTCGGGTCCGCTTTTGCCGGGGCCGAGCTCCTCGCCGTTGCGGTCTATTTCTGTGGTACCGGAGGATTCGGGCACGCGTCAGGACGCCGTTCCCTCGGATTTGGCTGCGAACGGCGGCCATTTTGAATCCGGCTACGGAGCCATCTTCGCGGTCGCAGCCTGCGATTTTACCTGTATCAAATGTTGATGATTTGAATTCCTCAGCTCTGGTACAATCTGGGCTCGCTCAGGCAGGGGGTTTTCCTCCTGAGTTTGTGCTTCAGATGTACCAGGCGTTTTTGATGCACAAAGGTGATGCAGGGAGGGGGGCAGGAGATACTACCAGTCCTGCTCCTCCTCCCTCTAAGAAATCGAGGGAAGCTGATTTGCATGGGATTTTTTGGGATCAGGAGATGCCCTATTTAGAGGAGGAGGAGGATCTGATGGACAATGCCTCCTTTGATCCTGATTTTGCTTCCTCTGATCCTGAGGCTGCTTCTTTTGTCCAGGGGGATGACCCTTCTGTAGCTAGAGTTTTTCACAGAGATGATTTGCAGGAGCTTATTGCTATGGTCTCCTCTACTTTGAATTTTGACGATCTTCCTCCAGTTCCTCAGACCCGTAAGGTAGACTTTTTGATCAAGGGGTCTAGATCCGCAGCTAAAACATTTCCCATGCATCAGGACATCTGGGATGTCATTAAAGCGCAATGGGAGATCCCAGATGCGGCTTTTCGTCCGACTAGATCTATGTCTCGTCTTTATCAGATTCCAGAAGCAGATAAAGCTATGCTTAAGGTCCCGGTGGTGGATGCAGTGGTGTCAGCGGTGGCTAAGCGCAATACGGTGCCCGTGGATGGAGGCACGGCGCTGCGGGATGTCCAGGATAGAAGGCTAGATTCTCTGCTTAAGTCAGGTTTTGACGTTTCTTCATTGGCAGTACAGGCTGCCATTTGTGGCTCTTTGGTGGCTAGAGCCTGCTTTAAATGGGCCGAGAGAGTCTTGGACAGGACGTCGGATGATCTGCAAGCTATCGATTTGGAGGTAGCTCGAATTGAGACGGGGGCAGCTTTTCTATCTGATGCTCTGTATGATCTGCTGCGAGCATCTTCTAAGTCCTTGGCTCTGGGGGTCGCTGCTCGCCGGTCTTTGTGGTTGAAGGGTTGGTCGGCGGATGCGGCCTCCAAGTCAAAGTTGAGCAAGTTTCCCTTTAAAGGTTCTTTCTTGTTTGGAGAAGAATTAGATAAGCTGGTTAATTCCTTAGGGGATGCCAAAGTTCCTCGTCTACCGCAGGATAGGCCTCGTCTAGCCAACCGAGGGTCTTTTTCTGGTAGGAGTTCAGTGAGAGGCTTCCATAGATTTTCAGCTGGTCGCGGTTATCAGCCTCCTAGGACTCGTTTTGGCAATAGGACTCAGTCCTTTCGGGGTCCTCGCAGAGGAGCAGGGTTTTCCAATCCAGGTTTTCGAGCCCAGAGTCGTTCTTCCCAATGAAGGTGCGAGGGCCTCTCCTCTGGTTCCTGTCGGAGCTCGTCTCTCTCAGTTCTATCAGAGGTGGGCCCACATCACTTCGGATCAGTGGGTCCTGGAGATTATTCGAGACGGTTATGCCTTAGAGTTCGCAAGGCCTATTTCAGACGCTTTTCTGGTGTCTCCCTGTCGCTCTCCTCTCAAGGCGAGGGCGGTTCGGGACACTCTGCGAAGGCTTTTAGATCTGCAGGCTATCTGTCCAGTTCCTCCTGCGGAGTACGGGCTAGGCCGCTATTCCATTTATTTTGTAGTTCCCAAGAAGGAAGACTCTTTTCGTCCTATTTTAGATCTCAAGGCGGTCAATCGAGCGCTCAGGGTCTCAAGTTTTCGTATGGAGACTCTTCGCTCAGTCATAGTCGCGGTGCGCCAGGGAGAATACTTGACAGCCTTGGATCTCACAGAGGCCTACTTGCATATCCCTATTCGGCCGGCCCACCACAGGTTCTTGCGCTTTGCAATTCTGGGGCGGCATTACCAGTTTCGCGCTCTGCCTTTCGGTCTTGCGACGGCCCCGCGCATTTTTACCAAGGTCATGGTCGTGGTGGCCGCGGCTCTCAGGAAGGAAGGTATTCTCGTTCATCCATACCTGGACGACTGGTTAATCAGAGCAAAGTCTTCTCAGGAGAGTTGCCGAGTCACAGACCAGGTGATGCGGTTCTTACAGTCTCTAGGTTGGGTAATAAATGTACCCAAGATTCGGTTGATTCCTTCTCAGTCTCTGGAGTATCTAGGGGTCGTTTTCGATACGGCTCGGGGCCGTGTCTTTCTGCCACAGGGCAGGATTGTAAAGCTCCGGTCTCAAATTCAGGACTTACTTCGCCAGCACCGTCCTTCGGCGCGGGATTATCTTCAGGTCCTCGGTTCCATGGCAGCCACAATAGAGGTAGTTCCCTGGGCCAGGCTGCACATGCGTCCTCTTCAGTGGTCCCTTCTGTCCCGGTGGTCCTCTCAGAGGGATTCGATACAGATGCGGTTACCTCTTCGCAACAGGGAGCGCAGTTCTCTGTTCTGGTGGCTGAGGATGAAGAATCTCACTGTAGGAATGCCTTTAGAACCTCCTCGTTGGATACAGTTAACGACGGATGCCAGTCTGCGAGGCTGGGGAGCGCATTGCCTAAGCAAATGGACCCAGGGGCTCTGGTCTCAGCTGGAAGCAGTTCAGTCCATCAACTTTCTAGAGACCAGGGCGATCAGGCTAGCGCTGCAGCATTTCAGTTCTCTACTGGCAGGCAAGGCAGTACGAGTCCTGTCAGACAATGCCTCGGCAGTGGCGTATATCAACCGCCAGGGAGGAACGAGGTGTCGCCTCTTGTGTCGGGAGGCGGAGAGTCTGCTAGCCTGGGCGGAAGTTCATCTGTCAGCCATCTCAGCATCGCATGTAGCAGGAGTGGAGAACGTTCAAGCCGATTTTCTCAGTCGTCACACTCTCAACCCGGGAGAATGGGCTCTCAGCGATCAGGCATTTCAGCGGATAGTGGACCGCTGGGGCACTCCAGTTCTGGATCTTTTTGCCACCAGTCTCAACTCAAAGGTCTCTCGATTCTTCAGTCGCCGAAAGGATGCAAGGGCAGAAGGAGTAGACGCTCTCTTACAGCACTGGCCCTCGGGCCTTCTTTACGCGTTTCCTCCGTGGCCGCTGATAGGTCGTCTCCTACAGAGGATAGAGGAACACGGGGGACCGGTAGTTCTGGTGGCACCAGACTGGCCTCGACGGCCTTGGTACGCGGATCTACGTCTGTTGGTGGCGTCTCCCCTTCCACTTCACAAGACTTTACTGGAGCAAGGGCCAGTTCTGCATCCAGATCCGGCTCGATTTTGCCTTACGGCTTGGCTCTTGAACGAGCCCGTCTAGCTAAGCGGGGTTTTTCAGCGGCAGTGATTTCCACCATGCTTCGGTGTCGGCGGCGTTCCACCTCTCTCAACTATATTCGCACTTGGAGAATTTTTGAAGCCTGGTGTGCGGAGTTTGGTATTCTTCCTTTTCGGGCGTCCGTAGCTCAGATGTTAGATTTCGTGCAGAGAGGATTTGATAAAGGGCTGTCGCTTTCTTCTCTTAAGGTGCAGGCAGCAGCTCTTTCCTGCTTCAGAGGTAGGATTCGGGGTAAGTCTTGGACTAGTCTTCCCGATGTGGTCCGTTTTTTGAAGGGTGTCAGTCTTCTTCGCCCTCCAGTCAGATCATTTTTCCCATCGTGGGATCTTAACCTGGTTCTTACCACGCTGACAAAACCCCCATTTGAACCTTTGCGATCGTGTTCTTTGAAGGATTTGACGCTTAAGACAGTGTTTTTGGTGGCTATTGCCTCTGCGCGACGAGTTTCGGAGTTGCAAGCTTTTTCATGTAGATCTCCTTTTCTGGAATTTTCTAAGGAGCGAGTGGTTCTTCGTCCGGTTCCTTCCTTTTTGCCTAAGGTTGTGTCCCGTTTCCATCTGGCCCAGTCAGTTTTTCTTCCTGTTCTGGGGTCAGCCACAGGGAATCAGGAGCAGAGACAGTTGCATACTCTGGATGTTAGGAGAGTGCTTAAAAGGTATCTCGCTGTTACGGAGGAGTTTCGTCGCATGGACCATCTTTTTCTTCTGGTGGCTGGTCATCGTAAGGGGTTGTTGGCTTCCAAGCCCACATTGTCTAGGTGGATCAAAGAAATGATAGCGTCAGCCTACCTTTTGGCAGGTAAACCAGTCCCGGACTCTGTTAAAGCTCATTCAACTAGAGGGCAGGCAGCGTCCTGCGCCGAGTGCTCTTTGGTTCCACCGGTGGAGATCTGTAAGGCAGCGACTTGGTCTTCTCTCCATTCCTTTTCTAAACATTACAGGCTTGATGTTCAGTGTCGACAGGAGGCGGTCTTTGCGTCGCGGGTACTTTCAGCGGGCTTGCTGGGGTCCCTCCCGTAGGACTACTGCTTTGTTACGTCCCATCAGTCCAATCCTGGGCCGGTCCGGAGGGATGCTAAGGAAGGAGAAATTAGACCTTACCTGCTAATTTGCTTTCCTTTAATCCCTCCGGACCGGCCCAGGCCCCTCCCTTGGGCTATCTTTCTGTCTGTATTTGGATGTTCAGTTTATTTGTTTGCAGAGCTGTTTTTTGCTGGTTACATATATGTTTGAAAATATAAATGATATTAAAAAAAAAAAAAAAAAAATTAAGAGAAATCATTGCTCTCCTGTTCAGGCCATACCGCTGCCCTGGTAAGGGTACGTGGTGAGCCTTTTCAGTTAGGCCATACCGCTGCTCTGGTAAGGGTATGTGGTGAGCCAATGCAGTCAGGCCATACCGCTGCTCTGGTTAGAGTATGTGGTGAGCCATTACAGTTCGGCCATACCGATTCTCTGGTTAGGGTTTTCGGTGAGCCATGATGATAAGGCCATACCGCTGCTCTGGTGAGAGTTGTCGGTGAGCCTTTGTTAGAGCACGTTTCCAATATGTGCTCCCTGGTTGCTTGAATTCCTCGGGGCACAGACTGTCTTCTTCCCTTTTTTCTGCTTTGTTAATCAAATACTGAGGCTAGGGTCACATGACCAGGGCTCCTATTGGCTCGCTAGAGTCAGAGTTTTTTTCTCAGTCTCCCAACCTGCTGGAAGGCGTGCACAACCCATCAGTCCAATCCTGGGCCGGTCCGGAGGGATTAAAGGAAAGCAAATTAGCAGGTAAGGTCTAATTTCTCCTTCAGGTTACAGAACGGTGCTTTGATTGAGCACCCTCAGTGATTGTTGTCCCCTTCCTTCTCACCTGGAAGTGAAACCAGAAGGGAATACCAAGCTCTATGACAGCTTCAGGTGTTATAACCGTTCTTAATAGAATAGGAAGCAGGTCATACATAGTAACATAGTAGATGACGGAGGTCTTAAGAGTATTAGAGTAGCAAGGGACCCAGATTCAAATCCCACGTTAGCTCTTTTTATTTTTAAATTGTGAGCCCTCCAGAAGCAGAAAAATTGGTACTATACCTAAATAAGACACCTGCAAGCCTGGAGGCTATTGAAGTGGTGTACATTCAGGTACAGTAAGTATTTTTTTTTGTTCCTGGAGGGTTCACAATTACAAAAGCATAAAGAGTTAAAGTGGAATTTCAACCTAGGTTCCCTGGTTTACAGTCTACTCCACTAACTACTAAGCTGACCCTCTGCTCTGCATGAATGTCTACGTGGCCATTTTTTAAGAATGCTACCATACAAATATCCCTGTTTGTCCCCCCTCCCTTCAAAATGTGGATGGAAAATAAACCAGTGCCAGACCGCTACATAGCTGGACAGATCTGGATGGGTTGGAGTGGGGCTTTGATGGCAGCTCCAGTATTTGGGGAACAAGGTCCTGCGGGTTAGAAGTTGCCGCTCTATACAGATAAGTCTGTGTTAATGCTTATCAATATATATCAGCTAAATGAATATTTATAAATCAAGAATAAGGAAAAAAAAAGATAAAATATTAGTATAAAGGGGGCCTATACGAGGATTTGCACCACTACCATTGTCTGAAAAAGAAGGAACAAAGTTGTTCATATGGTATGTGCTGCAGTTAGAACTGATGACCCCCAAATAAAAAAAATGAAAAAGAAATTTTATTCTGATCATTGCAGTTATGTGTAAAAAGAATCCTGATAAATAAGTAATCAGCATTTCTGAATGATGACTCATTGGATGAAGAATATTTTACTGTATAGATTTTAGTATTGCTCCATCTGTCTGTCTTGTGCATGGTGCACTCCAGTCTGCATCTACCACTCCAAATTATCTTGTTTTTTTCCCACTTGGGAAAGGCTCACAAATTCAAGCCAGCAAAGCAGGCTTCCTTGGGGTGGGGGTGGGGTGAGGGGGCTGCAGGTATTACATGTGATGAACTGCAAATCCTGCATCAAGCAGTCATTAATGTTTTTCCTTTGGGCTGGAAAAGAAAGATGCTGGCCACCTTGGTGGGGGGGTATAGATAGGATGCTGGCAATCTGAGGGGGGGGGGACCACTGAGCCCTGCTTATATTTATAGAAGATTGTGTTTATTTCATGTAATGCATATCTGATTTATTCAAACACTTAAACTATTATGAACGTGGCCTTAAAACAGAACAGCATCAGTCTTCTGATACAGTACTATATCCCTTGCAAAGCAGTTAGACAGAACATGCAGTAAAACTCTTCTGATAAGAAACTGTGCCATCACATTTCATTTCTTCGTTATCTCTTGTGCTGCCCCCAGTGCATGGATTGCCTTATTCTCCAGGATCTCCACCTTCTTGTCACTGTTCAGCACTGCATTGTTAACCATTGCTCTCACCACTGTTGTCAAAGGCACTGAGAATGCAGTTGGAAACGTATAAGATATGGGTATCAAAACCTTCTGAAATATCCGCTCCGCCAGGCGATATTCTTCTCTGTCACACATTAGGACTCTAAAAAAAGAAGAAAAAAAAAAAGATGACATGGGCACATTTACCCCCGTTTACTAAGCCGTGCTAGTGGCTGCTGTGCGCTAATGCTGACACAGCTCATTCACTTTGAATGGGCTGTGTCAGCACTGCTACACAGCAGCCACTAGCGCAACTTAGTAAATAGGGGGGGGGGGGGGATAATGATTAAACAAGATGAGGTATTTAGAGGGTCTTTTACAATGGCACAGTAGCATTTTTAGCGCACGCTAAACGATAGAGATGCCCGTAGGAATATGCGGTCGTCTCTAGGGTTTAGTGCAAAGTTATTTTTAGCACATGCTATAAATGCTAGTGCGCCCTTGTAAAAGGCTGACTTACTGCTGCAAAACAGAAGACATGAAGTTTTTACATACTTACGCAGGTCTAAATATTGTATACCGGTCAAAATCAAGCTGTTCAATTGCAGCTTCTACTTCACCCTAAAACAAGAACAGCAAGACAAAACACTTTAAACCATTTGATCATAATCAGATTGCACAGCAAAACAACCACTGTTCCACAGAGATATCATTTTCATTTCTGAAACAGCAAACTAAGCAGTCAGAGAAGCTGATGCATAGGCACAGTATGAGCCCTAGAAAATTATTTCACAAGGCCAGTAGATGGTTCTTACAGAGGTGGAATGTCAAAGAAAACTAATCCCACAACCCTCTATGACATGCAGAAGCAAACTTAGAAAACAGTAGGTGAGATGTTTATTTTTCTGAAATGTGTTTTGGTTTGGTTTGTATACACATTTTTAGTGTAGAAGGTGAGGTGTTGAACGTTCGGCTTTGGTTGGCTAGGTAGGTCATAAGGACAGAGGAGACCAGAATTCTCAATGCTGTGTTCTGTGGGCATCTCCAAAGTGGACACATATCATAGGGAAAGACCACACCTTAGACTGAAGGATACCCTCAAAATTTGCAAGATAGATCTCAAAAGCTGGGAGAACAGGGTCAGATGAAGGTAGGTCCAGCCTCATCCAAAGCTTGGAAATGAAGCAAATGCAAGCAAGGAAAAAATAAATAAATAACGAGAAGGAAGGCCGATTCCACAATGCCATCAACTAAAGGTCTCATCTGCATCATCTATGGTCTCATTTGGGGGTCAAGAATTGATCGTCTATCATATCCTCAGATACCTATATTTAGTCCGACACTGATACAGATTTTAAGCAGCTTCCTTTGACTATCATCTCCTAATAAAATAAGGAATCTATGGGGCTAATTTTCAAAGCACTTACCTTACAAAGTTCCATAGGTTACTATGGGGTTCATTTTCAAAAGAAAAAAACGTCCAAAAAGTGTCATAAAGCAGCATTTGGACAAATTTCTTCTCAAAACATCCAAATCGGTATTTTTGAAACCTATTTTGCAGATGTTTATCTATAC
Source organism: Microcaecilia unicolor (assembly GCF_901765095.1). Taxonomy (NCBI): domain Eukaryota; kingdom Metazoa; phylum Chordata; class Amphibia; order Gymnophiona; family Siphonopidae; genus Microcaecilia; species Microcaecilia unicolor. Next base: position 148,360,477 of record NC_044034.1, read on the forward strand.
AATTCATCTGCAGTGTGTGTCCAAATCACAAGGGGCATTTCAAAGGCGGGATTAGGGCACGCCGAATGCTTGGACATTTTACAGAACAAAACCAAAACATCTAGGGTGAAAACTTCAACGTTTTGGTCTAGACCTGTTTTTCTAACGAAAAAGACCCAAAAAGGTGCCCTAAACGACCAGATAACTACTGGAGGGATTCAGGGATGAACCCCCTTACTCCCCCAGTGGTCACTGACCCCCCTCCCACCACCAAAAAATGTGAATAAAAATTGTACTCACCAGCCTCTATGACAGTCTCAGAAGTTATAGCCGGGTCCATTAGAACAGTATGCAGGTCCCCGGAGTAGTCTAGTGGTGGGTGCAGTGGTCTGTAGACAGGGACCCAGGGCCATTGCTCCCCCTACCCGTTACACTTGTGGTGAAAACTGTGAGCTCTCCAAAACTCACCAGAAATCCACTGTACCCACATACAGGTGCCCCTTTCACCCATAAGGGCTATTGTAGTGGTGTACAGTTGAGGGTGGTGGGTTTTGGAGGGCTCAGCAGGCAAGATAAGGGAGCAACTGAGATGTGTACCTGGGAGCATTTATATGACATCCACAGCAGTGCCTTCTAGGGTACCTCATTGCTCTCCTGGGAAGTCTGGGGAACCAGGCTTCTAAAAATACTGGCCCCCTCCTATATCCCAATGGCTTGATTTTGTGCATTTTTAACTTGTGCATTTTATTTTCCAAAAATGGCCTAAAAAGATAAACCTACAAATCACAAAACCTTGTTTCAAACAGTATTTTCAGGGAAAAAAAGATATACTCATTTTAAAAGAAAAACATTATTTCCTATTCAGATTTGCACGTTTAGCGCAAAATGTCCAAAGTCCGACTTAGACGCACTATTGAAAATGCCTCTCCACGTAACTTTGTTAGTCTAAGTGCTTTGAAAATATATCTCCAAATGTATCATCATTTTTACTTACTCAACCTCTCAAAAAGGAAAGAATGTTGTTACACTCTAAGTCAGGGTCAAACCCATTTTGATAAGCCGCATTAGAGAAAAATGAACACTAATTGAGCCAACATGGGCAGAAAGCTTGAAAAGGTGGACATATACATATATTTGCTTACTCAATTATGCAAATGTATTTTACTTTACAAAAAAAAAAAACAATTTTAAGCTGATATTCAGGCATCCAGTTAATATTTGGTCTTTCTGTCTCCTCCTTCCTTTCCTTGGTCCACCCTCTAGAACCTCTAAGCTAACTGAACACCTAGCCTTAAGCATGCAGAGAGAACATAGACAGGCCCTTTGCTAATGGGAAAATAACTTACCACAGAAATTAAACTGAAACCCCAAGAAGCCAAACTCTGTACACAGTGCAACACCAGAGAAACAAGAAGAGATGCATTTCCTCCTGTTTTGCGCAGGTGTACATTCTAAAAACTGACATAGCCCGATCATTACATTTGAAAATAAAACTTTTTTTTGTCTGACCATTTTCTTTTTCTAGTTGTTTCTGCTTTCCTCTGTTTTCTCTTCTCTCCGTTTCCAAGGTCTCCTTTCCATTTGTAATTTCTTTTCTCTCCTCCTATTTTCACCCTACATCCATCTCTAACATTGATCTTTTCCCTTCAATTTAATCCCATTTATTTTTCTGCTTCTTTATTCAGTCCCTCTTTCTGTCCATATTCCTCAGTTTCCCACTTTTTACTGCATATACCTACAACTTTCCATCTCTCTCTCTCCTCCCCCAATCTTTCACTATGTCTCCCTCACACCCCCTTTCCATCCAGTCTCTTCTCTCCTCTTTCATTCTTCCCCAGTCAGCATCTCTCCTCTTTCTCTCCAGCATCTTCACTCTCACCCCACTACTATCTCTCCCCATAATCCAGCATTTCCCCCACTCTTAACCCTCCTTCCCTCTATGATCCAGCATCATCCTTCTCTCCCACTCCCTGTGATCCAGCATTTCCCCTCACTCTTACCTCTCCCTTCCCCTTTGACCTAGCATCTTCCCTCTCTTCCACTCCCCCTGATCCAGCATCCCCCCTCTGCTTCACTGCCACTAGCCTAGACATATGGAATCAATAAAACAGTAAGAGTTCCAGGTTGTGAGCCCATACATGTACTGAACACCCTGCCACTTCTGCCCTTCAGAAACAAGACATCTACATTGGGAGGGCGGAAGCAGAAGGGTTTTTTGTGCATGCACAGGCTTAAAGGTTCCACATTCTCTTACTGTTTTACTGCCAATGTTGCATGTCTTGGGGGAGTGGGGGAATCATGGATAAGGGAGCTGTTGGACTGGCGGGGGGGGGGGGGGGTAGGGGAGAAGAGCGACTGGAGCAGCAGGAACAGCCTGGAACAATAAAGAATTGCCATACTGTGTCAGACTAAAGGTCAATCTAGCCCAGCAGTGGTCAATCCAGGTAACGAGTATCTGGCAGGATCCCAAAAAGGAGCAAGAATTCTTGTGTACACCCCCAGGAATAAGTTCCCCAGATGTGCCTTAATGGTTTATGGACTTTTCCTCCAGGACAGACCCAGCTATGCTAACTGCTTTTATCGCTTGCACCTGCAAGGAGTTCCAGAGCTTAACTATGTGTTGGTGAAAAAAATATTTTCTCTTATTTGTTTTAAATGTAATTGCTATACTGAGACAGACCAAAGATCCATCAAGTTTAGCATCCTGTTTCCAACAGTGGCCAATCCAGGTCGTAAGTACCTGGCAAGATCCCAAAACAGTACAATACATTTTATGCTGCTTATCCTAGAAATAAGCAGGGGATTTTCCCAAAGTCCATTTTAATAGTGGTTTATGGACTTTTGTTTTAAGAAGCTATCTAAACCTTTTTTTAAACCCTGCTAAGCTAACTGCTTTTACCATATTCTCTGGCAATGAATTCCAGAGTTTAATTACATATTGAGAGGGTTTTTTTACTAAGGTGCGCTCACGTTTTTAGTGCGTGCTAAAATTGGGCACGCCCTAAATGTTAGAGACGCCCATAGGAATTCATTGGCGTCTCTAACGTTTAGCACGCACCCAATTTTAGCGCGCGCTAAAAACATTAGCACGTCTTAGTAAAAGGGGGACTGAGTGAAGAAATATTTTCTCCCATTTGTCTTTGTACTTTTGAAAGAATAAACAATCGATTCACATTTACCCATTCCACTCAGGATTTTATAGACCTGTATCATATCCCCCCTTACTCATCTCTTCGTCAAACTGAAAAGCTACAAACCCCCTAGCCTTTCCTCAAATGAGATGGTTCCATTCCCTTAATTATTTTGGTCGTCGTTCTCTGTGTTTGGGGGCCAATGTTGTTCCTTGAGATGTGGGGTGAAATGATTAGTCTTCTTTGTATTATAAATCAATTTTATGTAGATGCCGACCGAAACTGCCACTAAAACTGTATGAAAGATTTCGGCAGAAACTGAAACTGCAGCCAAAACTCATCACCTGGTTTCAACCAAAACCAAAACCTCAAATTAGGTTGTGTGAATGTGAACCAGTGAGGGCTGCTGGGGATTGTCAGATTTTGCAGTCTGCATCCCACTGCTAAGCCGACAGTATCCAAGCCAGAATATAATTTAAATAATGAAAGACTGTATTTTACCTCCGAGCAAAATAGCCACCACACATATGAACCACAGCTAATGAAAACAAACTAAAAGCAAATGTGTTTTTGCTGTGGCTGACTTCACACCACACCCAGAATGACAGCTAGTGCCTGTTTACTAAGGTGTGCTAGTGTTTTTAGTGCACGATAATGCTGGAGACACCCATAGGAATATACAGGTATTTTTAGCATTAGATCGCGCTAAAAATGCTAGCACGCCTACAGCGTGACTTAGTAATCAGGGTCCCTAATGTCATAATTCCACAGAGAGGCTAATTGTTAAGGAGCTTATCATTCCAAATTTACAGACTTAATTTCTTGCTAAAATTTTGTATCAAAAGCATTTATTTGGAGCAGTCTATTTACCGGCTGAAACCAAACACGTGGCCAAAAATGTAAATAACCTTCCGGCCAAAGGTTACCTAAAATTTGCTTTAAGCTGTGTAGACCCACCTTAACCCTGAGATACAAAAAGCTGCTACACTTATTGGCTCCTTTAGAAGACTCCAAGTTGAAGTGGGTGCATCCTCCAGCTTTAGCCAGCTGGGCCGACTTCAGAACATAATCACGATCAACACGAATAAAGCCAGCCTGAAATGTAAAAGAGAGGTAAACGTGAAGAACCAGAGCGCGGTCACTCAGATTTTATACAAAGACCTCCAGATACTATATAGGTCGCCAAGGGCAGATGCATGCCTAAAGTAATTAATGAGGCATCAATAATTTACACAAATTTGGAGTCACTTGCTATTCTATAACATCCACACCTACATTTTATTTTTTTAAATATCATTTATAACTCACTTATTAACTAGGAAGCGCCCTTTTACAAAGGCATGCAAAAAAGTGGCCTGCAGTAGTGTGGGTCCTGTATTGGGCACGCGCTGGACCATTTCTCCACTGTGTCTGGAGAAAAGGGGGTTTTTTGGGGGGAGGGTGGCCAGGAAATGGACCTGTGGCAAAATGAAAACCAGTGCATGTCTATTTATGGCCTGAGCCCTTAACACCATCCACTGACTTAGAGGTAAGGGCTCACCCATTAGCCACACGGTAACCATCCAGCGCACGCCAACTGCCATTTACCGCCAGGAACGACCCTGTGGTATAAAATAGAAAATTATTTTATACTGCGGGTTTTTGGTGCGCGCCAAGCTCAGAATTACCGTGAGGTGCACGTGCTAGCCGGGCGGTAATGCCGATTTGACGAGTGCTGCACTGGCGTAGGCCCTTACAATCCTTTGTAAAAGGCCCCTAGGTGAGGAACAAAAAACACACATAATAAAATACATAAAACTAGGCAAACAACAAACATATAGGAGACAGTCTACTGCAGAGGCAGAACAGACAACCAAAGAGCAGCAGTGATCCAAGGAAGGACAAACACTGCAAGAGTTTATCCAAATGTCAACTTTAATGGAAACAGGACCCAACCTGGCCAAGTTTCAGAAAAACCTTCGTGAGGGGTCACGTAGGTTTCTACAATACATTTGCGGCTTCAAAGCATGTACTGCAATACCTGCACAGAAAAAGCTCTGGTCCAATTCTAAAAGTCAGTAACTATCAAGTCTGTGCATGCTTTGAATCCGCAAATGTATTGTAGAAACCTATGTGACCCCTGATGAAGGTTTTTCCGAAACTTGGCCAGGTTAGGTCCTGTTTACATTAAAGTTGACATTTGTTTGTCCTTCCTTGGATCGCTGCTGCTGTTTGGTTGTCTAAACAACAAACATATTACAAATCATATATAAAATCTAAAACTAAAACCAGAAATCAAAACAACAAATCTTTTTTACAGAATTTAATATGGCAGCATCGAAGAATTTTATAGTGCGCAATTCCAAAGGAGCATGGACGGATCAGAGGGAGTTAACAGAGGTTAGGCGTGATATTATAGAATACTATAAGAGGCGTTTCCAGCTGCTTAAAATTGGTTTCAGCAGGTGTAAATGCTGGCGCCCAAAGTTAGGCGCAAAAAGCTGCGCAGAAGGGCCCTTTTACTAAGCTGCATAGGCGCCTATGCGCATCAGTTTTGAGTTACCGCGTGGCCCTTGCAGTAATTTAATTTTTGACGCACATCCGCTACGCACACCGGAAATACATTTTATTTTCTGGCACATGGCAAAAACCGTGCGGTAGTCGTCATTCTATGCACGTAGACGATTACAGCACAGTTACCGCGTGAGACCTTACCACTAAGTCAATGGCTGGCGGTAAGGTCCCAGACCCAAAATTGATGTGCGGCAATTTTCATTTTGCCACACATCCATTTTCAGCAAAAATTTTAAATAAGGGCATAGCTTGGCGTTGAGCTCCCTTTGCTGAATACTAGCTCAGCGCAGGCGGATCTTTCCAGCGCCTGTCTTTGGGCCCCAATTACTGAATCTAGCCCAGAATTACACTGGGGGCTCCACTACCCAGTTACTGTGCTGTTTACCAGGCTGCAGGCAGGGCAGAAATTGCATCATTTTGATTTGGAGATGCATATGCTAGTTCAACAAACTGAATTTTCTTTTTACTGTTTTTGGAGGAGGGGTTACGGCAGCTTCCTCCTGCTTCTTCGGGCTTCAGGCTCAGTCAGAGCAACTATATGATCCTTCATTCTCAACTACCCAGAGATGTTTTCCCCTATTTTATATTTAGTCCACTAATTCTAGTGATGGTCATGGGCCCAGGGCTTCCTCAATCATTAAGCAGGACTAGGCAGTCACCTGGGGCAGCAGCTTCAGAGGGAGCTAAAGAGCAGCTGAAGTCATAGCAAACAATAGATCTTGACAACTGCAAACTCAAAGAAACAACAGGAGCTACTTTTACTGGTAGGAATGAAGGGCAATTTTCAAATTTTTTAAATTTATTTTTGTTATATTTGTACCCCGCGCTTTCCCACTCATGGCAGGCTCAATGCGGCTTACATGGGGCAATGGAGGGTCAAGTGACTTGCCCAGAGTCACAAGGAGCTGCCTGTGCCTGAAGTGGGAATCGAACTCAGTTCCTCAGTTCCCCAGGACCAAAGTCCACCACCCTAACCACTAGGCCACTCCTCCACCCAGATTATTCTGCAGGGGTGGTGTTGAATGTCTTGAACGCTGAGTGGGCCAAAAGGCATTAAAGTTAATTGGAGTGATGCAAGGCGCAAGAGGAGTAGCTTAACGATTAGTGCAGCAGGCCATGATCCTGGTGAACTGGGTTTGATTTCCACTGCAGCTCCTTGTGACCTTGGGCAAGTCACTTAACCCTCCGTGGCTCCAGGTACAAAAACTTAGAGACTGTGAGCCCTCTAGGGACAGAGAAAAGTACCTGCACATAACGCGTAAGGTGCTGCGTGCATCTAGTAGTGCTTTAGAAATGACTAGTAGTTGTAGTAAGATTTTCCTAGGGTGCCTAATACCCATGAACTGGCCCTGCCTGGGCTGGGGGCCACGCTCCTTCCAGAACCCTGCATCATGGGCTGTTGCTGATGACTGGTTCTATCTCCCCTCCCCCCTACTGGGGATATGGTGGAAAAAGTGACTTGGGAACCAAACCCAGGGATGCAGCACATCTGTGAAGTCAGGAGACCACTCCATCACTGATTTTTCTATATTAGAGACAAAACGTAGCTTAGAAACTGTGGTGAAGCTGAGGTCTCTCTCTGACACGATCATATAAGCTAATGCAATACTGCTCAACAAGCCCACAGAAATTAGTACTGAAATTAGGAGTATTTGGCCACCGAGTAAGGCAAAACTTTCCAGTGCACACACACATTACTAGTCAAATCCATGTCCTTTATTTTTTATGCAAGTCACAGAAAGGGAGATGCTCTTCAGAACAGATCTCATGATGTTATTTCTTGTAAACTAGAAGAGGAGGCGGAATAATAAACTTAACATTTACTTCAGCAATAATCCGTCATACATTTTCTCAAGCAGCCCAACGCTGCATGGCAAATGACTGGAATCAAACACAAAACCTGCCGTATTCTGCGCTATTATAATCCCCCTATTCTTCATATTTGTTTCTCAAGTCAACCAATGAAAAGCCTGCAGACCCACGCTGCCTCTCTCCCCTAATCCAGGGCCAGTAAACGGATAATTTGATTAAAGTGAAACCCTCATTTATTTGGCTTTAGTTCTGGATCAAGCTCCTCTTAATAGAGTGCTGCCGTCTCCGATTGTCTGCTGAAAATTAAAGTGACATAAATACCATGGGACTTTTTCAATCTGATTAGTCAGCCAACTTGCTTCAGTGCCGGCCCAGCCCTCAGATGCTGGCGTCCTTCCTTTCAGCGGCCTTGCTAACAACTGACAAGTTCTCCTTGAAGAACGGGAACCCACGCTGCCAGTCAGGCCCCCACACTTAACCCATCATCCCTGCTCAATGGGCCCCGTTTGACAAGGTGTCTGCACCTTCTTCACTGCTCTTCCCCACACAATGCTAAATATTGTTTTATTGGCAATCAATAGCCTGTTAGTCCGAAAAACTGAGCTTAGAAAACCTCTGAGCTCTCAAGCTGATTATAAACATTAGTTGCTAAGATCCTAAATTTCAGAGGGTTTTTTTTTCCATGGCTTGATAAGTAGCTTGGGTTAAACTTAAAAGGAAACCATTATCTCCAGAGAGGCAAAAGGAGCAGATATAATGGAATGCGATTCTGTCTCTAAACTTTAAAACAATTGGATTGCAGAATTTCTTCTTTTTTCAACATGGGATTTAAAGGTTTTCACAATGGCTCCTGAAATGAAATAGTTTAATTAGAATGACTTGAATGGAAATGCTGAGATCTCTGTGTGCTATAAGGAAGCCAGAAGTCCAGCAGTATTGCACTGACTGTTCTGAGCTCCCTCTAGTTACAACCTGATATTCACTAAAAGCTAGGCTCCTAAACTTTCTTCTATCTTCAGCCAAATATGGAAACCTAAGAGCCCTGTTTACTAAGCTGCGCTAGAGGTGTGCTAGAATTTTTAGAACATACTAAAACCGCTACTGCACCTTAGTAAACAAGGCCCTAAGTTTTCAGGTGAAAATTCACCTACATTTAGGAGCTGAGAAGTTACACTGAATGGACCATGCAAGTAGGTCTTTACCTGACGACATTTACTATGTTACTATACTGCTAAATATAAGCTTGCAAGTCATTTGCCTACATTTAGATGTCTCATTTATGTTCCAAGTGCTAAAACTCAATGCTAAGCTCCTATCTGCCCCCATCACCCTAAATTTGCCCCTGTTGCCACCCATGTATTTGGTTTCTAATTTCAGTAGTTTAATAACAATTTGAACATAAATTTAGACATGCAGCCCTAGTAAATTTTCAAAGAGGTCAACATAGGAGCCAATATTCAGTGGACTTCGGGTAGGATTTTTGGCAGCATTGTCCGTTGAATATCCAGACTACCTTGACACTATTCGAGTAGTGCTGGGGCGGTTCAGGGGCAGAACCAAGCTGGAGTTAGGATACTCAGTCCATTAACTGGACAGTAAAAAGGTGCCTACCTCTATCTGGTAGTTCTTCAGGTTCCAGTCTGAATATCTCCGATATCCAGATAACTGCTGGTTGCTACTTTATACACAGATATTTCAGCGCCTGTAATTTGGGTGCAGCCCAGCACCGAGTATCTGGGTCTAACAGACCCGCAGCACCCAGCGTTTATATAAATGCTGACCAGAATAGCCCGAATAGTGGAAGATAACATCCTTGAAAATTGATCCCATAATCTTACCGTCAGGCTATGTTATTTGTCGCAACAAAGCATGTATTTTCACACTACATTAGCAAAAACTGATTTGAGGTGCTTGCCCTCCAGTGAAGAGAGAATCCACACAAAATATCACCCTCCTTTTCAAGAGAGCAACAGACCTGAACTTAAAGGGCTAGGGCCCAGATGCATCAACCATACGTTAAAAAATCAAAAACTTAAAAGTCCTTACCGAAGTTGAAAAAACGAAGAATGCACTAAAAACAGAAGTCCCACATGTTTGGTTCGGTATTTGAAAGTCGAATGCATTACAGAAGTATAATCCCCATCGTTAATCTGCCCGTAAAGCATGCGCTGAGCAGCCAAGCGTTATGCTGGCTGCTCTGCGCATGCCACAAACGTCAAAACCCAAAACAAAAAAAAAACACACATTGAAAATAAAAGGGGCAAAGGCGCTCAGGAGCATCCTGTATGGACGCCCTTGCCCCACCCCCGAGGTCGCCGCTGCTCCCCGCTTCCGCATGTATTAAATAAAATATAAAAACAACAAAACAAAGTTTAGCAGCCCCGGTCCTCCTTCCTTCCTCTCTCTGTTTTTCTCCTTCTCCCACAGCTCCGCCTCTCGCCATCCTCCGCCCCCCATGCCCCGCCCCCTGAGCTTGTCGCCGCCGCTCCCCTCCTCAACTGTTACCCACGTCAGAGGAGGGCGGGCCCAGGAAGAACAGAGGGACGTCGGAGAAGGCAGCACTGATCGCCGATCAGCTGTTCTTGCCCGTGCAGCGCCTTCACACAGAGGTGAGAGGCGCTGCGCGGGCCGGTAAAGCGGAGGGGGGTCCAGTAGAGGGGGGGGAGCAGCGGCGACCTCGGGGGGGGGGGGGGCAAGGCCGTCCATACAGGACGCTCCTGACGAGCGCCCTTGCCCCCTCCCGGTCCTGTTTTGATTTTGTTTCGTTTCATTTGTATTGTATGCAGAGGGAAGCGGGGAGCCACATGTTTGTGTTGTTTATTTTGTTTTCAACATGCCAGCTTGGAATTTTAAGGGTGCAGGGGGAAGCGGGGAGATGACAGCTCAGACCTTTACGACTGCTCTGACCATACGTTTAATATGTCGCGGTAAATGATTCGTGTAATCGTCGGTATTGTTAGTGCATCCCGAATCGTCCACATTACAATGGTAGTTACTCGTTTGTATTCCGTTTTCGTTAGCTGCTTGCTTCGTCGGAAAAAGGACTTTAATGCATGCAACGGTTAGGAATTTCTTCGTTACAGGGTCGTTAAAGGGTTGTTAAGGTTTAGTGCATCTGGGTCTAGATTCAGTAAATGGCACACAAATTTGGGTGCTGAAAAGAATCTGCACTGAATAGCACGTAGCAGGGGCATAGCCAGACCTCGCGGTGGGAGGGCACATTTTAGTCTGCCGCCCTGCCACCTTGCCACACCCCACAGCAGCAAATACCTGCATGTTCCTTTAACTGAAACTGAGCAAGCTCAGTTTCACTTAAAGGAGCGTGCATAGAACATCAGGAGGAAGAAAGCACAGGGCAGCGAATGCGGCGCGCCAGAGACCGATGCTGAAGAAGTCTTCGACTGGCAGAGGTTGGGGACCCCTGCCAGCAAAACCAGGGGCTCAGATGAAATCTAGGGGGGCTCAGGCCCCTGTGGCCCCACCTAGCTACGACACTGGCACGTAGCACTGGGATCCGCACCAAACCCTGAGTGCAAGGATTTACACCAACTGAAACCTGGTGTTATTCCTGGTGCATAAGTGTGGATCCCCCAGATTCTGTAATACTGTGCGCATCTTTAGTGAACACTCCTGACCCACCCATGCCTCTCCCATGGTCTGCTCAGGGAGGAAGTCCTGGTGCAGGCTGCGGGCAGCCTACGAGTGCTGCTGCCTGGGTAAAGTCTGCAGCACTGCAGGCAGGATTTTAAGATACAGGGGGGCAGCATGGTAGGGAGATACACCCCCTGTAAAGATTTTCTGGCTGTGGCCTTGTTAGCACCCAATTATTGCTAGTTATCAGCTTGTTGCTCGATTAAAAATGTACGTGCAGTTTTGGGCACCATGTATAGAAGTCAGGGGAAAATATACTGATCGCACATGGATCACTTCTATAAATTGGTGCCCCAATGCCTTGCGCAAAGCGACAATTCTATAACTGCAAGATTCTGTTATAGAACTCTTGCGTATGTGGGCACTGACGCAGCCATGTTTAGCTGCGCCCTCTTACATCATGTCAAGTGATGCACGTAATTTATAATAAATTATAAACTATACACGTAAATGGGGGACCCGCCTATGCTCCGCCCATGTGGGTCCCTCTTGCAGTTGGGCACTATGACACATAGGTCAGCGCCTGTGTTTGTCACTTAATGTATCGCCTTTCAGTGTGCACATGCAAAGAGCTTTACAGGCACAAGCTTCAGATGGAGAAGCCTAAAGGTTAGAGGTGGAGAGCTGCCAAGTTACCCAGTTCCAGGAGGGAGATTTTAGGTCAGTCCTGGATTTATGACAGCCCTATCCTGGTGCAACAGAGTGATCCTTAGTCTAACTTTCTCTCCTCATACAATTGCAGTTCCTTCTGTTCTGTTCACTCAGTTTTATTTAATTCTAAACTGTCTTGATGGTTTGTCTGTAAGGCAAATAAACCTGAAACTTAAAAAGTCTTCATGAATGAAGTCCTACGTGATAGTATCTTTTTTAAAAATTATTATTTTACATTATCTTTACAAGTTAAACACTTGTTAAACAGAAACACGGCTTGTATTAACATATAATAAGAAAAATAACATTTGACAAAATTATAATCAGCTTTCTTAGACCACAATAAATATGGGGGTGTGATAGGATCAATAGGAGATATCAAGTAGAATTTGAACTTTAAGAAAGACTATGTGTGATTTACCTCACCAAATTTACAATATCCAACATTATTTTAACCTTTTCAAATCAAGAAATGCTTTTAATTGTTCAGGTGTATAAAATATATACCTTGCATCTGCATAGCGAATCAAACATTTACATGGATAGGCGAGGAAGAAAGTCCCCTCGAGTTTCAAAACTTTCTGTTTCAAAGTCAAGAAACTTTTTCTCTTTTCTTGGGTCGATTTAGTAACATCTGGGTAAATCCAAATCTTTCCTGCACCAAAAGGAACTTTTGAATGTCTAAAGTAAAGTCTTAAAATAGTGTTGAGATCTTGTTCGAAGACAAAAGACACCAAGAGCGCGACTCTCTCCGTATTGTTTTCTATCGATTGTTCCAAAATGGCAGATATACTGTTCACATCAATATTCATATCTTCTCCACCTTTATTTTCGCCTTCATTTTTCACCAGGTTCTTAGGTAAATAGTAAATCTTATTAATAGGGGGAAATACTTCCTGAGGAATTTTCAAATTTTCAAGCAAATATCTTTTAAATAAGTCCTGGTAACTTTAGGAAAATTTAGAAGGCAAAGATTTAAACGCCAATTAAAGTTCTCTATCTGCTCAATTTTTTTACGTGATAGTTATCTAAAGTTATGCAACACTTACATGTGCCAAAGATGCCATTAATTGACACGTCTTTAAGCCTCCATTTGAAGTATGTACCTATCTAGACCCCATGCTTACTCAGAAACTACGTTAAAGGGAAAGTGGATGAGATTTGATATACTGCCTTTCTGTGGTTACAATCAAAGTGGTTTGCATATAATATGCAGGATTTTCCCCTTTGGTTTTTCCTTTATTGATACATATGCGTGATTTTGAGTGTTGTCTTCTTTTCCCCTCCTATCTTATCTTACATTGTAGTTCTGTTCCTGTCTCGTAGCTTTGAATATTTTAATGTAAACCGCTTAACTCTGTGCATCCATTTAAGCAGTATATCAACTGCAATAAAGAAGAAGGCACTTATTTAATTTCTGGGGCAATGGAGGATTAAAGGGCCATTTTATTAAGCCAGGTAAGCGTCTATGCGCACCCAACGTGCACCAAAATACAGACACTGCACGGCTACCATGTGGCTCGTGATAATTTCATTTTTGGCACATGTCCCAAAAATCATTTTTATTTTCTGCCGCGCATATCGGGCGCGTGCCAAGTGGCATTTGGCATGCGTAGGTCATTACTGCCCTGTTACCGCATGAGACTTTACCACTAGGTCAATGGCTGGTGGTAAGGTCTCAGACCCAAAATGGACATGCGGGAATTTTGATTTTGCTGCACATCCATTTTCAGCAAAACATTTTTAAAGGCCTTTTTTACAGGTGCGTTGAAAAATGATTCTGTTCGCGCCCAAAACCCGCACCTACACTACCACAGGCCATTTTTCAGCGCACCTTAGTAAAAGGACCCCTAAGTGACTTGCCTAGAGTCACAAGCAGGTACATTGGGAATCAAACCTGGTTCCCCCAGTTCTTAGGGAGCTGATTAACCATTAGGCTTATTCCTTCACTCCTTGTCCACAGCTGAGTTCTGTACTTTTCCCTGTTGCTTCTGGACAGGTGAATTTGAATGAAGATCTGGGGGCATGAAAAGCCAATGATGACTGGTGAGTGGAATGAGAAGAGAAGTAAACGGGGATCCATGGTAGGGCCCACAAATATTGTATATTTTTCCTAGGGCCCCACTTTGCACCATATACTGCACACTGATCAGGGCCTTATTGGTGGCAATAGACTTCTAGGGAAGCCCAGGTAAAAAAAAAAAGAAAAAAGATTTAAGTGTAATGCTGGTGGGTTTCTGGGTGGGGGTGGGCTCTGCAGGTAAAAAAAAGAAAATAAGTTTTATATTTCATGTTGGTGGGTTTTTGGATGTGGGTGGGATGGGCTGTGCAGTGCCCAGGTAAAAAATAAAAAACTTATATTTAATGTTGGTGGGTTATTAGGTGGGGGTCGGCTCTGCAATGCCCAGAACATTAAAAAAAATTTAAAAATCCTATTTAATACTGCTGTGCTTCTGGGTGTGAGGGTGCGGAGATTGGAAAAGGCAGGGGAGATGCCAGACTATGGGAGAAGGGGGTACAAAAGTGTAGGGCTGATGCCAGGCTACATAGGAAGGGAAAGTACTTCAAAGGTATTACGTGTTTTATGAATATAGCTTAATCAGGCATTTATATTTGTTATAAAGTGAAGTTTGAAGGATATGGTGCTATTGCTGTAATTATTTTGCAGGATACTGTGATGTGTGTTCAGATTGGTCAAGTTTAAGATATGGGATAATGTAACTATACATTTTAAAATGTCATTGTTTCCATTAAGTTGTATGTGGTTTATGTTGATGCAGAACAACGGTTGGGCAGAGTATTTATTTAGAAATCCATAATCAAGTGCACTCTGAGCCTTTGCATTTAACTGGTTGCACTTCTTGCATATTCTGAAGACAGTTTGCAATTCTGTGTCATTACTATGTGCTATTTATTTTTAGTTTTCATTTGTTATGTGCATAAAAAAGTACCTTGGTTCATTGGGGGCTATATATTAAGGAAAAAAAATGAAATTTCTTCACAAAAGTGGAGACGTTGCCCATAGTGACCAATCAAGTTTCATCTGAAACAAGGAATCCGACAGGTCACTATAGGGAAGTTCTTCACTTTTGTGGAGAACTTTCTTTTCCCCTGTTTTTATAAATAGACCCATCTGTAAGACTCATTGTTCATTTTTACTCAGATTGTAAGAACAACATACCAGCTGTCAAGGGGCCAGACAGTTTATATGGGAGTGAAATATAACTGTGTCTTGTTCTGAATACCATGTCCAATGATCTGTACGTGTTATGTATGTTGCCAAGTTAGTTAACAGTTTAATAATAAAATGTCAATTTCAAAATCTCTGCTGATCAGTGGTCGGGGGTATTCGGTTGAAATTTGTTAGTCTTAGGGGGTACTTGGCTTGAAGAAGTTGAGAAACACTGATCTAGGCTATCCTCAGTCCCATAGCGAGAAGACAGGAACAAGGAAAACAACCTAAGGGTAGCAGCAAAACAGAAACAGGGCTATGTAATCAGAATAATGTTTTAGTTGAACTCTTTAATCTTTGACTGGATGGATGTTTTTCACTTTTTATTCTTTCCACACACACACATGAAGAGGGTTTGGAAAGAATATCATGAGCCATGCTCTGTATGTTTTCCCCACTTGTTTCAATGTATTGTACATTTACAGAATATTTGCTGCTTAAACATTTGTTCTGCACGGTACAAAGTCACATAAAAGGAAGAAAGAAAGCAAGAGAAGTGAGGAAGTGACGTCACCGTCGGGGATGGAAGCCTGAATCCAGAGCTCCGTCGGGGCAGCGAAGAAACTTGCGCTATTTCCTGGTTCCCTAACCCCCGAGATCAGCGGTTTTGAGGCGAAAGATACAGAGAAGTAATGGCGACACGAAAACGGCTGGAAAAATTCAAGTTCGCCGCGACACAGAAAAACGAGGCGGCGAACACGAGCCGCTCCCAGCAGAAAGTTAAAAACAAAATGGCCGCCGCGGATTCTGGCTCCGAAACGGAGGACCCAGCGGATCATCTGGAAAGTGATACCGAGCTGACTAAACAGGAGGTAGCGAGGTGGTTTAAAGCCTTAAAGGCTGAAATGTCGGCGGTCCGGAAAACTATCCGGGAGGCGGTCACAGACATCCAAAAAGAGGTGAGAGAGATTGGAGGAAGGGTGGAGCAGGTGGAAGAAGGGCTGGAGCACGTGGAGGGAGAAATGGAGGACCTGCGCACTGCTCTCACGATCGTGCAAGCTGAAAAAGCAAAATTGCAATTAGAGGTGGAGGATCTGGAAAATCGCTCCAGAAGGAATAATTTGAGATTTAAAGGGGTCCCAGAAACAGACCAGAACAAAGACTGTGCACAGGTGATTCGTGAAATTTGTGCCAGAATATTGGACATAAATAATGAGGGGCTGACCAATATGGAGGAATCTGAAATAAGATTTGATCGGGTACATCGAAGTCTGGGGCCCAGGAGAGACCAGCAACCTAGGGACATTGTTGTATGCTTCAAAGACTATACTATCAAAGACAAGATATGGAAGAAAGCCAGATCCCAGGGTGAGTTACTCTGGGATAATAACAAAATTTTGGTGTTTCAAGACTTAGCGCTGGGAACTCTTCAGAGGCGTAGAGAATTTAAAGACTTGACTACATATCTCCAGCAGTCTAATTTCAGATATAGATGGATCTTCCCATTTGGCCTCCAGTTTACAGCGGAAGGTATCACCAGACGAGTGGTTACGCTGGGAGAGGCTTGGAAGGTTCTCACAGAGCTGGGATATACAAACCTGCCTCCGGCAGCTTCGGAGGGGAGATCAAGTATGTCAGCAAAGATAAAAAAAGAGTCATCTTGGCACAGAGTGCGCCCACGAAGAGAGGATACTTCACAGCTATCAACAGAGATTAAAGTACCCTGAATGGACGCAAGAGATATACAGGATTTCAGCTACCTCATGGGTTTCATGGGGTATTGTTAAAGAAAATAGGGTCTGCAGTTGTGGGGATTGTACTGGAGTTGTTATAGGATGTCTATTTATTGTTTGAACAGGTTCTGGGAGTTAAACAATTTGTGAAATATGGGGGGAGGGGTCTGGGAAATGTTGTTGTGGGGAAGAGGGTGATGAGCTCCGGCGGGGAGTGATTTCCTCATTACTATTGGCTGGCGGCTACTGGCTCAGCCCAGCAGGGGGGGAGAGGGGGGGGAGGGAAGGGGATCAAGGGTCTACACATTGGGTCATGGAATGTTAATGGTATGAACTCTCCACAGAAGAGAAATTTGATACATAGGGAATTGCAGAAACTTAAATGGGATATTATATTATTGCAGGAAACACACATTCAAAAGAGGGATGTACACCTACTTAAACATAGGGGGTATAGTGACTGTATCTCACACTGTGATGCTAGAGGGGGCAAGGTGGGAGGATTAGTGATTTACATCCGTAGACACATCCCACTAGTTATAGAAGAAGTATATAGGGATACTTTGGGAAGGTGCCTGGCGATTAGGGGTCAGCTGTATGGTAAGGAGGTGACCATAGTAAATATATATGCCCCCAACTCGGGACAAGGAGAATTTTTTACTCGGATAGGTAAGGAGCTCTTCCAGTTCCAGAAAGGGGGGATGATCCTGGGTGGGGACTTTAATACCAGCATGACATCAATGGATCATTCAAAGGGGCTGATTGATAAGTCCTCAGCACACTGTACACAGTTAAAATCACTTGTCTCTGATTTAGATTTAGTGGATGTATGGAGGCTGAGACACCCAAGCCAGCGGTCCTATACCTTCTTTTCTCATTCTCAGAATACTTACACAAGAATTGATATGGTATGGTGTAGCCGCCAGTTGTGGGATCAGGTGGTTGATTCACATATAGGGTCCATCTCTACTTCTGACCATGCCCCCGTAGAGCTTGAGCTCAAGGGTTTGACAGAGGAAAGGCGCCAACTCTTTTGGAGATTAAATGAATTGATTCTTGGGGATAGTAGGGTGCGGGATGACATTCGCCAGGTCATTCAGAATTATATGTTGGTGAATGACACTGGCGAGGTTTTGGATGGCACATTGTGGGATGCCCTAAAGGCTGTGGTGAGGGGTCACTTCATTAAATGGGGAGCACGGAAAAAGAGGCAACGGGAAAAGAGGGAGTTGGACCTACGGGCACGATTAGCGAAACTAGAATGTTGTCACCAGGAGGGACGTTCTGGGATAGTCCTGGAAGAATTAAGACAGTGTAGAGCAGGACTAGAGAAATTGCAGGTAGAACACGTGGAGTTTTTGCATACGAAACTCCAACAGAAGTTTTATGAATTCGGAAATAAATCTGGACGGATGTTGGCTCATCTTTTGAGGCATAGACAAAGGAGCCACACAATAACAAAAATAAAAGGGGCGGGCGATAAGATGTACTATAGAGATGGAGAAATAAGGGATCAGTTTGAAAAATTCTATCAGAAGTTATACAGCAGTGAGAGGGGGGTAGGGGGGGAAGAAATCAGGAGGGGTTTAGGAAAGCTGCATCTCCCAAGGTTATCAAGTTTGGAACGTAAACATTTAGAGGCCCCATTTCGTCTTGAAGAGATCCAAAGGGTGATTAAGGGTCTCCAAGGAGGAAAGGCGCCCGGCCTGGATGGGTATTCTGCTAGGTTTTATAAGACATTTGTGGGGGAGGTGGGGCCCTTGTTGCTGAGGGTTGGGAATGCATGCTTGGCTGGCCAATCATTGCCGGGGAGTATGCATGAAGCGGGGATTTCCTTGCTTTTGAAACCAGGAAAAGATCCGGCGGTGTGTGCCTCCTATCGCCCCATCTCGTTAATAAATCTAGATGTTAAGATCTTATCTAAAGTAGTAGCTGATAGGTTAGGAAAGGTCCTGCCTTCTCTGATTCATACTGATCAATCTGGGTTTGTCATGGGGCGGCAGGTGGCGGATAATATTAGACGCACCTTACATGTTATGTGGGCAGCCCAACAGAGGGGGATTCCAGTGGCCCTTTTGAGTACGGACGCCGATAAAGCGTTTGACAGGGTGGACTGGCCTTATTTATGGGAAGTTCTGGAACATCTGGGGTTTGGCCAGGGGTTGATAGGATGGATAAAACGATTATACGAGAAACCTGTGGCAAGAATTAAAGTAAATGGGGGATATACATCTGTTTTCCAGATTGAACGGGGTACCAGACAGGGGTGTCCGCTGTCACCGTTGCTGTTCGCTCTCTCGATTGAGCCCTTAGCTCAGAGGGTGCGTGAATCGGTTGACATTCCAGGAATAATGATAGGTGGCTTTGAACATAAATTGGCATTATTTGCTGATGATGTATTATTTTTTGTAAACAACCCGGGACTGCATCTTCCCATATTGATGGCAGAGCTGGAGGAGTTTGGTAGGCTTTCGGGCTTTAAGATAAACCATGATAAGTCTGAAATGATTGGGGTGTCTATAGCACAACCTAGGATGGAGGAGATTTCTCGAAACTTTCCTTTTAAATTAAGGAGGGATAATATTAAATATTTAGGAGTCCAAATACCTGCTCAGATTTCTCAGATATATCAGCTAAATTATATACCGTTATTCCGGCAAATACGTAAAGACATGGAGGGCTGGACGGGAAAGTGGCTGTCATGGTGGGGAAGGATAGCATCGGTTAGGATGAATGTATTGCCCAGACTTTTGTTTTTGTTTCAAACATTACCGGTAGCAATCCCTGGAAAGGAGCTGAGATCCCTACAGCAAGCTATAGTGAAGTTTGTTTGGGGGGGCAAGGCTCCCAGGCTTAGTAGGAAGCTGCTCTGGCGAGCGACAGAGTTAGGTGGGAGAGGGGTTCCAAACCTTGAATGGTATTACTGGGCAGCACAATTGAAACTTATATCCATGTGGGGTCAGGAGAAATGGTCAGTGGTGGCACACATGGACCAGGAGATGGTGCAGCAACATAATCTGCAGTCAGTAATATGGGCATCTTCAGCCTACCCTACTATTGGCAGGCTTACTACCAATCCGTTTGTTGGGCACTTGTTGACACTATGGGGTTCCCTTAGGACACGCTTCTGGAAAACTAGGAAAACATCTACATACGCTTATATTCGGGGGGAACCCACTTTTAGAGTGGGGTGGGGAAATCCGGTAGCAAAGAGGTGGGCTGAGAGGGGCATATTGAGGTTTCGAGATGTATTGGAGGATGGGAAAATGAGATTGTTCACAGAACTCAAGGAAGACTATGGGGTTTTGGATAGGGACAGATTCTTCTACTTACAGGTCCAACATTACATTTACACACAAGGATGGTTAAGAAATGATCCGGAGGACTATGAAGTACTAGAAAATATGTGGGGCTCACTGGGAACAATGAAGGGAGTCATATCCCGGTTGTATAAATTTATAAGGGGAGGGAGTTTTGAAAAATGTTTGTATATGACTAGATGGGAAAGAGATTTGGAAAAGGAATTGACAGTTCATGAATGGAAGGCCATTATCCTGGAGGTCAACAAGGCATCAACATGTGTGTTATTGAAAGAAAATGCCTTCAAGGTACTCTCGAGATGGTATTTTACCCCATATAGACTACATATGATGTTTCCAGGGGCTTCCCAGTATTGTTGGAGATGTTTAACGGATGTGGGAACTTTTTTGCATATCTGGTGGTCCTGCGGGAAATTACAAATGTATTGGCAATCTATAACTGCAAAGATAACTGCCCATACAGGCAAGAACTTTTTGTGTGAGCCTCAATGGTGCCTGCTGGGCCTGGGGAACAGACGAGGAGTCAAATGGCAAAGACGTCTGAAGAGGATGAGCTTGACAGCTGCAAAGAGTGTTATTGCTCGGCTGTGGAAACAGCAAGTGGCACCAACAGAGCAGGACTGGATTCTAAAACTTTCCCTAATTGAGGAGATGGAGAAATTAACTGATAAACGTTTAGGAATTTATAACAGGCAAGATGAACTTTGGACACATATCAGAGCAATGACCCAAGTGAGTTAGTAATAGGCGCTTGATGGGAGGGTGGGGGGGGGGGTGGGGGGGGGGGGGGGGGGGAGAAATGGAAAATTAAAATTAAAGTTTGTCAATGTTTATTTACAGATTTATAGATGATGGACAAAAGAGAATGTTTAAAGTGAGAGAAATATAAGAATTGTATATCAAAAAGGAAATATTCAAATGTCCACTTTGAATTAAGGAAGTAATGTTTATTCTGTCGTTTATCAATAAAAATTATTGGAAAAAAAAAAAAGAAAGCAAGAGAAGCTGCAACTGACGAAAGTTGTGCATTTGTTCTTACCTCTCCTGACTTAGCTTTGGTGGTTCCCAAACAACAGAATCCAACATCATGACCTTGAAATGCTGAAGAATATTCATCCAACTTTTCAAAATCTACCACCTCTTGAATCTAAAGAAGAAAGAGATGTTTAAAAAGCGCAATATGCGTAGGAGGAACTTGCGTTTGATTAATTTCCAGGAATCTCAGCAGAGGAGATGTTTAAAAAATATATGTTAGAAACCTTGAAAGTACCATCTTAATCATTACCTCAGATTTCAAGAGTTTTTGTTTTGTTTTTTTATTTTACCTTCAGTAAAGACAAAAGAAACTGGGGGAAGGGGCAGTTGTTTTTCCCCTGATATCATAAGATAGTTTGGACTTAACAGCTTTTCTTGAATCCTCTAAGGAAGGGGTCTGCAATACCCTCTACACTACTGGTTATTTTGACCTTGGACTGTGATAGAGACTGGTTGTTGAAATTATATTTCAAGTATCCTATGTTAACTTTTTGCTCTTTGAAAGTCCATATCTTCCGGGATATTGGTAAAATTTACACAGAAAAGTAGACAACAGTTCCTATTGATGTGCCGCAGGGTTTTGGCCTTGGGAGGGTTGTTTTTCTTGAAATTTCGTTGTAAATGTGTAATAAAATACCAATCTTGTACTTATATTTTCTGTGATCCATGTCAACTAACATTATTCTTGAGTGATAAGATTGTGGCTACTGGCCAAGATGTTTCTTCTAGGACAGAGAAACCTCAAATTTGATTAGTTAGCTATTCTCACAAACTATATAAATTTTCTTCTCACTAGAGCTTAATTCTTTGAATTAATATAGTTAATATTTCCTCTCATCGATTATCTCTTATCTTCTTGATTATTAGTCGACTGGTTCAGTTAACATTATTGATTGATTTCTTTTTGTTAAAACACATGCAGACTGTGAAATACTGCAGGAAGACTTTAGGAAATTGGAAGACTGGGCATCCAAATGGCAGATGAAATTTCATGTGGACAAATGCAAGGTGATGCATATTGGAAAGAATAATCTGAATTATACTGATGCTAGGGTCCACCTTGGGGTCAGCACTCAAGAAAAAAGATCTAGGTGCTGTTGTAGATAGTTTGCTGAAATCTTCTGCTCAGTGTGCAGCAGCGGCCAAAAAAGCAAACAGGGTGCTAGGAATTATTAGGAAAGGGATGGTGAATAAGACCAAAAATACTGCCTCTATATCACTCCATGGTGCGACCGCACCTGGAGTATTGTGTTAAGTTCTGGTTGCCGCATCTCAAAAAAGATATAGCAGAATTAGAAAAGGTTCAAAGAAGAGCAACCAAAATGATAAAGGGGACAGAACTCCTCTCATATGAGGAAAGGCTAAAGAGATTTAGGGCTATTCAGCTTGGAAAAGAGACGGCTGAGGGGAGATATGATTGAGATCCACAGAATCCTGAGTGGTGTAGTACGAGTAAAAGTAAATCGTTTTTTTACTGGTTCCAAAAGTACAAAGACTAGGGGACACTCAAGGAAATTACATGGAAATACTTTTAAAACAAATAGGAGGAAATATTTTTTCACTCAACAAATAGTTAAGCTCTGGAACTCTTTGCCGGAGGATGTAGTAATTGCAGTTAGCTTTTCTGGGTTTAAAAAAAAGGGTTGGACAAGTTCCTGGAGGAAAAGTCATAGTCTGCTATTGAGACAGACATGGAGAAGCAACTGCTTGCCCTGGGATTTGTAGCATGGAATGTTGCCATGATTTGGGTTTCTGCCAGGTACTTGTGACCTGGTTTGGTCACTGTTGTTCACATGACGCAGATTGACCCAGGTTGGAAACAAGATACTGTGCTCACTGCACCTTTGATCTGACTCAGTATGGGTCCGTACCGGACTTAGCGAATGCCTTCACGGTACTATGTAAGCCACATTGAGCCTGCAAATGTGTGGGAAAATGTGGGATGCAAATGTAACAAATAAATAAACATCTTACAGTATGTTCTTATGGAGCACACTACAAAGTAAATTGGTTTATATTCACATCAGAGATAATCTAGGTCCTTTGATATCACTAGTAAACAAAATGGCTTCTTCCACTGTAGCCTGTTTCCATATTAAGATACTGGAGATCAGGGCTTTTTTTGTGGGGGTATTCGGGGGTACTGAGTACTGGCACCTTTTCCATTGCCTGCTAAAATTGACCGATGGTTCCCAAGTTTTAATGAAAGCGCTCAGACTCTACACACCAATTCTGCCTTGTCACAGATTCTGTGACTGGTTACAGGGGGCCTGGCTATTGTAGGGTGTGTCCCTCAGTGATCACCCCACCCCAAAAGGTGGCCCTGGCATTTGAGTACCGGCACCTTTTTCACCAGAAAAAACACACTGCTGGAGATATTCTTAAGACCTAAATTTTTTTGTTGTTTCGCAATGTTGCAATAACCTTCAACACCATCCAGGCACACAGTCTGCATTAGGTTTTTCTATAAATATGTTTCCAGTATTTTTCTCTTGTATCTCAAATCCAGTCCAACCATTCACTATCAAAACACGATAAAGGGGGTACTTTATCCTAAATCTGTCCCTTAGAAAACACATCTATAAAACCTGCAATGACTAGCATTGCTTAAATCCTCAGGTCATGGTATAATTGAACCAACATAGAACCGATATGTAAAATTTACTCTGCCACAAAAATGTTCAACTTAAATTTTTATAAAGTACCACAGCTGAATATATTTAAGGATGGACAAACACTGACCTGCCCAACTTCACATACAGTCCGACCTCAGTAGAGCTGGACTCAAAGGGAAGTCAAGCAACTTTACCCAACATTTATATAACCTTTTATTCATACTGAATATCAACATAATTTATATAATGATATTTTGGGTAGAATATAAGGCTATCAATGTTATTTATTACTGGATCCACATGAAAGCTTGTCTTGGTGAGGAGCAGCTATCTAATGACTTTCTCAAGGTTGTACAGCAGGAGCAGGAAGAAGGAGCAGCTATCCTAGATTTAAGTTAATTGCTTTAAGCAGTACACCACTCCCCACAGACCCCCCTCTAAGCTTAGAAAATGTTTTTCAAAATTCTCATTTTTCACACTGCACTTCAGCTCCAATGCAAATTATTCCTTCTATAAGTTTAACTTAAGTCCCTTATCATAGAATTAATGAAACAGAGTGACTATCTGCTTTTTACCACATCTTTATATGCTTCATCTTCAAAAGTCAATTTTCTACGTCCTATGATGGTGACCTTGGAGAATATCCGATTCTTTATGATTTCTTTCAATAGCTCCTTGCCTGTTTCCCCAGAGGCTCCAAGAATGAAACAGGATTTGTTTTCTTTCCGCAAACCTTCGCAGAGTTTTTCTGTGTCCTCAGCCATTCTATGTATGAAAAAGAAAAGACAGTTTCCATCAGTTACTTACCGAAGCAGTACATATCAACCTCCAAAGGTTCATATACACTAACACATTCAGCAATTCCAAGACAATAAAAAGAGAAGAAAATAGTATTACCGGAGACCAAAAGATAGAAAATTATCACCCATTAAAATGTAATTGACTGAATAGAAGAAATAATTCTCTAGTAAAAAAATACCACAAAGCTTATATAATTTTATATCTTACTTTTTTTGTTAGATGTATTACATTTATTTATTCAAAACAGTTATATCCCACTTTCTAAAAATGACCAAAGCAGTACACAGCTCAATAAAAACATTAAAATATAACTAAAATTAAGCCTAAACTAAAATCCATAAGAATTCCAATACTTGCATCCTCTTCCTAATTTACATAAGCTTTAGAGATATCTAAATGCCCTCAACTATATTCAAAACCTGCAGGTTCAATAGGGCTAATCTGACAATGCTTATTTATTTGGAGAAGCAAGGGAAGTTTTCAGAAACATTCTTCTCAAATTACAATTCACATAACCATACCTCAGCAAACGCACCTAAAACATCCTCTTTATTAAGGGTACATTAAAATAAAAATACATGCATACACCAGGGGCGGTACAAGAGTAATCCCACAACAATCCTATAAAAATGCATAATTGGACATCATTCTTTTAAATATTAAATGTCATTAATATTAAATGTTTTAAGAACATAAGCGTTGCCATACTGGGGCAAACCAAAGGTTCATCGAGCCCAGCATACTTTTTCCAACAGTGGCCAATCCAGGTTACAAGTACCTGGCAAGATCCCAAAACAGTACAATACATTTTATGCTGCTTATCCTAGAAATAAGCAGTGGATTTTCCCCAAGTCCATTTTAATAATGGACTATAGACTTTTCTTTTAGGAAGCTAGCCAAACCTTTTTTAAACCCCGCTAAGTTAACTGCTTTTATCACATTCTCTGGCAATGAATTCCAGAGTTTAATTACACATCAAGTGAAGAAATATTTTCTCCAATTTGTTTTAAATGTACTACTTTGTAACTTCACTGCGTGCCCCCTAGTCCTAGTATTTTTGTAAAGAGTAAACAAGCGATTCACGTCTAACAGTTCCACTCCACTTGGTATTTTATAGACCTCTATCATATCTCCCCCTCAGCTTTCTCCATGCTGAAGAGCCCTAGCCACTTTAGCCTTTCCTCATAGGGAATTCATCCCATCCCCTTTATCATTTTCATCGCCTTTCTTTGTACCTTTTCTAATTCCACAATATCTTTTTTGAGATGCGGTAACCAGAATTGCATACAGTGTTCGAGGTGCGGTCACACCATGGAGCGATACAAAGGCATTATAACGGCCTCATTTTTGTTTTCCATTCCTTTCCTAATAATACCTAACATTCTATTTCTTTTCTTAGCTGCCGCCAAGCAGAGGGTTTCAACATATCATCAACGATGACACCTAGATCCCTTTCCTGGTCTCTGAGTCCTAACTTGGAACCTTGCATCACGTAGCTATAGTTCGGGTTCCTCTTTCCCTCATGCATCTCTGTCATTCAACTGGGCAAATAAGTTATTTGTAAACTACCCACTCTCCCTACTTACGGTTGTTTTAAGTTTGTGTGGCTGAATACACCTATTGGTTTGGATTGACTGCAACTGTTCTTTGCTCCCCACTACCACCACCAAAAGCTGTCACCCTAGGTAGCTGCCTAGTCATGCCTAATGATTAAGCTGGCCCTGACATACATAATAAACTTGTTGCCAAGACTTTGCAACCTATTTAGCTGCTGTAAATTAATCAGCCATCAGCCAATAAGCTTTCCCCAGGCCAGAACTCCCAGCCTGTCTCATGAGCCTGCCATTGTGTGATTATTGTTAACAAAGGAGCTGGTTACAGGGTGCCAGAATTTGCGCACAGCTTACCCTGACTTTTCAAACAGTTTTGTGCACAGCTATGGACGTACTATGTTACAATGAGTTTTGCGCACAACTTGTGTGCAAAGACTTACTCTAACAGAGGGGTCCTCAACCCAGTCCTTGGGACACACCAAGCCAGTCAGGTTTTCAGGATATCCACAATGAATTTGCATGCAAGAGTGGAGTAGCCTAATGGATAGTGCAGTGGGCTAAGAATCAGGAGAACTGGATTTGATTTCCACTGTGGCTCCTTGTGACCCTGGGCAAGTCACTTAACCCTCCATTGTCAAAGGTACAAAACTTAGGAGTCCTTTTACTACACTTCAGTAGCTGTTTTTCACGCTCTCCAGGGCCCTTTTTACCACAGCGGGTAAAAAATCCCCTTAAAAAATGGCCTTTCGGTAAGATTACTCTTACAATGTGGCCATGCTAGGTGGTGGTAAGGGCTCCCGCAGTAACCCGGTGGTAACCAGGCAGCATGCAGCGATGCCTGATTACCACTGGTGCTATAAAATGTAAAAAAAAATTTCCAGCACTCCAAAAATGGTGTACACTCAAGGCAGATCTACTGCCAGTAGCCACTTTGGACCGGCGGTAGTTCTGGGTTAGTAGCCCCTTTGTAAAAGAGCACCTAAGATTGTGAGCCCACTAGGTAAAAAGACATTACCTATATATAATAAATGTAAACTGCTTTGGTTATATGACAGAAAGGCAATATGTCAAATCCATGACACCATTTGCATGAAATAGAGCTACTACATACAAATCTCTCTCATACATATTCATTGTGGATATGCTAAAAACCTGATCACCTTGGTGTGTCCCGAAGAGTGAGTTGAGAAACCCCTGCTCTAACATCAGTGCACTGCTAATTTAAATCCCATAGTAATGATTTTTAGATATTCAAAACAGAGATGTGTGCATAAAGCTGAGAACACGGTTTTTAACACTTGGGCTTTAATACAATGTCCAAGGAGGAATAAAAGATTATGAGGGTCTTCTGCAGTCAGTGTTAGTGAGGGTTTCATGCCTGTTTCTTTTCTTTCCTGCCAGCATATAGCACCTGCAGTTCTTTTCTGGCTTCATTGAAGAGGAGGGTTAAAGAGACAGAGCTGGAGGCAAGATGTGGTGGGGAAAAAAAAAGTAAAATGCTTAACTGTTAACCAACAGGTACTGCAAAGCTGGATCATCACCTGGAGCTGCATATATCTATCTCTGTGCCTATATGGGACATGGGAATGCCATTCTGTGCATAAATATTAGTATTGAAAAAATGGTAAAATTATGTATCATACTTGATAATTTTCTTTCCCTTAATCATAGCCGATCAATCCATAGACTGGTGGGTTGTGTCCATCTACCAGCAGGTGGAGATAGAGCGCAATCTTTTGCCTCCCTATATGTGGCCATGTGCTGCCGGAAATTCCCCAGTATGTCGATATCAAAGCTCCATCCGCAGGACTCAGCACTTAGAGAATTACACCCACAAAGGGACACTCTGCCCAGCTCACCACCGCCGAAGCGGGGGAGGGGAAATATTACAGCGCACCACCGCCAGGGCGGTGGGCGGGAAACCACACCCGCCAACGCGGGGGGAACTGGCTTATCCTGCTACCGCAACCGCGGGAGGAGCTGGCTTACCCTAACACCGCCGAAGCGGGAGGGATACAAAGATACCCTACAGCCGCACGAAGCGGGAGGGAGCGCCGGCATAATTTAGTTATCAATCCAGCCACCGCTGAAACGGGGGGAGAGGAAGCAACAGCTCACTGTAACACAAAATCGTCTCAACTCGCAGAAACTTCAATGGGAAGAACTTGAACACAAAGACCACGTGAACAGGAACTGAAGACTGAACTTGAACCTGAAATATAACCAGAACACAAACAATACAGATATCTGGGAGGGGCTATGGATTGATCGGCTATGATTAAGGGAAAGAAAATTATCAGGTATGATACATAATTTTACCTTCCATATCATCAAGCCGATCAATCCATAGACTGGTGGGATGTACCGAAGCAGTACTCACCCAGGGCGGGACATGGAAATCCCTGAACGCAACACTGAAGCCCCAAACTGGGCCTCGACCCAAGCAGCCACATCCAAGCGGTAATGTCGTGAGAAGGTATGAGCCGACGACCAAGTAGCCGCTCTGCAAATCTCTTCCAAGGAGACAGATCTGGACTCCGCCATCGAGGCTGCTTGTGCTCTAGTAGAGTGTGCCTTAAGCTGAATAGGCGGAATCTTCCCTGCCGCCACATAAGCTGCCGCAATCGTCTCCTTGACCCAACGTGCCACCGTAGGCTTAGATGCCTGCAGGACCTTACGAGGGCCTGCGAACAGCACGAACAGGTGATCCAACTTCCGGAAATCATTGGTCACTTCCAAGTATCTGATGATGACTACTACTACTACTACTACTTAGCATTTCTATAGCGCTGCCAGGGTTACGCAGCGCTGTACAAGTTTAACATGGGGAAGGACCGTCCCTGCTCAAAAGAGCTTACAATCTAAAGGTTACAAACTATGTAGTCAGTGTAGGTATCTTGAGTGGGGAAGGTGGTTATGCGCCAAAAGCAAGGGAGAAGAGATGGGCTTTGAGTAAGGACTTGAAGATGGGCAGGGAGGGCGCATGACGTATGGGCTCGGGAAGGCTGTTCCAGGCATATGGTGATGCGAGGCAGAAGGGGCAGAGTCTGGAGTTAGCGGTGGTGGAGAAGGGTACAGATAGGAGTGCTTTGTCCTGAGAGCGGAGGTTACGGATGGGAACATACGGGGAGAGGAGGGTAGAGAGGTAATGGGGGGGTTGCAGATTGAGTGCATTTGAAGGTCAATAGGAGAAGCTTGAACTGTATACAGTAGCGGATCGGGAGCCAGTGAAGCGACTTGAGGAGGGGGGGTGATATGAGAGTATCGGTTCACGCGGTAGATAAGACGTGCGGCGGAATTTTGGACAGATTGAAGGGGGGTAGGTGACCCCTCTAACATCCAGGTATTTGAGCGCAGGGTACTCCTCTGGGTAATCCTCCCTACGAAAGGAGGGTAGGCAAAGCTGCTGATTCACATGGAATCGAGAAACAACCTTGGGCAGGAAGGAAGGCACTGGGCGAATCGACACTCCTGCCTCAGTGAATCGCAGGAACGGTTCTCTACACGAGAGTGCCTGGAGCTCGGAAACTCTTCTGGCTGAGGTGATAGCCACCAGGAAGACCGCTTTCAACGTCAGGTTCTTCAGCGATGCCCTTGGCAAGGGCTCAAAGGGCGGCTTCTGCAAGGCCCGTAGCACCAGATTGAGATTCCATTTAGGCACTATCGAGTGCAGAGGAGGGCGCAGGTGATTAACTCCTTTGAGAAAGCGCACCACATTTGGCTGTGAAGCCAGGGAAGCCCCCTTCAGACGACTCCTGAAGCAAGCTAGAGCCGCCACCTGGACTTTCAGCTAACTGAGCTACAGGCCTTTCTCCAGTCCCTCTTGCAGGAATGCCAACACTGAAGATAATGGAGCAGTGAAGGGCGATACAGAGCCTGCCTCGCACCACGACGCAAAGGTACGCCAAACCCTGGCGTAAGTGGTAGAAGTAGAGCGCTTCCTCACTCTCAGCATAGTGGTGATGACCTTGTCTGAGAAGCCCTTCTTCCTCAGCCACTTCCGCTCAATAGCCAGGCCATAAGACCAAAGGGGGAGGGATCCTCCATCATCACGGGACCCTGATGCAAGAGGCCCCGCTCCGCTGGCAACCGCAGAGGGCTGTCCACCGAGAGTCTGATTCAGTCCGCATACCAGGGACGTCTGGGCCAATCCGGACCCACCAGGATCACCCGGCCCGGATGCTTTGCCACCTGGCTTAGTACCCTGCCCATCATGGGCCAGGGCGGGAACACGTAGAGAAGCTCCTGTGCCGGCCACTGCTGGAGAAGAGCATCGACTCCTAGAGATCGAGGGTCCCGTCCTCTGCTGAAAAAATGCGGCACTTGGCAATTGGCCGAGGACGCCATCAGATCCAGGCTCGGCCGGCCCCAGCGCTTCGTGATGTCCAAGAACGCCCGAGCCGACAGTTGCCACTCTCCGGGATCCAAGGTATGGCGACTGAGAAAGTCCGCCTTGACATTCATGACTCCCGCAATGTGGGCCGCCGACAGCTGTTTCAGATTTGCTTCCGCCCACAGGCATAGCTTCATGGCCTCCTTGGCTAGAGGGGCGCTCCTGGTACCTCCCTGGCGATTGACATAGACCACAGCCGTGGCATTGTCTGACAGGACCCGCACAGGCCTCAGCACCAGTACTGGGAGAAACCCTAGACGCGCTAACCAAATGGCTCGGAGTTCCAGGAGGTTGATGGACCATTTCGTCTCTGGAGGAGACTAGAGCCCCTGCGCTGTCCGTCCCAGGCAGTGGGCTCCCCAGCCTGTCAAGCAGGCGTCCGTCGTGACGACAACCCACTCCGGGGTCGTAAAAGGCATTCCTGCGGACAGCTTGCCTGGCCTCAGCCACCAACTCAGCGTCTTTTGCGCCGCTGGATCCAAAGGAAGGCATACAACATAATCCTCCGAGACTGGCATCCACCGCCACAGAAGAGACTGCTGTAGTGGTCTCATATGAGCCCTGGCCCAGGGCACTACCTCCATCGTGGCCGTCATGGAGCCCAACAGCTGCACACAGTCCCAAGCCCGAAGAGTAGAGGAGGCTAGGAACTGGTCTACCTGGGTCCGAAGCTTGACACTCCAGTTGTCCGGCAGAAACACTCTGCCCACTTGGGTGTCAAATCGAACTCCCAGATACTCCAGGGACTGAGTCGGGCGCAGCTGGCTTTTCTCCCAGTTGATAATCCATCCCAGGGAGCTCAGAAGAGCAATGACCCTGTCTGTAGCTCTCCCGCACTCCGCATAGGAAGAGGCTTGGATCAGCCAGTCGTCCAGATAGGGATGGACTTGCACTCCCTCCTTGCGGAGGTAAGCCACGATGACCACCATTACTTTGGAGAAGGTCCGCGGAGCCGTAGCCAACCCGAACGGGAGGGCCCTGAACTGGAAGTGTCGGCCCAGTACTGCAAAGCGCAGAAAGCGCTGATGAGGCAGCCAGCTGGGAATATGTAGGCAAGCTTCCTTGATGTCCAGGGATGCCAGGAATTCTCCCTTTTTCACCACAGCTATTACGGAGCGGAGAGTCTCCATCCGGAAGTGCCGTATCTTTAAGGCCCGATTGACTCCTTTGAGGTCGAGGATAGGCCGCACAGCACCTCCCTTCTTTGGCACCACGAAGTAAATGGAGTAACATCCCTTGCCAAGTTGATCTACTGGCACTGGGACCACCGCGCCCAGGCGGAGCAGGTTGTCCAAAGTCTGCTGTACCGCCGCCGCTTTGACTGGAGACTTGCAGGGAGAGTTTACGAACCCGTCTCTTAGGGGCCGGCAGAACTCTAGTTTGTAGCCGTCTCTGATGACTTCCAGAACCCAAGCGTCTGAAGTTACCCTAGTCCACTCGCCCAGAAACGAGGATAGCCGTCCTCTGATCTGCTCTGGGGCATGGACCAGGGCCCCGTCATTGGGTACGAGACCCTGGGGGAGAGCTGGAGGAAGAACCTCCGGAGCAGCGGTCCCTGCGAAAGGAATGCTGCTTGGGGGGAGAAGTTCCGCTTGAAAGAAGAGGAGGAAGAGGAGGCCGACTTGCCCGGGCGATACCGACGGGCTTCCTGAAATTGGCCCTTGGAGGGACCAGGGCGAGCACTGCCAGCCCGAGTCCTGACCTCCGGCAACCTCTTGCCCTTAGATGTGCCAAGCTCGGTCACGATCTTGTCCAGCTAGTCCCCAAAGAGCAGCTTGCCTGTAAAAGGCAACTTGGCTAGGCGCGATTTTGAGGCATGGTCAGCCGACCAGTGCTTAAGCCACAGCCACCGCCGGGCAGAAACTGTCTGAGCCATACCTTTAGCCGAGGCTCTCAAGACATCATACAGCAAGTCCGCCAAGTAGGCCAGGCCCGACTCCAGGGCCGGCCAGTCCGCCCTCAAGGAAGAATCCGAGGGGGAAGCCCACTGCAAAACGGTCAGGCATGCCCTGGCCACATAGGAGCCGCAAACCGAGGCTTGCAAGCTCAGGGCGGCCGCCTCAAAGGCCGACCTTAAGGACGCCTCCAATCTCCTGTCCTGAGCGTCCTTCAGGGCAGTGCCACCTTCCACCAGCAGAGCCGTCTTCTTAGTCACCGCAGTGATTAAAGAGTCTACTGTAGGCCAGAGAAAGGCCTCCCGTTCACCCTCAGGCAGAGGGTACAGACGGGACATGGCTCTGGCTACCTTAAGGCTCGCTTCAGGGGCATCCCATTGAGCCGAAATTAAAGTCTGCATGGCTTCATGATCGTGGAAGGTTCTTTTCGGGCGCTTAGTTTCCAGCATAATGGCAGAGCCAGCTGAGGCTGAGAGAGGGCCTTCCTCCGGAGAGGAAATTTTCAGAATGCTCATGGCCTGCACTAACAGGTTGGGCAAATCCTCTGAGCGAAAAAGCCGCGCTGCAGAGGGGTCATCCGCTCCATTCGAGCGGGGATCAGTCTCCTCCACAGAATCCCCTAAGGACCTTTGGGAGAACTCAGATACGCTGCCCTCATCCACATCAGAGGAGACAGAGTCCCCTAGGGCCTTGAAAAATCCACCCGAGGGCGCTTGATCATGGAAGCCTCATCACCCTTATCAGACAGAGGAGCAGGGGCAGCGTTTTGCATAAGGAAAGCCTGATGCAGCAGTAAAATAAACTCAGGGGAGAAATCCCCCAGTCTGTGCACTTCTGCAGCCTGGGCCACAGCCCCAGAAGCACTCTCAACCTGCACTCCCAAGAGCGGGGGAGAGGCGCACTGCGCATCTAAAATGGCGTCCACCACAACACTCCACGAAGGAGCCGCGTGGGAAGAATAGCGCTTTAATTTCGTCGACTTTATACCGTTGCCCGAGTCAAGGGTGACCATACCATTAACGTCTCCCACCTCAAGGGCGGTCCAAGAAGGAGCCGACCGAGCAGCGTGGCCGGCCACAACCGGGAGGGCAGCCAGTGGGGGATGGGCGCCTAAGGCGGGAAAAACCGCCGCACTGGAGGAAAACCCAGGGAACTCTCCCGATTCCGAAAAGGCGCCCAAGAAAGTCGTCTCTGCCTTTGAACCCCCCGCTTCCCCGCTAGACGCGCGCACGCAGTCCGGGGAGCGTCTTTTCGTGCCCTTGCCATCCGACGCCATAGCCACGTGGAGGCCGTTCGGGGAACCCCCTGCCTGCTAGGAAAAGGTAAAATTACCTGCTTCTCGCTCCGAGCTGCAACGATTTGGAGTCCCAGTGAGTAGCTGCAACCAAGGACGTCTTTCTCTCAAGGACGTCTATTTTTCTGTTTTTTTTTTTTTTTTTTAAACGGAGCCAGCGGGAGGGGGGAGAAAAGGAGGGACCTGGTACCACCAGGTCTGCACTTGCTCACAAAGAGCCCTCAACCCCAGGTACTCAACAAAACCTAAACAATTAGGCTTGGAGACCTAGCCAGAGCTGCTGCTGTGTGACCACACACCTGCTAGATAGAGAACATACTGGGGAATTTCCAGCAGCACATGACCACATATAGGGAGGCAAAAGATTGCTCTCTATCTCCACCTGCTGGTAGATGGACACAACCCACCAGTCTATGGATTGATCAGCTTGATGATAGGGAATGTAGCACTGCACATGTGGATGTAGGCAAATACAGCTCTGGATGCTGATACAATCATTTTGTATTGTATTTATTTACTTCTAGTCTGCCTATAACATAAATTGCAAAGCGAATTACAATAATAGACTTCTGCATTCAGAAGGAGCTTACATACAACTTGAAACAATACAGTAAGAGAATGACACCTCTTTAACATTGCTTTTGACTCGTAACCACTTGTAACCACTCGCCTCCACCTACCCTCCTCTCCTCCTTCTTGTACACATTAATTGATTTGATTTGCTTACTTAATTTTTGTCTATTAGATTGTAAGCTCTTTGAGCAGGGACTGTCTTTCTTCTATGTTTGTGCAGCACTGCGTATGCCTTGTAGCTCTATAAAAATGCTAAATAGTAATAGTAGTAGTAATGACATCATCAAAAATTGTAAATTTTGATCAGAAAACAAAAACGTTTTTAAAGACTTTCTAAATAATAAGTATGAATCATTTGTCATAAATTGCCCAAAATTTAGTTGGTGCTAGTGCAGAGCCCTATGCATCACTGTTCCCTCTAAGCTGAGCAAGAGTCCTCCATCTGCATTGCTGCCAGTGGGGGGCAGTGCTTCAAAATTGTGTTTTGAATCACTAGGGACAATTGAAAATGTGATTGTGAAACAGCACCTCCCACTCGTAGGACTGTCAGTGGAGGACTCCTGCTCAGCTTAGAAGGAACAGTGGTGTATTAAATTGTGCGAAAGGAAGGACATAGGCTAGATTCAGTAAACAGCGCTGAAAATTCAGCACCAAAAAAAAGAAAAAATGGGTGCCGAACGATATTCAATAACAGGTGTTCCGGGATTAGTGCTCTTTATAGAACAGCAGATAGCGCCAGGATTCACACTCAACTTTGAGCGTGAGGAGTTACCCCAACTGAAACCAGGGGTAAATCCTGGCACGCAAGTTGAACTTGAATCTGTCAAATTCTATACTACTGCACACATTTTAAGGGAACGCCCCTGCCCCACCTATTCCCCTCCTGTGGCCACACCCCCTTTGCAGATCCACCTGGAAACACATACACGCTATTCTATAAATGAGTGTGTAAGCGTGTTTTCACGTGGATAAACCATTTCTGCCCCATTTTGGGGTCTTGTAGCTGTTAGAATGCTTTTTTGTGCTGAAAATTCAGCTAAGAAGTATCATCTAATGTTCAACGCCATATATAGAATTCACCCCCGTAATACTCAAAAATGACTCTTAAATTCTAGTTGGTCCAGTAAAGAGGTCTTTCTAACCTGTGCATTGGGCACTTTTGTCGATATTCATCTACTTTCTGTAAAATTAATGCAAGCTCCTAATGAAGTGACAGTGCACGGGAAACATTCACATAGCATATATAAGAATGAGAAAACTCTGGATTGTTGTATTATATTAGGGGTGGGCAACCACATCCTCGAGGTCCACAACCCAATCGGATTTTAAAGATTTCAACAGTGAATATTCATGAGACTGATTGATTTACATGTACTGCTTCCATTGTATGCAAATAGAGCTCAGGCATATTCATTGTAGAAATCTTGAAATCCTGATTTGGTTGAGGCCCTCAAGGATTGTGGTTGCCCACCCCTGTATTATATTATGTTGTGCTTAGGCTCAGTCCAAGCTGAGGCAGTTCACTTGCTGGAATACAGAGCCAGAGCAGACTGCAAGAGAATGGCATGCAATATAGCCAGGAAATGAGCATGGGGACAAGAAGACTGCAGACAGCTGACTCAAGCCAGGGAACTAGGGACCCTCCAGGATAACATACAGGGAGGACAATTAAGAGGCAGGACACAGGAGGGGGTGGGGATAAATCTCACTGCAGCACATGGGTTCCTTCCTCTAATGTACTTGGAAAATTAGGATTCAGACTGGTTTCAAGTAAGAGTAATTTTGTCTTTTTCATGTAAATAATGATCTGGATGTTTTTAATTTACTGTTTCATCAAACAAATACAATGCTACTATATAAAAAACAATTTGGGAAAAACCAATAATCTAATAGAGAGGGGGAAAAAGCCTCAGAACTTTCCAGTCACAACATTCCCATTGGGTCAGTGTGGCTTGTAACCCATCATCAAGGGTCAGAAATAACCCCCAATCAATAGAATGTATGTATGTATTTATTTATTCCTTTATTTAGCATCCTCTGTACAACTCCCAGAATGGGTTACAGAATTACATTCACAATATAATAAAACAGTATAGCACAGTGGTTCTGAAAGCTGGTCCTGGAGGCACCCCAAGCCAGTCAGGTTTTCAGGATACCCACAATGAATATTCATGAGAGAAATTAGCATGCACTGCCTCCACTGCATGCAAATCTCTCTCATGAATATTCATTGTGGGTATCCTGAAAACCTGACTAGCTGGGGTGCCTCCAGGACTAGCTTTGGGAACCACTGGTACAGCATATAACAAATTTAAATTAAACAATTCCAGCTTGTCAATTTGCGGATTAAAACAAGTAAGATTTAACAACCTTACGAAATCACAAAAGATCATTAATAGATCTCACTGAGGGAGGAACCATATTCCACAACCAGGTCATAAAATAAGAGTAAGCTTGAGAGCCAGCACGCTCGAGTGCTTCTCAGCCCAGTCCTTGGGTCACACCCAGCCAGTCAGGTTTTCAGGATACCCACAATGAGTATACATGAGACAGATTTGCATGCAGTGGAGGTACAGTATAGTCTCGATTATCCAACATAAATAGGATGGATCTGTTGTCAGATAAGGAAAAAGACAGATCATACAGAGAACAATGCATAAATCCCTCCAAAAATGCATAAACAAAGGCATAGAGTTCCCGATTGGAGCACTAAAACATAATTACTGTACATGTGCTTGTTCTAAAGCAAAGATTTTTAATAGAAATAAACGCAATGATGTCGAGGGGAGGGAGTCTGTCGGATATGCCGGATGGTCGATTTAGCGAAGGTCGGATAATTGAGACTGTGCATGCAATTTATCTCCTGCATATTCAGTGTGGATATTCTGAAACCCCACCAGCTGGGTTGAGAAATATTGCTTTACTTTATAATGCTGTCATATAAAATAGGTTTTAAAAAATTAGGAAAACTTATTGTGTGTGCATCTATGATCTCTTCCTATTTCTCTAACACCCACTCCTGACAGTGGCCATTGTTTTGCTCTACAGCTGAGCCGCACTGGGGTAGTAGCTGCAGGGTTTTTAGATCCTTCCTCTCCTTCCCTCCCCCCCCCCCCCCCCCCAAGGATCCTGTGGCATATAAAAGGACTTTGATTTGGCTAGAGAAGCCCATAAATTCCTGCTTCTGATTCTTTCTTTTATGCCCAGTACTGATAACAATGAATTCTCTCTTAACAATGCAGTATTCAGGCTGTATTATAGCTCCTGGAAAAAAAAAAAAAGATTCTCTGAAGGATGCATTCACTGGACCAACTGAAACATTACCAACCGTGATACTATACAGGAGATTTCTGCAACCAAACAGGCCCTTCTTCCAGTGGGTAACAGCTCCCAGGAATCTGTCGCTGACACTGAGCTATGCAATTGAAGACCTCTTCCATGCAGAATAACAACATGAAACGCTAACAGCTCTACACAGGCAAATGCTTCCTTAAGTCTGAGGTTACTCCACTCCAGGCTTTCCAACCTCCTCTATCATTTTAAGTAGGGCAGATCAGAATACCAAACCTAGCACAGGAACAGCATCTGCAAGTTCAATTCTCAAGGGTCTTCGTTAAAATCAAGCCATTCACCTGGGAAAAGCTTTTACATCTAAAGAAAACAGATGATATATGCTGCTGGTTTTCTACAGAGCAACAGATCTTTTTAAAATCATCCTTTGTGTCTGTTTGGTCCGCTCTCCCCTTCCAAACAACTCTTAAATTTCATCCACATTTCTGTCAGAAACAGTAAAGCACCTCATTACCCCCCCCCCCCCCCCCCCCCCCCCCACAACACTTTGAATTCCCTCCTTGATCTCCTCTAGCACAACAGCCAGTCCAATTCAGTTATAATCTCAGGAATGGCAGCTGCCCTGACATTTGCTTATGTCCTAAAGAAGGAAACAAGGCATGTGTGTAAGGGAAGCCTACATTCCACCTGCCCACTATGTACCTTTTTTATGATGGGCCAGTGTGTGAGAGGGAAACTAATGTCATCTGTTCACAAATATTTAGGAAAAAAAATGACTGCTCACACCCACACTCTGTCCCACTACAGGTACTTCCGTTTCTTCCGTTTCTGCACTGCCACAGTGGTAGCCGGGACTCCCCTTCCCCCTTGGCTCTCACACACTGCTGCCTATAGCGATTTCCATGCTAGCAATTACAGCAGGCCTGCCACACCCATCAGCCAGTCTCCCTCTCTCAAGTTTCCCTTACACCCTTCACCCACTCTCAGTATCTCTCATGTAGCCCCCCTGTCCTCACCCAGTTTCTCTCCCTCTCTCTCATGAACTCCCCAAACCTTTATGCAGTCTCTCTCATGTGCTCTCATGCACCCCTCCGACAATCTTCTCACACTCTCTTTCTCCTGACCTGCCTTCAGCTGCAGAGGTTTCTGCAGGATTCCTGCTTTCCTACCGTGACTGCACTCTTTGCCAGCTTGAGCCTCGCAGTGCTGGAAGTTTGCATTTATCTTGTTTGCAAAGTCTCACAAGACTTAACAACTGTGAGACCTACCTGGACATCCTGCACCACACAGCTGAAGCCTATAGAGAGAAGGATGAAATAATCTTGCTGTAAGCCCCACTACAATTGCCACGCTTCTTGGGGCCAGATATAAACACTAGGTGGGCTGGTTTGTAGGTTATGGCCCATAGGTGCAATAGGCT
Organism: Microcaecilia unicolor; assembly: GCF_901765095.1. NCBI lineage: Eukaryota > Metazoa > Chordata > Amphibia > Gymnophiona > Siphonopidae > Microcaecilia > Microcaecilia unicolor. Next base: position 148,399,349 of record NC_044034.1, read on the forward strand.
GGCTCTAAGGTGAACACTCTTGTTCTCCTTATAACCTCAACCTAGAGGGCCAAGACCAGAGTTTGTGCCTGTTGGCCACCAATCAGTGGGATGGGACACAACAAACACGGTACAGACAGACCCCACCTATGACCTCAGAAGGCCTCAGACTGACTACACCACCAAAAGGATTAACAGTACTCTTGACAGAGTGTAAGGCACATAGGACAGTTGACATACGAAATGCAGGGCGGCATAGGGTAGTTCCATACCATTATGCTCCTCATTGTAAACAAGGAGCATAGGTGAAAGAGGACAGTATCTTTTGTTTCTCCTAAGACACAAACTCAAAGTGTTGCCAGTGGATAAGTCAAACAACACACACCAGATAACGAGAACACACAATACAGCATTGTGATGTGTTTCACCCAAGGAGTGTTACACACACATCCTGTGCATCACTGCCCTAAGACAGTAGTTTCCAAGTATGGTCTCTGATTAACCCTTCAAAATATTGTTATATAGGAATAAAGAGACAATATCTATACCTCAGTACTCTTTCTGTAACCAAGCTTAACAAACCTATTAATATCATAGGTTCATTGGCGTATAAAAAAACCTAAAGAGGAAAAGCCTCAGAACCCTTCCTCCACTTCTTTATTACAGAAGAAAACATGGTAGATTAACTTCATCACCATGAACAATCCCTTGAAAAACAATTGGTTTTACTCCTAAGAACCCTGGTGCAAAGGATCATTTTAAATATGAGACATCGAAATACAGATCAAAATGAACGCTATCAACATCATTTAGGTTATTTTACTCTCAATGCAGCACATAACAACTTGTGGCCAAAGTGTAGCTAATCGGGCTGTGTGAAGGTGCAAAGACATGTCAGCTCAGAACTTCATTGCTTACTTGAAGTGTCACACGATCTGCTAAAACTTCAAGTAAGCAGATGTAACATGAAGTAATCCTTGGCAGTCAGGTTATCAAGATAGCCTATATAAATCACCATGACACTGATTGGAATATAATGGAGGCAGGGTAGACCCATCATGTTTATGCATATTCACTGTGGTTATGTTGAAAATCTGACTGCTAAGGGGGACTCCGGGACTGGACTTTAGAAACACTGCCCTAGGAGCTAGCTCTAGTGAGACTGACAGTACAGTAAGACAAGTAGGTCTGGCACATTCATATGTGCACCACAGAGGCTAATCTCCTTATAGGTCACATGTACCTCTCAGTTATAGTACACCATTCCCTAGCCTGTCCCAAACCGTGGCCCACCTATACTTATATTGTTGCGCCATTTGTGAGAGGCAAAATGATCCTGAAACATGATTTTATTCAACAACGATAATCAAAATTTGCAACTATCATTTCAACACAGAGCTCGTTTGACAAGACTGGTATGCAAACAGCGAGATCCAAGATGGCCGCGCTCTGTTAGGACGCCGTGAATCGCGCTCCTCCTGACAATGCCTAAACGTCGAGGAAAGATAGCGGCCAGAGCCTCTCCGCAAATTCTCTCATTACCCGGTCCAATAGATCGATTTGTGCGACCACTGCGAGTTGAACAAGACGGCGGAACGCCTCCGGTAGGGAACGCTGGCGATTGGGAGATATCAGCTTCCCCCGGTCTGGATACCACCCTGAGCCCCGCCACGCACACTCCACCTCCTCAGCCGATTGGCGCTAGCTCCTTCCTGCAGGAACAGACAGGGTCGCCCCAAGAGGGAAAGAAGGACCCAGAAGAACGCCGGTTAGAGACTCTGTTTACAACAATGGAAGGAACAGAGGGCAGTTCGCCCGAGAAATCGCCACGGACTGACAGGAGAGGAGCTGAGGGACAGGGCGAGATATTTGGACAGTTATCTGTAAGGTATGAACTTCCCAAACAGATGGGAGTTAAACCAAAGGAAGTAACACTGGATGCGTTGTGGGACTTAGTGTCCACCCTGGGACAAACATTTATTAAACAAATCAAAGACATTGCACCGAGAGTAAAATCTCTTGAAGTTGACTTACAAAAAAGAGAGGAAGAAGTTAAAGCTTTGGATGTTAAAGTTGATAAAATTGTGAAGTTGGAAACATTACAACCAATGATGGTAAAAGACTTGACAAATCTCAGGCAAAGAATGGAAGTGTTTGATAATTATACTAAAAATCATAATCTGAGATTTGTTAACTTTCCTAAAGTACCTAATGTAGTCCCTCTTGTCTTGAGATGTTAAAACGTTATTTGCATGAAGTTTTGAATATACCGCCATTTTCTCAGGTTTACTATATCCCAGGGAAGGACCTGAATCCGTTGACTAATCAGCCTATAGATGTTTCTCTTTTGCTTGAATCTTCCCACAATGAATTGGCAACAGCCGCCACTCTTGTGGCGACAGTTGCATTATTGCCTGACAGGGATTGGATCTTCCGTCTGTTTTTTCGAAATAAAGCAAACCTTTTTTTTAGGTTTTAATATATTACTTTTTCCTGCTGTCTCTAAGGAGACTAGGCGACGGAGGAAGCAATTTTTGCTCCTTAGGCCTGAAGTTTTGCACATGGGGGGTACCTTTTTTTAAGGTACCCCTGTAATTGCATAATAAGGCTTGAGGGGAAAAAGTATGTGTTTACAGATCCTGCCCATGTCTCAGCACTTGTAACTTCAGCGAAATTGGAAAAGCTTAAATGAAAAGATGTTAACTCAACTTAACAGAGAATGCTAGATCCTTTATAATTTTGCCTTGTTTTCTTTTTCTCCCCATGCTCCGAACTCTTGGATCTCAATTTATGGACTTGAGTGTCATTTTTCCTAGTGAAATTTCTTTTGTTATTATAACTATTATATGTTATTTCTTAATTGATGGACACTTTCCAAACAAGATGTTTCTTGTATAATATGTTTAAATGAATTAAAAAAAAAAAAGACTGGTATGCAAACACATTGCCTATGGTTCATCAGTCTTTACAAGCATAAAAGTCACCTGAGGACATCACCTAACTGTCAGCTGCATGGTACATCTCACTTCATTAACAGTTCTAATACCTCCACAGTCTGCTTCAACAAATTGTACAGCACATTTCAGAGACCCCCACATTAAGCACTGTGCTATTATCACACTTTATCTCACATATCATACTTACCTTTGTGGAGCTCATCTTTCGGCATGCCTACCTAACAGCCTTAATATGGGAAGGAACAATAACATCTTTGTTCAAACAGAACCATTACACACTGCAACATATAACATGACATAAAATACATCAAATTCACCACAATCATATATACAGAAGGAACCCCCCCCCCCCCTCCAAGGTGTTCTATTGAGCCAACAACTCAAAAATGTCATGCAAAACACACTCCCTTGCACTTCACACACTAGTGACTAGCAGCCTAAACATTTACCTGACATTTCATAAGTGCAACACAGCATTAGCACAACATGAGTGAGGGGGCACGCAGCAGATAATAACAGGATATATATGATGCACACCCCCTTTCACCTTTGCACTAGAAGCAGAGATCCACAGCACCCACACATTGGCCCATTCAGGCAAAGACAACTATTAGCAGTGTGGCTCCTCCAATGGTGTGTCGGTGCATGAGAATGACATCATGTAATGCTAGTCAATAATGTGTGCATAACAGCAGGATGGTTGTCCCACGTGATGTGTCAAATACAAAATGTAACACATTTGTTTTGGCTAACACCACAAGGAGTGAAAGAGGGACTCAACCCCACATCATTTGGGCTCGAGCACTGCACTAACAATGAGGCTAGCAACTGAACATACCAAGTAAAATCAAATTCAAACATATCACCACCGTGGAAAGTGGACTGCGGAGTACCTCAAGGATCACCATTATAACCAATACTCTTCAACATAATGATGATTCCACTGGCCAAGTCCCTATCCAATCAAGGCCTCAACTCGTTCATCTATGCAGATGATGTCACAATTTTTATTCCCTTCAAACATGATCTGACAGAAATCACCAACGAAATCAAGCTCAGTTTGAACACCATGGACTCATGGGCAAATTCATTTCAACTGAAACTGAACACTGAAAAAACACACTGCCTCATCCTCTCATCTCAACACAATAAGTACAAACCTACAACCATAAACACCCCAGACCACACCCTCCCACCTAAAAATACTTGGTGTTATAATCGACCGCAACCTTACTCTTGAGAGCCAAGTAAACTCCACAACAAAGAAAATGTTCTACTCAATGTGGAAACTTAAACGCATAAAACCTTTCTTCCCGAGGGAAATATTTCATAATTTAATACAATCGATGGTACTAAGCCATGCAGACTACTGCAACGGAATCTATGCGGGATGTAAAGAACAACTCACAAAGAAACTCCAGACTGCTCAAAACACAGCAGCCAGGCTGATATTCGGTAAAACACGATTCGAAAGTGCCAAACCCCTCCGAGAAAAACTGCACTGGCTCCCAATCAAAGAACGTATCCCCTTCAAAAGCTGCACCTTGGTCCACAAAATTATCTACTGCGAAGTCCCAGGTTACATGATAGACCTAATAGATCTACCAACCAGAAACAGAACATCACGAACATACCTAAACCTCCACTACCCAAACTGCAAAGGACTCAAATACAAAGCAACCTATGCATCCAGCTTCTCCTATATGGGCACACAACTATGGAATGCACTGCCAAAAACTGTGAAAATAATTTACGACCACCCAAATTTCAGGAAATCACTAAAGACCAACCTGTTCAAAAAGGCATACCCTACTGACCCAACATAAATGCCTAAACTCAGCAACACAGCAAAACCAAAGATCGTACAGGACACTATATAACCTTCCCTCTCCCCAACCCCATTGCACCTGAAACACGCATACCTTATTCAACCACTACATCACTTGTATCTGTCTCCCCACCGGACTTGGCGAACGCCTTCACGGTACTATGTAAGCCACATTGAGCCTGCAAATAGGTGGGAAAATGTGGGATACAAATGTAATAAATAAACAAACCATATCATGTGGTGAGTGTTTTATAAAACAGGACTGAAGTCATGTCATGAGTTTCTGGGTGTGCTCGTCAAGTGTTCTATGGGAATACTGTGCGTTGGCTAGTGTGTGAGTGTAATCACAATTCATGGAGGTGCATTTGCAAACAATCTGGGTCCACAGGCCAAATGTGTCTGAACTCCATTTTAGCATCACAACAACACTGCCTACGTCAAACAACTTGCTTTGCACATTGCAATCTGTAAGCCTGAAACAGAACATGAAGCTGTTCTACCTGCAGAACTGATGATCTTCTCTAGCACCACCATGGTACCCATTGTTTGAAGTGTTCAAGACAATGACACCATTATTTCACATGTACTGCTTTATAATGTGTCACTGGTGGCCTAATAAGCTATATAAATCAGTTTAAGCTGCTATGCTTTGTGTTAGCTTAGGGGTTAAAGACATCAGTTTTATCATCTCAACTCTGTGGGTTCAATTCCTAAAATGACCTTTGCTGAAATTTAGAAGTTGACCACAGGCATTTTTGAAAAACACCCTTTTAGAGCATCACTCTTATCTTGAGTTCCATACCGTTTTCCTGAAGCTGCATTTTCATCTCCAGGATGTTCAACAACCAATTGCTACTTTGGAATCCTACACTCAGGACATCATCTTGGAATATGCGTGTACCAAAAGCCAGAGCACTAATTTATGTGTCTTCACATGTGTACACAGTGGACACTGTGTACTGATACTCATCCTCACTCACTTGCTTTAAGTCCCACACCACCTTTTACATTAATTCCTCCATCCTCACAACCTCAGTCAAACAGTTGCTTGTTATAAATTTGGGAAGGTCAAGGGAAGACAGCAACTGTGTAAGTGCACAACTGCAGGTGGTTAGGCAACATTGTGACACACACTAAACAATGTCCACATCCATGGCGTGCCACATTGCCATTTACACTGCATGCATTGTCTCCCAATATATCCCCCCCCCCCGAACTTTCTTTCATAAAATGTGGTCCACACCGTCTCTGTGTGTGAATCAAGCTGCAAAGCCTGGGAGGAAGTGGCATGGCACATCCACAGGGTGGTGAGAGTGGGAGGAAAATATTTTTCCTGGAGAAGGCATTAGGAGATTGTGCTCCTAGGAGGGAGGCGAAGAGAGGGGAGAGGTTTACCCCTGAGGGACCCACAAATATGAGGAAGAGATGATGTGTGTGAGTAAGAGGAAGGAAGAGACTTGAGGTCAGAAGATAGAATAGAAAAATGGTAGGTTTTGAAGGGCTAGGGAATGGAGGGAAAGAACTGGGAGTGTGGAGGATGACATGATACTCCATGCATAGGGGCTCAGGGCCCTGCCACTCTACTAGTGATCATAGCAGGCAGGATAATCCATATCTCACCTAGCTCAATACACACTAACACTAGATGGCGGAATGATGTGGTCTACATTGTGTAGTGCACACAGCTGTGGTGATGCTGTGGTTGTACAATACACAAGCTGCAGCTGCAGTCAGCTGGCAAGGATGCCAAGAGGCCTATCAGCCTCTGTCTATTCCCTCCCCCCTCAGGGAAAGTGTGTAAGTGTACGGGAAGTTGTGGCTGTATTTTGATTTGATACCATACCTAAGATATTGTGTAGACACCAATGGTGGACATTTGCTGCATATGAATAGAGGTGTACCAGCCACATTCGTAGAGTCAGGCTCTGCATCTAGACTTTGGAAACCTGGTCATTTGTTTCGTAAGCCACAGAGGCCATTGTAGGTAGGTCCTGCCATTTGACCTTCAGCGAACCACACTGATAGCTGATGATTGCTGGTTAGTTAGAGACATTTCTTTAGCAATGTGTCAATCAAGTACCAAGTACATGGGAGGTGCAATCCACATTTCACGTTCATCGCCGAGCGATGCTGAGAAGTTTTTACAGAGCTCCCAACTTGAGGGAGAATTTTTTGGCCAGTCCTGGATTTCTGCCACTGTGGTGCACAATGGGATCTACAGCACTGGTTTCCATGGAGATAATCTAGAACTACACATCCCACACTACCTTATGATATATGTTTACAACATGGACTAGATAAAGTTTCCCTCATGGAATGGTTAACTTGGCAACACTATTTTTATATATGCAAAGCACAAGCTCTGCCCTAATCCTTCCCATGGGAGGGAGTTCATTTGGGATGAGGTGGATGCAGCACTGCATACATTAATGCAAACACTAGAAAAAAAAAGGACATTAGTTTTTCTTTTTATCTTTTTCATGTACTTATCTGTGTTAGCTGTCCATTGCTCTGTGACTGCAACGGACAGCAAACACAGATAAGTTAAAAGATAAAAAGAAAAACTAAAAGAGAAATTTTGTACTATTTAAAAGACTAAAACCATAAGGAGGAGGAGGGGTTGAGCCAACGATGAGAGTGAACGTCCCCAGTTGAAGTAGGCTATGCCACAATAAAAAAAAAAGGGTGCACTTTTGAGGCGTCTTCATCCTCCACATACCCTCCCTTTTCAGTCTAACAATCCGATAGATATGGAAGGTATTAATCGATGTCAACTGTTATAAACTGCTAAATTAGGAAGAGGATCATAGAATTTGCATGTTACATGAGGTATCCTCTTCAGCTCGTATTATAATACAATAAATATTCACACAACAGGGAGGATGCAGTCGTAGATCTCACAGCTTGCTTGCAGGAACTTTGAGCAGTGCTGTCCAAATATGGTCCTTGATGCTCCCTGGCTGGTCAGGTTTTCAGGATATACAAAGTGAACATTCATGAGAGAGATTTGCATGGAATGGATGGAGTGGCTGTAAATCTCTCACATGAGTATTCATCATGTATATCCTGTAAAACCTGACCGGCTGGGGTGGCTGGGGGACCTCATTTGTGAAACACAGCACCAGGCTGTGATATAATCTCAGCATTCCCAGAGGTGGCAAGTTACCCGTTCCAGGAGGGAGAAAATTTGGGCCCACTTGGATGTCTGCCAACCTCATCTTGGCGCATTATGGGACCTGCAGTGCTGATTTCAATGAATAGAATCGTGGACTACAAATACCACAGTGCTTTGAGATGCAAGTTTAAAATCGGGACCGGCCGATAAGCCTCCCCCCTGGAATGGTCAACTTGTCAGCTCAGCATTCCAATTGTTGACATAGACTGAGGAGGGTTCCCTCACTTTCACAAACACTATAATGTTGTTGAATAAATGACAGGCATGACAGACTGAGTACATAAATCATAACAGGACTAGAGTGAAAAACATAATTTTTTCACTTACCTATTAGCCAACTGTGGCCATACTTGCTCTGCTTGAACTGCTGGAACAGGGCTGAGTGATGCAGCATATAGGCTTCATGGGTGTGGACCCTGGGAACCTGGCTACTGCATTCAGTATTTGCATATTTGCATCACACATCACCTGCATGTTTAGGGAATGAAAGTGCTTATGGTTCCTATATATTGCTTCCCTTTCACTGGATGGTACGAGGTCCACATGTGTGCAATCTGTTGCTCCCATCACATGCAATAGGCCTATGATGTTCTGAAACTGGTCATCCAGGGCTTCCCACTGTTGCCTAATATTAGGGAAATGAACGTAGTCCCTAGGCTGGCGCTTCATGGCACGCAGTACCTGGTGGATACAGCGAAAGATGGAGGAGTGGCTCATGCCACCGACTGCGGCCACAGATTGTTGGAAACTGCCGGAGGCCACACAATGTAAGAAGCTCAACAGCTTAGTCAGACAAGGTATGGGGTGGGACCCTGTCTGTAATGGGATTGAGGTCAGCCCTTAGATGTTCATATAACTCCATTATAGCTGCTGAGTTCAACCAGTACAGAGCGACCACACGGTCCTCACACATCCCTCACAGCAATGTGCATACAGGAAAATGCGTGGGCGCCGGGGGTCTTGTTCACGCCTGTGGCGCTGGCACTGCCTCTCCACTAACTGCTGCTGCTGTCCCTATTGCGCTGGAATCCCCTTTTCCTGTGCTGGAATGGGTGGTGGAATCTGTGCTGGGGCCTGAGCCCCCAACACCCCAACAAATGCTACTGCTGCTGATACTTCAGCTAGATAAACCTCCATCGTGAAAGAAATGATTGATGGGTGTTAATGTGTCTTTACAGGCTGATGGGGTATGTAGATGGAGACACTGAGTCATCATGCTATTTCCGTTTATTACGCGCGTTAATAAATATAGATGCGCTAATGGTAAAAAAAATCCCTTAACAACACCTATATTCATGGCGATAAGCACTCACGCGGTAACACACGCGTTATACACCTACGCTCTTCTATACTTGCCTCTTGTAGACATGCCTACAAAACGCCCCTTTCTCCTCCCCTGCCTTTAACACATAACACACATATATCCCGGCTTTAATGCGTTCAACCATGTGTTAAGGCATTAGTGCTGCTTAGTAAACTTGCCTGTAAATGAGGTCTCAACAGAGTCTTATACATGGACATTATCACCTCCTTTTTCCTACTGGCCATTCTTCTCCCTATGCATAGTAACATAGTAGATGACGGCAGAGAAAGACCTGCACGGTCCATCCAGTCTGCCAACAAGATAAACTCATATGTGCTACTTTTTCTGTATACCTGACCTTGATTTGCATCTGCCATTTTCAGGGCACAGACCATAGAAGTCTGCCCAGCACTAGCCCCGCCTCCCAATCTCCGCTAAGCTTCTGAGGATCCATTCCTTCTGAACAAGATTCCTTTATGTTTATCCCACACATTTTTGAATTCCGTTACTATTTTCATCTCCACCACATCCCGCGGGAGGGCATTCCAAGTATCCACCACTCTCTCCGTGAAAAAATACTTCCTGACATTTTTCTTGTCTGCCCCCCTTCAATCTCATTTCATGTCCTCTAGTTCTACCGCCTTCCCATCTACGGAAAAGGTTCATTTGCAGATTAATACCTTTCAAATATTTGAACATCTGTATCATATCACCCCTGTTTCTCCTTTCCTCCAGGGTATACATGTTCAGGTCAGCAAGTCTCTCCTCATAAGTCTTGTAACGCAAATCCCATACCATTCTCATAGCTTTTCTTTGCACCGCTTCAATTCTTTTTACATCCTTAGCAAGATACGGCCTCCAAAACTGAACACAATACTCCAGGTGCGGCCTCACCGACTTATACAGGGGAATTAAGGTAAAATTATGTATAATCATACCTGATAATTTTCTTTCCATTAATCATAGCTGATCAATCCATAGACTGGTGGGTTGTGTCCATCTACCAGCAGGTGGAGATAGAGAGCAAACTTTTGCCTCCCTATATGTGGTCATGTGCTGCCGGAAACTCCTCAGTATGTCGATATCAAAGCTCCATCCGCAGGACTCAGCACTTAGAGAATTACACCCACGAAGGGACACTCTGCCCAGCTCACCACCGCCGAAACGGGGGAGGGGAATTAACCCAGCTCATCCCCACACAAGTGGGGGAGGGGAATCCGTCCAGCTCATCCCCGCGGAGCGGGGGAGGGACACCACCCCGCCGATGCGGGGGGATCTGGCTTATCCTGCAACCGCAACCGCGGGAGGAGCTGACTGACCCGAACACCGCCGAAGCGGGAGGGGTACAAAACTGCCCTACAGCCGCACGAAGCGGGAGGGAGTGCCGGCAGAATTATAAGTCTCAATCCAGCCCCGTAAAACGGAGGGGAGAGGAATGCAGCAGCTCACTGTAACACAAACTCGTCTTAACTCTTGAAGAATCCAAGTGAAAAAACTTGAACACGAAGTCTTTCTGAAGTAACTGAAGAGTAAACTTGAACCTGAAATGCAACCAGAATAAAACAATACAGATATCTGGGAGGGGCTATGGATTGATCAGCTATGATTAATGGAAAGAAAATTATCAGGTATGATTATACATAATTTTACCTTCCATATCATCAAGCTGATCAATCCATAGACTGGTGGGATGTACCGAAGCAGTACTCACCCAGGGCGGGACATAGAAATCCCTGACCGCAACACTGAAGCTCCAAACCGGGCCTCCGCCCGAGCAGCCACAGTCAAGCGGTAATGCTTGGAGAATGTATGGGCCGAAGCCCAAGTTGCCGCCTTGCATATCTCTTCCAAGGAGACGGAACCGGCCTCTGCCATCGAGGCCGCCTGAGCTCTTGTGGAGTGAGCCTTCAGCTGGATAGGCGGCACCTTCCCTGCGGCCACATAAGCCGCTGCAATGGCTTCCTTGACCCATCTTGCCACTGTAGGCTTAGCAGCCTGCAGACCCCTACGAGGACCTGCAAACAGGACAAACAGATGATCCGATTTCCGGAAATCATTGGTCACTTCCAAGTATCTGATGATGACTCGTCTCACATCCAGATATTTAAGAGCAGAGTACTCCTCTGGGTAGTCCTCCCTACGAAAGGAAGGGAGACAGAGCTGCTGATTCACATGGAAGCGAGAAACAATCTTGGGCAGAAAGGAAGGCACTGTGCGAATAGTCACTCCTGCCTCAGTGAACTGCAGAAAAGGCTCTCGACATGAGAGCGCCTGGAGCTCGGAAACTCTTCTGGCTGAAGTGATAGCCACCAAAAAGACTGCTTTCAACGTCAGGTCTTTCAGAGATGCCCTCGACAAGGGTTCAAACGGCGGCTTCTGCAATGCTCTTAGCACCAGGTTGAGATTCCACGCAGGCACCACTGAGTGCAGAGGAGGGCGCAGGTGATTAACTCCCTTGAGAAAGCGCACCACATCTGGCTGGGAAGCCAGGGAAGCACCCTTCAGGCGGCCCCTGAAGCAAGCCAGAGCCGCTACCTGGACCTTAAGGGAACTGAGCGACAGGCCTTTGTCCAGACCTTCTTGCAGGAACGCCAACACTGAAGAAATTGGAGCAGTGAAGGGAGAAAGTGAGCCTGCTTCACACCACGCTGCAAAGATACGCCAAACCCTGGCGTAAGCAGTAGAAGTAGAGCGTTTCCTCGCTCTCAGCATAGTGGCGATGACCTTGTCTGAGAAGCCCTTCTTCCTCAGACGCTGCCGCTCAATAGCCAGGCCGTAAGACCAAAGGGGGAGGGATCCTCCATCACCACGGGACCCTGATGTAACAGGCCCTGCTCCACTGGCAGCCGCAGAGGATCGTCGATTGAGAGCCTGATCAAGTCCGCATACCAGGGACGTCTGGGCCAATCCGGACCCACCAGGATTATCCTGCCGGGATGTCTTGCCACCCGGTCTAGGACCCTGCCCAACATGGGCCAGGGTGGGAACACATAGAGAAGCTCTTGTGTCGGCCATTGTTGGAGAAGAGCATCTACTCCCAGGGATCGAGGGTCCCGTCCTCTGCTGAAGAAGCGCGGCACTTGGCAATTGGCCGATGACGCCATCAGATCTAGGCTCGGCTGGCCCCAGCGCTTCGTGATGTCCAAGAACGCCTGAGCAGATAGCTGCCACTCTCCGGGCTCCAAGGTATGGCGACTGAGAAAGTCCGCCTTGACATTCATGACTCCGGCAATGTGGGCCGCTGACAGCTGTTCCAGGTTCGCTTCCGCCCACTGGCATAGACTCATAGCCTCCTTGGCTAGAGGGGCGCTCTTGGTACCTCCCTGGCGGTTGACATAGGCCACAGCCGTGGCATTGTCCGACAGTACCCGTACAGGCTTCAGCACCAGTACCGGGATGAACTCCAAAAGCGCCAACCGAATGGCTCTGAGTTCCAGGAGGTTGATAGACCACTTCGCCTCTGCAGGAGACCAGAGCCCCTGCGCTGTCCTTCCCAAGCAGTGGGCTCCCCAGCCCGACAATGAGGCGTCCGTCGTGACGACAATCCACTCTGGGGTCACCAGAGGCATTCCTGCAGACAACTTGTCTGCCTGCATCCACCAGCTCAGCGCCTTGCGCACTGCTGGATCCAAGGGAAGACGCACCGCATAATCCTCCGACATCGGAGTCCAGCGCTGCAGCAGAGAGTGTTGTAGTGGTCTCATATGAGCCCTGGCCCAGGGCACTACTTCCATCGTGGCCGTCATAGAGCCCAACAGCTGCACATAGTCCCAAGCCCGAAGAGGAGAGGCTACCAGGAACTGGTCCACCTGAGCCTGAAGTTTGACAATCCGATTGTCTGGCAGGAACACTCTGCCCACTTGGGTGTCGAATCGAACTCCCAGATACTCCAGGGACTGAGTCGGGCGCAGCTGGCTCTTCTCCCAGTTGATGATCCATCCCAGGGAGCTCAAAAGAGCAACTACCCGGTCCACAGCTTTGCCGCACTCTGCATAAGAGGGGGCTCGGATCAACCAGTCGTCCAGATAAGGATGGACTTGTACTCCTTCCTTTCGCAGGAAGGCCGCTATGACCACCATTACTTTGGAAAAGGTCCGCGGAGCAGTAGCCAACCCGAACGGGAGGGCTCTGAACTGGAAGTGTCGGCCCAGGACTGCAAAACGCAGAAAGCGTTGATGAGGAGGCCAGATGGGAATATGCAGGTACGCTTCCTTGATGTCCAAGGAAGCCAGGTACTCCCCTGCCTTCACTGCCGCTATAACAGAGCGGAGAGTCTCCATGCGAAAGTGCCGCACTTTCAAGGCCCGATTGACCCCTTTGAGGTCGAGGATAGGCCGGACAGAACCTCCTTTCTTTGGTACCACAAAGTAAATGGAGTAACGCCCCTTGCCAAGCTGACTTTCTGGCACCGGAACGACCGCACCCAGGCGGATCAGATTGTCCAAAGTCTGCTGCACTGCCACAGCTTTGACCGGAGACTTGCAGGGAGAGAGTACAAACCCGTCTCTTAAGGGTCGGCAGAACTCTAGCTTGTAGCCGTCTCTGATGACTTCCAGCACCCAAGCGTCTGAAGTTATTGTGGTCCACTCGCCCAGAAACGAGGACAGCCGTCCTCCAATCTGCACTGGGGCGTGGACCAAGACCCCGTCATTGGGTACGAGACCCTGGGGGAGGACCGGAGGGAGCACCTCCGGGACGGCGGTCTCTGCGAAAGGAACGCTGCTTGGGGGAGAAATGCCTCTTAAAGGAAGAGGGGGCAGAAGAACCCGACCTGCCCGGGCGGTACCGACGGGCTTCCTGAAACCGTCCTCTGGAGGTACCGGGACGAGCACTAGCCCGAGCCCTGACCTCTGGTAACTTCTTGCCCTTAGATGTGCCGAGATCGGTCACGATTTTGTCCAGCTCGACCCCAAAGAGCAGCTTGCCTTTAAAAGGCAACCTAGCCAGGCGGGATTTAGAGGCGTGGTCAGCAGACCAATGTTTCAGCCAAAGCCACCGCCGCGCAGAGACTGTCTGAGCCATGCCTTTAGCTGAGGCTCTCAAGACATCATACAGCAAGTCTGCCACATAGGCTAAGCCCGATTCCAGGGCTGGCCAATCATCCCTCAAGGAATGATCCGAGGGGGAAGCCCGCTGCACCATAGTCAGGCACGCCCTGGCCACATAGGATCCGCAAACTGAGGCCTGCAAACTTAAAGCAGCCGCCTCAAAGGACGACCTTAAGGCCGCCTCCAATCTCCTGTCTTGGGCGTCCTTTAGGGCCGTGCCACCTTCCACCGGCAAAGCCGTTTTCTTAGTCACCGCAGTGATTAAAGAATCCACGGTAGGCCACAGATAGGCCTCACGTTCACTCACAGCCAAAGGATAGAGGCGGGACATAGCCCTAGCCACTTTAAGGCTCGCTTCTGGGACATCCCATTGAGCCGAAATTAAGGTGTGCATGGCATCATGCACGTGGAAGGTTCTAGGCGGGCGCTTCGTCCCCAGCATAATGGCAGAGCCAACAGGGGCTGAGGGAGAGACGTCCTCCGGAGAGGAAATCTTCAATGTGTCCATGGCCTGTAACAACAGGTTGGGCAAATCCTCTGGGCGAAAAAGCCGCGCTGCAGAGGGGTCATCCGCTCCATCCGAGCGGGGATCCGTCTCCTCCAAGGAATCCGCAAAGGACCGTTGGGAGACCTCAGACACGCTGCCCTCATCTACATCGGAGGAGACAAATTCCTCCAAGGCCTGGGAATCAACCCGAGGGCGTTTACCTCTGGGAACCTCAACCTCTTTACCAGACGAGGGAGCGGGGGCAGCGTTGTGCATGAGGAAGGCCTGATGCAGCAGCAAAACAAACTCGGGGGAGAAACCCCCCAGACTGTGCACTTCCGCAGCCTGGGCAACAGCCCTAGGCGCACTCTCAACCGGCGCTCGCAACAGCGGGGGAGAGGCCTGCTGCGCATCCAAAATGGCGTCCGGCGCGAAACTCCGCGAAGGAGCCGCGCGGGAAGAACGGCTCTTAACTTTAGCCGCTTCTGTGCCGTCGCCCAAATTAAGGGCGTTCATGGCATTAATGTCTCCAACCTCAAGGGCGGCCCAAGAAGAAGCCGTCCGAGCCGCGTGGCCGGCCAAAATGGCGGAGGCGAGGAGCGGGGGATGGGCGTTTATGGCGGGAAAAACCGCCACGCCGGAGGAAGGACCGGGACATTCATCGGTCACGAAACTGCCCCCCAACAAGGGCGAATCAGGCTTTAAGACCCCCGCATCCCCTCTAGAAGCGCTCAAGCGACCCGGGGAGCGACCCTTTGCGCCCTCGCCCTCCGACGCCATGTGCCACGAGGAGAAGAATCGGGGAACCCCCGCCCGCTATAAAAAGGTAAAATTACCTGCTGTCCGCTCCGAGTTGTAACGACCTGGTGTCCCAGTGAGTAGCTGCAATAGACGCTTAAATAAACGTCGAAATAAACGCCTTTAAAGACGTTTAAAATTTTTTTTTTTTTTTTTTAACGGAGCCAGCGGGAGGGGGGAGAAAAGGAGGGACCTGGCACCACCAGGTTTGCACTTGCTCAAAAGAGCCCTCAACCCCAGGCACTCAACAAATCCTAAAAATTAGGCTTGGAGGCCTAGCCAGAGCTGCTGCTGCTGTGTGTGACCACCACCTGCTGAGATAGAGAACATACTGAGGAGTTTCCGGCAGCACATGACCACATATAGGGAGGCAAAAGTTTGCTCTCTATCTCCACCTGCTGGTAGATGGACACAACCCACCAGTCTATGGATTGATCAGCTTGATGATATGGAAAACTTCTTTTCTTCTGTTGGTCACACCTCTCTCTATACAGCCTAGCAACCTTCTAGCCATGGCCACCGCCTTGTCACACTGTTTCGTCGCCTTCAGATCCTCAGATACTATCACCCCAAGATCCCTCTCACCGTCCGTACATATCAGACTTTCACCGCCTAGCACATAGGTCTCCCGTGGATTTCTACTCCCTAAGTGCATCACATTGCAGTTCTTCGCATTGAATTTTAATTGCCAAATCTTAGACCATTCTTCTAGCTTCCACAGATCCTTTTTCATGTTTTCCACTCCCTCCCGGGTGTCCACTCTGTTACAAATCTTAGTATCATCTGCAAAAAGGCAAACTTTACCTTCTAACCCTTCGGCAATGTCACTCACAAATATATTGAACAGAATCAGCCCCAGCACCAATCCCTGAGGCACTCCACTACTCACCTTTCCCTCATCCGAGCGAATTCCATTAACCACCACCCTCTGACGTCTGTCCGTCAACCAGTTCCTAATCCAGTTCACCACATCGGGTCCTATCTTCAGCCTGTCAAGTTTATTCAAGAGCCTCCTGTGGGGAACCATGTCAAAAGCTTTGCTGAAATCTAAGTAGATTATGTCCATAGCACGTCCATGATTCAATTCTCCGGTCACCCAGTCAAGAATTCAATGAGATTCGTTTGGCACGATTTACCTTTGGTAAAACCATGCTGTCTCTGATCTTGCAACTTATTGGCTTCCAGGAAATTCACTATCCTTTCCTTCAGCATCGCTTCCTTTACTTTTCCAATAACCGAAGTGAGGCTTACCGGCCTGTAGTTTCCAGCTTCTTCCCTATCACCACTTTTGTGAAGAGGGACCACATCCGCCGTTCTCCAATCCCACGGAACCTCTCCCGTCTCCAAGGATTTATTAAACAAATCTTTAAGAGGACCCGCCAGAACCTGAGCTCCCTCAATATCCTGGGGTGGATCCCGTCCAGTCCCACTGCTTTGTCCACCTTTAGATTTTCAAGTTGTTCATACACACTCTCTTCCGTGAACGGTGCTATATCCACTCCATTCTCATTTGTACATTTGCCAGTCAATTGCGGTCCTTCTCCAGGATTTTCTCCTGTGAAAACAGAACAAATCTATTTAGCAAGTTTGCTTTTTCCATCTTTAAGTCTCACAATTCCCTTTTTTGTCTTCCTCCTTTCACTAATATACCTGAAGAAATGTTTGTCACCTCTCCTTACATTTCTAGCCATTTGTTCTTCCGCTCGCGTTTTCGCCATACGTATCTCTCTCTTGGCTTCCTTCAGTTTTATCCGGTATTCCTCTCCGTGTTCCTCTTCTTCAGTTTTTCTGTATTTCAGGAACGCCAACTCTTTAGCCTTTATTTTCTCAGCCACTTGCTTGGAGAACCATATCGGTTTCCTTTTTTTCTTGCTTTTATTTACTCTCTTTACATAAAGGTTTGTGGCCATATTTATAGCTTCTTTTAGCCTGGACCACTGTCCTTCCACTTCTCGTTCATCCTCCCAGCCCATCAGCTCCTTCCTCAGGTATTCCCCCATTTTACTAAAGTCAGCATGCTTGAAATCCAGGACTGAGTTTTGAGTGGCTGCCCTCCACTTCAGCTGTCATATCAAACCAAACTGTTTGATGGTCACTGCTGCCCAGGTGGGCACCCACTTGGACATTTGACACATCGTCCCCATTTGTGAGCACCAGATCCAGCACCCAAGTATCCTAGCTTTTGCTGTCGCCTTTTTTTCCTACCTGTTTGGCCACCTTAAGATCATCACATATGATCACACCCAAACCCTGCTCCTCTTTCGTGCACAAAAGTTCTTCACCCCCCTAAACTGTACCGTTCTCTATCTGCATTCTGCCCCAATTCTCGCACCTCCTTCTCCTCTCTGTGATTCGGCTCCAGCTGACAGAAGAGTGGTACCAGGAACTGCCACTTCTAACTTTCACCCAGGCCTCCTGCCCCTGGGTTTTGCTTCTTTCCCCCTCAAATGAAATAATCAGCTCTTTGAACTATTGGGTATGTGTTAAATACAGGGCACCCTGCAGTTCAAACCATTGTTCTGTGAACTGTTCAGAAGGGAGGTTTCAGAAACAAGAGGAACAGGTTAGGCTTTTCTGTTAGATCAGAGCAGGCCACAGATGAGTTGCTCTGAGAGAAAGGTTCAGGGATCTGTACTAGTTGTTGTTGTTACATTTGTACCCCGCGCTTTCCCACTCATGGCAGGCTCAATGCGGCTTACATGGGGCAATGGAGGGTTAAGTGACTTGCCCAGAGTCACAAGGAGCTGCCTGTGCCGGGAATCGAACTCAGTTCCTCAGTTTCCCAGGACCAAAGTCCACCACCCTAACCACTAGGCCACTCCTCCGGTCGGTCCAGCTTGTTTTGTTTTTTTAACTAGGACGTATAATGATGTTCTAAGGCTTGAATTCAGACTGCCCCAATTTGACTGCCCCTATCGGACCGACCGTTCACTTGTCTATTAGATTGTAAGCTCTTTGAGCTGGGACTGTCTCTCTTTGTTAAATTGTACAGCGCTGTGTAACCCTAGTAGCGCTCTAGAAATGTTAAGTAGTAGTAGTTGCTGTATTTGCAGTATAAAGTTGGCTTCTCCTTTATTGGATTGTTTCTGTTTTCATGGACGGTGTTGTTTTGGTCTAGCAGTTTGTTATATAAGGTTTCTGCATCAGAGTTTTGCATTAGCTCATGTAGAATAGTGAAGTCTGCATTCTAAAATGTAAATTAGTTCAACATCATGGTATGTTTGGTTTGATATGACAGGCTGCCTCTCACTCTCTCACACACACACACACACATCCAGTCTCAAGTCCCAGAGCTTTTAGAAAATGAAAAGGTGCAGTAGGGGTATAATTAATAGTGCATTCGAGGAGACACATATAGCACAGGAGTCAATGTTTTGCATAATCTGGTCAAAGACTATGGTTCTGAAAGTCTAAAACACCCTATTTAATGGTGCATGACCATAAGTCTACTCTAGGCAGGGGCAGGCCTGGCTGCAGGCCTCTATAAACACTTTTTTCAATGCACTTTCATTAAGTTGTCTCTCTTTCCTCCTCTCCAGCACATTTTTCTCTCTTACCGCTGCCCCCTCCCTCACGTTCCTGCAGCTTGTTGTCTCCTACCCCCACCCGCAGCCTTTTTTTCTTCTGGCATCTCACCCGCCCCGCTGCGTGTGGCCCTCTGAACTTGCCTTGTACGCACGGCGGCATTAAGCACAAGATGCTCAGCTCCTCTGTAATCGGAGCTTGCCCTCCCTCTCTAATGTTCCGGGCTGAAACTTCCTGTTTCCTGCTGCAGGAATCGGACACAAGACAGAGAGAGAGAGGGCTGCCTGGCTCCAGTTACAGAGGAGTGGAGCTGGTGCAGCGTGTGCTTAAATGCCGCTGTGTGTGCAAGGCACGTTCAGAGGGCCGTGCTGAGTGGGGAGAGAAATGCCAGAGAATAAGGGGTGGTAGGAGAGAAAAGGCTGCTGGTGTGCGGCAGGGGGCGTGGGGGATAGGAGAGGAGGAGATGGGGCAGGAGAGGTGCGCACTGCCTTAGCTCGGGAAATTCAACATTTTCCAGTTGATGTAAAAGGAAAGAGACAACAACCAGGAGAAAACCAACATCCCTCAACACTAACCGGTTGCCCTCCCCCGGCAGCATGGACCGAGGCACCCCGTTTCCCTGCCCAGCCATGCTGCTGTCACTTCTTGCACCAAACATAAGTAGGAGGTGCTACCTGGATGACAGGGTAATCTGTGAATCAGATCGGAGGGGAAAAGAGACACCCTGCATGGGAGAGAGGAGGAAAAGGAAATGGATGCTCTTCATGTCTCTGTACTAGACGGGAGGGATGCGGAGAGGAGGAGGAAAGAGAGTCGACACCCTGCATGCATCATGCCCGTTTAATACAAGATTGGAGGGGAGGGATATCACCCTGTATTCTGCACCCTATTGGGTAGAGGAGGAAAGGGACACCCTGCATCACGCCTCTGTATAAGACCATAGGGGAGGGAGAAGGGAGGGAGGTGGTGTATGATAGGGTAGTTGTGGGGATAGTTTTGAAGACTGGATCAGACGCTAGGGGGTGATACAGTTGCAGGGGGCTAGTTTTGAAAGTGGGGCAGTTAAGGGATGTGAGGAAGGGGTGCACATAGTTTTAGGGGTTGGGGCACTTTGTGGGGTGGTAGGGCCGTTGCAGGGGGTGTTTTAAGGTTTGGAATTCTGGGTACATAGCACAGAGGTTGTTTGGTGAGTTGGGATGGTTTTGGGGGGATGGGACAATTGCAAGTGTTAGTTTTGGGGTGGGCAGTTTGTGGAGTAGTGGGCAGTTGCAAAGGGTAATTGTAGGGGTTGAGGTCAATTTGGGGGTAGGAGGGCAGTGCAAATCAAATTAATTCTTTTATACCGCTAATATCCCCTTTCCAGAGTTCAGGGCAGTTTACATTCTAAGTGAGACAAAATCCGATAATGTTATTAGTGTGAGGTATGAGAATAATTAGAGACCATTTGTGTAATGTAGTGCACAACTTCACCCACCCCAAAAATCTGCCCCTGTGACTGCACCCCTCCCCACAACTGGCCTATCCCCAAAATCTAAACCTGAAATTGCCCCACTGCCCTACAAACTTCCCCCACCTTCAAACACTACCTCCACAACTCTTCAGTCTCCCTGGAAACTGGCTGCACCCCTAAAAACTGTCCTACAACTGACCTACCACCCCACAAACTTCCACACCCTCAAAAATTACCCATCCGATTTACCATCCTGCAAATGGTCCCACCCCAATAAACTACTCCCCCTGAAATTTTCCCACTGCCCTACAAACTTCTTCACCTCATAAACTACCTCTGCAACTTTCCCATCTCCTAGCAAAATGGCCCCACCCCCCAACTACCCCTCAACTGCACCACTCCCACAAATTGCCTGATCCCCAAAAAACTACCCCCACATCTGTCCATCACCTGTGCAATTTTCCAACCACCCCACAAACTTTCTCCACACATAAAAACTATCCTTGCACCTCTCCCACATCCCTGTTCACTAGCCCCTTCCCCCAAAACTACCCACTCAAATGCCCCATCACCTCCCAAAGTGTCACAACCTCAAACACTGCCCTGGAGATGAATCTGAGGGTTATCATCTGTATGAAGGTTTCAGTCAGGACAGAGGCAGGATGGATTCTCACACTGGCTTACTGGGCCCAAGGGCCCAAAGGTCTTAGGGGACCCTTCTCATTATCAAGGCAGGCTTTACATAACAGCCTGCCTATACAGTTTGGTGGTTGTGTTTTTCAGGAACATGATAAATCTATAAACTTTGTTGAAACTCTTACGTCTACCATTAATGCTCGTTTCTATACCCTGTAACATTAACAGTAACTTGATGTTATATATGTACTTGAATAAATTTGAAACAGTTGTATGCGCATTGTGTTCGTCGTGTGACGGATAGTAAAAATATGTACTGGGCAGTTACGGCTGGGAAGGGGGGGCCATTTATGCTAGTTTGTCCAGGTTCCCACAAACCTCAGATCCGTCCCTGCATTGAGGTGTTCACCTCTGTCTCACATGATCTCTCTCACATAAGCACAAAACGGTGGAATGATATACCAGATGAAATCAAATGAATTTCTAATTATTTAATATTTCGGAAAGTTTTTGAAAGCCGTTTTCTGTAATAAAATTTCTGAATTAATTGTGTAATTCATAGAATTTTAGTATTTCTGAAAAGGTTTATGAATCCTGATCTATGCGCTTAATCGGATCAGTCTTTACATCATTACAGTTCATATTGTCAGACATTATATGTGTGCATGAGTCAGTTTCTTAATTGTTGTAAGCCACATAGAGCTGAATAATTGGAATTCAGATTACGTGGGATATAAGAACCAAAATAAATGATAGTATTGTGTGTAATGGATTTTTTGCACATGAAGAGTGGAATATGAGAAATTGGCTGAATGTAAAAAAGCCAAGGAGAAGGGAAATGTTCAACCCTGAATGACCACATAGGAAATATGCTGTATGTTCCTGCTAGTGGGCGAATAACACTCTCCTCTTTGACTGATTGCTTTATTTCTTATATGTTTTCTATATTTGTTTTCCGCCAGAATCGTTATACCCATACTAGCCCGCTCCTCAAGTCACTTCACTGGCTCCCTGTCCGCTTCCGCATTCAGTTTAAACTTCTCGTACTGACCTTTAAATGCATCCACTCTGCAGCCCCCCATTACCTCTCCGCTCTCATCTCTCCCTACATTCCTCCCCGTGAACTCAGCTCGCTTGACAAATCTCTCTTGTCGTCCTCCTTCTCCTCCACTGCTAACTCCAGGCTTCGCTCCTTTTCTCTCGCGGCACCTTATGCCTGGAATAGACTTCCTGGACCTATACATCTAGCTCCATCTCTACCTGTTCTCAAATCTATGCTGAAAACCCACCTTTTCACTGCTGCTTTTAGCTCCTAGCCACAATTGCCCTCCCCTTGTCCCTTCCTCCCTTCTCACCCATTACTTCACCCATAACTGTCTTGTTTGTCTGTATTACTTAGATTATAAGCTCTTTTGAGCAGGGACTGTCTCTTTGTATCAGGTGTTCAGCGCTGCGTGCGTCTGGTAGCGCTATACAAATGCTAATAATAATAATATCTTATTCCCCAATTATTGTGGTCAATATGTATATGATTTAGATGTGGGTGAAAAATATTTTTGCTTGTAAATTAATCCTTAATCCTACATTTATATATATATATGAATGTATCATTTTGAAAAATTATAAATAAAAAATACAAAAAAAAGGAGTGGAAGATGCATCTATCAGCCGGATTCCTGTGTGCAGATGTCTGTACTTGGTCATTGTGAATAGAAACTGTAATTCTTTCAATGGTGTGGTCCATTTCGAGTTGTGAAATTAAGAGACTCTTCTCCCTCAGTTCAAATCATAAAATGTTTTCAATAAACTGGTAATATTAGAAGTGGCTAGTTGGGTATTTTTTTTTTGTTAATGTATCTTTCAGATCTGTCAGCGTTTTCAGCAGAACTGGAAGAGAAAGCTGGCCAAGAAAAGTATTGATTAGTCTAATAAGTGTTTGTTAACCTTTATTTTCTTGCATTCAAGTGGGCCAACAGGGCAACCAGACAACTTTGTCTTTAAAGGGATATCATGAAACTCTGCCAGTGTGTCCTAGTTCACTAGAGCACTTTTAGAATGATGCACCAGAGGGCAGTACAGAGCTAATCTAAGTACATCTCTATAGAATAGAAAGAATATTTATTGTTCAGCTTCCATTGTTTAAATATTTAGAAAACAAAACCTGTGCACAAAAACAAAGCCTGCATCCAGATTTATCCCACAGCATTGCAAGGTGTGACACCATCTTGAAATACACACACAAACAAATACCTACACATATAAAAGAGAACATATCTTCATTTTTCAATACATTGTCTAGAAATTCTAATCTCCATTATCCCCTGGATTCTATATAGTGCAACTTGAGTTGCGTGTGCAAATCCGGTCATATTCTGGATTTGCACACAATTTGCTTAACAGCCAATCAACACTGATAATTAAATTTAACAAGTCATTATTGACACTAATTAGCATTAATTAGAATTTACACACACATTAAGCATATTCTGTAAAGCAATGCGCATAAATTCTAAGATGTGGTTCTGTAAAACGGTACATGACCATGTGCAGTTTGTGAGTTTTTCTAGGATTTATGTGCACTGTTACAGAATGTGCCCATTCCGCGTGTAATTGAGGCATTGGCATTTACACCGGGATTTCATTGGCATAAATGGCCATGTCTAAATATAAGTATCGTGGTGAAGCTTGTAGAATACCGGTTTTGTTCCAAAAACTAAATACGAGATATCTACATATGCAAAGATAAGCGTTAAACGGAGGAAAAAGCCTCAAACGAACCGCTATGGCACTCCCTTTGTTAATAAATCAACTTTAGGGAGGCCTGCGGACTCATCACCGGCAAAAAACCTCCTGGCTAATGAATTAATTATAGCTCTTCAAATCACTTTTTAAGTACTTTTGAAAAACATAGCTTTCCAGCTGTCCAGTTGTTTGTTGAGACTCTATCAAGGGCCGTGGGTCTCAACGAACAACTGGACAACTGGAAAGCTATGTTTTTCAAAAGTACTTAAAAAGTGATTTGAAGAGCTATAATTAATTCATTAGCCAGGAGGTTTTTTGCCAGTGATGAGTCCGCAGGCCTCCCTAAAGTTGATTTATTAACAAAGGAGTGCCATAGTGGTTCATTTGAGGCTTTTTCCTTCGTTTAACACATGTCTAAATATAGTCACAGAAAACAGGTGTTGGGCATAGTCTATAAACTATGCATAGGTTTAGGCATATTCTATAAACCACGCCTAAATTTAGGTGCAGTTTATAGAATATGCCTATGCATATTTTATTTGTCGCTGATTTTTTTAGGCATATATAGAATCTAGCCCTATATGGACTTAAATACCAGCGGAAGAATTACACTATTGCACTATTAAAGAATCGGCACACTATTGTGCGATAGTGTGTGTTGGTGTGCCATAGTCAGGGGCGGACTGACCATTCAGGTAACCGGGCAGTTCCCTGAGGGCCCAGAGTCTGCCCGGATGCCCGCTGCACACTACAGCCCTCCCCGGTCCTACCTTTAAAGGCATGCCGCTGGTGATCTCGTGGCCTCTGCCAGGTGGGGGGGAACATGTTCTTTCCTGCCTGTTGTGCTGCCGCTGTTCCTCCTGCCCATTAACGCCGTATTTTAAAAATGGTAGCTGAGACTCCCTGTGGAAGTCTCGCAAGACTGTCAAACCCACGAGGCTACCCTGTGAAGTCTTGGCCGCCATTTTGAAAACACAGTGCTGGCAGGCGGGGGATTAGTAGCAGCACAGTAGGCAGGAAAGAACATGCTTCTAACCCCCTCCCCCCCACACACACAGATCACTAGACCACCAGGGCCCTTCAGGTAGGACTGGGGCAGCAGGGGCATAGGCTGCGGCAGTAGGGGGTGTCAGGTAGCAGCCGGGCGGGGGGCCCAGACCACCCTCAGTCCGCCCCTGGCCATAGTGCACACTACTACTACTACTACTAAGCATTTCTATAGCGCTGCCAGGCACACTATTAACCATTCCCAAAAATTAAAAATACATGTAGACTTTGTCCCATTAAATCAAGTTTATCTATGTCTTCAGTAATTTTGTTGTTTATATTAGTTTCTACCTTTTTGCCCAGTATGTTCATCAGGATTACTGGTCTGTAGTTTCCAGATCACTGCTGGAACCCTTTTTAAAAACTGGTCCCAGCCAGGTCTTTCACAGGCTTCCTTATTATCTTATCACACTTGCTTTCATTTTATTATTCTTTCCAAACCAACAGAATGTTTTGGACCCTCCCCTCTTCCCTCCAGGTCAGAGGCACACAGATACACACACACACACACGAGACAAACACATGCATTTAAACATGAGTGTTCATATGTGCCAACACACACAATAGTTGGAAAGTATTCCATGAGTCAAGTTCTGCATGCTTTCCCTATTTGTTAATGATATAAACAGCAACCAAAACTAGTGAGGCCGTTGTCTGAATATTTGGCTGCATGGCACCTGTCCACTATCCATTGCCAGCATAGCCCTGATTGGTTTGTAGGGAGCTGTACCCTTCAGGTATGACCTGTAGTGTCACTGAGTTGGAAGTGTTGTCTGAGTAGTGCAGTGGATTGAGAACCTGGGAAACTGCAAGTCACATAACTCTGCATTGCCCCAGGTGCAAAAAATATGATTATGAGCCCAACAGGGAAAGAGAAAGTTCCTGCACTTTGGTTGTACCACAGACATGTGATATATGTGAGTCATATTTCTTTTATCTGCCCTGTGCTTTATCTTTATATCTGACAAATGCTCAGCACTCTAATGCCACTTTATGCTTTATATATTCATGAGCTCAGCAGCAACTCGTTTCACATGAGTATACAAACTCATGACTTACCTGCCTCTTCATCGGTCAGAATTGCTTTTAACAGACTTCATCCATTTATTTAAACTTCTATTAAAATTATTTATGCTACTTAGCTTTTATGCTGACTTTTCAGATCTGGTGCCTACACGGACCATGTTTCAGGGGTATTAAGCCCTAGCCACATCAGGGTGCAGACAGGCAGTATCAACAGGGAAGCACCCGGGAAGGGGGACTCAGACTCTCAAACTTTTGCATTACCCCTCTTCTAAGAAACCTGTCATGCTCAGGCAACAACTGTACCCTTTCCAGTCCACTTGTCACGATTGTGGTCATGATTCGTCTTTGACTCACCTTATGTCCCGATACTCAGCTTCTGAGCTGGCTCCTGTCTGCATTGTTGTTTCTTTCCTGTGTGTTTCAAGCCTCACTTTGGTGTTCAGTGTGTTTCCTGCTTCTGCCCTATAGGGTTTCCACTTTCTGCGTGTTTCAAGCCTCACTTTGGTGTTCAGTGTATTTCCTGCCTCTGTCCTGTTTATAAGGAAGTGGTGGACTTTCATTCAGGGCCTTTGCAATGCCAAAGGTCTCCAGGTTAGTCCGTGTGCAGTTAGCACTTCTTCCTTGTCCATAGTCTGTGTGCCCGTGGGTTCTGTCTTGATTTCTTGTTTAGGGTGCCTGTGTGCACTTCTGCTTCTGTTCTTCTCTGTTTGTTTGTGTGCTAGGGTCAGCCTTCAGCCTTAGTTCTGTTATTTGTCCGTGTGGGTCAGCTTTGTGTTCTGCCTAGTCTGCCTTGCTTGCTGTAGTCCCCTCTACCTTCAGGTTCAGCTCCAGTCCTGTTGTTCCAGTCCTGTCTGTTCCAGCATTGTCTGCCTACAGCTTCAGCTCCAGTCCTGTCTGTTCCAGCATTGTCTGCCGACAGCTTCAGTCCTGTCTGTTCCAGCATTGTCTGCCTACAGCTTCAGCTCCAGTCCTGTCTGTTCCAGCACTGCCTGCCAAGCCAAGTCCGTTCCAGCATCCAGTCAAGCCAAGACCATTCCAGTTCCAGCCAAGCCAAGTCCGTTCCAGAATCCAGCTCCATCCTTGCTTGTTAGTCCAGTCCTGGTTGGGGGTTTTGCCTCCTGCTCCTGCTCGACGACAGTAGGCCAAGGGCTCACGTTGTTCCAGAGTCCGTGACTGTTTATTTTGAGCCTGAAACCGTGACACCACTATTCCTCCATTCCCATAGGTAATATGTTGAGAAGTAATCTGTGCTTTGTCTTTGTCATCTTGCTGGACAGCTACCAGCTATGGATGCAGAAGGTAATCGAGGGCACAGAACTATAGCTGACCTACAATTCTGGATCAAGGAAATGGAGCACCATAACTAGACATTATAGCATCTGGGGTAGACAACTGTATCTGTACCTACACCCCTAGCTACACCTCTGGTCTCTGGGCCTCTTCCCTTCTTCTACCTTCCCCCACCCCCAATCTGTGTGGTAAGAGGAAAACAGTTCTTTTCCTGTCTTTCATCCATGCCTGCATTGCAGTCATGTTTTGGCCCCCAAGGGGGTTAGTGTTCAGGGCAACTGCCCCTCTTAGAAGGCCTCTAGTTACAGCCCTGAATGCATTTATTTATGAAGGTTTGTTTAAACAAAACACAATGTATTCCTTTAAATGTTAGATGTTGTGCTTTCTCCTTATTCATCCACTGAGGCCACATTTCAGCCTAACATTTGATAGACTGAACTGTTGCTTTAACTCACATTGAGTACAAATATTGTGATTTCTCATTCTATCATATTATTGTATCTCCTTCCCTTATGGATCTGAGTTACATCTGTGCATTTAATCATAGATAAACGTTAGGGACTTATTCTATAAAATGGATGTTAACATTTACAGATGTATCGGGCCTCATTTTGCAAGCCCAATTCATGTTTGATATATGCATAAACTGACATTTAAATATTTATTTTGTATAAATACCTACTTCCCCATTTAAAAAAAACTGGAATATGCACGTATCAAACTCAAGTGCGTGCAAATGACAAGGGGGAGTTGCCTGGGCATGTTTTGGGCGGGACATAGGTGTGGCAAGTCCATTTTATTTAATATCTACCTCAAGACTCTGGCTGAGCTACTTCGGTCAATGGACACAAAATTCTACATCTATGGAAACAGATTCTTCTTGGCACGGAGACCACAGAGAACACTACGGCAGGGAGATGGATCCAAGATACAGGTTTGAACCTGTTGTGAGTGAAGACTCTGCCTCTTATCTGTCTTAAGTTTTGTAAGATGCCGAAGCGCAGGGGAAGGTCGACCGCCGTGGCAGCCTCTAGCCAGCCTCCTGTTCCGATGGCAGGTCCTATGGATTCTTTTGTGCGGAGTTCTGAAGTGCCGAATAGGTCAGAAGGTGGCACACTTGCAACGCCCAGGGTGAGTGGATACCCCAGTGCGACGCTTGTGCTGGATGTTACTCTAAGCCCCGACCACAGAGCACCTCCCCCGCAGCCACAGAGTGCCAGTTCATCATTGTTGGCGTCTTCCTCTCTGCAGTCAGGAAGTGCAGCCAGGTTGGAACGACTTGAGGCTCAGATACACACAACGGAGGACATAGAGATTTCAAGTTGTTTGAACTCCCGGGGAGCTGTGCAGGGGTCAGCTACTTCTGCGGGAGATTTATTGGCTACAGGTGGTGAGTTGAGTGCTCCTACTTTATCTGCTCAGAAGGTACAGACTCCATTTTTTCCTACTTTCTTAGTAGAAAAACTGTCTGAAGTCAGCCTTGTTAGTTTGTGGGCCTTAATTGTAAATCTGAACAAGGTCTTATGTCCCCAGATCCAGGTTTTGGAGGCACAAACACAAACTTTGAAAGAGAAATTGGAAATAGTTGATACTAGCATGAAAAAATGATCTGAGAAAATAGAGACATAGGAGAAGGATCTTGAAAAAGTTCAGAAAATTCAAACTACTGTGATAAAAGATGCAGTGAATATGTGGAGAAAAGTTGAATCTCTTGAAAACTCATACGTAAACAATCTACAATTCTTGAACTTCCCTAAGATTATATCTATTACACCTAGGGAAATGTTGAGAAGATACATAAAATAAATTTTGGGGGTTTCAGATGATTCCATTCCCCCTTTCTCTCAAATATACTATCTACCGAGTAAGCCAATAGAAGGCCAATTGGTCGCTGAGCAAGCTGATCCTCCCTTAGAGGTATCAGCAATTTTAGAATCTTCGGACTCAGAAATGGTTACTGCGTCAACTTTATTGGCATCTGTGGCTTTAACTCCAGATAAATTATGGTTGATGAAATGTTTTTCAAGAAGATAAAGACTTTATGGGACTTAAAATACGTGTGTTTCCGGATGTATCAAGAGATACTCAGAAAAGGCGTCGTCAGTTCTTATTACTTAAACCAGGGGTCCTTCAGATTGGTGCTACTTTCTATTTACGTTACCCATGCAAATGTGTAGTTCATTACCAATCAGTCAAATATGGTTTTTTTTTGAGCCCTCACATCTCACCAAATTTCTAGTAGCCAAGAGATCTGTGGGGATAAGTTAATATTAATATTAAATGTTGTACTGATATTCTTATTAATGTTGCTCTGAAAGTGTAAAAAAGAGGCACTTTGTAATCACTCAGGTTATATTTCCTAATAATATTGCCTACATAATAATGCCACTTATGTAATCTTGGATCCTATATTGTGGACTTGAGTATAGTTGATAATTTCCTTTAGTTTATAATTATATTGTATAATTAACAGTGAATAGTTTACTTTTCTGTACAAGTTTTACTTGATTGTAAGAACTGGAAATACAATAAAATATTTAAAAAAAAAATTCTACATCTATGCTGATGTGCAACTACTCATACCCATTGAACCAGAGCTACCCACAGCTCTGAGTAAACTTGACTGCCTGCCTAACTGCAACTCAGGAATGGGCAAATAACAACAAACTTTGATTGAACCTAAATAAACCACAGATTCTTTGGGTATCAAATGCAAGTGGACAAATACCCGACTTCAAAATGCCTTTTGGGAAGTATGAACTCCCCCTATAATCACAGGTCGGGAATCTTGGGATACTGCTAGACTCATTCATCACTCACTCTGATCCCACAAATTCAAACAACCTTCAAATATTGTCTCTATCACCTACGAAATCTCCCTCCATATATTGAAAAGATGAGTCTGACCACAGTGGTCCATGCCATGATAACATCACAACTAGACAACTGTAATGCCTGATACACTGGCCAAACCAAAAAGAGTTTGGATCAGCTCCAACTAATTCAGAATGCTGTACCACGACTGATAGAAGGCTGCAAGTGGCATGACCACACCACACACTTCTTGAAACGCTACACTGGCTACCAGTACCTTAAAGGGCTAAATTTAAAACTCTGTGTTTAATTTTCAAGGTCCTCAGACAAAATGGGCCAGAGTACTTAAAGAATATGTTAACCCTTTTGCACACCTTTAAGACCTCTAAAGTCCTCTCAAGGATCATCATTATCTATACCCTCGTCAAAAGAAATTGTATGATGTGATACCCACCAGCGAGCCTTTTCAGGAGTAGCCCCTACACTCTGGAATTTACTCCCAGAAGGGCTACGTGTAACTCGAGACTACCTCTACTTCAGGAAACAGGTGAAAGCCTGGCTCTTCTCCCAATAAGGTAAATACTTATGAAGGTACTCTTATTAAATATGACTGTTGTAATAGCGACAGAACTACCAACAAATTGTGATGAGGAAAAGGCCTCGAGAAACCCCGTGACACTATGAAAACTAAAGGTCACTCGGGGTTGGGCTCTCTCATCATGGGCCAGAAAAACCTCATCAAACCAATTTCAACAAGCTGTTTGAAAACTTTAAACACACTTAGCTTAGTTGGAAGTAAATCTCTGTGCTCTCTCATCTGTCTCTTAGGCCCAGATGCATCAACCAAACGTAAAAAAAGCAAAATCGTTAAAGCCATTACCGAATTTTAAAAAACGACCAATGCTCCAAAAAAACAAGTCGCACAAGTTCGGAGCGGTATTGTAAAGAACGATGCACTAATCCCCGTCGGTAATCGGCTCGTAAAGCATGTGCAGAGCAGCCAAGCGTTATGCTGGCTGCTCTGCGCATGCCAGAAACGTAAGAAAAAAAAGAAAACACAAAGACGTGGCTCCCCACTTTCCCCTGCATGTCTCCACAAACATTAAAGGATCGGGAGGGGGCAAAGGCGCTCATCAGCAGCGTCCTGTATGGACGGCCTTGCCTTGCCCCCCCCCCCCCCCCCGAAGTCCCCGCTGCTCCCCGCTGCTCCGTTTGTGAAATAAAAGCTTTTAAAAATGAAACCTTTGCAGTTGCTGGGCTCCCCCTCCCTTCCTGTCTCTCTCTTCTTCAGTCGGCAATGCTCCGCCTCCTGCCCTCCTCCACCTCCGTGCCCCCCCCCCCCCGATTTCGTCCCCGCCGCTCCCCCCCCCCCCCACCGGACCCCCCCTCCACCATAATGGCCGGTGCAGCGCCTCTCACCTATGTTTGAAGGCGCTGCACAGGATGGATCAGCTGTTCTTGAGCTCTTCTGTCTCCTCCGATGTCTCCTTCTTCTTCCTGTGTCCGCCCTCCTCTGACGTCAGTTATCTACAGGAGACTTGGAGCTGGCTTCCACTTCTCAAGTGAGGGAGTTCCCAGGTGGCGGGTCTCCTGGGGCACGGCCGGATTGTTCCTATCCTCAGGAAACAGGGGCTGCAGCCAGCTTGGAGGTCGCTGCACAGGAAGCTCCTGCACAGGCAGCTGAGGCTGCAGGGGTGCTGCAGAGGGACTGTGGGATCCAGGCTCTACCTTTCCTCCCCCCCCCTCCCCGAGTTTGTGCTCCTTCTTCACCAGGCCTACCTGCTGAAGCAGGGATATGCTGCACAGTTGGGTCCTCGAGCTATCCAGCAGAAGGAGCCCGGGGGATCTTCCCCGGCTCCCAAAAGGGCCAGAACAGAGGCTCTGGATGATCCCGCTGAGATGTGGTCACAGGGGTCTCCCTTCTTGGAGGTGGCCTCGGGGCCCTTGGAGGGACCCTCCAGTCATGGAGCCCTTGGAGGAGGGTGAACTCCCTCCGGAGGAGGGGATGACCCTCGGGTACTGCATCTGTTCCACACGGGTTCCCTAATTTTGGAGGCACTGGCAGCTCTCTTTATAGAGGAGCTTTCAGGGGCCCCAGTGGGAGGTCAGGCATGAGGCCTTATGAAGGACCTCAGAGAGTCTTCTAAGGCTTTTCCCATGCACCTTGGAAACTCAGGAACTCATCTGGAGTGGTGCATGCCTGACGGCAGTCTCAAAGTAAAGAGAGCCATGGCACATCTTTATCCTTTGTTGCCAGAGGAGAAGGATAAGTTCAGTGTGCCTAAAATGGACTCCTTGGTTATGGCGGTCACCAAATAGACTACCTTACCTGTGAAAGGCGACATTGCTGTAAAGGACCTGCAGGATCGTAAGCTAGAGCAGGCTGTGAAGCAAGCATTTAAGGTGTCTGCTCAGGGGCTGCAGGTTTCAGTATGCAGCTCTTTTGTGGCCTGGGCCTGTTTACAGTGGCACCAACGTTCTTCTTTTCGGGGCAGTGGTCGAACAGCCCAGTTGGAGGTGGGCCTGGCCTGCTTGGCGGATGCGGAATACGACTTGCTCCGGGCTTCTGCCAGAGGTATGTCATTGGTGGTAGCTGTGAGGCATCAACTCTGGCTGCGAGCATGGATGGCTGATGCCACATCCAAGGCTCGTTTGGTCAAGCTCCCCTTTTGGGGGAGGCTTCTGTTTGGTGAAGACATTAGCAATCTGGTCAAGGAGCTTGGGGAATCTAAACCGCAATAGCTTCCAGAGCACATGTCACAGCCAGCTGCTTGTCAGTCTTTGGCTCGGGCTCGGTTTCACAATAGCAGGAAGTACAGGCCTGGTCGGCAGACCTCTGGCCACAACGCACGTTTTCAACCTCGGCAGCCTTCCTTTCAGGGAGACAGGAAGTCTTCCAGGCAGTCGGGGCAAGCAGCCACTGCTCCCTGTCTCTCACAATGATGCCAGGCAGGCCCACCCATCCATACCAATCGGGAGACGCCTTCACGCATTTTTGGATGTGTGTGCCTCTATCACCACAGACCAGTGGGTGCTGGATATCATACATAATGGCTACAAGTTGGAACTCTCCCACCCAGTCGCTCCTCTTTTCTTACATTCCCCTTGTCGAGGGGCCGTTCGGGTGGCTCAGATCAGAGGCACGGTGGAGGCTTTTCTGGCCATCTGGGCCATTGTTCCGGTTGTGCGCCCCCATCCTGGACCTCAAGGGCATCAACCGATGTTTGTGGGTTTCCCATTTTAAGATGGAAACTCTGCATTCAGCGATTGCTTCAGTAAATGAGGGGGAGTTTCTCACTGCTCTCGACCTCAAGGAGACGTACTTGCATATCCCCATTTGGGAGCCGCATCAGCAGTTCCTGCGCTTTGCGGTTCTGGGCTTGCACTTTCAGTTCCAGCTCTGCTATTTAGGATGGCTATGGCCTCGAGGACCTTTTCTAAGATCATGGTGGTAGTGGCGGCCTTCCTGCAATGTCTGGGGATCTGTGTACTCCCATATCTGGACAACTGGCTGATTCGGGCGTCTTCCTTCCAGGGCAGTGTGGAGGCCACAGAGACAGTGGTTCGCCTTCTGCAGACCCTGGAGCGAGTGATAAATTTCAAGAAGAGCACTGTGGTCCCGTCGCAGCGGCTGGAGTACTTGGGTGTACTGTTCGATATCTGTCGGGCTCAAATGATCCTGACAGAGGCTCATCGCACGAAGTTGAGGCATCAGATTCAATCGATCCTGGCCTCTGGCCTGGGATTATGTGCAGGTCCTCAGCTCCATGACCGCAGCCATGGAGGTGGTTCCCTGGGTCAGGGCTCATATGAAACCGCTTCAGTAGTCCTTGCTCAGTCGTTGCTCCCCAGTTTCAGAGGGCTACAACGGCCGGCTGTCCTGGATGCTAGCTGCCAGCGGAGTTTGGAGTGGTGGCTGAGACCCCAATCCTTGAGGTTGGGGGGGTCCTTTTCTGATTCTGCTTTGGGAAGTGGTGACCACGGATGCCAGCCTGTTAGGCTGGGGAGCCCATTAACAGGGTACCTGGTTCAGGGCTCTTGGTCTCCAGTGGAGGCGCGGTTGTCCATCAACCGCTTGGAATTCCGGGTTGTGCGTCGGGCTCTGCAGGCCTTTGCGCATTTTCTCAGGAGGGTCCCAGTGTGGATCTTCTCCGACAATGCAATGATAGAGGCCTATGTCAACAAGCAGGGGGGAACTCACAGCAGTTATGTAGCAGTGGAGTCCAGCTTTTTGATGGCCTGGGCAGAGAAGTACCTTCTCTGTCTCTTGGCAGCTCACATCGCAGGGTCGCTCAATGTGGAAGCAGACTTCCTCAGTCGTCACACCCTGAACCCCGAAGAGTGGGAGCTCTTTCAGGAGGTGCTCCAGCTCCTAGTCCAGCACTGGGGCATGCTGGATCTGGATCTCTTGGCCACAAGAGCCATTGCCAAGGCTGCAAACATTTCCGTCGATAATACGGTCGGGTATGCCGCTTTACGGGACCGCCATTAGAGATGGCCGCCCCCGTTCGATTATGCCC
Source organism: Microcaecilia unicolor (assembly GCF_901765095.1). Classification (NCBI taxonomy): domain Eukaryota; kingdom Metazoa; phylum Chordata; class Amphibia; order Gymnophiona; family Siphonopidae; genus Microcaecilia; species Microcaecilia unicolor. The sequence goes on from NC_044034.1 coordinate 148,433,974, forward strand.
CTCTATGTCCAGACATATTTAAATCATGACAACAAGATTAAAATCTAGCAAAATATGTCCAACACATTTAAAACATGTATACTTAATCCAGACTGCCCCAATTTGACTGCCCCTATCGGACCGACCGTTCACTTGTCTATTAGATTGTAAGCTCTTTGAGCAGGGACTGTCTCTCTTTGTTAAATTGTACAGCGCTGCGTAACCCTAGTAGCGCTCTAGAAATGTTAAGTAGTAGTAGTAGTACTTATAAGAAGATATTCTTAAGTAACAAACATGGATAAAAAGGAATAAAAACCTAGATAACAAAACATGAATAATTAAAATAATAAATCAATGAGACCATTAAAAAATGAATGAGAAAAAATATATAATAAATCACAAATATATATTAATACTCAACTCCAAGCAACTGTCTGCAGCACTAGCATCCCCCCCCCCCCCCCCCCCAAAAAAAAACTTTGCAAACCACCAGTTACAGCACTAAGCAGGACGGCTAGCAAGCACTCTAGGAAGTATAAAATAGTTACACATTTGACAATTATATAATTAAAAAGGGAGAAAATGCTATGATAATCCTATTACCTATCGTTTACACATAACTTATCTGTCTCAACTGGTTCTTAAAAGCCACTTTCAAAATTGAAAGAACATATCAAGAATTCAACACTTACTGAAAATGAAAGCAGGTTCACAACGAAGCAAAAAAAAAAAAACAGCAAAATGCGTTCCTCCAAAGCTAACTCAATCCACTATAACAAAGACAAAAGGGTCAGGTACAGCAGCACTGATTCATTCCAACAAAACGAATTGAAAACAAACACTTCCTGCACCCGGTGGACGGGCATCATGTGACCACATCAATTAGAAACTGGAAAAACTGGATGGAGGAAACAACGTCTTTTAAATCAAGCCACGGGTCAAAGGACAAGGCTGATTGTATATCTAAAACCAATACTATTCTTAGTCTTATTCTATTCATAATATAGTAAAAAAATAATAAAGAATAAAATAATTAAACCAAAATAAAAATAAAACAGCATCTTTTTAAATACAGCTCAGGGTCAAAGGTCACAGGTCACCAGGGTCACATATCTAAAACCAATAATGTTCTACATCTGATTCTGTATGGTATATAAATAAATAGCCAAAGAAACAGGACAGAAATATACCTAATATATGAGCATATTGTCAAACAGCTATGGACATAAAGAGTAGTTACTTACCTGTAACAGGTGTTCTCCGAAGACAGCAGGCAATATATTCTCACATATGGGTGACGTCACGTCGGCCCGGAGGACTTTCTAGCAAAGCCCGCCGCGAGGACACATTCCTCAGTTAGATTCAAAAGAATAGAGGAATACAACTCCAAAGGGGAGGTGGGAGGGTTGTGAGAATATATTGCCTGCTGTCTTCGGAGAACACCTGTTACAGGTGTCTTCTCCGAAGACAAGCAGGCCAATATTCTCACATATGGGTATCCCTAGCCCCCAGGCTCACTCAACATAACAAAGAGCGGTCAATTGGGCCTCGCAACGGCGAGGACATAACTGAAATTGACCTGAAACAAAACACAACTAACTGAGAGTGCAGCCTGGAACAGAAAAACATGGGCCTAGGGGGGTGGAGTTGGATTCTAAACCCCAAACAGACTCTGCAGCACCGACTGCCCAAACCGACTGTCGCGTCGGCTATGTTTCTGAAGGCAGTAATGAGATGTGAATGTGTGGATTGAAGACCACGTCGCAGCTTTGCAAATCTCTTCAATGGTGACTGACTTTAGATGAGCCAGTGACGCAGCCATGGCTCTAACATTATGAGCCGTGATATGACCGTCCAAAGTCAGCCCAGCTTGGGCGTAAGAGAAGGAAATGCAATCTGCTGGCCAATTAGAAATGGTGCGCTTTCCGACAGCAACTCCCCTCTTATTGAGATTAAAAGAAATAAACAACTGGGCGGACTGTCTGAAGGGCTTTGTCCGCTCCACATAACAGGCTAATGCTCTTTTACAGTCCAAAGTGTGCATCTTGCTTTTGCCCGGGCTCATGTGAGGAGGGGGAAAAAATTTTGGCAAGACAATTGACTAGTTCAGATGGAACTCCGACACCACCTTCGGTAAAAACCTTGGGTGCATGTGGAGAACTACCTTGTCATGATGAAAGACAAGGAAAGGTGCATGAACTACCAGGGCCTGAAGCTCACTGACTGTCACACCAGACGGCAAACCTCTTCCATTTAAAAGAATAACACCTATGCGTGGAATCTTTCCTGGAAGCAAACAGGACTCTGGAGACACCCTCAGGGAGACCAAAAGAGGCAACCTCTACGCTCGCAACATCCAGGCCGTGAGAGCCAGTGACCGGAGGTTGGGATGCAGAAGCGCCCCCCTCGTTCTGGGTAATGAGGGTCGGAAAACAGTCCAATCTGCATGGCTCTTCTGAAGAAAGTTCCAGAAGAAGGGGGAACCAAATCTGACGAGGCCAAAAGGGCGCTATCAGAATCATGGTTCCCTGGTCTTGCTTGAGTTTCAGTAAAGTCTTCCCCACTAAGGGGATGGGAGTCCTGTCCCCCAATAAAGGAGGAAGGCATCCGATGCTAGTCTGCCGTGGGCCTGAAGTCTGGAACAGAATTGAGGAACCTTGAGAGTGTCCTGGGAAGCAAAAAGATCTATCGATGGAGTACCCCAGACTCGAAAAATCTTTTTGGCAATAGTCATGTTCAAGGACCACTCGTGAGGCTGCATAATCCTGCTCAACCTGTCGGCCAGACTGTTGTTTACACCGGCTAGATAAGTGGCTTGGAGAAACATCCCATGTTGGCAGGCCCATAGCCACATCTGCACGGCCTCCTGACACAGAGGGCGAGATCCGGTACCCCCTTGCTTGTTGGTGTAATACATTGCAACCTGATTGTCTGTCTGAATGAGAACAATTTTGTTGGATAGCCGATCTCTGAAAGCCTTTAGAGCGTTCCAGATCGCTCTCAATTCCAGGAGATTGATCTGGAGATGCTTCTCCTGAAGAGACCAAGCTCCCTGAGTGTGAAGCCCATCTACATGCGCTCCCCACCCGAGGAGGGATGCATCCATCGTCAGCACTTTTTGTGGCTGAGGAATTTGGAATGGGCGTCCCAAGACCAGATTGGAGCGAATGGTCCACCAATTGAGGGAGTTGCGAACATTGATGGACAGCTGGATGACATCCTCTAGATTCCCTGTAGCTTGAAACCACTGGGAAGCTAGGGTCCATTGAGCAGATCTCATGTGTAAACGTGCCATAGGTGTCACATGAACTGTGGAGGCCATGTGCCCCAGAAGTCTCAACATCTGCCGAGCTGTGATCTGCTGAGACGCTTGCACCCTGGAAGCCAGAGACAGAAGGTTGTCCGCTCTGGGTTCTGGAAGATAAGCACAAGCTGTGTTTGTGCACAACAGAGCTCCTATGAATTCCAATTTCTGGGCTGGAACGAGATGGGACTTGGGATAATTGATGACAAACCCCAGCATCTCTAGCACCTGAATAGTCATCTGCATGGACTGCAAAGTTTCTTGCGGGGAAGTGTTCTTCACCAGCCAATCGTCCAGGTAAGGAAACACATGCACTTCCAGTCTGCGTAGAGACGCTGCAACAACTGCCAGGCACTTTGTAAATACCCTGGGAGCAGACGCCAAGCCAAAAGGCAAAACACAGTACTGAAAGTGCTGTGATCCCAGCCGAAACCGAAGATACTTCCTGTGAGCTGGAAGTATCGATATGTGGGTGTAAGCGTCCTTCAAGTCCAGAGAGCATAGCCAATCGTTTTCCTGAATCATGGGTAGAAGGGTGCCCACGGAAAGCATCCTGAACTTTTCTCGGACCAGATATTTGTTCAGGGCCCTTAGGTCTAGGATAGGACGCATCCCCCCTGGTGGAACGGGCTCGACCGCATTGGCGCTGAGAAGGGCGGAGAGTTCCTCTGCAAGTACCTGCTTGTGGTAGGAGCTGAAGGACTGAGCTCCTGGTGGGAAATTTGGAGGTTCGGAAATCAGATTGAGAGTGTACCCGGACCGGACTATTTGAAGAACCCACCGATCGGAGGTTAAGAGAGGCCACCTTTGGTGAAAACATTTTAACCTCCCCCTGACCGGTAGATCGTCCGGCACAGGTACTTTGATGTCGGCTATGCTCTGCTGGAGCCAGTCAAAAACCCGTCCCTGGTTTTTGCTGGGGAGCTGCAGGGGCCTACTTCGGTGCCCGCTGCTGACAAAAGCGAGCGGGCTGGGGTCGGGCCTGAACCGGCTGACGGGAATAAGAAGTGTACTTACGGCTCCTAGAAGCGTAAGGAGCACTTCTCTTTCCCTTAAAGAACGTCCTAGAGGTGGAAGTGGATGCAGAAGGCGCCCGGCGGGAGAGAGAATCCATAGCGTTATCACGCTGGTAGAGATGATCAATCATCTCCTCAAACTTCTCTCCAAAAAGGTGATCCCCCCAGCATGGGATATCTGCTATTTTCTGCTGAGTTCGTTCCTCCAGGTTAGAGGCACGCAGCCATGAGAGTCTGCGCATTGCTATACCTTGGGCAGAAAAGCGAGATACCACATCACAAGTGTCAAAAACGCCCCTGGACAGGAACTTGCGACACGCCTTCTGCTGCCTGACCACTTGGCGAAAGGGTTCGGCTTTCTCCTGTGGGAGTGCGTCTACCAAACTCTCAAGTTGCCTCACAGAGTTCCGTAAATGAATACTCGTGTAGAGCTGGTATGATTGGATTTTGGCCGCAAGCAGACCAGCCTGATACGCCTTTCTCCCAAAAGAGTCCAGAGTTCTATACTCCCGCCCCAGGGGCGCCGAGGAGAAGTTCCTAGAACTCTTGGCTCTTCTGAGAGTGGAATCCACTACCGCTGAATCATGGGACAACTGAGCCCGCATGAGACTGGGTTCCCCGTGAATCCGGTACTGAGACTCAACTTTTTTGGGAACGGTTGGACAAGAAAAAGGCTTCTCCCAGTTCCTCAACATAAGTTCCTTGAGTGTCTCATGGAAAGGAACTGTGGCAGAAGATGTAGGTGGAGATGGATAGTCCAAAACCTCAAGCATCTTAGCTCTGGGCTCATCCACAATTTCCACAGGGAAGGGGATGGCCTCAGACATCTCCCGAACAAAAGAGGAGAAAGACAAACTCTCGGGAGGAGAAAGCTGTCTTTGGGGCGAGGGAGTAGAATCAGATGGGATGCCTTGGGAATCCTCACCAGAGAACTCCCCATGCATTTCATCATCATCCTCTGATGAGGTATTATCAGATGGGGCTAAAAGCTCAGACAGAGCCGCCCGAATCTGAGCCCGTCTCGACGAAGAGGCTTGACGGCCTCGATGATGATGTCGAGAAGTCAACGGTCCCTGAGATTCCGGTGAAGCTTCCTGCACCGATGTCTCCGGAGAGCCGACCCGGGATGTCAATGACACCAGTACCGGAGGCGGCACCAGTGAAACAGACCTCACCACGGGCTGAAAGCCTGATGCATGAGCTTCCGGCACCAGCAACATCGATACCCCCGACACCGTCAGCACCGGTATCTCTGAACTCATCGACACCGGTACCGCCGGCACCATCGGTACCGACAACCTCGGCGCCAATTGCCACTGCTGCATCATTTCCATTAAAAAAGGAAAAAGGGCCTGCATACGCTCATCAAGAGTTTCTGCCGGAAGATGCTGGGGAGTCGGTTGGGGCAGTGGAGGCAAAGTCTGCTGAGGTTGGGGAGTGGGGACTCGGCTGCCAATGACCCCACGCATCGGTACCTCAGTAATAGAGGGAGAGCGATCCTCTCGGCACCGACACTTCTCGGGTATCGAATGTATCGATGACCCGGAGCTCCCGGTGCCGTGACGTGAAGGAGAACATCGACGGTGCCTCTTGGCCTTCGCCAGACGCCCGTCATCGAGACTCCTCGGCACTGGAGAAGAGGTCGTGGAATCCACACGTCTCTTCGGGGCCGGGTCCGATGCAGGACGGTCCCGGGGGGTCTGCAAAGCAGGAGGCGCCGAGGCGGGTGGAGACCCACTCGATGCATCACTGCTCCCAGCGTGCATCGGTCGAATGGCAGCCTGTCCCCGGTCTCCCGGTGCCGACGCTTCCTTCGACATCGACCTCGATGACGCCAACTTCGACGACATCGTCCTCGACGGCACCGACTTCACCGGCCGACTTGGACGACGCCGACGTCGAGGCACCGGGCCCAAAAATCTTCTCCCTTTGGGCATCTCGAGAGAGCAGTGTCCGCTTTTTCATCACGCCCTCCGAGCGGTGGTCCGGCCCAAGGCACTGTAAACACCACGAGTGTGGGTCAGTGCTGGAGTTGAAGCGGCCTCGTGAGACTTCAACTCTCGGCGGCCATTTTGAATCCCGAGACCGTCACAGCAACAGAATGCATGGCAAGGACAGAGCTCTGGGCAGGAAAGAGGGGGCTCTTTCCTGCCCCGAAGAGGTCACTAGACCACTAGGGCAGTAGATAGTAAGTAAGGGGAGGGGAGGTGACCCGAGGAGGGGAGGTGACGGGGGGAGGGGAGGGGAATATGTGACCCAGGGGGAGGGGAATATGCGAAAGGGGTGGGGCGTGGGTGGGGCAGGGGTGGGGCAGGGGGCGGGACATGTGTCCTCTTTTTCAGAGGACAAAATATGGTAACCCTAAAACATCAGTTTCCATATTAAGACCTTCTGGGTTCAGTGTCCCTAAATCAAAAACTAATTGTTGTTGTTTACGCAACAGCTTCATGTCAACAGCACCTCCTCTCCAAGTTCTCTTATGAACAAACAAGGCACAAAAACAGAAGTCTTCAAATTTATGTCCTAATTTTATAGCAGTGGCGTACCAAGGGGGGGCGGTCCGCCCCAGGTGTCGGCAGGTGGGGGGGGGGTGCTCCGTCATCTCCTGCCACCACCCTGTGTTTTTTTTAATCCATGCAGCGACGCAGGCAGCGCCTCATGTCTGCCCTGCTGTGTGCTGTGAAAAAAGAAAATCGCTTCGCTGGCGTCGGGCCTTCTCTCGCTATGTCCCGCCCTCTTTTGAGGTAACTTCCCATTTCCTCGAGGGTGGGACATAGCGAGAGAAGGCCCGACGCCAGCGAAGCGATTTTCTTTTTTCACAGCACACAGCAGGGCAGACACGAGGCGCTGCCTGCGTCGCTGCGTGGATTAAAAAAAAACGCAGGGTGGTGGCAGGAGAAGAGGGCTCTGTCGCTCTCCACAGAGGGGGGGGGGGGCTCAGATGGGAGAAGGAGGTGGGGGAGCTCAGAGGGGAGAAGGGGACTGGGGAGGGGAGTGCTCATAGGGGCTCTCAGAGGGGAGAAGGGAATTGGGGAGGGGTGGGGGAGCTGAGAGGGGTTCTCAGAGGGGAGAAGGGAATTGGGGAGGGCTAGGGGGAGCTCAGAGGGGTTCTCAGAGGGGAGAAGGGAACTGGGGAGGGGTGGGGGAGCTCAGAGGGGTTCTCAGAGGGGAGAAGGGAATTGGGGAGGGGTGGGGGAACTCAGAGGGGTTCTCAGAGGGGAGAAGGGAATTGGGGAGGGGTGGGGGAGCTCAGAGGGGTTCTCAGAGGGGAGAAGGGAATTGGGGAGGGGTGGGGGAGCTCAGAGGGGTGCTCAGAGGGGAGAAGGGGATTGGGGAGGGGTGGGGGTGCTCAGAGGGGAGAAGGAGTCTGAAGCTGGAACTGGGGTCTTACAAGGGGGCAGGAGGGAGAATGGGTCTGGGGCTGAAAAGGGGGGATGCAAAGCATGTGGTGGATGAAGGGGACTGGAACTGGGGCCTGAAAAGGAGGGTATTTGGGATAAGGGGGCTAGTTTTGGAACTGTGTGCTGAAACGGGGCAGGGACTGAAACTGGGGGCTTTAAAAGGGACAGGGAGAACTGGCTGGGGCTGAAGCTCAGGACTGGTGAGAGAAAAGGGCTGGGGTTGAAACTAGGGGCTGAAAAGGGGACAGGGAGAAGTCGCTGGGGGAAGCTCAGGACTGATAGGAGAAAAGGGCTGGGGACTGGTGGGATAGTGGGGCTGAAAAGGGGGGCAGGTGGGAGATGTGGGCTGGGGCTGGAACTAGGGGCAGGTGGAACTGGGGGCTGAAAAGAGGGGACAGAGAGAGAGGGGACAGACCCTGGATGGAAGTGGGGAGCGTGAGGGAGGGCAGACCCTGGATGGATGGGAGAGGGAGGGCAGACGGATTGAAGGGGCAGAGAGAAAGGGCAGATGGTGGGTGGAAGGGGGAGAGAGAAAGAGGGCAGACTGGGGCAAATGGTGGATGGAAGGGAGAGAGAGGGCAGACAGTGGATGGAAGGGGCAGAGAGAGAGGGCAGACACTGGATGGAAGGGACATTAGAGAGGGCAGACACTGGATGGCAGAGAGAGAGCAAAGACAGATCCTAGATGGAAGGAAGACAGTGAAAAGAAGATGAGGAAAGCAGAAACCAGAGACAACAAACTGTAAATATATATTTTTATTATTTTGCTTTAGGATATAGTATTGTAGCTGTGTTGTTTATAAATAGAACATGTAAATAAGGTAATCTTTTTATTGGACTAATTTTAATACATTTTGACTTAACTTTCAGAGAACAAAACCCCCTTCCTCAGGTCAGGATAGATACTGTAACAGCACTATACTGTACTGACCTGAGGAAGGAGATTTTGGCCTCTGGAAGCTAAATGTATTAGTCCAATAAAATGGTATTATTTTATTTTCTGTATTTGTTTTATTTCTATTTGTTAATTTGTAAAGTGGTGATTGGTATTTGTTAGTTTTTTTCAAATTTACATCTGCTGTCTTTATATTTTGCACAGTACTAGGGGACATTTTCTGTTTCTGTGGTGTTGCATTGTATGCAGAGTCTGGCATCGGGGGTTCAGTTTAATTTTTGTCTAAATAGAAAGTTTATGATTACTTATTCTATAGTGGATTAGGGTGTATCTGTGTTTGTGAAAAAGACATGGCTTTCGGTTGGCATTGACTGCAGGATCGACGATCTGTACTAATCTGTCTGTTTTCGTTTTACAATAGGTGAATTGATGTTCTAGTGCTCACTGTAGTGTTTAAGATGCTTTCCTTTTCCTTGTGTGACTCGTACAAATTACTGCTTATGGTATGGTAGAATTGCTCTATAGGTCCTGAGTGTTTTGTATTCTCGGTATGCCTAGTACTGGATTTGGGGGGGGGGGGGGGGGGTTAAAAAATGACCGGCCCCGGGTGTCAACTACCCTAGCTACGCCACTGTTTCATAGCGTGTTCTACTAGTAGTTTATCACGTGAATTCCTCTTAAGTGCACTTCTATGTTCTATAATTCTTACATTGAATTTCCTATTAGTTTTTCCTATATATGCCAACCCACAAGGGCACAGGACACCATAGACCACATTTTCTGTTTTACAATTAGAAAATTCTCTAAGATGAAACTTCTTCCCTGATGATGGTATAAAAAATGTCTGTGTTTTAACATTGACTCTACAAACAGAACATGAAACACAGGGATAGTGGCCCTTAGGTAGTTTCTTGACAGAATGATGGTACAGTATTCATCAGGGCAGATGGTACTAGCATATCCTTCAAATTCCTCTGTGGTCAATGCGTATACTGTAAATATGCGTGGCATACCAAGGAAGTAAAGAATAGCTGAACATTTAAGCAACTTGAGGACACAAAAACGGGAAGTGTCCCTGGTGGATCATTGGACACAAGCTCAACATATAGATCGGGATTTGAAGTTTGTTGTACTTACACAAATCATTTTACCTTATGGGGGCAATGTTTCACAGGCTCTATTGAAGAAAGAACAGGAATTTATTTTTAGATGGGATACAGTGACTCTTAGTGGTCTGAATAGGGAAATAGAGTGGTCATCTTTGCTCTGAAATTTCCCGTGCTTGAGAGATAGGTCATTATTTATAAATAGGTCATGCACTGGCGTTCTGTGCAGGATTTACCTCGTGGAGTATAGCTTCTATCCTTGATTTGCTGACCTGTGAGTTTAATAATAAAAAAGCAGTTATATTGTATGTTAGAGTAAAGTTCATATCATTTGTAATGTGAGATAATTTTTTTATTAATTTTTTGATTTTTTTGTTGTTGATTTTTTATATTTTTTCTTTTAGTACTTTAAGTTGTCCTCAAGACGCCAATTTTAGGTGAAACATGGACCATGTTGAGAACTACAAGAATAGTTTTTTGTATTATGAATCAACAAGACATTAATTTGTGCATCACGATGGTGGTAGTTGGAATTTGTAGTTAAAAGCATTTCACAGTATTGGACTGTGACCAAGAGTTGGAAATCACCAGTGGAAGTCACCATTGAGAACAGGCAACCTACTCCGGCTAAGATAAGTGACACAGAGCTTTACTGATATTTTATGTTGTTTGAGATCTTTTTTGCTCTGAGATTTGAAATGTGCATTTAGTTAATGGAGGCAGGGATGGACCAAGTGCTATGATGGTGGTATGGTGGTATTACAAACATTAAGACTCCAGTCTGTGTTATGCACCAAAAAAACTGAGCACTGTTCACTAATTTACTAGTATTTTTGTAGGTTTTATGTTATTATCTTATAATTTAGGGTTTCTGTTTAGATTTTAAGCTAGTAGTTCAAGAAACCAAAAAGGAATACAACCCAATATTTTGCACAATTAAATTTTAACTGTCAGACCCTCGACCATTCATCTAACTTTTGGAGATCCCTTCTCATTGTTTCTACTCCCTCCAGGGTGTCCACTCTATTGGCTATCTTCGTGTCATCCGCAAAAAGGCAAAGCTTTCCTTCCAACCCTTCAGCAATATCTCTCACAAATATATTAAACAGAATAGGCCCTAGCATCGACCCCGGAGGAACTCCACTGCTCACCTTCCTTTCCTCCAAGAGGATTCCATTTACCACCACCCTCTGCCACCTGTCGGTCAACCAGTTTCCTGTTCAGTTCATCACTTTTGGTTCTAAGTTCAGCCCTTTCAGCTTATTCACATGTCTTCTGTGGGGGACCGTATCAAAGGCTTTGCTGAAATCCAAGTAGATTACATCTAGTGCATGTCCTTCATCCAGTTCTTTGGTCACCCAATCAAAGAAGTAAATAAGATTAATTTGGCAGGATTTTCCTTTGGTAAAGCCATGTTGCCTTGGGGCCTGTAACCCGTTGGCTTCTAGAAAGTTAACCTTTCTTTCAGCAGCGGCTCCATTATTTTTCCTACCACCGATGTGAGACTTACCGGTCTGTAGTTTTCCACTTCTTCCCTGTCTCCTCTTTTGTGAAGAGGAACCACATCCGCTCGTCTCCAATCTCACAGAACCTCTCCCAGCTCTAAAGATCTATTAAATCAATCTTTAAGAGGTCCCATCCAGCCCCATAGCTTTGTCCACCTTCAGATTCTCCAGCTGTTTATAAACTCTTTCTTCTGTAAACAGCGCAGTATCCACTCCATTCCCAGATATTCCCTCAGCAGCCAGCCATGGTCCTTCACCAGGATTTTCCTCTGTGAACACCTAAGAGAAGTAATTGTTTAGCACATTTGCTTTATCCTCCTCACATAGCCATTCTCATTATCTTTCAGTCTTGCAGTTCCATTCCTATCTTTTCTCCTTTCTCCAATATATCTGAAAAAGGTCTTGTCACCTCTCTTTACTTCTTTAGCCATTTTTTCTTCTGCTTGCGCTTTCACTAGCCATATTTCCCTCTTCGCATCTTTGACTTAAATCCATTAATCTTTTCCATGATCCTCTCGTTGAGTTCTTTTGTATTTCTTGAACAAAGCCTCTTTTGCTCTTATTTTTTCGGCTACTTGTTTGGAGAACCATATAGGCTTCCTATTTCTCTTGGTTTTGTTTGCTTTCCTTGTGTAATGATCAGTTGCCATATTTATAGCAGCCTTTAGCTTTGACCACTGATTTTCCACTTCTCCTACACCTTCTCATGCCAACAGCTCCTTCTTCAGGTATTCCTCTATTTTATCAAAATCAGTACATCTGAAATCCAGTACTTTGAGTTTTGTGCGTCCATACTCCGCCTTTGCCCTTAAATCAAACCATATGGTGTGATGATCACTATTATATAGGTGGGCACCCACCCGGATATTGGAAACATTTCCTCCATTCGTGAGCACTAGATCCAGCATCGACCCTTCCCTCGTGGGTTCCGTCACCATTTGTCTGAGCAAGGGACTTTGACAATCTCCCTATTTCTTTCCGATTTCTGCAGATGGGACGTTCCAATTCACATCAGACAACTTGAAATCTCCCAACAGTAGCACCTCCCCTTTCATACCAATCTTTTAAATATCTTCTATCAGACCAGATGGTTTACATCCCAGAATACTGACAGAACTGAAAAATGAACTTGCATAGCTATTGCTAGTAATATGTAATTTATCTTTAAAATCAATCATGGTACCAGAAGATTGGAGGGTGGCCAATGTAATGCCAGTTTTTTAAAAAAAGGGTTCCAGAGGTGATCTGGGAAATTATAGACTGGTGAGCCTAAAATTGGTGCCAGCCAAAATCGTAGAGACTATTATAAAGAACAAAATTACTGAGCATATAAATAGGCATGGATTAATGGGATAAAGCCAACATGGATTTAGTCAAGGGAAATCTCGCCTCTCCAATCTACTACATTTCTTTGAAGGGGTGAATAAACATGTGGATTAAGGTGAGCCAGTCAATAGTGTGTATCTGGATTTTCAAAAAGCATTTGACAAAATACCTCATGAAAGAATCCTGAGGGCATTAGAGTCATTTGATAGGAGGCAGTGGCCTATTGTGGATTAAGAATTGACTAAAAGGTAGAAAACAGAGAGTAGGGTTAAATGGTCAGTATTCTCAATGGAGAAGAGTAGATAGTGGGGTTCCCCAGGGGTCTGTTCTGGGACCACTGCTTTTTAACATATTTATAAATGATCTAGAGATGGGAATTAGGTAATTAAATGTGCTGAGGACACGTAGAGGGCCATAATCGAACGCGGACGCCCATCTCCATGGGCAACTATCTCCGAGGACGGGTCCGCGAAGGGGCGGGACAGACCATATTTTCAAAAACGATGGGCGTCCATATTTTGTTTCGATAATACGGTTGGTGCCGGGCAAATGCATCGGATTTGGGCGGATTTGAGCTGGGCGGTATCGGTTTTCAGCGATAATGGAAACCGAAGCCGCCCAGCTCAAAAACAAACAACGCCAAGGCATTTGGTCGTGGGAGAGGCTAGGATTCGTAGTGCACTGGTCCCCCTCACATGCCAGGACACCAAGTCCATAGCTCCCTTACCTTGGCTGCTAAGCCCCCAAATCCCCCTCAAAACCCACTGCCCACAACTCTACACCATTACCATTGTACTTATGGGTGAAGGGGGGCACCTTGATGTGGATACAGTGGGTTTTGGGGGCAGTTTGGAGCGTTCCCATTTACCACCACAAGTGTAACAGGTGGGGGGGGGATGGGCCTGGGTCCACCTGCCTGAAGTCCACTGCACCCACTAACAACTGCTCCAGGGACCTGCATACTGCTGTGATGGAGCTGGGTATGACATTTGAGGCTGGCTTAAAGGCTGGAAAAAAAACGTTTTTAAAGTTGTTTTTTTTTGGGTGGGAGGGGGGTTAGTGACCACTGGGGAGACAGGGGAGGTCATCCCCGTTTCCCTCCTGTGGTCATCTGGGCAGTTGGGGCACTTTTTGGGAACTTGTTCATGATTAAAAGGGTCCAAAAAAAGCGGCCCAAATTCTCGCTACTGCCGCCCTTTTTTTTTCCATTATCGGCCGAGGGCGCCCAGCTCTCAGCCGATAAACACGCCCCAGTCCCGCCTTCACCATGCCTCCGACATGCCCCCATCAACTTTGTTCGTTCCCACGACAGACTGCAGTTGGAGGCGCCCAAAATCAGCTTTCAATTATACCGATTTGGGCACCCATGAGAGAAAGGCGCCCATCTCCAGATTTGGGTTGAAATATGGGCGTCTTTCTCTTTCAAAAATAAGCCTGATAGTTAATCAAAGTTGTTAAATCAGGATTGTGAAAAATTGCAAGAGGACCTTACAAGACTGAGAGACTGGGCATCCTACCAGATGACATTTAATGTGAGCAAGTGCAAAGTGATGCATGTGGGAAAGAGGAACCCAAACTATAGCTATGTGATGCAAGGTTCCACATTAGGAGTCACCACCCACGAAAAGGATCTAGGTGTTGTCGATGATACGTTGAAACTCTCTGCTCACTGTGCAGCGGCGGCTAAGAAAACAATAGAATATTAGGAATTATTAGAAAAGGATAATTCCTTTGTATCGCTCCATGGTGTGACCACACCTCGAATACTGTGTGCAGTTCTGGTCACTGCATCTTAAAAAAGATATTGCAAAATTGAAAAAGGTACAGGAAAGGATGACAAAAATGATAAAGGAATAGGATGACTTCCCTAAGAGAAAAGGCTAAAGCAGCTAGAGCCCTTCAGCTTGGAGAAGATACGGCTGAGGGGAGATATGATATAGCTCTATAAAATACTGAGTTGAGTGGAACGGGTAGACGTGAATCTCTTATTCACTCTTTCCAAAAGTACTAGGATTAGGGGGCATGCAATGAAGCTACTAATTAGTAAATTTAAAACAAATCGGAGAAAATATGTGGTAAAAGCAGTTAGTTTATTGGGTTTAAAAAAGGTTTGGATGATTTCCTAAAAGAAAAGTCCACATCCATTGCTTATTTCTAGGATAGACTACTAAAAAATATATATATAGGAGAAAGTCCCTCTGAACACTTGCAATTATCTCTGGTCGTCAGGGCCCTTTCAGTTAGCCCTGGATATTCAGTGCCAGTGCCCAGACATGGCCCACCACTGAATATCTGAGGTAATCTGTCTGGTGACAGTCAGCATTTTTAAAAAACGCTGACCGTCACTGACTGAATATCGGCCAGATACTTTAAAGAATACTCATAACGTGCACACGTACCTTCATGATTTAGGCATCCGCAGTTACACCAGCTGTATGGCTGCTGTATGTGCTTGTACAGTGACGATCCTAGGTCGGCTGCCACCCGGGGCAGATCGCCCTTCCCCCCCCCCCCCCCCGGGTTCAGCACGACCCCCCCCCCCCCCGGCGCAATGACACCCCCCCCCCCTCCGGGTGCATTCTTAGCTGCTGGGAGCAGCCGCGTGGCTTTCGGCTCTGCTGGGTCCCTGCTCCCTCTGCCCCGCAACAGGAAGTAACCTGTTCCGGGGCAGAGGGAGCAGGGAACTAGTGGAGCCAACAGGCGTGCGGCTGCTCTCTGCACCCCTCCAGCGGTGTGCACCCGGGGCGGACTGCCCCCACCGCCCCGCCCTTGGTATGCTGCTGTGCTCGTACCTAAATACCGCGTGCATATATATTACCTGTTACACTAATATTCTAGAGTAGAGAGGTGTGGTAGCCGTGTTAGTCCACTTTTAAAGGTAATCAATAGAAATAAAACATGGAAAAGAAAATAAGATGATACCTTTTTTATTGGACATAACAATACATTTCTTGATTAGCTTTTGAAGGTTGCCCTTCGTCAGATCGGAAATAAGCAAATGTTGGTAGATGACAGTATATATGAGTGAAATATCAAAGCATTTCAGTGACAGTCTAACAGGATGGGTGTGGACAGGTGAGAGTCAGGGAGACAGGAGAGCAATACAATTTTATGCTTTGTAATGGGCTAGAAAACCCAGATCTTTGATAAGTCCTGTCTGGTGGGTGTCAAAATATTTAATCAGTTTGACTTCAAATGTCTTACATTCCTGTATTGTTTTAAAGTTCCCTTTCAGGATCCGTACCATGAATTCACTGGTACACTGTTCTGGTTTTGTAAAGTGCTGTCCCACAGGCGTGACATCTTTGTTTGTACTGGCATTTTTCATATGATGTCTATGTAAATTAAATCTCTTCTTTAGCATCTGACTTGTTTCTCCAATGTAGCAGCCTTCATCGCACTTTTTACACTGAATGATATATACCACATTGGAAGATGAGCATGTGAGAGGTTCCTTAATGTTGAATATTTTTCCTTTGTGAATGATCGTGGGGTCCTGTGAGATATTTTGGCATAGTTTGCAGCTGGATATATTGCAAGGATAAAGGGAAGTAGGCGCCGATTTTCCTTTATAGAATGGGCTCCCACCAGGCCCTCTCTGGGCATCTATTTGTAAATGTTACATGTAATGCTTAGATCCCCTGTTAGCTCTCTGTAAATTTACACACACAAGGGGATAGAAATAGGGGCATCAAGTTCTAATTGCCCTTTACATGCATTAAAATATGTTACCTTTGCTGGGCAGAACCTGTATTGCTTTTGTCTGTATATACCGTAATATGGCCATATCCTTTAGCATTACAAGCAAAAAATTACTATTATGGCATATAGCATTCTCACGATATGGTGGAAAAAATGAAACCCTCTTTCACTGACCCGTTTTAAGATGAGTGTAAGGTATTTTCTATGGCTGTAAATTATAAAAGATACGAGCAGCTGCACATGACATCATCTGCAGTTTAGTTGCATGAAATGGATTTCCCAAGGGGTAGGAGGGGCGCAGGGGGCCTTCAGTCTTAAGGTGCTTAGGGACGGCTATCCACACTGTCCATCTTTCCCCATCACAGACACAGAATTGTACACTTAGCAGCTGATCCAAAATTCAAAAAGCGACAGAAAAGAATTGTTAAAAGGTTAGGAGAGATTAACTCTTTCTAACCTAGAATACTAATGATGATCCCTAATGAAGCCTGACAGTACAATCTGTTTCTCTTTGTTGCCTAAGTGCTGGCTACAGAACACATTCGCTGGCTTTAGATGATGGGGACAGACAGGGACACAGGGACTCCTCTGATGAGGAGCGCTCTGCACCCCTGATCTTTCAACAAGGATTAAGTTAATTAAAGACATTTTCTCGTTCCGTTTCTTATTTCTAGGTTTGAATAGAGTCTCTTCAGTGCTGCTCTGATTTGGATCATCTAGGCTGGTAATCTTCTTAGAGTCAATTAAACAATGCATAATTTTATTACATTCTATCCCCTCCCCTCCCCTCCAATTAATTACATTATTATCATTTCACATAACTCATCTCAAAGCTTCATGAACATATCCCCTAACTCTAGAAACTTGCACGCAGAATTTCTCGCTTAGGGGTAGATTCTACAAAGGGTGGCAGAAATATGAAGGCTAAGCACCAATTCTGTGATAGCGATTGCATGCAAAATTTCCGTTATAGAACAGAACATGAGGCGCAAGCACATATGCCATGTCGGTGGTGGAAATGCTGGCTCTAAAGTTGGCAGTTGCACGTCTAAGTGATAATATTGTGTAACTTAAGCATACAACTGCAAGACACACCCCTGACCCCGCCCACAGGCATGTCCTGTTTGTAACTGCATTTAAGCGTTATCCCCCTTCCCCCCCCCCCCTCCGATATTCAAAACTGTTTAAGTGGCCGGGAATGGCTCCAGGCCAGTTAAATAGGGTTTAAGTGCCTAACCGCAGATATTCAGCAGGAGACTTCTGCCGTCATCTACTATGTATGTTACTATGTGAGACAACCGGTTATCTCCCACTGACTATCCCAGTTAGCAGTTAACCGCTAACTGGCTATATCGCGCAACATAGCCAGTTAGGCGAGGATATTCAGCACCTAACTGGCTGTGTTAAGCAGTCAAAATAGGCCTCTTAAATAGCAGGCCTTTCTTTGACTGCTATAAAGTTAACCAGTTAGCACTGAATATCGACATAGCCAATTAACTTTTTAGTGGCCAAAAAAATATTGATATTCGATGCCGGTCACCGGAAACAGCCCACCATCGAATATCTGGGGTCAGCACCAAATGCGGCATTTTGCAGCTCAGTACCGGTCCTATGTTTCTAGAATAGCGCCTGACTGCAGTTACCCCATAACTACAAATTAGTGATAATTAACACCACTTAGAGTCTGTTATTGGTACTTAATGCCAATTGGTAGTTGCATTATACCAAAGAGACACCTGCTCCAGGGGATGTCTATGTTAGAGAAAGTTGCTTGATTTGTGCAGTGCTCTACTGGAGGAATTATGGGTGGTCTCGTCCTTAATCCATCAGTGTTTCCCCCTCCCTTTGGCAAAGGATTTCGGGCTCTGTGACAGCTCTGGAAAACATAGATGTGTATGTTTCTGAAATGGCTGATGTGTATATGTCCTGGCACATACACGTTTTTGTTCTGAAATACCATCATACACATGAATCTTCAGAACTTTTAGTACAAGAACAGTGCTGAGCAGACTTGTACGGTCTACACCCTGATTGTGACTGGATAGGGATGGGCTTGAGTGTAAATTTTAAGGGGCTTCTATGTTAGCTTCAGAACTTTTAGTACAAGAATAGTGCTGGGCAGACTTCTACGGTCTGTACCCTGAGAATGGCAAGGACAAATCAAACTTGAGTATACATATTGCATACCTTGTAAAATGAGTTTATCTTGTTGGGTAGACTGGACCGTTCAGGTCTTTATCTGCCGTCATTTACTACATGTATATACTGTCTTGACCCCATTGATATTGCAGATGTTTATGGGGCTTCCGCTACACATAACCGGCACATACATGTCCATTCCTAGGTGTATTTTAGAGCAGGTTCTACATTGGCCAAGGCTGGCGCATGAGTATTAGGCACCCAAGACAAACTTTCAGCTGCGCACCCTTCCAATTAACTTTTAGGACCTTTCCCCCTTACTGTAACAATCATGATCACCTAAAAACCTAGGATATTCAGATGTATTGGCACTGGATGTGGACAGTTCCAAGCAACTCAGACTTCTGTAATTGACAGTTGATGATCTTGTCAGTGCCCAGTGTGTTTAAATGTTGTTCCAGGTCTTTCGATATTGCTCCAAAGTTGCCAATTACTACAGGTTTTTGCCTGAGTCTCTCAACTATTTCCTAATCTTCTCCAACTATGTGTCTTCAACTTGGCTGTATTATTATTGTTATTGAAGCTTCATATAGTCTGCCAGATGCTCAGCTGGGTTTCGTGCTTTAAATACTGAGTTCTTCCCAAGAACATAGAATATTCAGAGTTATCAGCACAGTTAGAATATGATCAACAGTTTCACCTTTGTCTTTACACAAACAGCATTTACTATCATTGCTGGTCTTTTCTATTTTTACCTTGATGGCATTTGTTCCCTAGTTCTTGTTCTGGGCAGCAAAAATCAATCCTTCTGTTTCGTTCTTTAATGTACTATTTTAAAGCTACTGCCATGTTCTGGTGTTGTCCAATTTTCTTTCCATATCTTTCAAAAAATGTCCATAGAGTGATTTGGTTTTCCAATTTTCTAATCTCATTTTGAGTTATTGTTTTTTATATTCCCATTTAGGTTCAATTTCTGCAAAGAGTCCTTCCTTTTGAATTTCAATCAGTAGCTTTTTAGTGCTGCTTTTCATGTTATTGTTTAGCCATTGTTTTAACTCCTCCACTGTTTTACCTGCAGAAATTGTTTTCCACCAATTTTTTTTTTTTTTTGCAGGGTGTGGGGCATTATTCAGAGTTATCAACTGTCTGGTTTGCCAGTCAAGGTTTTTGAGATGTATATGATTCCAGTTGACTGGTACTGCCCATGAATTGATAGCTCTGGTTGTATTGACACCATTTAGACATGATTTTTTGGATTTTTCTTAATCACTTGCAATATTCTTTTCTTATTTGATGGTTTATTTTTTTTTTATTAGGTCGTGCAAAATATCTGATGTTTTCATGATGCCCAAATATTTATAAGCTTTCTCAGGTGCTAGACCTTTGATGGTTTTTGCATTTATAAGTTGAATGCAGTCTTGTGATCTAGTGATTTTTCCTTTCTTTATTTCAATAATTGCACATTTCCAAATTGTATGGTAATATTATCACTATACTAGTAAAAAGGCCCGTTTCTGACACAAATGAAATGGGTGCTAGCAAGGTTTTCCTCGGCTCCCCTGCAGCCACCCATGTCCAGCGACCCTCCTCTCCCCCTGCAGCCACCCATGTCCAGCGACCCTCTTCTCCCCCTGCGCCCACTGCAGCCACCCATGTCCAGCGAACCTCCTCTCTCCCCTGCCCCCCCCTCCTGCCACCCATGTCCAGTGACTCTCCTCTCTCCCCTGCCCCCCTGCAACCACCCATGTCCAGTGACCCCCTGCCCCCCTGCAGCCAGCCATGTCCAGCGACCCTCCTCTCTCCCCTGCCCCCCCTCCAGCCACCCATGTCCAGCGACCCTCCTCTGGACATGGATCAGCTGTGAGGCATGTGGGTTTTCCCCCCCCGGGTTCTGAAGTTGACATCATAATGGCTACGGTGATGTCAGCCTGATCTACGGAGCCTAGCAGACCAACTCGGAATGAGCCACGGTCCCAGGCAGCAAGTCAGAACGTTGGAGGTGAGAATTATTATATAGGATATCTGAACAGTATTTAGCAATGGCTCCATTTCAGGTTTTGATTTAGCATATAATTTTATATTGTCCATCTGATGTGGGAGAGTTATTTTAGTGTTGTTTTGATAATTGGTAGCCAGGCTTTGCTTTATTTAACAGCCTTATCAATGAGAACATCCTATATAATAAAAAGCACCCTCAACGTTCTGAAGCTGACTCCGTGGCTTCAGTGAAGGGTTTGTAACATCCGAAGATCAGGCTCCATCTCTGTATGTCCGCCCTCGCGTCAAAACGTGATGATGTCGAGGGCGGGTAAATCGGCATGAAAGAATTGCGCCGCTCGCGTGCACACAACAAGCGTGCAGCTTCAAAAAAAGCACAACTCGACTCACGTGCCCACACCAAGCGCGCCTGCGCAGCACTTACCCTGTCTCTTGCTGTCACTGTCTCTCGCGTCAAATGACTCGCGTGCCCACAACAAGCGCGCCTGCGCATCAACTACGCTCACTGTGTCTCGCTGCTCACGCACAGCACAAGCTGTCATTTCACACACTGACAGGCGATAGTCAATCATTGCTTTATACAGAAAGAGGGAAGAACGGTGTGGTGCTGAAAACCGGACCGAATTCTTTCAGCAGACGAAAAGTTTATCCAGGTGTGTGCCCAGACTCTGCCACACAGATGCCGCTAAACTCTCCCCCCCCCCCCCCCAATATCATACACAAACTCTGTCAACCTCCATACACACACCCCCTACCACCACCACCCACTCACATCATACAAAAACTCTCCAAAGGACAAACAGCATGTTTCTGTCTGACACACACACAGACATAAATTCCTTCACCCCCCCCCCCCTTCCCCAAAGCATCATACACAAACTGTGCTATGGAGGAACAGCATCTCTCTCTCTCTCTCTCTCACTCTCATTCACACACACACTCACTCCCCTACCACCCCCCTTAATACACAAACTCTACAACGGAAAACAAACATCTCTCTCTCTCACTCACTCAGACACACACACACTACCCCCAACCACCCCCACAACAACATACACAAACTCTGCCACGGTGAATCTAGATCTCTGTCTCTCAGTCACACCCACACACTCCCCCCCCCCCCCCACACACACACATAAAATACATACACAAGTTCTACCCTGGAGAATCAACATCTCTCACTCACACACACAACCAACTCCCCCCCCCCCCCCTCCACCCCACACAACAACATACACACACTCTGCCATGGAGAGACAGCATCTCTCTCTCACACTCACATAATCCCACCCCCACTTAATGCACAAACTCTAACAAGGACATTCAACATCTATCTCTCTCAATCACACCCACACACACACACACACCCACAGCCCCCCCCCCCAAAAAAAAACATACACTGATGCGGGACAATGAAAAATAATAAAAAAAAGTTTAACACAAACTGCTTTGTAACTTCCTTATACTACATCCTACAAATAGAAAAACAAAACAGCCAACACTACAAAAAAACAAAAATTAAAAAATGAAATTGCACAAAAAACAAAAATTACAAATATTCATTACCAACACAACACAATTATAATAAAAATCACTTACAACACATTCATGGCAGAAAACAAATACCTTGCTAGCACCCATTTCATTTGTTTCAGAAACGGGCCTTTTTTACTAGTTGAACAATAAAAGTGATAGTGAATGATCTTGAAAGGTTACTCTTGAGTGGAAGAGTAGCCTAGTGGTTAGTGCAGTGGACTTTGATCCTGGGGAGCTGCGTTCAGTTCCCACTGCAGCTCCTTGTGACTCTGGGCAAGTCACTTAGGGTGTCTTTTACTAAGGCGCACTCACGTTTTTAGCACGCGCTAAAATTGTGGGTGCGCTAAATGTTAGAGACACCCATAGGAATGCATTGGCGTCTCTAACATTTAGCGTACCATTGTAGCGCACGCCAAAAACATGAGCGCACTTTAGTAAAAGACCCCTTTAACCCTCCACTGCCTCAGGTACAAATAAGTACCTGTATATACAGTGTAAACCGCTTTGAATGTAGTTGCAAAAACACTACAGACAGGCGGTATATCAAGTCCCATTCCCTTTTCCTAATTAATTCCCATTAAGTATTAACTTTATTTATTTATTTATTTATTTATTTATTTATTTATTTATTTATTTATTTGCTGCATTTGTATCCCACATTTTCCCACCTCTTTGCAGGCTCAATGTGGCTTACATTATGCCGCCATGACAGTCGTCATTAGAGAAATAAGAACAGAGTATTATTTCAATTAAGGATAAATGGAATTCATGAGAATTAGAAATAAAGAAATAATTAATACATTACAAGATATGCAAAAGGTAAAATGGCAATATGATTAAAGTAACCAATTTAAGGAATTCAGTGTTGATTAGTTCTAATATAGATGTGAAATGAGTTTTTTTATGAAGGATTCTTATTATAGGTCTTGTTGAATAAGTTCGTTTTCAGTGACCTCTGGAAAGTTGCTAGATCAGGTGTTGTTATCTTCCATGATTTAATTATTTCCAGAAATTCTTGAATATTTTTACTGATGCCAAAAATGTACATACTTTTCATGATCCAGCTGTGTGGAAGAGACTCAGAAGTTTTCCTGCAACCAATCCATGCTATAGATAGATTCACCTTTCTTTGTTTTGAATTATTTATGCATATCATAAATGGAGATTTGTCTTTTATCACCAGAGAATTCAAGCTTCATCCAGAAGTTTAAGAATTATCAAGTATTGTTATAAAATGTAGCTTGAACTCAGCAAAATAGTTTTTATTTTTGTAATTCTGCTCTTGTCAAATCTGACATTTCAAGGATTTGTAACAACTTGTCCAGCCTTGGTATAGGTGGGAAAAGGTGGGATACAAATGCAATAAATAAAAAAATAAATATAACAGTGCCTAAGGCTGCTACAAGAATAGGGATAACCCAACATAGTCTATTCCAGAGTCTTGCCATTTCTATTGTCAGGTCTTGATACTTGGTTAATTTTTCCAATTGTTTGTCTATAATTTTTATGTCTCTGGGTGTGAGTACATACAGATACATCCCTTTTTGGGGTGCTATTGGGGTACCTGACACTTAGCATAAATTCTAACAGGAATAGGTCTCTGGTAATACCGAGTGCAGAAGGTTGAAGCAGAATTCAAACTGGAGACTTTCCACATGGCAGAACACAGCACTTCAAGTAGAACCACCATGCTGGAAACTGACCACCCTGTAGGTAGATAAAAGTAGCCATATATTTTTACTTTTATTTTTATTGTACTTATTTACAAATGTATATACTGCAATATCCAAAGGGTCAATGTGATTTACAAGAAAACACATATTATAAATAACACATACAACACATAGCAAAATAATGCAGATGGGCATTTCAATATGACATTGAAGTCCAACTGTGGACGTTTTGCTCAAAACGTCCAAAATTCAAGTGTGGAATATAGCCATTTTCAAAAGAGAAAAAAAAACTTCTTTTTTTTATTTCAACAATGACTATTTGCTTGATGTTTTTGTGCTCTGTGTGTTTATCTTTTTGGTCCACTTAAAAAAAAAACATGACCAAGTGAAAAACGCACAAATACAAGCCATTAGGATGTAGGAGGGGCCAGCATTCTTAGTATACTGGCCACATAGACATCCCAGGAGAGCAATGACGCACCTTAGGGGGCACTGCAGTGGACTTCAAATAAATGTTGCCAGGTACACATCTCACCATTGCTCCCTTATCTTCTCTGCTGAGCCCCCCAATCCCCACCCAAAACCCACTACCCTCAACTGTACACCTCTACAATAGCCTTTATGGGTGAAGGGGACTCCTATATTTTATTTATTTATTACATTTGTACCCCACATTTTCCCACCTATTTGCAGGCTCAATGTGGCTTACACAGTACCGTACAGGCGTTTGCCAGTCGGTGGATAACAAATACAAGGTTAAGTTATGGTCGATTGAGGTAGGTGTGTGTCAGGCACCATGAGGGTCGAGAGGAATGAAGATTGTATATTGTCCAGTACGATCATTGGTTATGCTGTGTTGCTGGGTGTGGGGACTTACGTTGGATCGGTAGAGTAAGCCTTTTTGAAGAGGTTGGTTTTTAGTGATTTCCTCAAGTTTAGATGGTCATGGATTATTTTCACAGTTTTTGGGAGTCCATTCCATAGTTGTACGCTTATGTAGGAAAAGCTGGATGCGTAAGTTGTTTTGTATTTAAGGCCTTTGCAATTTGGGTAGTGTAAGTTTAGGTATGATCGTGATGATCTGAATCTGTTTCTGGTTGGTAGATCTATGAGGTCTGTCTTGTATCCTGGGACTACACCGTAGATAATTTTGTGGACCAGGATACAGTTGGTTTCTGGTGAGTTTTGGAGGGCTCACAGTTTCCACCACAAGTGTATCAGGTAGGGGGAGGTATGAGCCTGGGCCCACCTGTCTGCTGTGCACTGCAACCAACACTATGTTGCTCTAATAGACCTGAGTATAACATGTGAGGCTGGCATATAGGCTGCAAAGTAATGTTTTTAATCACATTTTTGGAGGGTGGCAGGGAGTCATGACAACTGGGGGAGTAAGGGGAGGTCATCCCTGATTCCCTCCAGTTGTCATCTGTTAGGGCACCTTTTTGTGCCTTTTTCATTATAAAAGCAGGTCTAGACCAAAATATCTTAGTTTTTTTCTCTCTTTTATGGTGTGAAGCCTTCTCCAGTGCACCCCAGGATGCACTGGGCAGGGCTGGGTGCTGCCATTTTCAAGGCAGCGCTGTTGGAAGAGGAGAGAGTGTACCTCCTTCCTCCAACAAAGGTACGGGGGGAAAGAGGGCCGCTAGACCACCAGGTTTTGGGGGGGGGGGTGATTTGCAACCCACTAGGCCATCAGGGCTTTTGGGGGGGGATGTGAGGGAGGTTAGGGGAACTGGAGACCCACTGGATCTCCAACTCACCCTGAACTTGTGTTGGGGGGGGTTGGGGGGACTGGAAGTCTGCCGGACCTCCAACCCCCATGTCGCTGGCTGGGGGTGGGAGTTCGGTGGGGGCACAGGGCTGTGCTGTTAGGGGTCTGGTGGTCCCACAGACCTCCAGCCCCTGTGTTTCACAGGGCCAGACCTGTCAAACAAGTGTGGGAGGAATATGCCTGAGCGCACTTTACCCTATGATCAGAGATAACAGCGCACATAAATTTGCATGCTATTATCTCTGATCATAGGGGCAGTAAAGCCCTGCGCTGTTCTAGTGCTATTTTTAGAGCGCTGTTTGGAACAGCGCAGGGCTTTTGATCATCTGGGCATAAGTGCTTTATCCAATAAGTGCATGCTAATCAGAGCACTAACGGGATAACCCTTCCATGTCCATGCCACACCCCCTCCCTAAAATATTTTTTAAAATAAATATTGTATGATTAGCACGTGCTAAGAGGCAAACTACTGCAAAATGCTTAACATGTCTTACGATTCCCTTTTCTACTGCATTAAAGTGTGTGTTAGTATGTAACATGGCTTAGTAAAAGGGCCCCTTTTCCCTTATGCTCTGTTTTCAGCATAATGAAATTTTGTGCCTGACTTAATGAAACTGTAGCTTTGTTTATCGTATTCTTTACTTTTTCATTGGGGATTTTTACATTTCATTGGTACACGTTTATTATTACATTCAAAATTAAAATATGATTTCACAGTCAAATAAGGAGACAAGGTTCTCTTTTCAAAACTATATCGAGAAATGGTGTCGTTTAATGGACAATTGTGCTCCTGTTTCGGTTTGGACATCTACCTGTTGCTGAGCATTACCATGAGGTCTTGCGACCAGGGGAAATTGGTAACAATGAACTGCCAAGATACGCAATTTCCATGAAAATATGCCTCGCCAATTCATATTGGCAGACAACTCGTGATGAAATGGAGCCCATAATCACCTCATTGAAATTGTTCCAGGGAAAAACAAACAAAGCCAGTTGGGGCTAGCTTATTGTCTTTCATCATATAACCACTCTGCCCAGATTTATTAACTTCATATTGAACACTACGAAGTTCATGCCAGACCCACCACAGCCCTAAGAGGTATCCTGCTGGGCCTCAAATAGCTACTACAAATGGCAGCACTGAGTACACAATCACAGCATGAATGGATCTAAATTAGGCAGTGCCAAATAAAATCACCAGTTTACTAACACCTGTATTAATACTGTATCACTGTGGGGCGGACTGCTGTTAGACACGCACTAATCCTATAAGCTTTCACATTTGCATATCCCTCATTAGCTGATTAAAACCTGAAGAAGGACAGTGTTTGCAGCTGGTGAGCCCATTCCAGCACTCAGTCTGCTTGGGTGGCTCTGTAATGAGGTAATGTTGGTGAATGTGAGGTTTATATGTATGGAAAGGATTAAGGGCATTAGAGTTTGTGTGAACCGATGTTGCCATATTCTCTCTACTGGATCACAGTAATTGGATGGGAGGAGAAAGAGTAGATCCATTAGTTTTGTCTGTTTGCTCAGGAGCTGGGTGCTGGAGATTCAATTTTGATTCCTTAGGCTATAGGCCTTTGTGAAGCATGTCTGCTTTGTCTAGGCTGGCCCTCAGGACCTCTGCACACTACCCACACTAAGGAGATTTTGACACAAGAAAGAAACCTTGGATTCTGTGAAGATACCTCCATCTAAAATGCAGCCAAGACTGAAGTACCACTTGAAGGAAGCTCAATCCGGCCTAGTCTAGCCCTGAAACAGAAAGCAAGAGATAATTGAAACCTATAAACACTTCTGGCATCTCTTTAGTATTTAATAAATCTCCACAGAAATGCTTAAGAGACCCAGCCTCAGATAAGGCTTCAAGTTCATCAGGGCACTGCAACGATTTAAGTTTAATACCTTAAACAAGGATTTTGTATGCATTTCCCAGCACTGCCCGGATTGAAAGCAAGAAGGTGCAAGAAATAAAATCGATTTCCTTTGTTATCTATGAAATGGTCGTATTCACTGCATCGCAGTGCGGAAGGATAACTGAGTCCAAGCACAGCCTCTTCTGTTGATGAGGGAACAATGGCAACTTTGTCTCCTCCCTTGGCGGCAGGAATGAAATTCAAACAATTTCATTAGAAAATCACACTAATCCATTCCAAACTGCTTTTAGCACAGCTTACTCTGACCGTGCACATAGCAACAATCACCAGGCAGGTTACTTTCAGTAAATTTGCAATGTTAGCAAGGTAGTACAGTCTAGGAAACCAATTCCAGCTCAAATTCTGCTAACGCTGTGTTAGCCCACGATTGTCGTCCAGCGGGTTGGCTTTTTTTTTCTGATTTCCTCATTTCTCTGTAAAATAGAACCAGCGGAAAACCAACTCTCTCTATGAGTTGATATATCTTGTCAAATGAATACTGTGACCTCATTGGAAGGCATCTGCTCATTGATCAGTTCTTCAAGTGGAACCTACTTCCTAAAACATGTCAGTTAACACGCTGTTGAAAATGCGCACAAGATGTAGAAGGGCCAGTTCAGAAAGTGACGCCTAAAGTTAGGTGCCGTTAAGATCCTCACTAAGATAGTATTTGGTAAAGGACGCTTTGCACAGAGCCCCCTTTACAGAATGGTATCTTAGCGCTCTTCCCATGCCTAACTTTAAGCATGAAGATTTATGTCTGCCAAGACCCGGTGTAAAATCGTTGCACCCAATTGATGGCAGTTGGGCGTGCAAATCCAAGTATTCTATAACATTGCAGTTAATTTCTGGGAATGTCCCTGACACGCCCATGACCCTCCCATGGCCACACCCTCTTTTGAATCTACACGCACATCATTATAGAATATTGATTATGAAGATGTGCGTGTGTAAATTTAACTTGTTGCCAATTAGTGCCAGTTATTGATTGTTAGCACCCAATTATTGGTACTAATTGGCTCATTGTTCAATTAAATTGTGCACCCAAATTAGGTATGCACCCAAATTTGCACACACAGTTTTGAGCACCATATATAGAATTTGGGGAATACTATGCACCATTTCCAAAGAGTGGGCACTATTGTTGTTAAATGACAAAAACACAAAGGGAGGAATTCTATTAATGGTGCTCAAAAAAAGGCGCCACAAAAGAATGGTGCTAAGCATGATTCTATAAAGGGCAGGTGCCCTTCATAGAACAGCACTTAGCATTGGTTCCCACGCCCAATTTTGGGCACCAGACTTTACACCTGTTGGGCACAGACCCATTATTCAATAACATTCATGATCCGCCCATGCCCCTCATTGGGTTGAACGCTATGGGATTTAGGTACTTCCCTCGCCCTTAGTTGTCTTGTCTGTCTATGTTATTTTTAGATTGTAAGCTCTATTGAGCAGGGACTGTCTCTCTATGTCAGGTGTTCAGCGCTGCATGCATCTTGTAGCGCTATACAAATGTTAATAATAATAATAATAGGTACCCAGCATTATAGCGTAACACACAGCCAGATACGTGTGCGAGTCCTAATTGGTGCTAATTAATTTTATTTATTTATTTATTTATACATTTCTTAGCTGTCTATTAACTAGTCAGGGTACAATATACAGACACATCAATTAAAACATCAGACAACAAAATTTCACACACAATCATACATCTCAACGCATTAAAACATTCTGCCTATTAGACCAGAAGCTTCATCCTTAGTCTGACTCATTGTGCAGGAATCTGTGCCTAATTTTGGGTGTGAGGATTTACACCAACTGAAACCTGGTTTAAATCCTCATGCCTAAATTAGGCATGCATCTACTTTATTCTATAAAACTGTGCACAAATTCTAGGCATGCCCCAGGCCCACCTATGACCTCCCCCAACAACCATACCCCTTTTCAGATCCACAAGTAAGAATTTACACGTGCATTTTATAGAGCACCAACTACAAATATGAGCATGTAAATTCCAGTGGCTGCCAATTATCACCAATAATAGATAATTGGGGCCCAATTATTGGCGCTAATTCACTCGTTATGCAATTAAATTTTGCACACAAGTCGGTTGTGCACCCAAATTTGCATGGCCAGTTTTGAGCACCATATAAAGAATTAGAGGGAATGGGGCTCATGTTTGAAAGAGAAAAATGTACAAAAAGTGTCATAAAGCACCATTTGGACAAATTTCCTCAAAACATCCAAAATGGTATTTTCGAAACCAGTTTTGCAAATGTTTATCTATGCAATTCGTCTGGAGTGTATCCAAATCACAAGGGGACGTTTCAAAGTCGGGATTAGGATGGGCTTAGGGAGTGCCTAACACTTGGACGTTTTATAGCCATAATGGAACAAAATGAAAATGTCTAGGGCAAAAGGCTAAACGGTTTGGTCTAGACCTGTTTTTATAACAAATAAGCCACAGAAAGTTGCCCTAAATGACCAGTTGACCACTGGAGAGAATCAGGGGTGACCCCTTCCCACCCCCGAAAAATGTGAATAAAAATTGTACTCACCAGCCTCTATGACAGATGTTATATAGCCAAGTCTATTAGTGCAGCATGCAGGTCACTGGAGTAGTCTAATGGTGGGTACAGTGCACTGTAGACAGGTGAACCCAGGCCCTTATCTCCCCCTACCTTTAACACTTGTGGTAGAAACTGTGAGCCCTCCAAAACTCACCAGAAACCCACTGTACCCACATATAGGTGTCCCCTTCACCCATAAGGGCTATTGTAGTGGTGTACAGTTGGAGGTAGTGGGTTTTGGGTGGGTTTTGGAGGGCTCAGCAGACAAGATAAGGGAGTAACGATGACATGTGTACCTGGCAGTGTCCCCTAGGGTACCCCATTTCTTTCCTGGGATGTCTGGGGAACCAGTCTGCTAAAAATGCTGACCCCCCCCCCCCCCCTACATCTCAATGGCTTGATTTTCTCTGTTTTTCACTTGGCCATTTTTTTTCCCTAAAATGGCCTAAAAAGATAAATGCACAGAGCACAAAACCTTGTTACAAATGGTATTTTCAGGGAAAAAAAAAGATAGATGTTTTGCGGTTTTGAAAATGGCCATATTTCCTATTCGGATTTTGGATGTTTAATGCAAAACGTCCAAAATCGAACTTAGACGTCATATCAAAAATGTCCCTCAATATGTTTTTGTGTTCTTTCAGATAGAAATTGACAAAATATGAAAAGGAAATAACAGATGCAGAGTCTGAAACAAACACTTCACACGTACACTTTCCCTTACAAACCTGGTGCAAATCCAAGAGTAAAAGGGAACCACAAAACTTGCCTCAGTGCAAATGGTTTCAGCATTGCCCCCCTGGATATCTAGTTGCACCTCACTGGTAGATTTTGAAGATCACTTTAGAAGCCTTGCATGGCGTTCTACACATAAATAGAGGCATTTACACATGTCGATTGCAAACACATGTAAACGTCAATCTGCTATTTCTGTGCAGAATTTCCATGGAATGCTCAGATTCAAGGGAGGCATGTTCCAAGCAGCCCAGAGAAGAAGACAACATACACACAGAAGAACCAAAGTCCTCACAGACTTGAAGGTGACTCAAAAAAATGCACAGACGATGTTCCCAAGGGTCTAATAGTTTCGCCCCTCCATAGCACGGAAACAGTACTAATCACTCTCAGCGAAATTCAAGCAAGAAATAGCAACAGGTAAAAGCATACTTCTCCAATTTGACATGTCCAGTGCATTCGACATGGTAAACCATAATATAGTACTAAGACTCCTTGACTACTTCGGGATCGGAGGAAGCATACTTAGCTGGATTAAGGGTTTCCTAACCACTAGAACATATCAAATGAAGTCTAATTCAAACATATCATCACCGTGGAAAGCAGACTGCGGAGTACCTCAAGGATCACCACTATCACCAATCCTCTTCAACCTAATGATGACCCCACTAGCCAAGTCCTTATCCGACCAAGGCCTTAACCCTTTCATCTATGCGGACGATGTTACAATATACATTCCTTACAAACACGATCCGACAGAAATCACCATCAAGATTAAGCTCGGCTTGAACATCATGGACTCATGGGCTAACACATTTCAACTAAAACTCAACACAGAAAAAACACACTGCCTCATCCTCTCACCCCAATACAACATGAACAACCCCATAAATATAAACACCCCAGACTACACCCTCCCCATCTCAGACAGCCTGAAACTCCTCGGCGTTACAATCAACCGCAACCTTACACTAGAGAGCCATGTGAAATCCACAACTAAGAAAATGTTCCACTCAATGTGGAAACTCAAACGCGTGAAACTATTCTTCCCGAGGGAAACATTCCAGAACCTGATACAATCAATGGTACTAGATTACTACAATGGAATTTATGCGGGATGCAAGGAACAACTCATAAAGAAACTTCAGACCGCTCAAAACACGGCAACCAGACTTATATTTGGAAAAACACAATTCGAAAATACCAAGCCCCTCCGTGAAAAATTGCACTGGCTCCCAATCAAAGAACGTGTTGCTTTCAAAATTTGCACCCTGGTTCATAAGATTATCTACGGCAAAGCCCCAGGATACATGATAGACCTCATCGACCTCCCAATAAGAAATACATCCGGATCAACACGAACATATCTAAACCTCCACTACCCAAGCTGCAAAGGACTCAAATACAAATCAACTTATGCATCCAGCTTTTCCTACATAAGCACACAACTATGGAATGCAGTACCAAAAGCCGTGAAAACAACATATAACCACCTAAACTTCCGGAAATCACTAAAAACTTACCTGTTCAAAAAGGCATACCCTACCGACCCGACTTAAATACCTGAACCCTGCAACACTACGAAACCAAAGAACGTAATGGATATAACATAACTCTTCCTCTATACGATTCCTTAATATGTTGTTCTACTTGAAACTGATTCTACCATAACATCACCGTGTAACTGTTTACACCGGAATTGGCGAATGCCTTTACGGTACTATGTAAGCCACATTGAGCCTGCAAAAATGGTGGGAAAATGTGGGATGCAAATATAACAAATAAATAAATTGTCCAACAACCAAGATTCGACACAGCCCTGTTTCGACCCATCTGGCCTGCCTCAGGAGTCTCTTAATGTTGTCTGTGAGATCACATAAAAACACTGTTATGTAATATCAGTGTGTTTTTTCTGACAAAAAAGGTGCTGGTACTCAAATGCCAGGCCACCCTTCAGGGGTGGGGTGATCACTGAAGGACCCACCCCACAATAGCCAGGCCCCCTGCAACTAGTCACAGAATCTATGACAAGGCGGAATTGGTGTGTAGAGCCTGAGCTCTTTCATTAAAACTTGGGGGCATGGGTCAATTTTAGCAGACAATGGAAAAGGTGCCAGTACTCAGTACCCCCAAGTACCCCCTCAAAAAAAGCCCTGTGTAATATGCTGTAGAGTATATCCATCACTAGCGTTAGTCTTAGCAGGAACTGCTGCATGCCAAAGAATACCCAACTGTACTTTTTAAGTATCACTTCTGAAGCAGCCCAAAAACTTATAGACTTATTTCCTAATCTATAATGGGAATACACTTAGGGTCCAAAATTCAGCCAGGAGCGGTGAACATTTTGCTCACTGCCAATGGAGTTGTTCCCGGATATTCAAAGTCGGGCCCTTTCCAGGCTTCGGCTTTGAATATCCAGTTATTTTTGGACTGGCTAACACATAGCTACTTAAGCGTTCATGAGCTAGCGCATAAAAAGAGGACAGACTTTTATGTGGTCCCATTTATGCACTAAACCTGACCGCTTAAGGGCTGAATATCAGTACTTAAGTGGTCCAGTGCTGACTCCGCCCCCAGAACACCCAACATAGCTGGCTTTGAATTTGGCGATAAGTGCAAATTTCAGCGGCACTTAG
Organism: Microcaecilia unicolor; assembly: GCF_901765095.1. NCBI lineage: Eukaryota > Metazoa > Chordata > Amphibia > Gymnophiona > Siphonopidae > Microcaecilia > Microcaecilia unicolor. Next base: position 148,467,188 of record NC_044034.1, read on the forward strand.
ATGGTTAAGTGTTGCTGAAAATTAGTGGCTAGCCCCAAGGGATTTAACTGATCAATGGTTGGCTAGTCACATCAGTTTGATATCGGCACCCTATACTTTAAAAATTTCCCAGTCAAAATTTACACCTGCTCCAAGGCAGCTGTCTGTTCATTTGGGCCTGGAGTTTCCCCAGTGATTAAGAGGACAATTGAGCTTACCTATGTGGTCAAACACCACCTCAAGAGTTTTTTCATTGGGATCCTTGATTGAGTCCTCTTGTCCGTGTTGTTTTGTAAAATCGGCTACTTACAGATGTAACTTTTAAGTGGTGGCAAACATACATATGACTACCTCCAGTTCAGAAAAGAACTAAAGACATACCTTGTCAAGAAATTCTATGGATAACCGCACACACGACCTAATGCTCTATACCCTTTGTAATCATATAACGCATCAATGTAAAAAACATATAACTGAAAATTATAAACCACACACATCAATGTAATTTCAATAATTGTTAACTGTAAGCCACTTTGAACTGAAACTTGCTTTTGAATAATAGTGGGATACAAGAATGAATGAATAAATAAATAAATAAATAAATACGTATCTCAAAATTGGCATTTACACATTATGGTCCGATATTCATCCGTAGGTGATCACTTTTTTGCTGACCGCTGCTGGTTTTAAACCTGTAAATTCAATGCCGGGACCTGTCTGCTTCACCCTCTCTCATGCCTCTGGGAGACAGGGTGAAGCAGACAGGTGCACAGGTGATGTTCTTGTCGATCTTCCCTGTTGAGAGTGAAGGTCAAGGCAGAGAAACTCACGTCCTGGAGATGAATATGTGGCTGCACAGATGGTGTTGTCAAGAGCATTTTGACTTCCTGGACCATGGGATGCTTTTCCAAGAGCTGCTGAGCAGAGATGAGGTCCATCTATCAAAGAAGGGAAGAAGTGTCTTCAGCAGCAGGTTGGCTAACCTACTGAGGAGGGCTTTAAACTAGAATTGTTGGCGCAGAGTGATCAAAGCCCTCAGGTAAGTGAAGCATTAAATACCTCTCACAAATGGGGGAAAAGGGGCAACATCTGGAAAGCAGTATATACTAAAGCCTGAAGTATGAGAAATAAGGTTTTAGATCTTGAGGCTGTGATGGAAGATGCTGATTTGGATTTAGTGGCAATCACAGAGACATGGTTCACAGAGAACCATGACCGGCATATAGTTATAACGGGCTATAATCCGTTCAAGAAAGAAAGGGAGGGGGAGGGGAATTATATGTTAAAGATAATATTAAAGCCACACAATTGCAGGACCTACAGGGTAGAGAAGAGACACTATGGGTCAATCTAGAAAGAGGGAATGGCAAATGTATTTACATCGGTGGGATATGAAGGCTTCTTTCACAGACAGAAGAAATGGACAGAGGTTTAACTGAAGACATTCAAACTGTGAAAGTCAAAGTACTACTAATAGGTGATTTAAAATGCCAGCATCAGGAAGGACTTAGGGAAGCTAATGGAATAGTCTGGAATTCAGCAGCTAAGATTTAATGTTAAAAAAGCAGGGTCATGCTTTTAGGCTGCAAAAACCTGAGGGAACGGTACAGTTTAGGAGGTGAAGAACTTTTATGAAACGAAAGAGGAGTGGGACTTGGGTATGACCATATGTATCTTAAGGTGGCCAAACAGGGAGAAAAGGCAATGGTGAAAGTTAGTCAGTTTATTCAAGTTTAATAAACTGCCTTTTTTTTTTTTTTTTAAAGAAAAGCAGTGTACAATATCAAATAAAAACAATAACTAAAAATAAAGAATAGACAAGAGATTCAGAACTCCATTACATTGAAAGGATAGAAATCTCTTGTAACCAAGACCAGTCACTCAAATCATATCAATTGCTCACACAAATCAAATGGCTCGCAAAAAAGTCTATCTACCCAGGTTGAAGATTAAAAGCTATAGAAACAATTCGTTACGAAGACAATTCTTTAAAAAGGGATATAGGTAAAGCTAGAAAGATGCTTGGTGCATAGGGAGAGGAATGGCCACTAGGAAAAAGGAGGTGATGATGCCCATGTATAAGACTCTGGTGAGATCTTATTTAGAATATTGTGTATAATTCTGGAGACTGCACCTTCAAAAAGATATAAACAGGATAGAGGTGGTCCAGAGGGCGGTTACTAAAATGGCCAGTGGTCTTTGTCATAAAGCTTGTGGGTACAGAGTTAAAGATCTCAATATATATACTTTGGAAGATAGGCAGGAGGGGAGAGATATGATAGAGACATTTACATACCTATGTGGCATAAATGCACAGGAGGTGAGTCTTTTTCAATTGAAAGGAAACTCTGGAATGAGGGGGCATAGAATGAAGGTGAAAGGGGATAGACTCAGACGTAACATGAGGAAATACTTCTTCACATAAAGGGTGGTGAATTCGTGGAATGGCCTGGTGGAAGTGGTGGAGACAAAAACAGTAGCTTAATTCAAGAGAGCTTGGAACAATTACATAGGATCTGTAAGGGAGTGATAGGGAGGGTAGATGACATAGATGTAGGGTTACCATATGTCCGGATTTACCCGGACATGTCCTCTTTTTGAGGGCATGTCCGGGCAACCGGGCGGGTTTTGCCAATCTGCCCGTTTGTCGAGAAATCCGGACAAACGGGCAGATTGCTAGCCTCCCCTCCCCTTACTTACTAGTGCCCTGGTGGTCTAGTGACCTCTTCCGCCTTCGGGGCACAAAAGAGCCCTCTCTTTCCTGCCCGGAGCGCTGCCCTGCATGCATCCTTCCTGTTGGTGATCCTCGGCGCCAATTCAAAATGGCCGCCGAGAGTTGAAGTGACCTCGCAAGACTTCAACTCTCGGTGGCCATTTTGAATCAGCGCTGAGGATAAGCAACAGGAAGGATGCATGCAGGGCAGCGCTTCGGGCAGGAAAGAGGGGGATCTTTCCTGCCCTGAAGAGGTCACTAGACCACCAGGGCAGTTGTAAGGTAAGGGGAGGGGGGTGACGGGGAGGGGGGAGATGGGGTATGTGACAGGGGGGAGGGGAAAATGTGACAGGGGGCGGAGTGAGGGTGTGACAGGGGGTGGAGTGAGGGTGTGAAAGGGGGTGGGGTATGTGTCCTCCTTTTTGGGGGACAAAATATGGTAACCCTACATGGATGGGCAGACTGGATAGGCCATATGGTCTTTTTTTGCCTACATTTTTCTGTATTCCTGTGTTTCTAAGCACTATTCTGAAAATACCCACTTAAAGTACATAGTGCTTGTTTGCAAGGGTGCATACACAGAGGTGAAGCATGGGCAGGATATAGGTAGGGCACACAGGAGCAGAGCATGGGCTCCCCATTATGGGTGGAATTCAGTAAATGGTGTCCAATGTTATGATCCTGTTTCACAGTAGTCCTATTATTAGGTTTCAATTTGCTGTTTTCAAGTTTACATTATTTATCATAGTTATGTTTAAACTTGGTCATTTTACTATTGTTATTTTGGTAACAAAATTGTAAATGTTATGTTAAACTGCACCTTCTGTACACCATATTGAGTGAATATCTTCATAAAGGTGGTTAATAAGTCCCAATAAATAAATACAAAAATAAAAATTAGACATAGGGATGATCCACACTAGCATTCTTTAAAGGGTGCTTTGTGCAGAGTACCCTTTACAGAGTACTAGCTTAGTACACATTTCATTCCTAACTTTGGGAAACAACGTTTACGCCTGCCAAAACCTGGTGTAAATGCTGCCACCCAACTAATGGCAATTAGGCCCGCAAATGACATTGTTTTATAACTGTGCCCCTAAATTCTGGGAATGCTCCCTGACCAGCCCATCCACGCTCTCTTTAGATGTGAATATTCTAGAATAGGGCATAGGGCATTTGCCAATCAACACCAATAAATGATTACCACCTAATTAGCTAATTAGTTTACATGCAGATCTGGGATCCACACCCAGAATCCAGCAGAATATGTGTCACAGAGGTCTATAAGTCCCTGCCTCATTTAGGCTCCCACCTTTACAGCAGGTCTGTGCAGGCTGCGTAGCTCGGCTGCCACCCGGGGCGGATCACCGCTGTGCACCCCCCCAGGTGCAGCGGCGTCCGTCCCCCCAGGGTGCAGCATGACACACCCCCCCGGGTGCATTCTTAGCTGCTGGGAGCAGCAGCACGGCTGTCAGCTCTGCTGGCTCCCTGCTCCCTCTGCCCCGGAACAGGAAGTAACCTGTTCCGGGGCAGAGGGAGCAGGGAACCAGCAGAGCCAACAGCCACGCAGCTGCTCGCTGCACCCCTCCAGCAGCGTGCACCCGGGGCGGACCACCCCCACCGCCCCGCCCTCAGTACGCCACTGGGTCTGTGGCTAATGTAACTGCAGGCACATAAAGTTAGGCGTGCTGATACCAGGATATGTTCATATTCCAGAGCAGGGCCCAGATGCTGTGGCAGAATAAGCTCCTATCACATGGCCTCAGGGCACCTAAATGGATGTGCACAGTTATATAATTGCCTTCTTAAGGGTTTAGTTTTCAGCTAATTAGGGATTCTTTGGCAGTACAAAAATTGGTGTTTCTTAGCGTTTCACTGTTGCCAGGTACTTTTTTTCAGTTACTTACATTTGTGCAGCTCTGAGCCACAAAAACAGAGTGGAAGATCAAGGAGGCAAGAGGTATATGGGGTGAAATCTAGACTGAGAAGCCCTCTGTAATACATAACAGTTTGTATGGAGTGTTCATACAAGCTCGTTGCTGGATGATTTTTTCCTGTATTTTTGTAGCATGTGCTCCACTGCATGGAGCAAATGACTGAGGGGAGCACATTTGCATTGGTTCTAGCCTGGCTCTGCCTCTAGATCTGGTCTGTCAGACATCCCTTTACCTCCTCAGGTCATCAGCTGCAGCTGAGACGAATAAACTCAATTATTATTATTTCATTGAAAGCGCTTTCTCAGAAAAGGCCAGACTTAGCCTGTCCCTTGCACAGAAATTGAGTTTATTGCAGATTCTTTCAAAAATAACAAATATTAATACAATTATAACATTTGCCCTAGTACAGTGGAGGAAAAAAAATCACCCCGTTCCCTTTCTTAAAGCGTCTTGTCACGCATTTGTCAAACCAAATGGTTGTTTTATTAAATGACTGTCTGATGCCTCATTATTCTATGGTCTCACCACCATTTAGTACAAAGCAGGTCTCCTAACTTATTGATCACTTAATTTATCTTTTCTTAACTCCCCTCATAACGTCTGGTGCCGTGTGTCCAAGGTATTGAGGCTAAACATCCGTCTGTTCACACTGTCAGGACTGGTTTTCCTGGATAATAAAAGGGGAGCAGGTGGTGTGTGCAAGCAGGACCCTCAGTAGAACAGAGGCAGCACTGCTGTGCCCTGTCCCAACCTGCCAGCCATCTCCACCCTCCCAACTGTTCCAAATTAAAGCAGTGAACTGTGGCTTTACAGTCCAAGTTTTACAAACCAGGAAGAATTTCTTTTGTGACCAACTCTTTGTTAATCAGCAGAATGGGACAGAGGGGGGGACCAGTTCTCAGAGTAAGTGTGTTTTAATATGTATGCAGAACTCACGCCATTCAGGAGGAGAAGCGGATTATTCAGAGCAGCTTTAAATATTGCTTTAGAAGATCATGCCTTGGTTTATAAATGTTTACATGACAGGTTAAAAAAATTACATTTTTATGGGAACCTTCTTTATGCCAATAAGTTGTACAGTTCTCCTTTCTGCTAGGAGAAAGCAATTTACACCATTATGATCCTAGTAAAATGGGATTTCTGAGACCCTCTAGTCTAGTGCATACTGGTAGAAAATATGGCTCTTCCTTTCCAGCCTGTTTTTATTACTTCTGGGTTCTGTGTTTCAAATGAAAACACAAGGATACAACTTTGCCAGTAGATTTCCCACAGTCAAATCTGTCTATTGATTTTCAATATGAGAACATGGAATAAACAATGTGTTTTTAATGTGCATATGACAATCAAGCAGTATGGATGTTGTAAAGGGTCATGGATTTGATATACTGCCTTTCTGTAGTTCAAGCAAAGCAGTTTTACATGTACTATATTCAGGTACTTTCTCTGTCCCTAGTGGGCTCACAATCTATGTTCTTTTTTCCTTTCCTTTTTTTTTTTTTTTTTTGATCCTGGGGCAATGGAAAGTTAGGTGAGGAGCCACAGATGGAGATCAAATCCAATTCCCCAGGTTCTCAGCCCACTGCACTAACCATTAGGCTTCTCCTCCACTCCTTGCCTGTAGTATCTGGAAGATAAATGATCTCTCTTCCTCTTCTCCCCCTCTTCCAAATTTTCACTGATTAGACTGAGACAGTATCATGTTTCTAAATTTGAGATCTTCTGGTCACCTCAGTGTATTCTAAAAGGTGTTACAGTGAAGCTATACTGTAATATCCTACTTTGTCCACATGGAGGTCTCTACTCCAGCACTGTAAAGCAAACAATTTACGATATAATTTCAACTTGTCTGTACCCGAATAAAGATTGTGCATGCCTTTTACCCAGTAACTTGGCACAACTCGGCAAAGTGAAAGCAGGTGTGTTTTTTTGCTTTGACAGTTACCTCATTACTTTTTTTTTTATTTATAACCATTTAAATTTTTACAAGCGATAACACAACTTGCCAGAAATACAGAGAAAGTAATATATAGGAATTATTTCAGTCAGGTAATTCTATTCTCTTCCTTAGACCACTAAATAGGGAGAGTGAAACAAGACAAGGAGATCAATTAAACAGTAAACAGGAAAAAAACATGGTATTAACCTGATTATCCCCAGATATTACTCGTCTAATTCATTATTCCACATCTGGTTGGCTTCTTCAAGGCCAATACAGTGTATAGTCAAATCATTTCATTGAAAACATATTTATTGTCCAATATTAGTTAGAAATAATAGATCTGATTACATTCTTTCTCTTTTAAAAACCAGAAGTTATTTAATAATACATATACTTAAGTCTCTAATTCAGATCCCACTGATTAAAGTAATCCCAGTTTTCACAGGCTTCACTCCTTTTAAAGTAATAATTAAGGAAATAGTTGCCTCATTACTTGATCCTGCTTTTTTCTGTAGGTAGATTTTAGCTTAAAACTATGCACAGAGATTTAAAATGCCATGTATGCGCACTTATACGGTCTGTGCCAGAACCGGTGGTGGGAGGCAGGGCTGGTGGTTGGGAGGCGGGGATAGTGCTGGGCAGACTTATATGGTCTGTGCCAGAGCCAGTGGTGGGAGGCGGGGCTGGTGGTTGGGAGGCGGGGATAGTGCTGGGCAGACTTATACAGTCTGTGCCCTGAAGAGGACAGGTACAAATCAAAGTAGGGTATACACAAAAAGTAGCACATATGAGTTTATCTTGTTGGGCAGACTGGATGGACCGTGCAGGTCTTTTTCTGCCGTCATCTACTATGTTACTATGTTACATTCCCTGACCCGATAAACATGCCCAGAGGCACTTCCTCCTGCAACAAGGTTTGAACTTTGAGTCACTTTCAAGCAGCCAGTTTTCAGGCAGCTGATTAAAAAAACGCCTCCTATCTGTGTAAATCTCTTCAGGGTCCTTTTTCAAAGGTTCGCTAGCGTTTTTAGCACACGCTAATGATTAGCGCATGCTAAACACTAGAGACTCTCATAGGAATATATAGGCATGTCTACATTTATCTTATAGGGAATCTTATCTTCCCTATACCACCATAACTTCTTTTGTACTTGTCCCCTACCGAACTTGGCGAATGCCTTTACAGTATTATGTAAGCCACATTGAACCTGCAAATAGGTGGGAAAACGTGAGATACAAATGTAACGAATAAATAAAAATAAATAAAAATTTAGTGCACACTTATTTTTAACATGTGCTAAAAACAATAGTGCACCTTTGTAAAAGGACCTCTTTGAAAACTTTTCTCTTAATCTTATTTTCAGGAACAAACTGGAATGCTGGCCTACTCTGGTTATGTCTGGTTGTAAGTATAGGTTTAACTTCTTAAGTTGTGAACGCATCTGAGTTACACACTAGTAGAGTTAGATGCCGTGCCTTCTAGAACAGCGTACAGCCAGATTCTCACACATAAATATGATAAGCAGTACTTTAGAAAAGCATTAATATCATAGCAATGTTATTTGAATGTTCGAATTGTGTGCCAATTATTGGTAGTTAGGGGCTCATTAATTAATTTGTGCACACATTATGGGCATGCAAATCTGGGCACCATATATAGAATCCAGGGATTGGCATGTAAGTGCGAGTGACATAAATATGATTGGAGTATGGGTGGGTTCAAGATATGCCCCTAATTTATCGAATTTTAAGCTGGCAGCTCTTTCAGATCCCTCTACCTCTGTCTGGAGTTTGAAAGTAAATTTTTCACTTTCCACCAGTAAGTCCATTGACAAATAAATCTTTAGTCTACATCAGGGGCTGTAATGCTGCATGACGTCTCCATCCTTTCCCCTTCCCCTTCCCCACACAAATAAGCAACATGCATCTTTGCATAATATACAAAAGGTATTACCTTCTACTTCAGCCAGAGTGAAAACTGTACCCACCTAATTGTTTTAAGGATAATTTCATGACAAGCCACATTAACAACGCACAAACTATCACCGAGGAACTAGAAATAATAGATCTTTTTGTCAAAAAAGAAACGCATGTGAAGACCAAAGGTTAAACAGGTCCTTTCTTCGTGATAAATCACAGCTTAATGAGGCCACCATTGTTGAGTTTTACTGCTGCTCACTTTAGTGTCTTTTACTTTCGGGTTGTAAAGCTGACACTGCTAATCATCTTAAGTCTTTGAACTTTACCACAATATTGACTGGCAGCCTAGAGCAGATGTTACTGTGGGTCAATAGCAGGAGTGCAGGTTCCCTCAGCAGCAGAATAAACTCCTAAAGAACAATGCTGGTGGTGGTTTATAATTCAGGTGCTGGTGGATTCCAGGGTTTTAAAATTTCCTGATGGTGACAGGCCCATAAGACACCTGAGCTGGTCTTGGATGGCCAAAGGCTAGTTATCAGGTAACAGTGGCCACTTTTCAGAGGTTAGGGACCCACTCTTCATGGTTTTGTCTCCTGCTGGCTCTTGATTCTCCCTTCTTGTTCTCCATCGATCTGTGAATTCCAGCCTTTCACAGGCTTGTTCTCTCAATGGCCACTGGAGATCCAGATGCATTCTGATTGGTTGTCACCAGTTTTCCTTCTTGTCTTACGCATGATTTCCGAAGTTTCAGTGGTATGCTATAAAAGAGAAGAGAGAATAAGATGACAAGTTGTGGAATGCACACAGACTTATACTGGTCACACCACAACTAATCAAGCATAAAGACCAACGCATATGGAAGACCCAGAGATACAGCACAGGACTGGGTTATGATAGCTAATGGCATGCAGTTGTTTAAAATGATATGGAAAACACCAGCAACATCCAAAATGACAGGAAAACATTCCACTTGGTTTCATTGCACTACTGGGGCCATTTACTAATGGTTGGAGTGCATTAACTATTCTTAAAGGGAAACGGGACTTGATATACCGCCTTTCTGAGGCAACTACATTCAAAGCGGTTTACAAATATTCAGGTACTTATTTTTGTACCAGGGGTAATGGAGGGTTAAGTGACTTGCCCAGAGTCACAAGGAGCTGCAGTGGAAATTGAACTCGGTTCCCCAGGATCAAAGTCCACTGCACTAACCAGTCTTATAGCATATGCCAACGTGCAGAAATGAAATGTAAAAGAGAATAAAATGAAAACTTTTTCCTTATAATGATAGATGCAGTACTGAAGGAACAGTAGAAAGCTGGAGTACAAGCTTTAATGTTGTAAAAAGCAACATGGACATCCTAGGTTTGGATGGGCGGGACAAAGAAGTAGCGATAAGAAATAAGTCAGCAAAACAGTGTAGGGAATGAAGATAGAACAGCAGGGGAAAAAAAACATGGGTTAGAAGAGGAAAACCCCAGAGAAAGGCAGAGCCATGAGTGGAGTTTGGGGAGACAGAAGGACTAACCTCCACCCCTACTGTACAACCTGAAGCCTAGAAAAGCAGGCATCCAGCAGGAACATGATGGAGGAAGAGGGGGTGGGGGAAGAGAAAAGTCTGATTGAAAGAACACCCAGGGCCGTGCCAACATGATAAGTGGGGTAAGCAATGCAGGGGGGCGCCGACCTCTGGAGGGCACCACCCAGGTCCGCTCACTTGCAAAGTCTTTTACCTGAAGTTGTGATTCTCCTCTCTCCCCTGCCCTTCCCTCTCCTTGTCAGGAAGTGAAAGCAGCCCAGTAGGGCTGAGGCAGACACGCTCTGCTAAAGTTGCTGCAAAGAGTACAACCAGTTCTATATATGTCTTTGGTGTGGGAAGAGCTCCTCATTCAGGGTGAGCTTGAACAACATTCAAATTAAAGAGAACAGATTTGGAGGGAGGTGTGCAAGTGAGACGGGGGAGAAATAAAAAATAAATAGTGTAATTGTTTGTTAAAATCTGTAAGTGGTTCAAAGTTTGTTTGTTTTTTCTGAGCATGTACACTGAGAGGAGGGCATGACTGCAATGATGTGTGCATAATTATCAGGTAACCTGAGACATCTACAGCTAAAAGCCATTTTATTGGCTGATGGTTCAAACAGTAGGCTCAAAGAGGAAGTTTAGCTTAGAGCTGGTAAGTGAAAATCTGATTGCTTTTTTGTGTGTAATTACTAAATGTTTTGTGTGTAATTACTAAACGTTTATTTCTTATACATCTCCACCATTCATGATGTATTGTAAGCCACCAGAATCTTCAAAACTTTTAGTATATGAACATTGCTGGGCAGACTTCTACGGTCTCTGTCCTGATTGTGACTGAATAGATATGGATGGGGTTGAGTGAATATTTTAAGGGACTTCATCGTTAGTATCAGAACTTAGCATAAGAAGAGTGCTGGGCAGACTTCTACAGTTTGTGCCCTGAGAATGGCAAGGACAAATCAAACTCAGGTATACATATAAAGTATCACATACCGTGTAAAATGAGTTTATCTTGTTTGGCAGACTGGATGGACCAAAAAGGTCTTTATCTGCTGTAATTTACTATGTTACATTGAGCCTGCAAAGAGGTGGGAAAATGTGGGATACAAATGCAATAAATAAATAAATATAAAACATTCTGCTTGGATAGGAAGAGTTTGTGATATGTGAAAATACATTTTGCTTTAATGAAATTGCTAAACTTTAGAGTCAGAGACTTATCAAGGAGGGATACATACAGTGCTTTTTTTGTATTGGCACCTTTTTCCTGAGGTCCGACTCACTTGCCTGCTCCCTTCTGTTCCTGCTCTCATGCTCCAAAATCTTTTACCCGAAGTCACGATTCTCCTCTCTCCCCTGCCCTTCCCTCCATGTCCAGCAATTCTCTCTCCCCTCCCCTGCCCTCCCCTCCATGTCCAGCATGTCGCCTCCCTCCACTGCCCTCCCCTCTCCATGCTGGACATGGAGGGGAAGGGAGAGGAGGGCAGGGAAGAGAGAATTGCTGGACATGGATGAGAGGGGAGGGCAGGGGGCAGAGGAGACATACTGGACATGGAGGGGAGGGGAGGTCAGCGAAGAGAGATTCATTGGACATGAAGGGCAGGGGAGAGAGGAGAATTGTTGGACATGGATGGGAGGTGAGGGCAGGGGAGAGAGGAGAATCGCTGGACATGCATGAGAGGGGAGGGCAGGGGAGAGAGGAGAATCGCTGGACATGGATGAGAGGGGAGGTCAGGGAAGAGAGATTCTCTGGACATGGATGGATGGAGGAGTTGGCGGGGAGAGAGAAGAAATGCTGGTCTTGGATGGAGGAGAGGGGAGAGAGAATTATTGCTTTATATGGATACAGGGGAGGGAGGAGAGAGGAGAAATGCTGAACATGGATGGAGGGGATGAGAGAGGAGAAGTGCTGGACATGGATGGAGGTGAGGAAAGAAAAAGAAGAAGATGCACATGGATGGAGATGAGGGAAAGGGAAGAGAGGAGAAAAACTGCACATGGATGGAGAAAATAGGCAAAAGTTGGATCCACGTTATACCTCCTCCAGTCAATTCCACAGAGGAGGACACAGCTTTTACATATGGATGTAGGGCAAGAAATGAAGAAGAAAGGAGGAAAGTAAAGAAATAAATGGAAAGGAAGCCCTGGAAACGGAGTTAAGAGAACAGATAGAGAGCAGCAGAATCAGAGACTGGGACCAATATGGATAGAAAAACAACGTCACCAGACAACAAAGGTAGAAAAAAATCATTTTATTTTCATTTTAGTGTTTGGAATATGTCCACTTTGAGAATGGTGGAGGAGTGGCCTAGTGGTTAGAGTGGTGGACTTTGGTCCTGAGGAACTGAGTTCAATTCCCAGCACAGGCAGCTCCTTGTGACTCCATTGCCTGCTGCATTGAGCCTGCCATGAGTGGGAAAGCGCGGGGTACAAATGTAACAAAAATAAAATTTACATCTGCTATCTTATTTTGCAATGTATAGCAATTTGTTTTCTAAGAATATTGCTGACAATTCCTGTCAGTGTGGCAAGTGGTGAGCGATCATTTTCACGGTTAAAAATCATACAAAATTATTTGCGATCAAGTATTTCGCAACAAAGGCTTGTAAGCCTTGCCATCTTGTGCCACATGGGGGGGGGGCGCCAACTGATAGTCTGCAGGGGGGCACCAGAGACCCTAGGCACGGCCCTGAGAACACCAGTTCCATTCTATGAGTAAAGAGGAAAAGATCCAGATCTGCAAATTTGGTTGGTGACTATAAAAATTCAATCAGGCCGTGAAAAGGAAAAAAGAGAGGGTGAAATGAAGGGGGGGGGGGATTGGGGAAAGAAAGAACAAGGGAGGGAGGGAGAGGGAAGGGAAAGAAAAAGCAAGGGACAGGGAGAGAATGAGGGAGAGGATGAGTGAATATGATTCAGACAAAGCCTGGCCACAGGCCTCCCTGAGTGAGGACAGCTGAAACCAACTCTGGGCCAAGAAGTACTGGCTGAGGAGCAGCTCCATCCTGACTCAAGGAAAGGGGCTTTGGCTTTTGAAAGTCAGTCAAAAAATGTACTCAGTCCAATAAAAACGTATCACCCTACAGTTTTTTGTTTTTATTTCTGGAGTTTGAAAGTAAATTATACATACTATAAGTAACTACTTTTGACAGGAGAAGGGATATGAAAGATGGGTTGAGGATAAACATCATGGAAAAATGGAAGAAAAGAGAGGAGGAAACAAAGTGGAAGAGTGTTTGGAAATAGGAAGGAAAGCAGCAAGTGTGAGGGGGGGAGGGAAATGTCTGGAATGAGTGTGAAGGGGAAAACAGTGTCTTGAATGAGCACATGTAAAGGGGAAAAAGCCACAGGAGGAGAAGGTGGGAAGAATGTCTGGAGGGAGGGGAGGAGAGAAAGTGTGAAAGATCTGAGGGGATAGGAAGAAGTTAATATAAAGTAATATAAAGAGACAGGGGACTGTGGAAGGGGTGAAGGAATGTGAAAATGAGAGTGGGGAGGAGTTGAAAGGGGGAAAAACAAGCTAGGTAAGGGTAAAAAAGAGGCTGAATGCCAGGAAAGGTTGGGTGGTAGGGCGGTAGATGAGGGCTTGAGAGGGATGAGTAAAGAGGATGGAAATGGGAGACTAGGAAGAGGGTGAAAGACAGAGGCCAGGAAGGGAGACAAAGACAGCAGTCAGTGGGACAGCTGGGAAAGGGGTGACGTGAGTGATATCTGGTAGGTAAGGGAAAGGTGAAAAGAGGGAAGATGGGAACTGGATGGTGAGAGGAAGAACTAGGTGTCAAATCTAGCTCTGAGTGCAGAAGCAGAGAAAAAAGGATATGAGAGGTAGAGAACAAATGGAAAAACTCAGGAGGAGAAGAAATAGAAAAGAGATCCAGAGAAAGAACTTAGAGAAAGATCAACAGAAGGAAAGTGGAAGAGAGAGACTGGCACCATAGGAGCCAGCTTTGTGGGTGCTGTTGGTGCCTTAGCACCCACATTATTGAGGAAACCCCTTGCCAGTGTCCAGGGAGGGGTCATTTCCATCGGGTTTAGCACCCCCACAAGCTGGCTTCTATGATTGGCACTACCTGAGAAAAACAGAATGCCCTGTTAGCAAAGGTAGAAAAGAAAAATAATTATTCTAACATGTCCTGGCCGATTATATAGTGTTTTGGTGCCCAGCTGCGGATATTCAGCAAGAGATAACTGGTTATCTCCACTGAATATTTATAGTTAGTGGCTAGCCAGTAACTGGCAATATCGTGTGGCATAGCTGGTTAGGCACGGATATTCAGTGCCAAACTGGCTATGTTTAATGGTTAAAATAGGCAGCATAAATAGCAGGACTATCTTTAACTACTAAACACTTAACCGGTTAAGTTGCCACGGTCAAAAATGAAACAGGATGTTCAATGGCAGTTACCGGATACGGTCTGGCATTGAGTATCCAGTCTGACTGCCAGCATCAAGCAGTCACCGTGCAGCCTGTATATCAGGATGTAAAGTTTTAGGCTCATTAACCCCTCCCCCCCCCCATATTCAGCGCTATTTAACTGGCCAGAATGGCTACTGACCAGTTAAATAGCTCTTAGGCTATCCGCCGATATTCAGTGGGGGATATCCATCTATCCCCCACTGCATACTCCCAGTTAGTGGCTAGCTGATAGCCAGTTATATCGCCCAATATAACCAGCTATCCGCTGATTTTTAAAGCCAGTTTATTGTGATTATTATTATTATTATTACTACATTCTTATAACCCCCCAAATACCAAAAGTTCACTGTGGGTAACAATAGACAAAAGCTAGTTTAGTGACCATATTCGGCCATGTGAAAACGTGGGCTATCCTTGACCAGTTTAAAAATAAGTCTGAGTATTGACTTAGCCGGTTATCTTAAAGGGTTGAAAACTTTCTTTTTCCCAAAACCCTTACACATGACACCATCAACACTCACTCTAAAGAACATTCAGGGCAACACCCAATTCTTATTGTTAATCGGTCTACTGTAAGAATATCTATTGTAAAAATGCCCACTGTTATACACTACTTTCTGTATATTGTCTACTCAAACCAGTAAGTCTCAAAACTTAACTGCAAACCTCTTCTCAAAGTATAACATACTACTGTAAACATGCCTGCTAAGTATTGTAAACCCGCCAAGGGGATATTAGCAGTATATAAAAATAAACTTGGCTTAAACCAGCCAAAAATAAACCAAATATTCAATGCCAGTGACTGGAAATGGCTCGGCATTGAATATCCAGGCTCACCTCCGACCGCAGGAGTTAGCCAGTCTAACTCCCGTGGTCTGAATATTGGCTCCATAGTATTTTTTCAGATTTTTCTCCACTTCACACAGTGTTTGCAAGTGGAATTGCTGTTCCTGCAGTGGCACCACAGATTGAATGTAGTGTGTTATAAGGGGAAATGTCTTTACTCCTGTGTTACAGAACTGGAGGTTCAGGGTTGATGCTGAGAGTTTCCAGTGCTGTACACAGTTCAGACTTCACTCCTATATAGAAGATTTTGTATAAGGCTGCTTTTAGATAATTATATTGATAGTTATATTGTGTGACCAATACTGGCTGGGGGTTTGCTGTTCATTATGGATAGAAGGCCTTGGACTTTTCGCTATAGTGTATTTCAGGGAAAGGGTAGGGGGCTGTGATGTGGTGGGCATGATATACAGAAATGCATTTTGGCGTGCCCCATTCCATACCCAGCATACACCCCTATTGCCACTCCATACTCATTTATTTATTTTATTTATTTATTTGCTCACACCTTTTTCAGTAGTAGCTCAAGGTGAGTTACATTCAGGTACTCTGGATATTTCTCTGTCCCAGGAGGGCTCACAATCTAAGTTTGTACCTGAGGCAATGGAGGGTTAAGTGACTTGCCCAAGATCACAAGGAGCAGCAGCAGGATTTGAAGTGGGCACCTCTGGATTGCAAGACCGGTGCTCTAACCACTAGGCCACTCCTCCACTCCCTAGAGTTGCCTAGAGACACCACTGGCTAAAGTGCAGTGACACATTTTAGCACAAGGGGGCATACACATGAGGGGAGCATGGATAGGGATCCTAGTTACGCACAAAATTTACAGAATATGGTTGATTATGCACATGTTTGCCATATGTAGGTGCTCGCACTTACGCCATGTCTATGTATGGTGAAAATTCGGATGCCTGAATTTGAGGGGTGTTGATGCTGGGTTACGCCTGAAATCTATAATGGGACCCGGGTGCCCAGCTGTCTTTATAAAATAGACTCCCACCGTGTTGTACTGGAGCACCTGAAAGGAGTCGCCCACTTATAAAATTGCTACCTAGCCACATAGTACTGCTGACGACCGCACCAGGGCGGGCCAACGGTTGGAGCTGCAGTTTAATCCAGTTAGTTGCAATATTCACACCACTAACCAGATAAAGTTAGGATGGCAGATTATTGTTTTTTCTCCTACAGATTACCGCTGATGCTTTGTCACTGGGGGTATATATTTACTGACACTCTCTCAAATTCAAAGCCAGTTCAAAAAATGGTTAATTCTCAGCATATATTCTCTTATCATCAGTCTTTCAATGCCTAACAACATCTTATCTCCTCCAAATTTCAGACAAACTTTCAGTCAGAAATTAACACACTAACAGGCTTATTTTCGAAAGAGAAGGGCGCCCACCTTCCAACACAAATCGGGAGATGGACGTCCTTCTCTCAGGGTCGCCCAAATCGGTATAATCGAAAGCCGATTTTGGGCATCCTCAACTGCTTCCCGTCGCAGGGACAATCAAAGTTCACGGGGGTGTGTCGGCACCATAGTGAAGGCGGGACTGGAGCGTGATTAAGAGATGGGCATTCTTGGTTGATAATGGAAAAAAGAAGGGCGTCCCTGACGGGCACTTGGCCGACTTTACTTGGTCCATTTTTTCTTGCGACCAAGCCTCAAAAAGGTGCCTGAACTGACCAGATGACCACCGGAGGGAATTGGGGATGATCTCCCCTTACTCCCCCAGTGGTCACCAACCCCCTCCCACCCTAAAAAAAATTTAAAAAAATTTTCCCAGCCTCTATGCCAGCCTCAAATGTCATACCCAGCTCCATGACAGCAGTATGCAGGTCCCTGGAGCAGTTTTAGTGGGTGCAGTGCACTTCAGCCAGGTGGACCCAGGCCCATCCCCCACTACCTGTTACACTAGTGGTGGTAAATGTGAGCCCTCCAAAACCCACGCGAAACCCACTGTACCCACATGTAGGTGCCCTCCTTCACCCCTTAGGGCTATGGTAGTGGTGTACAGTTGTGGGGAGTGGGTTTTTTGGGGGGGGGTTGGGGGGCTCAGCACCCAAGGTAAGGGAGCTATGCACCTAGGAGCAATTTGTGAAGTCCACTGCAGTGCCCCCTAGGGAGCCTGGTTGGTGTCCTGGCATGTCAGAGGGACCAGTGCATTACGAATTCTGGCTCCTCCCATGACCAAAGAGCTTGCATTTGGTCGTTTTTGAGATGGGCGTCCTGGGTTTCCATTATTGCCGAAAACCAGGGACGACCATCTAAGGTCGACCATCTCAACATTTAGGTCGACCATCTCTAAGGTCGACCTAAATGTTGAGATTTGGGCATCCCCGACCGTATTATCGAAATGAAAGATGGATGCCCATCTTGTTTCGATAATACGGGTTTCCCCGCTCCCTCGCAGGGACGTCCTGCGAGGACGCCCTCATGAAAACTTGGGCACCCCATTCGATTATGCCCCTCCACAGGGGTCTTTTACTTAAGCTTAGCTCGAGTTATCTGCAGCAGGGCACGTAGGAATAAAATGGGCCTTGCTGCAGATAACTAGAGCTAAGATTTAGTAAAAGACCCCCTTAGCCAGCTTTAGTTAACACTTTTTAAAAAACACATCAGTTCTCTTTCACTCACTAATATGCACACAGCCCAGCTTCTCAAAAATAAAAACAAAAAAACTTTTTTCTAACTAAAAGATTCTTCCCCTCAAGCAGTGGCGTAGCAAGGAGGGCTGCCACCCGGGGAGGTTCGCCTTTGCCCCCCCCCCCTCCGGATGCAACATGATGACACCTCCCCTCGGCGCATCAACACCCCCCCCCCCGACCCAGTGCCTACCCTCCTCAGCTCCCTCCAACCAGCTCCCGCACCCTACCTTTAAAGAAATTTCGGAAGCCATGGAGAGGCGAGGCGCAGTGCCTCGCGCCTGCATGTAAAAGACGCATGTATCCTCATCGGGCCTTCCCTCACGCTGTCTGTTCCGCCCTCCACTGACGCAACGTCCTATTTCCGCAAGGGCGGGACAGACAGCATGAGGGAAGGCCCAATGAGGATCCACGCTTCTTTTACATGCAGGCGCGAGGCGCTGCACCTCGCCTCTCCACGGCTTCCGAAATTTCTTTAAAGGTAGGGTGCGGGAGCTGGTTGGAGCCGGAGGGAGCTAAGAAGGGTAGGTACTGGTCGGGGGGGGGGGTGTTGATGTGCAGAGGGGGGGTGTCATCGTGCTGCACCCGGGGGGGGAGTTGGCAGGGAGCACCCCCCCCCCGAGCTGACACACGGTGCGGACCGCCCCTCCCACCCACCCCCCTTGCTACGCCACTGCCCTCAAGAGCTTAGGGTATCATCAGCTTCTCTCTTCAGTTTCGGCTCACACACAGCAGGAGGAATCTAAGAAATTACTCTTTCATGGAAAGGGTGGTGGATGCGTGGAATGGCTTCCTGGTGGGGTCATGGAGATAAGGACTGTGTCAGAATTTAAGAAAGCATGGGACAGGTATGTGGGATCCCTTAAGTTACTGAGGATGGGCAGACTGGATGGGCCACTTGGCCCTTATATGCCCTCATATTTTTATGCTTCAATTCACTGTTGCACAGCCTCAGTATCAGCAACCTTCTGGCCCTCTTCAGTTTCACCAGTCCACCATCCATCTCAAGAACTCAGCGTCACCAAGCAGTCCCCTGCACTCATCTTACCCACCCCTTATGAGCTATGAGCAAGTTCTAGCACAAACAATCTCCTCCAGCTGCTCCCCACTCCAGCCCAGCCTGCAACAGCACCCCCAGAGCACCCACACCAACCAACACAAACTCTGCCCGTCAGTCCTGGTTCAGTCATTGTCCACTGTTTAGACCTCTCAGACCCAGGCTATGTCTGTTCTCCAGCACTCTGATGGGATAGTTCTCACTATGTTACTCCCTCTGGGCTGCAGTGCCTGTGGGGAATAATAAGATAATGGATGCGCTAAGGGGAACAAATGTACCTCCTCCCCCTGGTCCAGAGTTCTCACTCTCCACTAGTGATGAGGAAAGTAAGATAATTCTGTGTACAGGGTTATTTATTATGAAAAGAAAGATATAAAATACAAACAGCAAACAGGCAATAAGAACAAGAGTAAATAACAATGTTTCTCTGTAACAGTTCAGGTGCTGAGACCTCTTTTTTCACTACTACTACCAGGGCTTTTTTTGAGGGGGTACTTGGGGGTACTGAGTACCGGCACCTTTTCTATCATCTGCTAAAATTGACCCATGGCCCCCAATTTTAATGAAAGAGTTCAGGCTCTACACACCAATTTTGCCTTATCCTAGGTTCTGTGACTAGTTGCAGGGGGGCTGGGTTGAGTCCCTCAATGATCACCCCTCCTCTAAAGGGTGGCCTGAAATTTGAGTACTGGCACATTTTTCGCTAGAAAAAAAACGCACTGACTAATACTAACTTGTAATGTCTTTTTCTGGAATTTACAATAATGGGCCGATGATTAGAAGCAAACACAGGGGCTAGAGGCTGTTAGCGCCATACTAGCGCCTGCGTTTGCTACTGCCCCATGGTCAGAACCCACAAGCTCGCAGGCTCTGAACGCAATTAGCATGCAAATGCATGCAAAACAGGGCTTAACATATTCATTCCCAATGATCAGCAACCAATGCACCAAAGATTGGCTCACTGGCTGCAGCAAACCCTACGCCAGTTCGGAGCTGGCATTAGGGTTTGCAGCAGTGGTATAGCTAGGAGGGGTACCAGGGTAGTGGCCGCTCCCCCAAACTGACTGGCGCCAGCGCCTATTTTTTACTCAATGTGTTGCATTTAAATGCGCGCTAGCGGTTGGCGGAAGTCCACTCTCGCTTCCCCCGTGCCTTCAACCTGGCTCCACTTCTGGTTTGCAGACCATTGGGAAGAAATGGTGAGCCCTGTCCTACATGCATTTGCATGCTAGCAGACCCCCCATTCCCCCCAGTGCAGCAGCCCCCGCAGCAACCCTGAGCCAAGTCGACCCGACCCAACTGACACCCCCACCCCAGCAACAGGGGGCTGGAGGTCCGGCAAACCTCCGGTCCCCCCTGCCCCCCCCAACACAGGTTCAGGGAGGCTGGAGATCCGAGGGGTCTTCAGCCCCCCCACCCCCAGCATTCCTGAAATGTCCCTGGTGGCCCAGTGGGCCATGGTCAATCTCCCCACTACCCTACCTTAAGTTGGAGAAGGGAGGTGGCCTCCCTCCCCTTCCATTGGTGCCGCCTGTAAAATGGCAGCGCCCAACCCTGCCCAGTGCTTCCTGAGATGTGCTGGGTGGGACTCCATGCCATTATATGGTGTGAAGCCCTGCCCAGCACATCCCAGGAAGCACTGGGCAGAGCTGGGCGCCGTCATTTTGCAGGCGGCGCTGATGAAAGTGGAGGGAGATCACCCCCCTCCTCCAACTTAAGGTAGGGGGCTAGGAGGATTGACCATGACCCAATGGGCCACCAGGGACATTTCAGGAATGCTGGGGGGGTTAGGGGGGCTGGAGACCCCTCAAACCTCCTGCCCCCTCCTGAACCTGTCAGGGGGTCAGGTGGACCTTAGGTCTGCCAGAGTTCCAGCCCCCTGTTGCTGGGGATGGGGTCGTCAATTGCCCACTGAGCCACCAGGGACATCTGAGGGATGTTGAGGGGCCATCCCCTGAACCTCTGTCAGGGGGGGAGGGGGGACCAGAGGTCCGCCGGACCTCCAGCCCCCATTTCACTTGGCTTGGGGCAGGGGTAATTGGGGTCTGGCAGTTCCATGAACCCCCAGCCCCTGTGTTTGACAGGTCTGGGCTTTTGACAGCCCAGACCTGTCAAACAAGTGCTCAGGCACAATCCTCTCACATTTCTACCCCATGATCAGAGAGAACTGCATGCTTAAATTTTCATGCAATTATCTCTGATCATATGTCCAGTAACGCCCCACGCTGTTCGAACGCTATTTTTAGAGCGCTGTTTGGAACAGTGCGGGGCTTTTGATCATCTGCCCGTAAGTTTCTTAAGCTCTCCCTTTGTAAAGCACCTTAGATTTTCAGTCCTCTGTTGGTCCACAGCCTGTAAACAGTCTTCATGATTTGTTGCATCGACAGTCATTGATGCTGACAGGTATCCTCTGGCAGGTACCCCACATGGAGGAACTAAATGCTGTAGAAGGCCATGTTATGTTTGTCACAGCTGGTCTTCATAGATAAAGTGTAACTTCAGGGTTTGGTCCAGCAGTACACACTAGGGTAGTAAACACAGTATTCTTGATTTATCACACACTGTTGAATGGTAGAAACTGCTGTAAAAAGTGTGCAGTGCCTTGGTATAGCAGCCATTGAGCTACAATTTAGGCCTCACGTGCACACAAAAAGTTGACCAAATGGTGCCCTACATACCTACACCCACGTGTACACTCAGAGCAGTTCTGGATTTGGGTGTGTCATTCTCAGATATGCAGTTGCACTAATTCCTATCCCCATCCCCAATATGGGCAATAACCTTCTGCCATATCTGCCCGAATCAGACCTGCTCTGTTCCCACCAGGTCCAGTGAGCTCCAGTGCATGCTTCACTGGCACAAACATTTCTGGAGCCAGTAACCAAGTTGGCAACACGCCCTGGCATTGGTACCACTAACTTTAGCTCCTGCACACCTCCTCCATCCACATGACCATGGACACCTGCAATCACTTCTTCCTGCTTTCAGAGCCCTGCTGTATTTATTTATTTAGTTAATTCAATTACACAAAGGCCATTTTTTGATAACCCTTTTCACATTTGAGATGTGCATAAACTGATCCGTAAACATTTATTTTGCATAAACGTCTAAGTCCCCATTTTACAAAGCCAGGACATGCACTTCAAAAACTCAAATGCATGCAAATGGAAAGGGGGCGTGGTCTGGGTATGTTTGGGCAGGCAAGTGTCCAAAACTGGACATGGATTCTGGAGCTACACAACTCGGAGCACAGTTTATAGAATGGTGCCCAGCTTGGAGCAACTTTAATGAATATCACCCAGCTCCAGTGGCGTAGGAAGGGGGGGGGCGGTGGGGCGGTCCGCCCCGGGTGCACGCCGCTGGGGGGGTGTCGTCTCCGCTTGTTCACTGCTCTCTCTACCCCAAAACAGGTTACTTCCTGTTCCGGGGCAGAGAGAGCAGGGGAACCAACAGAGCCGACGCAGCTCCCAGCGACTGCACTCGGGGCGGAGCGGTCCTCCCGCCCGCTCCCCTTGGTAAGACTGCACTCCGGGGAGGGGGGTTACGCACTCTGGGGGGGTGCGTTCGCGCTCCGGGGGGGGTGCGCCGTGGCGAACCGCCCCGGGTGTCAGCTGCCCTCGCTACGCTTCTGCCCAGCTCAGAACACTGTTTATAGAGTAGAGGAGTGGCCTAGTGGTTAGAGCACTGGTCTTGCAATCCAGCGGTGGCCAGTTCAAATCCCACTGCTGCTCCTTGTGATCTTGGGCAAGTCACTTAACCCTCCATTGCCTCAGGTACAGACTTAGATTGTGAGACCTCCTGGGACAGAGAAATATCCAGTGTACCTGAATGTAACTCACCTTAAGCTACTACTGAAAAAGGTGTGAGCAAAATCTAAATAACTAAATAAATAGAATAGCACCAGCTAAGAGCACTGTTTATTAAATAGCACCCAGCTTGGAGCTCCGTTTATAGAATATTGCCCAGCATGCATTTTTTTTAGGCACCCAAATTGGGGCACCATTTATTGAATGTAGTCCTAAATGCCAAGCAGCCAACTGTATACCTATGGGCTGCTTGTCACTTAATGCACACAAATCCATTAATGCGCACGTAGGCTTCCTTTTACCAAGTGGCAGTAAAAGAGGCCGTATGGTAGGTTTGCCACGTGCTGATGCCACCTTTTACCACCACCAGTAAAAGGTGGTTTTCCTTAAAGGGGCAGCAGATGGCCATGTTGTAATTGAAAAATTGTCACACAGTCATTTACTGGTGGAGCCCTTACCTCCTTCTAATTAGGAGGCAGTGAGGACTCTGGCGGTAACCGGGCAGCAATTACCACCAGGCATGCCCCCAGTACTAGGAAAATGTTTTTAATGGCCTAGTGCCAGAAACAGTACGTTTAGGAAGCCAGAACTACCGCCGGGCTCCTGATCGAGGCTGGCAGTACTGCCAGTTTCCTACACAGAAACCCAGCGGTAGCCCTACCACCTGGTATTAAAAGGACCCCTTAATCCATGAGCACACCTCAGTAAAAGGAGGCCTATATATTTTAGAATATTGATGCAGTACATACGGAAAAGTGCTTACCTGTAATATAGTCATTTATGTACGTAGGGGGGCGCACATGCATAAATAAATAAATAGTGACATTTACAGAAATTCTTACAGCCTAAATTGGCAACTCCTTAAGAATTGTTTTCCAAGCACTTACTCTTTTGCATATGTCAAAGAAATTTAACAACCACCTTCTTGAGTGTCTAAAATGCTTCCTATATTCTCAAGTCACCTATAAAATTATCCAGTACTGGAGAGTCCTATTGCATGAGACTTACAATCTCAGCGACATTATATATCTATTATCTATCTACACTTACTTAGTAAATTACACCACTTATCTCTGAGAATGATTTTCGTTGGGTGCTACGGAGTTTGGTTTTGACTGGTTTGGACCTACTGTAGTATTTGTTATGTGCGTACACAGGCATTGCAGGTAGTGATGAATTCAACAGCATGTTTGTTATGTGGACTTTCGAAATATGAACATGTTATTCTCTGTTTTCAGAAATTGAATTGGTTATTGATGCAAGATAGAATTAAATTCAAGTTGCTAATGATGGTTCATTACTGTGTACATCATGATTTGACCCCGTATCTTTCAGACTGTTTTAATCTATATTGCCTTTAGCAGGTGCTTCGTTTGGATAATACTTGTTTGTTGACAATTCCACATTTTCGATTGTTTCATTTGTAGGATACCAGGAGGCGTTGCTTCTCTGTTGCTGGACCGACAGAGTGGAATAAATGACCTGGAACTCTTAGGACACGGAAGAATTCAGGGTTGTTTAAGGAACTGCTGAAACAGCATTTGTTGGCGCAGGCTAAATAGTGATCTAGGCAGTTGATGGACACATTATGGCAACCTGTTTATTATGTTTTGATGAGTTTCTATTGTATTTGATGTGTTTTGTTTCGCAATGTTTTATTATGTATGTTTGATTTGTACACTGCTCTGAATAATGACAGCATATAAATGGTAATAAATGAAAATGAAATGAAAATTATTTGGATTTGGCTAATATCTTTTCAGTTGTAGCTCAATGTGAGTTACATTCAAATTCAGTAGGTTCTTGAACAAGAGACACAAAATTGCTCTTTTATAAAATCTAGTTGACCTTCTGGAAAAAGTGAATTGCAGCCCTAAAATTGTTAAAGAATGCAAAGTAATGAAAAGATAAGAAATACAAAATACAAATTGAAATATTACACATTAAAGAATCTAAAACAGCATGCAGAATAATTATAAACAGTCTTACAATTTTCACAGCTCACTTGCGAAGAAAGCCTAACTCTACAGAACTGCTGAAATTTGACATATTACATATGGATCCTAAATAAATGCATTTGACAACAGATACAAAGAGCCCAGTTCTAGAAAAGATATCAGTTTATAGGTAAAGTATTTTCTAGTTTTTGCCCCTATTCTTTTTATCTAAAATTTATTTTAAAATAAGTTTAGACTTTTTGAAGTAGTAGAGCCAAATGATTTTAACAATCACCTAACTCGTCTCTATGGTAATTTCATTGCTGCTTAAATTTAAAAGAAAAATTCACCTAACTCGTCCAAGAAAAAGATCGCTGACAAACCACAATAGTAGTAGGCTGAAATCTGCACAGAACTATTGTACACGAATACTCTTGTTTTGTACTAAGCATAATCATAAATAAATATTGTACCGTATATTTTGTGACAGGCTTTGATAACTACACTGTATTGTATTCTGCTAAGGACAGATTTTTCTTTTTATTGTAAACCACTGTGAATTCCAATTTTACAGAACAGGGTGGTATATAAGATTTTATAAATAAAATAAACATTGTGTAATGTTTATTATATAATATAAATTTAGATAAATAACTCCTTAATGTTGGGGGATAAAATCTGAAAGTGGCACCTCATTTTAGTTTGAACAGTGAACCAAAAGGACACACACACACCACCAGCTGACAGCAACTTCTGCATAATGTGTAAAGTGTCTTTCTCAGCTAATTTATCTTGCACCAACAGGAAGACAGAAAATTTGCAAAAATGCTCATTTCGTGTACACTGATTAGCATAAAATTGCTTCCATTGTATCAACTTCACAGCAAGACAATGAGGTAATAAAACCTCACAGAGTGGGATTTACCCTGGCATTCTCCCCCTCCTCTCTCTCCACCAGCCGCCCTTCTGCTTTCAAGCATATTAACACAGACTCTTGACAAACCTGCAGATGCCACATTTGTGGCATGAAAAACTTAACAAAGCAGGGTTTTTTTTTTGTTTTTGTTTTTTTTTATCACCATGAGTTTCAGAATGTCTTGTAATAAATCTGGGATTTAGATGCTTTCTACAATTGTGTTAATGCTGTTACAGCTTTTTGTCTGCTTTAGTCCTTTCCCAACTGGAAACAAGAAAAAATAAATCCCATTGAATCTTTTTCCCCTAAAATGAAATGGACTTTCTGTTTTCCAGATAACATGTATTAAAAAAAAAAAGTATTTTTACCATCCTCTCTGGTAATATTTCTGTTTTATTCAGGTAATAAATAGAAATAAAACAAAACATAGAAAAGAAAATAAGATGATACCTTTTTATTGGACTAACAATACATTATATCAAATAATAGTATCATCAAAAAATGTATTAAGTTAGTCCAATAAAAAGGTATCATCTTATTTTCTTTTCTCTGTTTTGTTTTATTTCTATTTATTATCTTTAAAAGTTGATTAACACGGCTACCACATCACTTTACTCAAAGTGTTTTATTCAGAAAATGTTGGAGCGTTAATACCCCTTCATTAGCTATAGTGAGGGGGTATTAACCTTCCAATTTCCTTCCAATAAGATTGAAAAAACAGATTTGATTAAAGAAATGTCTGATGTTTGCTGTGAAAGGTCAACATCCTACCAGCCAGAATTGTCTTTAAAAAACCTACGGCCCTGTTTACAAGGGCATGCTTGCGTTCATTAGCGCAGTTAGCGCATACTAATGAACACTCATTCACCTTTGTAAACAAGGCCCTTAATATAAGTACAACAATGTAGAATTAATGTTAATAATGATGAATAATTCAAATTAAGGGGGAAAAGTGAAAGTGAGAAGACAAGCCTTGAAGAACTTTATTCCAGGGAAAGTGAGTTGATATTACAGTTTCAATATTTTGGGTAAAATTATGTGGTTCCCCTTGAATACATATGGATCAGCAAACAAAAACATCAATCTAAAAGGGATACATTTTGTTGGACTGACCATGCATTTGTTGGACTGGCTTTCTAACATAATAGCTACACAGACCCTTCTCCCCTCTGTCCTCCTGGGCCATAGGCACCTCAATGGTCTGCGGAGCTGCCACATTGTGTCCTCATATTCACACAGTCATTTTCATGCTGTTCCTGTTGTAAATTTGTTGTTACATGGTACGTCTGCCACAAATTGCACGGTGTATATACATTTTTGTGTGCGGTGGTGCTGGCATAGGAGGGGGGTATGCAGTGTGTGATGAGGCAGCCTGCAGGAGTTCTAACCCTGATAAATTGTTTATTTGTTAGTGATGGAGCACAAGAACGGGTCTAAGGCTGCAGACTCAGCAGGACAGAAGTACGAGGTGGACCTACGCCAATTATAGGCCTTTGTCGAGGCCTTCTCTGTGATTGACATCAATGTTTCCCCTCTCACCATGGGTCCTTTTAGCAACAGAGGCCCAACACAGGCCCCACTGTGCTAGGGCCATGGTTCTGCATGGTGTCCTCAATTTTCTTTGCTGTTAGTAAAAATTAACCTAGGCCTGAGGCCTGTAGAAGACATAAGGCCTTTATTTTTATCATGCATTTCCACCCAGTTTTTCAAGGATGAGTTAAAAACAGAGGTTGCTAAGGCTAGACTCACAACAAAGAAAGCAAGGGAGCAAACATTATCTTTGGATGACTGACTTCAAAGTTAATGATCTTCCGTACTGAATTGTGTCCCCCCAACTAGTCAATAAGGTCTTTGCTATCGTATAAAGAAGTGCCACTTTAATCCACTAACACTTCTTTGTCCCATTGTAGCAAAATAATCATTTCATCGGTTTAGGGTGCTATCAGCCCCAACTTCTTTAGCCTGAGTGATTCAGAGAGGGAAAGTCAGGGAGAGGCATGTCCCTCCTTCATTTTTCCTCAAGTGACGGCTGAATAACTATGCAAAAAAATTAAGGCATAATGACCCAGCATCGATGACAAAACCTAATTAGTCACGGAGGCCACTGGCTAATGAGCCGCAAAACCAGCTCTTGAGTGTGTAATAACTGTATTTTTCTCCATTTCTTCTCCTTTGGTCACAGCCTTGTGTGGCATTTCTAACAAACTGAAATGGCACCAGATGGAACAGGGCTCAGACATTTTAGCTTGAATTAGGAAACCATATGTTGGGATATGTCATGCTTCCCCGTTTCCCACAGGCTGGCTCCTGCATCTGTGAGGTAGGATTGTGGTGGCCAGAGAGCTGTCTTTCTATCATCCTACCGGGTAGGATATGCAAACCTCAAACTGCATTCTTTGCAAGCCTTTGTAACTCTGGGCCCTTTTGATTTCCAGTAATTACATATTCATTTCATGATCCTTAAATGCAAAGGCTTTTAATCTTTTCTCTTAACAGGTTTGAAGCTCACAGTTTCGATGCTCCTTAACTTATTCCTTGATTTGTAAAAGAGAAGTTGATTTTCCTACTGGAAGTACTAAATTATGTCTGATTATGACAATAGATGGATATACAATAAAGATCGATACTCCAAAGATCTGGTCCCCCAGTTTAAGTAGTTATACACCTAAGATAGATTTACCAAAATGAAAATTTCATATCCTCTTCCCGCCGATCATTTAAAAAGTGAGCAGGGCCATAGATGGGGTCAGGTCAGAGCAGATAGGTGCTTAGCATTGAATTGAAACACTAGACATATAAATAGGACTAATTTTAGCTCTTCAATTTTACATTCCTAAGTTAGGCATCTATTTTCAGCTGATTGTAGCAACCTAATATTCAAAAGCACGTATCTGTATAAGGCCAGAGCAAAGTGAGGATGGAAGGAAGGCATTCCACCTAAGTATACAGATGGCAGCAATATCCAACTGCTATCTGTACAGCTGATTAGTTTAAGGGGTCCTTTTTCTAAGCTCTGGTAAAATGTGGCCTTAGCACTGTCTTGTGTGCGTGTTTCCTGCATGCTAAGGCCATTTTGACCACAGCAGTAAAATGGACGGTTTCCCATGATTTGAATTAATGGCCAGGCGCTAACGTTGCCATTAGCATGTGGAATAGTACATTAGAACCAAGACTAATCGCTGCTACATAAGCATGGCTTAACAGCAATACAGACCCTAACATTTCTGTTATATGCATGAAAATAGTGCTTAACACCTTGTACTAATTACTTTTTTTTTTCTTTCTTTTTTATTAAAGAGTGCCCTCAGCAAAAACCACTTTTTTTTAGGCAATACATTTCTCTTTGCCAAGTGGTATAGCACTTCTTTCATCGGGCTTCTCTTAATTTTCTGTATGTGCTATTGCATATCTCAATAGTGCTCCTATTACCAATAAATAAATAAATAAATCAAAACGTGACTTATCTCTGAAATGTTTTTTACAACTTGTCACTTCACTCTCCTCAGATTGCTATCTGTGACCCATTGACAGGCTTCCCCTAGAAACGCGTAATTAGTACAAGGTGTTAAGCACTATTTTCATGCATATAACAGAAATGTTAGGGTCTGTATTGCTGTTAGCCATGCTCATGTAGCAGTGATTAGTCTTGGTTCTAGTGTACTATTCTACTATTTGTTACCACAGACTGTGGGATTTGACTTGTGAAATGCCATTAGCATGTGGCCATTAAAAAAATGAGTGCATGAGCACTTACATCTGTTTTGTAGATGGCAAGGGCTCACACGGTAATCCTGCACTAGTACATGGTAATGTTGCTGCATTAACTGATTAACACAGAAATTCCCACTTTCCACCCCCCAGACATGCCCGTCTGTGAAAAAAAAACTCAAATATTTTTTAGCACACGGTTTGCACGTGCAGATTAGGATCATACCACAGGATGCCTGAGCGCTCCCCGACGTAGCCCTTGTAAGCACGCACTGGCGCTTACCACAGTTTGCAAAAGGACCCCTAAGTTAGCAGGACAAATAAAAGGTGTCTTCATTTAAACTGCTCAGAATATCACCAAATCCACCCAGTCACCGCTCTACATAGATATCCAGCACAGGCGCTTCAAAACACAGCAGCCAGACTTATATTTGGGAAAATGCGATTTGAAAGCGCAAAACCTCTCTGAGAAAAACTACACTGGCTCCCAACCAAAGAACGCATTGCCTTCAAAATCTGCACCTTGGTCCACAAAATTATTTACGGTGAAGCCCTGGGATACATGACAGACCTTATTGACCTACCAACCAGAAACACATCTAAATCAACACGAACATATCTAAATCTGCATTACCCAATCTGCAAAGGTCTTAAATACAAATCAACTTATGCATCCAGCTTTTCCTACATAAGCACACAACTGTGGAACGCACTACCAACAGCCATGAAAACAACATAAAACAACAAATTACTAAAGACTAACCTGTTTGAGAAGGCATACCCTACCAATCCAACCTAAATGCCTGATCTCGGCAACACAACACAAGTAAAACACGTAATGGCCATAACACAACACAACATAACACAACTCTTCTGCTGACTGTTCCACATGAACTTCTTATTACCACAACATCACTTTGTATTTGTTCACACCGGGGTTTGCAAACGCACCTCTGGTACTATGTAAGCCACATTGAGCCTGCAAATAGGTGGGAAAATGTGAGATACAAATGTGACAAATAAATAAATAAATGCATAGCGACGCTGAATATATGTGAAGGATTTAGATGCTGCAGGCCACATTTTAAAAGCAAAATGCTGACCTGTTAGAACCTAAGTTATGTGCTGAAAACAGGTGCCTAATTGGTGTCCTAAAGTTTAAGAGCTCAGCTTTTTTTTTATTGAATACCAGCCCCATGTTTTTTTTTAAGTTGTCAGATGCACACCTCCGTTCCATCCAATCCACATTCCCAGTATCTCCTTAGTTCTTCTCTGGTTCGCCTTCCAAGCTTGAATTTTAACAATCACATTTTGAAGGTGAGTCTTGTCTTCTGTCTTGTACTTATGGAGCTCTAATGAGTAGCATCTTTATGCTTTACTTCTCACTTGAGCTCTTAAAATGTATAATCCCTGTCCTTTTGTGGTTACGTGATCTTCCCCTACAAGAATATTTTTATATCTCATACTTGCAACAGGCATATCACAGTCGTGGTGTATAATGCAGTATGTATGCAGTACTCCTGCTCTTTCGTAGAGGTCACTGCTGTCAAAGAAGGGGGGGATACCTATAATAAATATGTCACCTACACATGCAATATGCAACAGAGTGACAATAGGGCTCATTTTCAAAGCACTTAGACTTACTTACAAAGTTCCATCGGTTACTATGGAAGTTTGTAAGTATAAGTGCTTTGAAAATACACCTCAATGTCTCTCCTGCAAGAAACTAATAAAAATTTAGAGCCTGAGATCAAACGCTACATCCCCCAGCTTAGGCTCATTGCTCCTATAGATGTGCAAAACCAAGCCATGTGGAGGCATTATCCCACAGAAAATTCAGTATCACTCCCGAACTAAAGTATTTTGCATAAAAGAATATTCAATAGGGCAGAAAACATCCAGACGTTTTAAAGTTAACGTTTAAAAGAAGGATTGTTAGTGTATTTGTTTTCTTTTGGCAATAACCAGGTTACAAATAAATTGCACGGAATACATTGCTTTAATTCAGAAGCAATTCCATGGACTTTGAACACGCACGTTTTAAAAGAATACAATAACTTTAGAAAACGTTGCACTTTTGTGTGATGGGTACAAGCTTAGACTTTCCATAGCTTTAGACAGTTGCGTTTCTCGTTGACTTCTGGAAAAAAAAAAACAACAACTTTCATCTATTCTAGTCCTGCAAGCTTGGCTGCTCAGCTCATTGGGCCTTGCCCTGCACTCAAGTAAAGTTATTATCCGTATTTTATATACTGCACTTCGTGCCCTTGTGAACCTGTTGAAAACTGGTGAAAGAGAGTTGAAAAGTGCCAGTGGCTCCTTAAAATAGTGCTGACTAGGAGGCAGAAAGGGGGAACTGCGGTTTTATTCAGTGCTAAAGATAACACCGTACAGAATGATAGACTCCTCGGAATTGTTTGTTCCCTTCAGCTATTGTTTCCTCTGAACTGAATGAGCCTCTTAGCTGCACTTGAGGGGCTGTCACAGGTAGGCAACCAGCAGAGATAATTCCCAGCCCATGCTTCATTGCCCCCTTATAGACACTCACTCATGGCTCTGAAAAGCCTCAGACACTGTTGAATAAACTCCTAGTCGCTTCCATAAACTTTTTTTCTCCCACTGAATTTTCCGGGGATGTGAACAGCTCCCAGCCAGGCCAGAGGATGCTTCTGAATGCACTCCTGTTCTGAATCAAAGCCTGCCAAACCCCAGCACCCCCCTCCCCCCAATAAAAGCAAGAGCAGAAGCGGGGGCTCTAGTCAGAGGAATGCAGTTTCTGCTGCAGGTGAAGGGACGTTTAGCTATTCCTGCTTTTCTTTTTGCATCATACACTGTCCCTTTTGTGGACCACGTTAACTGAGCCCCCCCCCCCCCCCCAGCAGATCATTGGAGATGCATTTCCTGAACTCTGAGCAGTCTTTTGTTTTCCAAGTGTTATGCAATAGATATGGATGAGACTCATGGAAAAGGAGCCCACTGTCAAAATTCAGATGACTGCAAAATGCCATTTTACGTTTGCATACACAAGGAAGCATATCTTCCAGCTGGAACTTTGAAATGGGTGGCATTACATAGCCTAATCACTATTCAGACATAAGGGCTCCCCCCCTCCCCTCATTTTTGAATCTTGCCCCATAGTGGTCTTGAGGAAAATGCAATCTCCACTATCATTTGCTGTACACGTAACTCTCATGATTCACATAATTACACACTCATTTTTATACTTAATAGAGGAATTTTCTCATATACACAGCCATAAATATATCTAAGGGCAAGTGGAATGTGCTGACATTACAGGAAAGTTAGTTGGTGGTCAGAGGAAGGAGATGGCCACTTTGTTCTGACCGCAGTCTTATGCTCACACTTTAGGGGATTCTTCCTCCTTTGAATTTTTCTCTTGTTTCACACTATGCCCAAACACAAGCCTCAGAGTTTTCCCATCCAAGGATGCAATGCAGCATAACCTGGACAGATTTTGTCTTCTACAGCATCAGAATTGCCTGAACAGTGGCTTTTTCAGCTTGGCAGTGCCTAAAGAATTAACTTCAAGACGATGGAGCTCGTATGAGATTCTCTCCACTCCAGAAATATAAGTGAGGTTAATCTTCCACCAATAAAGGCTGTTTGAGTATTGAACTGCAAATACAAGAAAAAAATGTCTCTTTTAACTAAAGCTTAATGTCTTTTATCTGTTTCAATTGTTCAAGTAATATCTTTAAACACAAGAGCTAGAGAATTGTCCAATGATCCATCCATATCCTGAGAGACTTTATTGGCTATATGGTTTCTTGAAATGAATAAAAAACAGATTATAAAAATTTTCTTTGGGAATATATGGAAAATCTTTATGGACAGGGCCAGTCCAAAAATATTTAACACCCTGAAGCAGTGCTCACCAGTCTTCATGCAGACACAACCCCAAATTGTGCACCTGCAGAAAGCGTGTGACCCCCGGGTGGCGCAGCACAAGGATATCCTATGAGGCACCCACCTGTCATGACCCTATTTGAGGTATCAACCCACAGCTTGTGAAGCTTTGCCCTAGAGAAAACTTCAGTCATCTCTCCCCCATGTGACTCAAGACTCTATACCTTTCTCATCCCAGGGCAACTCAAGGCCCCATCTCACCCATCCCCTTAGAGCAGCTCAAGACCTCTTGCTATAATCCAGCATTTCCCCTTTCCTGTCCTACCCCCTCAATGGGAGGCCAGCATATCCCTCTCCCCTCCCCCCCCAGGGTGGCCAGTATCTCCCATTCCCCCATCCCCTCTGAGGGAGTCCAACATTTTCCCCTCCCCTCCCCTCCCCTCCCCTCCCCTCTCCTCCTCATGTGGCCAGCATCTCCCCTTTTCCTCTTCCCCTCAGCTGGCCAGCAAATCCCTTCTGTTCCCTTCCCCATTTTCAGCCCTGCCTTGTCCACTGTTGCCGCAATGGCTACCGCCCAGGCTGAGAATGCAGAGGAAACTCAGTGCTCTTTGAGCAGGGACTGCGTATGCCTTGTAGCGCTATAGAAATGCTAAATAGTAGTAGTAGTAGTAGTAGTGCAGGCCAGTGCAGAGCCTTTAAGCACAGGCCCCGCACTGAAGCACTGCCATGTCCTGCTCACCTCTAATGCAAACTTCCTGTTGTAAGGGGGGGGGGGGGGTGGAGAAAGACACATCAGCAATTGAGTGTGGGCCTGGGCTTAAAAGCTCCATGCTTCACTGAGACCCATTTGAGGTTCAGGCTCGGGAGGAGGTAGGGTGGTGGCTGCAGAGGCAGAAGGGGCAAGGCAAATGGGAGGAGATCCAGTGCTGTTCTTCTGCCACACCAGAGCCTAACTGCCACCCTCCCAAATTCTGCCACTCGAAGACATCTAATCTGCCTAGTGTCAGGGTCAGTTCTGGTTACGGACAGTAGGATGAAGCTTTTTACCAGATAACTTAAGAAAGGAAGAAGTGCCTACTGGTAAGACCAAAGATCCATCCAGTCCAGTGATTCTCAACCCAGTCCTCAGGACACATCCAGCCAGTCAGGTTTTCAGGATACCCGCAATAATTATGCATGAGATAAATTTGCATATATTACTACTACTACTTATCATTTCTATAGCGCTACTAGATGTATGCAGTGCTGTACACTTGAAATCTCCATTTCATGCAAATCTATTTAATGCGTATCCATTGTGGATATATTCAATGCAGATATCCTGAAAACTTGACTGGCTGGATGCATAGGAGCCTACTCAGTGGGTGCTCAGCACACCCCAATATTGAGCAAGCTCCTTCACTGTTTCCAGGGAAGGGTAAGTTATACTCCCAATCATTTTGAAAGGTTGGCACCTTTTCTGTGTGCGTCCCAGGGGCATATCTGACCTTCAGTGATAGGGGGGGCCAGAGCCGAGGTGAGGGAGCACATTTTAGCCCCCCCCCCCCCGCCGCCACCCCACCCCCCTGCCACCGCCGCTGCCATCATCATCGCCCACACACACACACACCCCGCCCCCGCCCCCACCACCATCATCATCGCCGACACCCCCCCCCCCGGCACCGCCGACCCTCTCGACCCCCCTCGCTCGCTGTCGCCTACCTGTGCTGGCGGGGACCCCATCCCCCGCCAGCTGAAGTCTTCTTCCTTCCTTTCAGGTTTCTGCAGGATGTCAGACTCAGAAACCTGAAAGGAAGGAAGAAGACTTTGGCTGGTGGGGGGTGGGGTCCCCGCCAGCACAGTTAGGCGACGGCAAGCGAGCGGGCAGGTGAGTGGGCAGGGGGGGTCGAGAGGGTCATCGGTAGGGGGGTCCAGGGCCAAATCTACGGGGGCCCTGGCCCCCATGGCCCCATAGCAATGATGCCCCTGGTGTGTCCCAAGGACTGAGTTGAGAACCTGTGATGTTGTTAAGTATTCTATTTCCGAAAGTGGCCAATTCAGGTCACAAGTAACTGGCAGAGTCCCAAAAAGCAGTAAGATTCTGGAATCCCAAAGATTATGCAAGATTCCAGGCTACTTAACCTCAGGGATAAACATTGGCTTTCCTCAGATCTATCTAAATACTTGTTTATGGATTTTTCCTCCAGAAATGTATCCAAACCTTTTTTTTTTAAACCCAGCTATTGTAACTGCTTGTACCACATCTTCCTGCAATGAGTTCCAGTGCTTAATTATACAGTGAGTGAAAAAATATTTTCTCAGATTTCTTTTACATCAAGTACACTGGTTATCAGTCGCCCATCGGATCACATATAAAATCTTAGTTTTTACTAATAAAATCTACAACTCAACAACCACTGCATCTTTCATGGTTCCTGATGCCTTACGCTCTTACATGTTGCCTCCAATCCTCATGCAAAATCATTTAGTTATTTCTTTCTTTCATTATATCAGACCCAATACTATCCGCTCTCAGATCTTTAGTGTAACAGTCCCCACCCTATGGAATTCTCTACTCCTATCCCTTAGGTCGGAGTCTTTACACTTCTTATTGAAATCAGCCTTAAAAATAATACTGTTCCGAGATGCTTTTTCCACTTGAACTGGAATAAAAGTATCTGTTAGCTCTGTTTTAATCAGGGCCCTCCTTCCACTCTCCTTGGGATTGGCACTAGCCACCAGCAGTCTGTCCTGTTCTAATGTATTTTCCCCTCTTTTGCCTCTTCCTTTTCTATCAATATTTGTAGTTCTTTTCATTTTCCTTTTTCATCTAATTTTATTGCACTGTGAACCGCCCAGATGGTATATCCTAGGATGGTATATCAAGAACGAAATGATCTTGAAACTTTTAAATGTGCCACTATGTAACTTCATGGAGTGTCCCCTAGTCTTTGTACTTCTTGAAAGAGTACACAATCTATTCACGTTTACCTGTTCCACTCCACTCGGGATTTTGTAGACCTCTATCATCTCCCGCCTCAGCTTTCTCTTCTCCAAGCTGAAGAACCCTAACCTCTTTAGCCTTTCCTCGCATCCCCTTATCATTTTGGTTGCCTTTCTCTTTACCTTTTCTAATTCCACTATAGCTTGTTTTTGAGATGCAGCAACCAGATTTCCAGATTATGATGCAAAGAAAGAGAAAGTATTTGTTAGTATTACAAACAAATAAAACAAGCATTGCTGCTCCTTCTGTTCTATGATATCCTGCCAAATGTAAAAATCATCTACAGCTACCTTAGCTTCAGGAAGAGGCTAAAAACCTTTCTCTTCCCCAAGACTGCTTCATAACAATCCATTGACTTCTGCCTCCTATTATCATTCATTATCCTTTCCTATAATGTTTTTGATCTCATGCATTACACCAATGGTCTAATTGTTCTCATACTACACACTAACATTATCAGCTTTTGTTTCACTTAGAATGTAAACCGCACTGAACCCTGGAAAGGGATTATTTGCGGTATACAAGAATTGATTTGATTTAATTTGATCTATAAGAATGCAGTCCACACTTACTGGGATCCAAGAGTCAAGTGTCTGAAAGGGAGAGTAATTGTAGAACAGAACGTCTCTCCTGAGCACCAGGAAAGCACATAAGTTACTAAAGAACATAAGAAAAGCCATACTGAGTCAGACCAATGGTCCATCTAGCCCAGTATCCTGTTTCCAACAGTGGCCAATCTAGGTCGCAAGTACCTGGCAGAAACCCAATTAGTAGCACCATTCCATGTTACCAATCCCACGGTAAGCAGTGGCTTCCCCCCCCCCCCCCCCATGACTGTTTCAATAGCAGACTACGGACTTTTCCTCCATGAACTTGTCCAAACCTTTTTTTAAACCCAGATACACTAAACACTGTTAGTTCATCCTCCGGAAAAGAGTTCCAGAGCTTGACTATTCATTGAGTGGAAAAATATGTTCCCCTGTTTGTTTTAAAAGTGTTTCCATTTAACTTCATTGAGTGTCCCTTAGTCTTTGTACTTTTGGAATGAGTAAAAAATTGATTCACTTCTACTTGTTCTACACCACTCAGGATTTTGTAGACCTCAATCATATCCCCCCTTATCCGACCCTTGTCCAAGCTCAAAAGCCCTAACCTCTTTAATCTTTCCTGATATGAGGGGAGTTCCATCCCAGATTTTCCCATTGAAAACTGGTGTATGCGTGCCTTTGAAATGTATCCACGGGAAGTCAGAGACATATTTACTCCGGCTCTTGGTATGCACAAAATACCCATTTTATTTGTGTATTTTATAAACTAGGGGTTCAATACTCAACATATCCAGTGTACCTGAATGTAACTCACCTTGAGCTACTACTGAAAAAGGTGTGAGCAAAATCTAAATACATACATAAATATAAATAAACATGATTTAACCAGTCAGAAACAGCTCCTATTTGGGCTAACCAGTCATTTTCAACAGCAGGCAGCACTGGGTCAGAGAGTTTAACACCCAGCAAGAATCTTGCAGCAGTGTTCTGGATTACCGTAATTTAGTCAACTGCTTCTTATGGAGGCCCATGCATATGCAATGTCATAATTCCTCTGACATAAATCCTCTCACCTGCCACTGTAATGGTATCAGTTTATTATTGAAATATGTAGCATGATATTTTGCTGGATCATATAAACAATATAAAAATACAGCTTTGAGATCAGCTAGCCTGAATTTCATCTCCCCTTCCCCTTTTCCTGGGGACTTCTGATAGCAGGACTAGTTAATTACAAACACTTAACAGAGACAAAAAGGTACTGTGCTTCAAAGAGAAATAAAACTCTCTGCCCTCCCACCTAAAAAGACTGAACAAAAGCATGACTAAGGTGGATACTTGAAGAATCACATAGACATCTCCACCAGCAGACAGATAGTCTGGAAAAGGCATAACTCCAGCTATTGATAACAAAGGCTTCAGAGGGGAAACCATAAACAAGACATTTGCTTGTCAAAGGTATACCTGCCCCTCCCATCAACTATCAGACAAATGGATGCCAGGACATCTGCAGAAAGGAGAGACCTATAATGCAGATCATGTGAACAGACTACAATAACCATAATGCCTTGCAAGTTATCCAGTGCAAACCAGGAAGCAGGTGCTGGGACTCTGTGATCATATCCTCCTGCAGCTTGCAAGATATAAAAGCAAAAGCTGTTTCCCCAAGATTCAGATGCTCTCTTCAGCTGCAAGCAACTCAGATCCACTCACTGCAGAAGCCCTGCTCCTGTCCTGCAAACATGTGCTTACCTCATGCTGTTCATACAATGTAACAAGGACTTGTAAGTAACATAACTTTTGATCTAGACCTGCTACTTTACTTAAGCACAGATTATCTGTAAAGATCTTTTAAAAAACCTACCTCTCGTGTGCATTTGTATATTAAATCAACCTTTTTGAAGCTAAAAATAAGGTCTCTTTGTGTTCTGAGTATATGGTATCTTTTATATATACTTAATTTATTTAATTTATTGCAATTATCACCTTTGGTGATTGGTGGAGAAATTAATATCCTAAAACTTATAAATACAGCGCCTGCTCTTAAATTATAAACAGTAGCGAGTGCTCTAGAGCTCTTTCCCCCAAGATCTATCTGTTGGAGTTCCCCAGGGATCTGTCCTTGGACCCCTTCTCTTCTCAATCTACACCTCTTCCCTGGGCTCGCTGATCTCGTCTCATGGTTTTCAGTATCATCTTTATGCTGATGACACCCAGCTATACCTCTCCACACCTGACATCACCGCGGAGACCCAGGCCAAGGTATCGGCCTGTTTATCCGACATTGCGGCATGGATGTCCAACCGCCACCTGAAGCTGAACATGTCCAAGACCGAGCTCCTCGTCTTTCCTCCTAAACCCACTTCTCCTCTTCCTCCACTCTCTATCTCTGTTGATAACACCCTCATCCTCCCCATCCCATCTGCCCGCAACCTCGGAGTCATCTTCGACTCCTCCCTCTCCTTCTCTGTGCATATCCAACAGACTGCCAAGACCTGTCGCTTCTTCCTCTTCAACATCAGCAAAATTCACCCTTTCCTCTCTGAGCATACCACCAGAACTCTTGTCCACGCTCTCATTACCTCTCGCCTTGATTACTGCAACTTACTCCTCACCGGCCTCCCACTCGGCCATCTATCCCCCCTTCAATCCATTCAGAACGCTGCTGCACATCTTATATTCCGCCAAAACCGATATACTCATATCACCCCTCTCCTTAAATCACTTCATTGGCTTCCAATCAGATATCGCATACAATTCAAGCTCCTCCTCCTTACCTACAAATGCACTCAGTCTGCGGCTCCTCACTACCTCTCCACCCTCATCTCCCCCTATGTTCCTGCCCGCAACCTCCGCTCACAGGACAAAGCCCTTCTCTCAGTACCCTTCTCCACCACTGCCAACTCCAGGCTCCGCCCATTCTGCCTTGCCTCACCCTACGCCTGGAACAATCTTCCTTTACCCTTACGCCATGCCCCCTCCCTACCCATCTTCAAATCTCTGCTTAAAACTCACCTCTTCAATGCTGCCTTCGGCGCCTAACCGCTCGAGAAATATAAAATGCCCCAATCTATCCACCCTATCAGATTAACTGTTCACTCGTCCTCTAGATTGTTCACTTGTCTTTAGATTGTTCTCTTGTCTTTTAGATTGTAAGCTCTTTGAGCAGGGACTGTCCTTCTATGTTTAAATTGTACAGCGCTGCGTAACCCTAGTAGCGCTTTAGAAATGTTTGTTAGTAGTTAGTAGTAGATAAATCATTTCTTTTAACACCACAAAAACAAGAGAAGCATTGTGGCCCTGATATATCATCTCCCCATCTCCCACTAAAAAACAATCTACTTTATTGTGGGACTCAACAATTATGTATCACTTTATAATAACATATACGCGTTTAATTGATCATAATTAACACACCCCCAAGGCACATCACGTTCCTCACGGTCCTCTCTGTCCTCAATGCTGGTACATGGGGACCCTTAACCTGGCAATCTTGTGGGAGCTTCCAGATGTTCCCCTACAAAGCCAACCACAAGGCAGTTTGATCGTGACCAGCAGAACACCATTGTTCTAGCCACCACCTACTCGCCTGTACTACGATAAACACAACTCACCTTCCATTTCATCAATGGCCTCCTCTGACCTGTCAACACCATCATGCAAGCCCACTACTTCCTCGCAGCCAAGGGTAGGCAACACAGCCTCCTCCAGGGGGGGGGGGTAAGATTCAAGGGCACAGCGAGGACTCCCCGTACCCATTGCATGCTTACGCTGCTTTTGTGTCTTCGATTTGACAAGACCCCTGAAATCTTGCCACCGATGCTTGCACTCCTCCACAGTGTGCCTCTGCACACCAAGGGCACTCACTTCTTTCACTATCTTCTTCCAGATTTTCTGGCCTATGGAGGACTGTGACATTTTAAATGGTGGCCAAACTCTGCACAGGCATGATGCACCAAAACATCGAGCTGTTTCTCGGTGAACTTTGGTGTACACTTCCACTTCCGAGTGGCATCAGGGCCCCCACTTTGGGCCATTGTTTCCTCTTCCTTCTGTCGGGGCAAACCATGGTCCTCCATGCCTTCCTGAAAAAAACACGAAAAATGAAAACGTTTTACACTCATCAACAAAAATGTGAAAGCACATAGAAAAATGTGATGTAAAGCAACGTGGCACAGCAACCATCAGCAGAGTGGTCAATAAATTACATGCGAGCCAGGCCTACAAGGTTATGCTTATGAATGATGTCTATTTCAAATGCCTAGGACACACGTCTATGATGCAATCTTTTCAGACATGTG
Organism: Microcaecilia unicolor; assembly: GCF_901765095.1. NCBI lineage: Eukaryota > Metazoa > Chordata > Amphibia > Gymnophiona > Siphonopidae > Microcaecilia > Microcaecilia unicolor. The sequence goes on from NC_044034.1 coordinate 148,508,227, forward strand.
TACAACAGCTGCTGCGTTTGCCGTGTGTTTAGCGAATGGGTATTGTGCACCTGTTTGCAACCTCGCTACCCTGGATTTCAACAGGTTAACAGGACTTTCATGCATTGACTTTTGGATTACTGCACAGCTCATTTGCATGCAATTTCTTTTGAGCATCGGTCATTTTTTTCAAACTCGGTAACTTCTACAGTGGACCTTAACGTTTTTGGTTCTTTAACATTACTTTCGTGCATCGGGGCCATAATCAGCTAACCCTAACAGCTACCACTGAAAATTCTTTTTCACCAGGCCTAACCGTCCTAGGAATGCCTCTTTTAAAAAAATCTAAGTAAATATTACAAAAATAGGTGGATATGATGTAGCTGCTCCATGGGGAAGGAAGAGGCAGAATTTTTACCCAATCAAGTCTAGTCACCTAACTCCATATTTAAGTGGCTTGAATCTTCTGAAAATCAACCCCTATATAGCAAATATCAATGCCCAGTATGCATTCTTTTAAAACTTGCTTTTAAGCTGTTTTCATTGAAATTATTTATCCTGCCTCTCTGACACCCTCATCTTCAAAGCACTGCATAGATTACAACAGATATAATGAAACCAGATTTAGGAAATTCAGAACTACAAGTCCCAGCATTCAATGTGTAAATAAAAATAAATGTAGGACTCAATGTATGCTCAACTAGCAGCCATAATTGGACTGGTAAAAGTTGTGTGGTGTAGGGATCTGCCCGTCATTTGGGTGTCTTGAGAATGTGAGGTTCCAGTACTAGCCTGGGGGCTCAACTTCGGGAAGAATTTGGCAATTGATGTCTGAGTGACTCACGAGACAGGCTGACCATATCTGTTCTTGGTTTCCTGCCAGAGACCATCTTATTCCTGTCTGGATAGGATTACCATGCATCCTCTTTTAAGAGGACATGTCTTCCTTTTGGACTTCATCAGATTTATCCTCCAAGTTTTTTAATTTTTAGGAAAATGTCCTCTTTTTCTTTTATGTGCTTATGACCAACATGCCTACCCACAAAATGAAAAAAACTATCTCTGGACTATTAGTCATTGTGGACACTGGGGGGGGGGGGGTGGTGGTCTAAAGAGAGAGAAAGGCATTGCTGATCTCCTCTCTGTTTTCCTGCTGGTCAATGGGATTTTGATTGTGTAGCATAACTTTAAGCATATGTCATGCAAAGACTTTCACACATATCTCAGAAGCCACAGTTGTTGAGGGATATCTGCTCTTCTGATAAGTACACCTGGGCTCAGTCAAACTCAAATCCAGAAGTTTTTGAGAAGTTGATTATTGTCTACTGCTGTACTTTGTCAGTCACTATTTGATGTGTTTTCATTAACTAAATGCTATTTACACATTTACTATGATTAAATATTTCTTTAGCAAAGATAGCAACCATTTTGATTTTTTTGTGTCCTCTTTTTTGTCTCTGCAAATATGGTAACCCTATGTTTGGCTTTCTATATAACCCAGGCACCATTTGGTTTCCTTGTCAGAGTCTGATCTGCACTGCTTGGTGTTCTCTTATGCTTCTTGGTCCTACTGTAGACCCTGCTGGATGGACTTCAGCCTTATCTTTACATGCTCCTCCTCGGTGAGTGCCTTGAATTTGTAGCTGCAATTAGGGTTCTCTGCCTACCATTTTTTTAGGGTAAATGATAAGGAAGTCAGACTGACGGTGGGGGAAAGGGAATCAATTCAGCATATTGACTATAATCAGAGAAGAAGCACTGATGTTATCCACCTAGGAACAAATAATCTTACCAATAATACCCTACCTGCAGCAGAGAGAGCTTTTCAGGAGCTGAGGAAGGGGTTAAAATCTTTGATACAAATGGTGGCTTTTTCTGAAGTACTACGTACTTTTGGAAAGAGAGAGAAAAGTTTACAAAATACAGAGAATTTCAATAGATGGCTCAAAGCCTGGTGTCATCAAGAAGGTTTTAGGTACATAGGAGTTTGGGGCAATACATGGAAAAGCAAAAGACTATATTGTAATAATGTACTGCATCTCACTATGACACACAAAAAAATCCTTGGAGAGAAATTCAGACAATATATATCTAGGTGTTTAAACTAGAAGGCTGGGGTGGCATATTGAGGCAGGTCAATTCCAGTGGTCATCATAAGTACTTAAGTACATAAGTAATGCCATACTGGGAAACGACCAAAGGCCCATCAAGCCCAGCATCCTGTCCCCGACAGCGGCCAATCCAGGTCAAGGGCACCTGGCAGCTTCCTAAACATACAAACATTCTATACATGTTACCTAAAGACAAGGTGTGACAGTAGTAAAGAAAATAATGAAAACAACTGTCTTAGCAAATCACTTCTTACCAACTCAGCAGGAAGTGAGACTGAAGAAAAAACTAAACAGAAGATGAGTGTCACTGAAATGTAGCTGGAAAGCAATGACCACAAATGCTCGCAGTCTAAGCAACAAAGTTCATGATCTGCAAGCCCTGATGTTAGAGGAGACTTAGACATTGTTGCTATCATGGAGACATAGTTCAATGATTTCCACGAATGGATGCAAACATACCAGGTTACAATCTATTTAGGAAGGATAGAGATGGCCGTAAAGGTGTAGGAGTAGCTCTGTATATGAGAAATGATATCACAGCAACTGAAATGCCAGGTGCCTGGAGAAAGGATGAAGTGATATGGATCACCTTGAAAAGAAATGATGTAACCTCTATCCACATGGGTCTTGTCTACAGACCTCCGACACAATCAGAGTAACTAGACAAAGATCTGGTTACAGCTATCCAAAAGTTGTGAAAGAAAAGAGAAGTGCTGTTGCTGGGAGATTTCAGCCTGCCAGATGCAGGTTGCACAGTTCCATCTGTGGAATCAGGAAGAAGTAGAGCGATCATGGATGCCTTACAAAGTGCTCTGCTCAGACAAATGGTGATGGAACCCACGAGAGGAGGAGCAACACTGGATCTGGTGCTCACAAATGGGGAAAGTGTGTCTAATGTCTGAGTGGATGCCCCCCTGAGCAGCAGTGATCATCAAACAGTTTGGTTTGATATAACAGCTAAACTGGAGGGCAGCTACTCAAAACTGAAGGCCCTGGATTTCAAACATGCTGACTTTAACAAAATGAGGGAATACCTGAAGAAATAGCTGACGGGCTGGGAGGACATATGAGAAGTGGAAAAGCGGTGGTGCAGGCTGAAAGGAGCTATAAATATGGCTACTAACCTTTATGTAAGGAAAGTAAATAAAAGCAAGAGGAAAAAGGAAACCAATATGGTTCTCCAAGCAAGAGGCTGAGAAAATAAAGGCTAAAGAGTTGGCATTCATGCAATACAGAAAAACTCAAAAAGAACACAGAGAGTAACACTGAATGAAACTGAAAGAAGCCAAGAGAGAGATACTTTATTTTTTTTATTATTTATTTGTTGTATTTGTATCCCACATTTTCCCACCTTTTTGCAGGCTCAATGTGGCTTACATATTACCGTTAACGGCATTAGCCTATTCCGGTCTGAACAAATACATGGTGTGAATGAATACAAGGTGATATTGTGGTAGATAAGGTACATGTATGGTAGTTACAATTGGGGGGAATTTAGGGAGGGAGGGAGGGGAGAGGAGTCAGATAATGTCCATTACGTTCTTTGGTTACATCGTATCACAGGTGTCCATGTATTTTTTATGTTGGGTTGGTGGGGTATGCTCTTTTGAGCAGGTCTGTTTTTAGTGCTTTCCAGAATTTAAGGTGGTCTGGCATAGGTTTTACTATTTTTGGCAGTGTGTTCCATAGTTGTGTGCTTAAGTAGGAAAAGCTGGATGCATAAGTGGATTTGTATTTGAGTCCTTTGTTGCTTGGGTGAAAGTGCAAACAGAAGAACCAATGGCTAGAAATGTAAGGAGGGGCGACAAGAATTCTTTCATGTATATTAGTGAAAGGAGGAAAACTGAAAGATGCAGTGAATTGCTATGTGGAGAATGATGAGGAAAAAGCAAAAATGCTAACCTATTACTTCTGTTTTGAGTTCACGGAAGAAAATCCTGGAGAAGGACCACGATTGACCGGCAAAGGTACATATGAGAATGGAGGTGATATAGCACCTTTCATGGAAGAAAGCGTTTATGAACAACTTGATAAATTGAAGGTGGACAAAGCCATGGGACCAGATGGGGTTCATCCCAGGATATTGAGGGAGCTCAGAGAGGATCTGGCAGGTCATCTTAAAGATTTGTTTAAAAAATCCTTGGAGATGGGGGAGGTTCTTTGGGAATGGAGAAGAGCGGATGTGGTCCCTCTTCACAAAAGTGGTGACAATGAAGAAGCTGGAAACTACAGGCCAGTAAGCCTCACTTCAGTTATTGGAAAAGTAATGGAAGCGATGCTGAAGGAAAGGATAGTGAATTTCCTGGAAGCCAATAGGTTACAAGATCCAAAACAACAAGGTTTTACCAAAGGTAAATTGTACCAAATTAATCTGATTGAATTCTTTGACTGGGTGACTAGAGAATTGGGTCAAGAATGTGCACTAGATGTAATCTACTTAGATTTCAGCAAAGCCTTTGACCCGGTTCCTTATAAAAGGCTCTTGAATAAACTTGATAGGCTGAAGTTAGGACCCAAAGTGGTGAACTGGATTAGGAACTGGTTGACAGACAGACACCAAAGGATGCCTGTTAATAGAATTCACTCAGAGGAAGGAAAGGTGAGTAGTGGAGTTCCTCAAGGAATGGTGCTGGGGCTGATTCTGTTGAATATATTTGTGAGTGACATTACTGAAGGTTTAGAAGGTAAAGTCTGCCTTTTTATGGGTAATACCAAGATTTATAATAGAGTGGACACTCCGGAGGGAGTGGAAAACATGAAAAGAGATCTGCAGAGGTTAGAAGAATGGTCTAATGTTTGATAATTCAATGCAAAGAAGTGCAAAGTGATGCACTTAGGGAGTAGAAATCCAAGGGAGACATATGTGCTAGGCGGTGAGAGGCTGATATGCACAGACAGGGAGAGGGATCTTGGGGTGATAGTACCTGACGATCTGAAGGTGACAAAACAGTGTGACAAGGCTATGGCCATAGCCAGAAGGTTTTAGGCTGTATATAAAGAGGTGTAACCACCAGAAGAAAGGAGGTGTTGATGCCCCTGTACAAGTCATTGGTGAGGCCCCACCTGAAGTACTGGTTCAGTTTTGGAGGCCGTATCTTGCTAAAGATGTAAGAAGACTTGAAGCGGTTCAGAGGAAGGTGACGAGAATAATCTAGGGCTTGCGCCAAAAGACATATGAGAAGAGACTGGAAAACCTGAATATGCCCTAGAGGAGAGGAGGAACAGGGGAGATATGATGTTTAAATATTTGAAAGGTATCAATATAGAAACAAATATTTTGCAGAGAAGGAAAAGTGGTAAAACTAGAGGACATGAATTGAGGTTGCAGGGTGGTAGACTTAGGAGTTATGTCAGAAAATTCTTTTCCACAGAGAGGGTGGTGAATGCCTGGAATCACCTCCTAAGGGAGGTGGTGGGGAAAAAAAACTGTGGCAGAATTCAAAAAGGCGTGGGATGAACACAAAGGATCTCTAATTAGAAAATAAATGATATAAAAAACAAAACTTAAAGGGTTGCATATGTGTTTGCATGTCAAGTGATGCTTAGATGGTGACTCTGGCTGCATCAGCTAAGGCCAGTGCTGGGCTGGCGTGTAGGGTCTGAATCCCGCATATGACAATCCGGTTTAGGGTGGGCTGGAGAGAGATTCGATGGAACGTCCAGTGGTTTGGAACATGAGGACAGTGTCAGGCAGATATTTATGGTCTTTGTCTCGCAAATGACAAGACTGATTTGGATAGGTTGGAGTGGGCTTTGACGGCAACTCCAGTAGTTGGAACATAAGGACAGAGGCGGGCAGACTTCTATGGTCTATGTCGCAAAAACACCAAAGAAAGACCATGATCAAGTAAATAATATCACATTCATTGTTGATTTAAATCTTGAATTGATAATGAATGTGACTGTTGGGCAGACTGGATGGACCGTTCAGGTCTTTTTTCTGTCATCAATTACTATGTTACTATTAGCACTTGCAACATTTGGTGAGCCCCTGTCCCCCCCCCCCCCCCCCCCCCCTGCAAACTGCTCCTCTGGTGTGCAGTATTCAAAAATAATAGCAGAAAAGAACAAAAAGAGTAAACTAAATACATAAACAAGAACACCGAAAACAGTGCCTACTATTTCTAGTCACCCCATGAGCTGAAGTGAGGACCAATGAGTATTCCCTACAGCAAATCAAGACCAAAATGGCCCATCAAATCTGCCTCGCTGATATTTGTGCACTTATATAGATGTGCAAAGACATTCCCTCAAGCATCCCTCAAACACTTCATCTCACTTCTTTTACCTGATGTCTGCCCCCCCCCCCACACCTCTCCATAGCCTCAGCATGTCCAAAATCTGCTTCCACAATGGTCATCACCACCTCACCCACTAAAACCCATCCCCCTGGCCACCCAGATTTCACCCCCCCAACACACACACACACCAGTGTATCTTCAAGAGGCAGGAGCAATGTAGCAACGTCACTCACTGCTGCCTCTGGGCCGCCATCTTGGAAAATGGCATCATGGGATGCTCCAAGAGGGCTTAGTCTGCCAAATAAGGGAGTTTTGATATTTAGGCAGATGAGGTGTAATTCTGTAAGGAGCTCCCTAGTTTTAGGCTGCAGCAACACACATAAATCACAGAATTCTAGTCATTTAGATGCATATATGGCCTTTTATAGAATAATGACTAGCGGAGAAGTATTCATAATGTTCTGATGGTATGTACTTAGCCAGTGGATAGGCACGTGAGTGCACTATATTTACACATGTTCTGGCTGATATAGGTTTGAGCACTTACACCAACTATAGGGTTAGTGTAAGTGATCACACCATAAATGCAAGCAAGTAGGGGCTTACTGTTCTTTATAGAATAGACTTGAAATAGGCATTCGTTTACCCTCTTATCCTAGGTGCCATGTTAGAGAATTACCATCATGGTGTCTGGATTTTCAGGCACCTTAACCTATGTCCATCCTTCCATAATGCACACAATCCTGTGTTCTAGTGGGTATTTGGGGTACATTCCAGGGGCTGCTAGGTAGAGATTTGGGGACCGTTCTATGGGCATTTGCTAAATGTATGTGTGTACTCTACATTTTGAAATGGTACCTATGTAGACGACCTGCTGCTAACACACTCTCACATTCTTTCCCTATTCCACACCGCTTAAACATACACTCATACATTTACTGGCATAACAACACAATTTTCAGAATCAATGTGTGGGCTTTCAAGTGTGTGTGTAGTTGTGCAGTTTGGTGCACTCCTGAAAATTTACCTGCCCACATGTAATAGAGCTGATAGATGAGGATGGACTTATTGAAAAGGACTAATACTATCAATGAGTTCATTTCTAATACATTTCTTATGGACAAATGTTACCCCAAGGTTGGAAGTGAGATTTTACACAAAAATCAAAGGACGTTGCCTACAGCCTGACAGCTTCGCCTATGTGTGTTAAGAGGAGAGTGTTGCTGTGTTAGGAATGAATGGGGAATGACTTTCAGATTAGCTGGAACAGATGGAAGGGGTCACAGTTGAACAACTTTACACAGGAACACAAAGGCAATGTTGGAGTGGAGTTCATTGCCTCTGACAGGTACTGTCAATCAAATAAGGGGACTCTCGGTTAACCAGCAGCCTGCCTTTTCAAAGATTAAATTTTTTTTTTAGAAAGGTATTGCAAGGCAATGAGTGGAATTTATCTGCTCTATGCCAGGCATAAACTCCGCCCACAGTGACTGACTTGAGTTCAAAGAACGTGTACTGGACAGTTGAGAGGGACATGCTTTCATTGTGTTCGGGTTTTGTTTCCTGATGCACAGTAAAACTTTTACTGCATGCTACATTTGTAGTGCTCAGTTGTGTTAATGTGCCCATGGGGTTAATTCTAAAAAGTAGGCACTAATTTTTACATGATAGTTATGTGCATAAATGTTTACAATACTAGCATATAGGTGTGTACATGCCGGATATGCACCCATGAGCTATTCTGTAAATATGCACATATCTGTGATAGTGTGTATTTTACAGGTGGATGTGCACTGGGCAGGGTGTAGGCAGGGCACATAGTTACATGTATAACTTTAGAATGCTATATGTTACATATGTATTATCAGCATCCACTTAAGCCAGCTCACACCTAAGAGCACTCCTGCGTACCTACCTGGTTACATTAGCAGCTACTTTCCTTTAGAGTCATGGATTTGATTTACCACCTTTTCTGAGTGGTGTGGAATGAGTGGAGGTAAATCAATTTTTCACTCATTCAAAAAGTACAAAGACCAGGGGTCACTCAATGAAATTGCATGGAAATATTAAAAAAAAAAATAGGAGGAAATATTTTTTCACTCAAAGAATAGTTAAGCTCTGGAACTTGTTGCCAGAGGATCTGGGTAATGGGCGTTAGCGTATCTGGGTTTAAAAAAAAGTTTGGACAAGTTCCTGGAGGAAAAGTCCATAGTCTGTTATTGAGACAGACATGGGGAAGCCACTGCTTGCCCTGGGACTGGTAGCATGGAATGGTGCTACTAATTGGGTTTCTGCCAGGTACTTGTGGCCTGGATTGGCCACTACTGGAAGCAGGGTAATGGGCTAGATGGACCATTGTTCTGGCCCAGTATGGCTATTCTTATGTTCTGTTGTTCAACCAAAGTGGTTTATATTTATTGTACGCAGGTACTTTCTTTATCCATAGTGGGCTCACAATCTAAGGTTCTGTATCTGGGGCAATGGAGGGTTAAGAGACTTACCCAGAATCACAGAGGAGTAGCAATGGGAATTGAACCCAGTTCCCCTGGATCACACCCTACTGAGCTACCCATTACTCATCTATAACCTATATTGAATATGTTTATGGTTATGTTTATTAGAATTTTCTTGACCACGTCTAGAATTACCCTATAAATGGTTTTGGTGTATGCTAAAAATGAAATTACCAAAGAGGAAGCGAAACAAAAATACCAAGCTAAACCAACAAAGTTTCCCCAGCATAGCCATAGCATTTGCAGGAAGACTGAAAGACTAGGTGCTGTGCACAAATAAGTCATTTTTCAAATACTGTCAATTTTATTCCACAGTAAGAGTGACTTGCCTTGAGTATTGACTTAAGTGTTCACCTTGTAAGAAGTACCAGCACATAAGATGGAGACCCGCTTATACAGATCACACTTTGAAAAGAAAAACAAAAAAGCCAGCCCTTTGCTTCTAAGACCAAGCTTTCCCATTCTGATTTCTATTTAATTTTATGTGCAGGTACTGGTGCACAGTGGTTTTGAAAGTGTGTCCTACTTTGTCATTCCCACCATTATGAACCACAGAATTGCTGTGTTGACCCTCCTCAAAACCTCATACAGTCCTTACACTGATATATCATAAAGCTTGATTAGAGCAAGGACAACTTGATTTCATCTTAAACCCTCTTGACTACTGCAATTCACTACTTCTGAGAAGAACTGTAGCTTGTAGAAAACACAGCTGTCAAGTTGATATATGGGGCTAAAAGATTTGATCACATCACACCACTTTTGTTTGCTCAATACTGACTTCCTGTCAAGCAGAATCCAATTTAAAGTTCTCATGATTACAAATAGGGTTTATCTCTTCCTCAATTATCCCCTGTTCCCCAGCTTGCTATCTGAGATCTAATATGAACATCCTTGTTATCCCATCTTTCACCAGGATCCAGTTGGATTCCCCTTGTTCCACAGCTTTTGCCTGTCTTGCTCCTTCCAAATGGCTGATGAAATGTAATATGGACAAGTGCAAAGTAATGCACATTGGGAAGAATAACCCAAATTATAGCTACATGATACTAGGTTCCACATTAGGAGTCATTGTGGACAATACATTGAAATTTGCTCAATGTGCAGTGGCAGCCAAAAACAGCAAACAGGTTGTTTGAAATAGTTAAGAAAGGAATAGAGAATAAATACAAAAAATATCATCATGCCTCTGTATCACTCCATGGTGAGACCATACCTTGAGTATTGTGTGCAATTCTGGTTGCTGCATCTCAAAGATAAAGTGGAACTGGAAAAGGAACAGAGAAGGCAATCAAAATGATTAAGTGGATGGAAGGACTCTCACCAACCAATTACTTCTTCTACTTTTACTGTTGGTAACAAAACCTATTCACTGAAGCATAATTTGGTAGTCGGCTAAGTAATCGCCTGGGAATAATAATTGATCAACATCTCTCATTTGAACCATAAGTATCCAAATTAGTGTCTAATGTATCCAAATCATTATGGAAACTAAAAACATTAAGACCTTATTTTCAGAACATGATCTTCAGATCATTAACTCAATCCTTGGTACTATCAAAATTTGATTACTGCAATGCGGTCTATGCAGGACGTAAGACATCAATAATCAGAAAATTACAAACTGCTCAAAACACAGCAGCTTGTCTTGTACTTAAAGCTACCTGATACGCCAAAGCGACCCCGCTTCTACTCAAATTACACTGGCTACCTATAGGTTCACGCATTACTTTCAAATTATGTGCATTCACCCACCAAATAATTTATGGCTCATCCCCATCTTACATGCAGAATCTTTTAGAGCTATCAACATGCAATGCTAAAAGAGACTTTCTTATATTACACTTCCTTCAATGTAATAAAATCAAATATAAAACTACCCACAATGCTGGATTTTCATACCAAAGTACAACCAGATGGAACTCTTTGCCCAAACAACTCCATCAAACTGAAGACTATCTCATATTTTGTAAACTATTGAAAACTCACTTGATAAAATCGACCTCTAACAATAGAAATAACTAACCCTCTAACTAAACTTGCAATAACAACAACTCTGTCCATATTCACATTCTATCCTATGTATTACAAACATGTTATATGATCAGGATTTCATGTTATGCTGTTATTAGTAATTTTGTGTGTGCGTATATATATGTAATCAGAAAATCAGAATGCCTTGTCAGTTCTCCTTTTGTTTTATTGTGAGCCACATTGAACTTGAATCCTATTTGAGATAATGTGGGATATAAATGTCATAAATAAATAAACATGAGGAAAAGCTAAAGAGATTAGGGTTCAAGCTTGGAGGGTGGAGGTCATGGAGACAAGGACTGTGTCAGAATTTAAGAAAGCATGGTACAGGCAGGAGAGGTTACTGAGGATGGGCAGACTGGATGAGCCAGTTATGTTTCTGTGATTCTATGGCTGAAGGGGGTATAATTGAGGTCTATAAAATCCTGAATGGAGTGAAACAGGTAAACATAAATCGATTCTTTTAGTCTTTCAAAAAGTACAAAGACTAGAGGAGACTCCATGAAGTTGCATAGTGGCAGATTTAAAACAAATAGGGGAGAATATTTTTTTCACTCAGCATATGTTTAAGCTCTGGAACTCCTTGCCAGGTCAAGTGCTAAAAACAGTTAATGTAGCTGGGCTGAAAAAAAGATTTGTCCAAATTCCTGGAGGAAAAATCCATAAACCATTATTAAAGTAGACCTGGGGAAAGTCACTGCTTGTCCTTGGGAATAAGTAGCATAGAATTATGTCACTTTCCAGCTTATAATCGAAAGTGATCGCCGGCCATCTTCCGACACAAATCGGGAGATGGCTGGCGATTTCTTAAAAGCGGCGAAATCAGTATAATCGAAAGCGGCATTTTTGACAGCATCGCCGCTTTCCTGTTGCTTCGCCGGCGAAAGTTCAAGGGGGCATGTCGGTAGATTAGTGAAGGCGGGACATGGGCGGGCATGGGCGTGGCTACCAGATGGCCGGCTTTCGCCGATAATGGAAACAAAAAAGCACCGTTAAGCAGTATTTCGCCGGCTTTACTTGGTCTTTTATTTTCACGACCAAGCCTCAAAAGGTGCCCCAACTGACCAGATGACCACTGGAGGGAATGGGGGATGACCTCCCCATACTCCCCCAGTGGTCACCAATCCCCTTCCCACACTAAAAAAATAAAACTAAAAACTTTTTTTGCTAGCCTGTATGCCAGCCTCAAATGCCGTACCCACCTCCATGACAGCAGAATATGTTGTATCCTCCGACAGCCTTTCCCTGGTTGCGATGTGGCTCTCGGGTGAGTGTGACGCCTTTTCTGTTAGGTGCCCTGCAGAGTCACATTAGCAATGCATTGTGGTGGGTGTAGGGTACTGGGATCTACTCCCATGGTGCTTTTCCCCCCTGCTAACTGGGTCAGAGTGTGCCCTGTTTTGTTTCCTGTTGTAGTCCTTGGGGTAGTGGCCATTTTTGTAAGCCAGTTTTAGTTCCCTTTCCTGTGTTACCCACGTTAGAGAAATCTTACCTTGAATGGTGCTGAAAGAGGGCATTGTACACCATTGTGCCAGCTCTGACCTACTGCTAATCTTAGTACCAGGGGACTCTTTGCCAGTGGGGCACAACCTCTGATCTGCAGTTAACTGTGAGTAAACGTGCTTATTTCAAGAAAGGACTTTTTCAGAGAGATTAGTCTTCAGGTGTGAACTGGTGTGCCAAAGTTATACAGCAGCAATAAGTCCTAGAGGCTGTATGCAGGTCCCTGGAGCAATTTTAGTGGGTGCAGTACATTTGTTGGTAGTGGATTGGGGGGGGGGGGGTTGGGGGGGGCTCAGCTCCCAAAGTAAGGGAGCTATGCACGTGGGAGCTTTTCTGAAGTCCACCGCAGTGACCCCTAGGGTGGCTGGTTGGTGTCCTGGCATGTCAGGGGGGCCAGTGCACTAAAAATGCTGGCTCCTCCCACGGCCAAATGCCTTGAATTTGGCTGGGGTTTGAGATGGCCGATATAACTTTCCATTATCGCTGAAAAACAAACCCGGCCAACTCAAACCCGGCGAACTCCACGGAATTTGGCCGGGCAAAACCGTATTATTGAAAAAAAAGATGGCCGGCCATCTTTTTCGATAATACGGTTCCAACCAGCTGTAGCGCTGCCGCCAACATAGATCGCCAGCGATCTATTTGGCCGGCGACGTTCGATTATGCCCCTCCACGTGGACTCTGTCAGATACTTGTTGTGACCTAGAATGGCCTCTGTTGGAAACAGGATACTGGTTTGATGCACCCTTGCTCTGACCCAGTAGGACAACTCTTAGGATCTTATGCTCCCTATGGAACACATTGCCAGTAGGTCTTTGCTTAGATCCATATGAGAAGGAATTTTAAGTCTTCTCTCAAGACCTGCTTTTCCTTTCAGGTCTTTAACATTAGCCCTGACCACTCTCTCAGCAGTTCTCTCTTTCCCTTACTCAACTATGATTCTTTTTCATTCAGCTACAGGTTTTACTTTCTAAAAGGTATTTGCTGTTGTGCTCATCCACTCTCCAAATATGTTCTAGTCCTTTGTGATGTCTTTATGTTGCCTTTGTTCCTGCTGCCCTTGATTTACTATTTACATCTCCTTGAGGTTTATGCAATATGGCAGTATATCAAATGATAAGGGGTGAATTTTCAAAGTGATTTAAATCGCTTATATCCAGCCGCACTTAACCGGATAGTGCCAATGAATATACCCTCTAACCACCTATGCTGAAACTGGCTAGTTTGTGGATGGTCCGGGGCAGAGCGGAAATGTCGCCAGTTAGCGGCAATTTTCAGTCTGGTAGTCGGCTAAGTAATCGCATAAAATTAGGACAGCAAAACAGCTGTCTTAATTTTATGTGGCAAGTTAACCAGGTACCAGTCTGAATACCAGCTGTTGCCTGGTTAACTTACAGCTTGGCAAACATACCAAGATATTCAATGCTGGGAGCTACACATGCCTCAGCATTGAATATCTGGAGTTAGTTCAACCCACAGCTGGAAGTAGCTTCTTAGACACTTAACGTCACAGGCTGAATATTGGGCCCTAAATAAATAAATAAACTCAGGTTCAAGGAAAACATATACGTAGGCAGGAAGAAGCCACCATACATGCAGAGACAGTAAGACTGACTCTTTTCAAGAAAGCATCTTATTTGCTGTTTACAAAGGAAAGACTATATGAAAAGTCAATGAACCATAAAGCATAAAAGAGAAAGAAAACTATCCTGGAATGTTTATCAAAACTTCCTAGGCCTCTCATTTCACTTGCCAGAATTTTGTCCTAGCAGAGGAGTGTGTAAGCCCTCAGTGATATCAGTCTTGGGTGGCACACTGAACAGATATGCATTAGGGTGAGAAGTGCTGAACTTCAACCTTAAAAAGTATCAAAAGGCTACTGTTACCTTCATTAAAGCAAAGGATTTTTCACAGTGAGGTAGAGCTTACAGTGCACCGCTAGGCAATATGAGAGAGGGCAGCACATTTTCCGTATCTTTTTGTTCTTGGAATTGACCCCAAGGGTCCTTAGACCTTGGTGAGAGCTTAAGCAAGCTTAGATCAAGGAAGGATTTTGAAATTGAATTTATTCAGATTAGCAAAACCTTCCATGAGAGGATTTACTCTCAACAATCTGTTGCCAAGTTGGAGTTCACAAAGCTTCGCCCATTTTGCTGCTTTCCAATTGAGATTCACAAAATTGGCATAGTTAAAACATGCAGATTATATTTACATCACCCATGCTTTATATGTGCCCTTTACTCTTGCTTATTTTCCTTCAAATACTGATGGAAAATAGCTAGAGCAGGATGTCAGTGGCACAAAAGCCGGTGTTCCTCCTGGTTGGGTGTTTTCCTCTTTGGACAACAATGTTGCTCTAGGATTCAAGTCCTCATGATGCTCTGTAAAGAATCAATTCAGCTCTGAAAATAAAATTGTAAAATGATCTGGACCACATGATCTTTCTGTAGGGCTTCTAACCTTCTTTCCTAACACACCTTTTATCTTTGCGGGTGTTTGCTTTCTTGCTGGTCTAAAGAGTGGCAGAGTTCACTGCAGTGGCGTAGCTAAGTGGGGCGCCAGGGGAGCGGCTGCTCCCACAAACGGAGTTCTGCTGGCACCGGTGCCTCGCTTCCCCCCCCCCCCCCCCCCCCCCCACCG
Organism: Microcaecilia unicolor; assembly: GCF_901765095.1. Classification (NCBI taxonomy): domain Eukaryota; kingdom Metazoa; phylum Chordata; class Amphibia; order Gymnophiona; family Siphonopidae; genus Microcaecilia; species Microcaecilia unicolor. Next base: position 148,523,248 of record NC_044034.1, read on the forward strand.
TCAACCTGGCTCAACCTGGCTCTACTTCTGGTTCATTGATGTACAATCAGGATCTGGTCACACCTGCATCAACTTTACACTTTATCTCACAGATCTATTGTTACGTAATTGTTAAAAAATTGTATTGTAAGAAAACTTCTACCATGAACATGTTAAAGGTTCTGACTGAATTATTTCTGAAGTAGCACAAGGCTCTAAGTACTAAAAAGAAACACACATTTTCCAAAAAGTGTTTATGAAGTAGTGAAGGAATGATGCTGGTTACAGCTTATAAAGGGAGTCATTTCTGATGGCACACACTAATGCCGTTATCATGCATGATTTATTGCAAGGCCCATCGCATAAAATTGGCCCTGAATCTGATACCCCCAGATTCTATATATGATGACTAAGGTTGCATGCACAAATCAGCACACGTAGCCGATTTGCGTGTTTAACTTAATTGATTAATGAGCCAATCAGTGCCAATAATTGGTTGCTAACAACTAATTATTGGTGTTAATTGGCCTTAATTGGGAGTTACTCACACATCATAACCTATAATGATGTGTGAGTAACCCCAAATTCTATATAGTGCACCAAGAGATCCGCGCCAAACTCCAGGCGTATTCTATAACAACATGCATAACTTAATTGGCTTAAGCTAATTAGCGTTGATAACAGCACTTAGCAAGCAATAATGAGCACTAATTGGCAATAATCAGAATTTACATGCAGAACTTGCTTATCCCCCGGATTCTATATAGTGTGCCTACAGATTAGCGTCAAAATTGGTGCGGATTCTGTAGTAATGTGTGCAATTTAACAAGCTTGACAAGCTAATGAGCGCTGATAACCACACTTAACAAACAATAATGAGCACTAATTGGCACTGATTAGAATTTAGGCATAAAACTCGTTAAGCATATTCTATAACAATGTGCACAGAACTTCTAAAGCGAGTAGGCAAAAAGGGGCGTGGTTATCAGTGGGGAAATGGGCGTTTCGTGGGAATTCCAAAATTTAGGCACCTAGTTATAGGATATGGCACAGTGAGCCTAAGTCTACATGCCGAGATTTATGCCATGTTTTCATTGATGTAAATGGATGCGCATAGATTTAGGCGCTGAAATATCAACTGAGCGTATTCTATAATCGGCACCTATAGAATATGCTTAATCGGCGCTGATTTCAGTGCCAATTTTTTAGATGCCATATATAGATCTTCCCCTAAGCATATTCTGTAACACGATGCACCTAACAGTGCAGGCAAAAAGGGGCATGGTTATAGGCGGGGAAATGGGCATTTCATGGGCATTCTGAAATTTACACACATAGTTATAGACTAACATAGTAACATAGTAGATGACGGCAGAAAAAGACCTGCACGGTCCATCCAGTCTGCCCAAGAAGATAAATTCATATGTGCTACTTTTTTTTATTTGTACTGTCCTCTTCAGTGCACAGACTGTATAAGTCTGGCCAGCCCTATCCCTCTAATTCATGTTTAATGTAGGATTAAATGCCATAAATAAGTAAATAGATAGATAGAAACTCTGAATGTTGAGCACCTGATTCTCATAACATGTTGTCTGTTTAGTGGCTCTTTACCAGGAGAAAAAAAAATTTCTCTGCACGAATAGTAACATAGTAACATAGTAAGTAACATAGTAACATAGACTATCACCCAGTGCGCTTAAATCTACATGCCGAGCCTTATGCCACATTGTCGTTGGTATAAATAGAGGCGCATTGGGATATAAACTAAGCGTATTCTATATGCTGTGCCTATATCTAGGTGCCACTTCTAGAATATCATTAGTCAGCAATGTATTCTGCATGGATTTTTTAGGTGCCATATATAGAATCTCCCCCATAGCGCTTAATTTCATAGGGGAATATTTAGGGGATGTCTTGGGGGCGTTCTTATGAGTTGCATGCATTTATATGGAATACACCCAATCCTCGACTAATTTAGGCTCTGGCATTTACACCTGGTTTCAGCAGGAGTAAATAGAGGCAGCAGGCATAAATGGAAGCACCTTAAGTTAGGCGCAGATTAGACGCTTAGGTGCTATTCTATAAAGTGCAGACACCCTTTATAGAATATGCAATGCATAATTTTTTTCCACACTGATTTTTCAAAGCAGTTTACGGAATCGAATCCCTAATGCACAATAATGGCATTGGTGTGTGCTGTTAATATATAACTCCTTAGGTTAGTTAAGAAGATAGTTAAGACTTTTCTAACTAGTAAATTACTCTTTATTATTGAAGGCAATTGTTTTGAGACCTAACTAAGGGGATCTTTTACTAAGCCGCAGTAGTGTTTTTAGCTCTATTCCTATGGGCATCTCGGCGTTTACCACCAGCTGATTTCTACCGCAAACTAAAAATGCTACCGCAGCTTAGTAAAACACTCCCTAAATGGCTGGATTATAATTCTTCCTTTCTAGGGAGAATTACTAGCATTAATGTAACTAGTTTAAAGATTAATTATTTCCAATTGATATCCTAAATAAAACACTGAATTACTTTCAAAGGGATGAAAAAACGCTGAAGCCCAGGGATATTCACTAGGACTTTTAGCGCCCTAAGCCGCTTATTATGACTCGTTTTAAATTGGAACTTTATCAAGCACAAAAAATGAAGAATTGATTAAAAAAAACTCTCCTCCCTTCAAGCAAGTATGTAAACCACTAGCTTCAACCCTTGTCCTGGCTGCACAAACAGTCTGGTTTTCATGCTACCAAAATCAGTATGCAAGAGATGGACTTACAGATCTATTTCATGCATATTCACTGTGGCTATCCTATGAGCAGACAGTGGAAGCAGGTTGCCAGGACCATGTTCACAACTTTTGCTATAAGCAATAAGTGACTTATTGCAAAACTACACAATATTCTTACTTTTTTAGTTTATACATAATAACATAGTAGGTGACGGCAGAAAAAGACCTGTATGGTTTATGTATTAATTAATTTTTTAACTGTATATTACTAGCTGTGAGTATTCAATAGACAATGTGCCCTCTACATACCCAACCCAACACATAAGAGAAACCATGCTGACTGTTCCATTGAGCCCCAAATCCTGACTCCTGATACACGTAAGTAGCCAGTCCAAGTCACAAGCACCCGACAGAACCAATTTCTCATACTTTATTTAAATTACCTCTAGCAATGAGCTCTCTTTTCCTTATTAGTTACAAGTTATATTTAAATCCATCCTTAAGTAATTTTTCTTTCCTTCCCATAACACTTCAGTCCTGATAAGCAGTGGCTTTCCCAAGCCAACGTAACAATTTTTTATAGACTTATCCAAAACATTTTTACACTCCATCTTGACCAAACCCTCTACTAATAGATTCCTTGGCTTAATTATGCCTTCATGAAAAAGTGTTTTCCACATTTTATTTCCCACTTGCTGAATATCATTTTCATGGTGTATTCTCTTGTTTTGGTGTTGTTTAAATGTGGATCAACCATTCCCTATTTTACAGCCCCACCACACTCATAATTTTATAAACTTCTATTATGCTGTTTCTGTCTCAGTTATCTTTTCTTCAAGCTGAAGAGCCCTAACCTGTTTAGCCTCTCTTTATAAAGGAGGAGTTCTATCCGCTTTACCATTTTTGTCACCCTTCCCTAAAACTTTTTTTTTTTAGAATGGATTGACCAGAACTGCACACAATACCCAAAGCGAAGTCGCACCACAGACTTGTAAAAAGGCTTCATGACATTTGGTTTGTTAACTTTGTTCTCCTTTGCTTTTTGAATTATCTCTCCTTTGCTTTTTGAATTATCTCTATCATTCTATTTCCTTTTATGGCAGCCTGAAGCACAAGAGAGGCAGAAGATCTGCCGTGCAAGCACAGCTGGAGAAACTCAGGAGGATTTGCTGCAAGTCTAAATCATCCTGACAACTCTAGAGAGAAGCATGCTTTTGGTTTTACCTCTCTGGTTTTGCCTTTGACGCAGCCTTCTGGTGAAATGTGGCCATGCCAGGCATAAGTGATTATTTGGTTGAATTCAAAGTTCTTGCAATTACTTTCTATATTTGTTGATCTGCTGTTTGTTCGGCTGTGTTTTTATTCCAGCTGCCATTGACTCTAAGCTCCTTTTCCTGTTTGATGACTCCTAAATGTGAACTTAGTATCGTGTAGCTATAATTTGGGTTATTCTTCCCTATGTGAATCCTTTGCACTCCACATTAGATTTAGAGGCTTGTTCTCAAAGCACTTTTATCTGCCATTTGATGCCCAGTCTCCTTTTTTTTATTCTTTATTTATAATTTTACAAACAATATCACAAGAATAATCTTGTTACAGCAATACAGAGCAAATATATATTAAGGTATAATCAATAATTGGAGAAAATAAGGAAAACATTCCCCATCTGTTTCTTAGACCACAAATAATTTAAAGGAATACACAATGAAAAAAGAAAGAAATAGGAAAGGCTAGTAACAAGTAAATTACCCTCATGTTACCCTAAATTACTGCAACCACATCAAGCTGGAGGCAAAGATACATTTTTAAAATAAAAAAAAAATTTCAGCTGCTTATGTGTAAAAAAAAAAAAAGGCGTATTTAACTCCAAGGTAACGAATTACACATTTGCAAGGATATTTCAACAAAAAAGAAACACCCAATTCTCTAGCTTGCTGCTTTAATGCTAAAAAGGCTTTCCTCCTGTCTTGTGTTGATTTTGTGAGGTCTGGAAAGATCCAAACTTTCTGTCCCAAGAGTAATTCCTGTGACCTCCTAAAGTGCAGCCGTAAAAGAGAGTTCAGATCATTTTCAAAGACAAATATCACAAGCAATGTAGAAAAGTCTCCTAGTCTCTAAGACCCTTCTGCAATTCCTCAAAATCCTCTGCCATTTCAATGGTTTTGAATAATAAGAACATAAGTATACAAGAAAAGCCACAAGTCCAACATCCTGTCTATGACAGTGCCCAGTCCAGGTCTCTAATATCCAACAGCTCTCCCATGTCTACCTGTCTAATAATTTTATGGACTTTTCCTCCAGGAACTTGTGCATACCTTTTTGAATCCCGCTACGTTGTCACTTTGATCACTTCGATTCCAAACTTAAGTGTTGTGTGAAATAAAATGCTTTATATAATTTGTTTTCAGTTTGCTGGTCATTATGGGGTCCTTTTACTAAGTTGCAGCAAAACGTGGCCTGCGGTAGTGTGGGTGGGTGTTTTTGGCGCGTGCCAGGCCAGTTTTTACCACATCTGGGAAAAAGGTCTTTTTTTCAATGGGCCGGGAAAAGGGCCTGCGGTAATATTGAAACCAGCCCGTCTATTTACAGCCCTAGCCCTTAATGCCACCCACTGATCTAGTGGTAAGGGCTCACATGCTACATGTACAGTGGTGACCAGTCGGTGAACACCAATGGAAACACTGCATGTGGTAGGAAATAAAAAAATAATGTGTCCCGACAGTATGGGCACACACCAAATCCGAAATTGGAGCGTCTTCTTGTTTTATGTATTTTGAAAGGTTAAAGAGCCAATTCCTATGTAACTGTTCTGCACCTCTCATGATTTTAAGAAACGTCTATCGTATCCACTCTCTGTCACTGCTTCTCTACGCTAAAGAGCCCAAACCTGATCAGCATGTATCACATGGCGGGGGAGGGGGGGAAACCAGCCTCAACTGCTAACTCTAAATTTGTGTATATTCGTATTCTCAAATCTATTGTGTGCGACATCAGGCTCATTTTTTTGAGAAAAGAAATGCCAGGCTGTATCTTAAATCGAAGCACATTTTTTACCATTACTCTATGGGAGCACTCACAGACTTGCTTGTTACCATATTTAAAGCAATGGAACAAAGAAATGGTCAGTGCAGTTACAATAGGCAAAACCTACTCTGCATTTGCAAGGAATCACAATTTTAGAGGAGAATTACAGAATAATTACACATATGCTTAGATCACGCGCATTCACTGAGGCAAACATTATTTTGAGGATTTAGGATGTCAGAGCTGTGGTTGTCTCTAAGAAACCTGGATAAGTCGGACATTCAAATGGAAAACTGCACCATTTGGAGAGTGTAATGCAGTCTGTTCTGCTCAGTGTTACAAATTTGGGAAAGATTTCCTTGCTGCAGACATTAGCTACTTAATACTTAAATCTGTTTTTAAATGTAAAGCATGGAATAAAAAGAGCTTTTGTATTGCTGAAATGTGCCCTAACACTGGTGTAGTGACACATGTCTCCTGTGTGTCACCGGACTGGTCTAAAAATAATTACAAGAGATGTGTTTGTGTCATATTTTATTAAGATCCCTTGAAATTATTCAACTAATTATGTATGAAAATCTCCCCTAACTGGTTTTTTTTTGTTTGTTTGTTTCAGAGGAAATGCAGGGTTAATGGTCTCATTCTCATGCAATTTTACTAGCCATGCAAATGAGGTAAGTAGCAAAGTTGCATATACAATTTTTTTCTCAGGATGGCAAAGATAAATAAACCTAATTGAGCTGAAGTTAATATTTTTTGTTCATTTGCAAAAAATGCTCTGCAACTTGTTTTCACATGTTGATTTTTACAAAATGCAAAATGGATAAACTGCTTTGCATACGTTTTCAATGCAGCAGTTCATTCATTTTGAACTTAAATAAACTTACTCAAGTGTTTACTATTAGCAAACTTGTGAATTTTTCATAAATAGTGCTTCACATGGGAAAATGCTTGAAATCCCCACAATTTTGGCTTCTTTGCATAGTTCATGGAGTTTTCCTGCATTTATCAGCACAAAGCCCCACTTACAAAATATTTTCATTGCGCTTTCATTGATTTGTATGAAAGAAACTTCTCAGCTCCTGCCTTCTCGGGAGGACTTCACACAGGTTCCTTCTTCACTTGTGACCCACTGGCCACATGTGAAGAAGAAATCTAACATGGTCTTAAAAGTTCATGTAAAAATCATCCTTGTGATAGTCTAGAGAAAGGGATCTCTACTTTCACTTTTTCCAGGACTAACATGATAAAGAAGACGAAAGACTTAGCAGAGAAAAATAAATAAACAGTAGTCCTTTATAATACTGAAAGTGAATACATAGGCCTTCAGACCCAACTGTTGCCCAGTAACTGTCTAGCTGGGGGTTAGATTTATTACAAATGCTTTCTGTGCACACGAACACTTGACAAAAACAGTCTGTTATGGAAGTTTTTCCAGTTTTTCCTACTTGTTTAGTGTACAGTGTTGTACAGTGTTGTACAGTCTAGTACTAGTATAGAAACAATAAGTAGTAGTAGTAGTAATTCAAAACCGTATGTACCAGAGACTGGAGGCTTGCAGCTGAGCCAGAGGCCACTTAGCTGCAACCCATGTTCGATGAAAGATGAACTCCAGTGGTAGAATAAAGTGCTGCCTCCTGCAGGAGCCCACTGGACCAGCAGGAGGTGTGTCTGAACCGTGACCATATATAAGGAGAGTCACTCAGGCAGACACATACCCTTGCTGGTACAACAGTTCTTGGTAGACCTACCCTGTTCACTGACAGCCCAGCTCCTCTTTTCTACCTAGTAGAATTCCTACCATGCTTGTGCCTGGTTCCTGCTCCATACCCAGTTCCTGCTTTGTGCCTGGTTCCTGTTCCATGCCTGTTTTCAGCTCTAAACCCAGTTCCTGCTCCTTGCCTAGTACCTGCTCTTCACCTGCACTGCTTTACCCTGCCTTTGGCCTAGCTGCATCATCTACATTCCTACCCAAGGTCCTGAGAATTAGGGCAATGTAATGAACATTCCTATCACACCACAACCTAACTATCTGTCACTGAGTGAAAGGTAAGAAGAGATAAGAAAACCTGGCTTAACATCCTGACTATTAGGGTGGTTGGTTATCAAGCAGCATTAGGACTTTTAAGTTGCGTTAGTTGCATCCAACCTGCCCAACAGTCACGCTCATTATCAATTCACGAGTAAACCAATAACGAATGTGGTATGAAACACTTAATCACTGTATTTCTTTGGCATTTCTGGAACGTAGACTGTACAAGTCCACCCAGCCCTGTCCTTGGGTTCCAACTACTGGAGTTGCCATTGAAGCCCACTCCAGCCTATTCAAATCCATCTTGTCATTTGCGGGACACAGAACATAAAAGTCTGCCCAGCACTGTCCTCACGTTCCAGATATTGGAGTTTCTGTCAAAGCCCTCTCCAGTCCATCCTAAACTAGATTTCCATATTGAGAACACAGAGTGTACAAGTCTGCCCAACACCGGCCTTAGTTGTTCACAGCCGGAATCGCCATTTAAGCACTACTTGACATTCAAAAACATATGCAACCATTTAAGTTTTGTTTCTTATACCATTCATTTTCTAATTAGAGATCCTCTGTGTTCATCCCATGCCTTTTTGAATTGCGTCACCATTTTTGTCTCCACTACCTTCCTCAGGAGGGCATTCCAGGCATCAACCACCCTCTCCATGAAAAAGAATTTTCTGACATTACTCCTAAGTCTACCACCCTGCAACCTCAATTCATGTCCTCTAGTTTTACCATTTTTCCGTCTCTGAAAAGATTTCCTTCTACATTAATACCTTTCAAGTATTTAAATGTCTGTATCATATCTCCCCTGTCCATTCTCTCCTCAAGGGTATACATATTAAGGTCTTCCCGTCTCTTCTCGTACATCTTTTGGTGCAAGCCCCTTACCATTTTTGTCACCTTCCTCTGGACCACTTCAAGTCTTTTTACATCCTTAGAAAGATTTGGCCTCCAAAACTGAACTCAGTACTTACATTGAAAAGGCCCTAATGCCACCTAACCAAAATTACCGCAGTAATATTTAAGTTGCTGTGAGTTAAGTAGTAACGAGATACAAAACATGCAAATGCATGTTTTGCATCTCATTACTATCCAAATGCCCTAATGCCACTTGCAGTGAAGCTCCACAAATCGCGTTAGGGCCCAAAAATCACAGTAAAATGCTGGGGTTATTTCTCCGCACGGGAGTATCGGGCTACATTAACCCCCTCCCCGGCTTCTGAGTCCCCTCTGATTTAAGGCCCTCCACGAGTTCAAGCCCCACATTCCCCTTCCCCACTGATGCGCACCCAAATTGGGTGCCAGAAATTACACCTGGTTTCAGTAGGTGTAAGTCCTGGCACAGGAAATGGTGTTACACAGTATTCTATAAAGAGCACTCTACCCAGAACACCCTTTATATAAGAGCGCTGGGCACTGATTTTTTTTGGCCGCTCAAATTTTGCCACTAGTGGCGTAGCAAGGGCGGGGCGGTCCGCCCCGGGTGCACATTGCTGGAGGGTGCAGAGAGCAGCCGCGCGCCTGTCGGCTCCGCTGGTTCCCTGCGCCTTCTGCTCCGGAACAGGTTACTTCCTGTTCCGGGGCAGAGGGAGCAGGGAGCCAGTGGAGCCGACAGGCACGCAGCTGCTTTCTGCACCCTCCAGCAGTCAAGAATGCACCCGGGGGGGGGGGGGGGGGTTGATGCACCGGGGAGGGGGTGTCATTGTGCCAGGGGGAGGTGTCGTGCTGCACCCTGGGGGGACAGACGCCACTGCACACGGAGGGGGTGCACAGCGGCGATCCGCCCCGGGTGGCAGCCGACCTAGGATCACCACTGTTTGCCACCTTCCTGAACCTGATCCTTAATGCATGGTTAATGTGTGAAAACTGTTAAAGTGTGTTAAAGTGTTTTGCTCTATTTCCCCTGTTTATGTGTACTAAACCGTTATTAAACTTTTTAGAATGTTTCAAGCTGGGGTGTGTGGCATGGACAGTGAGTGGGCATAGAAGCGTTACTTGGCTAGTGCATTATAATTATCACATCTGAACTGTCTAACACAGAGTTAATGCCACAGTACTTACTGCTTCTTACATAGGCATCAAGAAGCACTACTGCATTAACATTTGTCAGGTACCATGCATAATGGGAACATTAGCTCAAGACCCGTTAAAAAATAAAAAAAACGAGAAAGCCTTCAAAATGTTCCACCTACAATCTGCAGTTATTGCATGGTAGAATCCCACATTAAAATGCGTTAACTGCAAATTTGACTACACTTTAGGAAAAGGGCCCTGTGAGGCCCCGGGCAAGGGTTATGGAGTGGCCCTGTCAATAACATAGCCGGACAAGATTGTAAACATAAAATAACTGTTTTTATTAACTTAAATCTGAGGCCTGTTCCTTCACGGGCCTAAACAAAGGTAAAGTCTCTTATCTTCAGAGCGGAAAAAGGTTTTGCACGGGCCAGTGGCGAACAAGGCCCAAAACACAGTCACAGCCACATCCTAAAGACAGTTTGTAGTTTCTTTCTTTCTTTCTTTCTTTCTTTCTTTCTTTGTATTTCTAGGCCTGCCAGACCTCAGAACAAGGCTCACAAATCTTCAAATACAAGATTGGCTTACCTCAGCCAGATCACAGCAGCTAGAAGTGTTCAGTAAAGGCGTATGCTGGAGCTTCAGTTCTTCTTTCCCTGGGCCTCCTTAACTTTAGCCTGGCCCTGTCTTTTAAACTCCCAGGTAAGGACTCTGCTCCTCCTAACTCTCTTCCTCCTGGGGTGAGATCAATGCTCTTAAGGTGACCCAGGCTAGTTAGAGAGGGACTTTTCTTTAGAATGAGGGGCAGTGTTCTATAAACCCCCTCACAGGCCCCTTGATTAGTGGAATATAAATCTGAATTAAAAAACAGCCACTAATCAGGTAACCCTTTTCCTACCCAAATAAGTGTTGCTGATTATCAACCCCACAGTTAATGTATGAGTAATATTATTCATGGGAATGAGAAAGCTATGTTTTTATTAGACTGTCTCCTACTACTGAACAAAGCACTAAGGAATAGGAATGCGTTTTTCATTTCATTTTGAAATAAATGCACAACAATGGCTTGTGTTCTTTTTGCTTCATTTTGAAACGAAATGAAAAAGAGCAACAATTCCGAGTGGCAGGGTAGCCTAATGGTTACTGCAGTGGGCTTTAATCCTGGTGAATTGGATTCCATTCCCACTGCAGCTCCTTGTGATTCTGGGCAAATCATTTAACCCTCCACTGCCTCGGGTACAAAATAAGTACCTGTATTGTAATATTGCAAGCACAAAAAGGTGGTATATCAAGTCCCACCCCTTTTCCTTTCATGCTATTTTTAGCACAAACCATTTGCAGATCCAGTGGCGTAGGAAGGGGGGGCAGTGGGGCAGTCCGCCCTGGGTGCACGCCGCTGGGAGGTGTCGGCGCCTTGCTGGTTCCTTGCTCTCTCTGCCCCGGGGCAGAGAGAGCAGGGAACCAGCGAGGCGCTGACACCCCCCCAGCGGCATGCACTCGGTGGATTGACTCTCCCGCCCGCCCCTCACCGCCTTCCAGGTATGTTCTCGGGGGGGGGGGGGTTGCACTCCGGAGGGGGGAGGGTGTGCCACGCTGCACCTGGGGGGGGTGCGCAGCGGCGACCCGCCCCGGGTGTCAGCTGCCCTCGCGACGCCACTGTGCAGATCACTTGCATTATTCACAAATTCTACACCTTGTTGGTAACTAATGCACATTAAACATGAAACGCAACAAAACAAAATGAAAAACTGCTGGAAAAACAGGTTTTCATTTTGTTTTGTTGCTTTTCATGTTTAATGTGCGTTAGTTACCAACAACGTGTAGAATTTGCAAATAATGCAAGCGATTTGCAAATGGTTTGTACTAAAAACTCCACCTTCAAAAGTGAGGTGACACGCAGTAAGAGCAATACCTGCTCTTCTTGTAACCTATGGGAAGAACAAAAAATGTAAAATTACCAGGGGCCATCTTTGGGCCATTTTTGGCACATCGGTTCCATTGGTGGATCAGGGAAGACCCATTTCAGGGCCCAGAATAGGACCGGGGCTGCCAAGCTCAGGATTGTGGCTGGTGCAACTAACTGCACTGCCACAAACACTAGTAGTGCAGCCAAGAGGGAAGAAGCCTGAAAAGTAGCCAGAGTTTGGACTGGGCCACCGGAGCTCTGGTGTATGCACGAACGTCTGCATATGTGCGATTCACAGTCCGGAGCTCCAGTAGGCCCAGTTAGAAGCCGGAACCTCAATTTTTGTGACTACCCAACCGGCTGCTGCTAAGCATTGTGGGCAGCCACCAGTAACAAAGAGGGTCCATCTGAACTGGATCCAGTGGTGATCATTTGAGAAGCATCCTGGCACTAAGGTAAAAGGTCCTTTGGGCCTCCTGGTTATGTATTTAATTTTAAAATGTGAATTTTGGAGATGCTGAGTTCAGGCTCTTGGGGTTAATTTTAAAATTTTAATGTTGATAGTTAAGGAGTCTGGAGGTCCTTAGGAGATGGACTAGGGTAGTGAGGTTCTTGAAAAAATTAATTTATGTGGTCAAAATTGTGCTTTATGGTACGGGATGGATTTGAAGCTTCTAGTTGTTTGTTTTGAGCTAGTGTTGCTTTGAAACATCTTTGAGCTGGTGCCGTATTTAGTATGAGGGGACGTTGATGAGGTTTTGGTGATTTTATGGGAAATGAAAGTGAAAAATATGCAAACATTTAAACATATTTTAAAACATGGTAGAAAAACATGGTGTCTACTGTTTGAACGGATTATGGGCCCTGTTTACTAAGCCGTGCTAAATGCTAAGTCACCCATAGGAACATATTTATTTATTTATTTATAGCATTTATACTCCGCTCTTTCCCGCTCGATAGCAGGTTCAGTGTGGCTTACAATCTGTGAGTACAAAGTGTCACAGAGATAACGCGATGTAATTACAAAGTATCATAGCGGTAATACAATGTATGGATAAAAAGTATCACAATGAGAATACAATTGTAGAGAGCAGGACAGGGGAGGAGACTGAGGTATGTATAGTGTTAGTGGTGTGGATTCAGATCGTAAATTAAGTTGGGTTGTTTGGATAGGCTTGTTTGAAGAGGTGTGTTTTCAGCACCTTTCGGAAGTGTAGATGTTCGTTTGTTGTGCGGATGAATCTTGGTATGGCGTTCCAGAGTTGGCTGCCTATGACGGAGAAGTTGGATGCATAGTAAGTTTTGTATTTGAGACCTTTGCAGTTAGGCAGGTGAAGGTTGAGATATGTTCGAGAAGATTTGGATCCGTTCCTGGCTGGAAGGTCGATTAGATTGGTCATGTAACTTGGAGATTCTTCCTGGAGGATATGGGCGATTCTAGCATTTCGCATGCTCTAAAAACACTTGTGCACCTTAGTAAACAGGGCCCTAAGAGTTTTAAGTCACTTTGAGTGATTTTAACAGTAACCTTTATGGTAATTTCATCAAAAGTATGACTTTTCCATTATAGTCTATGGAAAAATTGATTTTCAAAAGACATTGTTCAGATTACAGTTAAGTTCCATGACTAGAAAAAAAAAACAAAATTTCTGTATTTTGAGACGTGATTAGCTGACAGAGGTCAGATAGAGTAAACAGAACCATTCTCTCCCTTAGCAAAGGCATGGCTGGCTGTTGGCAGAGCCACTGAAGACACTGAGGAGAGTGGATGAATGCATGTGAGCTCTGAGTGAGAGACAGAATTTGGGGTTTAAAGTGGTTGGAAGTTGGACTAGTGTTCACAAATTACAAATACAATTATTAAATTCAAAGGAACAGGTTTAGAGTCTTTTGTGAAAAAACCTGGATTTTTAAATTTTATTTTTCTACCCAGTGAGTTAGAGAATGCTTGAACAAGGTCTGAGAGCGTGTGAGAAAAGTGGCTGGCTGTTTGCACAGGTGTTTAAAAGAAAGAACTTAGCTCAAGGAAAGTTTTCCCCATTTTCTTTAAAAATGCATTTAAGATTCTGGCTTAAGTATGCATAAGACTTTCAGCTGAGACCTGTTTAGTGCTTGAATGATATTGTGGTGTAAAAGGCTTAAAAATTGTGTGCCTCTCACTAGTATAGTATAGAGAAGCAGTAAAAGAAGAGGCCATAAGGATTTTTTTTATTCATTTATTTAAGAAAATAGAGACCCAAACATTGTATAGTCAGAGAGACAGATTTTCTCCTTTAATTTATTTTAAAAATAGGATAGTAGGTGACAGCTTCCGGCTGCAGAAGCTGGGCTCCAACATATACAAGAAAGGAGAAGAGATGAAAAGAAAAGAAAGACCAAAGTGTGCACAGATAAGTGGATATTCACACCTAGGATAAGAAAAAGAACACCAGGGCTGCTGAGAGGGGGGACGGGGGGGGGGGGGGGGACAAGGTTCCCGGGCCCGGTACAGCAGTCCCACCCACCCTCCGTCGTCGACCATCTGCCACCGGGCCGGGCCCCCTGCATTGAAATCACAGCGCCTCTCACCTCTGTGTGAAAGCGCTGCAGGCAGCAGGGCAGCAGATCGTCTCCCTTCGGGCCTCCTTCCCTCCCTGTGTCCCGCCCTCGTCTGATGTAACTTCCGCGAGGGCAGGAAGAAGGCCCAATGAGAAGCGATCTGCTGCCCTGCTGTCTGCAGCGCTTTCACACGAAGGTGAGAGGCGCTGTGATTTCAATGCAGGGGGCCCGGCCCGGTGGTGGATGGAGGGGGGCAGCCTTGCCCCGGGCCCGGCTCAATCTCCCAGTGGCCCTGAAGAACACTAATCACAACAGAGAATATAGTAATTTAGTGAAATACCTGCTAGAACAAAAAGTAATTTCAGGGTACAGCAGTGGCGTTGCTACCCTCGATGACACCCGGGGTGGATCGCTGATGTGCCCCCCCCCCCAGCAAAATGACACCCCCCCGGGTGCATGCCGCTGGGGGGGGGTGCCATGGCGCGCACCTGTGGGCTCCGAGTTTGCTATGCTAACTTCACTGGTTCGCTGCAGCTCCCTCTGCCCCAGAACAGGAAGTAACCTGTTCTGGGGCAGAGGGAGGGAGCTGCAGCGAACCAGCGAAGTTAGCGTAGCGAATTCGGAGCCCACAGGCACGCACCGTGGCACCCCCCAGCGGCGTGCACCCGGGGCGGACCACCCCCACTGCCTCCCCTTGGTACGCCACTGGGGTACAGTGCAACATATCGAGAAAAGAAAAAAAGTTGTTTTGACTCAAGTTTGAGAAAGATAGAAAAACTTCCGCTGTTAGTTCCATTTTGTCAATATTTTGCTAATTACTCTTTATTGGAACCCAAATAAAATATGTTAAAACTTTGTACATCTGACTGTTGGTTCTTGGACTCAAAATTAATTTAGTTTGCTATTCCTTCTTTTGATTTTGAATTGAAAGAATGACTTTAGTATAATTGTACATACCTCATGGGAACTCTTCTGACCCTGACGGCTCAAGTATTTGTCTGGACTGCGACACTAAAACAACATTGGTAGTTGATGAGGGTCTCCTAGTTTGTGCTCAAACTAGAGGTGCTTTTACATTCTTGCAGCTGCAAGAATTGTTGCTGGTGTTTCAAAGTTCCAGCATATAACACCTGTGCTGAAACAATTGCGCTGGCTCCCTGCACTTTTTCAAATTCGATATAAAGCACTGATTTTGATTCATCAAGCAGTATATTTAGGGACTTCATTTTACTTTGCTCAGTCTGTTCGTGCATATTGTCCACGACGGTCATTGTGATAAAAAAAAAATGCAATGCACTTACCTTTGGACACAGTAGCCAGAGTTCATTACGTTGATATGAGTTTCTCTGCTTTTCCCATTGTGGGGTTTCAGCTATGGAATGCCCTACCTGGACAATTTTGATTGTGTAGCAATGTGGGGAAAGTTCAAGAAATTGCTAAAAACACAGTTTGTGAAAGCCTTTATGTAGGAGAAATCTGTGTTTAATCTATTGAGGAAGCATTATAAGTAGTTGACAGTTTGTTTGTGATTTGTGGAATGTGATTGTTTTGGGTTTTTTTTTTTAGTTTTTATTATGTGTGTTATTTTTTATAAACTGCCTAAGTTATAGGCGATATATACATTTTTAAAATAAATAATACAAAGTGCGACTGTGTCTTCCGCTTAAGTTAACATCTACTCACAAGTCCTCTCTGCATTGCTCGGCGTGTGCAAGCACGGAAACCCCAAATAAGAAGATGCTCTGACTATCCTGTGTTTGCAAAAGTTGGAATCTGTATAGGAAATTCCTGCTGGAGGAACCATATGCTTTCTAAAATATGTTGTGTGTTGCCAACAAATGGATCATATTCTGCCTATTATCTGAAATGCCTATTGTGAGGAAATATTCAGGATTGACACTGATGGCAGGGGTTCTTCATTTTACTTCAGAAATCCATACATCGGTTGCACAATTACATGGCATAATGAAAAAACTCCCTCTCCATTTGGCAGAAATAGACATAAAAACCCAACTTGTTGCCCTCTTTGATAGAAATCCTTCCATTTTGGCCACCTGATGAGCCTTCAGGGTTAATTAGAAAATCCTTATCAAGAGCTCAGAGGCCAATATCAGCTGTCAGAATCGCAGGTCCCCCTCTAACACCTCTTTCAAGTGCAAAGCAACCTGTGTCTGAAAATGTGGGGAGAATGAAAGGGCACACCACCGCTGCAGGCTCTGATTTAGACCTATTCATGCCCCCAACACTATGAATACAGCAAAATCTCAAATGAAAGTTTTAATCTCCCCACTGCATTCAGCCCAGAGAGAAAAGAGCTTCCTTTTAACAATTTCTCCCTTAAATCTTTTGTGTTGCTCTGGTCCTAGAAAAGCCAAGATTTTCCTCTATCCCAGCAAGGGCTTTCTGCCAGAGAATGCCCTGCACCTAAACCCTTTGTATGGAAAGGGGAGTAAAGGTCTACTTAAGACCAGAAGTAACCAATGTGAAAAGATTCTAGTAACCAAATTAATGATGAACAGTTTGAGTGAAAAACATACATACAACATCCCTTGACTAGAACTGACCTGCTGGATCATTTGAATGACAAGATTGTTCAATAACTTGGCAGTATGTTTTCAACTTTACTGCAAATTTGAAAGGGAAAAGGAAAGGAAATTCACCCCTTTTCCATCAAATAATGATTAGACTTCTTTGCTCGAGTGGCTCAGCAAAGTGCCTTTCAAAGTCACACACTTTATATGAAGAAGGCCTGATTTTATGACAGTATGGCTGCTCCTTTCGTCCCCTCTACATTGTGTTCACCTATGCCTAGATGATCAAAAGTAAACACGGGGGCTAGAGGCCATTAGCGCCCACATTTGCTTGAGTCCCAGGATCAGAGCTAGTGAGCACGTTTAACATCGCACTTGCCGGCTCTGAATGCTAATAGCGTACAAATGCATGCTAAACAAGGACATTATTATTCCTCCCCAATGCTCAGTGGACAGCGTACCAAATTAGCATGTTTCTACCACTGTAAACCCTATGTCCTTATATGATAGCGAAGCTCCGCCCATCACATCCCAGGATGCACTGGGCAGGGTGTCGCCATTTTGAAGGAGAGGTACGGGGAAGGGGGAGGGCTCTGCTAGACCACCAGGGAGAATAGGGGTTGGTGTGGCAGCCCTTGGGCCACCAGGGATTCTTTTTTGGGTGTTAGGAGGGTTAGGGGCTGGAGATCCCCATGCCCTCATGTCGGGAGACTGGAGGTCAGGCATACCTCCAGCCCCATGTCACTGTCCGGGGGGTGGCTTGGGGTGGCACTAGGCCACAGATGACATAGATCTGGAGTCCCATGGACCTCCATCTCCTCATTTGACAGGTCCAGACTTTTGACAGCCCAGACCTGTCAAACCAGTGTGGGAGGATTGTTTTTGAGCACATGCTCAGGCAAATCCTCCCACACTTTTTCCCTATTATCAGAGCTAATAGCATACCTATATTTGCATGCTATTAGCTCTGATCATAAATGCAGTAATTTTTTAGCTTTAAATACAATATCAGAATACTCATCTTGACATATCTAATAAAGATGAGTATTCTGATATTGTATTTAAAGCTAAAAAAAATTACTGCATTTAAGTGTAAAGATATTTAGAGATAAGGTAATCGGGTGAGCCAATGAAGAGGTGGGTGCTTGATACATTGCTTCTCTCTGGTATTAGCAATGAGCACTGCTGAGGTCACCAATAAGATTGAGAAATAATCTAAAGGTAGAAGATTTGTGGAAGATCTATGGCAGTGGTGTACCAAGGGGGGGCGGTGGGGGCGGTCCACCCCGGGTGCACGCCGCTGGGGGGGGTGCCACGCGCCTGTCGGCTCTTCGTTTTCATGCTCCCTTTGCCCCGGAACAGGTTACTTCCTGTTCCGGGGCAGAGGGAGCATGAAAACGAAGAGCCGGCAGGCGTGCGGCACCACCCCCCTCCCAGCGGCGTGCACCCGGGGGGGGGTTCTTTCGCCGGGGGATCGGGGGTTCTTTCGCCGGGGGGGGGGGGCGTCGCGCTGTTCCGGGGGAGGGCACTGCACCCGGGGGGTGGGGCGCATCGGCGATCCGCCCCAGGTGTCAGCCCCCCTAGGAACGCCACTGATCTTTGGTGATACATAAGTGACTGTACTTGGAACCAATTTGACACATTGCTGTGCTTAATGAGGTTCCATAGAAAATAATAATATATATACGATCTTTGCCACGTTGATTAGTAATTTACTTTTGCAGTTAAAGCATGCAAACTGAAATTTCTTGTAATAAATAGGGGTAGGGTGAGAAAATGAAAAAAGGGATTTATTTTTGTTTTTCCAATTTTACCTCTCCTTTTACAAAGCTGCTGGTGCTGTAATGCCAACACAGCCCATTCAAAGTGAAAAAGGGGGTTAATTTTTTTATTGAAAACAATTTTTCAAAGTAAACCTGGCCAGAAGAACCTACTGAGTCAAATTAACTCTGTCTCTCACATACAGTGTTTTGCATTGAAAGAAGTGATTTTTAAATATAAGATACTCACATAGCTTAAGATTGCAAATCAGGTTTATGCAGGTAAATGAATAAAGTATACCTGACCCACTCTTGAGAGCCCTTTGTGCTGTTTTTTTTTTTTTTTTTTTGAAGCATTTTAAAAGCAAAAGAAGGTTGTAAAGTATGGAAACATTATTGTGGCTGCTCTGAGCTTTTCTGCTCTACATTATTTTGAGTATATTTTAGCGCTACAGCATTTAAAAAGAGATATATACATTCCTTAAATACTTGGATAGAATAAGCAACCATTATATGGTGAGAAGACTCCTGACGCAGGCCTGAACAACCAAAACACAGCTGTGTCTAGTCCCTTTCTCCCTACTTTTCAATGGCTAATAAAGTATATATTTTTTAATTTTTACATTTAAAAGTGTCGTCTTTTTTATGTATTTATATTTTTAAATACATATTTTATTATTTTTAGATTTTTATGTTTTTATATTTTTTATTTTTTGTTTTGTTAGTCATCTTCGCTGTTTTGCCTTCTGCCTTTCACCCTTTGAAATGTAGGGACCCAGGTGATTGTGTTAACATTAACATGATAACCTGGGTGGGGCACACAGAAGCAGAGAGAGTGACAGACCAAGGAAGGAGAAGAGAAGACACAGGAAGGTAAGGGAGTGGAGGCAGGGGTGGCCTGAGTGTGGAGCATGGCCCAAGGGGCGGGGTGGTGGCAGCCCTGCCCTGGGCCTGGCTCTGTCTCTCGGTGGCCCTGCACAGATGTCATGGCGAACAGATGCCATTATAAAATCAGTTCACCTAAATGAAGGCACCAATTGATAAAATTACCCCATGGAAGGTAATGCTCTACAGGTTGCCTTAGGCGCTAGGATGATGTGTACTAAGCGCAAATTCTATATCAGCAATTATCCCCCGGATTGTATATAGCATATCTGAAATCGTGCGTGTAAATCCAGTCCTAGTCTGGATTTGTGTGCGCAATTTAATTACTTAACAAGCTAATCAGTGCCAATAATTGCCACTTAACAAGCAATTATTGATACTAATTGGCATTAATTAGAATTTATGCACAAAACTTAATAGGTGTGTTTTGTAAAGTGGTGCATGTAAATTCTAGGGCAAAAGGGAGATGGGGGAGCAGAAATCGTTTCCATTCATTGTCTCCCTTGTGGGGCAGGGGCACTAGAGGGCCTGTCACACAGGGCACAAGGGAGATAGGGGCACAGAAATTGCTTCCATTCATTGTGGGGCGGGGGCACTAGGGGATCTGTCACACTGGACACAAGGTAGATGGGGTGCATAACATGTACAAGCTTAAAATGTCTCGAGTTAGTATCCCTAGAATTCACAGTAGACCCTAAACCCACTTTTTGCCCTGCCTGTAGTGGAGACAGCAGGTTCTCATTGGCATTTCCTCACTGATGTGTTGGCAGGTGTGTGTGAATTGTGCCTATTTTCAGTAGAAATCATGGAGTGCCATGTTTTCCTATGATAATTGCCTGTTTTGCTTCCCAGTTTCTATTCATAAAAGTGCTAGATCCAAAGTTTTGGCAAACATAAAGATTAACCTTTTTTATTATTCTTTGCAAAAGACAAAATCGGAAACCCTAGGGACAGACCAGCTTTTTCACAGCTGCAGATGTCCACAGGCATCCGAAAGTATATGAAGCACAAGAAAAATCATTCACACTGCTGGTCCCTGAAACCTTCTGAAGCAGTGTAACAGGGAAAAGCCCAAATGAGATTAACATTCAGATCTCATTTTAAACGTGTTTACAGTAGCCTTACGTTATTCCAGATTTTGTTCAGCTGTCTGGAATCTTTAGTGAATTTAAACAAAACAGCAAATCTTTTATACGGATTAGGCAGAAAATAAGTTTAAAGGAGTTCAGAATCTTTTATACGGTCTATGCCCTGAAAAAGACAGATACAAATCAAGGTAAGGTATACACAAAAAGTAGCACATATGAGTTATCTTGTTGGGCAGACTGGATGGACTGTGCAGGTCTTTTTCTGCCGTCATCTACTATGTTACTATGTTACTATATTCACTCTCCCTGTAAACCTGTTTTTATTTCTTTTATCTATTTCCCTGGATCTTCCAATATGACCCCTATGTTCTCAGAATATACTAAGCAAATTCTGTATATTATTTGCTATCTTTATAGCAAATGAGAATTTAAACGACAGTTACATTAGACAGCAAAGAAAATTAAGGATAAATGGAAAAAAAAAAGGGAAGGCTGTATGATATCCCAACTGGCACTGATGTAGGAAAGCTGAAGAGTAACCAGTTTTGATAGAAGACTGATGTTTCTCACAATAAGATATGTGTAGAGATTTTTGGATTTAGCTCAAGCTTTTTCAGTATTAGGTTGAGGTGATTTACATTCAGGTACACTGTGGGCCTTATTCTATAAAGGTTATGCTCCTAAATTTATGCTCCTAAATTCCAAGCATTATCTGTGCTCCAAAATAGTTTAAGCTCGTAATTTAGGCGCATAAATTATGCTCATAGGTTTCGGAGCATAACCTTTATAGAATAAGGCCCTATGTAATATAATTAGCTAATTGGTGTTAAATTGGCACATAATTGGAGATAAGTGTCAATAATTGGCATTAAACATTAATTGACACTAATTAACAGTTGTGCTTGTAACTGATTTATACCCTTGCTCTATAAACTAAGTGGAGGAGTGGCCTAGTGGTTAGAGCAGTGGTCTTGCAATCCAGAGGTGGCCAGTTCAAATCCCAGTACTGCTCCTTGTGATCTTGGGCAAGCCACTTAACCCTCCATTGCCTCAGGTACAAACTTAGATTGTGAACATAAAATCTAAATAAATAAATAAGCCACAGGCAAAAAGTGGCCTACAGTAGTGTGGGCACACATTTTTGATGTACGCCAGGTATCTGGGAAAAAGGGCTTTTTTTTCAATGGGCCAGAAAAAGGGCCATTGGTAAAAGTGAAACCAGCACGTGGCCTATTTACAGCCCGAGACCTTAATGCTACTCATTGATCTAGCAGTAAGGGCTCATGTGCTACATGCGCGGTGACTGGTCGGCATTCGGCAACTGCTGATTAACGTCAGAAACACTGCGCGCAGTAGGAATTAAAAAAATAATTTGTCCTGGTGGAATGGGCACATGCTAAATCTGAAATTACCACCAGGAGGCGCACTAGCCTGGCAGTAGTCTTATTTTAGCTCACGCTGCATGCACTTAGAGCCTACCGCGCCTTCATAAAAGAGCCCCTAAGTGCCTGACTTCTCTCATGTGCAACTCCAAAGAGGGTGTGGCCAAGGGAGGGGCATGGGTGGGTCAGGGGCATTCTCAGATTTAGGCACGGAGTTGTAGAATTTTTCCATTTCCATAACCGACAGTAGTAAGGCGCGAGCATTTACACCAGCTTTGTCCTCTTAGGATAATTTAAGATTGAATTTTCAGTAATGTATTGGCGAAATTACCTCTGTGAGAGAAGACTGAGACATTGGAAATTAATTGAATAATCTTTTATGAAGTTTGAGTCCAGTCATATCTGACAGAGCCTCGTCCTAAAACCAAGCGAAGCAAACAAGATACTTGGACACAGAAACATTCATATTTGGTTAAATTATTTTGATATTAAGGAAAATAATTTGATCTCACTCCCTATCGTTTTAGCCAGCAGACTCTGGAGTTAAAGGTCGTGAATGACTCTTAAGAAATGGATTTGAAGATAACGACATCAAGATGAATATTGGGCCCTGTGTCTCCGTGCACAACTTGGGTACCAAGCATTTACACCAGTTTTCATCAGGCACCGGCGAACACATAATTTGCTTTGAATATCAGGCCCCAAAACGGTAGTAGCCTCATTTATTTCAGTGAATTCTTTCCAGCTGATATATTTATCAGGTCCTATCGGGATTAGGATCGACTTGAGAGTCAAAAGCATTCTTACACAAATCTCGCATGTCCTTTTGCCCAAGCTTGGCTTAAAATAAATTGGTCAGCCATACATTAATGATCAGGATAAGTCTGAATGGTTCATATTGTGATAGACTTTATCGGTTAGTCCTAGGCAAACAGGAATTAAACAAACATGCCAGTCTCCTTTTGTGCACACTGGAGCTTGACTAGCTCCTCCCTCCCCCCATGTTTTCATTCAAAATGTCAGCACCAAGCTATAGTAAGAGTGTAAACAAGGGATTCTTCCTGACATTATCCTCATTTCAGTTATAAAAAGAAATTTATTTTAGAAGGATAAGGTTACTAGTCACAAGAGCATGTCTATGTCGGAAGGATTTTATAACAAAATATGATCGGTCCAGTTTCACTAAAATAATCAAGCTCCAGGTTAGCAGGCAATGTAGAGTGATTTATACTTGAGTACACCATAAATCAGCCAATGAAAGAGTTGCATTGGGTCTCTCTGTTGCAAGTGCCTATTGGTCTGGACCGAACGCAATTAACAAACTTTGAAGAGGATCAGCTGGCTTGACTACCATAATGCACTATCCTCCTAATTCTATAAAAGTTGTGGAAAATTGCGGGAGCAAATTTTGGTGTGTGTCCAATTTGCACATGCAAAGTAATTGAATAATAAACTAATTAGCACCAATAATTGGCTTTTTAATGAGCAATTATTGTCACTAATTAGATTTAATTGGGAAGTACGTGTGTACATTTAAGTGCAGGATCCGTGCCTAAAATTTATGCATGATCTGAAAAAGAGGGCGTGGAAATAGGTGGGTCATGGGTGTAATGGGGGCATTCCTAAAATTTAAATGCATTGTTATAGAATAATGGGGATCTGCACCTAATTAAGGCACGTGCAAAAGACCATGCCTAAGTTAGGCGTGATTCCCAGGAGTAAGTGTTATTCTAGAAAACATACCAAACTTTCTTAGTATTCTTACCATAAGGTTGTTGATGCAGTGCTCTGATCCTAATGAGATGTCTGGTGCAAATTAATTCTTATCTTTAGTAGGCTGTTTCCCTAGCATAGATAGCATTCGTCTTCTCATTTTCTTCACTGAATAATATATACATTAAAGTAGGGTGTTCTCACTCCAGGCCTCAGGATACAATTAGCCAGTCAGGTTTTCAGGAAACCCACAATGAATATGCATGACATAAATCTGCATACAATGGAAGTAGTGCATGCAAATTTTTCTCATACATCTTCATTGTGGATATCCTGAAAAGCTGACTCCTGTGTGCCTCCAGAAGAGGGCTGAGAAGCACTGAATTATAGTATTCTATAAGTTATGCACATAACTGAGGGATAGCATGAGTAGGATCTTCTTATGCTGAATATTTTTTTCCATGTGGGTAACCGTGGGGGCCTGCGAAATGTGCTGGCACAATTTGCAGCTTGATATATTGCAGGCCACCCCACTACTTTTAAGTACCCAGTGAATGCTTTTGCAGTTCTGCATTCCCTCTGCGTGTCCAGGCAGATTAGGATGACAGGGAAATATGTCAACATTGTTTCATTCAAGATTATAAAGTGCAGAAAAATCTAACTGCCAGGCCTGGATGGGCTGCGGAGCAAATTAGGTTTAGAAATTCATGCACAGATAATTTTAGGGAAGCCACCGCATCAAAATGGCTCATAGGGTATTAATGGCATTTCAGTCCTCATTGTACATTTTCTTCCCCCCCCCCCCCCCCCTTTTTTAGGGCTTTCCTCCTTTCTATTCTTTTGCTGGGAATTATCAGAATCTGTCAACACCAAGAAGGGGGGGCAGAGAGCCGGTGAAAGTTAGCCCAGGACCACCATGTGTAGCAGCACCTGTGGCTTTTCTCCTTGTTAATCACTAACTCCACCCTTTCTGAGGCCACACACCAGGGTCCTCCAGGAAACCCCAAGATCATACAACCTCCTTCCACTTCAGCAAAGTGAGGGGGGCTACTTGGAGAACTCTTGGCATGGAAATGGTCAGAAAATGTCACTAGAGAGTGATAGTTCGGTATCACCAGTCATTGCCAATGGAGCAGTCCTGGCACCCTCAGTTCCACTGGAGGGGAACCTGCCGTGGCATCTCTTTGTGGAGAGGGTAGGCTCCGCCTTTCACTCTGAAGCCAAGCCCCCTGCCAGTAAGCCTCGCTTAATTGCATTAAATTAATGAAGGGCTAATGCCACATAGGCGACTGCACATAATTTTCCTGCTCAGGGTTTATATGTCAGTAAAGGTAATACAATCTTTTCTCACATAGATTTGGGCAAACATTATTCATTTCATGTTGCTACAGCTAGCATTTGGCAGCGATTAGTCATAAAATATTGATTTTATGCTTGCAAAGTAGAACCAGCCTGCATTCCACATTCCTGCATCCTTGTCATTCTTATGCTGCTAATTGGGTTTAGACTGTCCAGCAATACAGAGCTGTAAATACTTCATTCAGGAACAGGTGTTCCCCTCATTACATGGTCTGAGAAGAGACTGTTACAAGGTTTCATATTCTGCCCATGTGCAACAGGATCTCTTATTGAACAATGAAATAACAGACAACTTTTATTGTACAGAAAAATGAGTGTGAAAACATCCTCAGGGCCCTCAATTTCCTGCTGCGGCTCAGGGTTAGATTCTGCACGAGGGGTTAGAGAAATAGGAGGCACATTTGCAGATAGATTTGCATTACTTCATAAGCACAAAGTCAAATTTTTATCGCAAATGAAGGGCGTATTCATCCAGGTCTTCTGCTATAAGCACAGAGTGGAATGTGGAATGGAAATTAAGAATAAATGGCCTGATATTCAAAAGCACTGTTACTGACTGGGGCCATCCATTGATTTTCAGTGATATGATTAAATAATGCTGTGAAAATCAAACAGACTATTCTGGTGCTATCTGGATTTTCAGCGCCACTATTTGGAAAACTCACAGGCCAAAAATACTCGGCAGTCTGGAGCATACTAGGATAGTTAATACTGATACTACAAAACTATTCACACAACTTAGGACAGTTCAGTCTGCTGCATATCTGGATAGTCATTACTGATATCTGCAAAACTGTCCGGACAGGAAAACCTCCATCAGTCTGGAGTATATCTGATATGCAGCTGGTGGACAGCACTGACTCTCCTGGAATATACTTAAACACAGTGGCTGAAATTTAATAGAAATGCTCATTCTGGAGTTTAAACAGTGACCCAAAAAAACATTTTTGGTCATTGTCTTGTGCAGATCTTGTTTATTGTTTATTATTGTTGTTTTAATTTCTTGATTTTTCTCTATTTCACCCTTTTTCCATTTTGGTCCTTTCTCTCTATCTCTTGATTTTTTTTTCTTTTTCTTCCAAATTTCTATACCATTTAAAAACTAAGTGGTTTACAAAATACAAACATAGCATAGAATTCAAACAAACAAAAATTCAAATAATATTAAAAAAATAACCTAAAAGTGCAAAATACTCTTAGACATATCACAAATAATAAAAATACTACTCTTACACATCTCACAAGTGATAGAATTGCTGTTCATATTGCATCAAAGCTTTCTTTACATAAAGGCGTCTACAAATAAATGAGTTTTTAAGAGCTGCTTAAATTGCATTATGTTGGCACATTCTTTTGTTTTCTTCTTATCCCTGCTATACAATCTCCACAGTTCCTTGTCCACCTCGTTGCCAGACCACTAACACTTTGTAAGCTACATTGAACCGACAACTAGATTGGAAAACGTGGGGTACAAATGCGTAAATAAATAAAAATCATCTCCCTTCTTTCCTCACATTCTCTCCATTCTTCCCTTCCAACAGTCGTCCTCTGTGCATTGCCTCCCTCTCCCTCATCCATTTTCTATTTTACCTTCCTTCATATTCATTCCCTCCCTCCACCCATTATCCTGTCCTTGCTGTTTGCTCCTCATCACTGGTGCTTCTGTTTGCATCACTGGGATCTGTATTGTGCAAGTAGGATTGTGCTGGTAGTGACTCTTGAATGTTTACTGGCTATTTGAACTAGGGTACAGAGAATAAGCCTTTAGCATTGCTCAGGAAATGCACAGCTTTGTTTCTGCTTGCTGAGTTGGGTGGGTGGCAGCAGCAGCAGCAGACCAGAAGATTGAAGCAGGATCGGCCCAGCAGGACATCAAGAAGCCCACAAGCGTCTTAGCACTTTTATGTCATTGTATATCATGGTGCAAATTCTGCAGCAAACGGCCTAATTCAAGAAACCAACCCAGAGTACCCTCACTAAGTTTAAAGCTTACCAAATACTAATTCAATTACAGTAATATGTGTTCCCCTCAAGCTCTATCATAACTCTGCACCTTGACATGTCTGAAGGAGGGGTGAACATGGGGAATAGTAAACTGTGATTAAAGATATATAAATAATACAGTATCATTGGGTAATTACACATCAGATAACAGCAGTCATACTACAACACACACAGTAAAGCTGTATGATTTTGGATTTTATTTATTTGCATTTGAGTCACAGCTTTTTCAGTTGTAGCTCAAGGTGAGGTGCTTCCAGGTTCAGTAGGTAATTCCCTGTTCCTCGAGGGCTCACAATCTAAGCCCCTGCTTACTAAGCTGCAT
The DNA here is from genome assembly GCF_901765095.1 of Microcaecilia unicolor. Classification (NCBI taxonomy): domain Eukaryota; kingdom Metazoa; phylum Chordata; class Amphibia; order Gymnophiona; family Siphonopidae; genus Microcaecilia; species Microcaecilia unicolor. The sequence continues at coordinate 148,550,515 of NC_044034.1, forward strand.
GGCAATGCTGACATAGCCCATTCAAAGTGAATGGGCTGTGTTGGTATTAGCGCACAGCAGCCACTAGTGTGGCTTAGTAAACAGGGGGATAAGTTTGTACCTGAACATAAGAGTAGCCATACTGGGTCAGACCAATGGTCCATCCAGCCCAGTATCCTGTTTCAAACAGTGGCCAATCCAGGTCACAAGTACCTGGCAGAATCACAAAGAGTAGTAACATTCCATGTTACCAATCCTAGAGCAAGCAGTGGTTTCCCCATGAATACATACTTTTTCTTGCAGAAAAGGTAGACATTTTTTTAGTAGCCCATTTGGCTAGGTAAATGTCTTTGGGAATTGTGTGTGTGTGTGTGTGTGTTACATACACACTGACAACAAAGTTTAATAATTACATAAGAATATATAAACAGCTATACTAGGTCAGATTGATGGTCCATCCAGCCCAATATCCTGCTTCCAGCAGTGGCCAATCCAGGTCACAAGTATCTGGCAGAATCCCAAAGAGTAGTAAGATTCCATGCTACCAATCCCGAGGCAAGCAGTGCCTTCCCCCATGTCTATCTCAATAGCAGACTATGCGCTTTTCCTCCAAGAACTTGTCCAAACATTTTTTTTTTTAAACCTAGATACACTAACCACTGATAGCGCATCCTCTGGCAATGAGTTCCAGAACTTAACTATTCACTGAGTGAAAAAATATGTCCTCCTATTTGTTTTAAATGTATTTCCATGTACCCTGAGGCAATAAACCTAATATACCACATTTTATGTAATATCAAAGTGGCTTACAATATTACAAAACTACTAATTAGGGGATAACTCTTTTAAATCACTTTTGATATCTATTACACAAAGACTCCAGTAGTTTTCATATCACAAAAACATTTTATTGTATTGCAATGCTCACTAACCACTCTAGCACTGCTACCTAATGTTAAAACCTCACACATTCATTCCTCCACTCACCTTGCACCACCTGTATTTGAAAACAAACCAACTGTTTTTACATTTTAAACTGCATACTAATGCTGTTTCTTAATTTACATATATTTTGCAGTACTAATACATTATATCATACACAAAGGATCAAAACTCAGTCCTGCCAGCTGAATAGTCCTTTTCCTACAGACACCATGCCTTCCGCTTGGTCGCTGAAATCGTGTTTACACATAGACGCTGGATGACTGCTCTCCGGTAGAAAAACACTATGTGTCTATTGCCCCTCCTTTGGCTGGCTAAATGCACCGCCTCCAATCATCTGTATGCATCAAAATACAAGTGCTGACTCAACAGTCCACCATATCTGTTTCATATTGTGCCGGTACAATATGAAACAGATATGGTGGACTGTTGAGTCAGTCATCGAGCACACAGCACTTGTATTTTGATATATGTAAATTAAGAAACAGCATTAGTATGCAGTTTAAAATGTAAAAACAGTTGGTTTGTTTTCAAATACAGGTGGTGCAAGGTGAGTGGAGAATGTGTGAGGTTTTAACATTAGGTAGCAGTGCTAGAGTGGTTAGTGAGCATTGCAATACAATAAAATGTTTTTGTGATATGAAAACTACTGGAGTCTTACAATATTACATAAAAACAAAAGAAAAAAGTGACTTGCCCAAGGTCATAAGGAGCCACAGTGGGATCCGAACAGGGCTTACAATGGTTCTCACCTCACTGCTCTAACCATGAGGCCATAGGTGCCAACATTTCAAAATGATTGGGGGTGCCAACTGCCAGAAAAAGGAGGACGGATTGAGCCAGCCGGGTTTTACTTCCATTGCTTTCCATTGAAAGCAATGGGCAATTACTTCGATTGAAAGCAATTACTTCCATTGAAAGCAATTGCTTTCCATTGAAAGCAATGGAAGTAAAACCCGGCTGGCTCAATCCGTCCTCCTTTTTCTGGAGCCATATGGTAACCCTACAGGGCCGCTGACAGATACAGCTGGGCCCAGGGCAGGAATGCCCCCCCCCCACCTAGGATGCCACCGTGCCGCACTGTGTCCCCCTCCCCACACTCACCATGCACCCCCACTCTCACCAGGCCCCCACACACTCAGGCCCCCGCCTCTGCTCCTTGCTGGCGCCGGGCTCCACCTTGGAGGCCAGGCCTAAGGAATCTTGTCCCACCTCGCTCTTGGCAGCCCTGGGCTCCTATGTATTAGGCCTACTCTTCTGCTCAAGCAAATCTTCACAACAAATCACAGGCGAAAATCTGTAACATTAAGCAATGTTCTAACAATGATCAAAGTAAGGTTTAAAACAAAGACTTTTAAAGGTAAAATGATAAAATACTTTTAAACTAACAAGAAAGTAAAAAAAAAAATTAATTAACAAGTGCTACTTAGGAAGTACAGAAACTGTATGATACTATTCTGGGATCTTGCCAGGTACTTGTGACCTGGATTGGCCACTGTGGGAAACAGGATACTGGGCATGATGAACCTTCAGCCTGTTCCAATATAGCTATTCTTATGTTTTGTGTTACATTTGTACCCTGTGCTTTCCCACTCATGGCAGGCTCAATGTGGCTTACATGGGGCAATGGAGGTTTAAGTGATTTGCCCAGAGTCACAAGGAGCTGCCTATGCCTGAAGTGGGACTTGAACTCAGTTCCCCAGGATCAAAGTCCACTACTCTAACCACTAGGCCACTCCTCCACTCCTCTTATGCATAGCAATGATTTTTTTCATGAGTTACTAGCTAGCACCAGACATAGTTCAACCAGGTGACTGCACAGACCCTAAGACATGGAGGAGATGATCTTAATACAATTTTCATTTCAGTAGTGACATGGCTGCTCATTACAGAGAAGGAATAGTAGAGCCACCAGTCTGCCCAGTACAATGTAAGAAGAATGATAAAGGGCCTAGCTCAGGAAATGCAAGTTTTCAGGATATGCAATTTGCATTCCCTCGTGCCTTTTCAGTAGTGGTTCAAGGCGAGTTACATTTGGGTACAATAGGTATGAATGAGGTAAGTCTGCATGCTCTGGAAATTTATCTCATGCACATTCACCTCCGGATTCTGTTTAGGTTGGGCTCTCAAGTCTGGGCACAGATCCATGTGTAAACTAATCAGATAATTAGGTGATAACAATCAATTATTGGTGTTAAGCAGTTAATTGGCAGTAATTCAGTTACATGCGGATCTGCCCTACGTCCCATTCTATAACATGCACTCCTAAATTTTGTAGCGCACAACCTCGAAGGAGCACCCTCTACAGAACACTAGCTTAGTGTAGATCATCCTGCATTTATTCAATCCCCCCCTCATTGTGGAGGCCCTGAAAACCTGGCTGGTTGTGGGAGTCCCCAGGACAGGTTTGGGAAGCCCTGACCTAGGTACATCTCTTCAAGGCCTTAAGAAACAGGACCAGAAAATATCAGAAAAATAGAGTTTTGAAGCTTTGTCCAGTAAGACATATTCAGGTGTGTGGTGTCCTGATCCTTCCACATAGTCTCAGTGGTAATAATAGCAGGCTGCAAAGGTCATTCTTACTCTGATACTCTGACCTCAGTCTTCAGCCATGCAGTCAGCATATTATTGGAAATGTCTGCCTTAGGAGTTTTCAAATCATGCATATTTTTAGTGATGCTATTCAAAAGTAGTGCTGATTAAGTACATAAGTATTACCATACTGGGAAAGACCAAAGGTCCATCAAGCCCAGCATCCTGTTTCCAAGAGTGGCCAATCCAGATCACAAATACCTGTCAAGATCCCAAAAAAGTACAAAACATTCTATACTGCTTATCCCAGAAATAGTGGATTTTCCCCAAGTCCATTTAATAACGGTCTATGGACTTTTCCTTTAGGAAGCTGTCCAAACCTTTTTTAAACTCCGCTAAGCTAACCGCCTTTACCACATTCTCTGGCAATAAATTCCAGAGTTTAATTACAAGTTGAGTGAAGAAAAAGTTTCTCTGATTCATTTTAAATTTACTACATTGTAGCTTCATCGCATGCCCCCTAGTCCTAGTATTTTTGGAAAGTGTGAACAGATGCTTCACATCTACCCGTTCAACTCCACTCATTATTTTATAGACCTCTATCATATCTCCCCTCAGCTGCCTTTTCTCCAAGCTGAAGAGCCCTAGCCACTTTAGCCTTTCCTCATAGGGAAGTTGTCCCATCCCCTTTATCATTTTCGTCACCCTTCTCTATAATGTAATGTTAGATGTTTCAGGTTATAGCTGCTGTTTGTGTGGGCTGCTTGGACATCTAAAGGTACGGTTACCATATTTGCAGAGACAAAGAGAAGACACAAAAGATAAAATGCCACTCCGCCCCTGGCCCCATCCTCCAGCCGCACAGGAAGCCAGATTCTATAAGCTGTGAAAATACTGGTAAAAGTAACAGAAATGTACTTCTTCCATAGTCTAAATACAAAATGAGAAAAGATGTATATTTCCAAAAAAGCAAACATCCATGAGCAGTATGTCCCCTTTCCTTTCCCTCCCATCCATGAGCACCATGCTCCCCTTTTCTTTCCCTCCCTTCCATAAGCAGCATACCCCGTCTCTTCTCCATCCCCATCTATCCACATGCTACATTTCCCCCTTTTCCTTTCCCTTCTCTTTCCTTCTCTTCCCCCCTCCCCCATGCACAGCATGTCCCCCTCTCCTTTCCCTTCCCTCCCATTCAGAGCAGCTGCCCCCTTCTCTCCCTAATATCCACAAACAGCTTGCCCCCTTCTCTCCCTCCCCTTCCATCCCCTCCCATCCCCTCCCGAGCCCTGGCAAAAAGTCTCACGAGGCCTCAGCTTGAAGTCTTGGCAGCCATTTTCAAGAAGCAGCAGTAGCAGGGAGGTCATCATTAGCAGGCAGGAAAGAATGCAGTTCTTTCCTGCTCCAAAGAGGCCTCTAGACCACTACGGTACGTTATGATAGGCTAGGGGGGGGGGGGGGGGGAAGACAAGCCCACCCACCAGCCAACCAACCAGCCTGCAAGCCCAGAAATCCGGACAAATGAGCTGGCTGGAAAATAATGTCTGGAGACCCCTGACAGTCCTCTGAAAAGGAGGACATGTCCAGGGACATCTGGACATATGGTAACCCTATCTAAAGGGTCATTCTATAACATAGGCATCATAGGCGCCCCGTATAAGAGGCTTGGGGAGGCTAAGCCTCCCCAGCCCAATCGTCGACTTCCGCTTGTGGTGCAGCCCACCCTCCCGCCCTGCGTATTTTCATCTTTTATTTCCGTGGCAGCGACGTCAATGAAGTAAAAGACTACAGGCTCGCCGCCAGCTTCTCCCTTCTCTCTGCTCTCGCGGAAACAGGAAATGCATCACGGGACACTGTGTGCAGAGAGAAGGGAGAAGCTGGCGGCGAGCCTGTAGTCTTTTTCTTCATTGACGTCGCCGCCACGGAGCGTATGAAGGTAAGCTAGCCTCACCAAACAGTTGGGCTACCGACCGTCTATGATAGGCATGTAATAGAGGCTGACAAACTGCTTTTTTCCATTTTGGATGAAACCACAACTGCAGATGAAACTCATCAACTGGTTTCAGCAGAAGCGAAAACCAAAACTGAAACCAGGGAGGGCCATTGTGGATGCTCAGAGATTGCAGTCTGTATTCCTCTGCTAACCCCATAATATCCAAGCCAGAATATAATTTAAATAATGAAAGACCATATTTTAGCTCCGAGCAGAATAGCTTCGACACACATGGACCGCAGCTAATAAAAAGTGGAACTAAAAACCATGATGCGTTTACAGTGACTGAACTCCACAGAGAAAGCTAACTCCTGAAGAGCTTATCATCCCAAATTTACAGACTTAAATTCCTGCTAAAACTTTTAATCAAAAGTATTTATTTGGAGCACTCTGTTTACTATTGTGCAAGATCATGGGGAAGAGGGACTACTCCGGTTTGTGGGGGAGGGGACAAAGCACAAATTTTCGGCTTCCACCAAAAGCACAGTCATTTTCAGGTGAAACTGAAAACATGGTTGAAAACATGGTTGAAAATTAAAATAACTTTTCGGCCATAACTGAAACTGGGCAGAAAAAGGATTTTGGGGCTGGGTTCAGCGCCATAACTGAAACTGAAATTCAGTTGGCCGCTAGCATGTAGCGTGTTACATGTACTAGCTGTTAGGTACATATGTGTGCATATAGTTGCTCTGCTAGCACTTATGTGTGTGTGTGCTAATCTAAAAATACCTACTTAATTTACAGAACGGGTATTTGCAAGATGGCCTACAGAGGGGCGTAGCATAGGTGGACTCCCATTCACTCACATAATATACAGAATACTGACATATTTAGGTGTTTCCGCTATAGCTGGTATAGCTGCATGCAACTAAATGTTAGGCCATTAACAGGATGACGCCTAGGTTCTGTTATAAAATAGGCTCTTACCAGGTGGCCTTGTGGTGCCTAAATGAAGGATCTCTGTTATAAAATTCCCCTCCCCCTATTTTATATGCGGGGTAATATTCAGCCCACTGAAATAAATGGTTAGTAAGCCACCAACACCGGGACTTGCGCAACTCCTGGCTTTGAATATCAGGGCATGTCCACAGACCCAGAGGTTAACCAGGTACTGACCAGTCCTCAGACCAGAGCCCAGTTAACTCGGCACAACCTTTTATGGGCCTTACTTAGCCCCAAACCAAGTTGGATACCTGGTTAAGTGCTGCTGAATATTGGTAACTGGGCAGGGGCCTCTCCTGCATGCTTAACAGATAGAATCTAGCCGGCACTGCAGGATCTAGTTTAGTCTTAGTTTATGCCAGCTGTATGACAAGTGTAAATGTTCGAGGTTAAATGGTGGCACCATCGCACATGCAACTGACTGTATTCTATAAAGTGTGCACTGAATTGGTTAGAGCACCCCCTTCTCAGATACAAACTAGAGCACTTAAGAACATAAGAACATAAGATTAGCCATACTGGGTCAAACCAATGGGTCTATCTAGCCCAGTATCCGGCTTCCAACAGTGGCCAATCCAGGTCACAAGTACCTGGCAGAAACCCAAATAGTAGCAACATTCCATTACACTAATCCCGGGGCAAGCAGTGGCTACCCCCATGTCCATCTCAATAACAGAATGTGGACTTTTCCTCCAGGAACTTGTTCAAACCCTTTTTAAACCCAGATACGATAACCGCCATTACACACATCCTCCAGCAACAAGTTCCAGAGCATAAATATTCTTTGAGTGAAAAAATATTTCCTCCTATTTGTTTTAAAAGTATTTCCATGTAATTTCATTGAGTTCTTTCAGTACCCTTGGAAGTATGTCATCCAGTCCAGGTGATTTATCACTTTTTAACTTGTCACTTTGGCTCAGTATATCTTCCAGGTTCACCAAGATCTCTTTCAGTTCCTCCACATCATCACTCTTAAAAACCATTTCCAGTACAGGTATATCTCTTACATCTTCTTCCATAAAGACCAATGCAAAGAATTCATTCAATCTCTCGGCTATGTCCCTTTTTCTCCTTCATGATCTAATGGTCTCACAGACTGCCTCACAGGCTTTCTGTTTCTGATGTATCTGAAAAAGGCGGTTCTATGAGTTGTTGTCTCCTCAGCAAGTTGTTCTTTATATTTTATGTGACAAAACAGTGGGTTTTCAAGCCTGTGAATTGTAATAATTTTATGAAGTGTATTTTTCTTAATTGGCCAGCAGATGGCATTGTTTAAAGCTGTTGCAGAAAAAGCTGTTTTGTTTTCTAGTTTTAAGCTTGTGGAAAGGCAATCTGCAGTACCATTGACCAGATACTTTCAAGGTAGGTGCCCTGGGTTCTGGTTGGCCCTTGAGTTCAATTCTAGCCAGGAGATACTGGATTTTCCCCGGTCTCAGCTAGGGAGAGCAGAGGGTAAACATATCTGTCCTGAGACCCTGTTCAAGACTTGTTAGCAGTTATTTCCTGAAACTCCCCAGGTGCTACCTAGGTAGTAACACGTGTTAAATGGTTTTAATATTGATCCTTATTCAGTTACCTGTTATTGCTTGTTGTTTTTCCACCTGTTTTATATGGTTCACTGTTCTAATTTTGTAATAATAAACCTGTTATTTTATTAACTCTGTTGTCCTGGACTGACTAAGAATCCTGGTGGTTTGTGTGTTGGGTCTGTGGATGATTTCTAGGAACTGTGAGACCTCCTGAGAGTGTGGTCTCAGTAACCAAGAAATCACCAGGTAATAATTTGAAAGTGGGAGACTCGTCCAAAGGTGAGCGGGAGGTCAGTGGGAGGAGGGTGCTAGTGTAGAGCACAAGCGGCAGGTGCAGGCAGACCTGAGAAGTGCTGAGGGCAGACCCTTTAAGTTGCTGTAGGGTTAGCCCCAAGTGGGTGCTAGGCATTCCATGACATTCTCTTTTAGCCTTCTTTATCAATGCTTTGCATCTGGCTTGACACTTCTTAAGTTGTTTCTATGTTTTTCATTCAGATTCTTTTTCCATTCTTTGAAGGATGCTCTTTTCCACCTTTGTTAATACATGGAACACATCTGGTTTGGGCTTCCATGATGGCATTTTTAAACAACGTTCACACCTGATTTAAAGTCCTAAACTTTGCAGCTGACCCTTTCAGCTTCTTTTTAACCATTTTCTTCATTTTGTCATAGGCACCATTTTGAAAATTAAATGCTGCTACAGTAGATTTCTTTAGTGACTTCAGATATCAGCTCAAATTTGATCATGTTATGATCAGTGTTTCCCAGCTGGTCCAACACTGTTACCTCTCATACCATGCCCTGCAATCCACTAAGGACTAGATCTAAAATAGTTCCCCCTCTTATCGGTTCTTGGATCAATTTCTCCAAGAAACAGTCATGTATTACATCTAAGAACCTTACCTTCCTAGTGCACTCTGTGATGTAGCATTTATCCAGTCAATATTGATCTTGAGAAATGTGGAATAATGGTATCCAGTCTTATCCCGGTCCCCTGAATATTTGTGAGAGCTCCAGATTGGACCGTCAAACTGATTTACTTGAAAACCAGGCCGAGATTGGGGCTGTGATTTTGCTATCAGCCAGGAAGCTTATCTTTTTCATCCTGGAGCAGCTCTAAGAATCCGACCTCAGCAAAGCCGCATCTGGTCCAGTTAGTCCAATCATCAGGAGGAAAAATGAAAAAAAGTGAATAGACTCCATCTCATCAGCAAGACAAAAGGAGCCCACTTTTGCAGAAGGGAAGTCTCCCTTTTCTCTCTGCTGCAGAGGCTGGCTCTAGCCTCACCTTCCACTCTCAGTAGAGTGAATTACCTCTCTGGTGGAGTGAATTAAAGACAGAAAATCAATAGCACACTCTCGGGGAAGTGTCATGGATGCACAATAGAAACTTACAATTAAAAAGAAATGAAAGGCGGGCCTGAATGAAGAGGAGCAAGCGGGACATCATCGCTTCATATTTTTCACTTGCTGATTGATTCCTTAAATGTAAGGCTTGAGAAGAGCTCAGGGGATGACCCCGGTGGCCCTCTCCAGATGCCAGGTTTCCTTCCTGCTTGAAGAAAGTGTTGCATGTGGCCTGTGGAAAAGGTGCACAAGCGAGGTTTGCAAATACTTTGGTTACTTTCTCTCTCCTACTCCTGCTCCTTCCCCACCCCAGCTCCAAGGAGTGACATACGTTTTCTTCAAACATCAAAATTAACGAAACAAACATGGACGTTTTCCTTTTTTGTCATTTAAAGTGACTGGCCTCAATTCTGGGTTTTTTTTTGGGGGGGTGGGGTTAACCTCATATACAGTGCAATCCGCTTAAGTGCAAGGGTCTGGGACCAAAGAAATATATGCAGTTAACCAGAGCGTGCACTGTACATTCTTGTGTCTGTGAGTTCCATAGACTATGTCTGCCAGATGGTAAAAACTGTCATAGCACTGGCCTCCAGATAGGCCCGCACGGTGTTGAGACTCTCCAGTGCTCTTGCAAAAGTGACAGGAGGAGGTTGTTGAATTTCATCAGCATGTGCCTCGCTGCTCATTTCATCATCATCTGTTTCATCATCAGCCGTTGCCTGCGTGTAGGCACATATCTGGACATCAGTGCTGTCGTCAGCTGTTTGTAGATCGTAATCAACAGCTACGTAGTGATGAAACTCCTCTTCAGTAACACCGGCTGGGATGTCAATAGCCTGTTCATCTGACGCGTTTGCAACAGCTGCATCTGTTTCGTCCCTCTCCACATCCCTAACAAAGCTTGCCCTCTTGTAGCAGTTCACAATGGTTGCATGTGTAACATGATTCCAGGCTTCTTTCTGCATATGTAGGGAATCCAGCAGTGATAGACTACGAGCCAGTTCAACAGCACATTTATCCTTGCCAGTCTGGTCATCCGTAACGCTCATCAGATGACGTAGCACAAGAGCCCAATAATGTTGTTTGAAATTGGCTATTATGCCCTGATCCATAGGTTGGATCAGAGAGGTAGTGTTTGGTAGCAGGATGACCACCTTGACGTTAGACAGCCTGACTGTGTGCAGCACAATTATCACAAAGCAACAAAATCTGACGCTTTTGTGCCCGCATTCTAGTGTCTAACTTCTTTAGCCACTGCTTCCAAATTTCCCTAGTCATCCATGAATTTGCGTTAGCCTTGTATGACACAGGAAGTCGCTTAACATTCTTGAAGCAATGGGGCTGTTTGCTCTTTCCAATGATGAGTGGTTCTAACTTCTCACTCCCATCCATATTGCAGCAAAGGAGGATCGTCAGTCGCTCCTTCGACGTTTTACTTCTTGTAGTTTCAGTTTATTTGAATGCAAGTGTTCCATCAGGAATCGCTCGCCAGTAGAGTCCGTTTTCATCAGCATTGAAAATGTCACGAGGTGCAAACTCGTTCAAGATGGTAGGAAGAACTGAAACAGGCCAATTTTCAGCACCAAAGTCATCAGCGTCTTGCTTTTCACCATGCTGTTTCTTGAATTTTATGTTGTTCCTCTCCTTCCATCTTTCCAACCATCCAACAGTGGCTTTGAATTCAGTTAGTCCAAGACTTTCAGCTAGCTGATTAGCTTTCTCCATAAGCAGTGGACCTCTGACAGGAAACTGTCTGCTCCTGACTTGAGAAAACCACCGAAGAAGAGCATCTTCTACCTCCTCAGCTTTTCCTGCCCGTTTTCATTTCTGTATTGTTTTGCCAGTCTTCAAGAAGCTGGTCTTTCTGCTTCAAGATACGAGAAATTTGACTGAGATTGACACCATATTCTTTAGCAATAGATGCTTGACTTTGTTTTCTAATTTTTTAAGAACTTCTATTCGTTCAGCCAGTGTTAAAGTCTTACAGTTGTGCAACAACGATGACTCCAGTGTACACTCTAACAACATTCTTTAATTTCTGCCTGTGACAGTTTACCAACGAGATTTCAAATTTACCGCCCCTTTGTCACGCGCCAATCGGCTTCCATATTCTGTGCGCACGCTTATGCAGAGTCTTTCCTGCAGAAGAGCGGTCTTAAACCATGCATATAAGCGAATCTTGCACTTATCAGTGGTGTGCTAAACCAAAGTTTGTCCCCATAGAAATTGATGGCACCAAAAACGGGACCGAAGTACAGCATGCAATTAAAAAGAGCATGCGCTTATCTGACGTGCACTTAAATGGAGTGCACTGTATTTATATCTTATGTGCATGAGAGCACTAAGAAAGTTTTAGTCAATTTTTTGTAGCATCAAGTTGGGGATCTGATTATCTCCCCAAAGAAAGCCTAGGTGTGTTTGGGGAAAAATCTAATTTAAGCAGTTTCCAGGCTGGCATGAAGAGAGTAATGGGCAATTTGTAACACACATCATTTTTGGAAAGTGTGATAAAATGGGTGATGATAAATATGAAGCAAGAGAGATGGAGAGATGTAATGCGTGAGAATAATAATAACATTTGGCTACAAAGCAAAAGAAGTTAAATTTTGTAGGTGTTTGGCCAGGGCAAAAGCAAAGTAAACTTAAATCCTTTTGACAAAAAGTGATCATATGATTTTCTTTGTACTTTGGGAAGGAGATAATGAATGAAGTGTAAAAGTAGCCCTTCCCTTCAGGTCTATGCCAAGTCTGCCCTGTGCGCTCTTTCCAAGGTCTTCTTTCTCTGCGCAAAAACAGTTAACCACCTGTCAGGCAGTGGACACAATGAGGCAGCCCCCAAAAGAGCTCTTCATGCATGCGTAATATATTTGTTCAGCTATTCACTTAATGAAGCTGATAAATGTGATACAAAACAATGGTCAAGTTAATCTATTTAGTAAAATGTTTTGAGATTTTCAGGCTATGTTAAGAAGGGCACTGTTTGGGTACATTCTCATTTAAATGCGTCTATCTTCACTCTTAGGCACACAAGGAGGGGGGGCAGCAATCTTATGTGAATATAATTTCTTATAAATGTGTCTTTAATGGGTTTAATTCACACTTGCCAGCTGTTTTTTGGCTATTTTGTAAGAGGAAAACAAACGTGCCAGGCTTGGAAAGCTAGTTAAAATTAGTTTCGGTCACTGGGGCCAAGCTATATTTCCTGCAAACCATCTGCTTGATTGGCACAATAGAGGGATTTTCAAGGAAAAAAAGGATCTGGAAAAGCTTTGAGTGACGAACAGTTACTGTTTCTTGTATTGAATTCTAAAGGTAAACGCCTTAGGTGTCTTAATATAGCGGCCCTCAACAGTCATTCATTGAACTCAAATCAAGCTCCTTGAACTGCATTAGTGGGCTGAGAAGCCTTTCAATTTAGCTCCATCTTCCCCCGTGGAAAAAAAATACGTTTTACTCCAGTTTCATAAAAGAAAAGTAAAACAAATGGATCCCCTACTTTTTTGTTCTGTGCTGGTTAAGAAAAAACTGATGTTCCTTCGCTCTACATTTCAAGGGATTAAAAGTGGCCCTGCTGAAATTCCATACCTCCAAAGTATTCCAGGTTCAGTTATAAAAAGTTCAAATACCTAATTGAATGTGTCAAATGTAAATGATTTGTATAAGTGTATTTTCAGTGTATATTCTTACCGCTAGTTTCTTAGGGATTCAAAAATTGAAAGCAATTTGTGATTTACTTAAATCTTTCCAGGCAGAAACTGGCTACACTTTTTTGGTGGTCTGATTTTCCATTTCACTGCTTTACAGCTCAAAACTTTTCAAAACCTGGAAACAATCCTATATGCTAATTTATTACATATATAGAAGTGTCTAAAGTAAGGGCCCTCTCTCCATCAGCCTTGTTGAAATATTATATAAAGATCTGAAACTCTGCTGCATTTCCTTTTTTGTAACTACTAAAACATAATTTTCAGTGTTCTTGAACATCCTTCCCAAGTGGAGTTCACCAAATATTGTAAATCTAAGAAGAAAGCCTTTGAAAAGTTGAATTCCCGGGACAAAGTGATGTTGGCAATGGGGATGGCAGCTAGAGACTAAAGCTCCAGAAAGCAACTGTGAAATTTATACTTTCCCCCCATAATTATGATAATTTTTTGGACTCACATATAGAAAAATAAACTATTATGCCTATGACTTCAAAGCACACACCTGAAGCCACTCGATCAACAGGGCATTCCAGCAATTTCCAATCACAGAAAAATCTGAGCAGTGAGCTAGAGTCATCCAAAATGGCAGCCTGGAATCAGAAAATGAAGAGGGCTGCAACAAAGATTCAGAGATACTTTCCTGAGGTGGCAAGAAAGGAAACTTCCATCAGTGGCTGTTGGAAATAAAGAAAGAACGGAAGCTGGTTCATCAAGACATCAAGGTGGCAGTCACAGATCTCAAAACCAGAGATAAATGCGGAGCTCGTACAATGGTGGCTCAAGGCGAAGAAGAGATGGAGGACTTGCACTCTTTCCTTGAATTAGCAAACACGGACCATCGTGCACTATGGGAAAAAGTGGAAGATTTAGAGAATAGATTGAGATGGCCTTGGTGAAAGACTTGACTAAACACCTTTTGGATTTATACTCAGAAACACCCATTAATCGCGAGGAAGTAAAAGTTGATAGAGCACATTGAGCACTGAGCCCCAAAAGAAAAAACATAAAGTACAAATGGGTATACCCTTTCGCTTTAGTATTCTCAATTAATGGTGTTACCAAAAGAGTTAGAATGTCAGAGGAAGCCTGGAGCACCCTAGACCTACTTAAAGTGCAGAATCTTCCAGAAGACATGCAGTACCTAATGACCCAGCAACTACAGAAATCTCCATCACAACACTGGCAGAGATCTGTTCATGGCTCGTGCCTAGCACGCCTATCTTATCCACACCCTAAGAAAGATGGAGCTTTGTTAGAATCCAGTACTGGTTGATTTTGATCAATGCAGAAGAATAATATGAGAATTTGGTACCCATTGTACATTTATTGAGACGGAGGGGAACTCTTGTATTTCTGTTGCCACACCTATAGTCATTGTGTTAATACTCTCAGTTGGGGCCCTGCATTAGGGACAGGTTTACAGATGTCTAAATGCAAGTTGTAAAGTTTTTGAAAGTTGTTGCACTGCTCTGATGTGAATGCTGATGACATCCAAAAATGTAGACTGTTAAGTTGTTCCACAACGTTATGGGGGATATTGAAATTATTTGCTTCATTGGCAACAGAGGGGGCTGCCATCTCTGCAGGCTGATCTACCTTTCTAATGTGTGGGAAGGAGGATGAATCACACTTGCAAGGGAAGGGAGGGATGGGGGAAGGAAATGAGAGGGCTGGTTTATGGGATTAGGTTTTGAGGGACAGGAAGGGGAATTGCTTATATTAGAGGGAAAATCCCGGGACCTTTATTGTTGGGTGCTTTTTGAAGGGGGGGGGGGGGAATGTTGGTTACTTTTTTCTGCGAGTCTGGTTAAGTTTTCTTTTGTTATGTATACCTCATAAAAGGACCAACTATAAGAATAGGATGGAGCTGAACTCCCCACGCAAGCGAGGTCTTTCGTTTAAAGAAGAATTTCTCCACTTGCATCAAGATATTGCCTTCATACAAGAAACCCATATGCTCCCTAAAGCAGTTAAACTTCTACACCATAAAGTATACCCATATATATATATATATATATGTGCTAACCTTACTTTAGATGGGCATAAGCATAGAGGTTACTGATTCAGAAATCTAAACTGGCAGCTTAAGGATGTGCAAAAAGATAAGGAAAGATGATCCCTACAAGTTTGTGGGGATATTTTAGGAGACGAGGCTCATTTTCAAAGCACTTAGCCTCCCAAAGTTCCATAGAAACCTATGGAACTTAGCCTCCCAAAGTGCTTTGAAAATATGCCTCTGATCAGTGTCATTACTGAATGCCTATGCACCAAATGAGAAACCTGTAACATTTTGGGAGCAGATTTTGAATTTATTAGATAGCTATGGACAGGGTAATAATTTTATAGCTGGGGATTTTAACATGGTGCTTAACTCACAACTTGATTCTGTATCACAAGATCACCAAACCCAAAGAGTCTTAGGAAAGTAATGAATAAATGAATGCAGAAGTGCAAGCTTTATGATATGTGGAAGTTTTTAAATCCCTCTTTAAATCCCTCTTGATTCGCTATATTCCTGGGGGGTTCTTTCTGGTCACAAAAAGTTAAGAACTGTGCTACAGAATCTATTACGTGGTCTGACCATGCCCCCATTTGAATAGAATGCACTTTAAAAAAGAGACTACCCCTTTGAGGAAATGTTGGAGGCATAACAAGAGCCAGTTAAAGAATAGAGGAATTTGGGAGGAGATAGGAAAATCAATACAGGAATATGTAGTCTTTAACGATAATGGAGACGTCAGTGATATTGCATTGTGGGAGGGCCTTAACTCGATAGTCCAGGGTTCTTTTATTAAATGGGGAGCTAGGTTAAAAAAGGAGACATTGGCAAATGAAAATGAGTTGTTAAGACAACTTCAATTATTAGACACTTACATATCAGAAAACAAACCTGAAACAATTTAAGTTAGAGGCTGATAGGACACAGACTTCTTTACAATCATTGAGTCTTGAAGAGCTTTTGGGGACTGATGGCTCTCTTGGGATTCCCTGTGATAGTTGTGGCCACTACATTTTATCTGTGTTTTACTGTTCTGTCCTCTCTTTATTAGAATGCATGTGCATCTTTCCTGTCATTAATGGAGTTCTCTTCTTTTCTAAAGTTTTAGATTGTACACCGCTGTACTCTGCTATGGCAGTTAGAGCAGTTTAGCAAGTTTTAATAAACCATTAACTATAAGATCTGTCCCACAAGCTTAGATTAGTTCAACAGCAGAATTATGAATGGGGGAAGAAATCAGAAAGAATTTTGGCTAATAAATTGAAAGCTCCAAATTAGAAATAATATTGCTACAAAAATGGGGGGAGACTGGGAGCTGCTTTTTCATGGAGCAAATTCAAAAGCAGTTCTTGGAGTTTTATCAGAGTCTGTATGCTAAAGACCAAGAGCTAGACTCGGAAAATATTTCACAATTTTTATCACAGACAAATTACCCTTGTTATCAAATGAGCTGAATGAAAAGTTGGATGGGGAAATAACAAGAGATGAAATACTTGCGACAATTAAAGGTCTTTGAGTTTCTTTATTGCTTGATGTACGGCTTAAAGCAGATGCCATCCAAGCGGTTTACAATGACCATAAATAAAAACAATGAGATACATCAGAGTGTCAAGGGAAAAAAATACAATATCCAAGGTAATTGGGAAAGAAAGGGAGAAAGGCGAGGAACATTATTTTACACACAAAAGAGTAGATGACAGTTCATTCTGCAAACTCAAGTGCCAATCCACATGCCTCAGCACATGCAACTGGTGGGTCGGAGAGTGGTCTCAAACACTTGTCTGAAAAGGTAGGATTTAAGGGCCATTTAAACTCCAGAAGGGATTATAAAAATCGAAGGTCAATGGGTAGAGAGTTTCGTAGGCCCAATAACAGAGAGCATAGTCTTTCAAAATATGGCCAATGGTATTTCCTGAGGAGTAGGGACTGTGAGTAGGCATTGGGTGCCATAGCACAACACTTGGATAGTGAGATAAGGCAGCAAAAACTGTGATAGGATAGGAGGGTGGCCGTAAATGAGGGTCTTGTGGATCAAAATCAAAGTTTGTAGTGAATCCATGTCTGTGCAGGAAGCCAGTGTTTCTGTCGTAATAGAGGGGTAACATGGTCATATTTTTGACCACCTAAGATCAGCTTGACTGCCATGTTCTGAATAAGTTGGAGTCACCGCAGTGCTCTACATGGAAAGGACCCAGGTCTTGATGGCTTCTGTAATGCATTTTATAAAATCTTTAGATATATGTTGGTTCCCCTTGTGCTTAGAGTCTTTAATAGCTGTAGCGATTGTGGACAACTCTCTGGCTCTGTGAATACAGATAGTATAACAATTCTGTGTAAACCAAACAGGGATCCTACGAATTGTAGATCATATCACCCAATATCACTTATCAATGTGGATTTAAAGATGCTCCCTAAGATCTTGACAAATCAATTAGGGCCCTTATTACCCAATCTTATCAATCCAAACTAGGCTGGATTCTTACTAGGGTGTCAAACTACGGTTAATGTCAAGAGAGTATTGAATTTAATGTGGACGGTAAAAACAACAAAACAACCAGCCCTATTGTTAGCAGTTGATCCTGAAAAAGCTTTTGACCGGGTCCACTGAGACTTTATGTTCCAGGTTATGAAGAAGGTGGGGGTGGGACAGGGCTATCTACAATGGATATGAATAGTATACATTAATCCACAAGCCTGTCTGAAAATAAATGGGGAATATATTAGCAATTTCATACTGGGTAGGGGTACTAGACAGGGATGCCCTTTGTCTCCTCTCCTGTTTGCCTTAGTTATGGAAGCTTTTGTCCAATGTATGAGAGATCTGAGGGATGTGACAGGGGTTGAGATGGGGAGCATTCCTCATACAATATCATTATTCGCTGATGATGTTATATTGTCTCTTAAATCGTGCCAAACGAATCTCATTGAATTCTTTGATTGGGTAACTGGAGAACTGAATCATAGACGTGCTATAGACGTAATCTACTTAGATTTTAGCAAAGCTTTTGACACGGTTCCCCACAGGAGGCTCTTAAATAAACTAGATGGGCTGAAGATAGGTCCCGAAGTGGTGAACTGGATTAGGAACTTGTTGACGGACAGACGACAGAGGGTGGTGGTAAATGGAGTTCGCTCGGAGGAGGGAAAGGTGAGTAGTGGAGTGCCTCGGGGATCGGTGCTGGGGCCGATTCTGTTCAATATATTTGTGAGTGACATTGCCGAAGGGTTAGAAGGTAAAGTTTGCCTATTTGCAGATGATACTAAGATTTGCAACAGAGTGGACACCCGTGAGGGAGTGGAAAGCATGAAAAGGGATCTGAGGAAGCTAGAAGAATGGTCTAAGGTTTGGCAATTAAAATTCAATGCGAAGAAATGCAAAGTGATGCATTTAGGGAGTAGAAACCCACGAGAGACTTATGTGTTAGACTTGTACGGTCTGTGCCCTGAAAAAGGCAGGTACAAATCAAGGTAAGGTATACACATATGAGTTTATCTTGTTGGGCAGACTGGATGAACCATGCAGGTCTTTTTCTGCCATCATCTACTATGTTACTATGTTACTAAGCCACACCTTTCATTGCCAGTTGTGATGTGGGAAATGCAATCTTATGGGTCAGTCTCTGGCTTCAAGGCAAATTTAAATAAGATAGACTCTATGAATCTTACCTTAGATGACACTGAGTGGAAACAGATTAAGTCTAACTTTCCCTTTAAGTGTATGCAAGCTAATCTGAAATATTTAGGGATCTATGTTACCTCCGATCCCCATAAATCATATGAGGTCAACTATCCCCCCTTAATGTCTAAGACAAAATCAGATTTAAGAGATTGGGCTAAGGATGATTTCACTTGGTTTGAGCATATGGCTGTAATTCAGATGAATATCCTCCCCAGATTAACATTTATCTCTTTCAGACACTGCCTATTAAAATCCCTATATCTCTATTTGTCCATTGGCAACTGTTACTACAAAATGTTATTTGAAATTGTAAGCACCCCAGAATTGCTAAATCTATTTTAACATGTAGAATGGATTTGGGGAGACTGGGAGTACCATTCCATTATAACTTTAAAATTATGTTCTTTCAATTTGACCACTATTGATAATTTATAATTGTAAAGGAAAGTTTCCTCCCAACTAGCTGTGTCCCATGCCTTACCAAGTTCCTTTTCCCAAGCCTCCATATAACTCAATTTCTCAAAACGCTTATCCTGAAGGATCTTTATAACTTTGATATCAAACCTTTGGAGCCTTGGTGCTGCATCCATAACAATTCAAGAGGTTATCAGTTTGACCAACTTTGGTCCCTCTGCAAAAGTACCTGAATGGTGTTGCTATTATGTAAATGCATATCAGTGAATGGGAGTGGGGGGGAAGGGGAGGGAAATAGGTCTCTTAAGTTGTATTTGTTTATTAAGTTATATTTGTAAAATGCTTCAATAAATATTAAGTTAAATAAAGAGCTGGCAGGGTGTCTACACAGGCAGCTAGCTGTGACAAGGGGCAGGAGAAGCCACCATTCACAATAGAATAGGTTTTTTTTGGAAGCCAGACTTTTAGGCTTGATGCCATAGTGGTACCCATTAGAGAGGAAGCCCATATAGGAGGATACAGAGCCGGCGAGAGGTTCCAACCACGAATGCACTATATCTGTTGCTCTTAGCGTCCGTGTAAGGGTAGTAAATACCAGGCATCGCAGCAGAGGACAGGGAGTGCACCCTGGTCCAGGATGGGGAAAACACTCTGGATCTTGGTATAAAGCTACAAGAATTAAAATCGGAACCATCTACAACACCTCTGATGTCCTAGAGGTCGTACTGTGACCTCCTTGGGTAAATCGAGTCCCGTAAACCTCTTGGCTTTCATGCTGTATGAGTAGAGGAGTGTGGTAGCCATGTTAGTCCACTCTTAAGGTTATCAATAGAAATCAAACAAAATAAAACATGGAAAAGAAAATAAGATGGTACCTTTTTTATTGGACATAACTTAATACATTTCTTGATTAGCTTTCGAAGGTTGCCCTTCTTCGTCAGATCGGAAATAAGCAAATGTGCTAGCTGACAGTGTATATAAGTGAAAACATTCAAGCATTACTATGACAGTCTGACAGGGTGGGAGGATGGGGGTGGGTCGGAGGTATGCATGGGGACATCAAAGCATATCATTGATATTCTAACAGGATGGGTGTGGATAGGTGAGGGGTGGGGTGATCAACAGAGACATACAGCTTTATAGTTTATAATGGGCTGTATGAGAGAAGTGTGGGAGCCCCTGCCTTAAAAGTCCAGAGCTGGGCAACCTCTTCCTCTTCCTCCCCTCCTCTCCCTTCTGATGTTCTGGGCATGCCTTCAAGAGCTGTGCTTAATGCACAACTCTTGAGCATATGTGCCAAGCACCATCGTCCCCTTAACTTCCAAACAACTTCATTAATGCTCATTGCTAACAGCACACCTATATTTGTATCTCATTAACGTTGAGCATAGAGAATTGTTCTGCCATGCTGTTCTGGCGCTATTTCTCTGGTGCTGTTCAGTACAGCCCTAGAGTTTTGAGCAACAGGACCTGACTTCTTTGGATAACTTAGCACTGAATTTTCAATAATGTATTGGCAAAATTGCCTCTGTGAGAGAAGATGAACTGAAATTAATTGAATGATCTTTTACAAAGCTTGAGTCCAGTCATATCTGACACAGCCTTGTCCTAAAACCAAGCACAACAAACAAGATACTTGGCCACAGAAACATTCGTATTCGGTTAAATTATTTTAATAAGAAGAGAAATAATTTCATCCCAATCCCTATCGTTTTAGTCAGCAGACTCTCTGTCAGACGATTTCATGGGGATTTTGACACGCAGACTTTAAACTTTTTCCTTCAACTTTTTAAAGTGGAGATAATGGGCATGAATGACTCTTAAGAAATGGATTTGAAGATAACGACATTAAAACGAATGCATGAAGCACAAAGCAGAATGGGCTCAGGTCAAATGGTATTAGTCATAGTTCTTATCTTTAGACATTTGAATCCACATTTCTTAAATAATCAGAAATATGTATTAAGTTAGTCCAATAAAAAAAAAAGGTATCATCTTATTTGCTTTTTCTTGTTTTATTTTATTCTATTTCTATTGATTCCCTTAAATAATCACGAAACTTTGAAAAGAAATTTCCAACGAGATCTAGTAAGATAACATCTTTTCTTTCAGTTCCTTGGTTTCTTATAATCGTTTCTTCTTTCTCAATGGGTGTGAGCCCCTTTTCCTTGGTGCTTAAGGAGTTCTTTATAACTATGCTAAAAAGTCATACCCACAAGGAGCTGGGTCCACGTGTGTCCCAGCATGGGTTTGACCCAACCTTCCAATGTCATGGCCCTTTAAAAAAAAAAGGCAGAGAAATTAACAGCAGTTGGTCTATGGTGAGATATGTACGTGCAAACTAAATGATCTTAATTTTGGATGTGTGATCTGAGTTATGTAAAGAATACAGATCAGAATGTTCAATATACATTACAAAGTGTAAAAGATGCCTGGTATTAGAACTTTAAATTTATTTCTTCTGGTTCACCCAGGATCAGAGGCGTTCTCTATCTCTGCCCCCCCCCCCCCCCCCATATAAATAAGGTTTCTGACACGTTTTTGCTGTAGTTTACAGTAGACAAACATCTATGATTATAAAGTCAGGGTACAGTTAAGTGCTGTTAACAGATTGGCAGATTAGGACACTTTTATTCCAGGGACAGGGTATCACCTTGAGCTACTACTGAAAAGGTGTGAGTAATAGATAGATAGATTCATATTTCTGCAAAATAGCAAATATTAGTTCTAAAGTATCCGGTTTTAACAGCATAGATCGCTCAACACTCGTCCGTCTCAACCTTATTTGGCTCATTCGAAGCAATAGAAATTCGTTTCTGTTCCAGTGAGTCGAGTGTTTAACGAGATACAGTTCGCGGTGGTTTCTGCCGTCTCCGCATCAGCAATAATAAACAACTTTTTAATTTGAATCAAGGAGAAGGTTTTAACAGACCTTCTTTCTTTTCTAATGTGATATAAATCGCAGATGCACTTTTATTGAGTGGTTAAAACAGCGACATGGAGCTAATCAACACAAAACGCCTGAACAAAACCATCGAAAGAAATAAAGCTGGTTAATAAGATTTTTGAGAAAAGCTTTGTGTTGAAAAGTAAAAAGGGAAAACAGCTGAGGGTGACAGTTAGTTCATGCTTAATAGGATAAGAGCTGCGCTGGCTGGCCCAGTGCACACTTCTCTTAGCAAAGGTTGAGCAAAAGCGATGAAATGAATAGTTATCTTAAAATACGGGACACTTAACGCATCTCTTTTCTTTTTAACCGAATTAAAAAAAAACAGCGACATATTTTTCATCTCCTCAAAAAAGTAGTTTGAGTGAACTGAAATACTTGGCACGATCAGATAAAATTTTCAATGAGGTTCTCTTACTGTCAATCAAAGTGTTGTGGGCAACAGATGACAATATCAGATTTCCAATGATTCTCTACTTTGTCATCTCTGCCTCCTAATTACTGTGGGGGTCTTTTACTAAAGATTAGCTCGAGTTATCTACAGCAGGGCCCATTTTATGCCTATGGGCCCTGCTGCAGATAACTCGAGCTAATCTTTTTTTTTTTAATTGAAAATTTGTCTTAAATGTTTACAACATACAATTTTAACAATATAACAGAACAGGAAAGCATCCATTGTACCTGGTGATAATTCACAGCCTGCTTATTTAAAGTCCAGGAGAACTAAAAGGTATTAATAAAGGTAAAAGACCCCCCCCCCCCCCATGTTTCTCAGCGTAATGAAGACCATTAATAAAAACGTAAAAAATAGTCCTCTGTAATTTGGGGGGGGGGGGAGGGGAAAGCAACCTTGTCGAAGCTACCTTAGCAAGTATGCTGCTTCCAGAGATACTAGAAATCTCAAGTTTTCGTTTATAAAGAGGGTGAAAATCAGAATGGTTTGCTACAACTGTTTGAAGAATTTTTTTTATTAGGGTTTTTTGTTTGTTTATTTTTTTGTTTGTTTTTTTGCTGTACAGACAAGAAAAAAGTACTGTTGAAAACTCCGCGGCTTACAAAATTTAATACAAATGCACTTTATAAAACTGTATATAACATTTTCGTTTACAAATATATTGAAAGAATATGAGATTGTTTCAACACGCACAAGATTTAGTAGGGAAAAACCGTTTCTATGGAAGGGGGGGGGGGGTAATTTTTGTGCAAAGGTGGATCTGTAGCTTATCGACAGCCTGTAGATAAGTTTATATGAATATTTATTGATTTATTTCCTAACCTCAGCAGGAGAGCAGCAAATAAATTTAGTGCTTTATTTAAATAATTCTTTTTCTATGAGGCAAGATTTCATTTGAAACTTTTAAATAGGCATTTAATTAGCCTGTGTGTGTTGCTTCTCAACAATACCCTGCTGGGATCCTTTGCAGAAATGTATTCCAAAGAGGCGGTCAATATGCAAAACTGATGACTGCACTTCCTTTGTTGCTGGACCATTGTGTGCTGGCTTGCTTATGAAGTCTAATCCAATCATAAATTGCACCCCTAGACCAATCAGAAAGCGTCGGGGTCTGGATGAATGAAGCTCAAGTGGAGAACTTTGTTGAACCTCATTGTTAAACCTGTCACTTTTGAAAGCGCTTTAGGAGGCTCATAACTATAAAACCCGTCATCCAGGAGGAAAAGCAAGTAGAAGTCTGCTAGGCTTGCTAGTTGGATCCTTACTAAAGACGTCTGCAAAAATAATAATAATAATAAAGGAGGGGGGGTTGGGGAACTTTCTTGTTGGGCACTTTAAAGGCATCTCTTTAGCTTCCGCGATGATGTTCCCCAGCCTAATTGCACCTCCAGCAGTGTACCCGAGTCTTCTTCGACCAACTCCAACTTTAACTTTGCCTCAGTCTCTGCAGTCGGCGTTTTCTAGCCATTCCAGCTTTTTGGTGGAAGATCTGATCAGGATCAGCAGACCGGCCAGCTACCTCACCCGGACTGTCCCTCCACCTAGCATGTCTCCTCCAACTACAGGAGGCGCCACCACTATCACAGACTCTGTTGCAACAGATCTTAACTCCACGGGCTCTGTTGCCAGGAGGGGTTGCTCCACGCAGACGTCAGTCTCTGCAAGTAATGACTCTACGTTTCTGAAGTTTGGAGTCAGTGCTATCTTGTCGTCAACTCCCAGAGCTGGTGAGTGGCTTGATTTTTTTTTTTTTATAGGAGCGTCTCCTTGTCCTCAGAACTGAACATGATTTTTGTTTGTTGTTTTGTAATTAAACTACAAGTTAGTGATATTTAAGGAACTGATCCGTTACATTTCTCTAGAGCTTACGTAAATAAATAATACGAAGCTGAGGTTCAAAAATTTTAGTCTCATTCTGTGTATAGTAATCATGCAGGTTCTGCTGTATTGTCTTTAATTGTGAAGAATATTATGGTCTCTTTATGCTGACTTTTCAGAGAATATTCAATACTTAATTTGAAAAACTTTCTTTTGATATAAAATTAAAACGTAGATCGGGTTTTAAAAGGTCTACTGAATTACATAGAAATACGAGCTCAATAAACTGAGTCTGCTTGACAGGGGAAAAATATTACTGAAATGTGTGGCTTCATTATATTCTTTTTCTATCTCTGGTGCAGCCAAAGAGTTATTGAAATGGCCAAATCATTGTATCTTGTTTTTTTTTTTTTGCCAGACTCCTCCCCTGCATTGCTTCAGACTGTTCCTCCAAAAACTTTCTCCTTCCCCTACTTTGAAGGAAACTTCCAACCCTTCATCAGATCTGCTTATTTGCCAGGTAGGTCCTTAGCCTTTCTGTTTTCTCCTGACCTCGAAGTCCGCCTGATTTCTCCACTTATTTCACGCATATTTTCCTCATATTTTTCTGTCCATCCCTGGGGGTTATGCTCTGGTTCAGAGGTTGGACGGAGTACAACATTCAAAAATCAGTCGCGCCAATTTGATGCCCTATTTAGCACAAGCAGTGACTGCTGACACTTTCCACCAATTCCCTGCTCTACAAATTAGCAGGAATTGTCATGGTCAAAATTTGAGGCGGTTCCCTTCTCACAGAGAAACTGTTGGCATCTCTTCATGGAACTCTGTTTTCCCACAGAGTCACTGCAGTTTGCCACTGATTACCAACAAAAGTTTCAGCACCATGACCAATTGGTCAGCTCCCTATGGGCAGCCACACACAGACCTAGCACTACCTTTACCATGCTGATGATAGACATTTACCAGCCGTGGACTAATTTGCTATTAAGGGTCATTCAGTGTTTCAGTATTTTCACAAGACCACATGGAGTGCTTCCTTGTGTGAGGGAGACCGGTGTGGCCACAGCAGGGGGGCAAAAAAAGTGCATACAACCACTAATCCAAGAGAAACCCATCAGTAAGCATGGTGTGGCAGGTAAAGGAGAGAGCCACGCTGGTACAATTCTCATAAAAGCAATTTAAGAAATGCAGAGGTTCACTTGTTCAGCTGCGCTGCGTTTTAATCTTTGAAAATAACTACATAAATGACTCGTTAAACAACTGAAATGAGTACCTTTATTTATAGTTTTTCTAAAATTTGATGCTTTGGAAACTAGAAAAAAAAAATCTTTTTTTTTAAAGACTAATCAGAAATACAAGCTTTTTTTTTTTTTTAATCCAAGTTCCATTCAAGCTTATGATAATGGAATTTGCTTCTTTTCTCATCCATCTGAATGCCCCAACAAAAACAACTTGAGCTTTATAAATAGCTTTTCATGTCTATTTAAGGAAAATGGTCAGGGGAAAAGAAGCTTCTGTCATCGGTATTCACTCAATGATCTTGGCAGTTGTGTTTAGTTTGAAAGTGTAAATCTCTTTTCTTCCAGTAATATATGGCTTTAGCTGCTTGTCTTTAGTCTTTTTTCTGTTACTTCATTACTACACAATTACCATTCACGCTTCATTAGAATCTCTGTCTCCCTTTAGAGCTGTTTTTAAAGGAGAAACGCTCCCTTTTATCATACCAATACCATTTGGAACCAGTCAATGTGCTAATTAGCTGTTACTTTTTCATTTCTTTGCCATTCTTAACGTTTTTTTTTTTGAAGAGTAGAATAGGATTAATATAAAAAGAATAATGTTGATAGATTTCAATGCTTAGGAAGTTGTGTGTGTGTATGTTTTAAATTTGGTCAGAAAATAACTTTATCCATAATGCACTGCTCCTGACAAGATGTTTTCAAACTTTATTTTTAATGCTTTTTTAGATACTTATATTTTAGGATGAATTTCTTCACCCCGTCTTCCAGATTCTGAAAGCTTTTAAACAAAACTGATCACTGTGAAAACATCTAACGCATTTATCGTGTTAGGGTAAAGCAAAACAAACAAACAAAAAAAGTAAAGCTTATTTGAAATGTAGGTTACGGATTGTCCCTCGAGCAAGAAGGGCCAACTACAATTACAATATTATTTTTCGTTTGTGTTTCTGCAAACAAATGATCTTTTTTAATCTTTTTTTTTTTCCTCTGGGTGTCTGGCAGCTTCCTCCTCGGTGGTTCCTATCCCTGGCACCTTCTCCTGGCCCTTGGCTGCTAGAGGAAAACCCCGCAGGGGGATGCTTCGCAGGGCTGTCTTCTCAGATGTTCAGCGCAAAGCTCTCGAGAAAATGTTCCAGAAACAGAAATACATCAGCAAGCCCGACAGAAAAAAACTGGCAGCCAAACTGGGACTCAAAGACTCGCAGGTAACTAAAGGGCCGACCAATTCATTTAAATGCCAGGAGGGGCACAGTCCTTCCAACGATTTCTCTTCCATTAAAAATAAGGGCTTGCGTTTACTACAGAGCTGGAAAGTCGCATGACAGCTGCATAAACGCGAAGGCTTGATGAGTTGTATTTATTTACGCTTCTTTTTTCCTCTTTTCATTAGGTCAAAATCTGGTTCCAGAACAGAAGGATGAAATGGAGGAACTCCAAAGAAAGAGAACTTCTCTCCTCTGGGGGATGCAGGGAACAAACTTTACCCACCAAGTTTAATCCCCACCCAGACCTGAGCGATGTAGGGAAGAAGGGGTCGGGGGAGGAGGGGGAAGAGGTCTTCTTGTGTTCAGCCAGCAGTCCCCAGCACAGCATGGCTTATCAGTGCCCCGAGTACCACAGACTGGACTCACAGGTACTCTTTTCCCCATGCCACTCCAGCAGCCCCAGCAAACCATCAGATGTCTCAGATTCAGAGGAGGAAGGAGGCGGGGAGGAAGAAGAGATCACTGTCTCCTAGAAGCTTGCCTCTGCCTTCATCCCTTCCCCCCAAACCAGGACGTTGCAACAATGTAAATAAATTAAAAAAGCGATATCAAATTAAAGAGCTGCCCCTCTTTTCTGTATGTCTAATAGGACGGTCACCTGTTCGAATGTCCTTGATCTGCAAGCTAAGGCTGAGTTAATTTGACTGTAATGATATAGAGAGAAAAATTAGCAAGGGAGAACTCCTTAGAGGTGTTTAAAAATTCTTCGGCTGATATCAGATTTGTCTGATCGCGTTTTCACGTTCACACACTCGATATTGGGAGGAGGGAGGGGGTTATTTCGGACGTGTGAGGTTACACATCAGAGGGGCGTTAAGAAAATGAGAAAGCGGAGTCCGGGCGTTGTAACAACGCGTGCAAAGCTACTGGTTTGAAGCTTAAGCTCCCAGTGAAGACGTGGCCTAAGCAGAGCACTGTTTTGCAGAAAACCTCGTTCAGGTATTTGGGGGAAACGCCTTGAGGCAAATCTCTTATCAGTTAACGGGACTCGTCTGGTGTTCTCCCTCATTAAAGAAACCTGTTCTGTGTTCTGACCTTTTGCATCTTCAAAGGAACCCAAGCAGTGGTGGATATTTCATTTATACTATATATAACTTTTATGTCAAGCCTAAGCTACCTTCAACCCCTTCTTAGCTCCCAGTCACCTGGATCCAAAGCGTGAAATCAGAGGGGACTAACGCCATCTTTTCGGGGTTTTCCTTACACTTTGCTGTCTTTGCACAGCTTTTATTGACTGTACACTACTATGTACACTTTCGCCGCATGGCTATTTTATACCAAGGGATTGGCTAAAAAAAAAAAAAAGAAAGAAAGATTATAGATGTCTTTTTTTTAATTTTGCAATTGTTTTAAACCTACAATGTAGCTGTTTAACTGCATAACTTATAAAAATGCTTATTTTGTATTTTACAATGTACAGATTTTAAAATATGTATATGTAATAAACACATGCCAAATAAAAGAACCTGATACTGCATTCGGAGCGCCTTAGGATGCAAAACCCACGTTAGAATTGCCGGTGGGTGGGGTAAGGCAGACCTCTGCTTCCGGTGTGTTGAACCTCTTATCGAATTCTAGTTTTCATTGTATTCTCACCTGATTTCATTCATTCATTTGGTAAAGAAAGAAAGCAAATCCTTGTTCTTAAATTGAAATGAGACGGAAGAGAGAATGACAGAAAAAAAAGTCTAATAATAGAGTCAGTTCGCAATCAATCGCACACAAAGCAATACAGACAAAAAAATGTTTGTAGAAAATTCAGGGATTGTAACTAAATACCCTGGATCGTCAAAACATAAGAGGGACTGTTAACAAACGACTCTGTAGTACAAACGCACACAAAATAGAAAGTCTTTCCAACCTCCTTCCAAGGGTGAAGAAGATCTCTGGAAGTTGGGGAGCTGACATACCTTTCATAGCTGAAACATCTTTATTAACCTATTACACCCCATTTCACTTTATATTGGTGTTATTAAATATTTGAGTTTATCTGCTGAGTAGAAGTATCTTACGTCACAAGCCTCTTGTTTATAATGCTGAAAGTTAGGAAGGAAAGTTATTAAGCCTGGTAAGTTTAAGCAGGTGGAAGGTAATCTTCCTTTAATTAACATAAATAGCATAGCTTGTATCTTCATCTTCAGAGCAACTTTATTTTTTCATATATACTTAAAGGTCGTCTAGATTAAAAAAAAATTAAATGATGGTATGGTATGATGTTTCAAGGCAATACATGCATTTAATAGAACATGTGCCCTATGTTGACGTTTTGCAAATTTACTATTATTTCATGACACCCCCCCCCCCCCCAGAATAAACTGAATACCTATTCCATTGAAAAGTTAAAATTATCCTGTGCTGTTGGATGATCGTCTGTGTCAGCAGGATCTGCTTTTATGTAGAGGCTGACCAAAAGTAGATTTTTTTTTTTTTGTTGTGGCAAAAACTGAATCTTTGGCCAAAATTAACCCACTCGGTTTTGGCCAACATTGATGCCAAAACCAGCCTGTCCCCACTGCAAGAATGGCATCTACTGCCTCTTCCCGATCCAGAACCAGACAGATCTTATCCCCACCCACAGGCCTGCCTTAATCCCTGCTTGTCTAGTGGCCTAACCGGAAAAGGAGCAATCTCCAGTTACTCCAACTCCTGCCATCTCCGCCATCAAAATCACATTTCTCTTTCAAGATGCCTATTGTTAGCTCTCAACCAAGCACCCACCACCTTATTTATGAATAGCTAAGAACACCCCTACAGTTTGCTCCCCTCACACTACTTTTCTCTCAGAAAGAAATGGATTTCTGTCCTTTTTCCCTTACTTTTTGAATGTATTGTCAATGTACACACCCTATCATCCTTTCTATATTAAATGCTATTGTAAGTTGTCTAGATGGTATTTCTGGCAGGCAGATTAATACATTTCTATAAACCTGAAATGTAAAAAAATGGCTGTTGAGACTGCCACTGAAAGTCCCCGCAACCATTTTGAGATTGGAGGAGCAGCAGCAGTCTGGTGAGATTGCCACTGAAGGTCATGGCAGCCATTTTGACAGCAGAGTCAGTAGGGGCAGGAGCAACTGGGAATTGTTCCTGCCTCAACTAGGACACTAGACCACCAGGACTAAGGTAGGCCTAGGGGGAGAGGGAGAGTGATGCTTTTGGTCAGGGGGTAAGACAGCAGGTGGAACTTTTGGTGGTGGGGGAAACAAAATTTGGTTGGCCTCTATTTTTATGTGCTTAATTTCTTTTGAAATAGATCCTATGGTGTCTAATGTACCATTGGAAAAAATGTATTACAACAGAAACAATACAGATCTACTTAATGGGAATTGCCTTGAAGGGCAAGTCTATAACTGAGTACGTGATCTATGTGCACAATGTGCTATTTTATAAAGAAGTACTTAACTGCAAGGGACGTGAGCATGGAAGGCGCAAGGGGCATCTGCATGGGTGTCTTTCCAACTTATTCTTGTAATTTATAGAAAACTAAAGTTACGCATGTTGCTTGATGCGCAGTGAGTTCAATTCCCACTGTGGCTCCTTGTGACCTTGGGCAAGTCACTTAACCCTCCATTGCCCCAGGTACAAAAACTTAGATTGTGAGCCCATTTGAGACAAAGAAAGTACCTGTATATAATACAATTGAGAACTGCTTTGGTTGTACCACAGAAAGGCAGTATTTCGAGTCCATGATCCTTTTAAATCCATGTGCTTATTTATGCCTGGCATACGTGGTCACACCTAAATTTAGGTACGTCAATGTGGTTTTACACTAGTATTCTGTAATGGAATCATGGTGTCCAGATACTGTTATAGAATAGGAGCTCCCGGTGCTGCATTGGGGCAACTCAAATGGGGCACCCTGTTATAGAGTTGCCCTCTTGGAGTTCACTTTCTATAATGTCCCCTTAGGTCTCTCAGTCTCACCTGCAAAACCATAGTTTTGAACTGACTCCAGAATAGAGAGTTGCACAGGGACAGGAATTTAGCCCAACCCCAATGGAATCTAACTCATATCTGCTAATATCCATTCCATCCCCACACATGCCTACAATTAATCTCCTCCATCCCACAGTACTCAAGGGAAGGGAAATGGGACTTGATATACTGCCTTTCTGAGGTTTTTGCAACTACATTCAAAGTGGTTTACATATATTCAGGTACTTATTTTTTTTGTACCAGGGGGTAATGGAGGGTTAAGTGACTTGCCCAAAGTCACAAGGAGCTGCAGTGGGAATTGAACTCAGTTCCCCAGGATCAAAGTCCACTGCACTAACCACTAGGCTACACCTCCACTTCACAACTCAAAGGAGTCAATGCTATTATTTACTTGCTCACAGCCCTCTGTTTCCTCCCAATCCCAACAGCCTCCTGTGGTTTCTTGGATGGTATTCACTATTCAACCAATGAGTGTTCCAAGCCTCATTCTGGTGCTCCCATTGCCTCTCTCAGTGCATTCCAAGCCTCATTCTGGAGTCACCAGAGATTTTGGTTACACTCCCACAGGAATCCCATGTCAACTTCTTCCAGCCCCATGGGAATCCCACAGCAACGTTTTCCGTACCCAGTGGGAATCCTGCAGGTTCCACAGGAATCCAACAGCAACTTTTTCCACACCCACGGAAATCCTGTGGGATCCCCACAATCAATTCCTGTAAAACCTTCTAGTCTGGAATGATGAACAGCAAAATTAAAAAGAAAGTTGATGCCCCACTTAAGCAGCTTCAGTACCTAATTTAGCAAACTTCGGGGGCCTTATAGGGTTTGTATTTGTTTATGTTTATAATTATGATTGTCTTGATACACTACCTTTGCTGATAAGCAGATCAAAGTGGTTAACAAATAAAAATATTAGGGTATAAAAAGGAATGCCAAAAGTAAAATAGAAAAGACACATTCACACAGATTCATTGAAACTTGAACACTAAATAAAAACAAGCACCAGATCAGACCAGCCAACTCAATGGTCACTCTCCAAAGGACATACTAAAATTCTATTCAAATTCCACAGAAATAAAGGTCAACCAACCAAAATACAAGGTCATTTTTTTTTCTGTTAACCTGTATTTCCACGCCTTGGTTGCCGCAGCCTTCAGTGGTAGACTAAAGGTCTTGGCAGCCATTTTGATGGCAGAGACAGCAGGGGCAGGATCCACTGGGGATTGTTCCTGCCCCAGTTAGGAGACTAGATCACCAGTGTTTAATATAGGCCTGGAGGGGGCTGATGTATGGGTCTGGGAGGGTGAAAGGGAGGCTCTGTTGGGTGGTGGCAGTGGCATCAGGGGGAGGAGGACCGGGCGGCTCTGTTTGGTGGTAATAGCAGTGGCAGCGGCGGTGGAGTGGATGCTGTTCAAGGACAGGACCTAGCTGGTTTTAGTTTCGGCTTCAGAAACTGAGCTACAGATTTGTTTTGGCTAAAACTGAAAAAAAGCTGGTTTTGATCAGCCTCTAACACACTTAACATGGGAAAAATGGCTTGCCACAAAGCATATTAAATCATTTTGCAGTAATTTGCCCATCAGTGCATGCTAATTACCCACTATTGAATTTAAAAAAAATTTGGGAGAGGGTGTGTCATGGGTGAGGAATGGGCATGGAAGCATTATCCAGCTAGCAGATTTGAATTAGCGCAAATTAACTGGATAATGCTGACAATACAGAAGCATGTAGCATCTCATGTTAATTTTTTTGCAAATCCCATCCACTAGAGGAAAAATCGCGGGAACTTGCAAAAAAACATAATTAAAAAGGCCTCAGTACTGCTGCATTAAAAAATGGGCTTAGCACACAGGAAAGTCCTGCATTAGCATGCGCTAAGTCCAGATTTTTCTGCAGCTTAATAAGAGGGCCCCAAAGTTTGGTGATGTCCATCTTCATCATTCACAATATATTTTCTTAGATGAACACCAACCAGACGTTATCAGATAATACCTATATGTTGGTAGAGATAAATGATCTGCTGACCCAGGAGTTGAGGTTCTGCTTCATTGCTTTTAAGAAAAATGTAGAACACCTCCTTCTTGCAAGAGGCCTTTGAATATTTGTATAATGATTCATTTGCTATTATTAGGATTCATTAGTTCAAGAATGGACCAAGATGGCTGCCGCATAGTGGGACGGGGAATCGTTGGCTCCTGGGGCCCCCGGGTTTACTGCCAGTATTTGGCTGTGGATCGGCCTAGCATCGCCGGTCCTGCGCCTCTCTTGGTCCGGCTGTGGGGAGCCTGTTAGGCTGCGTCCGGCTGCTCGTATCAGCAAGTTACCGCCGTTTCAGTGTGCCTGCCGCCGGCCAACAGCAGTAGCCTGCTCGGGCCGTTCGTACCGTGAGCGACTGCAAGGAAGTCTTAGCTTGCCTTGCTGGTTCCAGATACTGTGGGGAGACGGCAGCCTCTGATCCAGGCAAACTAATGTCCCTATTCCTTTGTGGTGTTGTTGCCGGGCTTGTTGGCATCCTGGGCCCTGCCTTCATTGAGTGCGGTCAGCTGTGCGGCCGAGCATTGACAATCTCCAGCTGTTGCCGTTTGCCTTTGGTTCCCTCTTCTACTCTCCAGGCCGCTTACTACTGCTACCGCATTTTGGTTGTAACAACAGGCACTCAGCCTGCCGCCCGTTCTCTCTAGACCCGTTCATCAACCGTTGATTGTTGCGGCTGGGCCGTCGGGCCTTTTAGAAGTGTGACACCTGGTTGCTGCAGCCATCATCTGGGAAGCTGGTGTGGACGGTTGAAGAGCAGCTTTCAACTCCTTCTGCAGCCTGCTATTTCGACTTGGCCTGTCCGGCCGCTCTCATCTCACTCATTGCCACTATTCAATCACAATGAGTCAAAACCTTCTCAACCGTCAAGAGTTTAGCACAGGCAGCCAAAAGAGGTTCAGCCTACTCCTAGGCTTCAACATATCACCTGAGGTCCTTCCTAACAACATATTTACGGACCATTTTTAGACTCTTCACCTTTCCTTATTATTTATTTTCTCTGTTTCTTTGATTCTATCTAATTTAATTCTAATTTAATTGTAACTGTATCTCCTCTGATCTGGCAATAGCCTATCAGTGCATTGTAAGCCACTTTGAGCCTGCAATACTGTGGGAAAACTGTGGGGTATAAATGTACAAAAATAAATAAAATTTATATTCTCTAGTGCGACTCTGATGATGACTGAGTTTCTGGGGCAATTTCTCCAAATGGATTAGTGTTACACATACCATGACAGGAATGAACCTCATTCCTAAGCCACCACTGATGTCATGTTAACAGATCTGTTGTTGTTTTCTTCTTTCTCATACTGCTCTTCAGGCATAATACTGCATCTGCCCTTCTCCAGCACCTCTTAAACTTCTCTCCTTAGCACTGATGAGATGGGCAAGGCTGTGATACAATTCATCAGGCCCCAATTATTTATTTATTTGTATTTTGCTCACACCCTTTTCAGCAGAAGCTCAAGGTGAGTTACATTCAGGTATTTCACTGTCCCTGGAGGGGCTCACAATCCATTTTGTACCTGAGGCAATGGAGGGTTAAGTGACTTGCCGAAGATCACAAGGAGCAGCAGCGGGATTTGAACCGGCCACCGCTGGATATCAAGGCCGGTGCTCTAGCCACTAGGCCCAAAGTTAGCACCAGGATAATCCGTGCTAAGCTAGTGTTCCACAAAGGGCACTCAGCCCAGAATGATCTTCACAGAATGCTAGTTTAGCACATGCCCCTCCCATGGCCACACCCCCTTTGGAGTTGCGTACTATGAAATTTAGGCATAGGGCAGGTCCACACACAACTCCTAATTATTGTTATTACCTAATTAGCTAGTTTGTACATGTATCTATTATCCATGCCAGCTTTGGGGGACCTACACAACGTCCAGGGGTACATGCATTCATGTATAATTATTTCCTTACAGAACTCCTTTTAAAAGTACTGCACGATTATTTTTCAAAGGACAGTTACAGAGAACCTTCTGGTTTGGAGAAGGACATACTATTGCAGGGTTAAAGTGGAAGCATTATATTTTTTTCGATAATGCAGTTGGGAGTTATAACCAAAATTTACAAGATTTTCCTTTTTCTTGTTGATTTTTTTATTTTTATTTCCAAAGATATATAAAGGTTTCATGATTTTAGAAGTTTTCTGAGACTCCTGCTGTTGGGTGTGGTTCCACGAGACAATCAGGACCCCATGGAAGCAAACCATACCGTATCAACATGAGATGGCTCCTGGGGAGGATGATTTCTTTTTTAAACAGGAGTGTGGCCACAATGAAAGGTGTATTTTTTTAAAGAAATAAAATATACTATCACAAAAGCAAGGCTAACTATGAATAATGCCCAAAGAGGAAGTAATAATGCCAAGAAACTGTCAGCTTGACATTTTGTGTAACCTAGCGGCTCTGCTGCCATAAGAGTTTATTGTTCTCCCCTGCTCGCCTCTTTGGATTATTTTAATTACAACAGCCAGAGCTTACTGCTTGCATTTATTTCACAAACAAACCGTTCAAGAGTGCTTCACAAACTGAAACTGAAAATCAAACCAAATCAAAGCATTCAATCTAGATTTAAACCTAACCAAGTAGCCCATCATCTCCCTCTGAACTGATGAAAAGCTCAGGAGCTGTGAGGATTAGTGATCAAAGCCCAATGACACCAGAGGCCCTTCCTATGCCAGACAACCTAAGGAGATCTATTACAATCAGGGGACCATCCAGCACAATCAGTTCTCATGCAGTGTGATCTGCCATTTCTTATAATGTAATAAATACCACCAGTGTAAATAGTGGTTGAACTTGAGGTAAGTTGTTGGGTTCAACACATCCTTCAGTTCAGTTCTTTGCTGCCAATGCACATGTTGTAAACTCCAGCCAATAGAGATAAGGTCAGTGTACTCTCAAAACAGTATCTGAACAATAATATCTTCCAATTACCCTGTAAATGTCAAAATCCGTTTACAAAAACACAGGTTCGCAGAAAGTAGATGCTGTAAAGAGGTGGCCATCATCCTGTAGAGTGATCAGAACATTAATAAAGCTACCTCCACATGTCCAGCCGATATTCTTCTCTTTGTTAACACTGAGGAGCTTCTGTATTTGAATGGCCGCTACTACTGACATTATTAACACTGGAATTCTATTGAGTTCATTCGCAACCTAATGCATCAGAAGCCCAAATATAAGTTTGTAAGAACACGATATAAGTTGACTCTACCACTTCCCACAGAAGAGCATCCACCACCCTCTCTATGAAAAAGTATTTCCTGATGTTGCTTTTAAATTTCCCTCCTTCAACTTTGTTTCATGTCTTCTAGTGCTATAGAGATGCAGGTTAGAAACCATGACCATATTTATAAATGGAATTCAGGCTTTTGGGCCTAACTCATTGCAGACACATACTGTCTTTTTAAAACCATGTATTTTCTTCTTTAGCTAAGAGCATATTCTGCTTTATAGAAAGCCTTCCCTGTATAGTTCTGTTAGCAACTGTGCCTGGAGCAGACAGACACAACAAGGCACATCAAGGTGGGAACCTCTCTTGATTCACATCGCACTCTCGATACCTGTTATAAACATATTTTCTGCATTTCTCTGATTGGCAGTAGGAGACATCACATTCCTGTCTGAGGAAAGTATCATCTCTATGGTATTGTTCTTTTTATTCGGCAATCTTTAGGGGACATTCATTCAGTACATTCATCTTACATGATCTGCAGCAACATCTGTAGGGACTCTATTAGCACTTTGCTGAAAAATCTCTTGCACAGACCTTATGATTTTGGAGTTGATGTCTGTAATATGCTGCTGCCTTTGCATTTCCCAGGGCAGAGAGCTGAGGAGAAGGTGCCTGCTGTTTCTCTACCTATCTGCCTGCTGTGAGCACCATCTGATTGAGCTAAATGTCATCTGATGTAAAGTGGCTGGGTCCTCCTGCATCTAATTGTCTGCTGAATTAGCTGCACCTGCAAGGTAATAACCAACTGCTAATAAAAAGCTAAGTATAATTATATCTAGCTTGGGTATCTGAGTGAGGTTTGTTTACTCCTTGCATAAGAGTTATGCAAATTACAGTGAGCTCTGCTCCTATCTAGATCATTTGTGGCCTCAGCAGTGTACAACATATAGCATCTCTATTTTTGAAAAAGGTTTTTCTTTCTTCCTTATTCTCTTTCAAGAATTTACATAAATACATAAGTATTGCCATACTGGGAAAGACCAAAGGTCCATCAAGCCCAGCATCCTGTTTCCAACAGTGGCCAATTCAGGTCACAAATACCTGGCAAGATCCCAGAAATAGTGGATTTTCCCCAAGTCCATTTAACAATGGTCTATGGACTTTTACTTTAGGAAGCCATCCAAACGTTTTAAAAACTCCGCTAAGCTAACCGCCTTTACCACATTCTCTGGCATTGAATTCCAGAGTTTAATTACACGTTGAGTGAAGAAAAAATTTCTCCGATTCATTTTAAATTTACTAAATTGTAGCTTCATTGCATGCCCACTAGTCCTAGTATTTTTGGAAAGCATAAACAGACGCTTCACATCTACCCGTTCAACTCAACTCATTATTTTATAGACCTCTATCATATCTCCCCTCAGCCGCCTTTTCTCCAAGCTGAAGAGCCCTAGCCGCTTTAGCCTTTCCTCATAGGGAAGTTGTCCCATCCCCTTTATCATTTTTTTCGCCCTTCTCTGCAACTTTTCTTTTTTTTATATGCTTTATTTATATCTTTTTACATTTACATTCACAACATTAATGTAATAGAAATATTCAGGAAATCAAATAATTGTACTAATTAAAATAAAAAAGGGAATATTATTCTCTATACAATTTGTCCACTAAACAATGATCCAAGTACAAGGAAAAAAAAGAGAAAAAGAAAAATCTCTTATCATTGAAACTTGAAGAGCAAACTTAATCCTGCCAGCCTACTTATAGCATTTCTCACTGGGAAACAACTAAAGGCTTATCAACACTTTCTTGTGATTGAATAAATTGTAACAGTTTTAAGGGATCAAAGAAAACGTAATTATTTGCATTTAGGGATATCAAACATCTACAAGGAAATTTTAATTGAAAAACAGCTCCTAAGTTGAGAGCTCTTGTCTTATAGGACAAGAATTCTCTTCTTCTTTTCTGCGTATCCCTAGCCAAGTCAGGAAAAATTTGTATCCTTGAGCCCATAAAACCTGCATTTGCATGACGAAAATAAGTCCGAAAAATGTTATTTCTATCTATCTCTAAAGCAAAGGTAGCTAATAATGTAGTCCTTTCAGTCACAATCTCCAAGGAGCTTTCTAGAAATTCAGTCAAATTTAAGTCCGGTAGACCTTGAGGTTGTCTATCAATTATTTTTTTATTCCTGTTATGAACTGGGCTCTAGCAATAGGTGGAAAACCTTCTGCTGGTATTCCCAGAACTTCTCCAAAGTATTTTCTCAACATGTCCACTGCTGAAATTAACGGAGATTTGAGGAAGTTTATGAACTTCAAGTTATTCCTACGACTTTGATTTTCAAGAAATTCTAACTTGCGGGTTTGAATCTCTCTCTCCTTGATTAACATGGCTGTAATATTTTGAAATTTGGTAACCTCTCCTTCCAAAATTGTTACCTTATCTGTATAATCTTGGACTTTTCCAGCAAATTCCTGATGTTTTTGTTTCAAATCAGTAACTTCTCCCTTAAGAGAGTTTACATTTGTTTGTAAGGAAGTGTGACTACCTTGAATGGCGTCCCAGAGCGTTTCTAACATTACTACAGCTGGTCTTACTGTTCCTCGGGTTCCTTCAGGGGTGATAGCTTGAGCCAAAGACGAAGAAACTCATTCCTCCATTGTTAATTTGGCCGGCATTGAGGCACCAACGGATCCTCCTAGTTCAGCTGACAGGGGCTGCATACCACCAATCGCCCCGGTCATCTGTCCCTCCGTCAGTGCCATATCACCTCCTGGTCACGGGGGGGCTGTGTTAGAGGGAGAACTAAGCGAGACTCCCTCAATGCTATGATCCGCTTCCGAAGAAGCTGATCCTGTAGTCGCAGGTAGCCACTCTCTGAGCGTCCTCACTCCAAAGGACTCCAGGACGGTTTAGCGCACAGCGGGGTTTACAGCTTGGCTTGGGGAGGCAAGAACCTTCACTTTCCCCTTCCTCTTTCCCATGCTGTTCAATCGGGACTCTGGTGTTTTTCCTCCTGGGTACTCAGGAGCTCTGATGCTCACACCATTTCAGTCGCCATCTTGGATCCTCTGCAACTTTTCTAATTCCACTATATCTTTTTTGAGATGCAGCGACCAGAATTGAACACAATATTCGAGATGCGGTTGCACCATGGAGCGATACAAAGGCATTATAACATCCTCATTTTTGTTTTCCATT
Organism: Microcaecilia unicolor; assembly: GCF_901765095.1. Lineage (NCBI taxonomy): Eukaryota > Metazoa > Chordata > Amphibia > Gymnophiona > Siphonopidae > Microcaecilia > Microcaecilia unicolor. The sequence continues at coordinate 148,589,648 of NC_044034.1, forward strand.
CCTTTCCTAATAATACCTAACATTCTATTTGCTTTCTTAGTCACAGCCACACACTGAGCAGAAGGTTTCAACGTATCATAAACTACGACACCTAGATCCCTTTCTTGGTCTGTGACTCCTAACATGAAACCTTGCATGACGTAGCTATAATTTGGGTTCCTCTTTCCCACATGCATCACTTTGCACTTGCTCACATTAAATGTCATCTGCCATTTAGACGCCTAGTCTCCCAGTCTCATAAGGTCCTCTTGTAATTTTTCACAATCCTCCCGCGATTTAATGGCTTTGAATAACTTTGTGTCATCAGCAAATTTAATTACCTCACTAGTTACTCCCATCTCTAGGTCATTTATAAATATGTTAAAAAGCAGAGGTCTGTATAATTATGGTACAGCCAGAGACCCCCCCCCCCCCCCCCCCCCCACTGGAATGGTGGCGGGCCCAGTCATAGAGCTCAGGCCATTACAGACCTTGGCTGAGTCAGAAATCTGATGGCTGACATAACTGGGAGCTTACTGGAAAAGTATGGCCTAGTTTGTAGCCCGGATTCAGGCCTAAATAAGCTAAATTAGGAAAAGTTAGGTCAATAGATATGGAAACAAAATGGAGGATTTCAGCACAAGATGGAAGCCGTCTCTGTTACAAAGTGGAATTTTCTCTAATGTAAGTTAGAAAAACAAGTTGAGAAATGAGTGAGTCATGCCAGGTGCAAAGAAAATAGGGAACTAGCTGTCCAAGAGGGGAGGGAGACTTTCCTGTGAGCAGGATTGTGGTCAGCCATGGTGTGAGAAAGGAAAGGTGTAGATGATGCAGGGTCTTGCTTAAGATTTGTGGTCAAGCGAGCTAAAGACAAAACCATGTTAGCAAGATAAAAGCTACTCATTAGCATAAGCCAATCAGTGACAACCATGACATTAGCATAGATCCAATCAGGTATATCTACTGTCATATTATCCATATCCTGAGGGCACCTATAAAAATCAGGGTATTTCCTGGTTTAAGTTAGAGAGAAGGGTTGCCACTCTCTCTCTCCAAGGGAAACCAATGTGTCCAGCAGAATTGACAAATTACCTAATTGCTTTCCCTTGTAAAACCTCTAATTGGTAAAAGAAATTATAAAAGATTAGGAACTAATTAACACCTGTTTGCAGCTGGATTATTATATTCCTATAACTAATTGATTGTACGTGCCTGTTGTCAATCACTTATTTGACTTGTACCTTGGCAAATAAACTCCTCATTCCAAATGATGATTTGTGGATTTCCCTTTATGATCAGAGGCTGTAAGTATAAATGCTTTTGCTGTATTAGGCTATCCTTCGCTGCAGTGTATAACTTGTAATCTAAATCCAGTTTGTCATAAGGCTGGTATCTTTTCCTTAGACCTAACATCTCTCTTAGTGGCAATTCCTTTTAGAACTTCACAACTCCTTGATTACCCCAGTACTAGTGCTATTTAGAGATGGAGTCAGATTTAAGGTCACTCCAGCCTTCTTGGGGGTCTCTGAACCCTAAAAATTAAAACAGGTCCCAACACAGACACCTGGGGAACCCCACTAACTTCCCTTCTCCATTGAGAATACTGACCATTTAACCCTACTCTCTGTTTTCTATCTTTTAACCAGTTTTTAATCCACAATAGAACACTACCTCCTATTCCATGACTCTCCAATTTCCTCTGGAGTCTTTCGTGAGGTACTTTATCAAACGCCTTCTGAAAATCCAGATACACAATATCAACCGGCTCACCTTTATCCACATGTTTGTTCACCCCTTCAAAGAAATGTAGTAGATTGGTGAGGCAAGATTTCCCTTCACTAAATCCATGTTGACTTTGTCTCATTAATCCATGCTTTTGAATATGCTCTGTAATTTTGTCCTTAATAATAGTCTCTACCATTTTGCCCGGCATCGACGTCAGACTCACCGGTCTATAATTTCCCGGATCTCCTCTGGAATCTTTTAAAAAACTCGGCGTTAGATTGGCCACCCTCCAATCTTCTGGTACCACGCTCGATTTTAAGGATAAATTACATATTACTAACAATAGCTCCGCAAGCTCATTTTTCAGTTCTATCAGTACTCTGGGATGAATACCATCCGGTCCATCCATGTCTGTATCATTTTACCCCATCCCTCCTCTCCTCCAGACATATTCAAGTCTTATAGCAAGTCTTGGTTGCTTCCTTTGAATAGCTTTGAGTCTTTTTATGTCCTGGCAAAATACATTCTCCAAAACTGAACACAGTACTCCAAATGCAGTCCCACAAATGACTTGTACAGGGGCATTATCATTTTTTTCCCCTGCATGTTATGCCCCCTCAAATCAGCCAAGCACCCTTCTGGCCTTGGCCATTACCATGTCCTATTGTTTCACCTCCTTGAGATCCTCAGATACAGTTACCCTGAATATCTTTCCTGGGCTATGCACATCAGCCTCTCGCCTCCTATCATGCTTTTTTACGAGTATTGGCAACATGAAAAGTGATCTACAAAAATTAAAAACACGAATAAATGCTTGCAGTTCACCTTTAATTTGAAGAAATCAGTGATGTATCTGGGGTGCAGAAACCCAAAGGAGCTGTATATGTCACTTTTCCTTTTAACACTTGACAATATCACTCACAAATATATTTTCTCCCTTTTACTTACATTACTAAAAGAATCAGTAATCTTATGGTAGAACTGACCGATACAGATTTCAGATTTCACAAAACATCTAGGAATGAATCACACTATGTACAGTACCAGCGGGGACCTGCGGGGTCCATAGTTCTAATGGTCACCAATGCATAGTGCAAGCATTTTAGTCATCGACCAGGAAAGGTAGCAAACACCAAGACAAGGAAAAACATGTCTGTCTTGCAAGAAGGACAAAACTATGGTGTAGGCGATCTTTTCACAATCACCTCTCTTACTGTTCACTATTTCCACAGCAGCATTAGATATATGCAGTGCAGCACATATGCAATCATCTGGAGACCGCAGGTCATATGAGAGAGAAATATCATAGTAGATTATTTCGGGTCGGCACTGAGGAAGTTTTTCTTTCTATATTTCGAGAATAAAGAAGTGTAGGAAACACAGCCTTGACACAGGGATTCTGAGCTTCAAATGCTGATTTGTCTTACAAACTGGTTCTCTTCAGATCTCACTCTCTTCTGCTGATTAGTTTCCACATTCACTCGAGTTGCTCAGACTTCATTAGCAGCATCAATCTAAATTCAATCAGCTTCCTTAAGGACTTCATCATTGTGGGCTGCCCATTCATCTTCTGGAGCCGACCTCTAACCCTCAAAACTTTGTAACTGCAAGTTTAAAGTATTAGGGCCTTTTATCTCCAACCTTCCTTCTAAAGACAAGAAGTAAACCACGGTTATAGCCTTTGACAAGGTCTTTCAATAGCATAGTCATCAAATTCATCTGATCTCTTCTCCAACATGTCATATGAAGCAATCACACTTTTATCATTTAGCTCATGAAAAGAGGTTCATAGTTCTAAATTAACTTAATCCAGTTCCTGCTTACTGAAAGATTGAGGATTGCTATTCATTTTTGTACACCTCTGTAAAAAGAAAAAAGCAGATATAGATGTAGACATACATCTGAAGCAGTTTTAAAACAGGAATTACTTGTACATATATATGGCACACAGAGAATTTTAAAGGCATGTTATAGGTGGGCCTAACAGGTGTACATGAATTTGGAGTTTTAGAACAGCGATATGCCTATATGTCAGAGGTTTTGCCGATCAGCATCTACAGCTCTTCAGAGTCATAAATGACCCCCTAACTACCTTCTGTTATGGACCTAGGGCTTGGCTTGGAAATGCGCTCCCCTATCTGACATCTGCAACCACCTCCTTTGGGTCAAGGATTTAATTTTGCAGGCAGCTCCTTAATTGAATAGGCAGATTTTCAATGACGGCAACATACACATACATGATTGCACTTTTTTTCTTGAGCACATTCATGTATAAAATGGTAGTGTTGTGCATTGTGCTATTTCTCAGTCTAACTTCAATGGCATTACATGCATTTTAACTGAGTATTTCTTACAATTAGAGGCCAACCGAAACTGTCTGAAAGTTTTCAGCCAAAATCAAAGCTGCAGCAGACACTCATCACCTGGTTTCGACTGAAGCTAAAACCAAAACCAAAAACTCAAGTATGGTTGTGTGAATGTTTATGTTCTCCATGGACAAGCAGGATGAGCCAGCCACACACTGGTGACGTCATCCAATGAGCCGGATACAGATTCTGCTCTCCCAGAGCTCAAAGGAACCTTTTGAGCGGGTCCCTCTGAGCATGTGCAGTGTGCACTATATATGTCCCTGCTTGAGCGTCTTGCCTCAGTTTACCTCATCCGCCCTGCAAATGGTCAGATTTTCTTGCTCTCTCTCTACAACATGGCAGACCCTGCACAAAAGATATCCAGCACCTTGAAACCAGCTTTTAAAAAAATGCCCAGGCTGCAAGAAGAAAATGAGCACAGCAGACACACATGAGGTATGTGTCCGTTGTTTAGGCACAGCCCAACTCATGGCTGCCTGCCCTCTGGGTCTCCAGATGTCCCCAACGGCTCGCCAGAACAGACTCCAAGAACCTCCTGGTCCAGATGGAAAACCAGGTGACCATGTTCTATATAAACAAGCAAGGGGCACAGGCTCCCTTCCCATGTTCTATATAAACAAGCAAAGGGGCACAGGCTCCCTTCACCTGTGCAAGTAGGTGTACCGGATTTGGACATTCGCCCTCTCCAGACACTGCCTCCTATAAGCGTCATACCTACCTGGACTCCACAATATGCTGGCAGACAGCCTCAGCTGGAAGCTGGACCCTCACGAATGGACTCTCCATCTGCAGGTCACACAACAACTTTTCCTCAAGTGGGGATCACCATTAATAGACCTCTTTGCCAGCGAAGACAATGCAAAGTGCAGACTTTTTTGTTCAAAATGACCTTCACCGCTCAGACTGAGCCATGACGCCTTCTTGATCCACTGGGGACAGCACCTGGTATGTGCTTATCCTCCAACCTGAAAATCATCCAAGACAAGGCCACCATCGTTCTCATCATGCTGTACTGGCCAAGACAAGTGTGGTTCCCTTTCCTACAATGCCTGGCAGCGACGCAGCCAATGCACCTCCCAAGCCAACTGTCATTACACAACACCAAGGGGCCATGCTACACCCCAACCTCAACATGCTGGCCCTATTAGCATGAATGTTGAAAGGCTAAGATTAGCTCCTCTCCATATTTCCCCGGAAGTCATGGACGTCCTACTAGCGGCCAGATGACCCTCCACCAGGAAATCCTACATCCTCAAGTGGAAGAGATTCCAAGCATGGTGCAACAAGGCTCACATAAATCCCTTCTCATGCCAACTCCCAGCTGTCCTGCAATACTTGCTTAGTCTTTTGCAGGCGGGCCTCCGCACAACTTCCATTAGAGTCCATGTCAGCGCCATCTCAGCCTTCCATGACAGACTGGACAGTGGACCGCTGGCCTCTCACCACCTGGTGACCAGGTTCATGAAGGGACTACGAAAACTTTATCCTCCCGTAACATGGCTGCCTCCAGCATGGGACTTGAACATTGTCCTATGCTGCCTCATGCTCCCTCCCTTCGAACCACTTGAAAAGGCAGAGAACAAATTCCTCACATGGAAGACCCTATTCCTCATTGCTATAATGTCTGCCCGATGCATCAGCGAACTCCAAGCCCTCGTGACTTACGCACCATACACACAACTCCTTCATGACCATGCAATTCTCCAAACTCATCCAAAGTTCTTGCCCAAAGTGGTCTCACCTTTCCACATCAATCAGACAATTGTGCTCCCCTCATTCTATCCAGAACCACACAACAGCCAAGAAGAGTGCCTCCTCCATACCTTGGACTGCACCCGAGCCTTGCGCCTCTACCTCCAACGCACAGAACCACAGCGAAAAGCTTCCCAGCTCTTTATCTCCTTTGACACCAACAGGACAGGTGCCCCTGTGGGCAAACACACCCTCTCAGCCTGGATATCAGACTGCATAGCCTTCTGCTATGAGAAAGAGGGCCTAATCCTCCATGACAAGGCCTCGGTGCACCAATTGCGGGCCATGGCCACCACACTGGCCAACCTTCACTCTACCTCGGTGGAGGACATCTGTCGCACTGCGACTTGGTCCTCCGTTCATACCTTCACACGTCATTACTGCCTCGACAGGCCTCTACAAACCACCAACAAGTTTGGCCTCACTGTCCTTCAAACTGCAGCAGCCGCAATACAGCCTGAAGGCAAGAGGATTCACACCTATAAGACAGACTCTTACAGTTAGACCTATCTGTTTACCAGGTTGACCTGCTACTCATTCTCATGCAGAATTGAATGTTAAACCGTTCAAAAAAAAAAACCCAAACCCTTTTTTTGTTTAAGGTTCACAGTTAAACTGTTGTTAAAACTGCCTCATTTATGATAAACAGTTAAATTGAATTGCAAAAAAAACAAAAACAAAACTCAAACCTAACCTGGTGGTCTCTTATTATGCTTTTTTGCGCAGCCTCATCCTACCTCAGCAACACAGCGGGCACTCGAACAAAACCTCTTAAGGGGACACACCTGACCCTTCTCGGCCCGCAGCTGGGGAGTCACCAATGTGTGGCTGACTCATCCTGCTTGTCTATGGAGAAAGTGAAGTTACTTACCTGCAACGGGGGTTCTCCGTGGACAGCAGGATAAGTTAGCCACACATACCCCCCTCCTCCCCTACGGATGATGCCATGCAACATAGCTGGGTACACCTGAGGCAAGACGCTCAAGCAGGGACATATATAGTGCACACTGCACATGCTCAGAGGGACATGCTCAAAAGGTTCCTTTGAGCTCTGGGAGAGCAGGATCCGTTTCCAGTTCGTCGGATGACGTCACCAGTGTGTGGCTGACTTATCCTGCTGTCCACGGAGAACCTCCGTTACAGGTAAGTAACCTCACTTAACCCCCTGCTGTATGGGGTTGCTGAAAGGATAGAGCCCTGGTAGAAGGTCCCTGAGTGGGAAGTAAGCCCAGCCTTAGGGGCCGGGTTAGGAAATAAAATACAGCAAGATGGTGCAACAAAGGGGATGAGTGACATGTTGGGAGGAGTTAGAGGGTGATAAAAGTATTACCATGTGCTTGCACGTGGTCTTTTGGCTGTCCAAAAATTTCCCTGCCAGAGACCAGTGTGGAGTAAGGGGAGTCCCCGATTAAGAACTGTCAACCTGTAGATTTGGGAAAAGGAGATAAGTCATAGTCCAGACAGACAGAGACTGTCAGGAGCTCTGGAGCTTGAGTCAAGGTAGTAACGGCCAGGAGTTGGGAACTGGGGATAGTTCTATCTCATGGGAAAGCCGGCACACCCGAGTCTGGAACCCGTACACAGGAACCACACAGCCCATGTGGAAGGGATGGACAAGGAGAGGCGTTGTACAAAGTGTATATATTTCTGATTTGCGTTCTTATAAATACTCTGCTAAAATCAAGTCATTTATATTGGACTGTTATCTATTTCACTGGTTTGAACTGTCTGAGCTGCTGATTGCGGAAGTTAATAAAAGTTCCAGTTGTTTTTTATTAAAATCACCGGACTGTGGAGTGATTTAATCATGGAAAGTGCCGTGGGAACCAAGGGCTCTCAGGGGCCATTCTAATTGCCAACTTACATTCCACAGGGAGCTTGAGTCCAAGAGTGAGTTCCTGGGAGGAGACGAGGGTCTATGAACCCTCTAACCACTTCTTTTTTCCAGGTGGAGGCACCGCACGTCAACTGAGAGGTGAAAGGGAGTCCAAGGTGTCTGCCTGTCGAGCAGGATCCTTGCCTGCTCGGACCCCGGACCCAAGGAAGCGCCGGGAAGGGGGTGTTTCATGTACCAGCGAGGGCTGTTAGGGGTTGTCAGAACTTGCAGTCTGCATCCCTCTGCTAAACCCTACAGTATCCAAACCAGAATATAATAATTTAAATAATGAGAGACTGTGTTTTAGTTCCAAGCAAAATAGCCTCCACACACAGATTGCAGCTAATGAAAACAGAAACTAAATTCCACAGTGCTTTTACAGTGGCTGACTTTGTGCCACACTCAAACTGACAGCCAACATCATAACTCCACTGAGAGGCTAATTCCTTAGGAGCTTATTATCCCAAATTTACAGACTTAAATTCTGGCTAAAATTTTGTATCAAAAGCATTTATTTAGAGCACTCTATTTACCATATAAACTAGGGCTGTACCAAATATTCATATTTGATTCAATTTGGTCTCTAATAGTGCCCCAAATAAATTATTCGTATTTGGCCAAATAGTGATTTAACTTCAAATACGAATAATCCTTGTCTCTACTGTACTAAATCTTACTGAAATAGGCACTTGATCTCTGATTTCATGTTGCTTCTTTTATTATTTGTTATGTTAAAGCTCAATGCCCATTATTCGTGCACGGCTGAATAATATTTTTCAATATTTCTATTCAGCTGAATAGTAAAATATGTTATTCGGTACAGCTTTAATATAGCCCCTTCCCCCAAGGACTAGTTTATAATCTCTGGTGGTCTAGTGGTGTAGTCAGGGCAGAAGCAATGCCTCAGTCTTGGCAGCCATTTTGAGAAAAGAGCTAGAATGGGCAGGAGTAACTGGGGATTGTTTGTACCAAAACTACACCCCTAGACCACCAAGGATTGTAAAATAGGCCCAGAAGGCCTATGGGTGTAGGAGAGGCACTTGGGGAGTCCAAGAGGAGAGGCAACTTCTGTTGGGGGGGGGGGGGGGGCGAGGGATGGAGACAAATGAGATAAATGGCTTCCACTGGAAAAACGCATGGTCATCTTTGACCACAACCGAAAAAATGGTAAAAAATTTAAATAACCTTCTGGTTGAAACTGAAACTGGGCAGAGAAAAAGAATTTTAGGCTGGTTTTGGCACTGTAACTACAACAGAAACTGAAATTTGGTAAGCCTCTATATAAAACCCTTACAGTACAATCTTGATTATCCGATCTCTGCTAATCTGACCATCTGGCATATCCAACAGAACCCCCCCCCCCCCCTTCCCCTGGTGATGTCGTGTTGCTGTTAAGAAGTGCGCAGGTTCTCTTCCTGCTTCTGGCTTCACACTCTGGTTAGCGTTAATAAACAATATTGTATTTTCAATACAGATATCTTATGCCAGTTCTTTATGCATAAAGTATGTTTTCTGTGCATTTTTAAGGGGTTACTATTGCTTTCCTTATTATTTGACTTTTCACTTATCCAACAATGGCTCGGTCCCATTTATATCAGATAATCGAGACTGTACTGTACCTTGTTTTATATAAATGGGCCACAATATCTATTTTGCTAATTTTGTACAAATGGTACAGTCATCCTTTATGGGTAGCAGGGAAACCTGGTCAGTATGTCAATGTTAAATTTGTTTGTGCTGCAATAAATAGTTTGTGACTATGGGATCCAGTGATAATATTTTATGCATTGCCCAGAGCCCTAGGTAAGGCAATTGAATTGAAATGGTCAGTCCGGGCCACAACTACCCAGCAAAACCAAAACATACATCTATTTCCCATAGTTCATTTCCAAGGATAAGTGGTGGCTTCTCCCAAGTCTAGCTGGCTAATAATTTTTTTATGGACTTTTCCTCCAGGAGCTTGTCCAACTCTCTTTTGAATCCCTTCAACATATCCCCCAGCAATGGATTCCACTGCTTCTTATGAGCTGTGTGTGGAAAAACAAACAAACTTTCTACAATGTGGTTTCAGTCTGTTTGTTATTAGTTTCAGGGCCTGCCCTCTTGTTTTAGTATTTTCTGAAAAGTTGAACAACTGTTCACTGATGCTAGGGCCAGATAGAGGTGAAGAAAAGAGGCAGTATATGGATCCATTACGCTGTCAAATGTACCCACCAGATGACATTTAAAAAAGAAAAACAACAACTTTTAAATCATGAGCAGCTTATGAGGAATTGCAGGGGGACTGGGTATCTAACTGGTAGATGACATTTAATGTGAATGACTGCCAAGTGATGCACACAAGAAAATGTAATCCAAACTATACGTATACAATGTTGGGTTTCATACTGGAAATGGATCTTGGCATCAATGGGGACACTACACAAATCTGTGGGATGGTAACTCACCTTGAGCTACTACTGCAACTGCAAAGGTCTAAAATACAAATTAATGCATGCGTCGACCTTTTCATACCTAAGCACACAATTCTGGAACGCGCTACCGCGCAACTTAAAAACGATCTATGAACTAACTAACTTCCGCAAACTACTGAAAACCCATCTCTTTAACAAGGTATACCACAAAGATCAGCAAATGTGAACTCCTCCACATATATCCAGAATTGTCTTATAACATCTGCTTGTTACACTACTATGATGATGTCTTATTATTATCATGTTACCCAAGATCCTTCTGTAATACTACATGTCTATTTTCTTATGTATTTCTACCATTCATGATGTATTGCAAGCCACGTTGAGCCTGCAAAGAGGTGGGAAAATGTGGGATACAAATGCAATAAATAAATAAATACTGAAAAAGGTGTGAGCAAAATCTAAATAAATATGAAGGGTTTTTTTCTTCTTTATTTCCATACTAGCCGTTGAGCCCGTAAAAACGGGCTGGTATTGGGGTTTTCCTTCCTTCTTTCTTTCCTTCCTTCCTTCCTTCCTTCCCCCTCCCTCCCTCCCCGTGAGGTCGCCACCGCTACCGTTCCCCCCCCCCCCCCGGAGTCACCGCCATCCCTCCACCCGGCCCGGGCCCTCTCTCTCTCTCTCTCTGCTACTAAACTTACACACCCATTCGCCGGAACGCAGCACGTACATCAGCTGAGCTGCCGTCAGCCCTTCCTTCTCTGCCTGTGTCCCGCCCTCCTGTGACGTAACGTCAGCGAGGGCGGGACACAGGCAGGGAAGGAAGGCCGACGGCAGCTCAGCTGATGTGCGTGCTGCGTTCCGGCGAATGGATGTGTAAGTTTAGTAGTGGAGAGAGGGCCCGGGCCGGGTGTAGGGGGGGGGGTAACGGTAGCGGCGACCTCGGGTGGGCGAGTGGGGGGGGGAGCGGTATCAACCTCGGCGGTGCAGTTTCCCTCTCTGTCCCGCCCTCGTCATCACGTATTGACGCGGGGCGGGACAGAGAGGGAAGTCTCTACTGCGCATTTGCGAGTGAGTCGGTCACTCGCCGTTTATATGTTTGATTGGGCAGCTAAAATGTGGAATTCTCTCCCAGTTATGCTCAAAGCAGAGATTATTTAAGTTTATGTCACAAAAAACCCCTGAAAACATTTTAATTTATCAAAATCATTAAGAATTAGACAATCATCAATATTTTGAAGCATCTCCATTATTGTCTGTCCTCTTCTAGTTGTGTTACACATTGAACCTGGAATTTTGGAAAATGTGGAATATAAGAAACACATTATTGTATTGTCTTTTCTGACACTAAAAGCCTTAATCAGCACAAGGCACTATCCATACCATGACAGTGAACACACAGATATTGAAACACTTAACTTGAGGCAGGCAGCTTCTGAATCTCAAACCCTTAATAAAGTCAGAGAATGGAATAGTGTGAATTCTATTGTGCTTTTGCTGCCACCTGGTGGTAAGGTGGTGCAATTGTTATCATTCTGTCAAAAGCCAAGTACAAGAAAGCAATTTAAGATCAGGCACGGATCCGGACTGCACAAGGCTTTCTAAGACTAGATAATGCACCTTTTATCCTTACATATTTCTTTTGTAAACCAACTACTTTGTGCCAGGCAAACTGACAATTTAGGCCCAATACATTTTTATCTGTTTTCAAAACTTGTCTCAAGTTCCTGCATGGTTAACACAACTTAGGAACAGAAATGGATGAAAATGTTTTCTTACTGTGATCCAGTGGCTTAGTGACAAGCGAAGGGTACTATGTGGAAGACCTGGATTCAGATTCTGGGCTGACCAGGGCTGGATATGCTGTGTTCGCAGGTGGATTTGTTTTAGCATTTCGCCTTTTCCTTGTCCTCCACACATTTCTCCACACTTCTTCACAGTCTTACAATCCCATCTCCAGTCAAGCTCTTTTTATTAACGTATCAGGATAAAGTGATCAGCTTAATTATCTCTGTAACTATCTGCTTTTCTACTCACACCTTTGCCATCCTGACAACCTTCCCTACCTCTTCCAGCTTTTCCAGATATTCTCCCCTGTGCTCCTATTTTCAGTCATATCCTGTGAATATCATATTTGTCTCTTTTTTCTCTTAAAAATTCCTCAAGCCCGTTTCATGCTTAGATCCACTCTTCTTTGATTTCAGTTGCATCCTCCACCTCTGTCAGCACCTCGTAAAGGCACCAGAACTGAATACAGGGGCAAAATCAAGTGGATATGGCCACTGGAGGCTATGTGGGTCCTGTCCGCATAACTATATTTTATCTTTAAAAGAAGCCCTGATCACCCTCCCGGCCTCCAAAAACAAACCCAATTCCTACTCCTCTCCCAGCCCGTGAGAATCAAAGCCCTCCCCCAACCTCCTTGAGGCTTACGTCACAAAAAAACCCTGAAAACATTTTATCAAAATCATTAAGAATTAGACTATCATCAATATTTTGAAGCATCTCCGTTATTGTCTGGCCTCTTCTAGTTGTGTTCCGCATTGAACCTGGGGCAGAGGGTCTACCTGTATCCCTGGTGGTCCTAGTGGGGGTGTTGTGGGCAGAAGCAGAGGTGTTGGGGGGTAGGAACAAAGCTGGCCTCTGTAAGTGGCTGCTGTGACCTCTTGCGGCAGCTCATGGGGCTCCTTTTAAAGTTAAAATATAGTGATGCAGGTGCCGGCTGGTATTCAGTGCTGGCATCCATACAGCTAAGCGTATGGAATTAGGACAGCTTTTGAGCTGTCCTGCATTCGCCTGCTTAGCTATGCAGGTGCCGGCACTGAATATCACCAGCACCTGCGTAACTGCTGGCTCCTCCCAAATGTCACTCCATGTACCACTCCTAACTTGCTCAGTTGTTTTATGAGTTTTCAAAGGTGATATTCAGCAGCACCTGCCCAGTTTAGTGCCACAGAATATTGGGGGATAGTGAGCCATAGGCGACTTAAGTGGGCACAGCGGCGTACCGAGGGCAGGGCGGTGGGGACAGTCCGCCCTGGGTGTGCAGGGAACAGCTGCGTGGCTGTCAACTCCGCTAGTTCCATGTGCCCTCTGATGTTACTTCCTGTTCTGGGGCAGAGGGAACATGGAACCAGCAGAGCTGACAGCTGTGTGGCTGCTCCCAGCACCCCAAGAGGTAACAGCAATGTGGGGGGGGGGGGGGAGGTTTGGAGGTGATGCGCTGGGTGGGGGGGGGGGGGAAACGATGCTGCATCTGGGTGGGGTGGGGGTGTGCAGCGACAATCCACCCCAGGTGGCGTCCAACTAAGGAACACCACTGAGTGGGCAGGAGTCTCTCCTGCCCGATTAAATTGTTTTGAATATTGGCTGGACTATGTGAAGACCGCTTCACTGCTTGCAAGTGCTGGGAGAGGCCTAAAGTCTCCAAAGATACCTCCAAAGATATCCTGAGCACAAAGCCAATTGATGTTTCATACTGTGTACCCTGACCCCTCGGGGGTTAAACAAAGAGGTAGAATGGGTGGGCCTATTGCCATGACGTGTTCCGCCAGTGATTAAAACTAGAGTACAAGAAGCGAATAAGCAAGGCGTGGGAGAACGCCACAGCGCCATTTTGCTCCTATTCCCGATGCGAGTTCCCTCCGGGGTGTGCCTCCAGGATAAAGAACTCACAAATAAAGTGTATAAGGTAAGAGAGCATTATAAAACTTTTAGAAATTTGTAGCAAGAGTAGATAAATTTCAAAATCCTTACTTGATTATTGTGTTACAGTCATAACCCCTGATGACGCAAAATCGCGAAACACAATTGTGTAGGGTGTGACAGCGGATATAACCCATACCTCCGAAGGGTTGGCTGTTCTTTTGTTCTCTCTGTGGATTAACTTGCATATATAAAGGAATTATTCAAGCCTATCAGCTTCTTCTCAGAGAAAGTTGATTGTGACCCCTGAGGCAGGTGCTTTGGCGCCGAAACACGGACTGTGTCGGGTCCTTGATATGAATATTCTGAATAAACTGTTTTTTGATATTATCTCCCTAATGGTTTGCGCATTTGTCAGCCTCTACTTTTGCTGTTTTGCTTTGACTTTCCGTGGAGGCTCCTCCTGTCTTCTTGGATTTGTCTCGTGAGGTTCGACATCTTTGGGAAAAGCGATTGCAAGAATTAACAACAGGACAAAAAAGTTGGAATCAGAAGGAATTGTGTTTAACTACAAGCTCTGGACATTGCGGTACAGTGAAAAGATAAGAGGGCAAGATGACACATAAGGAAGTGACTCTTTGAAGAATGCAGTAATGCATGTGGGACATTACCAGAAAGAAGCTTTATTGAATCTAAAAAAAATGTTGGAAGCGCATGAAAAGGAGATTATAGTGCGTTACAACTTTAATAGAGAAACTGGGTGTACGGTCAATTTACACAGCTTGTATTAGGAGTGAGCGTGGGTATGCATGAAAGTAAGGATGAGGATATTTTTTAAAAGATATAGGTTGATGTAATAGAGATAAGGAACTGTATTGTTATAAATAAATACAGGAATAAAAGTTTGGGATAAAAAATTACAGTGATTACAGTGAGATAGTAAAGTTCTTAGATTAAAGATTGTGCCTCTATAAGATATGACGTGATATTAGTGTTAACTGTGGTTCTATGATGTTTGTTGTATTGAAATTGTGCAGTTTTCTGATTGTAATCCACTTAGGACTGTAGGTAAGGCAGAATAGAAATATTTTTAAATATATAAAATAAAAAATAAATGCATGAAGGTGACATTCATGCACCCAACTCCTAGTTGGGCGCAACTGCAAGATTCACATAGGTGAAGCTTGGGTGGGTCCCACACTCAGGCGTGTTAAGTTACTCGCTAAAGGGCCACATTTAAATGCCAAGATTTATGCCTGCCTTTTACTCAATGGAAGCGATATCACCTAAACATTGACATGCAAATGCCGGCTTACACTCTATTCTAGAATGAAATCTGTGCACCCAGATACCATTATAGAATTACCATTATAGTGCTCAGGGCCCTGCATTTCAGCACCCCGACCTTTACAGAACTGCCCCCATCATGGACTAGATAAAAAGGTACCAAAGAAAATCCAGAGCGCTGCTCTGAGTTTTGCCCTGTTTACGGAACCGATTTCTGTGCCATATTTTAGGCATGAGAATTTACACCAACTGAAACCTGGTGTAAATTCTGGCATGTAAGTTAGGTGCAGGTCCCTGAACACCCCTTACCCACTTATGGCCCTCCCATGGCCACTCTCCTTTTGAGTTGCACGCTATAAGATTTGTGCATGGATCTTTATAAAATATCCCTTAGCAAGATGCACGCACAAATTCAAATGGCTGCCAATTAACATCAATAATTAACACCCAATTATCAGTGCTAATTGGCTTGTTAGCCAATATAGTTACATGTGCATCTTAGGATAGTGTGCAATTTTGCGCACACAAATTTGGGCACCATTTATAGAATCTGGGGGAATATGCTCTAAGTATCAGATGTGTTCACCCAATATAGACAATACACTAAACCAGTAAATATGTGAAACCCATGGGAAGGCACATCACACAGCAGAGAAAGGTGAACGCCAGATCTGAATAAATAGCGTCAATTTTATTGAATCATAAATAATTTAAAACGGGTACAATCATCGGCTTTTTATTCTCCATGACATGTGGTACAATCTCAAAACTGACCATTAGCAAATTCATATCCTAAAGACAAACAAAAAAAAAAAAAAAAACCAGGGGAAAGGGGAATGGAGACACTATACCGTACACAAAATACTCAACTCCTAGTTTTCATTTTCTTTAAAAAAAGGACTAGAAAAAATTCATCAAAATGCAGCAGTTTAATCAAATATTTACATTTCTATATTACAGTGACAAAATGTACATCTTATAGAACATATTTCATAAACTGTCCCACTGGAAATAACTAGGTCAAAAAGGATATTTTCCATTTAATATCCACAACAAGAGTTTCAGAAAGAACGGTCACAAGTTAACAAGTTTAATTACACATAGAATTGCAGTTTACATTATTAAACCATGAAAAAAAAATTACAGAAAAAAAGCTAGCCAAACTTCACTTCCCCAACCAAACCTCTTTCTACATGTAATTAGGTCTCATTTATGGCCCGTACAACTCTTGGCAGTTCTAAAGATAAGGAATTTGTGGGTTTTGGCCTCTTCTGATAATTCAGTGGCTGTTGCATAGAATCTTGTACATTTTGAATTAAGCCGGGTTTAAGGAGGGGGAAATACCGGCAAATGGAAGAATTGAGACAAAGCCATGAATGAGAAACTGATGCCGCTCAGGAGTTAATGTCAGAACTGGTGAGAAGTACCTGGGCACTTCTTACAACATAGACTTTGCAGGATTTTCAAAGTACGCAAATACTTTCATTTTCAAACTTCATCCAGGAAAAGCAGTCACACATTTACAGCCTGCCAATTTGTGCAGGTACTTTTTCTGAGTAAAAATACACACACTGAATTAAACTCACTATAAATGTTTAGGTCTTTTTACCACCTCTCCAAATTGTCATATACCAGTTACCCACAATTTGTAGAGATAAAAGACCAAGGCTGCCACTTATGAGAAAAGTAATTTATTTATTTTCCAAGTATTGATACAATGAATATTTTCTCATGGGAGGATAGAACTGCTGCATACATATGCTCTCTGTATCTATCACTCCAACATGCTGAACTGAAACAGCTATTTTTATACACTTGTTTTAACAATGATTTACAAGGCTTCAGCAAGTTATCTTACTCAGGATCATCTGGTCTTCTTTCAAAACTATCTGGTTTCTCTCTCATGTTTGTTTATACTTCCTCCTTTCCCAGGCCTGTTTGCCCGTAAGGATATCATATCAGATCATAAGTTCCTGGGCCTAACGATTTATGGCCTTTGCCCTTTGACTCTACTCCAGGGTGCATAACTGTGTTTATTATCTACAACACACTTTTGTAAATTCAAAAGCACATACATAGTTCAAAATTTAACCCCCCCCCCCCCCCCCCCCCACAAATGCTCCCACTACACAGCAGGTAAAACAAAATTGATGAAATGTTCCTACCTGCACACCTAGGTAATGCACTGTTTTACCTATCGGCATAACTTTGAAAGTTACCCTCCAGATGCTTACAATACCTGTTACTGCCTATATAAAGATGGGAAGGTAAAATTACAAATGTGTATTCCTGAATGTGCAGAAAAGACACAGAAATTATAAAGATATTACGACTTCATAGATGTTGCCTGGTTATACTAATGAACGGTATGAAAAGTAACACGGCTGGAAAGACATATCAATAGATTTAGAAATAGTGCGTGTGTGTGTGTGTAAATAGTTCTTTTGACTATAAAAAAAGAAACTTTAGAAATCATCCTACAGGTTAAAAATCTGTATAGTGTCTGCAAATAGTTGCTGGGGGAAATCGAGTTATTCAAGCTGATCCCTTAGCAATTCTGCAAATTTTAAGAGTGTTTCAGCCAATTGGATCTCTGAATTGAAATTATTTTGCAAATCCTGCTGAGAAACACCATCAGGCCCTTGACTCAAGTGTGTGTGTGTGGGGAGGGAGCGGGATGAACATCTTGTTTACTCCAGTAGGATTTCACATTTTAAAAAGAAAGGATTATAAATCATCCAAAAGCATGAATGCTGTAGGTTGTGATTTACAAAGGATTAGAAAATGGACATGTATCACTCAAAGAGACTTTTAAGAGTGTTAACAGTTACATTTGTAAGTATCTTGCTGGACATGTTTCTGTTTATTGTATTCTGTAATCTATGTTACTGTGTGTGGGTGCCTAAAAGAAGAAGAAAACACAGGTTCTGCTGTCAAAAGACTTACAAAATCTTTTTTATTGAGTAACAAGTTTAGATGCTACTGACCTCTTTCAAGCTCTGTGTTCATTGGATCAAGATGTGAAACATGCATTTATGCAACAAACCAGAGCTGTGATTCCCAAACCTGTCTTGTGGGAACTTCAGCCAGTCAGGTTTTCAGGATATCCACAATGAATATGCATGAGAGAGATTTGCATCCTGACTGGCTGGGGTTCCCCCCAGTCAAGGCAAAAAGGGAAAGGAATATTTTCACAGCAGTCAAACAGAAGAACAAAAAGTGAAAGGTGTTGAAAAGTTCCAAGAAAACCAGAAGTCCAATATCTTCCAATGGATAAAATAGCTTGAACTATTCTGACCCAACACGGGCTGCGTTTCAGCAGTACGCCTTCCTCAGGGGTTTTAACTGGGCATAGATGCAAACCATGACAAAGAGAATAACCTTAATATCAATGAAAGCGTAAAACATCCAGTGGCGACACAGCGTGTAAGTCAAAAGACTGAACTGGTTCCTTCAGGACAGGTTTGGGAATCACTGTACTAGAGAAAGCGAGAGAGAGATATATAATGTTTCATATTATATATCTTACAAAGGAATGCTAAGGCTGTGAAAATTAATGTATGGTGATTACTAGAATGACAGAAAACTTGTCTGATTTTGCCATAGATTACGAACTCTCCAAAAGCCGCAGCTCGAAATGAACCCGAATGCACATCTCATTTTCCTCCTTTTATGGTCACAAGTATGTGTGGGATAAACATAAAGGAATCCTGTTCAGAAGGAATGGATCCTCAGAAGCTTAGCCAAGATTGGGAGGCGGGGCTAGTGCTGGGCAAGACTTCTACGGTCTGTGCCCTGAAAATGGCAGATACAAATCAAGGTAAGGTATACACAAGAAGTAGCACATATGAGTTTATCTTGTTGGGCAGATTAGATGGATCGTGCAGGTCTTTTTCTGCCGTCATCTACTATGTTACTATGTTAAGTAAACAAAACAGAAGGAATATACATAGCACCACACATTCTCGTTATTTTGAGAGATGACTTTTAGCCCTGTTTTTCAAAATCACAAGATAGAACATTAATGCAATTAGCAAACGTAAACAAATAAGGCATTGCATTAAGGATCCAGCACCAAATGATGTCCGAGAAGGCTGGTATGTGCAACAGAGGTGCAGCTCTTTTCCAACGGCTGCTGAACCATCCATTCTTTGCTCCCACGAGAAGGAAAGTGCAATTATTTATGATGGGGGTGTTTTCACGCAATAAAAATAATGAACCTCGGCACGTGTGCCCCTAAGGAGGAGGAAAACCAGACAAGCAGGTTCACAGTTCATCAGCAGCCCAAGGACATGGCTCCTCCACTTCCAACAGAGTTCAGCCCTTTGCCAGCGCCAGCCAAAACTAATTCTGCTGACCTACACCAGAACTACAGCATTTGAACATTTCAACTGAACTTCTGTACTCTGTGAAACAGACCGTAAAATGGTCATTTCCTACAGCAACACTGACTTTTTCACAAGGCTAAAAGCTCTAGGGCTGTAAGAATTCGAGTAACAAAATAAACTCTTGGGGGTCAGTTTATAGAATGTATCGTTTCCCACATGTAAACCATGTTTTACAATGCAAAATGGCTCATATAATTCTGTAAGGACATGTGTGCTTAAAAACCAGCACCCACTTTACACGCTATGGGAGAAACTCTATACAGGACGACAGAAGTCAGATGCCCAAACTGTAGGCGCTAAGTAAGTATTCTAGAACAGCAAATCTGTGCACCTGAACACTAGCATCAATCAGCAATTCGGCACAACACTTACGTTTGCAATATTGCAGGGGCCAATGTGAACACCTAAATGCAGCAGTTAGGCATCTGACAGTATTCAATAAATTGTGCGCTTAAATACTGGAATGCTTATGACCCGCCCATATGACTGCCAAGACACTTAGACACCAAGTTATAGAATAGCATCTAAAGTGCACTTACGCACCTAAATGCATTTCACCCCCATTTTGGCATTTAACTTTGGTTTGCACTCCAGAAGCTAGGTGTACTATATAGAATTAGGGGGTATAGGGGTAATACTATAGAACTGAACCAATATATAGGTGCCCTGAAGGTACCTGATAATGTAACCAGGTATGTACGCACATAAGCGCCTCAGTCACAAGCATTGCTACCAGTCATAGAGCTAGCGTAATTGTGTCTTTCACCCATTCCCAATGGAATCTAACCCATACTCACCCATACCCACTAAAATCCATTCCATCCCTACACGTACCCGCAGGAATCGATGTTATTATTTACTTGCTCGCAGCCCTCTGTTTCCTCCCGACCCCAATACCCTCTGTTTCCTCCCGACCCCAATACCCTCCTGCGTTTTTTTGGATGGTGTCCACTATTGAACTAATGAGTGTTCCAAGTCTCATTCTGGTGCTCCAACTGCTTCTCTCCGTATGTTCCAAGCCTAATTCTGGAGTCACCATAGATTTTGACTACACTCCACGTGGGAATCCTACAGCAACTTCTTCTATCCCCGCGAGAATCTTGAGGGTTCTGCATGATTCCCACAATCCCCATTCCTGTGCAGCTCTCTAGTCTAAGTGCCAGTAATATGAGCTTAGCTTATAGTGGTCTATATGTTACACGTGTAATATGTGAAATATGCGGGTATTTACAGAATCCCACTGCCTCGCTACAGATCTGGATGGGCTGGACTGGGGTTTCAATAGAAACTCCAGTAGTTGGGAACTAAAGCCAGTGCCGGGCCGACTTCTATAGTCTGTGCCAGAAAAATGGCCAGACCAGATCAAGTATGCATATGGCCACTCTGGATTGATTGTGCAGGTCTTTATCTACCAAGACAGGAAAAAACAAAGGAAGACAAGATCCTCATGTGTAGCAACCAGTGAAAATGTAATGAGGTGAAGAAAGGAGTGCCAAAAGTCTAGAAGATGTATAAAGGTCATTTCTCTTTATTCATAAAACACAATGAAAAGCAATTCTCCTGCACTGAGGAGAAAGGCAGGTGTAAAGCTGAGGTCCAGCAGGGACTGGAGCAGGAACAAGGCATCTAACAATATGAGCAGAATCTAGTGAGCAGCAGGCAGCCAAAGCACTATCCTCGCTCCTCAACAGTGCAGGAGACCACTGCCTCACTATCTGACACAACTGTTTTTTTTTTGGCATTAGCAGGGCTTTTTTTGAGGGGGTACTTGGGGGTACTGAGTACCAGCACCTTTTGCGTTGTCTGCTAACATTGACCCATGGTCCCCAAGTTTTAATGATAGAACTCAGGCTCTACACACCAATTCTGCCTTGTCATAGATTCTCTGACTGGTTGCATGGGGCCTGGCTATTATGGGGTGGGTCCCCACTCCTGAAAGGTAGCCTAGCATTTGAGTACCAGCACCTTTTTTGCTAGAAAAACACACTGGGCATTAGTAAATACATTAGCATTTCTCATCCAATTTGCTATTCATGTTGATTCTCACAATACACAAGGGCAGTGCTTCTGAACCCAGTTCTCGGGATACACCCAGCCAATCAGGTTTTCAGGATGAACATAATGCATATATATGCATGAGAAGATTTGCATATAATGAAGGTCATGCATGCAAATCTCTCCTATGCATATACATTGTGAATATTCTGAAAACCTGACTGGTTGGGTATGCCATGAGAAGTGGGTTGAGAACCCCTGCATTAGAACATTGGACTCCTGACACAGGCATTGACACCGAAATATGGCTGTGTCGACTCTGTTTTCTCCAGTTATGAGCTTTGATTTGGCAGACAATTTTGTGCCTTTTGTTGTGTTGTGACATTTATACATCTTTTGGCCTCTTTGGCTCTCTTTTCTTCACCTCACTATATTTTCACTGGTCTTTATCTGCCGTCATCTACTGTTATGTTTGTAAAATACGCTCGTATTCTGAACATTTATGCGATTAACTGGCATGTAAACGTAGCATCTGCTTTATAGACTTACCCCCATCCCCTCTAGTTTTATAGAAGTTGCCAAAAATTGAGCACACAAATTTGGACATGCGCACAATTTAACTGAATAACAAGCTAATTAGTACCAATAATTGGCTTTTTAACAAGCAATTATTGGCAGTGATTAAATTTAAAATGGGAACTTACATGCCTAAATTTTATGCACAGATAAAAAAAAAAAAAAAAAGGTTGCTGAAATAGGCGGGTCATGGGCGGAACAGGGGCGTCCCTAGCATTTATGCGTGTTGTTACAGAATACAGGAGATATGCATCCAATTTAGGCACGTAGGTTAGCACATTTCAGTTGGCCTGAAGTTAGGTGTGAATCCCGGGCCTAACTTTAAGGGTGGCTTATAGAATAGAGCTTTTTTCAGTGCCATATATAGAATTCACCCCTATATGCATTCCTGGAGGCAAAGTTTGGGCAGATTTGCAATGCAGGCGTGTTATTCCACGAAATACACAGAATCATTCACACAGGGATACCTGCCTTGGAGTAGATATACATTTGATCGAGATCATGCGTGCACAGGTTACTGTAAGATCTTGTTTTATAAAACCAAATAGCCATCTACGTTGACCTTATAAAACAAGCAAATTAGGCACGTTTTTGAGAATTTTTACAGGTACCTGTTAGAAAATTACTCCTTTCAACAAATTCTATGGTTTCTGAAGGATCAGCTGCAAATTGAGGTCCTGTGGGACCCCCCGGAATGTATTACTGAGTGCTACAATGGCAGGCTTGGGTAAGGGGAGGCGGGGGATGTTAGCACAGTATCCATTAGTTGTGGTTGTGCTGTATCGCGGCAGCCTGGAAAAGTACTCGAGCTCCAGATTAGATGAGGTAATACACAATGGAGGCACTTATGGCCAAGATGAGACACAAATCATTGCTTTCAGGAGTGGGGGACGGAAGAGAGGGGTAACGTTAAGTCTGCGCTGAACACAAGTATGCTTTCCCTTTTGAGGTCTCCGGAAACAACCTGGAAACTGTGAGGTCTTGCACCAGGATGGGGTTGGTTATTGTTTCTCTGTTAGTTGTGGTGGTTGTGGAGGATGGGAGGCGACTTCAGGTATGTAGGGAGATGTTGCTGGTGAACCAGTGTTGAATAAAACTAATAACATATTCAGTTTAAAAACAGAAACAGACCCCCTTTTAAACAGAACGCTGAAGTTGGTTCAAAGCCCAGAACAGGCCATGGAGAAGAGCTGATCTGGGACAAGGTCTCAGTCTGGCTGTGGTGTGTGCAGTGGTGAGGGAACTGGTTATAAAAATTAACAGCAAAACGGAGAGCATAAAATCATACTCTTGGGTTTGTAGAGGGAAGATTTTGCGGTTTCCCTGTTTTACTGACTTACCTCTAGCGGTAGGAGCACCCGGGTAAGCAGTTTAGCACCAGAGTTTTCTGTGGCTGACGTTAGTTAGTGAAGCTGGTGGTATACATTATACAGATATATACATATATATCCAGCACCAATATCGGCTTTTGGTTCAAAGCAGCATAGAATGATCTTCCCCCTTTATCTGGGCAATACATGGCACACAACGCTGTTTCATAGCTTTAACATGTATGTTATATTTAGAGATTTTTTTTTCAGTGTTTTAGGCATGAGTGCCCTACAGCAACCAAACATAAAAACACAAATAGTGCAGTTCTTACCGTATAAACAGGAAATTTAAAAAAAAACAAAAAAACCAAACAAACGCAGTCTGTTTAGTTGGGTTGCCTGCACCCATATTCAAGACTAAATAAAAATAAAGTCTCTTGTTCTCGAAGCTCTAATTGTCAAGACGTCCAGCCACTCACATGGGCTTTGAAATAAAAGCAGAAGCAGCTCTTCTTTGCATTGATGAATGCAATCACAGCGTGGACTCCAGGGATGAATCGAGGATGTCGTCGTGGTGGCTGTTGCTGTTGGAATCGCTGTCGTAACTTTGCAGGCCGGAACAGCTCGCTGCCTCCTGTAGCCTGATCAACATGTTCATCTGAAAAACCAAAGTGAGCCCCTCCTCAGTCTTGTTCAGCTAGAGATTTTCTTCACTAGCTGTATGGAAACACAATACTCCGCTCTTTCTGCCACTAGCTACCGGCTTTGATTAATGTCACTATAAAATTAGCATTTTTTTTTTTTGAGACATTCAGGTTGCACATCATAGCCAGGGACGGCATTACAGAGCAAGCTTGCCATCAGAATTTTGTCGTTTCTCTGTCAGATACAAGCACTTTTTCTAGACAAATTCATGGGCACATATGTCATGAACAGACTTATCATCAAGTGGAGGAGTAGCCTAGCGGTTAGAGCAGTAGGCTTCAAAGTAGGAAAGCCAGGGTTCAAATCCCACTGCTGCCCCTTTTGACCCTGGATGTTGCTTTACCACCTTCTGTCTCAGGTACGGAATTAGATCTTAAGCCATCTAGAGACAGGGAAATATCTACTGTGCCTGAATGTAACCTGCCTTGAGCTACTCATGAAAAGTGAGAACTAAATAAAAAAAAAAAATGTGAAAAGAAAAGTGACTTTGTTGAAATAATAAGATAAAATCCTTTAGAGGTGGATTCTGAGACAGAACAGGTAGAAAGTATGCCCGTAAGCAGCATTTTAGAAGGGATGTATAGAAGGAGATTTAGATTTCCAAGTCAGGATGTGTAGAGTTCCCACATTATTTTACAAGAGGCCCTGTCAAACATAAAGCCCCTTGTAAAACAGGAGCAGATCAGCACATTTAAGCCTCTCCACATGCAGAGGAAACAGCAATTTTACATAAGTTAACCGGGGGGGGGGGGGGGGGGGGGGGGAGGAAGGCACTCTTCTCCCATAGATGTGGGAACAGCTAACATCACTGCTCGTCAATCCCGGAATCAGAGGGCCCCCCCCCCCCCCCCACTCTGATCACATCCCTGCCACAACGAAAGTTTCTCCAACCCTTCCAATAAGACATCTGAGACCCCCATATTACCTGAACCTCCCCTGCCTTTGATATCACCTTCCTCAACATCCTCAACATGACACCCAAGACTCCCACATTATTCGACCCCCTCAAACCTGTCCCCTAGTGGAAATACCATGATACTACCGATAAAGGTCTCGGTTGCCAGTTTAGAGACCCACTGGCCACTAGGCTGGACTGGGCATCACTCCCACCCTACTAGGTACCAGGCCTGGACTCCCAGTAAATTAAGGGTCTCAGTCAAGGAGGTGGGGGGCTTGAAGACCAAGGCCATTTTAGCTTCTCTTGGGTAATGAGGGGGTGAGTTAGGGGAAGGCTGTTATGTGTTGGACTCATGCCCAAATGTGGGGGCCTTGGGGAGTGGGGTGTGGTTTTGCTAGTTAGGGATCTGGGGTTTCATATAATGTGAGTGTTAGGGAACCTGGCATGTGATCGGGGTGGGGGGAAGGGCTGGCATCACAGAGATCAAGCATGCAGGGATTTGCAGCTACATTTAGACGAGTCTGAGATCAGGTGTAAATTCTAACATCCAGGTTCCCTAGTGCAGATGTGTTTTCCCTTGTGAAACAGTGACTTTATATACATGTTGTCCTGCATAGACCGTTTCCCCCCCACCACCATTGGGACATCCTCAGGTTCTGCACCTCTGAATGGCCTTAGTTCTGAACCGGAATTTAGATGTCTGGGCCTCTCCATTTAGAAGTGGGGATGCTTCTAAAATAAGGGCTTTTTTAAATATACAGGTTTGCCTTTCTTCTTGTTCTCTTATCTCAGGATAAGCAGATATCAGCTCGCTCTCCAGTGTCCTGTAGACTCCAAACAGGGGCATGGAATATCATGTGCCCCTTGATAGCAGAGACAGGTAAAGTCGGTTTCTGGTACCTGTTGTCTGCAATGTAGTCTGGCAGAGCCACTATGTTAGATGGGGTAGGAAGCAGTGGCGTGGCCAGGGCCCACCCACTTAGGGCTCAGGCCCACTCAACAGTAGCATACGTTTAGAGGTAGCTGGTTGGGATCCCAAGCTCCGCCAGCTGAGGACTTCCCCCTGATGGTAGCTAAAATGCTACTCTCCACGATACAGGCATCTGCACATGCTCAGTTTTCAGCGGATGCCTGCTGCAGACTGCCAAGGTGGAAAGAAGCGTTTTCTTGCCAACCGAGATATTTTTTGGTGGGGGGGTAGAACACTTGGTGCCCACCCACCTCTTGCCTAGGCCCACCCAAAATCTGTTGTCTGGCTACACCCCTGGTAGGAAGAGGGGGTATGATAAGAGGGTGAAACTGGGGACAGAGGCAAAAAAATAAGGAACCTCTCCCATACTTCCACCCCAAAAAATAAGCAAAAGAATATAGCAAAATTAGAAAAACTAACAAAGTCATACAATGAAGTATAAGAAAAATAAAGAATTTCCCTATGGCTCCTAAAAATTTAAGCTGATGCCATGTTCTGAACAATTTCTCTACTCCTGGGGTTTTGTAGTAGTGGGCTTAAACAAACAAACAAAACAATTAAACAAAAAAAGACCAAAAACAAAATACAAAAGAAGTAAAACCAAGATGAACTAAACATTGCTAATGCTCCAGAGCCCTAGCATCATCTGAGAACTGACCAGAGGATCTCCTCCCACATCACTGCATGGGACCAGTTTACTTGATGTGCCTTCCCGTGGTACCGAGTAGCCATCAAAGCCAACGTCTTCAGGCCTGAGCTGCAACAGGGGCGGCCACTCATGCTGTTGTGGTGTAGCTGCCCATGGGTAGGTGTCCATCACCCATTTAGCAGGGTCCTCCCACGGAGTTCTCCTTCCATAAAGCTGCAACACAGGATTTGAGTCAATTCATTAACACTTCCACTCCACACAAAAGTCTGTCAGTGTACATGAGTAATTCTGCATTTCAAGCCACTACATATGAGTTCTGTTTTTAAAAGCCTGAACATGGCTAATGTTAACATTTTA
This sequence comes from Microcaecilia unicolor, assembly GCF_901765095.1. NCBI lineage: Eukaryota > Metazoa > Chordata > Amphibia > Gymnophiona > Siphonopidae > Microcaecilia > Microcaecilia unicolor. The sequence goes on from NC_044034.1 coordinate 148,616,543, forward strand.
TTTACTTCTACCAAGTGACAGTTGAAGGCAGGCCACCACATTTTGCAGGTCTTCTCTGCATCTACATAACCTGGTCTGACCTGATAGTGAAAAACACTTAATACGATTACCACCCGCCACTGACTGCCTAAAAGCTTTTAAAAAAATATTCCTGCCCATGGAACAGAGGGGTAGGGGCATCCTAGAGGCAGAGTCTGGAGTTATACAGAGAGCTGGGGGGGGGGGGGGGGGAGGGGATTCAGCTACAGTCCATAAGTTCTAATGGTAAAATATGAGTAATAACTTTATACAGCTAATAAAAGGTCAGTGCAATGAAATGAAAACACCAGGGTGAGCTCTAAAGGCTGAAAACATTACACAGCAGGTTGGCTCTGTTTGCCGGCAAAGAAGACGCCCAAGAATCAGAGAACATGCAAAGTGAACACACTCTTATGTCCAGTTTCATCTGAGTATTAACATTCATCATGAAGCTAAAAGATCAGTTCACAGATTTTGTCCACACTCTATTAATCTCAGGCATGATCGTGCCCTACAATATTCTGTCAGTCTTACCTGCAGGCCTTCTCGGACTGCTTCCAAAAGGTACGGGATTATAGAATAGTTCCACAGATCAGTAAACCAAACTCTGGATCCATCGACATCCAGCGGACATGACAGGAAGAGACGGGGGCCTGCACAAAGAAAAGTCCCAAATGCAGTGAACGTTCAGCTCATTCTTGCACTCTTACAGGCGCATACCAATTGTGGGGCACCTAGAAAATGTCCAAAATCATGCCTGTTTGATGTCTATTTCATAAAGGCAACAAGAGCATCTATGAGCCTTTACAAATTAGACTCCCGGAACTATCCCCAGTAGTGCGCAAATTCACTCCTGTTCCCAGGCAGTCACAGCTATAATGCATCTACTCTATGCACAAACACATGGATTATATAACCTATGGATGTACCTCGCCACACTGCCCAAATACCACACCTGGGAATGCCTATACACAGACCACGTGAAAGTATGTGTTCTTGTCTAAATGCAACTACCCATCATGTTTAATAAGAAGAATGTTACTGCTCATGTCTCTCATCTCTTGTGACATCACAGGGGCTCCTGACAAAGCTACGCTCTTATTTCAAGCTACTTTTGTTTACCTATAAATATATTTCTGATGTTTTCCCTCATCTCCTACCCACAACCTATGCTCTACTAGTCAGTTACATTCCCCTTGTATGAAGTAAGTCTGTTAGACGGATCACCGTATCTGTACAGGAGCAAGATTCAGAAGCAGTGGGCAATTTATGCCGAGGAGCTCTAAAACAGGTATTTTAATCCAAGAACAAAAAAATGATCACTCAAAAATAATTACTACCTACCAAGCACATGCATTTCACAGACATGCACAGATAGTTTGGGAACCTAGATGATAGCAAAGGTCTACTAGGTTGACAAAGTCTGAACTTTCCTTTACTATTTGGCACAACTGGATATTTAAGGCGATTTAACCGGGTAGGAGAAGCTTCTGGCCAGTTAAATCGCTTGTGCCGGGCTATCCACGGATATTCAGCGGCACTTAACCAGATAGTGCACTGAATATCAGCACTAACCACCAAACACAAAGCCATTCTCTGGGCAGTCTGGGGGTAGAGTTCACACTTATGCAAGCTGCAATATTTGGTACTTAACCGCCTAAGTAACTAGACATATAGGACCACATAAAACACAGTCCTATCTTTGTCTGGTTTAATTTAGGTATCTAAGTGCTGAATAACTGAATAAGGGATGGCTAGCCACACAAACTCGGATATTTCATGCTGCTGCCCGGACACAGCCCAGGTCTGAATATCTGGGCATAATGCTGCACCCACAAAAACACTGACGGACAAATATTTTCGCCTATGTGAATATGGTCATGGAACTGGAGGGGAGGGAAAACCAAGGAAAAAGGACCAGAAAACTCTTCCACCTCTGTGGTTTACAAATTTCTTTTCCACATTGGTTAGCATACATGAACTCCTACACAGAAAATCAAACAAACTTCTCACCAATTGTGACATCGGAAGAACTGTGAGCCTCTAGGAATTTGTTGAGATGTTGCCAGACCTTAGGAATCCAGTCAATAATTTTAACCAGCTCGGTGTTTCTCGTTCTGCAGCCAATTTCAGTTTCAATTAGCTTCCTTCTTAGAAAACGACCCAGAAAGCCCTTCACTGGCTCAGTATGGTTGGCACACAGCACCCATCTATGAGATTCAACAAACACACTTTTCACTTGTGTAGCCCTAATCAAATTACTTTTAACCTGTACAAAGAGCAGGACAGATCACAGATGCAGCATCGTTCACAACAGGAGATAAGGGCCTGTTGTGTAATGGATTGCAGAACATATGCTTTCACTGGTCCAGTACTGGGTCTAGACTCTTTTGATGTAATTACATAAAGGACAGGTTAGAATAACCAAAGGAAAAAAAAGTGGAAAGTATAAGAAATCAAGGTGGCCATTTTAGAAGTATCTATGTGTATAAAGGTGAAATTAGGCCTTACCTGCTAATTTTCTTTTCTCTAGACCCTCTAGACCAGTCAAGATGCTTGGGCAATGCACGCCTACCAGCAGAGGGAGACTAAGAACACTTGAGTTTGGATACTGTATATCTGTCCTGTGCAGAACCCAACCAGCCAATATACAGATAACAGAGAAAGAAATGAAGAAACAAAAACACTATAGAACTCATACTTGGACCCGCCCTCCCCCAAAGCAAAAACACAAGAAAACAGGGAGGGCTCTGGAACAGTCTGGAGGGTCTAGAAGAAAGAAAATTAGCAGGTAAGGCCTAATTTCACCTTCCTCAGCAACCCTCCAGACCGGTCAAGACACTTGGGAAGTACCAAAGAAGTAAGCCACTAAGGACAGGACCTCCAGAAACCAGAAGTCAAAACTGCTGCCCCAAAACCAGCATCCCCTTTCACCTGTACATCGATTCTGTAGTGTTTCACAAAGAAATGCAAAGAAGACCACACCGCCACTCTGCAAATGTCCTGCGGTGGAATCAAAGTGCTCTCTGTCCAAGAGGTAGCCACCCTCCGAGTGGACTGCACCTTAAGTGTCAACGGCACATTGCGACCCTTGAGCAAATAAGCTGAAGCAATTGCCTCCTTCAGCCACGGGGCTAGAGTCACCTTGGAGGCCGCTGTCCCCTTCTTTGGACCTCCACACAGAACAAACAACCTATCCGAAGCACAAAATTCCTGTGTCCTCCTCAGATAATGGCACAAAACTATTCACATCCAATCTCACCATGTGACGCGGATCTGAATCCCCTGCTCTATCCTCCAAAACTGGCAAGGAGATAACCTGATTCACATGAAAGTCCGAAACAACCTTGGGCAGAAAAGATGGAAATGGCTTTAGCAAAATCTTTTCCCTGGAAAAAGACAAGAAGGGTTCCTAGGTTCCTTACAGGACAAAGCCTGCAACTGAGAAATCCTTTGGGCTGAAGATATGGCTACCAAAAACACCGTCTTCAAAGTGAGATCCTTACAGGTGCTCGCCTCAAGCAGTTCAAAAGCAGCACACACCAGAACCTCAAAGATGAGATTCAAATCCCACTGAGGCACCAAAGGACACCACAGGGGACTAAGAAGCTTCAACCCGCGAAAAAAACATACCACATCCGGCGAAGAAGCCAAAGACAACCCCTGAACATTCCCCCGAAAACAAGCCAAAGCTACGACCTGCGCTTTCAAGGAGGACAGAGCCAGACCTCTAACCAAACCATTCTGCAGAAATTCTAAAATCTCTGCGATCGAAGCATGCAAAGGCCGATAAGATCTACCTTGACACCAGCTCTCAAAAACGCACCACACTCTCACATAGGCCAAAGAATCCGACCACTTACGTGACTGCAGCATTGTAGAAATCACCTTGGGGGAATACCCCTTCCTCCTTAACCGAGCCCTCTCAAGAGCCAAGCCGTAAGCGAAAACGGAGACAGGTCGGGCATCACAATGGGACCCTGATGCAACAAGTCTGTCTTCTTGTACAACAGCAACGGCTCCTGCACTGCCAGATGGACCAAGTCTCTGTACCAAGGATGGTAAGGCTAGTTTGGAGCAACCAGAATTACCGGGCCCATGTATAGTTCGATCTGCCGGAACAACCAACCCACCAAGGACCACGTGGAAACATGTAAAGCAACATCTGAGGCCACAGAAGGACCAACACATCAATCCCTTCGGAACGAGGATCCCTCTGACTGCAGTAACGAGGCACCTGAGCAGTCAGCTGTTGCCATGCGATCCACCTGAGACAGACCCCATCTCAACACAATGCGGTCGAAAACTGATCGATGAAGAGATTACTCGCCAGAATCTAGCGTGTGTCTGCTCAGAAAATCTGCTCATATATTGTTCATGCCGGTGACATGTAGAGAGGTCCTGAAGATGCGCTTCCACCCAGTGCACCGCCATCTCGTCTGAAATTGCCTGACTCTTCGTGCCACCCTGACGATTTACATAGGTCATGGCCATGGTGTTGTCAGAGAGGACCCGCATGGATCTGCCAATGATGAGCGGTTGGAAGGACTCCAGAGCTAACCGGATCGCTCGCGTCTCCAACTGATTGATCAACCAGCGAGACTCCTCCATAGACCAGTGATCCTGAGCCACCTGCCCCAGACAATGAGCCCTCAAGACTGGCATCCATGGAGAGCACAATCCACCGTGGTGACTCCAGAGGCATGCCCTTCTCCAGTTGAGGTGTGCAAAGCCACCACTGCAGACTGCGCCGGGGAGTCCCCAAAAGGGGAAGCTGCTCCTTCAAATCCTGCTCTGTGGAGACAGAGAAAGAAGAGCTTGCTGCAGTACCCTCATGTGAGCCCTGGCCCACAGAACCACTTCCAACGCTGCTGCCATCAAACCCAGGACCTGTAGGATCGGGCAGCAGGGGGGGTCTCCGACAGGAGCTGCCAAATATGCCCCTGCAGCCTACTGATCTGAGAGAGGGGCAGAAACACACGCCCCACCAGCATGTCGAACCAAACCCCCAGATATTTGAGGGACTGAGACAGCTGTAGATGACTCTTGGCTGAATTCACCACCCAGCCCAGAGATTCCAGGAACTGCAATATTTGGCCGGTTGCTCTCTTGCTCTCCAAACGAGACTTTGCCGGAATCAACCAATTATTGAGATACAGATGGACCAAGATGCCCTGCTTCTGAAGAACTACTGCCACAACCACCATTACCTTGGAAAACGTCTGAGGCGCAGTCGCGAGACTGAACGGCAGAGCACAAAATTGAAAATGCCTCCCTAAGACAGCAAAGCGAAGAAACCACTGATGTGCTACATGAGTAGGAATGTGCAGATAAGCCTCTGTTAAATCCAGGGAAGGAGATACTCCCTGCGCCAAACCGCAACTATGACCAAGCGCAATGTCTCCACGCAAAAGAATGGAACCTTCTCAGCCCCGTTGACTCGTTTGAGATCCAAAATGGGTAAATAGGAGCCCTCTTTCTTGGGCACCACGAAATGTACAACGTATCTTGAACAACCCCCGCCTGGAGATGAGAATGGAACGGCGATTTGAGAATCAAATCTGGAAGCTGTTGCGAACCACCTTGAGAACCCACTGGTCTGCTGTGATCTGGGTCTACCTCTGGTAAAACTGGCTCAACAGAGCGCCCACCTGCACCAGAGGCTGGACCCCTGCACCTTCAATGAGAACTATGCACCGATCCAGAAGCCCCCGAAGCGGGGTTGCGGCCTCCACGACACCCCCTGAAAGGACTACGTCCACTGAAAGAAGCAACCTCTGGGAGCTCCCCCAGACCTACCCAGCCTATAATGCCTAGCCTCTCGAAAAAGGCCACGTGATGAACCACTACGGCCACCCGGTTTAGACTGAACCTCCGGAAGCCGAGGAACCTTAGCCTCTCCAAGACTGTGCACCTACTTATCCAACTCCTCTGCAAACAGCATGGAGCCTTTAAAGGAAAGTGAACACAACTTGGACGTGGAGCCACAGTGGGAGGCTTAAGAGAATCCCTATCCTCCTGTGGAAGCGGGTAAAGTCTAGCCATTGCCGAAGCCACTTTACAAGGGGTGTCAGGCGCATTTCACTCCGCCAAGATCATATCCCTAAGATCCTTATTCATAGGGAAAGACCATGAAGGACACTGAATCCCGTCAACCAAAGGAGCCTCCACAGGTTCAAACTTAAGCGTAGAAGAGACCTGGTCTATTAACTCCGCTAACTCATCTCTGTGACAAATTCTGACCAAAGACAGGTCTTCCCCAGGTATCAGAACATCCCCTGCCTCAGCTGGCCCCAGGGAATCTTCCTCCTCGAGGTCACTGAGGCCCTTCTCCGACAAGGGAAGCAAAGAGACCTTCAGTTCCTCAGCCCAGTCAAAGCGAGGTCTTTTTGCTACCACCAGACCTGATCCCACAACAGGAGCATCACCCCAGACTGGATCACCTGCCTTCTAAGCCTGATATAAAGACCAAACAAACTCAGGAGGGAAACCCATCCCTCCTGAGCACTCACCCACCAAAGTGGGGCCTGAGACAGAAACCTCCTGCAACAGCTGAGGCGATCCCGAAGTGCGGGAAGAATCCAAGATGGCGGTGGTTCCTGCTGAAATCTGGACCACTGTTGCAGAGCCTGCCTACAGAACATAATCTGCCTCAACCATCCCAGAACTGCTCTGCTCTGTGGTCAGATCGGGGCTGACTTTGACTCCCTACAGAAACGACACTGCGTCCCAGGTGTTTCAATTCCCTGGTGCGAGCGTGAGTGGCAGTGCAAAAGCTAGGCCGCACACATCACTGCAGGACCTGAAGAGCCAAATAAAAATAAAGACGTGCAGTGGGAAGAGAGGAAAGTCAGCGAGACCCTCTCCCAGCACAGCAATGAACTGCTCTGCCCTCCCGAACAGCTAAAGGATCGGCACACAGCACGGTGCTCTTTTTTTTTTTTAACTCTCAGTGCTTGAGCCCAGTTGCTGTAGGCTAAGGCACTCAAGGCTCCCACCCTGACACGGCAGCCGAGGCACACAGCTGTCCACTCCAACCGGAGGGCAGAGAAGGGGGAGGGACCTGGGTTTAGGAACCCAATGGGCAGACACGGTCCCACCGGACCCACACCCCAGAAGCACTCCAAAGAACCAGGCACAGGGAACTCTCTCTCTCTCTTTTTTTTTTTTAAATACCTCAATAGAGAGAAGCAAGAAAGCCCCCAATAAACTCAGAGCACCCAAAGTACCCCATTGGGCCTACCAGACCGGTCAGGCTACACAGACTGCACGTCTACCCTCTGCTGGAGACTGAGAAATACTGGCTAGTTGGGTTCTCACAGAATAGATACAGTATCCAAACTCAGGTGTTCTCAGTCTCCCTCTGCTGGCAGGTGTGCATAACCCAAGCGTCTTGACTGGTCTGGAGGGTTACTGAGGAATAACGGCTTTTCCACTTGTAGATCAGCTAAGTATGTAAACAGTAATTTCAGAAAGCTGCTCTTTACAAGTGTAGATGCTCAGACTCCGAGATTTCACATGGATTTCTCACGAGTTTGGTTTGGGCAGACAAATGATTATGGGGTCCTTTTACTAAGGTGTGCTGAAAAATGGCTTCAGGTAGTGTAGGCATAGGTTTTGGGCACAAACCAATCCATTTTTCAGCACGCCTGTAAAAAGGCTTTTTTTAATTTTTTGCCGAAAATGGACGTGCAGCAAAATCAAAATTGCCGTGCATACATTTTGGGTCTGTGACCTTACCAAAAGCCATTGACCTAGCAGTAAATACTCACGCGGTAACCGTGTAATGACCCATGCGCGTCACGCACATTCTTGAACCTCCATTACCCCAGTTGTAAAGGACTTAAATACAAATCAATATATGCATCTAGCTTCTCCTACATCTGTACACAACTATGGAATGCACTACCGAATGCCATAAAAACAACGCATGATTTGATACCCTTCCGGAAACTACTAAAGACTAAATTGTTCAAAAAGACTTGTCAAAATGATCCTTCATAAATGACATGACATCTAAACTCAATCAGAACAAGTTAACAGTGAACTCTTCTATTTGATTAATTTCTTTTTCTTTACTGAACGTTATACACTACCCTTGATTTCAAATTCCTGAAATGTATTATATATCCATTTACTTCTAATGTACCTCATATTTTTTGTACTTATTGTTAATTAATAATATGTATTTCTTACTCCGGAAATGGCTACCGCCATTTTGGCATAATGTAAGCCACATTGAGCCTGCAAAAAGGTGGGAAAATGTGGGATACAAATGCAGCAAATAAATGGCACATGGCGCACGTCCAATACGCACGTCCGAAAATAAAAATTATTTTTCAGACACTCCAAAATTGACATTACCGCATGAGCCACACGGTAGCCGGGCAGTAACTCCATTTTGGCGCGTGTAGACGCTTACCCAGCTTAGTAAAAGGGTCCCTATGTGAGTTAATGTCTGCTGCATTTTACTAAATATGGCCAAAAGTACCTGTATTACCTGTAGATCCAACAGACACAGAGGTTTTCTTGAAATAAGAGACAAGCAGGACAACAGAAAAAAATGTGTCTAGCTCTCTAATCTCAAATAAATATTCACGATTGTTTATTTTAAATCAATGGCGCAAGAAACTAATTGGTACTTCCATCACAGACGTATGGGATTGGAAAAATAGTGACAAATAATAAGGGTAACATGCAATTGTAGAGACTGTAGTTGTGGGAAATGGTGATTCCATGTAGTGTAGCAGTATCTCAGTGTCTTATAAAAAGGACAAAAGAGAGTGTTATGCAGTGTAAAATGCAACGCACAATTGATATTACCATGTTCTGTCTCTCACTGAGACCCTCTCCACTAAACACTCAAGCTAAAAGAAAAATAAAGTGCTACCTTCAAGGTTAATCAACTGTAAATCTTTGTACAGATCTCCCCAGGCACTAGTCTCTTATCCCGTGATGCACTGTACCTGAAATTATGGTGAAGCTGGAGGTTGGGTGTTGATGACGTTGCCTGGTTCATAGTACCAATGATATAAGGACTGAAAGAAACAAAAGAGCACCATCATAATAAATAATGAAAAATAAAAGATTCGCAACACATGGGGCTGGGGCTGGAGATTGACATTCCTAGTTAGGCAGTAATGCATCTAGTATTAAAGGAGTTGATGCACCTGTTGATTCTGCATGGTTTTAAGATTTTATGTTGTTATCCTGTGCAAGTGTAAACTGAAACACATCCAAGTTAAGTTTTATGGGTTCACTTTATACTTGTTGCTATTTTAATAATACATTTGAAATCATTGTTATAGCATTTGTATTTATTGATTATATTTCTCATTTTTGCTCTTACATTTTTCTGTATATTTTTACTTTTTATGTAGTACCTTTGCCTCTCACTTTTTTTGTTCATCTTGTAATGCTGGTCAAACTCCGCACATTGTTCCACCAAGGTAATGCTTTTATATGCATGCGGAGGATACAGTCTTGGGGGTGTGGTCCAGATGGGGATACAAGCATGCACAGTTTTGGATTTTCAAAAATATGAACACAGCTTTGATTTGAGAAATGCAGGTACTTTTCCCTTAGGCAATTTTCAAAGTAAAAGTATCTATTCCAGAACTAACCAATCATTCCGTGGCCATGACCCCCCATCTGCATGGCCACAGAAAGTACAGAACACCCCCCCTAGAGGCACAGGCCACGATTCCCATCTGCGTGGCCATAGAAAGTACGGGACCCCCCCCCCCCCCAGAGGCACAGGCCAAAGACATCTGATGGAGGAATCGTTCAGGTTATGACTCCAAATGTGGGTTTTGCAACTCCATTTGGGATCGTGTCTCATAGTTTGGGAAGCCCTGATCTAGACACTTTCCCTTTGACAGAAAACCTGTGGATTTTACAGCAATGTGGGCAGTATTACAATTTCCCCCTTTAGGGATGGGAAAATCATAAATCTTCTACAAGAGAACCAGATCTAATTCGCTTGATCAGTCAATTTAAATAAAGACTTCCTTCTGTATAAAAATCTTAGGGGTCCTTTTACTAAGTTGCGGCAAAAGGGGGCCTGCGCTGGCATCCGCGTGTTTTTGACGTGCACTGAGGCCCCCTTTTACTGCAGTGGGTAAAAGGCTGTTTCTTTAAAAAATGAAATGGCCGTGTAGCAAGTGAAGCACTTGCTGCCCAGCCATTTCAGCCACTCAATCAGGTGACAGTAAGGGCTCCCGCGCTAACCCTGTGGTAACCTCCAGGTAAACATCGGCGCTACAAAAATAAAAATATTTTGTAGTACCGTTGGAGGTGGGAACTATCGCCAGGCTGCTGCGGTAGCCGGGCAGTACTTCCGGTTTAGCGAGCAGTAAGCCCGCGTTGGGCTTATCGCCACTTAGTAAAAGACCCCCTTAAATTTGGCTCTTATTTCCCACCCCATCCCCCTGTCATGAATGCAACAAGCGTAATTCAATTAGGCTGCCCAACTTATGGATTAGAAATGTAAATAAGTTATACCAGTTTTCCAAAGGGAAAGTATATCTATGCTGCATAAAGTACCCACACACTTTCTATTTAGTGTACAAATTTCTAAGCTTACTTCATATCTTACAAAGTATGTGCTGAAATGTTAACCTCTCTTCAGCCACACTCCGGGGAATGTGTATATTTAAGCACATGCAGGCTCTTTATGTGCATATACTTCATAGAAATCTTTTTCTACATGTAACTCGCTAACAAAAATCATGAATATGCCCCACAACAAAAATGCTGTCATGCTAGATATTTATGCGCAGAGAAGTGGGCAAGCGGTTCCCTTTACCATTTGTGGTATTTGCAGTTCAGGAGCCCATTGAAGATCTCTCCCAGAGAGCTGACGTGGTGCAAATTATCCAGAATGATGACGAGGGGCATATCCACCGCGCTGGTCTCACCATTACACTGATCGGCAAGGTTGGACAGGTACTGACGGAGCTCCTGTAAAAGAACCGCAAACAAAAGTGGCTCGGCTGAGATCAACTTTCCATCAGGCTGAGTTTCCTCTGCAGGGGGCGCAGGAAATCTCACAGTACCCTGTGGAACAGGCATCCTTCATTGCTATTGGCTACTGGGGCCCATGAAGGCTGTAAAACCATTTTTTTTTAGAGAGGTCAATAGAAGAATTACACCTTCGGTTAATTCTTCTATTGACTTTCTGCTGATGGAAACTTTGGAAGTCAAAAGTTTGTGTATATTACCAGATTTGAATAATCCTCATAGTGATCTAAGAAAGATGATGAAGCCTGCAAAGGACCAAGTTCTTAGAACTCTATGTTCTTGTATTGATCGGAGTGCTGGACTTGAGGAATGGGTGGAAGATGATAAAGAATAACAGAGTTTAAGAAGGCAAGAGATAAGCAAGGAGAATCCTCAGTGGCTAGAAAGAGAGAATGAGGATAGAGCATGACCTCGTCATGTGTGTTCAAGTCTAAAGAGCATCACATTTGACAGAACTACCAGAATGTATAGGAAACATATTAATATAAAACGTTGAGAGGTCCTTTTACAAAGGTGTGCGCTAAAAATAAAGATGCGCTAAACACTAGAGACGCCCATATATTCCTATGGGCGTCTCTAGCATTTAGCATGCATTAATGATTACTGCAAACTAAAAATGCTACTGCACCTTTGTAAAAGACCCCCTGAAAGTCTTAACAGAAATTCAACACCATGTGACAAGCAGGGATGTTAGAATCGACCAGCAAGTAGACCTATCTGTGAGTACTAGAGGAGTAACCTAACGTTTAGTGCTAAGGGCTCAATTCCCACTGTAGCTCATCATCCTCCATTGCCCCAGGTGCAAAACATTAGACTGTGTTCGCCCACTATGGACAAAGTACCTGCATATAATAAACGTAAACCTATTTGGCTGTACCACAGAAAGGCGGTATTATCAAATCTTAGATCCTTTATTTTTACTGTAACCATAAGGGTTTGGGGGTGGTAATTTTGTAAAAGAGAGTCTAGGCAAAAAGTCCAACGTATAGATATCTTTATAAAAGAGACCTCATGAAACAGCCCCAGCAGTGCACAAATCCACATACATAAATTTAGACTTCCTTCAAAGACAGAGTAAAATTTGGGTGTATTCTATAAAATGCGCACAGACTTTTTTAGTTCCACCTCCACGCTGCACTAACGGTACCTCCAGGAATGCCTATGTGCCATCCATGTAAAAGTAGGAACGAATGTATGGCCCCTGTACTTTTGGGCACATATACCCCAGTAAAATTGTATAAGAACCTTATCCCGTGAGCAAGGCAAGCTTTACATAGAAAAAATGTGTTACTCATTTACCCCCCCCCCCCCCCCAAATTTACTAAGCCATGCAGCAATGCCAACACAACCTATTGAAAATGAATGGGCTGTGTTGGCGCTAGGACGGGGGGGGGGGGGAGGGGGGGGGTAGGGCCAGGTTATGCTCCTAAATTTGAGAGTAATTTATGCTCTTAAATGTATGCTAAATCTGAGCCTAAATTATTATTATTATTTGTTGCTTTTCTATCCCACGTTTTCCCACCCATTTGCAGGCTCAATGTGGCTTACATATTACCGTTAGCTGCGTTAGCCGATTCCAGTCTGAACGAACACATGGTATGAAAGAATACAAAGTGAATGTGGTGGAATGAGGTACAAGTAGTGTTCATTGCGGTCTTTTGTTACATTGTCTCTCAAGTGTCCAGGTTTTTTATGTTGGGTTGGTGGGGTATGCTCTTCTGAACAGTTCCGTCTTTAGTGCTTTCCGGAAGTTTAGATGGTCGAACATAGTTTTTACTTCTTTTGGCAATGCGTTCCATATTTGTGCGCTTAAGTAGGAAAAGCTGGATGCATAAATTAGGAGCATAAATTTAGGAGTATAGATTACGCTCGTAATTTAGGAGCACAACTTTATAGAAAAAGGCCCTTACTCCCTAGACACAGACACTCGTGTAGCTGGGCTGTCTAGCAGGCTGTGCAGAAGTCCCAGAAGGCCAGATGTTTGGGCGACAGCCATATTAGTATTGCTGACTATTTAGATTACTATAGTTAGGCCTGTGGAAGTGGGGTGCTGGAGGGAACTTACTGGGGATCAGGCACTCTTTTCTACCCAGGAAAACTGGGTAGAAAGGAGAAATAGGAAAAAAAATGTCCTACATAAGGAAAAACGTTGGAGGTGGTCCCACTATGGGGAATAAAATTCTATAACTGGGCTGATTCTAGAAAAGGAACACAGGCAACTGCTCTCCTTTATAGGATACTTGTATAACAGTCAGTGGCGAATACTTGTACCAGCCATAGAGGTGGATAAGTGAGAGCATCTAATTTCCAGCCTTGTAGGAAATTATGCAGTTCCATGCCCCCCCCCCCCCCCCCGGCCTCTGATTTCCGCCGCCCAGCACCTCCCTCCCTCTCTCTCTGTGGCCTCTGAGTGCAAGGAGGACGTGTGCGGGTGCCCCAGCCCTTCGTAAGTGCCAGCTGTTGTTTAAAACATTTTACCTCCTGCTCCGCCGGCAACAGTGAAGTCCAGCACGCACGGACGCCGCTTCACACTGCCTTTGCTTTCGCTTCTGTTTCAGCTGTTCCTCTGGTCCCGCCCTAATTTCCTGTTTGCGGAAGGGCGGGACCAGAGGAACAGCTGAAACAGAAGCGAAAGCAAAGGCAGTGTGAAGCGGCGTCCGTGCGTGCTGCACTTCACTGTTGCCGGCGGAGCAGGAGGTAAAACGTTTTAAACAACAGCTGGCACTTACGAAGGGCTGGGGCACCCGCACACGTCCTCCTTGCACTCAGAGGCCACAGAGAGAGAGGGAGGGAGGTGCTGGGCGGCGGAAATCAGAGGACGGGGGGGGGGGGGCATGGAACTCAGCCTGGAGTGGGGAGGGGGTCCTGAGATGAGAGATGGGAGGTAGGGAGGGGGTCCTGAGATGACAGACGGGAGGAGGAGGAGGAGGAGGAGGGGGGAGAGGGAGGAGGAGGGGGAGAGGAGGGTGGAAAGGAGGAGGAGGGGGAGGTGGAGAGGGGAGGGGGAGGGGGGATGAGGAGGGGGAGGGAGGCAGGTAGGGGGCATGGAACTCAGAGGGGAGGGGGCCTGGAACTCGGAGGACGGACAGAGGGAGGGGGCCCTGGAACCTTGCTAGCGCCTGCTTCCTTTCTTTTGGAAACGGGCCTCTTTTGCTAGTTTACCATGTTACGATGTTCACAATCATTCTGCCAGTGTTGAGGAAAAACAAAAAAATGTCACATCATAGCTTATTGATTAGATAACAGAAGCCTCTGTCAGCTGTGATTGGTCAACAGCTCCAAAACTTCAAAATATGAAATGTAAAAGGTCTTCTCTGAGGGTAAGTCTCCTGGGTAACCAACCATTAGCAAACCCCCTGCCTTTGTCTGTCTACTGGAAATTTATTTATTTAAACATTTCTATTCCGCCTACAACTAAGTGGATTACAAAGCTACATACATAATAAAACCCTGACAAATAAAATCTAAGATAAATCTCAAAGAGATCATGACTCTTCAATCATAAATCTAACACAAGAATCAACTCCATGCATTCGCAAACATATGTGTCTTCAATTGTTTACAAAATTGATCTCTGCTAATACACAATCTTAAATAACCTGGCAAATTGTTCTAAATTTGTGGGCCTGCAATCGAAAAGGCTGCATTCCAAGTAGCTTACAGTATGCAGCTTAGCATTTGTCAAAAACATCAAATTTTTTAGACTGGAATGACCTTGAAGGTTGGTACACATGAATCACCTCTTTAAGATAGCAAGGGACACATTCTGAATGCAATACTTGCTGGATCAGACGTGCCACCTTGTACTGCACTCAGGAGTAATTGAAAGAAAAGATGACATTCACAGACTAGCTCTGGCTACATCCAGCAGACATTCCCATTATACACCGACAAACAAAAGAAAAACTTCAGCAAGTTAAGAAGGATGATAATGGATGAAAAACAGCTGCAATATTTAATTTTGGGTAAAAAAAATAAGTTCTAATTTCTGTTATTCTACTTGCAAACATCTGTCTGACTTGTCTGTCTGTCTCTCTATATATAGACAGATGGATTTTTTAATTTCTGGAAGGCACATTTTAATACAATGTTAACAGCAAACAAAGAAACCCTTTTTCTTCTTACCTTACTGGATTTGTGGTCTACATTAAAAGTAGCAATGACGCCATCCGTCAGCTCTCTGCCCTCCCTCAGTACCATGTACTCAGACAAATGATGTGCCAGGTAGGTTTTGCCGGTGCCGCTTGGACCAGACAGGATTATTCGTCTGTGTTCCATCAGAAGTGAAACGTACCGCTGCAGTGTGGGCTTTGGAATCAGCGTTTCAAATACCAGGCAATCCAAACTGTTCTCTGAGACGCCTGTATTAAAATGAAATGGAGTTAAAAGTAAGTTTTGTGTGACGGAGAAGCCCCTGTGCAGAAACACAAGGCTAGAGGATTGCTATAGGTGTTTCAACTCATATATCTGCTGTGCTCACTGGATCAAATACTCAGTCTTTCTATGGCAGGTAAATGACATTTCTGCAATGCCAAAAATTGGATGGAGATCAAAATCAGAAATGATACAAATTATATATCTAAAAAAGCACAAAAGGTGACTGAGCAAACAGATCTGTAGCTACCAGCTCCACGTGTTTGACAGAAAAGAGGTCCTTGGCTATTTAGGTCCTGGAGGAGGCTCCTGGAAGGTGCATTTTGTTAAACGTGTTTATAGTCTACAACCCAATGTTAATCTTCCACTGCAAAATCAATTTAATCTAATTGAGCTTTTATAACCTGCTTCTTTCCATACCGGGGTTCAAGGTAGTTTACAGATTACATTACACAGTAACAATAATTTCTAATACAGCAGGATTCATTACTATCTAAGGCCCAAATCATTCGTATCCAATGCAAGAGCAAAGATTGCCTACCAATAAAAAAATATCCTAATTTCATCTCCACCACAGCAAATTCCGCAAACAGCTGGCTGTGAGTATTGTAACAAAGGAGAAGGGGGAAAATAACTTTTTGGTGTATGATGTCCTTTCGTTGGAAGCATGGCATGCAAAATCCAATAAATATACAATAAGTGTGTTTTCTTACAATAAACAAAAGTGACCTTCAGATGGAAACTGCAACTGACCAGGGCTTCATTTATTTGGGCTAATATCTTGTCATGCCATTGCCACGGGAAAGATGTATTCCTGCAATTACTACATTGGAATAGTAAGTAGAAAATTGTACTATGGGACTTTCTGTGACCTTGGTAAAGTCATTTTATCATCCTGAGCTTCACGTGACATGATCAGGATAGCTTGGGGGTTTTTTTGTCTTGCCTTTTTTCTCTACAAACTTTCACACGGTCTCAGTTCAAGTACGTAACTTTTTATTTATTTATTTCACCAAGTGGCTGCACGTATGTACCTGAACGATTAGATTACAGAGCATGCTAGACATTTATTTGGGTAGAAAATGCTGAGAAAATCAAAATCATTAACACATGATTATAAAACAGCCCATTGGAAAGCTGCAAATTCACATCTCTCCAAGGTAGGAGTAATTGCGTGTGTTCCTGTGCCGTATGAATTAGCAAAATAATACCCAAGTGCTAATCCAACCCATCCTCCATCCCCAGGAATGCCCGCGTCTAATTGTGCAAAGGCAGCTGCTATGTGAATCGATTTTTTTTATTCTTTGAAGAAGTACAGAGTAGGGGACACTCAATGAAGTTACATGGACACACTTTTACAACGAATAGGAGGAAATATTTTTCCACTCAACAAATAGTTAAACTCTGGAACTCACTGCCGGAGAATGTGGTAACAGCGGTTAGCATATCTGGGTTTAAAAAGGGATTGGACAAGTTCCCGGAGGAAAAGTCCATAGTCTACTATTGAGATAGACATGGGAAAGCCACTGCTTGACCTGGGATTGGTAGCATGGAACAGTGATACTATTCGGGTTTCTGCCAGGTACTTGCGACCTGGATTAGCCATTATTGGAAACAGGATAGTGGGCTAGATGGACCATTGGTCTGACCCAATATGGCTATTCTTATGTTTTCCTTGCCTGTACTTTTATGCATGCATATGTGTCTACATGAATATTTTCTCCTGAGCACTAAAAGAAATATCAAAGAAACAAAATGATGAGGATGATGAAAACTGTTTTTTAAAGGAGAGCAGAGGATTCATTCATCCAGCCAGACGGTTAAAATAGACTGCAGTAAGGGAAATTGGCAGGCATGTGCTCAAAGGTCTTTCTAGGTTTTTCTGAGCTACAGGACAGCTCATCTGTCCGTGGCACCCCGGACAATACCCCCAAGTATGTGGCTGACTCATCCCCTCTCTTCCCTGTACCTTGAAAAAGATGGAGACAGGAGGGCAAGAGCAACACCTCCTCCTGCCTCTGGACCTGCTCTGCCCTGGGCAGGGGCTGGGAGCCACCATTTTGCACAGGGTGGGCCCAGAGCCAGGAGGAGTTGCTCCTGCCTTCCTGTCTCCATCTTTTCAAGGTAGGGGGGTCACTAGACCACCAAGGTGATTCTTGCTGGGGGGGAGGGGGCGGGGGCCACCAGGGATTATGTAGTGGAAGGGGTGGGGGTACTAGACTACCAGGGAGTTTTTTTGAGTTGTGCGGGAGGCTCAAGAGGGGGGTCCACTGGACTTCGGTGGACCCCCCCCCCCAGCAACTGAAAAAACTCTAAGTTGCGAACAGCGACCAATGTTCAGAAAAGGATCTGTGCATCTCATTTGCATGCGATCCCCTTTGTGAACTTGAGAAAATCCACTGCTTGTTTTGGGATCTGGATTGGCCACTGTTGGAAACAGGATACTGGGCTTGATGGACCTTCGGACTGTCCCGGTATCGCAACACTTATGTTCTTATGTAACACTTTGTGAATTACAACATGCCCCAAGAACCGAGAGCACTCAAAAGAACCCTGCTGAATGTGGAAATTTAATACCTGACAGGAGAAAATACAGACTCAACTTAATTACCTTTGACAGTGACTGAAATGGTGGTGTTTTCGCCAACCAAGTAGCCACAGGGTAGCAGCTCAGGCGTCTCGGCATTGTTGGTGCGTTTGATTTCCCCAATACTATAACCCAGAACGCTGTCCGAATTCAGACCCAGATGAGTTACAGGATCTATATGAATGATGTATTCCTAGGAAGCAAAAGTCAGCTCTCAAATGATCAGTTAATTCACCAACTAACAGAACAATTTTCAAAAGATATAGGGGGTAACTAAAGGATTAGAAAGCCTGATCTGCTGAATATGACACACCCCATGTAGCAGTTAAAAATACAGGCACACTAACATCACATGAATTTTTAGCTAAGGGACATTCCAGGGGGCCATGTTTAGATCCAGACAGTAAAACAACATGGTGACACAGTTAATGACAGCAGAGAAAGACCAAGATGGCCCATTCAAGGTGCCTGGTTCAGATTTATGCACCCTGCAGAGGTACATATGAGTTTCCACATCACCTCAATTTCTTCTCCCCACATCTTTCATACAACTTCAGCCCTTTCCTCCCCCTTACCAGCTAAGATAAAGATGGATATTCAATGCCGGGCCTTGTGTGGGCTCCAGCATTGAATATCTGGGTTTGATTGGTCAGAAGTAGC
Organism: Microcaecilia unicolor; assembly: GCF_901765095.1. Taxonomy (NCBI): domain Eukaryota; kingdom Metazoa; phylum Chordata; class Amphibia; order Gymnophiona; family Siphonopidae; genus Microcaecilia; species Microcaecilia unicolor. The sequence continues at coordinate 148,635,204 of NC_044034.1, forward strand.
TAATGGTACTGATGCAGGTCCTGGCTGAATATCAGGCAGAACTCGCATATGTATTTCTGGTCTGGTTCCCCTACCCCAATCCGATCCCCCTCCATCCCTTCCCTCCTCATAAACAAAGGCAGGAACAATCCTCACTGGCTCCTGCTGATCGCAGCTCCATATACAAAATGGCTGCCTTGACCTCTAGGAAGTATTGCGAGGCTGCCCCTAGAGATCGAGAAAGCCATTTGTATATGGAGCCACGATCAGCTGTAGCAAGTGTGGTGGGGGGGGAGGGGGTTGCTCCTGCCCTGATGATCTCTACACCACCACAGATTTCAAATGTAGATCGGGAGGGCTGTAGGGTATGAGGGAACCATGATGGGTTTAGAAGGCTCGGGGGAAAGGAAGGGATGGAGATCAGATTGAGGGTGAGCCTTTGCTTTTAGGGAGAGGGAAGGGAAGTGGATTGGGCCTTTTGACCTTGGAGAGAGGAGAGCAGGACAAGATCAGCATGGGCCTTTTGAACTTGGGAAGGAGGGAGGAGTGGAATTGGGGGGGGGGCATGCGTCATGAGGGGGAGGGGATTACTTTGGAAGCTACAGGCCACTACCCAGAAGCTATGTGGGTGCTGGCTGATTTTCAGTGGTAGCATCTGCACATCTAACTGGACAAAGTTAGGACTGCTATTTACATTAAATGCCCGATTAGCTATGTCAGCACAGGTACTGAATATTGCCAGCACCCACATAACTCCAGGCTCTATCCTCAGAATGCCCCTCTCCTGCCTGGATTTGATATGGCTGGTTAGTGCCAATACTCAGCAGCACTGCCCCGCGGATGGCCACTTGAGACGCATTACGCAGGCAGGAACCTCTCCTCCCCACTTAAATCACTTTGAATATCGAACCCTACATTTTCAAAATGTATATGTAAGTTTGCCTCTGATCCTCCACCCATAGAAACAGTAGCTTATTTCAAATGTTGTTGAAAATTATGTGCTTGGAAAAGTATCTCTACACGTTGCACCCATGATAGCTACTCAAATTTGCCCCCTGTATTTTCAGTGTGGTTTCCTGTCTTTGTGATTTCTCTCTTAAGAAAATGGTTTACTGTCAGTGTAGACTGGAGGAAAGACCTAATTCCTAAACAACATTTTAAATTTTGATAATAGCAGGGACCAAATGACAACACCACATGTAATATAACCTTTGTTGCAGCTTGATTACTTCTCAGAAAAAAATGGTTTTGATTAAAATTTAAAAGTATAGAAAGATAGGGAGTACTTATAGCTGAAGTGCTCACCTAACTATATGAAAGCAGAATTCAAATGTATTAACAAATGAAGCCATTAAAAAGCCCTGACACAACAGCAAATGTTTAGCAAACAGAGCAAGCAATGCTTACACGTGCTGGACCCTTGGAAGGAAAAATATGCTTTTTCCAACAGATCACAGCAAAGGGTAAAAGCAACATTTAACACTGCTCCCAGCAAGGGGCACCAAACATCAATACTTCATTTAATGAATGTGCCACTTAAATCAAGTTAAAATAAATGCACTTTTTGTGCAGATGCCATATTCTCTGGATCCAAGAGATTTAATGAGCACTCTAGTGACGCTTAGGCACCTACAAAACATCACAGATTAACATTAGCCCCAGAAAGATGAAATTTAAACTTAATAGTTTCCTTTCTTTTAATCCAAGCGAGTAGGTGTATGTTGTCCTGCCTAAACCCAAGTGCCTGGACTGGATGATAAGGTGAATTAATTTCACACCATCCTCTGACCTAAGAATTAAATTTCCAAGGCTAAAAAAAGAAAAAGAAAAAAAGACCGATATTTCCCCTCCTCCCCCCAACTCACCTACTTACTTCTCTAGCCCTTGAATTAGTCATTATGAAAGGGAGTAAGTTGCTGGTGAGTGGGTTAGTGAATCAGTGAGGGCAAGCTATGTGATAGAGTGTGTGCAGGGGGTGGTGGGGAATACGGAGGCCAAGTCCCTTTGGTTCAGGGGTCCCAGACTGGACTAGAGAGACTACCAGTTCTTACTTATTTGGATTTAGCTCATCCCTTTCCACTGGTAGCTTAAGTGAGTTCTATTCAGGTAAAGTGCGTATTTCCCATTCCCCACAGGATCTGGGATCCAAGCTTGTACCTGAGACAATGTAGAGCCAAGTGGTCTAATCTCAGGGAAATTTCAGCGGAGACAGTTTTAATTCAAATGTTTCAAGGCGGAAATTAAGAACAGTAGTAAAGTTAGAGACATTTACTACTATTTTAGCTCAACTTCCAATGTAAAGTGGCCCAGTGGTTAGGGTGGTGGACTTTGGTCCTGGGGAACTAAGGAACTGAGTTCAATTCCCACTTCAGGCACAGGCAGCTCCTTGTGACTCTGGGTAAGTCACTTAACCCTCCATTGTCCCATGTAAGCCGCATTGAGCCTGCCATGAGTGGGAAAGCGCGGGGTATAAATGTAACAACAAAAAAAATCAGCAAAACTTTATATACAAAGTTGTACTTTTTTGAAATTTTACCAATATACTTGCATAATATTTGCTTGCTGCATCGTGAGTTAAAACAAAAAGTTAACTCAATGATACATTTTAGGAGAAATTAGATCTTATCTGATAATTTTCTTTCCATTATCCTTCCCATTATTCCAGAACATGTGGAATAGCTGTGTCCATCATCCAGCAGGTGGAGATAGAGAACTGAAAACTGAGCTAAGACATATCTCTCTCTCTCTTGACATCCAGTCCAGCTCCACAGTATTTATGTAGATAAGCAGTAAGGATAATACTCAGAATGAACACAACAACCTTAAATAACTCGCTAACCTAACATCAGTCCACTATTTGCTGAAAACCCTGGCTAGACAGTTCCCATTCTCCCGGGTCCAAAGAGTGCCTGTGACAAAGTCCCCCTCCACATTCAAGGACCCAGTGATGTGAGCTGCTGATAAGCAGAGATTTTTCTCTGTCCTCCTCATGAGGGAGACCACCTCCACTGCTACTGGATGGCTGCAGGTCCTGCCTTGCTTGTTGATGTAAGCCACTGCTGTCACATTGTCGGAGAAAACTTGGACCGGGGCCCCTACCAGAAAGGGAGTTAGTCACGCAAGGCACTCCGCACTGCCCTGAGCTCCAAGCAATTTATCGACCACTGAGACTCCTGTACCGTCCATGTGCCCTGTGCCAGATGGAACTTGTAATGAGCTTTATTCTGTTCCCTCTCAAACTGTTGTTTAGCTGGCTGGAATTATTTGACAACAGAACTTAACTTATCCAAGTTTAAAGTTTTAAAGTTGTATTAAAGACTACAGCTCTGCGTGAACAGCTAAGATGGATGAACATAAAATTACCTACCTTAAACAAACGTCTAACAACACCATCCAACACATCCCACTTCGTCTTGCCACTAACACCGATACAGCCAATAAGGAAAGAGTGTAGTCTGGCATCCTAAAGCGATAAATACAGTAATTAGGTGAAGGAATAATGAAACAAACACAGAAATAGGTAAAACTGCAAGACGGAAGCCATAATCTGCAGTTGTCAACCTTGTGAATACAGTTCAAACCATCACGGGCGCTTGGAACTTCGATCATGTAATCCCATTATGCAACATGAGCTTTGCTTACCAATTGCTTCGAGAATTCCTTTCAAGATCTTGAACTTAATGGTAGTATATCTGGTGCACAATTTAATGTGGCCTATTAATTCCTTACACTTCCTTTACAGCTCTTCTTTCAGACAAATCAGGTTAGATTTTATAAGCAATTCTACTCTCAGTGTTTCATTCTGTACATTACGAACAATTTTCCCCTAAACCTGAGGCTAGAGACATCCTTTATGAAATTTAAGAGTGGTCTCAAGACACATTTACAAAAGTGTTTGATTCCTAAGCATCTTCTCTAGAGCCACAGTTATAGCTACTGCTTAATTGAAGGAGGAGTGGAAAAGAAGTGGGCCTGGAGGCCGCAGCAGAATGACTTTTCCCTTCATTGCTATCTTTCATTTGCCAAAATATGAAACTGTTTTTTTATATATCACAGGCATTTGCTATGTAATAAAAAGCCTTTGACTGGTATAAGGGCTCAAGTTAGGTATGGAATTACACGCTGAGCTAGTATTCTATAAAAAAAAACCTTTAAAGACTCTGCTCTTCGTGCATCATCCTGGCACCTTACTTTGGACACCTTGTACAGAATTCCCCCCTAAATGCCTCCTGCAGGTATAAGAATGAGACACCTTCTACAGGTTTCAAATGGTCTACAAATTATGTGGCCGGAGCAATCCCCAGTCACTTCTGAAGGTAAGTCACACACACACAAAACCCCAAGTCACTTGGTACACCATCAATATTTCCTTAAGTGCAAATCAATATATATATTTCAGAAGAGGCTCTACCTATAGATATATGCTGTGGCTCAGAACTTTCAAGATGGCATATTCAGGGTGTGGCTTGGTTATTCTGTATTTTACTACTATCCTAAAAATTATCACCCTGGGCATTTACACCTGCTTTGCATTACATCTAACTGTGGACTAATTTCTGATTTGCACCTGTGCTTGGGAGGAGAATGTGCGGTGGGAACTGTGCTTAACCAGGTGGTGTTGAAAACCACCTTAAAATGTCAAAAGTTTTGAGGATTGGCTTCTTAATCAGTTCCCCGCAGACATGCAGTTTTACAAAGTCTACCATTTGCAGATATAGGGAGTGATGCTCTATACTGGGCGCTAATATTTACACACCAGTTATTCAGGTAAATATAAAAAATAATATCACATACATGCCAGACATGCACTTAAGCACCATTACAGAACTATGGGGCCCTTTTACTCAAGGGCTGCCACGCGGCAACCCGGAATTACCACCTGCCCAACGCGGCCAGTGGTGGTAGTTCCAACTCGAGCGAATGCCATTTCTGGCACTACAGAAAATAATTCCATCATTTCTAGCGTGGCGCTAACCCAATAGTAATTGGGCAGCACCGCACGCTCAATGGGTAGCGGTAAGTGCCCTACCTGCATGGCCACGTGGTAAGAACAATCACCACATGACCACATCTTTTTTAAGGGCTTTTTACCCGCTGTGAAAAAAAAAAAGAGCCTTGGTTCGTGGCAAAAACGGCCCTCTCTGCTACCGCAGGGCCCTTTTTACTGCAACTTGGTAAGAGGACTCATATGCACATTTCTTACATAGGGGTCCTTTTATTAAGCTGTAGGTCTTTTCTATGTACTAAGGCCATTTTTACCACAGCTTGAAAATGGCCAAGTTTCCATTTTCCCAATTAATGGTCATGCGCTAATGTTGCCATTAGCTCAAAGCCGTTACTAAAAATTAGCACAAGCCTTTACTGTCACCTATTTTGTAGGCTGTAAGGGCTCATGCGCTAATCTTGCACGAATCAATTAATGTGCGGTAATGTGGCTGCACTAACTGATTATCACTGTCACGACCACTCTCCGCCCCCCCCCCCCAGATACGCCCCTCCTTGAAAAATTCAGAAATATTTTTTTAGCACCTGAAAAAGATACAAAGGGGCACATCTTAAAATGGGAAGCAACCAACCTCATGCCACTTCATATCAGCCTGAAAGCTGACGACTATTTTAACACGACGACCTTCCTTTCTCATGGCACCATCCCCGGTATCATCCAATAGCATGTCTGCGAATACAAGAGATTACAAATAACGTCAGTTATAGCTTCCTCAGATCTAGACTGGTTCTTAATTGACAGGCAAAAGAGTCAGTCTTCCCTAAGATCCCTATTTCTCTATCCTTGGAAATATCATAATTAGTTATTACAAATAATTAAATGGATCAAAACACAACTTTACCCTGAGTACACAAGTGAGTCTGCAATGGAAAGCATGCAGAGAAAGCAGGGAAAAACAAAATACAATAAAGTGTGGATAGGCCATGCGGTTTATGTCTGCTATCACTCTCTATGTTTTTTTGTAAAATGCCAACTGCAGGATATGCCACAGCTGTGGACTCATATCGTTAGAACCGCATCCCTCGTGTCCACAGTAATCACAACTCCACTCACCGAGACTGCTGGACTCTGTGAGGCTGTGCTGGGAGAGGCCAACGGACTGCCTTGGAGATGATGAGATGGACACCTGGGACTGAGCTCTGCTACAGCTGCCCTGGTTTTCCGATTTCAGTCTGTCATTCTCTGCTTTCAGTTTCTCAATCTCACACTGAAGTGTCAATGATAACAAGAATCACATCAGCAATGAGAGCAAGAGTGTGCTCCGTAAGTTAGAATTTAATTATTCTTCAGGCAGTTTAATTACATTTCAATTGTGAAGAACTTATTTTTTATTTATTTAGAAATAGTTATACAGTACCTTTCTGGACCAAACTATACTGAATTGCAACTATGGCTGTGGTTAGTTTTTGTCTCACACTCGTTTATCAAATGCCCAAATCATCACAAACCAACCCCTGAAAGGACCTGGGAATGGGAGGATGAACAAACTAAGGCCCTCACTTAGCAAACTGTTTTAATGTTTTTCTGTTAATGCACATTAATTACAAAATTCTGCCGTAAGTGTCCAGGATGTTCCCAGCCCTTGGGAGAAGTCAGTCCTGTCACTAAATACAACGATCACTACTGCACATTAACAGCACAGCCACTAACATATAATGCAGTTTAATTTAATTCAGTTAAGTATTCACATCCTGTACCACACCCTAGGTGCACATGTTCCATGATAGAATACCAGCGTAAGCGGCTATCAATGTGCCTAAAATGTAGGTGCCTGTGGTGTAAGTGCACAGATTTAAGTGCAGCAGGAACGTGTGTAACATATTACGCATTAAGTGGGAGCCACCAGATGTGTGTCTATGCTCCACCCGTGTACACACCCTTGCAAATCTGCGCTATGTAAGTTAAATGAGTTATTTGCAGAACAAGGGTTAGACACTACATTAGCACATATGTTCATAAATACCAGCATTCTAAACATTTACATGCATAACCCGCACATAAATATGAGCGGCTAGATTACAGCATCGCACTTCTAACTGCTTACCCAGCAGATAAGGTGGAACAGTTAGCTATACTTTCCATAAAAGCTTAAGATCAAGTCAAGTACCTTTTTATTAAGGAAAAAATTAACAACCTGGTTGTCTGAGGAACTACTTAACAAGGAAGGTTGGGTTACTTGGCTTGTGTTAAAAATAGCTCTAAATAATGTGGCTTTGTAAATAGGGTCCTAAAGTTATTGAAACTCCCTAGGGATGTACAGAATTATGAAATATCCACAGAAGAGAACATTTAAGTAAATATTGGAATGACACAGTCACAGAAGAGATCTTAGAAAATACTTTGGTTGGTTTAATGAAGAAGAGTTTTCAAACTTTAGGCTGTAACCCCAAAAGGTGTTGAAAAACCTGCGTTTGGGATCGTGACCTGGGTAGGCGCTATTTAGAACATCATTGTCCTGCATCCGCTGGAGGTCACACACTTTCAGTGGCTGTGTGAATTAGGGTCACAGCCGCCAAAAGATTGGTGAGTGCTGACCTAATTCTTAAAAAAAAAAAAAAAAAAAAAAACACCTGCAGATAAAGACAATTTTCAAACTGCCCACTTTGAGACAATATCTGCAGCTTCTTTTGGTATCAATTTTCAAAGATGGCTTCTCTTTGAAATTTGCAGTGGGCACAAAAGTGCCTGTGGACATTTGCTCCTGCTCTTCCTATGGGTACTTTTCTCATGGAAAGCACCATGCTCAGATTTGAAAATTCAATCTGCAAGTGTTTTCTCCCCTGACCACACCACATTTAAATGCAGTTTACAGCGCACAAGCTGTTGGACAAGTGTCCTTTACCTGCATTCAGGAATGGCAATTTCAAACAGACAAATTTACCCTCATAAACTGCTATTTACCTAGGTAAATGGCTAAAAGAATTGTCTTCAAAGGGGGAACGATGGTTTAGCACCTTCAGTACTATGCCTCAGTGTTAACAATACAAAATGAATCCTTCTTCCCCTGGAAGTTGCCATCAGTCCACTATCAACCAAACAGCCACAGCGTGTTCCCCACCCCAAAGGCAGATGTTTGCCCATGTCCAAAAAATGTAGTACTGTCTGTAAAGAGGCAGCACAGGGGTGTGACCCATCTTTCGGCCTCATTCTCACCCACCTGCATCCTGTTCATAGCCTCCCGCAGCTGGTCGAGCTGGTGAGCTGAGCTTAGGGCCTCCAGGCGAATGTCTGTCAGTTTCATCTCCTTGTCCCGTAGCTCACTGCGCAACTGCAGCACACTCTCCGCCTCGCTCTCCGTGCATTCAGAAATGCTGCAGAAAAATTCAACAACCAAACAGAAGCCTTGTGACTAACGTCTAAGGGGGGTCAAACAATTAGACATCATTACATGCACTCAATATATGGTGTACAAGAATTACTTGAGACTATTTGGGTGGTGAAATGAAAGTTCACTAATCTGATACAGCAGGACTTGCTTGTTGAAAACCTGGGTTGAGTCAATGAAGCTCAGGTTTATGCTGTTAAAATTGAATAAATGAACAGAGATTTCAGGTACTAGGATGATGAAGTAGATTATGTGCCCATTGTTGCCAAAATATTGTGTAATCTAAAGCATTTTGGGGAAAAAAACCCCACTGAGAATTTATAAAAAAACTTTCCCTGAAGAGGTGCTGACATTCGCTGTTTCATAGATTGCTTGAGAGCCACATGTCCCCCCCCCCCCCCAAAGCCTCATACGGCTTCTGCTGCTGCTGCCACCACTGAACTCCACCCGCCCCCCCCCAAGCCCCCATCTACCACCAGCAATGGCCTGAACTCCCCCACACCCCTGTATATATATCACTATTTTCTTATATGACTGGCGACCTTTATGAACATCTGAACTAATCCTCTGGGCCAAAACAAATCTAGACCGGAAGCTGTGCAGGCAAAAACGTTTGTCGCAATTAAACTTGTGTTCCAGCTACTCAGTGAAATGAACCTAGTGGAAAAACACAGACACAGCTCTGGTTTCCAAAATGAATTTAAAGCATTCTGCTCTGTCTTTCCTCTTATACAAGAACATTCAGTTTGAAATGGGTTTGAAAGGAACAGGTGATTAAATGAACTGGAAATTAAACTGGCAGGTTCAGATGGTTCTGTGGCTTCACTGGTTTATTTTCAACATATCTGATTTTTTTCCTCGATATGCTTACCCAAGGCAGCTCAGGTGACCCAGCAGAGAATGGAAAAGTCTGATGTTTGTTTGGGCATAGCTTTCTTCTACAAAATTCCCACCTCTTATGAAAATGCAAACTCAGGATGTGCATTGTACACAAATGCCTGACAAATATTTCACAGTATGACTTTGAAAGGGAACTGCTAGCCCTTAAGGATTTTGTCTAAAACAAACATCTCTTTGAAAACTGAGAAAAAGAAAACTTCTCCAGCCTCAAGAAAACTGTTCAGCACTTAACATTAGTCTATCAAATTCATCTCTCTAAAGAAAAAAAAACCTGTATTACATTCCCAAGTCTACAGACAGCTACTAAGATACCCCACCCAAGATTCTTTACAAGTTTTTGACTTGCTGCCGCCATGGTGAACCTCATTAGGCTTAAACATGTCACACCGCCCATGTACCTAGTGGATGAGACTCTTCTCTGCTCCATACAAAGAGTGGGACTTCTCTACAACATCCCTGTAGGTCTCCTCTATGTACCTCTCTGTCTCCCTCAGCTCCACCAAGTCTGCTACTGTAGCCTCAAGAGAACGGACACGTTCTCTGAGAGCTTGGAGCTCTTTGCATCGGGCACACACATATGACATCTCACCAACTGGGAGATAGTCATACATTCGACACTCAATACAAAAGACTGGATTGCACCCCTCTTGCTGCTGGACTGCTGACTCCACCTTAGTGTTTTTGAGTTTTTCAATAATTTAAAACTTGCTACAGTATTAAGGATATTAGCCTAATACAAAAGTGCCTTTTAGTTTATGTGGAGGGGGATAATCGAACGCGAACGCCTATCTCCATGGGCGTCTATGTCCGAAAATGGGTACGTGAAGAGGCGGGACAGACCGTATTTTCAAAAAAATGGACGTTTTTCAGCTGGGCGTTTGTTTTTTTTAGCGATAATGGAAACTAAAAAAGCCCAGCTCAAAAACGTTCTAATCCAAGCCATTTGGTCGTGGGAGGGGCCACGATTCGTAGTACACTCGCCCCCCTGACATGCCAGGACACTACTACTACTACTACTATTTAACATTTCTAGAGCGCTACAAAGTGTACGCAGCGCTGTACAAACACAGAAGAAAGACAGTCCCTGCTCAAAGAGCTTACAATCTAATAGACAAAAAGTAAAGCATTTAAATTTAAAATATTTAAGCAGTCAAGCACAAGAGAACAGTCACAGAAGGACAGAAGATGTTGAAGGGTGGTCAGTGTGATTAGGTGTAACTCTGGTTGGAGTAGTGGGAGAAGGTGATAGAAGAATAGAAATGGGTGAGGTAAAGTAATGAGTGGGTTGATAGGGAGGTTATATAAGACATGTCACTCTAGGGGTGGGTGGGTAGAGGGGTAGGGTGGGTGGAAGCAGGAGAAGGTATTCTCTGCAGCCTATCTGTGAGATGGAAAATGCTCTCTGAAGCTGCTGCTATAAGTTGTTAGTTTTCTCTCCCTGAAAGAGATCCAAGCCACACCCACGAAGTTCAAACTGTCAGTGGGGAGGGTGAGGGGAGGAAATGGCAGTGCTTGATGAAAAAGAGAGCTCAGTTTGATAGGAGATATACTATAGGATGTCATTCTGAGGCCAGGCTAAGTCTAAAGCAGGAGAAGGTATTCTCTGCAGCCTATCTGTGAGATGGAAAATGCTCTCTGAAGCTGCTGCTATAAGTTGTTAGTTTTCTCTCCCTGAAAGAGATCCAAGCCACACCCACGAAGTTCAAACTGTCAGTGGGGAGGGTGAGGGGAGGAAATGGCAGTGCTTGATGAAAAAGAGAGCTCAGTTTGATAGGAGATATACTATAGGATGTCATTCTGAGGCCAGGCTAAGTCTAAAGCAGGAGAAGGTATTCTCTGCAGCCTATCTGTGAGATGGAAAATGCTCTCTGAAGCTGCTGCTATAAGTTGTTAGTTTTCTCTCCCTGAAAGAGATCCAAGCCACACCCACGAAGTTCAAACTGTCAGTGGGGAGGGTGAGGGGAGGAAATGGCAGTGCTTGATGAAAAAGAGAGCTCAGTTTGATAGGAGATATACTATAGGATGTCATTCTGAGGCCAGGCTAAGTCTAAAGCAGGAGAAGGTATTCTCTGCAGCCTATCTGTGAGATGGAAAATGCTCTCTGAAGCTGCTGCTATAAGTTGTTAGTTTTCTCTCCCTGAAAGAGATCCAAGCCACACCCACGAAGTTCAAACTGTCAGTGGGGAGGGTGAGGGGAGGAAATGGCAGTGCTTGATGAAAAAGAGAGCTCAGTTTGATAGGAGATATACTATAGGATGTCATTCTGAGGCCAGGCTAAGTCTAAAGCAGGAGAAGGTATTCTCTGCAGCCTATCTGTGAGATGGAAAATGCTCTCTGAAGCTGCTGCTATAAGTTGTTAGTTTTCTCTCCCTGAAAGAGATCCAAGCCACACCCACGAAGTTCAAACTGTCAGTGGGGAGGGTGAGGGGAGGAAATGGCAGTGCTTGATGAAAAAGAGAGCTCAGTTTGATAGGAGATATACTATAGGTTGTCATTCTGAGGCCAGGCTAAGTCTAAAGCAGGAGAAGGTATTCTCTGCAGCCTATCTGTGAGATGGAAAATGCTCTCTGAAGCTGCTGCTATAAGTTGTTAGTTTTCTCTCCCTGAAAGAGATCCAAGCCACACCCACGAAGTTCAAACTGTCAGTGGGGAGGGTGAGGGGAGGAAATGGCAGTGCTTGATGAAAAAGAGAGCTCAGTTTGATAGGAGATATACTATAGGATGTCATTCTGAGGCCAGGCTAAGTCTAAAGCAGGAGAAGGTATTCTCTGCAGCCTATCTGTGAGATGGAAAATGCTCTCTGAAGCTGCTGCTATAAGTTGTTAGTTTTCTCTCCCTGAAAGAGATCCAAGCCACACCCACGAAGTTCAAACTGTCAGTGGGGAGGGTGAGGGGAGGAAATGGCAGTGCTTGATGAAAAAGAGAGCTCAGTTTGATAGGAGATATACTATAGGTTGTCATTCTGAGGCCAGGCTAAGTCTAAAGCAGGAGAAGGGCACCCTAGAGGTCAGTGCGGTGGACTTCAGACAACGCTCCCACATGCATAGCTCACTTACCACGTGTGCTGAGCCCCCAACCCCCCTCCCCCAAAACCCACTACCCACAAATGTACAACACCACCATAGCTCTTAGGGGTGAAGGGGGCACCTACATGTGGGTACAGTGGGTTTTGCAGGCCTCCCATTTACCAGCACAAGTGTTACAGGTAGGGGGGGAATCCGGGGAGGTCATCCCTGATTCCCTCCAGTGGTCATCTGGTCAGTTGGGGCACTTTTTTGGGACCTGTTCATGAAAAAAAAGGGTCCAAAAAAAGTGACCCAAAATCGCGGTAAAAACACCTTTTTTTTTTTTCGATTATCAGCTAAAGACGCCCATCTCTCCTCGGCCGATAACCACGCCCCAGTTCCACCTTCACCACGCCCCCATCAACTTTACCCATTTCCGCAACAGATTGCAGTTGGAAACGCCCAAAATTAGCTTTCGATTATACCGATTTGGGCGCCCACGGGAGAAAGACGCCCATCTCCCGATTTGGGTCACAATATAGGCATTTTTCTCTTTCGATTATAAGCTGGATAGTATATTATATGATTTATTTAGTGTTTCCTTCTTAGATGGTAATGAAATGTATTTAAAACTCTGTAAGAGCACTCCTTGCTTGTTACCCTAATTACAATAACTGACTATAATTACAATAACTCCCTACACTCCTTCCCTAGAACTCCGTTCACTAGGCAAATCTCTCCTAATTGCACCCTTCTCCTCCATCGCTAACTCCAGACTCCGCTCCTTCTATCTCGCCGCACCTTATGCCTGGAATAGGCTTCCTGAGCCATTACGTCTAGCTCCATCCCTGGCTGCCTTCAAATCCAGGCTAAAGGCCTACCTGTTTGATGCTGCTTTCGACTCCTGACTTGTAACTTTTATCTTATCCTTATGTGTCCTTCTCTTATCCTTTTTGGTCCTGTTTGTCCTGATTTAGATTGTAAGCTCTTTTGAGCAGGGACTGTCTTCTTCATGTTCAATTGTAAAGCGCTGCGTACGACTGATAGTGCTGTAGAAGTGATTTATAGTAGTAGTAGTGAGCCACAAACTAAACAGATGGGTTTAGAAAAAAAAAATAGAACAGAGCTCTTGTAACAATGGTAGAAAAATGGAGCCCTCATGACAAATACATCATGATCAATTTTCACAGAGACTGTGTGGTTTCAAAGCATGTGGCCACTTTTGGATTGCATATTATGCACCTGTTGTTTTGTGTAGACAGACAAGGAAGGTAAACTAAGACCTGGTTTTTCATCTCTATCATAAACACATCCCTCGGAACGCCACCTCTTTCCAATCCAGTATGCTAGCTGTAAAAGCTTGCGCTTTCATCTGAGCAGACCAAGGCAATTTTCAGGCAGGTCAGTCTAGGTGTGATAATCCACTTTAATCCAACTAGATCACTTTGAAAGCCGTCCAAAGACTAATCCTAGGATTAACACAGTCTACAACGTAAGCATGTGCACACTTAAAAATTACTGAAAGAGCTGAGTCAATCGCTAACCCTGCTGACTAATAACCTGCACTAAAGAATTCTACATGCAAAAAACCAAAGAAAGAATTTCTTTCTTTTTTTATTATTAGTTTTTACTGAGAATAAGCCAAGCACAATACATGGAGCCATATAACCAGCATGAATAATTCTTTTTTATAATAACAATAACTCCCTCATCCCCCTCCCTATTTAATGCGAAGTCATGAGAAGTCCATATACTTTTGTGGTAATACCCATGAGGGGCCCAGTTTGTCGATTTGGTTCCTCTTAAGAACTGTCAATTTTTCCATTACAAAACCAAATTTTAACCTTTGGCGCTATCTCATAGCACAGAGTGGATTACAGGACTTCTATTCAGCTGAATCACAAGGCGAGCTGCATAAATGCCACACTTTAAGATCTTTCCAATTGATATCAGTAGAGGTGGTCTCAATAACAGTGGGGCTCCTTAACAGTATTCAAAAACAAGGCCCAGCGCTGGTATAAACATTTCTTCTTAATTCTTTAACGCTTTATTACAAATCTTTCTTGAAGTATAACAGATCGACCTGTTATACTTCAATAAAGATTTGTAATATAGCATTAAAGAATTAAGAATATTTATACCAGCACTGGGCCTTTTTTTTTTTTTTTGAACACTTTAACATCTTGCACGTACAAGGTCCAACCCCATGACACGTGGCCCTATAGAAGAATTACCAACATTTTTTACTTATAATGTTAATGGGCATAGAGTATTTGCTTTGACAACTTCAGTGGCATCAGACTCCTGATGCAGGCCACGTGGCCGAAACACAGGCCCATGTCGAGTGTGCCTTGCTTTGATTAAAGTTTTACAGCAACATTACTGAGTGGTTTCGTTGTAATCTTCGCTGTGTTTGCTTGCTATTCTCTTGAACGAGAGCAATATCACGTTTAAGTCTAGTTAGCTCTTTGTACAATACATTTCTCTTCCTTGAGGAATTGATATCTTTTACAGTAAAAGTCCCCATCGCACAGCTGCATTACTCTCCATCCCATCACAAAAGTTTAATATAAGTCCAACTGCTCCAAAAGATCAACACTACCAAAAGCCCATTCCCTCCTCCCTCCATTTGCATCCCCTGATAACCGCCACAATTTTCAGTGACAGAGAACTCATGAGGGTGTGCCCACCAGCGTCCCAATCCGCTTATTATTATTATTTGTTACATTTGTACCCCGCACTTTCCCACTTATAGCAGGTTCAATGCGGCTTACAAAGTAGTAAAATAAACAAAGTTATAGTGCAGAGAAAACAGGCTAAACTAGTAGAGTAATGGAGATGTGTAGCTAGGTAATATTAAAAGGGAGAGGGAGTAAAGGAAGTAGGGGGAGGTGCTAGTTTAGTCAAGATTGAGAAAATCAAGGGATAAGGTCGGGGTATGCATAGGGTAAAATAGGAGGAGGTATGGTAGACAATATTGAAGCTAACCTTAACTATATTAATGTGTGAAGTAAAATGAACCCACTCACCATACTGTTAATCTAACCCATCATATAGAGCAGTGACCCCTGGTCTAGGGTATAATTTACTTAGTAAGTTGTAGACACAAAACAGTGCCAATAAGCTTACAAACGAATCCAACTTTAGACCTAAATCCAGTTTTACTTTAGGTCACTTATGCAATCAACTGCATATAATCAAAAATCAGTCTAATGCCAACATAGAAGCGAGAGCAGATCAGGACTTCTTGTCTGTTGAGGCAGTATCCGACAGCCTTGACAGTCTGCGGCCCTTCAAATTACGATGCCACTTGGATTCAACAGGAGGGGCCTTGTTACTCCCTTGAGCCACACAAACTCCATCTGGAATATCTGGTACTTTAGATTCAAGTAATATATCCCATGCTTCTTCCACAACCTGAGCATGGCGCTGGGCTGCTTGTATAGTGAATATGACACCAGAAGGATAGCTCCACCTGTAGTGAATTTACTCCGTTCTCAGGAAATTCATCAACCCTCTGAACGCTCGACTTTTTTGAAGTGTGATAGGGGAAAGATCCGGATAAAGTTCTATCACAGCTCCTTTCCATTTGAGTAGGCCTTTAGTGTGGGACACAGCAAGCAACCGCTTTGTTATGGTAAAATCTTGCAGGCATGCAAATATGTCTCATGCTTGGCTCTCTCTGTGAGGCTCCAATGTCCAGTGTGCCCAGTCCACTTTAATGGCTACTTCCGCCATGTCTGCACCCTCTAGGCACAAAATGAATTTAGCCAAATTAAGAGAGAATTTTCTTTAGTGAGACCGCCCTGAATGATGTTAAGCAGAAGATTGGATCTGTCCATGAGAGGCAGAAAGAAGCAGAGCACCGCATTGCATCATGCGAGGATCTGCTGGATATAGTTAAGTCTACCTGTGAAGGTACTAGCAAAGATGTACAAGCCCTATGGGACAAGGTAGGGGACCTGGAAAATAGGTCTCGCCATAACATTATTAGAGTGCGGGATGTCCCAGAAGAATCTGCTTACACTGACTGCACTTTAGTTATACAGGATTTAGCCAAATCCTGTATAACTAAAGTGCAGTCAGTGTAAGCAGATTCTTCTGGGACATCCCGCACTCTAATAATGTTATGGCGAGACCTATTTTCCAGGTCCCCTACCTTGTCCCATAGGGCTTGTACATCTTTGCTAGTACCTTCACAGGTAGACTTAACTATATCCAGCAGATCCTCGCATGATGCAATGCGGTGCTCTGCTTCTTTCTGCCTCTCATGGACAGATCCAATCTTCTGCTTAACATCATTCAGGGCGGTCTCACTAAAGAAAATTCTCTCTTAATCTCCAACATCCACTTGCCAATGCGACGAGAATGTTAGGTAAGCGTGGAACACTGCATCTGTGCTGTAGTCACCCTCCGATTCCTCAGAGTGGACCGGCGCCAACTTGGATTGCGTGAGTCACCTGACAGAAGAACACAGCTAAAAACACTGGCAATCAGTTGTCCTGCTTTCCAATTCTCTGCTAGTTGCAACAATCTGCACCAGCAGGAACACAATAAATCCTCCAGTAAGCTTAGATGTCGGTGAATGTTTTGATTAGCCCCAATTAAGATGTGCTGGGACAGAGCCCCACCCTTAAGCTGCCATTCGGGACACTGTCATCCACCCCCCCCCCCCCCCCCGAAAGCAAAGAAAGAATTTCAGCTACAAAGCAATACATTCTGCTAATTCTGAGAAATGTCACTAGCAAAAACATGGCAGCCAAGTATTTTAAAAACTATGTAGTGAATGCTTACCCAGTTTGCAAACAGCTGGCATTTCATGAAGTGTTAATTAATGCTTTATACTTACAGAGAGCTGGAATGGGAGCTCCTCATTGGCAGGGTGGAAAGAGCGGATCCATTATGCACCAACTTCGGTGAGGAAGGCAAGGAAGAGTCTGTCATCTCCTCGATGTCAGAGTGAGAAGAAGCGGATTTTGGGGATTTCTTTTTACCAAACGCTTGTTTGAAGGAACTTCGTAACTGTAAAGCAAAGAGGTATCTTAAATGGATCTGAAAGTGGAAAAATTCAGTTACACGAAACATGAAACACACACATGGTACATATGAGTAACATGGATGGAGACACATGGATGGAGACATTTATTTTTAAGAGAAAGGTTAATGAACGTCTTTTTTCCTTGCCATTACAAGAAAGGGCAGATTTAATAAAATGGCTGCATTTTCCTTCTCTTCATTTTAAAGTCTTAGTGCTATAAACGCTGAATTAAGCTCTCAATAAAATAAGTTTTTATACTTGAGTTACTGCAAGGCTTGGTGTGAACACAAATAGGTTCAGATGAGGTTACTGGTAAGCGTGAGGTTAGTAGTCTGAATGAATGGGTTAGCTTGGTATCTGTATTTTAAAATAGGTCTTTCTTACCTCATTGACCTGCCAGATGAAGAGCAAGCGAAAAAAAAGGAGGGGGGGGGGGAAGGAAAAAAGACAAAATTTAACAGATAAAGCCAGTGATGGGGTGGAAGGGGGGGGAAGCTCAAGATTTATAGGACAAAAATGACTTGATAACAAGATACACAGAATAAAATGTTTACACACACTGATCTCCCTGAACCCCCTGAGGGTAAGGAGAGCACAGAGACTGTCTGATGTAGCAGATGGATAGTGTACAAACAGATTTTCACACAATACAATGGAAAACATTATGAACCTTTAACAGCTGTTGCACTTCTCTCGCTCCCCGCTATTTAAGTCAGATTGCATTTTCAGTGATTTGTATTATCCACTTTTTAGGTTCACTTAAGGGCTGATGCAGAAAGCCGCACGACAGAGCCACTGCTTCTAACGCAAACATAATGAGAAAGTTTTGCCTGCCGATGTAGTAAGCTAATCATATACAAATCTGAAGCATGCAGAAGATGTGTGCTAATCACAGTAAGCCTACTGGACCCTTGCGCACAAGCTCCTGTGCTGAGGACAGCTAGCACCAGGCACACGTCCGAGCAAAATAAAAGTGTCAGTGCACATCTGAGCATTTGCAGGAAAGTTATTCAAGATGGCGGTACAAAAGAACAGGTTTGGTGAGAGTCTGCCGAGGCGGGGGAACACCAAGATCCCACGAAGAAACAGCAGCAAAAACAGAGAAGTGGGAAATAGATCAGGCAATCCAGAGACAAACGAGGAGATGTCAGCTCGATTATACACCCACGCATTTTTCACTTAAAGGTCTTTTTAAAGACCACATTGTTCCTTTCTCTGGAACCTACGGTTATTGACCATTTGATGGGGTTGCATTTTATTTAAAGACTCCAGATGCAGGCTACCAGCCAAAACACGGTACTGTGTCGAGTCTTCACCAATAAATTGTTCATAATCGACTGAAGTCTCCTCGTTTGTCTCTGGATTGCCTGGTCTATTTCCCGCTTCTCTGTTTTTGCTGGTACAAAAGAGCAGATCACATTAGGAAAAGAGCTGAAGTGCTGTATGTACTGCTGCTGAATAGTTATGCGAGGCTGAAATCTTTTGGTTAATACTGTTTTACTAAAATGAAGTGGCTTTTATACACCTCTTAGTTACTAAAGTCCCTGAGGCAGCCCTTGCGTGGGCGAAACATGGCCTGTGTCAGGCTTTCTTAGTCCTCACATGAATAAAGTATTTTAAAGGAAATTTCCTACTGTGATTTGCTCTTTTTCACTGCCATCTTGGATACTGTGGATCGCTTGCCCTGTTGTTTTCCTGGAAAGTTATTCTCCAGATAAATGGTAATGAAAGAGAGGGTTCAAAAGTACACAAACAGAAGCCACAAAAAGGCCTCCGAGACAATCAAGAGTTCTTTAATGAAAAGACCTGACACAGGCCATGTTTTGGCATGTATACACCTGTGTCAGGGGTCACTTTTATTACTAATAATTCTTTTTATTAAACAAGAAGAAACAAGAGAACAGTTCCATAACAAAGAACGATATATATATGAACATTACCCCATACATAATCCCCCCCCCCCCCCTTTTCAGGCCACAAAGTATCTAAACAGAGAGAAAAGCACAAAACAGCTTGAGGTCTTGACTCTTATGACCTCAACCACAAAAGGGAAAGGGGAAATGGGACTTGATATACAGCCTTTCTGAAGTTTTTTGCAATACATTCAAAGCGGTTTACATATATTCAGGCACTTATTTTGTACCAGGGGCAATGGAGGGTTAAGTGACTTGCCCAGAGTCACAAGGAGCTTCAGTTCCCCAGGATCAAAGTCCACTGCACTAACCACTAGACTACTCCTCCAAAAGGCTGACCTTCTAACCCCAACACCCTTCCAACACCCCCCCCCCCCCCAACACACTTCAAAGGCTATGCAGGCAAACCAGTCCTATTTCGAAATTTATTAGGAACTTGGCTACAAGCAGTGAGCAAAATCGAAGCTAGATAAGGGTCCCAAATCAGCAGAAATGCCTTTGGGCAAGTACTAGCCCCATAGGATTCCCAAATCATCAAAGCATGAAATGTATTCCTCCAATACTAAAACATTGGAGAAGAATATTGCAGCCAGTAGTTTAAGATTCATTTCTTACCCACAATGTATGCTTTACCTATAAATGTATGTTCACTTCTGGACCGATGACTGTCTCTCCCGGCTCTCAGGACACCCTTCCAGTGAAGGGGCTGAGGCAGTGCAAATCCAAACTTCAGTCACTCGAAGCACTAAATCAAACATTTGGGAGGATTGGGGGGAGAGACACGGCCACCAGAGTTTAACACCCCCAAGGCTTACTGAAAACCCCCACGGGCCTCAGCCTCCAACTTGAAGAGAAACACTGGAGCAAAGTATGCACAGAATATAATAAGATCTTTTTTTTTTTTTAAGTCAAAAGGGAGAAATGAGAGAGACTGAAGGGTTCACCTTCTTCCACTTGCTGGAGACTGAGAATACTAAATCTCACTCAAACTGACCAGGGCTCTTATTGGCTCTCACAAGAGTCAGAGTTCTCAGTCTCCACCTGCTGGAAGGCATGCACAACCCATCAGTCACATTCTGGGCCGGTCCGGAGGGACACTAAGGAAGTATGCTTTACCTATAAATGTATGTTCACTTCTGGACCGAGCACCCAAAAAGAGGTTTTAAGAAACAAAATAACCTCCAATGATAAAACTAAAGGATGTCCCAACAAACGCTGCAGATAGGTATGAAAGGCTATCCAGAAGGCCCTAATCTTCCTACAGGCCAATATACCATGGAAAAACGTGTTATCCTGTTCTCTACGTTTCACACAGCAAAAGGTGTCCACACATCCTGTGTGAAAGGCACAATATTGAGAAAAGTAAGTGTGATGCATCACTCTATATTGACATTCCTGTAATTTGGCCTGATGGACCAATTCTGGAATTTGTGTAACATGCACCTCAATGGGCGACCCACCTCCCCTTGTCAAGCACAACAGCTACATAAGTGGGGGGACATTTTGCCGTTGGGTTAACAATTTGTGAGACCAAGAGATGGAAACTTGATCCAACGCATCACCTTCAAAAAATTTCTCTCAAACGAGCACCAAAATAAAGTAGCATGCTCCAAGCCGGTTGAGCTCGAAAATGACTAGTGCATTGCAAATAAACAAAACAATCAACTTGCAGGAAGGAAAATCTCTGCTGCAAGACTGCAAAAGACAGTAAAGACCTGTCTTTGCTTACTAAGTGTTCGACACGATCCAGGCCTTGCAACCGCCCAGGAGTCACTTTTAATAAAAACTCTTGAGAGATACACACAACTAATAAATAGTAGTCCTCAAAAAAGCAAACCCGATCTGAATTCAGAATCCTAACGGCGTCTCAGCGCACAAATATGGGTTGAACTCAGATGCAAAGAGTCAGTTCAAGCAACATTAAAAGCTGCAATAGCAGATAGTGCCCTTGTCTTAATTCACTGTGGTTTGTAGTAAAACCGCCAAAAAACATAACTTGATTGTCCCAGTCTTGGGAGGCTCTTTTGTGTTTTTCTTTTGTGAATTCTCCAGATAAATATCAGCCTCCCAAACATTTCTTGCACATAAAGGGGGGAATTTAATTAATAGCGTCTAAACTTAGGTGCTAATTTTGTGCCCAACTTTTGCTGCAAAAACACATCTGATGGATGCAAGGCCCGAAACAGGGCTGAAACAGCAGACCGGCATGGAAATACACTTATGCATACAGTCAGAGGATAGCACCTAAGTGTTTCTGCGCACAACTGTAAAGGGGGCATTCCCATGGGAGGGGCATGGGCATTCCAGAAAACAGTGTGCAGTACTATAGAATACCGTGAAAGTATGCAGTAAGTCCTCGCAGCCAAAGCTGGGCACAGAATTCAGTGCCCAACACTATTGTATGAAAAGGGCTCATCCCGCAATGTCCTTTATAGAACAGCAGTGAAAATTCAGGGATCACCCAGGGCCCCTTTGTACCTTTCACATGGAACCCTGACAGATTATTTTCAAAAGGAGAAAGCATGAATATAAACAAGATGATAGGAAGGAAACAAAATTCTTCACCATCATTATTCTATGCAAGCCACTCATCAATCCTGAAAGATGGAACAAGCAACCAAACAAACCAAGGAAAAGAAGACAGCAATAGGTCACCAGCAGTGAAACCTGCAGGACACCCCGGAGGCACGCTTAATATATACATTTTCCTTGGCCTTCATTGCTATATTATTTTCAGTTATAATAGTTCTATGTTTACAATATTCCAACATTTTCATATAAGCTTTAAACAAAATAGATATATATTTTGCAGAATAGCTCATTTCCAACCAAAATATATAAAAGTGTGTGTATAATCTGAAACGAGTGCCACAACATTACTCCCTATAATTAACAGCCTTATAATTAGTAATAAATGTCCTTACATTTGTTCCTTGGCTTTGCGGATGGTCATTTTACTTTTCAATGCAAATGTTTCACAACTCTCGTTTCTGAAAGCCTCAGACAGGTCAGCTGTTCGACAGAAACGACGAGGGCAATTCTAAAACTGCCCTCACCTTTTAGGTTTGTCTGGCATAACTGTGGTCACGCAAATATGGCAAGGGCGTGTGTAATCTACACTATTCTATAGATTGCGTCTAAGTGGCAGCTCCACCCATGCTCCGCCGCTTGCATTTCCATACTGTGTAATTTATGCATGTCCTTACAGAATTGCACTTAGTCAGGGCTGCCGAGAAGGGGGGGGGGGGGGCAAGATTCTACAGGCCCAGCATCCAAGAACGGCCTGGCACAGGCAATTGAGACTGCTCTGCTGGCCACGGATCCGTCTTGCTGCGTCCTGCCCATGCAAAAACAGGAAGTTACTTCACAGGAGGTGGGATGTGACAGGAGGCGAGATATGGCAGGAAGGAAGAACGGTGGCCGGCAGAGCAGTCTCTCTCGATCGCTGCTGCGGGGGCAGGGGCAGCGGCGGGGCACTGACAATTGTTTGCCCCAGGCCTGGCTTTGTCTCTTGGTGGCCCTGCACACGCAACACCTACAGTGGGGGAAATAAGTATTTGATCCCTTGCTGATTTTGTAAGTTTGCCCACTGACAAAGACATGAGCAGCCCATAATTGAAGGGTAGGTTATTGGTAACAGTGAGAGAGAGCACATCACAAATTAAATCCGGAAAATCACATTGTGGAAAGTATATGAATTTATTTGCATTCTGCAGAGGGAAATAAGTATTTGATCCCCCACCAACCAGTAAGAGATCTGGCCCCTACAGACCAGGTAGATACTCCAAATCAACTCGTTACCTGCATGACAGACAGCTGTCGGCAATGGTCACCTGTATGAAAGACACCTGTCCACAGACTCAGTGAATCAGTCAGACTCTAACCTCTACAAAATGGCCAAGAGCAAGGAGCTGTCTAAGGATGTCAGGGACAAGATCATACACCTGCACAAGGCTGGAATGGGCTACAAAACCATCAGTAAGACGCTGGGCGAGAAGGAGACAACTGTTGGTGCCATAGTAAGAAAATGGAAGAAGTACAAAATGACTGTCAATCGACAAAGATCTGGGGCTCCACGCAAAATCTCACCTCGTGGGGTATCCTTGATCATGAGGAAGGTTAGAAATCAGCCTACAACTACAAGGGGGGAACTTGTCAATGATCTCAAGGCAGCTGGGACCACTGTCACCACGAAAACCATTGGTAACACATTACAACATAACGGATTGCAATCCTGCAGTGCCCGCAAGGTCCCCCTGCTCCGGAAGGCACATGTGACGGCCCGTCTGAAGTTTGCCAGTGAACACCTGGATGATGCTGAGAGTGATTGGGAGAAGGTGCTGTGGTCAGATGAGACAAAAATTGAGCTCTTTGGCATGAACTCAACTCGCCGTGTTTGGAGGAAGAGAAATGCTGCCTATGACCCAAAGAACACCGTCCCCACTGTCAAGCATGGAGGTGGAAATGTTATGTTTTGGGGGTGTTTCTCTGCTAAGGGCACAGGACTACTTCACCGCATCAATGGGAGAATGGATGGGGCCATGTACCGTACAATTCTGAGTGACAACCTCCTTCCCTCCGCCAGGGCCTTAAAAATGGGTCGTGGCTGGGTCTTCCAGCACGACAATGACCCAAAACATACAGCCAAGGCAACAAAGGAGTGGCTCAGGAAGAAGCACATTAGGGTCATGGAGTGGCCTAGCCAGTCACCAGACCTTAATCCCATTGAAAACTTATGGAGGGAGCTGAAGCTGCGAGTTGCCAAGCGACAGCCCAGAACTCTTAATGATTTAGAGATGATCTGCAAAGAGGAGTGGACCAAAATTCCTCCTGACATGTGTGCAAACCTCATCATCAACTACAGAAGACGTCTGACCGCTGTGCTTGCCAACAAGGGTTTTGCCACCAAGTATTAGGTCTTGTTTGCCAGAGGGATTAAATACTTATTTCCCTCTGCAAAATGCAAATAAATTCATATACTTTCCACAATGTGATTTTCCGGATTTAATTTGTGATGTGCTATCTCTCACTGTTACCAATAACCTACCCTTCAATTATGGGCTGCTCATGTCTTTGTCAGTGGGCAAACTTACAAAATCAGCAAGGGATCAAATACTTATTTCCCCCACTGTACATGAAGGTGTACATTTAAAGAATTAATATGCAAATTAACCAGGTCTCTAGACTAGGGGCAGCCAATGGTATTAGATCAATGCTTCCTTGGGGATATCCTGGAACCCTCACTTTTTGATGGTTCTTGAGAACTGGAATGGCCTGTGTTTGGGGTGAATTTTGTAAATATCTTACCCAGTTCTTTCTTTTCTTCTTTTTGGAATCGCTTTCTATGTTGCTGCCGATGCTGGAATGGCTGGTGGTGCTATTAAGGCTGGACACACTGTCAGAGGAATGCTGTCTTCGGATCCGCAGATCAGCCGGCTGTGGTGTACCATTACCTAGTAGAAAGCAGATAAAAACATAATACCTCAGTTTAAAAGAACTTTAACTTTCATTCAGAAATCTAACTACAAGAGAAATATCAATGCACGAGTCACTGAGTTTAGTGCAGTTTCTACTAGACAGGTGTGTGCAGTGCAAAAAAAAAAACCTTAATTACATTACTACAGAAGAAGCACCAGTGTTGGGTTTGAAAAACGGTCCATCTAGATGCCTTTTTTTTTTTAATCTCCCCTGATTTTCAGTAAATAATAGATTAAAAGAAAAAGAAAAACTGGGTCCATCACACTCGGTATCCTGTTTCTAACAGTGCCTAATCTGCACCTGCAGGAAGTACATGGCACCTCCTAAAGGGGGATCCGTTCTCTGTCACTCACTCCCAGAAGGAAAGGGGACGTCTACCTTGCTAATAACTTGTCCTGTCCTCAAAAAATTTCTCCAAATCTATTTTAAATCCCAGCTGTTACTAATGATCTTGATGTGAAGGCTCATTTTAGATAAAAGAGAGAAACTGGAATTCATCCATCCAAGTCAGGACGTGTCCAATTACGGCAGTATTTCAGAGAAGAAAAAATACTTATAGGAGTACGCATTTACTATTACAAACGTGGAAAACAACAGAGGCATCTTGACAACTTACAAGAGTATTTTAGAGCTTACATCCGACAATTACTTGTGTATATCCTGCTATTTTACAAATCTAAATGAGTAATTCTAATTAAGCACAGAGGGCACAACCTTTGTGCACTTTCAATTTTGAGGGGGAAAATAAACCATGGGGGATTAAGGAGGAGATGTCCCTTAAATCCTCCTATAAAGAGCTGCCCTGCATGAGCACTTTTTAAAAACCTATATGTGCCTTGAAGGAACTGTACGTCCCGATGTCAATATATTGTGGCATTCCCAAAATGGCCGCTGACTAACGGACAGCAGTAGCCGTTGGCTCCAGCTACCATCTCGGAGTAAACCCTTTTCTTGAGCCATGGTTTGGCCTGTTTTTGATCGTGCTGGCTTCCTGAAGGTCTGCAGTGCTCAGACTCACTACTGGTTGCCTCTGTTCCGGTCCAACATCACGGGGAATGCGGCGGTTCATCCTTGCTCTGTTGCCAGCGTGTCTCCGCCCCATCTGCCCATGTTGTCAGCTGGGCCCGGCGTTGTCTCTGCAGTCCTGCTGTTTCGGGGGAGGTGCCTGCCGCAGATGTCGTCCACTTGCTGGTTGCCGTCTGGGACCGCCATCGGGATCGAGCTCGGACTCAGGGGGTGGAAACGGATCGTGGGCGAGACAGTTTCATCTTACGTCCATATCTTGCGACTGACAGCATCCTACCTACACGGCAGCTCCAGAGGGCCCTGCCTACCAGGCAGTCTTTCAGTTGAGAGTTTCGTACTAGCAAATATTGCATTGTGTCCCCTAATCACGCTGGACGGTTTGAAAATGGCTGTGCTGCACAACTACAGAGTTATCCATGGACGAGCATGAGTCTCTCCTATCTCCGGAGGGTGCGGGACTTCTACTACTCGATCAGCTGCTCGTCGTCGTTGGAGATGCCAGATAGAGCCTCTTCCTGCCAAATATGATGTTTCTTCTCGGCTCTGCTGTCCTGTTCGCTTGTCTCCAAGATTCCCAGCGAGTCAAGACCTGATTCTGATCTTTTAACTTTTGCTCTTCCTTTTCCTTCCTCCCTCCTCCTTCTCTTCCTATTCTCTCCCATGCCTGCCTATTTATTTGTTTTAAGATTGTATTTTTATTCCCTTCCTTCCTCCCTCTTTCCGTTCCATCCCTCTCACTTTCCATTGTAATTATTTTATTAGTTCATTGTAAGCTGCTTTGGGGCTGCAAAACTGTGGCAAAAGGCGGGGTATAAATGACCTAAAATAAATAAATAAATAAATAAATAAATTTATGTGCATTCTCCTTCTGAATTGGGCAATTCATATGCAGATCTGGTTTCCCCCAAGCCCTGCCCAAACCACACCCCTTACCATTTGCACATAGTTCGGATTTACACACATAAATCCTAGCTTTCTACGTTATCTGAGACATGTGTAAATGTGGGTGTCTACACATGTAAACCGTGAACAGGACTTACAAAATAAGTACCTGGATCTTCTGGCATAACATTGCACAAATGCCTGACACTCGCTGTTGAATTGGCGGGGGGGGGGGGGTTATCAATGAGGGTTACCATTAAGATGGTTTATTTTACCACAAGTTGTCGCAAATGAGACCCTGTGATAAAATAGCATGACGTGGTAAAATAACCCACCTTAATGGTAGTCAATTTGATAACTTCTCTCCTTAGTATTAAAACAACATACTTCAATGAAACACATGCCTCTAGGGTAAACTTCTGCTATTTCTTCCGTACTTTGCAACTAAGTAAGCTCTGTGCTTCCTGCGCTCCTCCTTAAAATCTGTTACCATTTTGGCCTCCAATGACTACTCAAGGCCAGTGTTAGACAAGCTGGGGCCTAGGACAGGAAATGGGGAGAGGGCCCCAAATCCTTTAGCTTTCTGGAGACTCGGAGACAATTGCCCTGGTTGTCTCCCCCCCCCCCCCCCCAACACTTCCCCTCCTCAACCCTTGAGAGCAGGACGTACTTCCACCATCCTTTCCATGTAAACGTATTTCTTGAGTTTATCTCCTTATAGCTTGTTCTAGAACATTATTCTCATTGAAAAGGGCTTTCTTGTGTACCTGGAATGTACTGTGAGGTTTCCCAACTGAAGGCAGTTCTTACCTAACCAACAAGCTGTTAGTGCATTTATTGGGAGAAATATGATCTACAAATGAAGCATTTTGGAAGACATTTGACCCTCAGGGGGGACCCTACACATGAAAAAGTAACTGGATCCTTCATAATAATCCAATGTCAGAAATTACTATCTCTCTGCAATACAGGAGCTGTAATTTTTAGAGTATGTTGCATCAGACATCACCAGGAGGACTGAAGTGTCTTGGGACTACAGAAATTTTAAATGAAGAGTCTGTTGTTTTACCTTTACAGTTCAGTTCAGGTGTGTTAATTACTCCATTAATGGCAGCTTGGGCTGCTGCATTCTGTTTCTTCAGAAGTTCAATGGTTTTTCTTAACTCATTCAGCTCAGAGTCCTGATAAGAAAGAAATTGAAATGCCTCACTGCAACATGCACTAGCAACACTCTGCCAAGAAAATGTCACCAACAGGGAGGTTGGGTACTTGAAATTCAGGGGAACCCAGGCACCTACAGAAAGAGCTCCCAGCAGTAAAGTGTTAACTGCGTCACTACATGGGTTCATGAATACAGATGTTTCTTATTTGTTTAGATTTTGCTCACACTTTTTCCAGTAGTAGCTTAAAGTAAGTTACATTCAGGTACACTGGATATTTCCCTGTCCCAGAAGGGCTCACAATCTAAGTTTGTACCTGAGGCAATGGAGGGTTAAGTGACTTGCCCAAGATCACAAGGAGCAGCAGCGGGATTTGAACCGGCCACCTCTGGATTGCAAGACTGGTGCTCTAACCACTAGGCCACTCCTCCATAAGCACAGGAGGGGAGACAGAGAGTTATCAATAGCAAGGATGAGCAACCACTGTCCTCAAGGGCCACAACCCACTGGGCTTGCAAGCTTTCCACAATGAATACGAATGAGACCTATTTGCATACAACAGAAGCAGTACATGCAAATCAACCTCATGCATATTCATTGTGGAAACCTTTAAAACCCGACTGGGTTGTGGCCCTCGAGGATCGTGGTTGCCCACCCGTCATCTATTGTCTAACTTCTTCCAAACATGATCCTGTTTGCAGTTCATATGACTGCTCTGCTTTGATGTCTAATTGTCCACTAAATCCAATCAATGATCAGGACTAATTAAATCTGCCCTTGATGGCAGATCAATTGGCTATATAATCAGTTCTAAGAGCTCTCAAACTCTTCATTATGACAGCTCTTTATGGGTTAATATGATATGTCTGGGACAGCCATAGCTTACAGATATGAACAAGAAAGAATGTAATTATTTCACTCTCTTCCAACATGGTCTCAGGGGTAGGAGTTTTATGGTGAGCAATTAAAGGGTTAAGAACCAGTGGCTCTGCCTTCCTGAAAGGTGTCTTAGCTTCACCCTCTGCTGGGCCTGACTGGTGAGCTACTGGGAGGCCTCCATCCCAGAGGTGCTGTTCCTGCACATTAGGCCACAGGTGGTAGCATTTGAAAACAAAACAGATTTAAACCTTTGCTTCAGCTGAGGTGTCTCAGCTCCCTTAGGACGCTAAACTATTTAGAGTCTGTGGAACAATCAAACACTTTCCCAATAAGCAGAAAACTTCTCAGTCCTACTGGAAGCCATAACCTGTCCCACAAGTCACTGCCTTCCATTTAAGCATCTGCTGGTAAGAGCGTGAGAATGAAAATAAGAGAGAGAGTGATGTGTGTTAGGAGAACAAACACTGAACATTACAGAACAGAAATTTTATTTAGTTATTTATTGGGATTTATTAACCGCCTTTATAAAGAGATTTACCCAAGGCGGTGTACAGGAAGTACAGTTTAACATAAAACTTACAATTGTGTTAGCAGCATAACAATAGCAAAATAACCAAGTACAAACATAAATACAATAAATGAGGTAAACTTGAAAACAGTAAATTGAAACCTAATAATAGAACTAGTGTGAAACGGTATCAAAAATTTGACTTTAGACCTTCCCCGAGTCCTAGGCTTAAAAGCAAATAGAATAGAAAGAGCATGGAAGAGATCACAGCAGCCATCTTGAAACCAGAGTCGCCATGGGCAGGAGCCCTTTCTACACTAGACCACCAGGGACTCTTAAGGTAGGCCTGGAAAGGCAGCTGGGGAGGGGTGGGGTAGGGGCTTCAGGAGTAAGGTATTATTAATGGGAGGAGGAAGATATTATGAGGGTGGTAAAGAACTAATGCTCTTGGGAGGCAAACTGCCATAATGGATCGATTGGAAAGGGGAGGACCTAACAGATCCTCTGATGCGGATCTCAGCTAATATTCAGTCAGGGCCCTCGTAAGTGTCTTCTTTGGATCCCAGCTGAATATCGGCCGGGACCTTCATAAGTGCCAGCAGCCAGCGCATGTCTGGTCATACCTGGATTTCAGTGCCCAGTCATGGCCCAACATTGAATATCTGGAATTAATTTAACCGGCAACAGTCAGCACTTAAAAAACCTCTGACTGCCGCTGGCTTAATACTAACTGGTAAGAAACTCAAAGCTTACTTTGATAAGAAGAAAGTTTTATTTTCTTGTTACATTTCTTTGAAAATAAACTGAAAGAATAAATGGGTAGTAAACTCTAAAAGTTGGGAATTGATAGACTGGGGGCAGGTTAAACTCACAGGAGGCTGGAAAATTAAAGTAAATATTATGAAGTTGAAAGTCCACTGCAAGGAGGTTTGATTGACAGGAGATAGCATCACGTAACAAGGCTGAAGCAGTCTACACCCAAGGAGGTTTAAATTGCTTCCCTACACAGCAGCCACCATCTTGATACACTCAAAATACATTACTTTATATGGTGGCAAGCTCCGCCTACTGGATTCAGGCCAGATAATGGGCCAAGCATGCTCCCGCTGTCTCCTGTCAACAAAACCACCTTGATTCATTGCATATAAACAGGACACCGGGGGGGGGGGGGGGGGGGGGGGGGATGGCAGCATATAAGGTCAAAGCAGCAGTGTCACATGAAGCTGTAACCAGGTGTTGCATCCTTCAAAATTCAAATCTATGCTACGTCAACTATGCGTTGAAAAGCAAATAAAGTGTGAAGCATTTACACTTGCCTTTTGCTCTGCAGTCATCGTTAGACTCTGGAGTCTGATAGTCATGTTTCCAAGACTCTGTTCAAAGGCTGCCACCAGATGAGCCTGAAAAAGAAGCGCAATGAGATTCTCAGGACTTGGTGCCATGTAGCAAATACCATGCCAGGCTCATTTACACTGAAATACCTTTGTAGGCACAATCAAATATTTATTATATGGGTGTACAAGATGCAGTTCTTCATGTCAAACAGCCCCTCTTCCCTCTCACCCCACCCAGCCTTCTCTACTTTTCATGCAACTGACTGTGGCACAATGGAATTCCTGGTAGAAGATGTTCGGTTATTTACATAACATAAGTGCTGGACGGTGTGGGCTGGTTTGCAGACTCACAGATATCCATCCTGCATAAAGCAATATTTAAAATTAAGATGGAATTCTACAGTATGACATCGTCATACAACATCTGGGGAGGGGAGAGAGAGGCAGCATTAATGCAAATCAAGACTGAGGTCACAAACGCACTCAGCACATGTGTTTCTAAAGGGAATGCTGAATGTTATTTTAGTATTTGTGAGTTAATAAAACATACTTCTCAGGGCTCCAGTCAGTAATCAGGTATAATCTGGTATGTCAGGTCTTTGAAAGAATCATTTTCAAACAACCACTAGACCAGTGGTTCTCCAGCTTTCTTCTGTTGTGACATACCCAACAGATGATGTTCATGTATGGGGCATGCTGAACACTAAAATTCACAGCTGACAAAAAAACCCTTCCTAAATATTTCATTATTGTTAAAAATGATGCAAGGGAAATGCAAAATATTCTTAAATAGAATTTACTGCATTTGGTAATATAAACTGTTAAAATTAAAGGGGTCACTATTCAGCCCATGACAGTAAGCAGCGCAGCCCCTGGAATTCAATATCTGAGTATGTGTGCTGACCCAGAAGTTAACCAGGCACCAGTTGATATTCAGACCACTGCCCGATTAACTTGCATATGAACTTTTTCTTTCTCCTAACTTTATGCACTTACTTAGCCGGTTAGTGGACTGAATATTGCCGCTAACCAGCAAAATGCTGACTTTGCCCAAGCTCCGCCCCCAGACTACCCCTAACCTACACGCCGATGCACAAAAGCCCTTGTAAAAAAAAAACCTTGCTTTTTGATCCCTGGTAAAAGTTAACGAGTTTGAAATAGCAAGCAATGCTCAAAGGAACTCTCATGAAAATGAGCTGCTCGCAATTACAGCAAGCAGCTCGGTAGGGAAAGAACTAGCACATGTGCAGAACAGCCACCCGCTAATCAGTGCATGCGTAGGACAGTCACTCACTAAGGGGGAGATTCTATATATTTATTAGGATTTATTTACTGCCTTTTTGAAGGAATTGACTCAATGGTGCCTAGATCTGAGTGCCGAAATCAAGGTGAATTCTAAAACTACTAGAGTAACTTAATTGGCTCAACATGCCAATCAGCGTTTTTTAACAGCACTTAAACAACAATCAGCACTAATTGACAATAATTGCAAGTTACGCACACAACTCGGTAAGCGAATTCTATAATGAACTGCGCCTAAATGGTGAAGTGTGCAGTTCAAAATAAATGCACGCACTTCAAAAGGGGCATGGTTATGGGCGGTCCAAAATTTACGCATGTAGTTATAGAATACAGCCCAGTCTGCGTAAATCTATGCGCTGGGATTTACGCCAGGTTTTCATTGTTGTAAATGGGTGCGTGCAGATTTAGGCGCGATAATATTAACTAAGCATATTCCATATACCGCGCATAAATCTTACAAAATACGCTTAGGTGAAACCGAGTTCAGAGCAGATTTTTTAGGTGCCTTATATAGAATCTGGCCCTATGTGTCAATGCTATGCGCATGCCCAGAACAGCGGGTGCTATGGAAGTGACTCCACAGCATTCTACTGCTACACACGGCTTCCATACACGCATATTTTATTTATTTATTGCATTTGTATCCCACATTTTCCCACACACATATAAGGAATAAACCATCCAGGCAGTGAAAGTTTCTTTTTCTTGGGTTCTACGCCCCAGGGGGTTTATTGTTTATATGTGTGTGTACTGTTTTTTCAAATAAACAGGTGCTGTGCCAATGTGCTTTTGTTATTCAAAGACAACTTCTTCACAGTGCTGTTATATGCGGGACACACACACACTTGCAAATACTATTTAAATATGACAGCAGACCGTTCCACCGAGAAGCCACCACACTGTACAACAGCTCCTGATCTCCCATAAAAATTTCCTCATTAAAGGTAGATGCTCCTTTCTGTGCATCAAAATCAACACCAGTGGAGGCAGGGCTGCCCTGTTCATTCGCACCTCAATCCGCTTCAATTATTATTATTTTTTTTTTTTTACAAATGTGGCTGCCTCTCCCAGGCCTCAAAACACTCGTCCCTCGAAGAGATTCAGGCAAGCTAGCGCACAGCACTGCAAGGAGGAAACGGGAAGAATTGGAGGGAGGGACCTGGCCACCCAAGAGTAACATCCCCAAGGCTTATAGAGACCCCCACGAGCCTCAGCCCGCAGATAAATGTAAGACACACCGGTGCACAGAAAAAAAACCTAAAACTAAAACCCTTAGTCTGCAAAAGACAGTCTCTACTCTATGTAACTTTACTTTTTTTTTAAACAAGAAAGAAAGAAAGAAAGAAAGAAAGAAAGAAAAGAGAATACAGGTTCTCACCACCTTCCACCTGCTGGAGACTGAGAATACTGAATCTATCTCTAGCTAGTCAGGGCTCTTATTGGCTCTCTCTAGAGTCAGAGTTCTCAGTCTCCACCTGCTGGAAGGCATGCACAGCCCATCAGTCAGATTCTGGGCCAGTCTAGAGGGACGCTAAGGAATTTCTCATTAAAGGTAGGCGCTCCTTTCTGTGCATCACTTGGAAAGCACATTTAAATAGTAATCAGCTCGTTGTAATACATTTTTGCATACGATTCTCGTTGGCTGCTACCGTGAACAGTAAAAACCATGCAGGACTCCATTTTGCATTACTCGCTGAATAACATGCACACTCAACTACATTGAACCGGTCAAAACCGGATGTTCCGGGCACAGTAAGCTTTGTGCTTTGGGGCCTTAGCTGGCTAAGAAATGGCTGGTTAGTGGATATATTCAGCAGCCAACTCACCCGCACAGTTATTACATTTTATTTCTCAAAGAAGTTTTAATCTTCACTTACTTTTATCAGTGAGAAATCTAGGACTGATGTGTTTGAATGGTAGGCAAATTCACACTAAACTTACTGTCAACATCAAACTTTTATCCATCGTCGAGGCTGTACAGAGGACACAGCTAGGATGTTTATCTTTATAACGTATCATAAAAAACAAGTACATTTTCAAAGTCTGGTTTCACCTCAGTAACAGCAACACAGAATCCCTCTACTGCCAGATACTGTGAAGTGTAACAAAACCCTGCAAACATGCTACTCAAACTAGATAACAAGCAGACCATCTGGACACCAGGCCTGCAATATTTCCACTTGGGACTAGTCGCAGCAGTTATCATTGGGGGTTCTGGGGATGCAGAAATAGAGAGCACTTATGGGGATTTCATGTATCTGACTCTCTGGATCTCTGATGATTGTTAAGGAAAGCACAGGCTTGAAGTCTACACCAAATTTTTGGTGACACATCAGTTTGTCCCGACACACTGATTGAAAAGCACTGCTCTAGATACAGAGACTGAAATCTCAGTTATTCTCAGTCCTTTTCAGCAGTAGCTCAAGGTGATCTACATTCAGGTACACTAGAAATTTCCCTGTAACCAGAGGGCTTAAGGCAACAGAGGGTGAAGTGACTTGCCCAAGGTCACAAGCAACATCAGTGGGAGAAGTGGAATTTGAACCCTGGTTTTTCTGGTCCTCAGTCTGATGCTCTAACCATTCTGTATATAAGAAAGCATTTCAGCTGTGAGTCCAAGGGCTTTTAGACATTTGTTTCTTTAACACACAAACCTTGCCTAGCAGAGACCCATGTGAGCCTCTCCTGTTAGATGTGCTATGCTGAACAGATGTGAAATGCCTTTAAGCCCACCCCTAAAGCTTAGCAGGAGCAGTGTTTGCCACTGTGCAAGTGAGGACTTCCTTGGGTAGCACCACCCTAAATACAAAAAACCCTGGATACTCAACACTTTTCCCACACATACAAAATGAAAGGAAATTCTTAGACCCAAACAGAATCCCAAAATGGCACAATTCCCTGCAAGACACCACCATATACATGACAGGATAATGACAAGGAGAATTAGAAGCTTACCAGGATATACTATATTAGGCCAACAAAAGTCACCTAAAACTTGTTTATTGATCCTTATTTCCACATATCCAAATGGACTAACAAGGCAAACCCCCACCCCCAGGCTCACACAAGGTCAGTGTGTTATCAGCAGTCTGCAAATGACAGACATTATTTGCAGACTCCCTCACCAACCCAATGTTTTATTGCAGTGCTGAATTCTTAGTGAAGTATTCTGGAAGCCCTTCAGAAACAAACACTACTAGAATAATCTCCCATGTGAAATGCGTTCAATACGGAATTATTTTATTATGTTTCGTAAAACTCTGAAAACATATTTGTTTTCTAGGCCTATGGGGTTTTAAACTATAGTATTTAATAATCTGTTTTTTTTCTCTTTCTGATTTTATGTAATTCCTGATACTTTGACATCGGTTCTCTTTTCACTGCAATTTGATTGTAACTCACCTTGAATCTATATTTGGAGAGTTGGCAGGAGAAAAATCCCTGATAACATAACAGAAGCAATTAGGATGGTATTTGGATTTCACTTCACTTGAATTTTAATATATTTACTTGCCTTTCCAAATTGTGAATAAATATGTGAATGAGTTGAGCCAGTTAATTCAGTAACTGGATTTTCAGAAAGCTATTGACAAAGCCTCTCATGAGAGACTTCTGATGAAATTAAAAGCTATGGGATAGCAATGTCTAGAAAGAAATGTCTATTGTGGAGTTGAACTGGTTAAAAGATAGAAAACAGATGGTAGAGAAGAACTCAGGAGATTTGAAGGCTGAACATCCAAATAAGTTAAATTTAATATGGATAAGGGCAAAGTGATGTATATTGGGAAGAATAATCCAAGTTATAGCTACCCAATGCTAAGTCACACATTAGGAGTCATTACAGAGAAAAAGGAATTTAATTGTCATCATAGAGAATACATTGAAATCTTCTGCTCAGTGTGCAGTGGAGGCCAAGAAAACAAAACGTTAGGAATTATTAGGAAAGGAATAGAGAATAAAGAATATTGTGTACCTTGAGTATTGTGTGTACTTCTAGTCTCCACATCTCAAACAAGTTACAGCAGAATTAGAAAATGTACAGAGAAAGGTGACCAAAATGATTAAGGGCTCTTTAGTTTGGAGAAGAGATGGCCGAGGGGAGGAAAGATAGAGGTCTATAACAAGTATTGGTTACGCTGTCAAATACTAAAGACTTAGGGACATGGCATGTAGTTACATACTGATACTTTTAAACCAAATAGGAAAAAATATATTTTCTTAACTTGATGCACAGCTAAGCTTTTGAACTTGCCAGAGGATGTGGTAAAAGCAGTGTAGCTGTGTTTAAAAAAAAAAAAGGTTTTGAACAGATTCCTGGAAGTAAAATCCGTAAACCTCTAAAGTTAACCTGGAGAAAGCCTCTGCATCCCTGGAGGTAGGTGTCATGGAATCTTCATACTTTTTGGAATTTTATCAGGTACTTGTCAACTGGATTGGCTACTGTTAGAAAGAAACAGGATAGTGGTCTAAATGGGCCTCTATTCTGCTCGTTTTGAGCGATTATGCTACGAGTTCAAGTTGGTACACAGAATATGTATATGGGGATAGGACTTGATATACTGCCGATCTGTGGTTACAATCAAATCAGTTTATATATCATATACAGGCACTTATTTTGTACCTGAGGCAATGGAAGATTAAACGACTTGCCCAGAGTTATAAGGAGCTAGCTAAGATAATATTTTTCCTGACCTCATTTGCAACTTTCTTTAAATTAGTACCACATTTTATTTACTCCTGTTATTCTCTTATCTATCTATATTTTCCATCTTTGCTTACACCCTATGCTTTCTATTTAAATGTTTTATTGTGTTGACATTATAATGTAGTATACTGTTCCATACTTTGTATTGTTTGAATATTTTTACTGCTGTAATTGTCTATTGCTTATGTTTGACTTATTCTTGCTGTATACTGCCTTGAGCGAACGCTTTCAAAAAGGTGGTAAACAAATCCTAATAAACAGCATCAGAGATAATCACATTATCTGCAGTAATACAGACCACACAGACAGTCATTTTACTACTAGATCTCATGCACCAGGTAAAGAAGACGTCAAACCTCGTCTAAGATAGAAGGAAAAAGATTTCTCACATACAGCCCATGTCTAAGAACACAAAATATATGAAGTAATTATTTTAATTCTAGTAGGTAAGCTTGCAAATTAAGGGGACACTTCAGTAAGCTGCATTACGCATTAACACACACCTACCCCTGGATTCTATATAGCGTGACAAACTTCCATCTTAAGTAGAGGAGTGTGGTAGCCGTGTTAGTCCACTCTTAAGGTTATCAATAGAAATCAAACAAAATAAAACATGGAAAAGAAAATAAGATGATACCTTTTTTATTGGACATAACTTAATACATTTCTTGATTAGCTTTCGAAGGTTGCCCTTCTTCCTCAGATCGGAAATAAGCAAATGTGCTAGCTGACAGTGTTTATAAGTGAAAACATTCAAGCATTACTGTGACAGTCTGACAGGGTGGGAGGAGGGGGGTGGGTAGGAAGTATGCATGGGGACATCAAAGCATATCATTGATATTCTAACAGGGTGGGTGTGGATAGCTTTGATGTCCCCATGCATACTTCCTACCCACCCCCCTCCTCCCACCCTGTCAGACTGTCACAGTAATGCTTGAATGTTTTCACTTATAAACACTGTCAGCTAGCACATTTGCTTATTTCCGATCTGAGGAAGAAGGGCAACCTTCGAAAGCTAATCAAGAAATGTATTAAGTTATGTCCAATAAAAAAGGTATCATCTTATTTTCTTTTCCATGTTTTATTTTGTTTGATTTCTATTGATATAGCGTGACAGAAACTGCACATGCAAATCCCCCTGTAAGAGCTTAGAAGACAGCAGAGCTGAGGTAAGGCTCTTATCTCAGACAGCCAAAGCAGAAATATGCAGGTCCTCTGAGCAGAGGCTTAGCCAAGGGTGGGCTTGGGTGGGCCCATGCCCACCTACTTTGGGTTCAGGACCACCCAGTAGCAGCATACATATGATGTGGCTGGCAGGGATCCACAGGCCCCACCAGCCAAAAACTCCCAACAAGTGTCCCTCCTGCATACCTTGTAAGTAGCAGATCTTCGCCTGCAGTGAGCAGTGACATACATACTGCTCGCACCGGCCCCACAGCCTTCCCTCTGATGTATTTCTGCCTAAGCGGAAACAGGAAGTTGCATCAGAGGGAAGGCTCTAGGGCCAACATGAGCATTGTGTATTAGTTGCTGCTCGATGCTGGTGAAAATCTGCTATTTAAAAGGTATACGGGAGAGGGGGGATGTTTGAGAGACCATATGGCATGCAGGCGAGAGAAGGAGAAACCAAATCATGGGTGGGACGGGGCGAGGTTCTTCTGCCCACCCATCTTGAGCCCAGGCCCACCAAAAATTGGGTGTCTGGCTACGCCCCTGCCTCTGAGGACAGACGCAACTGGTATGCAAAGGACTAAATAGAGGGTGACTGAAAGAAGTCCATCTGTCTTAGCTGATAAGGTGATCCGTTTATGGACTCATAGATGCAGTAGCCTACCTGGATGCAGAGTCCATGCATACGTTACAGCCCAGGGACCTTCCAAGCACTTTTCAAGGGAAAACAGATTATTTCTCTTGGAATACTTTTCTGTGCAGGTGCACAGGCACAGATGTCCCTGTCAAGATTGCACCTCTTCCTTCTATGGGCAGAGGAATGGAGGATTGGTAACAGTATATGCATGGATTTGAGAATTTAATTCCATACATTGCTTTATCCTCAACTCCCCCAACCTGCCCATCCCTTTTGACGAGGTGAAAGTAATGCAAATGATGGACCCCTCCCAAACCCTTATTTAGCCCATCATGCATTTATCTAGATGGATCCCCCACTGGTGCAGAACGAGTAGAAGTAAATCGATTTTTTACTCATTCCAAAAAAGTACAAAGACTAGGGGACACTCAAGGAAGTTACATGGAAATACTTTTAAAACAAATAGGAGGAAATATTTTTTCAATCAACAAATAGTTAAGCTCTGGAACCCTTTGCCGGAGGACATGGTAACAGCGGTTAGTGTATCTGGGTTTAAAATGGTTTGGATATGTTCCTGGAGGAAAAGTCTATAGTCTGCTATTGAGACAAACATAGGGAAGCAACTGCTTGCCCTGGGATTGGTAGAATGGAATGACGCTACTATTTGGGTTTCTGTCAGGAGCTTGTGACCTGGTTTGGACACTGTTGGAAACAGGATACTAGGCTAGATGGACCATTAGTCTGACCCAGTATGGCGAATCTTATGTTCTTATGGTTTTGGGCACCAAACCTGCTTTCACCTAAATTCTGAGAGTTATAAGAGAGAGATTTTAAAAGCATAGGCTTCTCTCTCTTAACCGTAATGGGATCAGTTCTGAACAAACTTTGATGTGATAAATGCCTTCAGGTTACAACTAGACTAAAGAATATTTCTGTTGATGAACCCCTGATCTAATCTCTAACAAGGCAGCTATCAGTCTATTATCAGTAAATTGCAAGATAGGGATCTCAGTGTATCTCTGCAAAGCATTTGAAAACTTGTCCATTCAAAGGTACTTTTAAGTCAGTGGTTTCAAAACAGCAGCACTGGATTTTTTTTATTTTTTATTTTTAAATTGTGGGATAATTCTATAAAAGAGACAAACATTTACAGGCCAGTTACACGCATAAATGTTTAGAATGCTAGTATGGATGTATGGATGTATGCATGTATGCATGTATGTACACGTGTGCGTAAATTTATGCCAATATGTTGCCTAAGAATGATTTTGTAATTGAATGCAAACATTTGATGGCATACAGTTTGCAGGCTGGCACTCAAATGGGCGGTGTCTGGACGGAGCGTTGGTGGCTCTCATAACGATGCACTTAATTTACGGAATACTGCAGGTTACGAACATACCACTGGAAATTAAGCGTGAGCACCTATGTGCACCGCATGTATATATTCAGTTACGCTAGTATTCTGTAAGGAAAAGAGAACATGACTTTCCTTTAGAGCTGTGGTGTCACAGAGGAGTCAGAAGCTATTTTAAAATGTACAGACTCTGACTCCAGCTTCAAAATAAAAAAAACATCATAATATATGGCAAACGTTATCATTTTATACTTATATATACATCATTTTAGATCCAGAACAAAAACATTTAGGGCCAGATTCTATATATGGCGCCTAAAAAAATCTGTGCAGTAAACATTTCCACCTAAGCATATTCTATAAGCGACACCTAGATTTAGGCGCAGTATACAGAATATGCTTAGTTGGTATCCCAGCGCTTAAAAATACGTGCATCCATTTACACAAACAAAAACGTAGCGTAAATCCCGGCACATAGATTTATGCGCACTGGGCCATATTCTACAACAATGTGCGTAAATTTTGGAACGCCCATGAAACGCCCCCTTTTGAACTGCATGCTTTAGAATCTAGGCGCAGTTCATTACAGAGTTGGCTTAGCCAGTTATGCGGGTATATTGTAATTATTGCCAATTAGTTCTCATTATTGCTTAAGTGCTGTTAAATACGGTTATTGCCTTGTTAAGCCAATTGTTACACACATTGTTACAGAATACGCGTGAATTGTGGCGCGGATCTCTAGGTGCGCTATATAGAACCCGGCAGTTAAAGCCTAATATCAGTTAGATTAGAAAAATAGAGGAGTTGGAGTCAGAGTTGAAGGTTTTGTGCTAGCGACTCCACAGCCCTGGTTACCACTAACCACAAATTATAGAATGCCATTTGGGAGCCCGCATTTTATCATTTATTTAAAACATTTATAGGCCACACCTATTCCTAGGTGCGTCCACTTATGCTGTATTAATGGCAGGTGTACCTGCACACTCCTAAATGGAGCAGCTTAGTGCGTAAATGACACGAATCTACAATTTTATCGTTTGCTAAAAATTAGCAAGTGCTAACTCTAGAGACACCCATATATTCCTATCGGTGTCTCTAGTGTTAGCATGCGCTAGAAATGTTAGCGTACCTATAGCGTGGCTTAGTAAACAGGGCCCACAGAGGTAGCAAACATCAAAACAACATATACAACCGGGGTGTAGCCAGACTTCGGCGGGAGGGGGGGGTCCAGAGCCCAAGGTGAGGGGGCACATTTTGCCCCCCCCCCCCCCGGCGCCACCAACCCCCCGCCACTTTTGACCCCCAGTCCCTCTCGACCCCCCCCCGCCAATCCTCCCCCGTTACCGCCGGGTACCTTTGCTGGCGGGGGTCCCCAACCCCTGCCAGTCGAAGTCTCCTTCAGCGCCGGTCTCCGAGTCTGGCGCGTTCGCTGATCTGGATTCTGTTTCTGTGAGCCTTGACGTCACGACAGGACTCACAGAAACAGAATCCAGATCAGCAATGCGCCAGAGACCGGCGCTGAACAGGACTTCAGCTGGCAGGGGTAAACTAGTAAGCAGCCAGCATGTGTAAACTGCCGATTAATGCCGGGTAAGCACCATGCGTAGAAAATATTTTCTACCGCGTGCTTTGGACGCACGTCAAAAATGGAATTAGCGCCTGGGCACATGGTAGCTGGGCGGTAGTTTCAATTTGGCGTGTGTTGGATACACATAGGCACCTATGCACCTTAGTAAAAGGGTCCCTAAGTGCATTAGGGTAAAAAATAAATGAAAGCACACTTAGCAGCCACAGGACAGCTGAAATACCACAAACTGTATACTGTCAGCCACTGGAAAAAGGTCAGGATGTGACCACAAAGAAAACCAAACCACATACCTCAGTAGAATAATTTAGTTTAGTTATTTATATCTATCGCTGTGTGTGACCACCACCTGCTGAGATAGAGAACATACTGAGGAGTTTCCGGCAGCACATGACCACATATAGGGAGGCAAAAGGATTGCTCTCTATCTCCACCTGCTGGTAGATGGACACAACCCACCAGTCTATGGATTGATCAGCATGATGATATGGAATTTAGTTTAGTTATTTATATCTATCCCCCATTTATATCTAGTTATTATATCTATCCCCCATTTATATCTAAGCAGAGCACATTAAAAACATACACAATCTACAGACAACTATCCCAACACAAATCAAACAGAAAAAAAAAAACCAACATGCAAAATTTCTGTCTACAAACAGCACAGTCTTTTAGTTATCCATGTAAGTATCATCAGCTGCAGACGCTGTCCTAACATCCCCTGGGAAACCAGACTGCAGTATTCCAATAACAACGAGGAGCCAGGGATCTCTCACCAGACCGGAGGAAAACAAAAGCATGGCTGAGACTGAGAAAAAAAGAAGCACAGCAAGACACAGCACTGGAAACTCTGTCTTCAAAGCAGTGGTGTTGGGAGGAATTTCTCCAAGGAGGAGCAAAGTAATTTTTTGCATTACCCAACGGGAATATCAGCACTAGCAGGCAGCAGTGAGTGGCTACGAAATCCAGGGAGGGGGGCAAATGCCCCGTCTTCCCCCTTCCCTCACCCTTGCTTCAAAGAAGCATAACAGCCAAAGACTGCAACATAAGATACCTTTAATGCATCTAATCAAAAAGTGTTTTAGAAAAAACGTTCAGGTACTTCACTAGAAGATAGAATAGGTCATAGAGGGAGCTATTTTAGGGCTTCATGCATCCTTAACACAGGACTTTCATGCACGTGAAGTCCAGATTCAATGCGGCATAATTTAAGGCTTTTTCAAATACATATTTTTTTACAGATGTGCATTAATGTTCCCATTAGTACATGGTACTGGTAAAAAGTTAACGCAGGAGCTCTAAGTAAGGGATCCTGCATTACCTCCACGTTAGTCAGTTAGCGTGATGTAATGTGAATACGCTAGCTTCTTAACATTTCCACACTCATTCTTCGCCTACAGTACACCCCTCCAAAAACATTTTTAAAAACTACATGTGAGTTAGCGAGTGTACAGGCAAAATATCGCAAAATGCTTTAATGCATTGTGCGGTAAGCCTTTTTTCGAGCACTAACCCGCGACTTAGGGATTAATAATGTTTCGTAAAATCCCCATAATCTTAGACTTACATCTCGCCCTTTTCAGTTTTACAGGACTGCCCAGACTGGTTTATAATTATGGAAAGCTTGTGAAAAATATGTTAAGTTCAACCAACCATCACCTATAGGTAAAGGGGATGGGATTTCATATACTGCCTTTCTGTGGTTACAATCACAACGGTGTACGTATTATATACAGGGGAACTCAAATATGATCATGTTATGATCACTATTGCCAAGTAGCTTCAATACCAAATTAACTCCTGCATTCCAAAGGACTAGATTTTAAATTGTTCACTGTCTTGACAGTACCAGAAGCAGCTCCTTCAAGAAACATTTATTTCACCTACGAACTTTAGCTTCCTACCGTTTCCTCATGTGACATTATAGTGGGGTAACTGAACTTACCCATTATTATAGTGTTGCCAAATTTGTCAGCTTCCCTAATTTCTGTAAACATTTCATCATCTATCTGTTAACATTTAATTATCCGTCTGTTCATTCTGGCTAGGCATGACTCTGCTTTCAGATTTTGAAGGGTCCACACAAATGGTAACCCCCCCCCCACCAAAAAAAAAAAAAAAAACCAAACAGCATTTGGTGGCTGTTATTTTTAGGGGTGGAAGGTGAAGGGGGGTTTGGGTATGTGAGCATCAGGTAAGACTGTAACAGACTTTTGAGTTTTGTTGCAGTTGCTTGTTCATTTTGCAAACAAGAAGTTAATTAAGATGGATTTGGGGGGGGGGGGGGGGGGGGAAGCATTTGGCAGAGATCCTTTGAATTTGGGGTACCAATATGAAACTCAATGAACACTAACAAAGAGGAACATTCTGAAACATGACTCTCTTCTGTGGGCTACCATTTGTTTGGCTTTCTGTAGAAAAGCTGGCAACAGCCAGTTCACAGAACAGAACTGGTTCCCCTGAAAGATTTTATGCTGAAGAAGCAGGCAGCAGGATTAAAGGTCAATGTTTTTTTTTACATCATACTTAATTGAAGTGGTGGCTAACACTGCTTATTTCTCCACAAACAGATGGCTAAGAAAGATACAGGTTGTAACCCCCAGGGGGAGAATCATAAAATCCCTGCTTACAGACAGAACAGTTCAAATTTCAGCAGAAGATGGTCACATTTTGTGCAGAAACCTGGCTTTAAAACAGTCTCCTTGCTTTATGACTTTATGTTCACGGAGTCTCAGCAAACAATTTAAAACTTTTGCCCCAGAACAGACTGGGAAAGCAAGTGGGAAAACTGCAGTAACAGGGCAGAGCCAAAGGGATTATTCATTGAAATGCTGAAAAGAAAAACATGGATTAGGAAACTACAAATCTATTTCTATTTATTATTAAACATTGCAGGGGTAATTTTATTAAAGTCATTTTTGCATGTGTGTAGCTACATTTCAAGCGGACGAGTCACAGAAACTTACTGAATTCACGGTAAACCTGGAGGACGTAATGGGG
Source organism: Microcaecilia unicolor (assembly GCF_901765095.1). Classification (NCBI taxonomy): domain Eukaryota; kingdom Metazoa; phylum Chordata; class Amphibia; order Gymnophiona; family Siphonopidae; genus Microcaecilia; species Microcaecilia unicolor. Next base: position 148,679,395 of record NC_044034.1, read on the forward strand.
CAGTTCGGCAAACTGAAGAGTAGCAAATCACCTGGACCGGATGGTATTCATCCTAGAGTACTGATAGAACTGAAAACTGAATTTGCGGAGCTACTGTTAGTGATATGCAATTTATCCTTAAAATCGAGCGTGGTACCGGAAGATTGGAGGGTGGTCAATGTAACGCCGATTTTTAAAAAAGGTTTCAGGGGAGATCCGGGAAATTATAGACCGGTGAGTCTGACATCGGTGCCGGGGAAAATGGTAGAGGCTATTATTAAAAACAAAATTAAAGAGCACATCCGAGGACATGGATTACTGAGACCAAGTCAGCATGGCTTTAGTGTGGGGAAATCTTGCCTGACCAATTTACTTCAATTCTTTGAAGGGGTAAACAAACATGTGGACAAACGGGAGCCGGTTGATATTGTGTATCTGGATTTTCAAAAGGCGTTTGACAAGGTGCCTCATGAAAGGCTACAGAGGAAATTGGAGGGTCATGGGATAGGAGGTAATGTCCTATTGTGGATTAAAAACTGGTTGAAGGATAGGAAACAGAGAGTGGGGTTAAATGGGCAGTATTCACAATGGAGAAGGGTAGTTAGTGGGGTTCCTCAGGGGTCTGTGCTAGGACCGCTGCTCTTTAATATATTTATAAATGATTTAGAGATAGGAGTAACTAGCGAGGTAATTAAATTTGCTGATGACACAAAGTTATTCAAAGTCGTTAATTCGCGAGAGGATTGTGAAAAATTACAGAATAACCTTACGAGACTGGGAGACTGGGCGGCTAAATGGCAGATGACGTTTAATGTGAGCAAGTGTAAGGTGATGCATGTGGGAAAAAAGGACCCAAATTATAGCTACGTCATGCAAGGTTCCACATTAGGAGTTACGGACCAAGAAAGGGATCTGGGTGTCGTCGTTGATAATACACTGAAACCTTCTGCTCAGTGTGCTGCTGCGGCTAGGAAAGCGAATAGAATGTTGGGTATTATTAGGAAAGGTATAGAAAGCAGGTGTGAGGATGTTATAATGCCGTTGTATCGTTCCATGGTGCGACCGCACCTTGAGTATTGTGTCCAATTCTGGTCGCCACATCTCAAGAAAGATATAGTGGAATTGGAAAAGGTGCAGCGAAGGGCGACGAAAATGATAGCGGGGATGGGATGACTTCCCTATGAAGAAAGACTAAGGAGGCTAGGGCTTTTCAGCTTGGAGAAGAGACGGCTGAGGGGAGACATGATAGAGGTATATAAAATAATGAGTAGAGTGGAACAGGTGGATGTGAAGCGTCTGTTCACGCTTTCCAAAAATAGGACTAGGAGGCATGCGATGAAACTACAGTGTAGTACATTTAAAACAAATAGGAGAAAATTTTTCTTCACCCAACGCGTAATTAAACTCTGGAATTCATTGCCGGAGAACGTGGTGAAGGCGGTTAGCTTGGCAGAGTTTAAAAAGGGTTTGGACGGTTTCTTGAAGGTCAAGTCCATAGACCGCTACTAAATGGACTTGGAAAAATCCACAATTTCGGGAATAACAGGTATAGAATGTTTGTACTTTTGGGAAGCTACCAGGTGCCCTTGACCTGGATTGGCCGCTGTCGGGGACAGGATGCTGGGCTTGATGGGCCTTTGGTCTTTTCCCAGTATGGCATTACTTATGTACTTATGCGTATAAATGGTATCACAAAATTCCGACCACAGTAAAAGTACGCATGACAACATGAAGGCATGATCTTTGCCAGTAGGTGTGTTACAGGGGCAGAGTGCTCATGTGTGCATTTAAATTATAAAATGCACTGATCTTTGAGCATACTTAAAAATTATAGGTTAAGACAATGACACCTGCCACTTTTCCTCATATTTCATAAAGTCAAGTAGGCGTTTATTTATTAGAGTGGAGGAGTAGCTTAGTGGTTAGAGCATCAGTCTTGACATCCAGAGGTGGCCAGTTCAAGTCCTACTGCTGCTCCTTGTGATCTTGGGCAAGTCACTTAACCCTCCATTGCCTCAGGTACAAAATTAGATGATGAGGCCTCCAGAGACAGAGAAATATCCAGTGTACCTGAATGTAACTCACCTTGAGCTACTACTGAAAAAGGCGTAAGCAAAATCCAAATAAATAAATAAGGCACCTGAAAACAGGCTTACCCTAGATATCCCCTTATAAAAGTACTCTGTACATCTGTATCTTGGATTGGGGTGGGGAAAGGGAGGTTACCCTGGGGAGGTACCTGAATTCACCACTATGAGGTCTCCTTTGCCTACTACTGTATTTTGCAACTTGTGGTGATATTTATGTATGGACATGGTGACCTTTAATTTGAAATTCATTTCACATCCACAGTATCAAAGGATTTGATACTACAATGCACAGGAGTCAGTTCTGTGCTTGAGCAGCCCAAATTCTGAGCAAACCCCCCTTGACTGTGTCTAGAGAAGGATAACCTCTGTTGGGTTTAGAACCCCCCCCCCCCCCCCCCAATTATTTTGAAAAGTTGGCTCCTATTCTACAATGTGCTTTAGGGGAAAAGTCAAGAATAAAATAAAACCACAGAACATGCTCTCAGAATCAAAACGACTGGAATAGTTTGTGCAGCTGGAAAATACACACATTCTGACACAAGATTCAATGTATTGTGATACAAGATTCCCAGTGTTCCTTAAAGAAAAACATTGCCCTTACATTAGCTGTCAGCTGAGTTGTCAGCGCCGACACTTTCTCCTGAGATGCGTCCAACTCCCTTCGAAGTTTGCGAATCTATATCATCATCAGGAAATAAATAGAAATAAAAGAAAACAAAGAAAAGAAAAAAAAAAGAAGATGGTACCTTTTTTATTGGACTAACAATACATTTTTCTTATGAGCTTTCAAAAGTAACCCTTCTTCTACAGATCAGAAATTCAGAAATGAGTAAATGACAAATATATCAGATATATGTCACTGATATATGTCATTAGAATGCTTTTATGACAGTCTCATGGGAAAGGAAGGGGTGAGTGGGGAGGAGGGTGAGAAACAGGGAGAGATAGATGGGTGATCAGAGGGTGACAAAGCAGTATAATTTTATGGTTTATAATGTGATAGGAAACCCACATCCTTGTCCTATCTGGTGGATGCCAAAATATTTCATCATTTTAACGTCAAATGTTTTATGTCCCTGGATGGTTTTTAAAATATCCTTTTAGTACTCTCACCACAAAGTCATTAGTCAGTCATCAAGAAAGAAACCGCTTGATTAAATATATGTACAAAGAACACAATAACGCAATTTTTTAGCAAAAGGGGTAATATTATGAAGTGGCACCTACAGATAGGCATCACTTAGGCACATGGAAGGCATCGTTAATTGATAGGCACTAGCCTAGGTGCAGTTTGCGCTATTCTAATTGCTAAGTATCTAACTACAAGGGGGGTGTAAACATAGGTGGACCATGTGTAATTTAGGGAAAACTATAACCTATACAAGCTACTTGGTGCACTTAAGCTGCACAAACTTATACCAGCTATTAACTTGGCATAAGAGGATGCGCTGATGCCGACTTGAACCAGTATTCTATGATGGAATCTTGGCACCAAGATGCTGTTAGAGAATTGGAGCTAAGCACAGGACATTGTCACCAAAATGCTACCGAACGTTTAGAAATAAAGCGGAAAGTGTTCCTTACCTCTGAATGGCACTTCTCTTCAGGCTAAAGAGGAAAAAAAAAAAGCGGAAGTTTATCAATAACAAATCCGAGTTATAGACTGCTGAAGCTTAAAGTGTGCAAAAAAAGAAAGTTCAGACCATTATTCTGCAAGCTGAAAACGTCGCATGCTATTCTGCAAGCTGACAAGCTGAGAATGTCGCATATTATTCTAGATAGTCTGAATGGACTGCATTTACAGAGTTAAAGTTAAGATTCTCTGTGAAGTAAATAAATATATGTAATAGCCAGAGACTGCCTGTGTAGGTCTTCTATCCCTAGATCACACAGGTATTTCATATCACCATTCTGAAACTGTAACTCTGTGGGGGTCAGCCCTGTGGTTCGAGTCACCTGCCATATGGCGTTGATAGCCATTAGTCATGACATGAAAAAGGGACGCACTTAACCCTGATGGAAGTAAAGAGGGGAGGAAGGTGAGTACTTCTACCAGTCACCGGGAGCTCTGTGTGCTGCCCGTATGCTGTCTAGGATTGGTTGGTTGGTGGGGGGGGGGGGGGGGGGGGAGAAGATTTTAAAAAAATAGGAAAAATAAGACGATGAAGGGGGTGTTTACTTTCTCCAAAGAACTATACAGGAAACCTCTTTTCTTATGGTTGACCTTTGCAAAGGCTTTCCGCTATTTAACCAGAAAAAGTCCCATGCAGCAGCTACCAGGAAACACAGATGAGCAGCTCTTCTTTCTGTTTTAAGAAACTCATGAAAGCTGCATAATAATACAAAATAAATCCTACGTGTTATCCTGCAAAGTGTGTCCCAAACTCCTCTGGTGAGTGTTTCTCATTTGTGGTTTAGGCGTTAGGACTGTTTCAGTGCATTTTACCATGCTCATATCCCTGTGTTCAGGGCTGACTGACACCTCTAAATCAAGGGCGGAATGTACTAGCACAACAATGTAAGAGCTTAGGTGTACGTGCAACTATACTCAGCTCTCAGAATAACACACGCTGACTCGGCAAAACAGCTGGCATTCCATTTAAACCACAGATGTAATCAGAACCTATTTAAGCATTTAAAACCATCACCAAATTTCTTAAAGTATAACGAAGGTAATTTTCAGCAGAGGCCAGCCTGCAGATTTTCCCTACAAAACTCCACTGGTGAGCCCTCGCCATAGGGAATTTTAACCTCAAACTCTGAGGGTGCAAAGCAGGGGCATAGCCAGACTTCGGCAGGAGGGAGGTCCAGAGCCCTAGGTGAGGGGGCACATTTTAGTTCCCCCCCCCTCGGCGGCGCCGACCCCCCCCCCACCATTGCTGAACCCCCGCCCGCCAACAACTTTGACCCCCCCCCCCCCCGCCGATGACCCACCGACCCCCCCTCCCACCGCCAACCTGCTGTCGCCTACCTTTCCTGGCAGGGAACCCCAACCCCCGCCAGCCGAGCCGAGGTCCTCTTCTTCCCAATCTTGCACAAGGCTTCGTTCTAGTCTGACGTCCTGCATGTTGTACATGCAGGACATCAGATTCACAGAAACAGAATGAAGCCTTGCAAGAAACAGAGCGAACAGGCTTTGTTCTGTTTCTATGAGTCTGACGTCCTGCACGATGTCAGACTAGAACGAAGCCTTGCGCGGGATTGGGAAGGACCTCGGCTCGGCTGGCGGGGGTTGGGGTCCCCTGCCAGCAAAGGTAGGCGACGGCGGGTTGGCGGCGGGAGGGGGAGTCGTCGGGTCATCGGCAGGGGGGTCCAGGGGCAAATCTATGGGGGCCCAGGCCCCCGTGGCCCCATACTGTACGCCCCTGGTGCAAAGAATGAAGGTTAAAAAAAAAAGCAAAAAAAAAAAAAAAAGTAAGCGCTTTTTCAGGTCTCTCAGGACTCATGTTTACAGGTGGAAACTCCTTGAACAACTGTCCTCATCATGCAGGTATTTAAAAAAAAAAAAAAAAGTCTAACTAATTAGGGAGTTAAAACACACTGCTTGCAGCAGCTGATAACTTCGGACTAAATTTCATTACATTACAATTATTTATTTATTGTGATTTATGAATTGCCTTTATGAAGAGATTCACCCAAGGGGTAACAATAGTAAAATAGCCAAGAATAAACATAAATACAATAAATGAGGTAAATTTGAAAAGAGTAAATTGAAACCTAATAGAACTACCATGAAAAAGTATCAAAAATATACACATTTAACAGCACTGGAATTCAAATACCAGAGATATAATACAATGTTAGCATAATACTATGGGAGGCGGGGCTGGTGGTTGGGGGGCAGGGATAGTGCTGGGCAGACTGATAAGGTCTGTGCCCTGAAAAAGACAGGTACAAATCAAGGTAAGGTATGCACAAAAAGTGGCACATATGAGTTTATCTTGTTAGGCAGACTGGATAGACCGTGCAGGTCTTTTTCTGCCGTCATCTACTATGTAATAAGCATGTGTTAGAACATTCAACTAACACTTATAGGCTGCACATACCCACAATTTAAGTTCAGTTGCAGCTTATAAAGAAAGAGTAGGGCAAACTCTAGAGCATACATAATGTATGATACAAATTTCTGAAATAACGAAACTATTAACAGATTTTAAAAGATCAAACAATTAAACTCACAACAAATGTTCTGTAACTTACAAAGCTTGAAAAAGCCTTAAAACTAGCATAAGATCGAAACCATATCAGAGTTCAGCATAATGTAAACTTCTGGAATAGCCAAGTTTTTAAATAATTTTCAAAAGCATCATACAGACTTATAACGTTTGTTCTTTGACAGCCATGTTCCTACTTGATAAGGAACAGTTAAAGAGAATTCCATCTTGTAAACTGTACATTGTGGTGAAGGGAACTGTACCATCAAATAATATCTACAGTTGCTAATGCAATTCTTTTTACGTATAGAAATTAAATTTAACACGTACTGCAATGCTTGGCCATGTAAGATTAAAACAAACAAACAAACAAACAAACAGTATAACTTAAAAGTTGATTATCAAGCTTATTTTCGAAAGAGAAGGGCGCCCATTTTCGACTCAAATCGGGAGATGGGCGTCCTTCTCTCAGTGTCGCCCAAATCAGCATAATCGAAAGCCGATTTTGGGCATCCCCAACTGCTTTCCATCGTGGGGACGACCAAAGTTCGCAGGGGCGCGTTGGAAGTGTAGTGAAGGCGGGACTTGGGCGTGCCTAACAGATGGGCATCCTTGACCCATAATGGAAAAAAGAAGGGCGTCCCTGACGAGCACTTGGCTGACTTTACCTGGTCCTTTTTTTCTTACGACCAAGCCTCAAAAGATGCCTGAACTGACCAGATGACCTCCCCTTACTCCCCCCTCCCACCCTCAAAAAACAACTTTAAAAATATTTTGTGCCAGCCTCTATGCCAGCCTCAAATGTCATACTCAGGTCCCTCGCAGCAGTATGCAGGTCCCTGGAGCAGTTTTAGTGGGTGCAGTACACTTCAGGGAAGCGGACCTAGGCTCATCCCCCCCCCCCCCACCTGTTACACTTGTGGTGGTAAATGTGAGCCCTCCAAAACCCACCAGAAACCCACTGTACCTACATCTAGGTGCTCCCCTTCACCCCTAAGGGCTATGGTACTGGTGTACAGTTGTGGGTAGTGGGTTTTGGGGGGGCTCAACACACAAGGTAAGGGAGTTATGCACTTGGGAGCAATTTGTGAAGTCCACTGCAGTGCCCCCTAGGGTGCCCGGTTGATGTCCTGGCATGTCAGAGGGACCAGTGCACTGCGAATGCTGGCTCCTCCTACAACCAAATGGCTTGCATTTGGTCGTTTCTGAGATGGGCGTCCTCGGTTTCCATTATCGCCAAAAATCAGAAACGACCAAGTCTAAGGATGACCATCTCTAAGGTTGACCTAAATTTAAGGATTTGGGCGTCCCCGACTGTATTATCGAAACGAAAGATGGACGCCCCTGGGATAAACCAAGGATGGGAAAAATGAGGGTAATGTCCTCATTCTTGCAAGCTGAATACAGGACTAAAAACAAATACAATAAAAGAGCAGCAGGTTAATTGCAAAAATTGTACATATGTTTTTAGAATGATCATTCTTACATTTATAGGTATTGCTAAAACACGCTGGGCATTTGAGCCATAGATGGGCCGTACTATAATCTTATATTTTACTGGTATACAGGTTGAAAACACATTTTTTTTTAAATGTGGGGTTGCGTTTTTTGTTATGATATTGATTTGAAGATGAAGTCTATTGTGTTTTGCTTTACTATGTATGTTTGTTTTTTTTTAATTATACTCTGCTCAGTTATAAGTGGATTATATATTTTTAAATAAATAAATAAGATGTCTTCACTGATTGTATAGACATGTTATGGGTGTATGTTTTATAGCTACTATTTTTCAATAAATGTATTTTAGTGTATGTATTTGTTTATATATATATTAATCTATTATATGCATTTCCCCTCTGTCCATTTGCCTCAGTATTTGCACAGTCGGTTTGATCTCTTAACATAGTTCTTTTTTAATGATACTCACCGTTGAATAGACAGAAGACGTACTGGAAACCAATGAGAGGGAAGATCCATGAACTAAGGAAAAACAGAAAATAATTATATAAGCCACTGAATAATTTGGTAATACTAAATGCAAACTCAGGACTCACTAGACAAACAAGAACCAAATTTGAGATGTGCCAAGTTCATTTTTGGGCATTCACTTCCTGTTACTGGGCACAGCATGTGAAACTGACTGGTCTGCAGGTACTGTATACCCTTGATCTGACGTTTGTACTCATGTTCTATCCCTGAAGTCACACTTCAGCCCCAGAAAATAAAGGCTCTGTGTCATAAAACGCACACCCCTGCAACATTAACATCTCAGAATGCTGAGGAAGACTCATCTGTATTCTAACACAAGTTTCACTAAGATGCCCAAATTCCACACACTGTCCTAGCAAAACAAAAGCAAAAGTGCTATTCCATTCTCTTTCTGTACAAGATTTCCTGGAAATTGCAACCATCCTGTACAAACCCTAACAATCATTAGCACTATTGCAAAATTTTTAACTTATTGATAAACACCACAAATGTTGAACAGAACTAAGGCTGACAGCAAGGAGCTTTTCATGGAAATGTCCATTCTTGCTTGGCAGTCTGTTTACTAAAGTTTTTTTTCCATTTTCTGTCTATGGGAAAAATGCTCAGTAAATATGGCCCTTAGCATGTTAAAATGCACAGGAAAGTGCCTTGCCTGGAGTGTACTGCATGCAAAAAAGGTCCCAGAGCCCACATGTCCATTGTAGAACATTAGGAATAAACTATGGGAGATGAGAGTGACATTTTTCCTAATTTGTTATCATGGCAAAAGGTCTTCAGTAAACAAGGGGCCTCTGGAACTCACGTACGAGAGTGCAATCAATGGAAGACTGTAGGTACACAACATACGTGACACCACATCAAACTCAGCATCTCATCGCCGACGAGACCCACTGTGCTGTAATCAGGTCCTGAATTTCTGGATGCATTGGGAAGGCCTCAGGACTTCTAAGCTGCTGTATGATTGACAAAGATGGAATGCCTGATGCCGAAGCAGAATACTCCTCAATGGAAAGCACTGCCCATGACTCAGAAATAAAACTACCGAGCTCTTTTTTTATTAAAAATCCTCAGTACTTTCAGATCATCTCCCTCCTCTCCTTCAACGATGGTTCCTCTGAGTAGACAGAGGTCACATCAGATGAGGGAGAAGCAGAGACCGCCTCATCTGCCCACTCCTCTAGGTCTAAATGAGATCTCTTACGAGCCGGAGGGGCTGCGGGGTGAGAAACCGAAGCATCTTGTAGCAACTCTGACTTTCCCTGCTTCAGTAAATTGACCTAGAATAAGAGCAATATAAACTCTGGAGAAAACAAAGATCCTGAAGCAGCTGAGGCTGTAAAATGGCGGTTGTGCTCTGCGTGTGAACAGAGACTGCTCTTCATTGCCAGTCGGCCCCAACAAAATGGCACCTGTTCCCGCTCTCTCCTGCATCAAACTATGCACCAGCCCTGCCGAAGAGCCCGAAGACCCTGGCATATTTGGATGCTGCCTCAAATCAAAACATGTGCTGCCACCAACCATTTCCTCTGTGCCTTGCAGGATTCCCAGCTTGCACGCACTGCAATGTCCCGACGTCAGCCCGTATGTCCCACAGCGGGAACACCACTTAACTGCCTCCATGAGAGTTGCCATTCACCCCAACTGTCACCAGCGCAGAACGGTCCCAAATGGTGAGTCAGGATCCCTCCCCTGCACAAGTGGAACTTGCAGCCCTCCAAGCGGTTCTCAGTCAAACTTTAGTCGACTCTGCTGGCTGCTCCCCCCAAGCTCACAGTCTCCACAGTCTTACCACAGATGAGAAAGGCCCAGGACTGATACTCTGCCCAACCCTCTCCAGTCAACCTCTTTTCTTCTCCCTTTTTTTTTTTTAAGGTTCTTGTGCTTGAAAAGAAGAGCTCCACAGGAAAGACAGGAGAGGTGAAGGGAGGAAAAAAGTAAATTCAGGGGGCACCAGAGATAGGGATCTGAATATCTCCAGATATGACTCTGCAGACTCAAGCCATCTGTAAAGCTCAATTGGGGACCAGATAAACAAGTGGACCAGGAGCAAATCACTCAGAACCAGAAGCTGAAAAGTATGTCCATCTTCCTACTGGAGATAGAAAATACTGAGGAGCTGGACTGGATGCCAAAAAAGATATGTCTCAGGTACGTTTTCAGTTCTCTATCTCCACCTGTTGGTCGATGGACACAACTATCCCACAGGTTCTAGAATAGTGGGAAAGTACGTAATGGAAATGCACATTTTTGAAAATTGCACCACCTTAAACTTTCACTCTACTGTTCAATTCTCTTGATGCTGTTATCAAGAAGCCACCACAGATTATCAAATTCAGAACGTATCATCTTTGAAATGCTTGAGTCAATACTCTTTCACAGTTTTTTCCATCGCGCGGTGCTAACCGGGTGGTAATCGGCATTGTATGTAAGCAGACCATTACCGCCCTCTTAATGCGTTAGGCCTTACCGCTAGGTCAATGGGTGGTGGTAAGGTCTCAGGCCCAAAATGAACGAGCGCCAATTTTTATTTTGCCGCACATCCATTTTTGGCAAAAAAAAAAAAGGAATTTTTTGCAGATACGCTGAAAAATGGACCTGCAAGCGTCCAATACATGCGTCTACACCAGCGCAAGCCACTTTTAGGCACACCTTAGTAAAAGGACCCCATAGTGTTTTACTGTAATGGCTCAAAGTAGTGCACAGCTGGCTTGTTTTTCTGTATCATCTGCAAATGTTCAAACAATATCAGCAAATCAGCAGCCAGACGGTAGATATTTGATGATGTGACTCTTCTGTTTATTACTTTAAAATGATTTTCTGCATGGGTGTCAGTATGAATATTTAGCATATAAATAATGACAGCTCTTTAAAAAAAAAAAAAAACATCTTGGCTATTTAAATCAATGTTTTTCATCAGTCTTGTTCCTGCTAAAATGAAGTCTTGTTGGTATTTACTTTTTACACCTGGGAGCAACAGCAGTAGCAAGAAGTTGATTACTGATGACACCCAACAAGAAAAGAACACTGCAAATCTATTATGTGATCTACAAGATAAGCAGACATTCTGCTCGGTTCAGTTCATATATAAATTAAATGAAAATGCGTTCCTTTAAATGAACCCCAGGCTAAGAATCTTGGTAAGGGCTGTTTTAAATTCTAAGCTTTCTGCATACATTGCTTTTTTTTTTCCCCCTATCCATTCTATTATTTAAGGAAAAGTCTAGACTCTCCTCACAGCTGAAAACATTTCTCAAAGATTTTTCCTCCCTAATGTTGCACTAAAAGGTCACCTAGGCCAGAAGTCCAAGTACTGCCTATTTTAAGGTTATAAATGTAGACCCATGAAATGTGACCCCAACCCATGCTGCACTCAAACTGTGCCTCCGAACACACCTATACACAGGCCACATAAAAATGTGTCTTCTTGCCGCTACATAAAACGCCACCAGTAAAAATGCCAAACTAAACAGGTAGGATATAAGACATTTAAACCAGGCACATCTCCTCTTCACTTCATGGTCTCTAAAGCTTATGAACACTGATCAGCGATTCCTATATTGGCGCTAAAAGTATCACAACCTGCAAAAAAAAAAAACCCACGTTTCCCCTGGCACATTCTGGCTGCAAGAACCTTGTGGTGAAGGAAAAGAATTGAAAAATGAATGCCCTCCACGGAGAACGGCACTTCTTACCTTCTTCAAAACCATCCCGGAATGAACCCGAGCGGCTCACGGTCCTGGTTTTCTCATCCAGTGACATGGAACTATTGCGGAACCGGCTATCGCTGTAAGGGTCATAGGTCCCCTCTGCGTTGGAAAGGCTGTGAGTCCGTAGAATGGTTGAGTTTGACAAGCTGATCTGGGCTGCAGTTGTAGGGCTTGCTAGAATGGAAGATCAGAACGTACAGTGTGTAATGCACAGATTTATCTTCATTATGCAACAGGTTTTTACGAATTTGCAAATAAGTTCTAATGTATGCTGAACAGAGTTGTGAGACTGGAAATACAGATTTTCAAAACTTTGATGTTGGGATTAATAATAGCATCTTTGCAGCCATAGAAACAATAAACATGTGTTTCCAACACACTGCGTTCAGTTATTTTACATTATATAAGCATTGATTTTTTTGGTATATAAAACTGGGAGAGTGGGAGAGGGACCTTTGCGGTGACAGTGTCTGAGGATCTCAAGGTGGTGAAACAATGTGGCAAGGCAGTGGCCATGGCCAGAAGGATGCTAGGCTGCATAGAGAGGCATAATCAGTAGGAGAAAGGAGGTGTTAATATCCCTGTAAAAGTCGTTTGTGAGACTCTACTTGGGAACACGGGGATAGCTCTTAACAAAGGGGGGTAAATTCTGCAGTTACCGTGGCATAACGCAGAATTCTAACGAACGGTATCTGCAAATTTTACACAGCATCTTTTAAGGGCGTTCCCACTATTATTTTTTTTGCAGCTTGTACATTAATGTTTTAATGTGTGGTACCTGCAGAGAGTTAACACAGGACAACTAGGAGGAGGTACGTGGTGCCACATTAACAACGCATTAGCCAGTTAGCGTGTGGTAAGTGCAGCACGCTACCTGGATAACACTTCTACGCCCATGCCACAACCCCTGAGAAAAAGAAAAAAAAGTAACGCGTGATTTAATGTGCAGAATCAGGCAACCTACCGTAAAGTCCCTTAACACAGTCACGCAGTATCCTGTCTCCAGGCATTAACCACACGTTAAGTGCTTAACGTACTTTAGTAAAAGGGCCCAATCGTAACTGGCACAGATAAAGACCTCCCAACAAGATGGTCAGTGTTGCATTTACCGCTCTGTGCAGGTTACTCACCACTTGCCCCATTTAAAGTTCTGCTGTTATCAGGCTATTTCCCTTAGCCACTGTTATCTGTGAATTTCAGTGGCGCTATCCGGACAGCACAGCAGAATATCCTTAGAAACCCCTCAATACTATCTAGTTAGTGCCAGCGCAGGGAACGGATGGAGTGGTGAGTGATCGAGGAAGTGGCAATATCTCAAACCATTATCTGATAACTATCCAAATAAAATTAGAACAAAAAATTGCTACCTAACTTTATCTGGAAAGTCATCCAGCCAGCAGTTTCAATATCGCCAAACTGATGGATATTCATCAGGGTTCACTACCCGGACAGCAGCGAGGAAAAGCTGTGAATAATTTAAATATTGTGGCTGACATTTAAAACAAATGCTAACCACGGAATTTAGATATTGGCCCGATATTTCATATCTCTGCTTAAATCTGTTCCCTCCCCAATGCACTTCATTTTTCTGTGTTACAGCAGCAAAGAATACTCTACTGAATCTCTATTATTTCAGCTTGTAACTCTTAACTCTTTTCTGCTGCAAACAAATACCACACGATCTCCACTTTAGTAACGTTTAAAGGGCATCTCACGCTTTCTGTGCCAGGTTTCTGCACACCATTAGAATGAAGACAGTTTTCTAAAGTCTTTATAAGGAAGCCTTTGCAAGCCCAGGTTTTCCTTTCAAAACACGCTCCAAGAAATATGTTGCAGCAGTATATAAGACAGTGACTGATCACATATACAACTCCGAATTCCTTGCTCAGAAATTTCAGATTTAGTTCACTTGTTTATTTTAATCAAATACAGAGGCATTAGTCATCCAATTTTAAATTCCACAGACTTGTCCAAGATTGTTTTGGAACAAGTTTTGTTTGGTCTAAAATTGTTAAGACTGGAGGTCAGTTTTAAACAAAGGCCATGACCTCGGAGAGTCTTTGACCTCACCACTAACTGCTGGGTACGCTAGGAGACACAGACCCACATGAGACATCCCTTAAACTGGTTCCCGTCGACTCACCGAGCTGGGAGAAGTTAAACTTTGTGCCACAGGGAGAGGTTACGCTAGAGCCTGAGGAAAACGGAGACTGGTTGGCGGCGTCCTGAAGGCCTCCTGCACAATGTGAGCGCAGCCACTCCTTGGCTTCCTCGTGGTTACGAAGTTGAGAAGTGGGGGTGCACCTGGGTAGGCAAAAGGAGTTGCACAGTGAAAAGATGTTAAAGATGGGTCCAAAGACAAGAGAAGTGCTATAGACTCTGTAAGGTCAATATTTAGCCATGCAAAGAACATATAATGGAAAATGCGTAACTTACAAATCAAAAGCAGCAAACAGAAGCCTCTACGACGAATCCACACAGAGAGAAAGAAGTAAAGGCTGACCACAGACCAAACCAACATGGGAGATGATGCTGAGAAATGCTTTATTAGTTGTACAAAGGACCCAACATGGTCCGTGTTTCGACATACCAAGACGTCTGCCTCAGGGGTCACAAATGGTATTCTTCACAGACAGTGATTGCTTGCCACTACGTGGTTTGATTTATTTCCTTGAGTTTGTATCCGGTGAAAATTTGTTTTCAATCTCACAGAGTGCACCTTTGCTAGTAACTTCAGGTAGCCAGTGTACTCTGCGAATACCATTTGTGACCCTTGAGGCAGGCGCCTTGGTGTGTCGAAACACGGACCGTGTCGGGCCCTTTGTACAACTAATAAAGCATTTCTCAGCATCATCTCCAGCACTGGTTTGGCCTATGGTGAGCCTTTACTTCTTTTGCGCTGTGTAACTTACAAATCATACAAGTAGTCCGCGACACTATCCATCGAGGTACCACCATTGAATATCCAGAAATGTCTGTTAGACGTTATGCCGCTTGGAGCTCTATTTTATGGCTGCACATCTCCACTTTGACATAGTGTCTAAGTGATGTCGCCCCGGAACACTCCAAATCCCACCACACTTTGGGTGCCTTAAGGAGTCATTTTCTCAGGGCTTTTTTGTGTGTATTTGCCAATGTACACAGAGAAAATGCAGCTTATAAGCATTTCCCCCTCATAAAAAAAACCACTAATGACAAGAACACAGTACTTTTATGGGAATCGAGTGCAGATTTTGGGAGCAATCACAATTTATACCAATACTTTATAAAATGCAGACAAATATTTAAACCTGCTCCCGAGCAAGTATGAGCGTCTGTCATTTCATTTTAGCTTCAATTTATGCAGGTTTTGAGGGGTAAGATACCTAGACCCCTATTTTAAACCTGTGTGTCATAAAATACCAGCAAAATTCCTGCAGAAACTGAAGGTAAAATGAACCCTTGCACATTTATACCAGCTTGGGAAAGGCACACCTCGATCAGGGGAAACAGTCCAGAATGCAGCCTTGAGAACCCTGGGACTCGCTCAACTAAGGCACACGGCGTTTGACCAGTGATTCACAAAGCTCCATTGGCCAGTCAGACTTTCATGACATCCCTAATGAATATACCCTTGTTACAGATAAAGGGGCCCTTTTACAAAGTGTTGGTAAGCCCAAGGCAGGCTTACCGCACACAAACTCGGGACTACTGCCGGCCCAACATGGCCACCGGTGGTAGTTCCGGCTCGAGTGCGAACCATTTCCAGCATGCAAGAAAAAAAAAAAAAAACCTTTTTAATAGTGTAGCGCTAAACTCGGTGGTAATCGGGCATTGATGTGCACTGCATGGTTACTGCCAGGTTACCGTGGGAGCCCTTACTGCCACCTCAATGGGTGGTGGTCAGTGCTCCTCACTACATGGCCACACGGTAATAGTCACCTTGCCGCATGGTCATTTTTTTTGGAAGGGGAGCTTTTCACCTGTTGTAGTAAAAAGGGCCCCCGACGCACAGGAAAAACAGCCCCTGCCACTACTGCAGGGCTCTTTTTTCCCGCAGCTTAGTAAAAAGACCCCAGAGATTGGATGGCTAGAACAGATACTTCTTTTTCAATTTTGTCACCAACTGTAACTCACAACAGGTGGTATATGCTATTCAGTGCCTGTGCGCATTGTACGTAAGCACATAAGCACTGCCACGCTGCGAAAAGACCAAAGGTCCATCAAGTCCAGCACTCCGTCTCCGACAGCAGCCAATCCAGGCCCCAAGAACCTGGCAAAACCCCAAAATTTAATAACGATCAATGGACTTTTCCTTCAGGAATCTGTCCAGACCCCCTTTAAACTCAGCAAGGCCAGCTGCCGTCACTACCTTCTCCGGCAATGAGTTCCAGAGTCTAACCACGCGCTGAGTAAAGAAAAACTTTCTCCAATTTGTTTTAAACCTACCACATTCTAATTTCATCTTGTGTCCCCTGGTTCTATTATTGTTAGAAAGCGTAAACAAACGCTTCAAATCTGTATCATGTGGTACATAGGGGATAAAACTAGAAAAATTAAGCATCGCACAGTACAACATTTAAACAATATTAGGTTGCAGCACAAGGGACACACATTAGTGGAACACTGGATGCAATTTGGACATCAGGTCTCCGATCTCAGATTCGTGGTTCTTACACAAGTAGTATCCAAGAGGGAAGGCAACATCCAGCAAAGACTTGGTTTTCAAGGAACAAAAGTTTATATATTCATGGGTTACTGCGGTCCCTAATGGACTTAACAGGGAGGTGGATGAGTTGAATGTGAATCCCGCCTCTTTGTCATAGGGCTTCTTTAAAAAAAACTGTTGGGTTTTCACACAGCGCATGCGTTAGCGTCATCGCAAGGGAAGGCGTCATAACAGGAGAAGCACAGTCTCATTCAGATGGAGCTGCCAATATGGGATTTTTAAGATTAAGTTTGGATAATAGAATATTTTTTATGAGTATTGTTTCATTTATATTACATTGCTTTTTCAGTTTGGTCTCCCGATGAATCTTTATGCGAAACATGGCCTATGTTGAGACCAAGACCGAGAATATGGATAAAAAGTAATAAGATCTTTAATTGGAGCGGTCTGAGACATCAGTGTTATAATTTGGATTAACGCAGAAACTGGATTGGAACGATTTATAAAATTTATAAGAGGACTTTGGAAGACAAGGGTGCTTTTTTGAATCATATTCAGGATGGGCACCTTATTGAGAATTCAAAGTGATGACAGCGCAGTGACTGAGTAGTTTTAGTTGATAGTTTTGAGACATTTTTCAAACATTTTTGTCCTTTTTTGGATATTTTTTGAATGAATTTTTGATTGGTTACTAGACCCTGGAGGAAGGTTGGAGAATCAGCAAAGACTTCAAGCTGTCCATTTCCACAAGTGACAGATTTTATATTTATTGCATCTGGGAAACTTGTCAGAAAGGAAGAGAGAATCAGCAATGTATTGCTGAAGATGTATTTGATATTTAAAAGGTTTGTACAATTCCGTTCTGGAAGTTAGCTGGACAAAACCCACAGTTTTAAAACTCTCACTCCATCTGGATAAATTTTGTCTAAATTGTCGACCACATAAAAATGTGCCTGCAAGAGAAAAGGTGGCACCAGTTGGTGTTCCTGGGGCAGCTGACATGTAACAGTTATTCAGCTAACACTGCAGACCAACAGCTGTCCTACAGTGATCTGGATAATTTTATTCAGCTATCTTCAGAGGCACCTTTAGCTGGATAAATACCTCTGAATATCAGGATAGTTATTCAGATTTAAAAAAACAAACAAACAGACTGACAAGTCAGTCAACACAGACCACATCGTTTTTTGATTTTGTAATCTTCAAAATATTTCCCTCACCTTTATCAGCAGAAACAATCTCTAGCTCTGGTTTTTCATTCCAGGAGAGCAGGGCGTGTAGTGAGGGTCAGGGAGTGCCAGACAAGTAATCTACTGCACTGTCTGTGACATTGTGCAATAAAAAAATTCTACCCCTAACAGCCCAATATGATGACAAACTGACTTAAGATATTAGAACACAATACACGTTCGGGTTGATATTAAAAGTGATTTAACTAGCCAGAAATGGCTCTTGGCCGGTTAAATCGCCTGCTGGGGCCAACCGCTAATTTTCTGCGACACTTAACTGGTTACTTAGCGCCAAACTGAAAATCAGATACTTTGGGGGCATAACTTGGCCGGTTATATTCAGCACTTAACTGGCGAAGGTCTGCACACAAATAGGACCAAATAAAAGTCAGTCCTATCTTTACGTGCTGCACCATAGCCGGTTAAGTGCTGAATATCAGCACTTAACTGGTTACGCATTAGCTGGTTACGCAAACCTGGAAATTCAATGCCGAAGCCTGGACACAGCCCAAGATTGAATTTCTGGGTTAACACCAGCGGTGGACAGCAAAATGCTAAGTGCCACTGGCTCAATATCGATCCCATGGTGTTTTAGACTTAAGGACCGGGGAAAAGGAGTCTTTTACTAAGGTGTGCTAAAATTTTTAGTTCACGCTAAAATTCAGCTGGCACTAAATGCTATGATGCCTATTATATTCTTATGGGCATCTCAGCGTTTACCACCAGTTGATTTTTAGTCTGAGCTAAAAACGTTAGCGCACCTTAGTAAAAGACCCCCTGAGTTTGTGGGTTCCCTTACATTGCTTTTTTTTTTTTTTTAAAGAACTTATGAGCTGTACCTTCATAACATTACTTGTATTTATAATACTGGGATAGACTGAAGGTCCATCAAGCCCAGCATCCTGTTTCCAACAGTGGTCAATCCAGGTCACAAGTACCTGGCAAGATCCCAAAACAGTACAATACATTTTATGCCGCTTATTCCAGAAATAAGCAGTGGCTTTTCCTCATTTTAATAATGGTCTATGGAGTTTTCCTTTAGGACGCCATCTAAACTTTTTTTAAACCCCGCTAAGTTAACCGCTTTTACTACATTCTCTGGCAACGTATTCCAGAGTATAATTACACGTCTAAGAATAGAATTAAACACTCAACTGGAAGGCTTCTTCTACACACAAAATTTATCTTACAACTCTAAATTAGTTTTATATTTATTTGTATTTAAAGGAGAGGGGGTCAGACATTTCTAGCAGCATTGTCTGGATGAGGCAGGAGCTGCATCTATTCAGTTCTTCTCTGATACAATTTACCATTTTTCAAGAGGACACTGTTTTCCACTTGGTTTTATATTAACACTTCCACCAAAATAGTTCTTGGCAAAACATCTGAGAGTTCCTCAACCTCCCCACCCCCACCCAAGCAAAGATTTAAATGGTGCAAGGTTGGAAGACACTGGCTCAATTCTTTTTTTTTTAAAGCTTTATTTTTGTTTATAACTGACATACAAAGATTAAAAAAACATATGAATCTCCTTATGAGTACCCCCCTTCTCCCTCCCTCCCCCCTTCACACTGGCTCAATTCTAATGCATCAGCAAAAGCCACAATTAAATGTGAAGCATTTGTGAGGCAAGCTTTTGAAAGTCATTCAGCAAAAAAAATTTAAAAAGAGCAACAAGCTAGAAAGCGCAAAATCACAGGTTTAAAAATACGTCACCCTGCAGAAAGGCAAAGATGACAAGTGCCAAAGCCCCTAGCAGCAGCTCCACTGGGAAAAAAATTAAAAAGCAGATGCAGCAAAGCTTGAAACCATACAAAAGCCATTTGGCTACAAGGAAACCAATACCTTAGTCCCTTCTTAGGCAAAGTGTTCCTATCAAGATGTGGATCACTGTAGGAAGAGTTAAAAGAAACAAAAAAACTTCAGAAAATAGAAGAGAGAAGAGAGGGGAAAATAAACATATGAAGGGGAAGGAGAGATGTGTATAAAACTTTTGTCCATGTTTTCTTTCAAGAGAGCATGGGATGCTCATGACATACACAAAGCTTTTTGGGTTGTTAAGTCGTGCAGACGGTAGGATGAAAACAAAGCCCAGGTTTGACCAAAGCAACTTACCTAATTTTTGTTTCTTCTGAATGAAGAGAAGCAGCTCAGATAAAAATTGCATGCAACCAGGAGTGCTGCAAACACATATACAGCTGGAGAAATGGCATGCACATCCCCTCCCCCAACACGCACACACTGCTATCTCTGGCTCTGTACTTATCTGAGGGGCACACATTATTATTCATGGGTATTTCCAACTGTATTTATTTTATCCAATACAGTCCACAAAAGCAGAATACATGTCTTCTAATAATTAAAAGGCTTTTATTCTTGCCACTTTTATACAGAACCCGACGTGGCCACGTTTTACCTCTCTAGAGGGATTATCAACTGTGTGGCGAAACATAAAAAAAAGCATATGACATGTGACACCCAGTACAAACCACTGAGCCAAAAACTGGAATAAAAGATAGCACCTAGGGGAATGAAGATAATTAACCACCTAGACGCTTGGGTCAGAAAAAAGACCCAGGCACAGCAGCTAAATATAGTTGGGTTGTTTCACAAAGTGGCTATATTTAGCTTCTGATGGGTGGTGGTGGGGGGGGGGGGGGGGTGCATTCCTAACTTATAGGAAAGAAAACCTCTGTTACAGAGATTTTCTCCCACACGATTGGCTGTGGTGGCACTGGCAGCGTCAGGTTTCAACCTCTTCTTCCATCCCAATCTCACTCCTTGCTTTCCTCTGAGGTCCACTCCATCTACCTATTCACTCCACTCTCTCTCTTTCTCAGTAGATGTCATTTTACATCCCCCTGATAATTTCCCTCTTCTTTCCTCACTGGCTTTGATTCCTGACTTTTCCTTCATTCTTGAACTGTTCTTTCCTTCCCCTGTCCTTGGAACTTGAATTTCTCTGTTGACATCCCATATGCCTCAGCGCTTCTTGCTTTAACCTCCTTAAACGTCAAACACTATCGTCCCCTTTTCTCTAACTGCTCTCTCAAATTTCTCTGCCTTAGGTCTTCCCTTGTCTATCGCACAACTTTCACATTTACACTTAGTTTAGTTTAGTTTCTCAATTTTTGATATACTGCTTCTTTTGAAGCACAAATCAAGGTAGTTTACATATGACTATTCAGGTACTTAGGCAAACATTAGTAACAGCTTCTTTTTAAAATGTTTTTCAGATCTCAGAACATATGAAGGGTGATCCTATAACAGGGCAACTCATACTTATGGGCCACTTGAGCGCTAAGGACCAGGGGCAGACTGACCATAAGGTCAACCAGGCAATGCCCGAGGGCCCAGGGCTGTGTTTGTGGGGGGCCCAGTGCTTCCCTCCCACATACTCGATATGTGATGCCCTTCTCTCTCCTCCAGAACTGGGACCAAAAAGCCCCCGTCTCCTCCCCCTCCTGCGTTCCCATCCCCGACCCCCCCCCCCCTCCTTTGCAGGCGGGGGCACCGGCAACTAAATTGGCCATCTGCTGCTGATGCTGCAACTTTCCTCTGCCATGGCCTGCCTCCTTCTGACATCACCTTCTTCTTCCACAAGTGCGCCACGGGCTGTGGCAGAGGAAGGTTCCAGCGTCAGCAGCAGACAGTCAATCTAGCCTGTAGGACCAAAGGAAAAGGTCAGTGGCAGGGGGAAAGGAAGGCAGCAAGAGAGGGGGGGAGCCCAATGGTCCTCATTGCCCAGAGTCCCAGACCACTCTCAGTCCGCCCCGATAAAGACTAAATTCAGTAAGTGGCTGCTCAGTGCTATTCTACAAAGGACGCTCCAAGTTGAGAGCTGTTTTTATAGTAGTGCGTAGCACCGGGATCTGCATCACACTTTTAGGCACGAGGATTTACACCAACTAAACCCTAGTGTAAATTCTTGTGCCTAAATTAGGCACGGATTCACCAAATTCTATAATAGGGTGCACATCATTAGTGAACGCCCCTGACCCGCCCATGATCACACCCCCTTTTCAGTTGCACACGTTTATATAATAGCGCTTAGCAGGGGAGTAGCTAGGTGGGGCCACGGGGGCATGGGCCCCCGCAGATTTAGTCCTGGCCCCCTCTACTTTCGACCCTCCCCTGCCACTTTCGCCCCGCTGCCAGGTACCTTTGCTGGCAGGGGTTCCCAACCCCCGCCAGCTTTAGTCTTCTTCAGCACCGGTCTCCGGCGCGTTTGCTGATCTGTGCTGCGAGTCCTGACGTCCTCAGGACTCACAGCACAGATCAGCGAATGCACCGGAGACCAGCGCTGAAGAAGACTAAAGCTGGTGGGGGTTGGGAACCCCCGCCAGCAAAGGTACCTTGCGGCAGCGGGGGTGGAGTCGGTGGCTGGGGGAGGTGGGCTAAAATGTGCCCCCCACCTTGGGCTCTGGACCCCCTTCCCGCCGCACGTAAACCCAAATTATTGCCAGTTAGTGCCAATAACTGACTGTTAGCATCCAATTATCGGTGCTAATTTGGCTCATTAATTAAATTGCGAGCACAATTTTAAGCATCGTTTATGGAATTCCCCACAGAATATCAACACTTTCATGGGGAAGTGTACGCTTATGCATGTAAGCTGCAGCAGAACACCTAAGCGCTAATCTGCAAAGGCGTGCTTAAGTGGCACAATGCTTAATGCAAGGAAAAGACATTCGTATGGGCAGGGCTGCTACTTACACACACAACTTACAGAACACAGTAAGGTACACGTGCCATTGCTAGTGCTGGTGGAAGTATGGAAGCCTAAATATAAAGCGTGCTGATACCAATGTTATGTGAGCGTTCTATAATAGAATCTGGGGGCCTGAAATTTAGCCGGCAACAACCAAAAAATTCAATGCCGGGCCACATCCAGGCATCGGCATATTCAGCTCTTAACCGGCTATAGGTTACCGCATAAAGACAGGGCTGAATTTTATCTGGTCCTATTTACATGGTTAACCTGGCCAGTTAAGCATTGAATATTGGCATTTAACTGGTCGAGTGCCGACTCTGCCCCCAGAATAGCTGGTTTTCAATTTGACACTAACCGGTTAAGTGCCACTGAAAATTAGCAGTTACCCCAAAGAGGCAATTTAACTGTCCAGGACCCATTTCTGGCTGGTTAAATCGCTTTGAATATCAACCCCTGGGTGCCCAGGGACTATTATGTAATAAGCTCTCATCACACTAAGATATTTTTCACCATTTGCACTAATATTTTAAGTAGGCATCTACTTTTCTTTATAAAAATAGACTTTAAACGTGCATATTTCTCAAATACACACATTTGTTTTCCAGTGCACTACTGTCTCGCAGATAAAGCAGACAGACGATGCATAGGTATATTTTTTACCCACATACCCCCGGATTCTATACAGTGCGACCGAAATTGCGTGCACAAATCCAGTTGTATTCTGGATTTGCGCATGCAATTTAATTATTTAACAAGCCCAACAGCACTGATAATTGGCACTTAAGCAATTAACACTAATTGGTATTAATTAGAATTTATGCACACAACTTCCTAGGTATATTCTATAAAGTGGTGCATGTAAATTCTAATGCAAACTCCAAAAAGGGGGCGTGGCCATGAGTGAACCATGGGGTTCCAAAAATCTACGCTCACGGTTCTAGAATGCACCAAGTTTTACTTGGCGTAAATGGATGCGCCTAGAGTTAGGTGTAGGCATGGCCGCTAGGAGTATTCTATAAACTATGCCTAAATCTAGGCGCGGTTTACAGAATAAGCCTAGGCGGAAATATTTTCAGCACCAATTTTTCAGGCACCATATACAGAATCTAGTCCATAACGGCTTTCATAGAGCTACTAACTGAATAGATTCTCTCTGAAGTTTAGTTACAAAAAAAAACTATACAGCAGGGCACCTGTCTTGATAAAAATTACCCCTATAATAGCCACCTAATGGGTCAAGATGACACACAGCAACAAGCCTGAACCCGTGCATAAGCGCAGCATGCTGCAAGAATACTAAAATGCAAGTGAGAGTTCAGGGCTTAGGGATAAAAACATTTCAAATATTCACTGTAGAAAATTAAAAAACATACAGCCCCATTTTCACATTGCTCAGTAAATGTTTACATCTGCTGTACACAGATTTTAAAACGTCATCCCTCAGATTCTATATAATACTACTTATGCTGCGTGTGCAAATCCAGTTGTATTCTGGATCTGCTCGTGCAACTTAGTTAACAAGCCAATCAGCGCCGGCAACTGCCACTTGTCATTGCCATTAATTAGAATTTGGACGTGAAACTGCCTAAGCGTATTCTATAATGCGATGCGTGTAAATTCTAAGCTGCATAGTTGGAAAGAGGGCGTGGAATGGGCAGGTAGTGGACGTTTCTAAGATCTATGTGCATTATTATAGAATACACCCGGTCCACGCCTAATTTAGGCATTGGTATCTACACCAGGGGCGTAGCCAGACTTCGGCGGGAGGGGGATCCAGAGCCCGAGGTGAGGGGGCACATTTTAGCCCCCCCCCCCCGGGCACCGCTGACCCCCCCCCCCCCCCCGCACCAACAACTTTGGACCCCCTCCCCACCGACGACCCCCTCAACCCCCCTCCCCCACCATCGCCTACCTGTGAGTCTGACGTCCTGCATGTACAACGTACAGGACGTCAGACTCAGAAACAGAACGAAGCCTTGCGCTGGAAGAAGAGGACCTCGGCTGGCAGGGGTTGGGGTCCCCCGCCAGCAAAGGTAGCCGACGGCGGCGACAGCGGCAGGAGGGGGGTCGAGAGGGTCATCGGCAGGGGGGTCCAGGGCCAAATCTACGGGGGCCCAGGCCCCCGTGGCCCCACATAGCTACGCCACTGATCTACACCAAGTTTTTTCTTGGTGTAACTGCCCATGACTAAATTTAGTCATTCAGACAAGCACTTGGCATATTCTATAAACCGCGTGGAAATTAAGCTTATTCTATAAAGTACGCCTAAATTTAGGTGTACTTTATAGAATACACCAAGGCGTATTTCGTTTCAGCACCGATTTTTTTTTTAGGCGTGATATAAAGAATGTAGTCCTATACGCATAGGATCCAATCCTGTAAATGCGCACTTTTGTTGAGTGCCCTGATGCTACACGGTGAGAGTCTATCCTATAACGGCACCTGAGCGCCAGGATTCCATTATGGAACACTAGTGTAACCCGACAATGGTGGACCTTACATTTACACGCCTGCAGTTACAACCAGACCCGACATAATCACAGAAGCATAAATGCAGCAAGGATAAGAGTAACTTACACCCATTGCCCACTCATGCTCTGCCCATATGTTCCACTTTTGCACACCCTCCCAGAATTGTACTTAGGCATCTAACTATTACTTACACACAAGTGCTAGTATTCTGCAATTTTACATGTGCAAGTGGCATTTAAACGTAAGTTCCTGTTATATGTGGTGTCCAGAAAAAAACAGGATCCCCTACATAGTTTCAAAATACTCTGCAAATTGTTTAAACATTTAGAAGGACCTAGTGTAATGGGCCTTTATTCCCCTAGTTAATTCATAATTTGTGTTCAAAGTGTCCTCCTTCAACCTTGATACATTCACGAAGTCTTTGACGCCACTAAGCTGTTGGCTCAGTGAATTCTGGAGTTTCATTAATTAAGAGCTCAACTGTTTTGCGAGCTCGAGGCGGTGGAGCTCCATCCTGTTGAAAAGTAAAGTACTCAGAAATGTCTCGAATTTCAGGCAGAAGTTTCGGCTGCAGTTGAACGTTTTGGGGTTATTTGATAAAAAATGTTGGGGGTCCCTTTTTTTTCCCGGACACAGTGTAAATCGTCCTTACAGTGTTTGGACTAAAAAAGCTGCTGTAACTGGTCCAACACTATCTGTGTGACGAAGTGGTGGAGCAATGATATTATCTGGAGAGCGGTGATTTTCAGCTGAATTGTAGGCCTAAATTAAATGTATATTGAGCACTGCTAATTTACCCCCAAATTTGATAAAGGATGTCAAAAATTGGGTGGACATTTGGGTATGGAACAGTCATTTATGCATGTAACTGAGGGACCTTTTACAACGGTGCGCCACAAACTGGCTTGCGACAGTGTGGTCATGTGTTTTTGGTACTGTGTCTGGGAAAAAAGGGACTATTTTAATGGGCCGGAAAATGGACATGTGGCAAAATGAAAACCAGCACGCGTTCATTTTCGGCCTGAGACTTTAACGCCACCCATTGACTTAGCGGTAAGGTCTCACGCTCTACCCGGGCAGTAAAAGTATGCAGTGCATGCCAACTGCCGTTTGCTGCTGGTAGGCGCCCTGAGGAAGAAAATAGCAAATATTTTCTACCGCGTGTTCTTGGTGTGCGCCAAATTCGGGGCATGCAGTAGCCAGGCAGTAATGCCGATTTGGTGTGCGCCGGGCGCACCTTTGTAATAGGGCCCCTGAATTTGCTAATTGGCACTAAATTGGTAGAAATATCAATAACTGGGTGTTAACAAGCACTAACTGGCACTAATTTGTAGTTATGTGTGTAAATCATTTACGCATGCATCTATTTTATAAACTTACCCCCCCCCCGATATTCACCCGGATTCAGCATTGAATATCCCTTTTCTTAAAGATGTCTAGCACGTGACTGGTTAATATTCAGACTGAACTGGCCATGGGTTAGCTATTTATGCAGTCTTACATATCCGCCGAACTGGCCGTTTACATCTGAATATCGGGACATAACCGGACTCCGCCTCCAGAACACCCCCAACATAGCCAGCTTGAAGTTCAGCACCAAGTACTCATTTTCAGCGGCATTAAGGGCTTTTTTCTATAAAGGTTATGCTCCTAAATTTATAGTCTTAAATTACGAGCATAATCTATTTTGGAGCATAGGGTACGCGCCTAATTTAGGAGCATAAATTTTAGAAGTGTAAATTTAGGAGCATAGCCATAAGGCCATAATCAGGTGACGTTAAAAATAGCCACAAACAAGCTAGTTAACTGGTTGGCGGCCGTTCCCAGCTGGTTAACTCGCTTTGAATTCCAAACGGTTAGCATCTAATTTCAATGGCCGGCCCATGCAGGTATGGACACAGGAAAGGCATGGGCAGGTCAGAGCAAACAGGCGCTAAGTTATGCTTATGAATGCCAGCATTTGGTGTGAGCATTTACACTGCATTTGACATTGCGTAAGTGGTTGCGCCTAGACTTATGCGCCAAAATGCAGACATTCAAGTATTCTATAATGGCAACTAAGCAAATATTACCATTACAGAATTGGTGCTCAGCACCTAAATTTTTGGCACCTAAGCTTTAGCTCTATCCCCCTAATTCTGTAAAAGTCACCACAAATTGCATGTGCAAATTTGGAGCTTGCCCAATTTAATTAAACAAGCTAATTAGCACCTATAATTGGCTTAACAAGCAATTATTGGCAGTAATGAAATTTAATTCAACTTTACATGCGTAAATTTAGGCAAGTGATCCACACCTAAATTTTACGTGTGATTTGAAAAAGGGAGGTGTGGAAATGGGAGGGGCATGGGCAGAATGAGGGCATTCCTAAAATTAACGCACGTTATAGAATAATGGGGATATGCGCCTAACGTAGGCACCACGTTTCAGTTGGTGGAAACGGCCATGCCTAAAGTTAGGCGTGATTCCCAGGCACAAGCACTATCCTATAAATTGTACCTAACTTTAAGCACAGCTTATAGAATAGCGCTTTTTCAGTCTAGCCCTATATGTATAGCGGCACTGAATATACATATTAATTTAAGCATCACGGCCTGCATCTCAGTTAAACTGCTGATCGCTGCCACTGAATATTACCCCCTTAACTTGCAAATTAGACAATTAAAGGGACTCTCACTGGCATGTCCTTGTTACACCATTAAAAGCTGAGCAACAAATTTGCAAAAACAACATTTGCTGTTAAAGCAACAGTTTCTCACAAGACACTGCTTCATATATGTGGGCAACAATAAACAAACATTCGAACTACATGTAAGCTTGAGCGAGAGACAGCTTTACCTGTCCTGCTTCCTGGGCAAAGTATTTCTGCTGAACTTTGGACTAGCAGCAGGGGAAGAGAGAGGGCTAGAGAAAAATCATATCAGACAGGGAACAAGAAGAAAAATTAGCACAGAAAGGAAAACAAACAGAAGAAAATAAAGGAGTAGCTTAAAACAATACTATAAAGAACAAAGTGATTTTTTTCAACAATAACTACAAATCTGCAGCTGAAGCTTTGGGCTTAAAACCACTGATACCGAGATATCCATCACTGGAGTGTGGTCCACAGTATTCAAACTGATGTTACTGCCAATACAGTTCAAACTCAGTTTCCCATGTGTACTGGCTAGCAGGACATGCAGGCTTGGATCCCAGAGAAGGCCCATGCCCTCAATCTCAGGAGACAGTGTCTACGATTTTATTAAGGTATGGGGCAGTGGGTGGCATTGACTGGATACTGCAGGGGAGAGCCCTTAGCCATGAAGAAACCTGAACAATCTTGGGTGCATGAACCAAGTTAATCAAATAAATAAATATCTCCTCCTCCACCCCAAAGTTTCAAAGTACTTCAACTGAACAGCCTCTTGATCCACACTAAAGCAGTGACTCTCTCTCAGAGCCCTGGAGACCACATCACCGCTTCAAGGCCCTCAGGTGGGCACAACAACAAGTCTAGATTTTTATCACATCCTAGATAGAGTAAAAGGAGATGCCATGCTTGGCATAGGGGACTACAGCAGATAAACATATATCTTTTGAGGCACAGCTTCTGCCTATCAGAACTCACTAAACGACCAGGGTGATCACTGCATTTTTAATTATCAAAACAACTTCTTTTCGTAATCTTTAAAATGTCTACCTATAAAAATACATCAAGAATATAATCTGGGTGGAGTATACTTTACAGAACAATTTCAAACAGCTGTAATCAAATTTAATTTCATGCCAGTTTCTCATTAGACTATATAAACCTAGCGTTTATGTTGAAAGAAATCATATGACCAGCACAGAAGGGCATACGATGACGTGGCTTTACCAAATCTCCTTATGGTGGACAATATACCTTAATACTACCTTAGCAAATAATGCATCTCTGTGATCAATTCAGATGCCAGAAACCACTTATTAAAGCACTAGATGTTTCCACAGAAAAAGGCTACCAAGAGTAAACATCTTGTATAAGTCCACATCATCAAGATGATATATCAACTGACTTTGAATACATATCGGACTTGAATTTGCTGCTACAGAAGACTCCATCATTATCTTACAACCTTCTGTTTGTGTAAGGATGGCTGGGATTTAGACTCGACTGAAATAACTCATAGGTTCTGCAGGAGTAATGCTATTTTACCAGAGTTTGTAAAAGAACAGTTTTGCACAATACGAGAACAGATGAAGCAGTGACCACTGACCTTTCCGACAATGTTGTCTTAACACTGTTGGTTCGGACAAAGGGAGCCAGAGAGTCATCTTTGGAAGCAGTTATCAGTCCACTGGGGGAGTTACGGCTCAACCCACCTCCGCTGCTCAGGGAGATGTCAATGGATTCACAGCTGGTGTGAAGGCTGCCGATTGATTGGTAGCTCATGCCATCCTTGCTAACAGCAGAGGAGCTGCTCTGGTTGGTACCCCAAGTCAAGCTATTGGAGGGAGCTGAATGGGCTGAACTGGGACTGGAGGCAAGAGGCGAAGGGTTCATGTCAACGTTCTTACTGTAGAGAGGGCTGCTACCTCCACTACTCAGCATGCCACTGCCAGAAGGAGACTCAAGGCTACTCTGCTGGTTCATGGTAGCATGAGGGTTGGAGATGACCACTGAAGTTTTCATACTTTCAGCGGCTGTGATGGGAACTGGTTTATTGGGTTTTCCGCCAAAAAGTCTGTGTAAAAAATAATAATTAAAGAGCATTAACAATATAAAAGTAGTGGGTGATGTGGAATTTATGTCTGACTCACACAGAGGTGACAAGAGACTCATGAGAAACCTCAGTTCCAGGCTGGGATGCCCAACCAATGCCATCCTGGTATTTCTCACTGAAACATCAGTTTACTAAATCACTGAGGATTTCTCACAGCAGAGAACAGGGAACCCATTTAGAGACATTGCCCCCAGAGAGCAAGATGTCCAGAGGAAGGTTCTCTTTGGCACAATCCAAATGCGGAGATGATCACTGGCAATGAAGCTGAGAAATCGAGACCATCTCCAACGTGCCCTGGAGTGGGAGTTCATTCCAGTAATGGAATGCACAATTCTTTCTCATTTGGAGACGTTACCCAAAGAGCAAACAAATTATAAGATTGAGTTAGGAACACCAAAGCTGAGCAACCTAGAAACTGGAAAACAAATCTGAGGCATGACTGACTGTAAATATTTGAGGGTGGACACTAAAGAGCACAATCGGTTTTGCTTAAGATTTTTGGAGCATGCAATGGGTTTCTAACACTCAGATCAAAGTTTCCTTGCTTCTATCATCTGGATAGATGGACTGTTTATACAAAAGAAGTGAGTTTACCTGCTATACCAGTTTTCTCACAAAAATTCCAGAACTCAAGAAGCTCCCTTACTGCCTGCAAGATTTTCTGGGATCAGCCACCCCACTGTCAACACTATCACCTCTGAAGACAGTTATAACTTTGCTCCATTGGAAAAAAAAAATGAGTATCTTAATATGGTGTCTCCTGGTTAATCTCATGGGGGGGGGGGGGGGGCAGAGGTATGGTTGTCTATACAGCCAAAAGAGTAAAATATCCTACTGACTGACAGCAGGAATACGATGGGCTTTGCTTCCTATCTGGACGAGGCTGAACTAAAAACAAAAGAAATCTGCCATATTGGGTCAGACTAAAGGTCTATTAACCCCAGTATCCTTTTTCCAACAGTAGCTAGTCCAGGTCACAAGTACCTAACAGAATCCCAAACGTCTCCAAAAATTTAAGCTAAGTCAAGCATTCCAGAGGGTCAGTATACATTGGAAATTCATAGGGAAAGCAAAGGCATATCAAACAAACTCTACGTAGAAACGAGAGAGTGAAACAGGGAGCGAGAGTAAGAGAGACAGACAGCGAGCACTAGTTGCCTGACTTAGAGAGGAAGGGAAGAGTTCATCAGACAAATCTGATGGCCCTGATGATAAGGCATGTCCTGAAGATCACGCCATACCAATGGCAGCCATAAGTTGACGTGCCTAGGTATGCCAAGTGAAGTTTGTAATTTATAGCAGTCTATAAACTATTCTCATAACTTCAAGACACACCCATGACCCACCCTCATGTATGTCCCCCATGCAGTTAGGCACTACAGCACTTAAATGATACCCTATAGAAAGGTGCCTGTCAATTAATGGCACTTTTAACATGTGTAAGTGGCTTCTATCTCTACCTCTGAAGTTACCCCTTTATTGCTTTCATACAATAGTGAACCAGGAGATATTAATTTCATGTCAGGGCAAATCAGGAATCAGAGTCTGATAAATAGGCACCACAGGCAGATAACTGGAACATCAATTCTAAAAGGGTCCAAAACAGCAGGACTCCTCTCACCTCACTATCTTCTTATCTCTGACCTACGGGGCACTATAATCTTAAATGCAGCCTTGTCAGGAATATCACAAAACTTCATTTAATTCAAATTAGGTGGGACATCTATACAATGATGTTCTTTAGAAACATCTATCCAATGTAAAAAAAAAACAAAAACAAAAACCTCACCAATTGAATAAATGAAACAATATGTAAGTGTGAAATATCCCGCCCCCCCCCCCCCAAAAAAATGTTCTGTATAGGAGCAAAATAATGATTAAATATAAATGGATCTTCAGTCTTGCATGACAACATGTCTTATGGGCTCAAACATAGCATGCACCCGAAGCAATGGTTCGCGGGATATGACCCTTTTATGTATGTAGATGTAAATAAACCTAATATATAAAGAGGTATATTTTCAAAGCACTTAGACTTACAAAGTTGCACAGTAATCTATGGAACTTTGTAAAGTCTAAGTGCTTTGGAAAATGAGCCCCATAGTGTCTTTTCAAGCAAATCAAATAGTGTCTCTCATATATATGCATTCAACATGTATATGCAGCATTTGAGCCCATAAGAGGCACTGAAGACTCGCAAGACTGAAGGGTTTCCTTTGTGATCTTTGTATCATTATATTTCAATACATCTTATTGTAGTAATGTTTACTCAATTACATTGAATGTAAAAGTTTCTGTAGCTAGTTATATTTATTATAAAATTTAAATTCTGCATTATCCATTGTTCTAAGTGGATTACAATAAGAACATTCATAATAAAACAAAAGACACAATACAGTATATGAACATTGTAGGAAAATCACAGGAATGTGTTAGAACAAGATGCAATTCCGTATATCTCACGTTGAACATTTAGGGTCCTTTTACCAAGCTGCGGGAAAAAGAGCCCTGCGCTAGTGGCGGGGGTTGTTCTTCCTGCGCGCCAGAGCCCTTTTTACCGCAGCGGGTAAAAAGACCCCAGGCACACTAGGTCATGCGGTAAGAGAACTCTTACCGCCACCCACTGAGGTGGCAATAAGGCTCCCGCACTAACCCAGCGGTAACCGGTCAGTGCGCAGCAATGCCCGACTACCACCAGGTTACCACTGTGCAAGCCACTCCGGGGGGGGGGGGGGGGGGGGTCTTTTTTCCCACAGAAATGGCACGCGCTCGGGGCGGGATTACCGCCGGCAGCCACTTTGGCCAGGCGGTAGTCCCGGAAGAGTGAGCGGTAAGCCCGCGATGGGCTTTCTGCCGCTCTTTAAAGAGCCCCTTAGTGACAGATACTCAGGTATCTCCCCAGTTGTAGGAATGCAGGAACAGTAATGTATTCACTGAATGAATTCATTCTTTACTGATGTATTTTAGATTGAACTCGATATTGCCTGAAAAAATGTGGGATATAAATCTCAATATAAACAAATAATAATTAATCAATCATTATTTTGCTTCTATACAGATGATTAGGGGTGTTTCACTTTTGTATATTCTTACTTTCACTATATTGGCGAGTTCTTTACATTGGATATTTGTTTTACTCCCCATATATTTTGGGGGCTTTGTCGTGCAGCATTAGAAATATCTAAGCATCAAAAAAGAGGAAGATTAGAGTTACCTGCGCAAGGTAGGCGATGCCACATCTGGGTACTTGGTTCCTTGTTGACGAGCACCATTGGAAGCAGGATTCAATTTAACTGAATTGCAGGAGGCCACACTTTCATTGTCGGAGGATATGCCTTTCTCTTTATCCGTCTGGTTGAGTGATAATGGCACAGAATTGCCCAAAGCTACCTTTGAAGGTTCTCTCAGTTTAGGGACAGGCAGCCCGGCAGATTTGCTGCTGACATTGGAGTCTATGCTGCTGGTACTAGATCGGTTCCCAGCTCCACTTCTGGACTTACTGGGCCTAGGTAAACTACGATATTGAAGATTGGTTCTGGTGTTTAGTGGCAAATAACTATCATCTTGGTTGTGGGAGCCATCAACACTGGTCTTCCGACCAGTGGATCTACCTATGAGACCTGAGGACTTTGGCATTTTGCCTAAGGTGGCTGATCCGCTAGTTATAGTAACCCCACTAGCAGAAACCATGCTCAGGCCAACAGCAGAGCCACTCTGCTTCTTAAATCCAAAAGTGTTCGTAGCTGAAGCAGTTGTCCTAGAAGTACCAGAGGAAGGTTTCTTGGATTCATCACCACTGCTACGTCCTGCATCTGATGGAGATCGCTTAACCTGTGTTGCTTTTGGAGAAAGCCTTCCTTTCTCCGACACCTTGGCATCATCAGTTTTTGCTAGGGCAGAAAGAAATTATTTACTTCAAACACTTTATGGCTCAGACAAATTAAGGTCCAAAAAAAATAAAAATAGGGCAGACGATCAGGATCCAATGTGGTAAAAGCAAAGAAGCAGATTTGAAGAAAATCTTACAAAAAAGAGGTACATTTAAGATCAAATTGAGGAGTAATCTATAGTTTTTAATGTGGTACAAATGAGATATTTGGTGCTTTTTTAGTTTGTTTTTTTTTTGTTTGGTAAATTCACCTTTGACCTGTGATCTAAGCATAAAAAGGCTTTATGGGAAAGTGCCAGTGTGATTCATCTGTAAATTATGCTGCAGAGTGTGCTGGAGAGAAAGCTAGTAAGTGTGCCTTTCACTCCTTTTGCGCTGCTGCTTTAAATCTCGATTTTAGATACCCTTTCTAAAGGTTTTTGTTTCTTAGCTATATAGTTCCAATTGATGAGGTATGGCTCCTGATTTAGGGGCCCTTTTACTAAGCCGCGTAAGCGTCTACATGTGCCCAACGCACGCCAAAATGGAGTTACCACATGACTACCGCGTGGCCCTTGCGATAATTTCATTTTTGGTGCACGTCCAAAAAATATTTTTTATTTTCAGCCGCGCGTAATGGATATGCGCCAAGTGGCATTTGATGCGCCTAGGTCATTACCGCCCTGATTCTTTACCACTACGTCAATGGCTGGTGGTAAGGACTCAGACCCAAAATGGACGCGCAGCAATTTTGATTTTGCCGCACGTCCATTTTTGGCAAAAAAGGGCCTTTTTTAAAGGCGCACTAAAAAAATGCATTGGCGCATGCCCAAAACCCGCGCCTACACTACCACAAGTCATTTTTCAGTGTGCCTTTCTAAAAGGACCCCTTAATCTTTTTTACTTTGAATTTTTTTGTTTGCATGGTAAGCCCACTTTTGACTGGTGCTTATGGGGAGCTGTTTGTCAGACTCGCTATGGCTGCATAGAGAGCTAGCAAGTTTGAACTGATTTCCTAATGGTTCGATAAGGTCACTTTTGACTGCTGCTGTAAGCATAAAAAGGCATTAAGAGAAGCTGCTTGTCTGAGCTGTAAGTTGTGCTGCAGAGTGCTGGAAAGAGAACTAGGCTGTTTTAAACACTTCTTATGTGCTGCTGTTTTAAATACTGATTTTAGATATCTTTTTTAAAAGTTCTTACATCTTTTACTATATAGTTATGGTGGAGACGGTATGGCTCCTATTTATTTTTATTTTTCTGTTTGGCAAGATTATTTTTGATTGGCGCTTTAAATATACAGAACACTATGGGGAGTTGCTTGTTAGACTCACTACAGCTGCACAGAGAGCTAACAAGTCTGCACTGTCATTTCTTAGGAACTGCAGGAGACTTCCTAATGGTTTGTGTTTCTTATTTGTTCCCAGCTACTTTATCAAATAGGTGATAGCTATGTTTTACACCTAATGGTTAGTGCAGTGGGCTGAGAAACCTGGGTTCAATTCCCACTGCAGCTCCTCATAACCCTGGGCAAGTTATTTAGGTGCCAATGATCAGAAGCCCCACGCTGTTCCAAACAGCGCTCTTAAAACAGCGACGGAACAGTGCGGGGCTGTAACACGCTATTAGCTCTGATCATACAGGTACTTCTGTAGGAGGATTGTGCCTGGATATGCGCCCAAGGCACAATCCTCCCACAAAAGTTGTTTGACAAGTCCAGGCTGT
Organism: Microcaecilia unicolor; assembly: GCF_901765095.1. Classification (NCBI taxonomy): domain Eukaryota; kingdom Metazoa; phylum Chordata; class Amphibia; order Gymnophiona; family Siphonopidae; genus Microcaecilia; species Microcaecilia unicolor. Next base: position 148,714,709 of record NC_044034.1, read on the forward strand.
CAAAAGACCGGACCTGTCAAACAGCACAAGAGGTTTGACAAGTCCAGGATTTTCTCCCAAACACAAGACCTGGTGGCCCTCCAGGTCTCCCAACTCCAAAACAAAAAACCCTGGTAGTTCAGTGGGACCGCTAGCTTCCCCCCTTCAATGCCCCCACATCGAACAAAATCGCCCTGGTGGTCCAGTGGGATCGCTATCTAGCCCACCCACCCACCTCTTCGGACACCTTTCCAAAACGGTGGCATCCTGCCCTGCCTGATGCATCTTAAGATGCATCAGGCAGGGCAGGACACCACCATTTTGGGAAAGTGCCTGAAGAGGAGGGAGGGAGTGCTAGTCTCTCTCTCCTTAAATTACTACTATGGAGAGGTAGACCGCCAGGGGAGGGGGAGGGAAGAAGGGTTAGCAAGATAGCAATCCCACTGGACCACCAGGGGAGTTTTTGTTCGATTTGGGGGGGGGGGAGGGGAGAAAGCTAGCAGTCCCACTGGACCACCAGGATTTTTGTGTTTTGGGGTGGGTACTTAGGTTTGACAGGTCCGGGAGAAAATTCCAGACCTTTCAAACCTCTTCAGTGGGTCTCCCTCATTCCTCTCTTGCTGGCAAACCCTAACGCCAGCTCCGAGCTGGCGTAGGGTTTGCGCAGGAGCAGCACCCTTGTTTGGCGCACTGTCCACTGATCATCAGGGAGAAATGCGGGACACCCTTGTTTGCATGCAGGACACCCTTTGTTCAAGAGCCGTCGAGTGCATTATTACACGTGCTCGACGGCTGTGATCATCAGGCGGAAGCAAACGCAGGCACTACTACAGCGCTACTGGACTCTACCACTGCACTTCCTTCTAATCATTGGCCCAGTAATCCTCCATTGCCCCAGGTACAAAACTGAGATTGTGAGCCAACTAGGGAAAGAAAAAATACCACAGAAACAAGAAATATCAAATCCTTGACTCTTGGACTCCTTTATGTATTAATTATTTTCAAATATTATAGAGAATGTTTAGGATGTGGAAATAAACAATTGTTAGATTCTGTCAAAAAACAATTAATTCCACTAGTTGAAAAAGAATTTTAAATATCTAACCGTAATATTGTTCTCAGGTTAAGAAGGAAAAAGGCCTCACAGAGCTCCTAGTCTTTCAAACCATATATATCCACAATACTACCGTACGAATAGGAAGTTGTACAGTTGTTGAGAGTGAAATTTATTATTAAGCACTTCACCCTACACCTATATAAGTAAATTAAGGATATTATAATATCATGTACCCTGGAAGGTTTTTGGGGCCAATGATGAACAGAGGATCATTATAGATCTGTTTAAGCTCCGATAGATGGTTTCAGTCTAGGAGCTCTGTGAGGCCTTTTTCCTTCTTAACCTGAGAACGGTATTACAGTTAGGTATTAATTATTTTCATACATATTTATTTATTAAACTACCCATAATTAGTATAATCTTTATGTCTTTTATTGGTGGTTTTACATTTAGTCGTGCTGTTCCTTTATTTGCATGGTCTTATTATAAGTTGAGGAATTTTACAGCTTTATTCTCTTATCAGGCCACAAAAATTTGGAATTCTTTGCCAATTTCTGTAATTTCTTTATCTCGCTAGGTGCCATTCCATAAATCTTTTAAAGCAGTTTTATTTAGAAAATATGTGCTTTCAAGTTAGACTAACTTGATTCCATTTTACTATTTGCTTTCATTAAGATTTTGTAGTTTAATCTACTCAGACACTAGAGATTAGCCTAATCGGATTCTGTTTAGAATTTAGTTTAATCCAGTGCTTTTTTTGTGCCGGTACGCAACGGTACGGCGTACCGGCACCTTTTTTTTTTGCTCCCCCCGCCCCGTGAGTCCATGTCCCGCACGCAGTGCCAGCCCCCATTTCCGGCCGCTGCTGCTTCTCCTGTTGAGCAGCAGCGGCCGCTACACAAAGAAAAAGATTTTTTTAAAAATTGAAACCTGGCTGAAACGCGGCACCCCGGCACTGTAGACAGCCATTAGGCATTGGCTGTTGCCCCGCAGCCGCTCCTCCTCTTGCCTCTACGTCACTGCGCTCCTCCGGGGTCTTCCTCCAGGGGCAGTGACGTAGAGGCAAGAGGAGGAGCGGTTGCGGGGCAACAGCCAATGCCTAATGGCTGTCTACAGTGCCGGGGTGCCGCGTTTCAGCCAGGTTTCAATATTTTTTAATCTTCTTTTTCTTTGTGTAGCGGCCGCTGCTGCTCAACAACAGGAGAAGCAGCAGCGGCCGGAAATAGGGGCTGGTGCCGCGTGCGTCGCGTCTTCGCGCCAAACTTGGCAGGGAGAGGGAATCCAACAGAGGGAAGGATTGGGGAAAGAGGGAAAACAACAGAGGGAAGGATTGGGGAGAGAGAGAGAGAGAGGGAAAACAACAGAGGGAAGGATTGGGGAGAGAGAGAAAGAGGGAAACCAACAGAGGGAAGGATTGGGGGGGAGAGAGAGAGAAAGAGGGAAACCAACAGAGGGAAGGATTGGGGAGAGAGGGAAACCAACAGAGGGAAGGATTGGGGAAAGAAGAAAACAACAGAGGGAAGGATTGGGGAGAAAGAGGGAAAACAACAGAGGGAAGGATTGGGGAGAGAGAGGGAAAACAACAGAGTGAAGGATTGGGGAGAGAGAGAAAGGGAAAACAACAGAGGGAAGGATTGGGGAGAGAGAGAGAGGGAAAACAACAGAGGGAAGGATTGGGGAGAGAGAGAAAGAGGGAAAACAACAGGGAAGGATTGGGGAGAGAGAGGGAAAAACAGATGGAAGGATGGGGAGAGAGAGGGAAAAAACAGATGGAAGGATTGGGGAGAGGGGAAAACAGATGGAAGGATGGGGATAGAGAGAGAGGGAAAACAGGGAAGGATTGGGGAGAGAGAGAAAGGGAAAACAACAGAGGGAAGGATTGGGGAGAGAGGGGAAAACAGATGGAAGGATGGGGAGAGAGAGGGAAAACAGATGGAAGGATTGGGGAGAGAGAGGGAAAAACAGATGGAAGGATTGGGGAGAGAGGGAAAAACAGATGGAAGGATTGGGGAAAGAGAGAGGGAAAACAGATGGAAGGATGGGGAGAGAGAGGGGGAAAACAGATGGAAGGATGGGGAGAGAGAGAGGGAAGATGCTGGATGGAAGAATGCAGAAAGAAATAGGGGAGACACTGGAAGGATGGGGAGAGAAAGCAGAGCTGCTGGATGGAAAAGGGGAATAGAGAAAGACTGGAGAATAAGAGGAAGGGGCATGGGGAGAACAAGGGTGAGGAAAAGATGAAAAGCCACAGGTAGATGAAGGACATTAAAGAATGGATAGTAAGAATGAATTAAATCTGGACAGAGAGAGAGCCTGAAAAATATTGAAGAAAGCAAAGAAAAAGGAGACAAAAATGACAAATGGCACAGAAGAGTTAAGCGAAAAGAAAAGAAAGCAGAATCACAGAATGGGACCAATATGGAAAGAAAAACAGTCACCAGACAACAAAGGTAGAAAAAAATCATTTTATTTTCATTTTAGTGTTTGTAATTATGTCCAATTTGAGAATTTACATTGGCTGTCTTATTTTGCACTGGGTATACTGGAGCTGTAAGAGCTTACAGAGATTATTTATAATGAAAAAAATCACGTTATTTTTTTCTTCTATAGTACTATAATATTTTCAATGATGTCTGTTTATATGCGCCATGGCTGGTATAGGGGGTGTGGTTAATGTGGGTGTGGCTATCATAGGGGTGGAGCCATATGTGTTGACCCCGCCCATATTGAGTACCGGCACCTTTTTTTCTACAAAAAAAGCACTGGTTTAATCAGTACTAATATCTCTGAGACTATTTCTCACTGCATTGTAAGTAAGCTCCCAGTTTTTTGAACTAGTTACATTCTTAAACGTAATCCACTCCGAACCTATCTTAAGGTGTTGAGGGGAATGTAACTCTAAGGTAATGTATTTATTTATTTTCATGTACTTGTTTTTTATGATTTGATACTAACAGTGATTTTAGGTTTATTAACAGTCTTTTTGCCTCTGACGCAGCCTTGCCTGTGTTGGGCATCTGGATCTTTTATCTATTGTAGTGAACAAAATCCTTTTAAATATAACATTTTCTTCACATCTGCTTATTTGCTTTTACCTCAGGCAAATTAAGGAAAACTCAGCAAAACTTAAAAGAAGAAATTCTATTTTAAGATGAAAAAAAAAACTCATAAAAGTCTTTCAACTTGACTAAGACAGCACCAAAGACTTGGGAAAGCATGGACTTTGCCCATTTCTTCTTAAAGTGGGACACTTTGGGGATGAAGCATGCGCATGTAACAGTTTATTTTATGTAAAGACATACCACCATAAAGATGGTATAAGGATATTTAAAAATTACTTTGCTGACTAGCACTGTTCCTAATCCTTAAATTTGTGACTAACAGATAGGTTTAATGTTGGGCAGCGAGCCCCAGCCTGTGCCTCCCTTTAGAAAGGCTCTGAAATGTCTTATTTAATTACTTTTCTCTGGTTGAAGTTTGATAGGATTCCTTCTTTCAAAATTAAAATTGTAAGAAAGTCCTTTCTTCTTTGGAATTTTGCTTTGTTCTCTCTCTTATATCTCCCTTCTGTAAACCTTAAGAAAATTCTTCGGGTGTGATCTACTATTTTCTCTCATTCTGAGCTGATGGAGAAAAGCACGGATAAATTGAACCCTCAGGCAAGTAATCTTTTGCACACCAGGATTCTTAAACTCAACTTTTCCTACCTGACCCAGGTGTCTTCAACATGCCTGTTGCAGTCATAGAAGGTTTGGTCCTTGGTGTTGTGACACCGACCTGAGCTGTCATCCCACGTCTCCAGGACCCCGTCTGTGAAATGACCAAGGTCTTCCTTCCAGAGTTGCTCTTATCCGATTCATCAGACATATCCGATGGATTCCGCCTCCACTTGGATCCTGACTCCATCTTTACGCCGCTATCTGAGCCACCATCAGATCTCTTTACCTCATCACCAGACCACTGGGAAGTCCTGTCAACGTGTGAGTGCTTCTCTGCATCAGTCTAAGGGAAACGAACAGAAACAACTTTCATTTTAAATGATAAGGGTTTTTTCCCCCTCCTGTAAAACACTTTTCACCTCAACAAGAGGAAAGAACTTCAATTCTAGATGACACAAAAAATTATTTTTGGCATTGCAGGAGGCATGCCAAACACTAAAATCATTACCGAGAAGACCACAGGCACAAAGACATAAAATTTTTCCAGAGACAATGGAACAGTCAGTATGTTAGGTGAATTATTTAAAAAACACCAGTCTGCAAAAGGCACTATCGTCTTTTTGCAAAGAAGCCTGCATTTACGAATGAAGCACACTTCCTTACACAATGGGGCTCATTTTCAAAAGAGAAAAATGTCCCCCCCCCCCCCCCCACAACAAAAAAGGTTATAATGTGGAAGGAAGTTTTTCTCGTCAAAATATCCAATTTCAGACGTTTTGCTCCACAGTTCATCCAAATTTCAAGGGGGTGTGTTTTGGGCAGGACATGGGTGGAGTGGAGAAGTAGCCTAATGGTTAGTGCAGTGGGCTTTGATCCTGGCGACCTGGGTTTGATTCCCACTTCAGCTCCCTGTGACCTTGAGCAAGTCACTTAACCTTCCATTACCCCAGGTACAAAAATTTAGATTGTGAGCCCTCTAGGGACAGAAAATGTACCTACATATAATGTGTACAGCTTTGCATATGTCTGGTAGCACTATAGAAATGATTAGCAGTAGTAGGTGGCACCAAAGGATAGATGTTTTTCTGTTATAATAGAACAAAATGAAAACACAGCGCCAAAAATAGGACTTTTTGGCTAGACCTATTTCAATCATGACTACTTGACCAAAAGGTGCCCTAAATGAGCAAATGACCACTGGAGGAATTAAGGCATAAACCCTCTTACTCCTCCAGTGGACACTGACCCCTCCCACCCCCCTAAAGATGTGAAAAAACAATACATAACAGCCTCTATGACAGCTTCAGATGTTATGAGCAGTCCTATTAGAGCAGCAAGCAGGACCATGGAGTAGTCAGTGGACTGCAAAGAAGGGGACCCAGGCCCATAACCCACCGTAAATAGTGCACTTGTGGTGTAACATGTCATCCCTCCAAAAAGCTACAGTACATACATAGAGGTGACACCTGCAGGTATAAGGGTTACTGTAGTGGTGTACAGTTGGATACTGTAGGTTTTTGGTGGGTTTTGAAGGACTCACCATACAATATAAGGGGGTAATGATGAGATGTGTGCCTGGAAACTTTTATGTGGTCCACTGCAGTGCCCCTTAGGGTGCCCCACTGGTCTGCTTTGATGCCTGTGTGGCCAGTCTACTAAGAATGCTGACCCCCCCCCCCCCCCCCCCCCCCCGCCATACATCCCAATGTCTTGTTTTTGTGTGTTTCTTCCTTGGACTTTTCCTTTTTTGTTTTTTTTTTCCCTGAAAATGGTCCTAAAACTTCTAGCAAATGGCCATTTTCGAAAAAAAAAAAAAAAAAAGTTGGATGTTCTTCTGGTTTGAAAATGGCCATGTTTGCTACTGTATTTTTGGACATTTTTCACAAAACGTCCAAAATTAGATTTAGACGTCATATTGAAAATCCCTTCACTATTTTTTGCACAGTATTTCTGTTGACATTTTTCTCTTCCACAAACTGCAGGAAATTAAAGCCTGGGGCAAAAGAATGATGAACATAACACTTCAGAAGCTTCGACAGGTCATCCTTTGCTAATTCTTATTTTAGACCAATTACAAAAAAGTTATTACAACCTGCAAAGACTCAGGGCCCTATTTACTAAGGTGTGCCAGCGTTTTTAGTACATGCACAAAATTAGAGCACACTAATTGTGTAGGCGCTCATAGAAATATTGCGAGTGCCTAAACAGTTAACGCACACTAACGGTTAGCATGCACTAAAAATGCTAATGCGCCTCTAACGTGGCTTAGTAAACAGGGCCCTTAATTTCTCTGAAATGCCAATTCAACTTATTCTGTAATCTGATGAACCTTGTTTCATTTTTGCAGACCTTTTTGTAAAAACGGAAATCATTAACTGCCTCAGGCTGAAAATTGACATGTAGATTTTATTAGATATCTGAACAAAGGGAGCTGCGAGTTCAGACAGTGGCTCACCTATAATTAATTTGCTGGGCCTTCATGGAAGGTACCACAGTGTGCCAAGGGGTAGATTTAAAGAATGCACAACTTCATTACTGCACACCATAGGCACTGACACATTTTATTCCCGCAGGTCCTGTTTTGTATAACAGGACCTATTTATTAATATCACATATTAACAAGGTTAGTACGTCGTAATGTGGCAGTATAAAGTGAGTGGAGTACAATACACTAATGGTTCAAACTAATCTCACACTCTGTTGTAAAATAGAGTGTGAGGTTAGTTTGAACCAGCAGTACAAAGTGAGCCTTAAAAAACTCTGGACCTGTCTGGGTACTTAAATGCAAATAAATTATATATGATTCCTGATCTGTAAACAATGTTTAATCAAAATTCTTGGATATATGTTTCTCACGTTACTACTACTACTAATCATTTCTATGACAGAGATAGTCCTTAAGGGCGTATGTTACATCAAAACATCCCCAAAAGGTCTTGAATATAGATGTGGCATTTGCTATGTAATACGCTCTATAAAATTTGAGTACTATTTCTCGAACAGAGCTTTTTCACTAACCACTTTTTTTCAAAATAATGATTAATCTAATCTAGTCTGAGATTTGTAGACCTCACTACTCCCAGCATGAGGTTGAAGGCGGTGAACAAAAGAAGAAAATTCAAAACAGCATGAGGAGCTACATAAATTAAAATAATCTAAAATGTATCCAATAAGAATGTCCTCTTTTTTTTTTTTCCTCAATAGCATATAATTAAGCGCAGAATGAACACCTAAAGGAAGCACATGCCAAATAGTAATAGCTTGAAATGAAAACATAGCCTCAAAATGACGTTTCATTCAAACGCCATTAAATGCAGGAAGTTTTAATATAAAATTATCCTGCAACTGAGAAGAGAATGAAAAAGGTCTGAAAAGCAACTCAGATGTACTACCGTTTAAAACATGAAAAATTATACAAACAGATTTTAAAATAATACGTGCCTTGAGAGAAAGCCAATGTAATATTCTAGCATGTTGAGATACTCTTTCATATTTTTTCAACCTCAAAACACTTGTAGGTTAAGGAGGAACTTAAGGTACTATTTCGTAAAGACACACCGCTCACACTTGCAAACTCTGTCTACGCGCTGCCTACACTGCACCCCTGGCTATGCCTAGCAGTATAGTATTCTCTTTCATGACAAGGTACACACATTTAAGCCAGTCAGTATCCACAAACACGCAAAAAAATACTTGATATAATGACTCCCTTAAAAAGTGCAAAAATGTTAACTTAGCAAAAGAAATGTTTTGCAACAAAACACTGTCACAGGGTAACTGGTAAAAAAAAAAAAAATATATATATATATATATATATTTCAGTAAAAGCAATATCTTAACTCATGGGTTGCAATTTCTACCAAAGTACTTTCCTAACATAGCAATTACTACGCGCAAGGCTCTACCACGGTAAATGCTTTATATATCTCAAAGAAATCTCTCTTCCCACAATCACTGCCTGCAACTCTACTGGATAAAAGGCATCATCTAATCTCTGTAATTTAAAATCTATTTTTGGTATTTGGCTCCTTGGCCAAAGGTAAAAAAAAAAAATTTGATTTGAAGTCGAGCAGACGAAATGGATACCACCATTAAAGTGTGACAGCAAAAGCTGAACCTTTGGACCCGTCAGACTGCATTTGTGACACTCTATTGTGAATTAAATGGTAGATTAGTCTATGCGAATGTGTCATAAATCTTTGCCCTGTTTACAAGAGCTATTACAAAATCAGCCTGGATAGGTTTCTCTTACATTGCTTTCCTTTTTTTTGGTAAGATGTGCTCTAGCTGGGCTTTACTCATCATGTAAGCCCCAGGGGATTGATGAAGGCCATCAATTACAGGTAAAACAAGAATATGCAGATAACACTGTAAGAACAGCCCAGCCACATGTCACCCAATCTGGGGTAAACTAGAGGTTCAATGTAAAAAGTGTTCTCCTGTTGACTGGGTTTAAAAAAGGTTAGGATAGCTTCCTAAAAGTAAAGGGGTCCTTTTACTAAGGTACGCCAAAATATGGCCTGCGCTGTTGTAGGTACGTGTATTGGATGCGCACAGATCCATTTTTCTGCGCGCCTGCAAAAAAGGCTTTTTTTTGGGGGGGGGGGGGGGGGGAATGGATGTGCAGAAAAATAATAATTGGCACGCGTCCATTTTGGGCTTCAGACCTTATTTATTTATTAGGATTTATTGACCACCTTTTTGAAGGAATTCACTCAAGGAGGTGTACAGTAAGAATAGATCAAACATGAGCAATAGGCAATTACAGCAGTAAAAATATTCGAAAACAATACAAAGTATGGCATGGCATACTAGCAATGTCAACACAATATGTAATAGAACATTATAATTGGTGGTGAAGGGTAAGGCAAAGTTGTAACATATAGATGGGTAAGAAAGTAGAAAGAATTAGAAAGTAAGGTGACTGATTTGAAGAAAGTTGCACATGAAGGAGTGGCCCTTACCACCACCCACTGACTTAGCAGTAAGGTCTCACGTGTTAACTGGGCGGCTATCTTCAGCATGTGTACACTGCTGATTACCACCCAGTTAGCGCCATGCATTAGAAAATAAAAAATATTTTCTGCTGCACATAAAAAATGGAATTACTGCCCAGGGCATGCGGTATCCGGGCGGTAGTTCCAAATTAATTTGCGTAGGCGCCTACACACCTTAGTAAAAGGGCCCAAAGTTCCTAAGCCATATTAACATGGCCTTGGGGAAAATCCACTGCTTATTTCTAGGATAAGAAGCATAAAATGTTTTCTACTTTTTGGGGATCTTGCCAGGTATTTGTGACCTGGATTGGCCACTGTTGGAAGCAGGATGCTGGGCTCGATGGACCTTCGGTCTGTCCCAGTATGGCAATATTTATGTTCTCATGTTCTTCCTTCACCATGCTAGTGTACTTACATTCCAATAAAAAGAATTCATATTTTTGATTTTTGTGTGATCTATATATTCTTGTTTTGCACTTGCCTTTGGATTCCATCGGCTTGTCTTCTTATCACTTACAGGTATTCCGGGGGTTTGCTTTATCTGTGCCTGGTTTCTTAGTATGAAGATTCAGCCAGTCTAAGAAAATGCGTTCTCTTTTGGTGAAGCGGCCACTTGTTTGTTCTGTGGATTTTCCCACACTAAAGTTTGTGGGGTAAGAGTTTTGGGTGATAACATACATACTAAAAATACTGCACTAAAAGATAGGGGGTCTTTTACTAAGCCATGCTAGCATTTTCGGCATGCACTAAATGTTAGAGAAGCCCATATATTCCTATGGGCGTCTCTAGTATTTAGCGGGTGCTAAAGATGCTGCCACAGCTTAGTAAAAGACCCCCATAGTGTGGTCAGCAAAACAGAATTGCTCCCAATGTAAAAAAAAAATAGTAAAGTTTAGCAGTTTCTTTAGCACCCCCCCAACCCCTCCCACACACACACATGCAATGCAGCTGGATATAAGATGGAGAGTTAGTGATGTATGGACATTGGGAGCAGCAGTAAATAGGGCTTTCGCACCTGAGTCCAAGGCTTGTGGCTGGCTCTGAATTGTGAAGAGCGGCAGTGAGCCCAGGAGGTCAAGCAGAGGAGAGGGGAGGTCACCTGAGCTGAGGGCCCCAGCAGAGAATGCGCCGAGAATCCGGGAACTTCCTTACCTTGATATGTGCATGATGTTGAGGAGACCTAACAACTCCTCTACAACCAATGTTAAGGGGTGCACAGGGATAGGGCTGCTCACTAATGAGTTCAGAAAGGGGAGGGGGTGTGGAGGTGGTGGATGGGAGCCCATGTCACTTGATGTTTGAGTAACCAGGAAAGCCTGGCACCCATTGCTTCAGGTTCTTGCTGGTACCTCTGGCCCTACCTTCTTTGCTGTGACAGCTGAGGAGGAGGTGGGCCTGAAATCACACTGAAAACCCATGCTACCAGTGTGGGTTTTGGAATTAGCGTGGCTTTTTAACACAGTGCTTATTTGCATATCATTAGTTTAAACCATCCTGTAAAGGGGCGACCAGGGAAGGCAAAGCCATAGCACAGAGATTAAATTAATTCTTTGCTTCGGTCTTCACCGAGGAAGATCTGGGAGAGATACCAGTGCCAGAAATGGTATTCGAAGCTGACGAGTCGGAGAAACTGAATGAATTCTCTATAAACCTGGAGGATGTAATGGGGCAGTTCTACAAATTGAAGAGTAGCAAATCTCCTGGACCGGATGGTATTCATCCCAGAGTACTGATAGAACTGAAAAATGAGCTTGCAGAGCTATTATTAGTAATATGTAATTTATCCTTAAAATCGAGCGTGGTACCGGAAGATTGGAGGGTGGCCAATGTAACGTCATTTTTTTAAAGAGGTTCTAGAGGAGATCCTGGAAATTATAGACCAGTGAGTCTGACGTCGGTGCCGGGCAAAATGGTAGAGACTATTATAAAGAACAAAATTACAGAGCGGAGTCAAAAGCATGGATTAATGAGACAAAATCAACACGGATTTAGTGAAGGGAAATCTTGCCTCACCAATCTATTACATTTTTTTGAAGGGGTGAACAAACATGTGGATAAAGGTTGATATTGTGTATCTGGATTTTCAGAAGGCATTTGACAAAGTACCTCATGAAATACTCCAGAGGAAATTGGAGAGTCATGGGATAGGAGGTACTGTCCTATTGTGGATTAAAAACTGGTTGAAGGATAGGAAACAGAGAGTGGGGTTAAATGGTCAGTATTCTCAATGGAGAAGGGTAGTTAGTGGGGTTCCCCAGGGGTCTGTGTTGGGACCTCTGTTTTTTAACATATTTATAAATGACCTAGAGATGGGAGTAACTAGTGAGGTAATTAAATTTGCTGACGACACAAAGTTATTCAAAGTCGTTAAATCGTGGGAGGATTGTGAAAAATTACAAGAGGACCGTTCGAGACTGGGAGACTGGGCATCTAAATGGCAGATGACATTTAATGTGAACAAGTGCAAAGTGATGCATGTGGGAAAGAGGAACCCAAATTATAGCTACGTCATGCAAGGTTCCACGTTAGGAGTCACGGACCAAGAAAGGGATCTAGGTGTCGTTGTTGATGATATGTTGAAACCTTCTGCTCAGTGTGCTGCTGCGGCTAAGAAAGCAAATAGAATGTTAGATATTATTAGGAACGGAATGGAAAACAAAAATGAGGATGTTATAATGCCTTTGTATCGCTCCATGGTGCGACCGCACCTTGAATATTGTGTTCAATTCTGGTTGCCGCATCTCAAAAAATATATAGTGGAATTAGAAAAGGTGCAGAGAAGGGCAACAAAAATGATAAAGGGGATGGGACAACTTCCCTATGAGGAAAGGCTAAAGCGGCTAGGGCTCTTCAGCTTGGAGAAAGGCGACTAAGGGGAGATATGATAGAGGTCTATAAAATAATGAGTGGAGTTGAACACGTAGACGTGAAGCATCTGTTTACACTTTCCAAAAATACAAGGACTAGGGGGCATGCGATGAAGCTACAAAGTAGTAAATTTAAAACAAATCAGAGAAACTTTTTCTTCACCCAACATGTAATTAAACTCTGGAATTCGTTGCCAAAGAATGTGGTAAAGGCGTTTGGCTTAGCAGAGTTTTAAAAAAGGTTTGGACAGCTTCCTAAAGGAAAAGTCCATAGACCACTATTAAATTGGACTTGGGGAAAATCCACTATTTCTGGGATAAGCAGTATAAAATGTTTTGTACTTTTCTGGGATCTTGCCAGGTATTTGTGACCTGGATTGGTAACTGTTGAAAACAGAATGCTGGGCTTGATGGACCTTTGGTCTGTCCCAGTATGGCAATACTTATGTACTTATGGGTAATTAGCCACCCTTGCATTAAAAAATCCATTCAAGGTGCGCAAAAGCCCTAATGCAGGTTTATTGTGCTGAAAAATTCTTAACACACGACTGCAGTAATTTACCTGTTTGCGTGCAGTAATAATTACTTTCTCTTTATTTTTAGGAGGTAGCTTGGCATGGGCGGGAATGGGCAGAAAGTGGGGGTGGAAGCATTAACCAGCTGGCATACCGACATTACCGTGTGCCAGTTAGTTAACGTGGACTTAATGCTGGAGCCCTTAGAACGTCCTAAACAAAGGCCAATAAAGATTCCTGCATTTTTTAAATGGCCACGTGCTAAGTCTAGTGCTCCTTTATAGAATTTCCCTCAGCATAAGTAAGCGTGGCTTTCATGCACATGTGGAAACAAAACAAAGTGCGAACAGCAGTAATGGCATCTGTTTTCTGCATAAAAATATGAGCCTCGTAAGAACATAGAGGCAGAAAATTTTTGTGAGGCTCATGTTTAGGTGTAGAAGAACAGGGGCTGATGTGTGCTTTCACCTTGTTTTGTTTGTACGTGCGCACACCTGTTAGTTCCCCTCTGTCTCTGAAACTTGCATGTTCTTTCTTCTGGTTGCAAAAGACAACAAACCCACAGTTAAATCTCAAGACATGGCATGAAACCCTCTCTGCCAACCTTTTCACTCTGCCCTGGACCTGGTGAAAAATTTTTTTAACGTTAGGTCCCACTAAACAGATAGGCAAGTGGGTCTGCTAATCCTAAAAGGATAGCAGACATTGACGCAAACACGATAAAGGTATTAAAAATTTTTTATTATAGAATCATAAAGGATTGCCGACATGACCGTGTTTCACCCACCAGGGGCTGCTTCTGGGGCAATCAACGTACCTTGTGGTGTTAGACAGTCACTTCAGCCAAGGTACTACAAGACCTCTTATCACCAGGAGGGGGTGGGGGTCTGCTCCCAGCATCAATAATTATGATTCTATAAAGATTTGTAATATCTTCATTGTGTCTCCTTCAATGTCTACTAAATTTCTCATATTATGCACACGTCTGATGCTACTGTTTCCTCTTGCACGGAATATTTAAAAGTGCTCATTACGATAAATGTTAATGGAGTGTGCGGTCATGTTTTCTGTGTGAGTTAACTCTCAAGCTCAACCCCATTCTTCATTCATAACCCAATAACATGGAGGAGTGGCCTAGTGGTTAGAGCACCGGTCTTGCAATCCAGAGGTGGCCAGTTCAAATCCCACTGCTGCTCCTTGTGATCTTGGGCAAGTCACTTAACCCTCTATTGCCTCAGGTACAAACTTAGATTGTGAGCCCTCCTGGGACAGAGAAATATCCAGTGTACCTGAATGTAATTCACCTTGAGCTACTACTGGAAAAGGTGTGAGCAAAATCTAAATAAATAAATAATAAAACAAATAACCCATGCCACTGAGCTCACTGTAGGTTTCCACATCACACCCTAGGAGACTGGTGAGTGCTGCTCATCCACACACCAAATGGGTTAGATAGCTCCCGCACCAGCTCCCAACCCCCATTCAAGTTCACAATGTAAGCAACACAGGAGCTCCCCCCTCCTTGCCAAAAAAAACACTTTTTTAAAGGGACTGGGCTGTGTGTATACCCCCTACCACCTTCTAAGCAGTAAGTCACAGGAAGTGCACAGTGAAAACAAAACCCTACCCATCCACACTGTCAGTTTAGAAAGATCAGAAGTGCTCTTTAGATAAAATTACAAGGCTGAATAGATAAGCTTGGGCAGGATTTGATTTGATCACTCAACCAGAATTCTATTGTACTTCAATGCATGTAAAAACCTTGAAGCATCTCTGCACCATGATAATTTGTTGAATCTTTTAATGTGAGTTGAAAATACACACATTATGGCATGGGAACAAAGTAGCAGGACTTCTGAAACACTGCAGCAACCACAGATTTAAACAAAAACAAACATTCATTAAAATGCAACGAAAATCAAAAAACCGGAATTAGAAACATTAATAATAGGAGTGCAGCTTTCTGCTTCCCATAATTGTTCAGTAGACCCTCACCATACCTTGGCTCTCTTTAAAAATATTTCATTTTAAATCCACATTTTGGCTGCTGTGGATTGACTTCCATGCCAGAAATAGCAACTGTGTCTTTCTGGAACGCCAGTTTTGCAACAGCCATACTTAAGACATCTGTGCGGCAACTACAGGATTATCTTCCATGAATTTTTTAAGGGCAGATGTTAGCAAGAGTGTGCAGAAAATCTTTCACAACTTCAGGTAAAAGAAGCTAATTAGATGCACAGAAAAAAAAAATCTGTGACAAATGCAAAAATACAAAGGAAACTGTAATTCTGTGCTCAAATTCACCTGCATTAAAAGTGCACTAACAAGCTAGGAAGAAAAAGGATTTTCCTGGCTTTTAAAAAAAAATCAGAAATAAGGAAAAGTAGAAGGCTAGATATTTTTTTAGCATCCTCTCATGCTTTCTGGAATTGGCTGGTGGCATGGGTGATTACTGGACTGGGTGCTGGAGGTTGGATTTTTGAGGGATTGTTTGGTGGTTTCTGCGCTTTCTGAATACTCTCTCTTTTGTGCGTCAGTGTGTCCATTTTATTTCCAGCTGGTCATCTTCTGTCGTCTTTACAGTACCAGTGTTAGCTCGTGTGTTCTTAGTCAGTCTTTAATACCGTCTATCCTTATTTAGGTTGCGATGAGAGAGAGGAGTGATAGGGGTTTTTAAGACCCTTCACTCTGGTGTCCCAGAAGCTTTCGGAAGTCTGCTTGTCAATGGGGGTGCCGTGCCCAGGATACACTGAGTTTGCTGTGTGTGGTTTTTTTAAAACTAAGTCTTTTCTCTTTTTCCTAGTTCTTGGTTTTCTCTTTCCTGTGAGTAATGGCCAGGGCTTTTTTTGAGGGGGTACTGAGTACCGGCACCTTTTCCATTGTCTGCTAAAATTGACCCACGGTCCTCATATTTTAATGAAAAAGCTCAGACTCTACATACAAATTCTGCCTTGTCATAGATTCTGTGATTGGTTGCAGGGGTCCTGGCTATTGTGGGGTGGGTCCCTCAGTGATCACCCCACCCCTGAAGGTTGGCCTGGCATTTGAGTACCGGCACCTTTGTCGTAAGAAAAAATGCACTGTTCTTTTCTTTTATATTTTTAATATTGTGCACAGTTTTGTTATGCAATGCAGGAAAGGCGGTTTATCAACATTATTAATAAACCATAAACTGTGACTGGGGCAAGAATGGAAGAGGAGAGAGGAGGGCGAGTACAGAAAGAGGAAGGCAAATGTCATGGGGGACAGGAGAGTAATGGTTGGGAGAAGGGAGAAGCTGGCAAGAGCAGGAGGAAGTTAAAGGGGTGAAAAGATGGTAGGTGGAAGTGATAGAATGGTCATACAGGTATGGACCCACTTCAGAAGAATGAGGCGGTTGATAAAAAGTAGCCAATGAGGGGGACAAGGAATAGGTCAACGTATGCCTGGCTGACCCAAGACCCAGGATTCCCGGTGGGGGGGGGGGGGGGGGAAGCAGGGTATATGGAGATTGGTTCCAAAGGGGGCTAATTAGATTCCGGGACCTAATAACTGAAGGGAGGTTGAAGACATTCCCGGAATTACAAGAGCACTATGGGATTTCGGAGAAAGATGGGTATGCTTACATACAGGTTAAACATTATATATTGAAAGAAAAATGGACAAAGATAGACCTTACGAGAGAGGAGCAGTTTGAAGATATTTGGGGGGCCATAGATAGAGAAGGTAAGGGAATTTCGAAGATATATGGCCATTTAAGAGGGAGGAGGTCAAATAAATTTCAATACAGGTTGGCATGGGAGAAGGACATGGGGCAAGGCCTCACAGACTCGGAATGGAAGAGGGTAAGAAGGCATCGGTATGTGTGCTGGTGAAAGAAAATGCATACAAGGTTCTGAGTAGGTGGTACTACACGCCAGACAGAATAAAAAGTATGTACCTGGAGGCTTCAGACATATGTTGGAGGTGTGGGAAAGGGAAAGGCACTTTTTACCACATATGGTGGGAGTGCACAAGAATACAGATCTTTTGGATGACATTAACAGGGGACTTGACCCAAGCTTTGGAAGATCCATTCCCTTGACCCGAAATGGTGCCTGTTGGGTTGGGGTAACCAAAAGGGGCAGAAATGGCAACGCAGGCTCAAGAGGATGAGCCTGGCAGCAGCGAAGTCCACAATTGCAAAGCACTGGAAAAAGGCATTGGGACCCTCAAAGTTAGATTGGCAGACAAAATTGAGGGTTCTCGCTATATTAGAACAATTAACAGATAAAAGGCAGGGAAAATATAAGCAAGAAGCAAAGGAGTGGTCTCAATTGAAGATACTCCTTGGGGATGACACGAGCTGAGGGAGGGGGAGGGGAGGGAAGGGATGGGGGGAGGGGGAAGGGGGGATTAATTCATAAAGTTTGAGATGGTTTAATGTTAGTGAAAATTGGTGTGTGAAGCGGACGGGGCCTTAGGCTTCGTGATGGAGAAGTTGTGTATGTCTTGTGTTAGTTGCTTTCTAATAAAGACAATAAATTAAAAAAAAAAAAAAAAAGCAGCCAAGACCGCAGAGAGGAAACCTATCCAGAGCATGCATTCAACCGAAGAAGAGTGTGCTGATACTCTCCATGTGCAAAAACTATGACCTGCTGCCATAGGCGGTCGGTGGCCCAACTGTTTGGGGAGGCTAAAGGGGGCGGGGTTAGGGGATGGGGCCAGAGGCGGGGCTTACATCCATAATTGTCTGACAACAGAAAAAAAATAAGTAAAAATAAGTCACAATTAATACCTTTATTAAATTTAGATATTAAATATGTATCATATGTCAAAGAATAAAGTGGTTGCTCAAAGCATGTACTAACCACAATTGCTCAACTGCAAAACACTATGCACAAATTTGTGCAAAAACACACTCATAAACCCTACTGTACCATAACACTGGGCAGACCCTAATAAACCAATATACCACCCATACGGAAAATGCAGACTGTCAACAATATGAAACAAGGGATCATAATATCACAATTCTCATGTAGAGCCACAAAACACCCTTTTAGGGTGGAAAGTGTTCACAATGAGCTCCTTTTATGAACGACTATATGTAGATCCTTCAAGAGGTAGTGTGTCATGATTTAGGCTCTAAAACCCTTTCTGATGATTTGGTGCCACCTCAGTAAGGCCAATACACAATCTCTCCACTGCAAAACACTATACACAAACTTGTGCAAAAACACTCATATAGCCTTACCAAACCATAACAGTACTAATTCCAAGGACAGGACGAGATAAACCTTATGCGTGGAAAGGCAGCACTGTAATTACACGGGGCTCTAAAACTCCAGTGCACAACCTAGTGAAACAAAAAAAAAACCAAAAAGGGCTGAAAATACTACACGCTAGCAGAATACTGCACCTTGATCACACACATGAAAAACACATGACACAACAGATACAGTATGAAGACAAAATACTGAACTGGAAAGTTACCTCAAGAAGCCAGATTCAGCATGCAGCAATACTAGAAAAATTGAAATTTACATGCAAAACATCACAGATGCACATTTCCAAAAGCTGACATATTCCAGTTAGTAAATTCTGAATAAAATACTTTTTTCTACCTTTGTTGTCTGATCATTTAGTTTTTCTATTCGCTTTGGTCCCAGTGTCTTCTGTTTTGTGCAGTGTCTTCTTTCCATTTGATATTTTTTCTCTCACCATGTCCACCATCCTCCTGTGTCCTTATGCGTCCTGTCTACCATCTGAAGTCCTGTCCCTATCCTTCAGTATCCCGATCCAGCTCTTAAATTCAACAGTTTTCCCTCCATCCATATCCAGCATTTCTCCTCACTTCCCTCCATCCATGTGCACATACTTCCCTCCCCTCCATCCATGTCCAACACCTTCCCTCTTTCTCTCCTACCATGCCATCCAGTGTTATCCCTCTTTCTCTCTCCATCCTTCCACCCATTATCCTCTCCCAATCCTTCCGTCCATTGTCTTCCTCTATCTCCCCTTCCTTCTAGACAGTTCTCTCTTGACCCTTTTCCATTCAGCATGTCCTCTCTCACCCCATCCTTCCAGCATTTTTCCTCTTTCTCCCTCCAGCATTTTTCCTCTTTCTCCCTCCTTTCATCCAGCCAGCATTTCTCAGTCTGACAGCTAGGGTCTCCCCCAGTTTCTCCCCAACAGCTTCTCTCTCTCTCCTGCCCATGGCCCCTCTTTCTCTCCCCATCTCTTTCTGGCTCTCCCCTGGTTTTTTCCATGTCCCTGGCTCTCCCCTGCTCTTTTCCATGGCCCCTCTTTCTCTCACCCATCTCTTTCTGGCTCTCCCCTGCTTTTTTTCCATGTCCCTGGCTCTCCCCTGTTCTTTTCCATGGCCCCTCTTTCTCTCCCCATCTCTTTCTGGCTCTCCCCTGCTTTTTTTCCATGTCCCTGGCTCTCCCCTGCTCTTTTCCATGGCCCCTCTTTCTCTCCCCATCTCTTTCTGGCTCTCCCCTGGTTTTTTCCATGTCCCTGGCTCTCCCCTGCTTTTTTCCATGTCCCCTCTTTCTCTCCCTATTGCTCTCTGGCTCTCCACTGCGCTGGTCATGTCCCCTGGCTCTCCCCTGCTCTCCTTCTCTCTCCTCCTACCGTTTCCAGCCAGTGGCCACGTTCCTTCTCTCCCTCCTGCCTAGGCCTCTTTAGCTGACAGAAGAAGAAAAAGAAGCATGGGGCCGCAGCAGCGTTCAGACATGCGCTGTCGGCTCTGCCGGTCCTCTGCCCCCGGAACGGTAAATTGACGTCACGGGGCAGAGACCGGCAGAGCCGACAGCGCATGTCTGAACGCTGCTGCGGCCCCGCGCTTCTTTTTCTTCTTATGCTGGCTTCGAGAGAAGCAGCGGCAGCGGATCAGCTGCGTAGATGTCGTTCCTGGCTGCCGCTGCGCTGCTCAATAGAAGCGGCGGCAGCAGAAGATTTCGTCAGGAGTCTCGGCAGGGCCACGGGGAAGGTCAGAGCTGTTCCCTTCTCCGGTACTGCCAACTCCAGACTTCGCTCCTTCTGTCTTGCTGCGCCCTATGCCTGGAATAGACTTCCTGAGCCCCTGCGTCTTGCCCCATCCTTGACCATCTTTAAATCTAGATTGAAAGCCCACCTCTTTAACATTGCTTTTGACTCGTAACCACTTGTATCCACTTGCCTCCACCTACCCTCCTCTCCTCTTTCCTCTACACATTAATTGATTTGTTTGCTTTATTTTTTGTCTACTAGATTGTAAGCTCTTTGAGCAGGGACTGTCTTTCTTCTATGTTTGTGCAGCGCTGCGTACGCTTTGTACCGCTATAGAAATGCTAAATAGTAGTAGTAGTAGTAGTGGCTGCACATGGAAGGAAGACATCTGCAGCGCTGAAGGATAAGCTATGGAAAATCATCCGGAAAACCGTCAGTAGCACTGGGGTCTGCAACAGGATCACTCACCAAGATGTGAAACAGAAGTGGCAAAGATTTCCAAACCCCAGCAAGAGATGGGAGGCCAACCATAAACAACTGAATGGAGCCACTGGAGTAACTGGCGTGGGCGATGCTTCAGCTAGGTCAGGAATGCCGGCAGACACTGACACTGCTGAGGTTTCAGCTCTGTTTTGGTTCCCTCAAGTAAGTACATCTAATACACTACAGCCCCTCTTCCTTCCCTTGCTAAACACACACACACACCTGTGTATGAATGAAAAAGAGACTCTGGGCAACAGGTGAAAGAAATGTACTCAGCCAGCCTATGGCAGAATTATTTTGAAAACAATACAAGCAGGAGCATGTCCCCACGCTCCCTGAGGCCTCAAATATTCCTTTTTTCTTAGACTCTTTTGTGCATTCATTACTGCATCTTGAAATCAGATTAGTTTCTAACTTTCCCATCTCCCAATCGTCCTTTCTGCAACAAAGATATCACTGCCTTTAGCAATGGACCTGCAGAGGCTCCGTTAAATTCTGGGTTTTTTCACAGGCAAAAATATCTACAAAAGTACATCTAGAAATACTTTGTGCCCCCAAACTTGAAAAAAAAGGGAAAACAATTTGTAAGACTAAGTCTAACCAGTGGGTGTCACTGTTGGGTAACAGCAGATCCTCCCGTCTCCCAGGAGCTGTAAATACTGTTTCTGCAGCATCCCCAGCACTGGCCAGCTGATGAACAGAAGCCAAGTCCTACAACTGAACTCAAGAGTGCTGCTCTGCCACTGCCTCTCCAGTTTCACTCAGTTGTTTTCTCTGAACTCCGAACTGCCACTAAAGTAACCTGACCCAGTGTGAACTGCATAAAATACATGATAAAAACCTATGTGAGGCTGCAGAGTATCTTCAGGAGTTAAGATCTTACTTGCACATCAAGGTTCTTGCGCGAGGAGGCAGGCGTGTTGGCATAGGAGCTGATTGAGGAGCTGGTGTTGATGTCATCTGTGCTCAGGTTATCAATAGTATCACTGATCCCGCTGCTGACTGAGCTGCTGTCATCCCAGCTGAGGAGGGAGAGAGAGAGAGATAAAAAATAAAGTCACACAAGAAGAGACTCTGGATAAAGCAGTGATGGAACCAAGCAAAGAGCACAGCTCAAATGAATTCATACAAGGAAAAGGCAGTACATGAGTTTTGAGGACACACAACTAAATTTTGCTTAAATTTTATATTCCGCTCTCCAAAGTCAGGATGTTCATTCAAGGCGGATTACAATCAAGATTGAAAACAACTCAGTAAAATTCCTTTTTCAAGCCCACAAAAATCATTCCATAAATACAAGTTATACATAAAACAAAATTTATACTGAAAGGGAAAAATGACTTCATTCTTACCACCTGCCTAGTAAATGGTTCATTGTCATCAATAAAAACCAGGAACAAATCCAGCCACAGGATTATCCCTATCTAATGTTCCCTTGTAAACTAGAAAACAAACCCCAAACAGTCTGGAATCTGAGGCTTATCTACAAAAACTAGCCTGAGGATCTCCACCACTCCCTAATTTAACACTGCCCTCTTCACTATCCTCAGTCAAACAAATACCATTCCCAGGAGCACTGATTAGATCCCTGCAAATATAACAGACGCATCTCCCCCATCAAGTAATCCAAGAAAGGGAAAAAAAAACCCAAAGTGGCTAGTGAAGACCAGGCCAAAAAGTCAAGTAAGCAAATTCTAATGGGAATAGGTTCCAGATCTGGCTTGCTCTCCCAGGGAAGCTCTCTCTATCTCCTTCAGTCAGGGGACTGTTAGACAAAACCTTCACTTGAACACAAGGGAGCTGAAGACTGCCACTCAATTCATTTTACCAGCTGTGCAAGAGGCGGCCTGCTAAGCACCCTGAAAATCCAGGTCAAGATTTTAAAGCGTACATTAAATTTCAGTGGTACAGTAAGGAGTGAAGGGAGAAGGGCGCTCAGCTGACTGCTTTACACAGGTTACCACTGAAACTTAAATGTATTGTAATTTTTAGGGAAGACCATGCCACTAGAACAGGGGTTTTCTCAGTCTTTCAGGATATCTACAATGATTATGAATGAGATAGATTTGCATACAATGGAGGCACGGCATGCAGATTTTTCTCATGTATATTCATTGTGGATATCCTGAAAACCTGACTGGCTAGGTATGTCCCGAGGATTGGGCTGAAAAGCCCTGCACTAGAAGAAACCCTATGATGATTTGGATGGATGACACAGACACCATATGACACCATAGAGCAGTTTGTACACTTTTCTTTTTTTGGGGGGGGGGGGGGGGGATTTCCTGGAGGAGTAGCCTAGTGGTTAGTGCAGTGGACTTTGATCCTGGAAAACTGAGTTCGATTCCCACTGCAACTCCTTGTGATTCTGGGCAAGTCACTCAACCCTCCATTGCCCCTGGTACAAAATAAGTACCAGAAAGGCGGTATATCAAGTCCCATTTCCCTTTCCCTATACCTTTTCAGCAGTAGCTCAAAGTGTGTTGCACATTCAGGTACAGTGGGGATTTCCTCATATTTGAAAATGTTCAATATTCATCCCTATTTTAGGGAAAAGAGTTAGAAATGGCACTGAACTATGTAATTATCTGTTTTTCCATACAGTAACATGCATACATAGTAACAAAATAAATGACGGCAGATAAAGACCTGTACGGTCCATCCAGTCTGCCCAAGTAGGTAAAGTTTGGAAAGTGATGACTCCTCTAAAATATTCTACATCAGTGGTTCCCAAACCTGGTCCTGGAGGCACCCCAGCCAGTCAGGTTTTCAGGATACCCACAATCAATATTCATGAGAGAGATTAGCATTCACTACCTCCACTGCATGCAAATCTCTCTCATGAATATTCATTGTGGGTATTCTGAAAACCTGACTGGCTGGGGTGCCTCCAGGATCAGGTTTGGGAACCACTGTTCTAAGTACTAATGCTGCATCATACCCATCCTCCACCACCATCAAGTTTGGCCTCCTTGCCCACTGCCCCTTCAAACCAAACAGACAAACTACACCTATGCTTGTTTTATTTTTAAATTTTTGATCTGGAAATCTACAGGTTAGGGTGTAGAGCTTTATCCTGGTGTACAGGTACACTTTATCCTGGTGTAGAGCATAAAGTGAGACCACTTTATGCTCTACACCAGGATCGCCAGAACAGGAGTTATTCAGATGCTTCAGTCCTCCAGTGCAGATTGCTATCCATATGGCACTCAGTGGGATTTAAAACCAGCATCCATTTCTCAAGAGTAGAGGGAGGGGTGACAGGGATCTAATTGCAGATGGTTCCTGATATAGAATACACAAACCACTACATAGCTGGATACATGGTCTGACCATAGCCTCAGCTTAAAACAATAACAAACCTACAGGTCCATGGAAAACAGCTTTTCAGCTAGTCAGAATGCTGGCAAAACTGTTGTGTCAACAAAACCTACATGCCTAGAAAGGGCATTTGCTTTTCTATTGTTGAATTGTCATCTGGGAAAAAACTCCCAAAACAGATTCTTAAATTTGTCTTCTAAAAGGAAAAACATTCTTCTCCACACATACATCTCAAAACTATTCAGGCTAAAATAGTCTGCTGGTTGGATTTCTCATGCAGGGCTCCTAGACGCCAAATACTTGTGGGATTCTGCGAGACACCATAATGTCAGCATCAGGACTTTCAAAGTCATACGGGCACAGACATGTAATTTAGAGCAAATTAATGAGCAGTATGCATTATTTTGGGGTCTTCAATCAATGCAGTTCACTGTATCACATACTGGTGATTAGATTATAGACACCTTTACTTCATATCAGCAGCAGGCCAGACATGATCCACCCTCACACATCTACGGAAAGCAAGGGGTTTCCAAACCACAACCCTGCTGAAAGGTTTCACACAGTTATGTGAATTCTTCCACCAAAGGCCTCTCTGTAAAGGATACTGGCTAAACCTATGGAAAACAGTTACTCATAAAACTAATACATGAAGCTAATTAACGTCTTTCCACAAATTAATACTGTACAGATATAAGAAAAAACAGAAAACTGCCAGTTTTCTGAGGATCAGGGAAACATTAACACTATTTATTCAGGGAAAAAAACATCATTACCTTTAGACATATAACCAACAGTACTGGAAAATGAAAACTAACTCCTGAAAGAGCTTTTCTTTCCTCCAGCGCTCCCATAAAGTGGGACTGGGACCAGTCACTGCAAAACCTGCAATGGGTATAGATCAGCTGTATCACCTGGTCACTAGCCCCTCACCTGAACCCCCTACAAGAAAAAAAAAAGTGAAACAAGCCCACCGGAAAAAACATGCTTTAAGCCACATCGGCTTTCCTTACCTGCTCATGCTTCCAGGACACAGGAAGAAAAAGATTCATTTGACAATGTTCGCAACCGCTTAACAAAGCAGCCAGACAAGAGAGATTCAGTTACAGATTCTTTCCTGGTGGAACTTGTTTTTGGCCATTGTTCAAGACAGCGAGACCGCGGCACCTCCAGGGATATGAGATAAAGTCCTGGGAGTTAGGGTGCCAGACCAAAACACAGGAACACCTAACCTCAAAGAACTACCAGGTGTAAGAGGAAAAAAATGCTGGGGTTAGAAGTCTGTTTGAGGTTTATCAGATCTATGGCTTCTAAATCAAAAAAGGAAAGACTTTAATAAGTCTGACAACATTGTGGGGGGGGGGGGGGGGGGGGGGGGGGGGGGAGAGAAAGAATGAAAGAATGCTTTCAGATTTATGGCTTCATTTGAGACCAAATTGTTAAGCCTTTCTACATAAACAGCAGTGTGGAAGAAACAAAAGATAAAAGCATTTGCATTAATCAGGGTACCCATAGTTTATAGAATGCAGGCAGGTCCCTAATATGAAGAGCTTACAACTAATCCCTGTTCAAATAATTAAAAAAAAATGAAGTGTAGCAGCTTTTCAGACACTTAGAAACAAAGTAAATGTTGGCAGATAAACCTGCACGATCCATCCACATTAGGAGTCACCAACCATGAAAGGGATCTTGGCGTCGTTGTTGATACGTTGAAACCCTCTGCTCAGTGTGCTACGGTGGCTAAGAAAGCAAATAGAATGTTAGGTATTATTAGGAAAGGATTGGAAAACAAAAGTGAGGATATTATAATGCCTTGTATTGGTCCATAATACGACTGCACCTTGAATACTGAGTTCAATTCTGGTCGCCGCATCTCAAAAAACATACAGTGGAATTAGAAAAAGCACAGAGAAGGGCGACGAAAATGATAAAGGGGATGGGACGACTTCCCTATGAGAAAAGGCTGAAGTGTCTAGGGCTCTTCAGCTTGGAGAAAAGACAGCCGAGGGGAGATAATGATAGAGGTCTATAAAATAACGGGTGGAGTGGAACGGGTAGACGTGAATCATTTGTTTATGCTTTCCAAAAATACTAGGACTAGGGGGCATGCGATGAAGCTACAAAGTAGTAAATTTAATATGAATCAGAGAAAATGTTTCTTCACTCAATGTGTAATTAAACTCTGGAATTTGTTACCAGAAAATGTGGTAAAGACGGTTTGCTTAGCGGGGTTTTAAAAAATTTGGACGGCTTCCTAAAGAAGTCCATAGACCATTATTAAATTGACTTGGGAAAATCTACTGCTTATTTCTGGGATAAGCAGCACAAAATGTATTGAACTTTTTCAGGATCTTGCCAGGCATTTGTGACTTGGATTGGCCACTGCTGGAAACAGGATGCTGGGCTTGATGGACCTTTGGTCTGTCCCAGTGTGGCAATACTTATGAACTTATCCAGTCTGCCTATCAAGGTGGCCAGAGCTGAATCTGGTACTCTGCACAGGTTCCAGTTCTTCATGACTAAACATTGATATACTTTATTTCCATCTCTCCCTGCCAATTTTGGGGCGTGGACTGTAAAAGTGTGCCTGGCACCAGTCCTACTTCCCAACTACTGGATTTGCCATTGAAACCCACTCCAACCTTGATACTGATCGATTTGGCCATTTACGGGACCCAGACCACAGAAGTCTGCCCAGCATTGGTCTTACTTCATAATCTCTGAAGCTGCCATCAAAGCTCACTCCGGTTATGAGTTCATTTAAGTTTTGCTTTAATTGGATGCCATCCTTTTTCTATATAATGTTCCTCTGTGTTTATTCCACACCATTCAATTCCGTCACCATTTTTGTCTTCACAAGTTCTCGCTGGAGGGCATTATTTAGGTATTAGTTAATTTAAACCTGTATGCTATTGGAAGGACTTTTTTTTTCCTTTTAATTTTTCGGGCAAGCAGTTTCTTCCTGTTTTATTGGGTTTCCAAGTCAACCAGAACCTTTTGCATCTGGGCTAATCTATTATTTACAGCTCCTCAGGTATTCTTCTCCATCCCAGTCAGCTTAGCTTACAGAGAAGGTAATTATACATCACCTAATTATACCTCAAAAAACATGCATAAATTACAGCAATTTTCAAAGGGAAAGTATGCATGTGTTTTCCCTTGAAAATTATCCCATAGAAAGTATCTGGATTCATTTACACCCGACATATGCTATGCACAGATTTCCTGGGCAAACACAGACAGGGGCAGATATTCAGTTATATGTTCACCAACAACAATATTCAGCCACTGTCCAGATAAGTTATACATTTAGTTTAAGCTGAAATGAAAACATATACCAGTGGAACAGTCTACCACTCAGCCATCTCTCTCCTCTCCAATCTGTTCAAAATTCTGCGGCACAACTTATTTTCCGCCAGAATCGTTTTACCCATACTAACCCACTCCTCAGGTCACTTCACTGGCTCCCTGTCCGATTCTGCATACAGTTTAAGCTTCTTGTACTGATCTTTAAATGCATCCACTCTGCAGCCCCCCATTACCTCTCCATTCTCATCTCTCCCTACATTCCTCCCTGTGAACTCCATTCACTGGACAAATCTCTCTTGTCGTCCCCCTTCTCCTCCACTGCTAACTCCAGGCTTTGCTCCTTTTCTCTTGCAGCACCTTATGCCTGGAATAAACTTCCTGAACCTATACGTCTAGCTCCATTTCTACCTGTTTTCAAATCTATGATGAAAACCCACCTTTTCACTGCTGCCTTTAGCTCCTAGCCAATACTCAATTGCCCTCCCCTTGTCCCTTCCTTCCTTCTCACCCATTACTTCCCTCACCCGTAACTGTCTTGTCTGTCTGTATTATTTAGATTGTAAGCTCTTTTGAGCAGGGACTGTCTCTTTATGTCAGGAGTTCAGCACTGCGTGCGTCTGGTAGCGCTATACAAATGCTAATAATAATAATGTGAAAGATAATTTTACAACCAAGCACTTAGTTTAAGCTTATTTTACAAAAAAAGGTAGGTGTCAACTTTTCTTTATAAAGTACTAGCATACGTATCCGACAACTTGCCCTACAGCTGGTGTAAATGAGTGTGCCTGTATCTTGCAAATATGCAAGTAAATGTCATTATCTTTATAATCAAGGTGCAGACCTGCTCAAACTGCCTAAGGTTTTCCCAAACTATGTCCGTGTGCACACCCACAGTGAAAGTGCACGCCGTGTAAACATGCATACTTTTATACCGGTCACTATTTCACAAGAAGTCATTTACACTTAAATGCATAAATAATTAAAATGCCACCATTTTAGCAACCGATAATTGGTGTTAATTGGCACTAACTGGTACTAATTTGCAGTTGTGTGCATAACTGCCCTTTGCTGGGATTCTACAAATTGAGTGCCCAAAATCTGTAGCGTGGACTTCGGAGGGGCATGGGCAGGTCATGTATTTGAACAGGTTATAGAGTATTAGCAGTTTCATGCCTAAGTGACAGCAGTTAGGTGTGAGCATTTATTGGGTTAGGCGTCTAACTGCAGACTCACACTAATATTCTATAACTGCAATTACATATGTAATTGCCGATACAGAATTGACACTTACCGTACTGCATCCCGGCATCTAACTTTAGGCGAGCTTTTGAAAAATTTTCTGTCAATATGTATAATTGGCAGCAGGGGTGGCCCAAGGCAGGGATGAGATGCCGCCACCGCCTGGTCTGGCATCTCCCCCTTCCCTCCTCAATCCTCTTCCCTGTGTTTACCTTATTTTTTTTCTTTTCCAAAAGGCAGCAGCAATTCCCATAGGCTGCCATGCCAGTGGCACTGACCTCTTTGCTCTACTGTGTCCCGCCTCTGAGGAAACAGGCAGTTACATCAAGAGGCAGGCAGTAGGGAGAAGAGGCCAGTGCCAGTGGAAGGGCAACCTTTGGGAATCGCTGATGCTACTACCTTCTAGAAAAGAAAAATAAGGTAAACATGAGGAAGAGGGTTGAAGAGGGAAGGGGAGAGTGCCGCTCCTGCAGAGTGCCGCTTGAGGTCTCTCGCCTCAGTTGGCCTAATGGTAGGGCCTCCACTGTGTGGTATCGTGGTGGTGGTGCTGAAACATGTATTCATCTAAACACTGGTGCTTAAATTGATAGGGTCATCAATGCCACCACTGTAAACTGATCTCAAATTTTATAAGTATAAATGTAAAACATTAGCCCCTCACCAACCTCACCTCTGGAAATACCCCTGTTTAGTTTAGATAAACATAGATACAGGCAGTATGGGCTAATTCTAAGTTACCTCCTGTTAGGCACATCGATGCCAAGTGGGGAGAGATTATTTTATAATGACCTCGGGCACCCAGATTCTATCATAGAATACCACTATCAGTACACCTTATATTTATGCGGCCACAGTTACAGCAGCCAGCAAAGTGGCTTAACAGCGGGTGTCTAAATGCAGCAAAGGCAGGCGTAACTTACAGCAAGTCGCATTCATAAGTGACAGCACTGCCCCTACCCTCTGTGCAAGAAAACAACAGGGCAACCGGTCTGCAAACTCCAAAATGGAAAAACAAAAGAGCAGATCGATAAGAGAGAAATATCAATTTATTATATGACAAAAATATTCAGAATCAGCCCGACACTGGCTGTGTTTCGCCCAGCAGGGCTGTGTCAGGGGGTGAGGTCAGTCCTGCACTCACACGACTCAGACTTGTTCAAATATTTGAAAGGTATTAATCCACAACCAAACCTTTTCCGGAGACGAGAAGGTGGTAGAACTAGAGGACATGAATTGAGGTTGAAGGGGGGCAGACTCAGGAGATGTCAGGAAGTATTTTTTCACGGAAAGGGTGGTAGATACGTGGAATGCCTCCCACGGGAGGTGGTGATGAAAACGGTAATGGAATTCAAACATGCGTGGGATAAACACAAAGGAATCTTGTTTAGAAGGAATGGATCTACAGAATCTTAGCGGAGATTGGGTGGCAACGCCAGTAAATGGGAAGCAAAACCAGTTCTGGGCAGACTTCTATGGTCTGTGCCCTGAGAATGACAAGGACAAATCAAACTTGAGTATACATATCTCTGAAGACCTATCTCTTCAACAAGGCATACCACAACAATCAATAATTGTAAATGTAACACATCACCACTTTACCTTATATTCTGAATTGTTTTCTTCCTGTATCTGTTTGCGTAATTCTATTATGTCATCCATGTACTCTATGTAACACCAATTGTTATCTTTTACTCTGGAATGGCGAATGCCATAACGGAGCATTGTAAGCCACATTGAGCCTGCAAATAGGTGGGAAAATGTGGGCTACAAATGCAACAAATAAATAAATAAAAAGTATCACATACCATGTAAAATAAGTTTATCTTGTTGAGCAGACTGGATGAACCGTTCAGGTCTTTATCTGCCGTCATTTACTATGTTACTATGTTACCCTTTGCCTCTAACTTACATGGATAAGTATATAGATTTACTGACAAATGTGTGGGTATTCTGTACATTAATGTGCCAAAGTGGCATACAAATTTGTGTACCTAGTTATAGAATCGTCGTTTGTAAACTTAAAGTTTAGTGCAAATTGGAACAGCAATTTTTAAAATCCTGTTCCTGCATGCAAACACTTATACCCATAGTAACTGCCCTAGTTACAGTGGGGGAAATAAGTATTTGATCCCTTGCTGATTTTGTAAGTTTGCCCACTGACAAAGACATGAGCAGCCCATAATTGAAGGGTAGGTTATTGGTAACAGTGAGAGATAGCACATCACAAATTAAATCCGGAAAATCACATTGTGGAAAGTATATGAATTTATTTGCATTCTGCAGAGGGAAATACAGTAAGTATTTGATCCCCCACCAACCAGTAAGAGATCTGGCCCCTACAGACCAGGTATATGCTCCAAATCAACTCGTTACCTGCATGACAGACAGCTGTCGGCAATGGTCACCTGTATGAAAGACACCTGTCCACAGACTCAGTGAATCAGTCAGACTCTAACCTCTACAAAATGGCCAAGAGCAAGGAGCTGTCTAAGGATGTCAGGGACAAGATCATACACCTGCACAAGGCTGGAATGGGCTACAAAACCATCAGTAAGACGCTGGGCGAGAAGGAGACAACTGTTGGTGCCATAGTAAGAAAATGGAAGAAGTACAAAATGACTGTCAATCGACAAAGATCTGGGGCTCCACGCAAAATCTCACCTCGTGGGGTATCCTTGATCATGAGGAAGGTTAGAAATCAGCCTACAACTACAAGGGGGGAACTTGTCAATGATCTCAAGGCAGCTGGGACCACTGTCACCACGAAAACCATTGGTAACACATTACGACATAACGGATTGCAATCCTGCAGTGCCCGCAAGGTCCCCCTGCTCCGGAAGGCACATGTGACGGCCCGTCTGAAGTTTGCCAGTGAACACCTGGATGATGCCGAGAGTGATTGGGAGAAGGTGCTGTGGTCAGATGAGACAAAAATTGAGCTCTTTGGCATGAACTCAACTCGCCGTGTTTGGAGGAAGAGAAATGCTGCCTATGACCCAAAGAACACCGTCCCCACTGTCAAGCATGGAGGTGGAAATGTTATGTTTTGGGGGTGTTTCTCTGCTAAGGGCACAGGACTACTTCACCGCATCAATGGGAGAATGGATGGGGCCATGTACCGTACAATTCTGAGTGACAACCTCCTTCCCTCCGCCAGGGCCTTAAAAATGGGTCGTGGCTGGGTCTTCCAGCACGACAATGACCCAAAACATACAGCCAAGGCAACAAAGGAGTGGCTCAGGAAGAAGCACATTAGGGTCATGGAGTGGCCTAGCCAGTCACCAGACCTTAATCCCATTGAAAACTTATGGAGGGAGCTGAAGCTGCGAGTTGCCAAGCGACAGCCCAGAACTCTTAATGATTTAGAGATGATCTGCAAAGAGGAGTGGACCAAAATTCCTCCTGACATGTGTGCAAACCTCATCATCAACTACAGAAGACGTCTGACCGCTGTGCTTGCCAACAAGGGTTTTGCCACCAAGTATTAGGTCTTGTTTGCCAGAGGGATTAAATACTTATTTCCCTCTGCAGAATGCAAATAAATTCATATACTTTCCACAATGTGATTTTCCGGATTTAATTTGTGATGTGCTATCTCTCACTGTTACCAATAACCTACCCTTCAATTATGGGCTGCTCATGTCTTTGTCAGTGGGCAAACTTACAAAATCAGCAAGGGATCAAATACTTATTTCCCCCACTGTAAGAGGCAGGAGGTTTGCAGCTCCCCTTTGAGCCTGGTACAACTGCATCTTTGAGCCAGCCCTTAGGGGGTGCTGCTGTGCAGAGTCTGGACCTCCCTCCCTCTCTCTCTCTGAGGTTTCTACAGTCACACAGCTGGTTCTGGGAGGGGAATCAGGAGCTCCACATGGGAATGCACTGCTAAACAAAGGGGCTTAAAAAAAAAAATTAGGACACAGTACCTCAAAAAGTGACCAACATTGGTGAAATGAACCCTCTAGAGAACAGTGGTGGATCAGAGATAGATCTCATCTTTCCAGTCCTCCATTAAATACCAGAGCTCCAAACTTCTTTTAAAAGAGCACTTAAATGCTGAGCCTACACTTTTCTCTTCGCCAGGTGCCGAATGACAAACTTAAATAAATGAAGGCGATTTTCACCATAAAGAATGAAAGCAAACTTCAGGTGGGATAAAAACATCTTTAACTCACATCTACAGGTCCCTGCCAATGAAAATATATGTTTAAATAAAATAAGAAATATTATAACTCCAGGTTTATAAAGCAACACTTCTGGTCTCCCATGCAAAAAGAGGTAAATGAACTACATTGTTCATGTTAAACCAAAAGCTTTACTGCTTCTTAACCAGGTGGAACAAGTGAAAGACTCAGACTTTCATAGAGCAGCAGAAAAATCCTTCTATTTACACTACTGTTCAGTGCTACAATCAAGCATTTTATTTTCCTTTTCATCTTGCGAGTACAGAGGAGGTAAATGTTAATTTTAGATTAAAAAAGAGGGGAAAAAAGCTGAGAAATTGCAAGGGGGGGGGGGGGTAGGGAGGACCTTTAAGGGTTTCAGACAAATAGCCTTTGTAGGAAGTTAATGCCAGTCCTTACCTGGTGATGCTACTCTGGGGTCCCTGAAGGGCTTCAGAAGAGGTGCTCATTCTATCCACTTCTGAGACTGAGCCCTTCATTGTCTCACCTTACTCAGCAATCTTCAGTCTGCAGGGCAAGCCCAGCCAGGGCTGGGAAGGGCACAGCGAACTCCTGGGGGCTGAAAGGTGGCCACCATAAACTTCCCCCTACAAGAAATCTGATCTCCTCCCCAAACGAATTAACCTGTGCTGTGCTGACAGAGAAAAGGGTCAATTCCTTCTGCCGCTGCCAGGTCAGCTGTGAAAAGTGGCTGGTGGCTGAGAAGCAGGCAGCTTGCTCTAGACGGCTACCGTAATGCTCAGAGTACAAGCCCCAGTTACAACGTTTCTTAACCTAAAGCTAGCAGCAAAATGCCTTCACACAGCATAGCGCAGCCGAAAGTAACCCTTTCACAAACTTCAAAAGATGTTCAAATATATAAGGACGATCCGAACCATTATACCGACATTGCACGCTTTAGACATTTACTGCACTGCCCGACAGCAATTCGGAAATGTATCAAATATAAATGTAAAAAAATATATATATATATATATATTTTTTTATATTTATATTTACAGAACCTTTTAGGTGTATCCTTTGTCTCTGACAGGCTGCGTCGTTTTAATACAGCATAAAATTACACGTTAAAACTTTTCTGCTGTGAGACAGTGCCTAGTACTGGGACAGTTACGGTACGGAGGAGTGTCCGAGCTTGCTGCAGCCCGAGATTTTCACTTTTACCCCGTGGGGCTTGAAGAAGTTAAAATAGGAAGAAGAATATAGAAAAAATATATACTTTTGGAGTTCAAGCAACACCTTTTAGAAATATTATCTAATCTCATTAGAGGTCTGATGACAACTAGGCCAGATAAAAATATACTAGTGAAACTTGTACCGATAAACCAACAATTGTTTTTACCAGATAGTGTTAAGAAGTTAAAAATCGTATTTGAAAAAATAAGGGTGAACACACTATGTAAAATATTGTACAGACAGAAAACAAGTAATCTCTGGAATTCTGCCAGGTACTTGTGACCTGGATTGGCCATTGTTGGAAGCAGGATACTGGGCTAAATGGACCATCGGCCTGACCCACTATGGCTAGTCTTATGTTGTTATGTATGGCAACCCCGCATCATCAGAAAAGCCAAAATTAAGGGTACCGCACCTTACTCCCACTATCAAAGGCTGCAAAGCATCTCAAGATATACTGTTTCAAACATTTAAAATGAACTCATTTCTCTGCTTGCGTTCCCTTTAATATTTTCATACTGCAAAGATTTTGCTCTCACTGAACAGAGAAGTACATAAGTACATAAGTAGTGCCATACTGGGAAGGACCAAAGGTCCATCTAGCCCAGCATCCTGTCACCGACAGTGGCCAATCCAGGTCAAGGGCACCTGGCACGCTCCCCAAACGTAAAAACATTCCAGACAAGTTATACCTAAAAATGCGGAATTTTTCCAAGTCCATTTAATAGCGGTCTATGGACTTGTCCTTTAGGAATCTATCTAACCCCTTTTAAACTCCGTCAAGCTAACCGCCCGTACCACGTTCTCCGGCAACGAATTCCAGAGTCTAATTACACGTTGGGTGAAGAAAAATTTTCTCCGATTCGTTTTAAATTTACCACACTGTAGCTTCAACTCATGCCCTCTAGTCCTAGTATTTTTGGATAGCGTGAACAGTCGCTTCACATCCACCCGATCCATTCCACTCATTATTTTATACACTTCTATCATATCTCCCCTCAGCCGTCTCTTCTCCAAGCTGAAAAGCCCTAGCCTTCTCAGCCTCTCTTCATAGGAAAGTCGTCCCATCCCCACTATCATTTTCGTCGCCCTTCGCTGTACCTTTTCCAATTCTACTATATCTTTTTTGAGATACGGAGACCAGTACTGAACACAATACTCCAGGTGCGGTCGCACCATGGAGCGATACAACGGCATTATAACATCCGCACACCTGGACTCCATACCCTTCCTAATAACACCCAACATTCTATTCGCTTTCCTAGCCGCAGCAGCACACTGAGCAGAAGGTTTCAGCGTATCATCGACGACGACACCCAGATCCCTTTCTTGATCCGTAACTCCTAACGCGGAACCTTGCAAGACGTAGCTATAATTCGGGTTCCTCTTACCCACATGCATCACTTTGCACTTGTCAACATTGAACTTCATCTGCCACTTGCACGCCCATTCTCCCAGTCTCGCAAGGTCCTCCTGTAATCGTTCACATTCCTCCTGCGACTTGACGACCCTGAATAATTTTGTGTCATTGGCGAATTTAATTACCTCACTAGTTATTCCCATCTCTAGGTCATTTATAAATACATTAAAAAGCAACGGACCCAGCACAGACCCCTGCGGGACCCCACTAACTACCCTCCTCCACTGAGAATACTGGCCACGCAATCCTACTCTCTGCTTCCTATCTTTCAACCAGTTCTTAATCCATAATAATACCCTACCTCCGATTCCATGACTCTGCAATTTCTTCAGGAGTCTTTCGTGCGGCACTTTGTCAAACGCCTTCTGAAAATCCAGATATGCTTTTACACAGAGAACAAACACCCAACTACCACCAATACCCGAGGATGTGGAAAGAATAGAGGAGGGAAATGTTTTGGTAGAAGAACGAAAAAAAGAGGGAAAAAAAAACCTTTTAGCGCTTTGAAGGTTGTGAAATGCTAAACAGAAATCTGTTGTTCACATAACAAAGATATGAAATTTGCAGTTGGTGCAGTTCCATAATGCTTCGTTATTATGTTTGCATTTGAGAAGAGAAGCATTTATTTTCATTTCTGCAGATGGATCATTTTTCTGTTCTAAGGGAAATTAGGGATTGATAACTGATAATGAGGAGCAAACCCTTGAAGTGTCCACCCTGGCTGACACCCATCTATTTCACTGAAGAGCTGTTTAGGGAGGGGCTACAACTAACACCTCATTAGTTAGTCACAGTACTGCTAAGGGGGTGAAAAAGACTGTAGAAGTCTGCCCAGCACTGTTCTGAAGTTAAGTCGAAGCCCCTTAAAATTTACACCCCAGCCCATCCACATCTATTCAATTACCAGCGTTGCCACCCAATGTTCGCTAAGATTCCATGGATCCATTCCTTCTAAACAGGATTCCTTTGTGTTTATCCCTTCGCATGTTTTAATTCGATTACAGTTTTCATCTCCACCACCTCCCGCAGGAGGGCATTCCACATATCTACCACCCTTTCCATGAAAAAATACTTCCTGACATTCATTCATCCTGATATTCAGTGAAGATATCTTGAAAACCCAACTGGGCTCTGAGTTCAGGTTTGGGCAACTTGCTGTAGCTCATATATAAATTCATCTACTTTGAATTTTATTGCTGAAATGGAAGCAAAAGTTTAACAGTTGGTAGATAAGATCCTTCCCCTCTGACATTCATGAGTGATCATTCACTGAAGCAGTAATGGGCATGTGAGAAAGCATTTCCTGAATGGATAAAGGTGTTACACCAACCACCCTATAAAGAAGCCAATAATTAACAAAACAGGAAACATTGAGCCCCAAAGTCCTGACAGCTCTTATTAAGAGTTAAAAGCCAAAACCATAATGACATGTTTTTTTATTTTGGCTTGCTAACAGAAACTATCATATGGAGAGTAATCTTTGCTACTGTATCCAAAACAAACAGATTCCTTTCCTATACGGAATCTGATTCTCTGATCTTAGAGACAAAGACAGTAGACAATGGATTCTAGGGCTCGCTTGGTCTGTGCATTTCCCGTACCAAGACTGGCACAGCAGACCTGAAATGATCTCTACTTTTAGCCTCAGTTTACCCTGCACCTAGGATCCTCTTTCCTTCCCAGGCATTCTCAGATTCTGAAACCGATCTTGTACCACTGGGAAATGATTCCACCACCCCTCGTGTGAAGAAATGCTGAATCTATCCTGATCTAGTCCATCTCTGCCATAAAAAAGACTATAAACAATTACTTCTTCTACAATATTTATTCCTCTCTTTCTCCCCTCCCCTACAAGGTTCATATGAGTTTATCCTGTTGGGCAGACTGGATGGACTGTGCAGGTCTTTTTCTGCCATCATCTACTATGTTACTATGTTACATACTTAGATCCTTATATTGTCTCTCTCATGGGCTGATGCTCAGAACCAAACGCAGGCACTAGAGGCAATTAGCGTTGGATTAGTGCCCGTGCCAGGGGCATAGCCAGACCTCGTGGTGGGAGGGGACCAGAGCCCGAGGTGAGGGGGGGCACATTTTGGTCTGCTGCCCTGTCGCTGCCCCCTCCCACCCTGCTGCTCCCCACCCACTGCCAAAGCAAATACCCTGGCTGGTGGGGGTCCCCAACCCCCGCCAGCTGAAGCGTTGCCTGCCCTGCTCTGTCTTCCCCTCACGTCCTGCCTGCTCCTTTTAGTGAAATTGAGCATACTCAGTTTCACTAAAAGGAGCATGCCGGATGTGAGGGGAAGACAGAGCAGTGCAGGCAATATGGCGGTGCCGGAGACCAGCACTGAAAAACACTTCAGCTCGTGGGGGTTGGGGAACCCCACCAGCAAAACCAGGGGCCCAGATGTTTGGGGGGGGGGGCAAGTCCCCATGGCCCCATCTAGCTACGTCACTGGCCCGTGCCAAAGGAAGTGTAAATAGCATGCTAATGTAATCAAACAGAGATTCATTGGGTCATTTCCTATTCCCTCCCAATGCTCAGAGAACAGCACACAAAACAAAGCCACCCTTACCACTGAAAAAGCCAGCTTGGAGCAGGGTTTCTCATGATTCTTTCTTTAAAATCGGTTGCTTCTTATATCATTTGGAAGCAGAAGAAAGCCCATGCAACAGGGGCGTAGCCAGACAGACAATTTTGGGTGGGCCTGAGTCCAAGGTGGGTGGGCATGGAATTCATGCCCCCCTGTCCCTAGCCCCCTTCTGCTCTGCTTTGCTCACTGCTCCACCTGCAAGTCCAAAATTTATTATTTTATTTAGATTTTGCTCACACCTTTTTCAGTAGTAGCTCAAGGTGAGTTACATTCAGGTACTCTGGATATTTCTCTGTCCCAGGAGGGCTCACAAGGCAATGGAGGGTTATGTGACTTGCCCAAGATCACAAGGAGCAGCAGTGGGATTTGAACCGGCCACCTCTGGGGATTGCAAGACCAGTGCTCTAACCACTAGGCCACTCCTCCACTAAATACCTGAGCAAGAGGGGATCTACAAACCTCACCAGCTGAAGATTTCCTCCTGCTCAGGCAGTCAAAGCGCTTCCAAACAGCAGCCAGGAGCACTTTCCTCGAGCTGATGCCACAGCCAGCAGGCTGTGCATGCATGAAAACTAAGCATGCGCAGAGGGGCTGGTGTTAGTTTCAGCTCGAGGCAAGTGCTGCCAGCTGCCATTTAAAAGAGAACTGGCCGCCTGAGGAGGAGGAAATCTTCAGCTGGCGAGGTTTGAGGATCTCTGCCAGCCATAGCAAGAGTGCCACAATTTTGGGTGGGCCTGAGTCCAAATAGGGTGGGCCCTGGCCCACCCATGGCTACACCACTGCCGTGCAAGCCCCTAAGCGCTGGTACTGCGAGACGAATATGTGCACGTCAGAGCAAACCCAAAAGTGAAAGCACACATTGGCACCTGTTTCCTGTGCTTAAATATAAGTTTTCCAAGTAAAAAAAGAAAAACCGAAACACTTATATTTAAAGGCGCAGAAAACAGGCACTAATGTGTGCTTAACTTTCGGGACTGCCAGGCGCATGCGCACAGGAGCAGCTTACCGCAAAACTCACGTTCCCCCCTTGCTTTTGCTTTTACAGCATGCATATAATTTTAATACCATTTCCTTTAAGCACTGGCGAGCTAGGTTTCTCTGCTGTTCCAGCGGTATGGGTTTTGCGCTGTTGACTTACTGTGGGAGTTCTGAGCATCGGCCCAGCAGAGCTTAAGATGTAAACCTTGCATAATTTTGGTTCTTTTTGACTTAACTCCAGTCTCTGTCCTTCAAGCGAAATGGACCCAATAATTAAATACATCAGACCACGGATTTCAAAAAAACGATAGGGTAATAAAGTGGAAGATGAACTTCAGCACTAGATACTGCAATATAAAGCACATGGGGGAAACCAATGCAAAACAGCCGGTTCTACTGTGGCTGTTACCACCTAGGAAACAGATGCTGGAGAAACTATGGAGACTTGTCTAAAACCACTGGTCTAATATTTAGCACCGGGAAAAACCCAAAAAGAAAATATAATGCTAGGAATTACAAAAAGATTTCGAAACAAATTATAAAATGCCACTCCACCACTGAAGACTCACTGTTCAGTACAGAGACCTCCTAAGACTGAAGGTCAGGAGATTATACAAACTGGAAAAAACCTCCTATCGAGAGGATGAAAAAAAATGAATTTACATGTTTTAAAGAACAGTAGAATCATAATAAATATATTTTCCACAGCACAGGACTCAGTTGCCCCTCTGAGGGAATTATTAACTAAGAAACAAAAACAGCGGTATTCAATGGGAAAGGCTTAGGGTGGCAGAGGTTAAGAAACGGTGTAAGTATTGCCAGTCTGCGTTCCATGAGAATCATAATCCGCTTCAAAGAGTCAACTGAAAGCTGAAAACTGGCAGATAAGGCAAAAACAGATTTTATACTGTACAGATACAGGTAGCCTCAAACTACCCTATGGAACCAAGATTTAACTGCAACTCCTAGGCCAAGACCAGCCCAAGGGATCAGATATCTTAACCTTCAGCTGTGTATCCCTGTCCCCCAGTGTCAGCTCAAGGCCCTTCCCCCCATCCCCAGAGTTCACCATCTCCTCTTCCCCTCCCTATGCTCCCCCGTTTGCCAGCATCTCCTTTTCCCCTCTAATCCGGCCTTCTGGTACTATGTAAGCCACAATGAGCCTACAAATAGGTGGGAAAATGTGGGAGGGAAAATGTGGGATACAAATGTAACAAATTAATACAATAAATAATCTGCCCCCCCCCCCCCTTGGAGTGGAGGAGTAGCCTAGTGGTTAGTGCAGTGGACTTTGATCCTGGGGAACTGAGTTCAATTCCCACTGCAGCTCCTTGTGACTCTGGGCAAGTCACTTAACCCTCCATTGCCCCTGGTACAAAATAAGTACCTGAATATATGTAAACCGCTTTGAATGTAGTGGCAAAAACCTCAGAAAGGCAGTATATCAAATCCCATTTCCATAGGCGTAGACTGGGGGGGGCGAGGGGGGGCAATGCCCCCCCAAACGACGAGGACGTGGACTGGCGCTAGAATGAAAAAAAAAAAAAACAAGCAGGCACGCGCTCGTCTCCGTCCGCTTCGCTGCTTCCCTGCCCTCTCTGTCTGCGTCCCGCCCGAAAGGAAATGACATCAGAGGAAGGCGGGACGCAGACAGAGAGGGCAGGGAAGCAGCGAAGCAGACGTAGACGAGCGTGTCTATCTACCTCCTCTCTTCCTACCCTCCGGCGCAGGCAGCACCAATCTTCTCTAAGCCTTTCTTGTTCCTGGCAGCGGTAGCGACGTACACTCTGCCTTCAGCTCTGCCCCGAAGCCTTCTCTTCAAGTTCCTGTTCCCGCGTAGGTGGGAACAGGAACTTGAAGAGAAGGCTTCCGGGGCAGACCGAAGGCAGCGTGTATACGTCGCTACCGCTGCCAGGAGCACAGAAAGGTTGAAGAAGACTGCTGCCTGCACCGGAGGGAGGGAGGAAGAGAGGGGGTAAACGGAGTCACGATCCTGGACCTCGCGGGGGGGTGGAGGGCAGCAGAGGGAAGACGAATGGGACTTGGAGGGTGGAGAGCAGAGGGAAGGAGTAAGAGATGGATGGGACTGGGAGGGTGGGAAGCAGAGTGAAGGAGCAGGAGATGGATGGGACTGGGAGGGTGGGAAGCAGTGGGAAGGAGCAGGAGATGGATGGGACTGGGAGGGGTGGGAAGCAGAGGGAAGGAGCAAGAGATGGATGGGACTGGGAGGGGTGGGTGGGGAGCAGAGGGAAGGACCAGGAATTGGATGGGACTGGGAGGGTGGGAAGCAGAGTGAAGGAGCAGGAGATGGATGGGACTGGGAGGGTGGGAAGCAGTGGGAAGGAGCAGGAGATGGATGGGACTGGGAGGGTGGGAAGCAGTGGGAAGGAGCAAGAGATGGATGGGACTGGGAGGGGTGGGTGGGAGCAGAGGGAAGGACCAGGAATTGGATTGGACTGGGAAAGGAGGTGAGCAGAGGGAAGGAGCAGGAGATGGATGGGACTTGGAGGGGTGGGTGGGGAGCAGAGGGAAGGAGCAGGAGATGGATGGGACTGGGAGGGGTGGGGAGCAGAGGGAAGGAGCAAGAGATGGATGGGACTGGGAGGGGTGGGTGGGGAGCAGAGGGAAGGACCAGGAATTGGATTGGACTGGGAAAGGAGGTGAGCAGAGGGAAGGAGCAGGAGATGGATGGGACTGGGAGGGGTGGGAAGCAGAGGGAAGGAGCAAGAGATGGATGGGACTGGGAGGGGTGGGTGGGGAGCAGAGGGAAGGACCAGGAATTGGATTGGACTGGGAAAGGAGGTGAGCAGAGGGAAGGAGCAGGAGATGGATGGGACTGGGAGGGGTGGGTGGGGAGCAGAGGGAAGGAGCAGGAGATGGATGGGACTGGGAGGGGTGGGGAGCAGAGGGAAGGAGCAAGAGATGGATGGGACTGGGAGGGGTGGGTGGGGAGCAGAGGGAAGGACCAGGAATTGGATTGGACTGGGAAAGGAGGTGAGCAGAGGGAAGGACCAGGAGATGGATGGGACTGGGAGGGGTGGGAAGCAGAGGGAAGGAGCAAGAGATGGATGGGACTGGGAGGGGTGGGTGGGGAGCAGAGGGAAGGACCAGGAATTGGATTGGACTGGGAAAGGAGGTGAGCAGAGGGAAGGAACAGAAGATGGATGGGACTGTGAGGGGTGGGGAGCAGAGGGATGGACCAGGAGATGGATGGGATTTGGAGAGGTCAGGCACAGCAGAGGGAAGGAGCAAGAGATGGATGGGACGGAGGGATGGTGAGCAGAGGGAAGGAACAGAAGATGGATGGGACTGGGAGGGGTGGGGAGCAGAGGGAAGGAGCAAGAGATGGATGGGACTGGGAGGGGTGGGTGGGGAGCAGAGGGAAGGACCAGGAATTGGATTGGACTGGGAAAGGAGGTGAACAGAGGGAAGGAGCAGGAGATGGATGGGACTGGGAGGGGTGGGGAGCAGCGGGAAGGAGCAAGAGATGGTTGGGACTGGGAGGGGTGGGGAGCAGAGGGAAGGAGCAAGAGATGGATGGGACTGCGAGGGGTGGGGAGCAGAGGGATGGACCAGGAGATGGATGGGATTGGGAGAGGTCAGGCACAGCAGAGGGAAGGAGCAGAAGATGGATGGGACGGAGGGATGGTGAGCAGAGGGAAGGAACAGAAGATGGATGGGACTGGGAGGGGTGGGGAGCAGAGGGAAGGAGCAAGAGATGGATGGGACTGGGAGGGTGGGGAGCAGAGGGAAGCCTACTGGAAAGAAGACACTGCATAAAACAGAAGACACTGGGATCAAAGCGAATAGAAAAACTACATGATCAGACAACAAAGGTAAATAAAAGTTTATTTTATTCATAATTTATTAATTGAAATGTGTCAGCTTTTTGAAATGTGCATCTGTGATATTTTGCCTGTAAATTTCATTTCCTTCCTCCATATTAGCATATTCATTTGCATATGTATATATGCAAATGATATGCTAATATGCTCCGCCCATTCCCCCCCCCCCCCAAATGAAACAGTCAAACTACGCCTATGCCCATTTCCCTTTCCAGTTGGCCAGCATTTCACTTCCATCCATGATCTTTCATCTTTAAAGGCTGCTGCCAATGTCCCCTACCACTTCCTGTTCTTGTCTGTTGTAGCTCTGGAAAAGCACTAGTCTTTTCACCCCGAAAATACTTTCCTAGAAGAGGATACTGCACTCCAAAACACCTAACTCCGAGCTGCCTCTATCTGTGGAACTACTTTTCTTATGTCTGCAATGAGCTGATCCCACTTAAGCTTCTTCCTTCTCTCCACTGATACAGCTCATGAAACTACAGGGTTCCTTTGTGCTTATGAACATCTAACTGTGAGTAATCACCTATGTTATTCAATAAAGGAACTGTAGAAAAGAACAAGAGATTTAGGTGTGTTGATGTGCTAGGGGTTTATACTTCAAGATATTGAGACTTATAGCTAGATAACTCTTAAGAAACAGCTATACAAGTCATCTTATTTTCTTTTCCATGTTTTATTTTGTTTGATTTCTATTGATAACTGTTCTTGCCTGAAATGTAAAAAGATAGAGGCCTATGCTGAAGCCCTCCCCCCACCTCTTCAACAGGAAATCTGAGATGGTACCTACAGCACCTGAACATGTAAAACATCTGCATACCTGAAGACTATTGAAGTGTTGTTGTACATTCAGGTACAGTAGGTATTTTTGTTCCTAGAGGGCTCACAATTAAATTAAAAAAAAATGCAAACAGCTGAAGTGGGATTTGAACTTGGATACTCTGATTCTGATCCCACTACTCTAACCATTAGGCTACCCCTTACTCTGTATGAGCATCTGTGTGGCCATTTTACAAGACAAGACACACAGATGTCCATGTCCTTTGTTCCATTTCAGTTTGTAAAACGGATGTTCATGCCAGATGTTTCCAGCACATGGATGTCCATCCATCTCACATCTCTTTTAGAATACAGCCCATTTTAAAATACATGCGAGATGGATGTCCACTTGCAATGCTCTGACTTGGATATCCATTCTAAAATGCCGCTTCACGCGTCGTAACACACCTAAACTT
The DNA here is from genome assembly GCF_901765095.1 of Microcaecilia unicolor. Classification (NCBI taxonomy): domain Eukaryota; kingdom Metazoa; phylum Chordata; class Amphibia; order Gymnophiona; family Siphonopidae; genus Microcaecilia; species Microcaecilia unicolor. Next base: position 148,758,518 of record NC_044034.1, read on the forward strand.
CACTCTTTTTAGTTCATTTACCCTTTTTCCTGCTGGTTAATAACGTGGCACATTTCTATGAGAATGGCTTCAAATACATTTATCCACGAGGAAACAAAAGTCTTGGCCTAAAAAGTTATGTAAGGTCATGGAGGGCATATTAGGATGCCCCACAGCACTATTTCTTCAGCACAGGATCCCACGTTCCTCAAGATCCCATTGCACAGAAGGGAAATATCAGCCACAATGAGCTTTGTTAAAAAGAAAATCTGCGTTGTATGAAAACACTAGCTTATAACTGGTTCCCAGCAGGGCTGGCACTCAGCTCTTCTGTCTTCTGAGGAGAAAATAATGGGCATAGCTACAGGGAACCGAATAATGACCAGTAGAACGTATCATTTTAAAGGAATTTTTTAATGAATAAACAGTACTGGCAGCATTACAAAACAGCAATAATCTCTAAACTTATCATAATACTTAAACAATAGCTTTCTTTTCCAAGTTTTCTATTTTATCTGCAAGCTAATTATTAACTATCGTTAAATTTCCCTGTGTGGTTTTTCTAAGCTGTAAAAACTCAATGAAGAAATTACAAAGTTAAGCACTCTGATTTACACGTAAAAATACAATTTTTAATGGTGCCCTGATCCGCATGCAGATAGAGAAGAGGTCACCCACTGTCTTGACCCTCTGCAATGTTGACTGGTTGTTCAGGTGTTAGCTCTGAACTAATTAGATTACTGCAATGTACTTCTGTGGATTAAGAATTGGTTATTGGACAGAAAACAGGGGGTAAGGTTAAATGGCCATTTTTCTCAATGGAGGAGGGTGAATAGTGGAATGAACCAGGGATCTGTACTGGACCGGTGGTATTTAACATATTTATAAATGATCTGAGTGAAGTGATTAAATTTGCAGATGACACAAAACTATTCAAAGTTTTCAAAACGCATGTGGATTGTGAAAAATTACAGGAAGACCTTAGTAAACTGGAAGACTGGGCATCCAAACAGCAGATGAAATTTACTGCAGACAAATGCAAAGTGATGCATATTGGGAGGAATAATCCACATCATAGCTATCTGATGCTAAGGCCCACTTTAGGAGTCAGCACTCAAGAAAAAGATCTGGGTGTCATTGTAGACAATGCGCTGAAATCTTCCGCCCAGTTTGCGGCTGCAGCCAAAAAAGCAAACAAGATGCTAGGAATAGTTTGGAGAGGGATGCAAAATAAGACCAAAAGTATTATAATGCCTCTGAATCGCTCCATGGTGCGACCTCACCGTGAGTATTGTGTTTAATTCTGGTCGACATATCTGAAAAAAGGTATAGCAGAATTAGAAAGGGTTCAAATAAGAGCAACCAAAATGATAGAGGGGAACTGCTCTCACACAAGAAAAGGCTTGGGAAAGAGACAGCTGAGGGGGGATATGATTGAGGTCTACAAAATCCTTAGTGGCATGGAGCGGGTGGAGGTAAATCGATTTTTCACTCATTCAAAATATACAAAGACCAGGGGACACTCAATGAAATTTAATGGAAATACTTTTAAAACAAATAGGAGGGAATATTTTTTCACTCAAAGAATAGTTAAGCTCTGGAACTTTTTGCCGGAAGATGTGGTAATGGAGGTTAGCGTATTTGGGATTTAAAAAAAAGGTTTGGACACGTTCCTGGAGGAAAAGTTCATAGTCTGTTATTGAGATAGACATGGGGGAAGCCATTGCTTGTCCCGGGATTGGTAGCATGAAATGTTGCTACTAATTGAGCTTCTGTCAGGTACTTGTAACTTGGATTGGCCACTGCTTGAAGCAGGATACAGGGCTAGATGGACCATTGGTCTGACCCAGTATGGCTATTCTTATGTTCTTAGTTTTTGGGGGCTGTTCACAATCGATTTTGCAGAAATTACAGACCTTACAGAATGTCGTAGTTCGACTGATCTACTCTGCCAAAAAATTGATAGGCTCACTCCACTATTGTTTAGAGCACGTGGAGGGGCATAATCGAACGCAAACGCCCATGTGTAAGAATGTCCATCTCCGAGAACGGGTCATGAAGGGGTGGGCCGAATCGTATTTTCGAAAAAGATGGACGTTTATCTTTAGTCTCGAAAATATGGTTTGTGCCAGGCAAATGCATTGGATGTGGGCGTTTTTGAGATTTGGTCGTTTGTTTGAGCTGGGCGTTTTCGTTATTCAGCAATAATCGAAACCAAAGCGTCCCAGCTCAAAAACGACCAAATCCAAGGCTTTGGGTCGTGGGAGGGGCCAGGATTTGTAGTGCACTGGTCCCCCTCACATGGCAGGACACCAACCGGGCACCCTAGGGGGAACTTTTAAAAAAATAGGAAAAAACATTAAATTACCTCCAGGTGCATAGCTCCTTTACCTTGGGTGCTGAGACCCCCAAAACTCAATCCCCACAACTCAACACCATTACCACAGCACTTAATGGTGAAGGGGGGCACCTACATGTGGGTACAGTGGGTTTTGGGGGGGAGGTTAGAGGGCTCCCATTTACCACTACAAGTGGTACAGGTAGGGGGGGATGGGCCTGGGTCCGCCTACCTGAAGTGCACTGCATTACCCACTAAAACTACTCCAGGTTCTTGTTTCTGCTATATAACCTTGGCACAGCAGTTCACACCGTAAGACTAACCTCACTGAAAACGTCCTTTATTTCAATAACCGCGTTTACTCACAGTTAACTGCAGATCAGAGGTTGTGCCCTCTTTCAGCAACATTCAAGGTAAGAACTAAGTTCTGTAACGTGGCTAACACACGAAAGGGATCTAAAACGGACTTACAAAAATGGCCACTACCTCGTGGACTACCGGAAACAAAACAGGGCACACTCTGACCCAGTAAGCAGAGGGAAAAGCACCATGTGAGAAGAGCCTACCAACTACCAACATTGTGAGACTGTAACACAAGCTAGTGAAATCACGGAGCCCAATACCCTACACCCACCACAATGCAATGCTGATGTGACTCTGCAGTGCAGCCGAGAGCCACATCTGACCCAGGGAAAGGCTGTGAGAGGATCGAATATATTCTGCTGTCATGGAGGTGGGTATGGAATTTGAGGGTGGCATAGAGGCTGGGAAATAAGGTTTTTGCAAGTGGGTTTTTTTTGGTGGGAGGGGGTTAGTGACCACTGGGGGAGTCAGGGGAGGTGATTCCCGATTCCCTCCGGTGGTCATCTGGAGGGGCATAATCGAACGTCGCCGGCCAAATAGATCGCCGGCGATCTATGTTGGCGGTGGCGCTACAGCTGGTCGGAACCATATTATCGAAAAAGATGGCCGGCCATCTCTTTTTTTCGATAATACGGTTTAGCCCGGCCAAATGCCATGGAGTTCGCCGGGTTTGAGATGGCCGGGTTTGTTTTTCAGCAATAATGGAAAGTTATGTCGGCCATCTCAAACCCCGGCCAAATTCAAGGCATTTGGCCGTGGGAGGACCCAGCATTTTTAGTGCACTGGCCCCCCTGACATGCCAGGACACCAACCAGCCACCCTAGGGGTCACTGCACTGGACTTCAGAAAAGCTCCCACGTGCATAGCTCCCTTACTTTGGGAGCTGAGCCCCCCAAACCCCCCCAATCCCCCCCAAACCCACTACCCACAAATGTACTGCACCTACTAAAATTGTTCCAGGGACTTGCATACAGCCTCTAGGACTTATTGCTCCTGTATAACTTTGGCATACCAGTTCACACCTGAAGACTAATCTCTCTGAAAAAGTCCTTTCTTGAAATAAGCACGTTTTCTCACAGTTAACTGCAGATCAGAGGTTGTGCCCCACTGGCAAAGAGTCCCCTGGTACTAAGATTAGCGGTAGGTCAGAGCTGGCACAATGGTGTACAATGCCTTCTTTCAGCACCATGCAAGGTAAGAACTACGTTCTCTAACATGCGTAACACAGGAAAGGGATCTAAAAGTGGCTTACAAAAATGGCCACTACCGCATGGACTACAACAGGAAACAAAACAGGGCACATTCTGACCCAGTTAGCAGGGGGGGAAAAGCACCATGGGAGTAGCAGTGGCGTACCTAGGGTAGTTGACACCCGGGGCCGGTCATTTTTTAACACCCCCCCCCCCCCAAATCCAGTACTAGGCATGCCGAGAATACAAAACACTCAGGACCTATAGAGCAATTCTACCATACCATAAGCAGTCATTTCTACGAGTCACACAAGGAAAAGGAAAGCATCTTAAACACTACAGTGAGCACTAGAACATCAATTCACCTATTGTAAAACGAAACCAGACAGAATAGTACAGATCGTAGATCCTGCACAGTCAATGCCAACTGAAAGCCATGTCTTTTTCACAAACACAGATACACCCTAATCCACTATAGAATAAGTAATCATAAACTTTCTATTTAGACAAAAATTAAACTGAACCCCCAATGCCAGACTCTGCATACAATGCAACACCACAGAAACAGAAACTGTCCCCTAGTACTGTGCAAAATATAAAGACAGCAGATGTAAATTTGAAAAAAAAACACCTAACAAGTACCAATCACCACTTTACAAATTAACAAATAGAAATAAAACAAATATAGAAAGTAAAATAATACCATTTTATTGGACTAATACATTTAGCTTTCAGAGGCCAAAACCTCCGTCCTCGGGTCAGTACAGTATAGTGCTGTTACAATATCCTATCCTGACCTGAGGAAGGGGGTTTTGTTCTCCGAAAGTTAGTCAAAATGTATTAAAATTAGTCCAATAAAAAGATGACCTTATTTACATGTTCTATTATAAACATTTAACACATCTACAATACTTTATCCTAAAGCAAAAAAAATAAAAAAATATATTTTATTTACAGTTTGTTGTCTCTGGTTTCTGCTTTCCTCATCTTCTTTTCACCGTCTTCCTTCCATCCAGCATCTGTCTTCACTCTCTCTCTCTCTCTCTCTCTCTGCCATCCAGTGTCTGCCCTCTCTGCCATCCCTTCCATCCACTGCCTGCCCTTTCTCTCTGCCCCTTCAATCCACCATTTGCCCTCCCTCTCCCATCCATCCAGGGTCTGCCCTCCCTCTCGCTCCCCCTTCCATCTAGGATCTGTCCCCTCTCTCTCTCTGCCCCTTTTTTCAGCCCCCAGTTCCAGCCCCCTTCTCCCCTCTGAACACCCCCACCCCAGTCCCCTTCTCCCCTCCCCTTCTCCTGTCTGAGACCCCCACCACAGTCCCCCTCTCTCCTCTGAACACCCCCACCCCAGTCCCCTTCTCCCCTCCCCTTCTCCCCTCTGAGATCCCCACCCCAGTCCCCTTCTCCCCTCCCCTGTCTCATATCCCCACCCCAGTCCCCTTCTCCCCTCCCCTTTTCCCCTCTGAACACCCCCACCCCAGTCCCCTTCTCCCCTGTCTGAGATCCCCACCCCAGTCCCCTTCTCCCCTCCCCTGTCTGAGATCCCCACCCCAATCCCCTTCTCCCCTCTGAACACCCCCACCCCAGTCCCCTTCTCCCCTCCCCTTTTCCCCTCTGAACACCCCCACCCCAGTCCCCTTCTCCCCTCCCCTTTTCCCCTCTGAACACCCCCACCCCAGTCCCCTTCTCCCCTCCCCTTCCCTTCTCCCCTCTGAGATCCCCACCCCAGTCCCCTTCTCCCCTCCCCTGTCTGAGACCCCCACCCCAGTCCCCTTCTCCCCTCTGAACACCCCCACCCCAGTCCCCTTTTCCCCTCCCCTTCTCCTGTCTGAGACCCCCACCACAGTCCCCTTCTCCCCTCCCCTGTCTGAGACCCCCACCCCAGTCCCCTTCTCCCCTCTGAACACCCCCACCCCAGTCCCCTTTTCCCCTCCCCTTCTCCTGTCTGAGACCCCCACCACAGTCCCCTTCTCCCCTCCCCTGTCTGAGACCCCCACCCCAGTCCCCTTCTCTCCTCTGAACACCCCCATCCCAGTCCCCTTCTCCCCTCTGAGATCCCCACCCAGTCCCCTTCTCCCCTCCCCCTCCCCTGTCTGAGATCCCCACCCCAGTCCCCTTCTCCCCTCCCCTTTCCCCTCTGAGACCCCCACCCCAGTCCCCTTCTCCCCTCTGAACACCCCACCCCTTCTCCCCTCCCCTCTGAGATCCCACCCCAGTCCCCTTCTCCCCTCCCCTGTCTGAGACCCCCACCCCAGTCCCCTTCTCCCCTCTGAACACCCCCACCCGAGTCCCTTTCGCCCCTCTCCTTCCCCACCTCAGTCCCGTTAAAACCGGGATTGGAAGGCCCGAGTCGACGTCAAGACGAGGAGGAGAAGGAAGGAGATTTGATTTTTTTTTTTTTTACAAGCAGGGCACGAGGCGCTGCCTGCGATGCTGCTTCGCCGGTTTTTTAAATGTGTGGCGCCGCGGGAACGGCCACGGGAGGCGGCGGGAGCGGAGCACCCCCCACCCACTGGCACCCGGGGCGGACCGCCCCCCACCTTGGTACGCCACTGGGGAGTAGAGCCCAGTACCCTACACCCACCACAATGCATTGCTAATGTGACTCTGCAGGGCACCTAACTGAAAAGGTGTCACACTCACCCGAGAGCCACATCGCAACCAGGGAAAGGCTGTCGGAGGATACAACGCATTCTGCTGTCATGGAGGTGGGTACGGCATTTGAGGCTGGCATACAGGCTGGCAAAAAAGGTTTTTAGTTTTATTTTTTTAGTTTGGAAGGGGATTGGTGACCACTGGGGGAGTATGGGGAGGTCATCCCCTATTCCCTCCAGTGGTCATCTGGTCAGTTGGGGCACCTTTTTGAGGCTTGGTCATGAAAATAAAAGGACCAAGTAAAGCCAGCGAAATACTGCTTAACGCCGCTTTTTTTTTCCATTATCTGCGAAAGCCGGCCATCTGGTAGCCACGCCCATGCCCGCCCATGTCCCGCCTTCACTAATCTACCGACACGCCCCCTTGAACTTTCGCCAGCGAAGCGACGGGAAAGCGGAGATGCAGTCAAAAATGCCGCTTTCGATTATACCGATTTTGCCACTTTAAAAAAATCGCCGGCCATCTCCCGATTTGTGTCAGAAGATGGCCGGCGATCACTTTCGATTATAAGCTGGCTGGTCATTTAGGGCACTTTTTAGGGACCTGTTCGTGAGAAAAAAGGGTCCAAAACATGTCCTAAATTCTCGCTAAAAACGCCTTTCTTTTTTCCATTATCGGCCGAGCGCGCCCATCTCTGCTCGGCCGATAACCACGCTCCAGTCCCGCCTTCACCATGCCTCCGACACGCCCCTGTCAACTTTATTCGATCCCGCGGCAGAGTGCAGTTGAAGACGACCAAAATTGGCTTTCGATTATACCGATTTGGCTGCCCACGGGAAACGGACGCCCATCTCCCGAACATGGGCGTTTTTCTCCTTTCGAAAATAAGCAGGATTGGCTCCCAATTCAAGCTAGGGTGCATTTTAGTCTGTACTATTATATTTAAGATATTACATGGTTTTGCACCAGGGTACATGGTGTCTTTGTTAATTTTCTCACATTCTAATTCCATCATGCAATTGAGAAATAGTTGGATTTGCATTTGCCTTCTTTTAAGACTGTTAGATAAGGATGTTTCATTCTCCGTTTTCTTTCCTGGGAGTTAAAACTCTGGAATACTCTTCCTGTAACTTTTATTAGATCTTTTGCTGGCCTTTTGCAATTCAGAAAGTAATTAAAAACATGGTTATTCGAGAAGTTCCTGCACTGAGTGTCTGAATATGGGATATATTGTATTTTGTTTCAATTATCATCTGCTTTCGACTGTAGCTTTCCAGGTATGCCTCGTTCTCTTTTCATTTTTCATTCATTTCTTTTCTTTTCATTAAAATCTGCCCCACAACGTTTCATAACAGATCTCACCTCCTACTTAAATTACATGCTTCAACATGGATCTTTCCCTATGGATAAAGGTAATATACTACTCACACCAATTCCCAAAGACCTAAAGAAAAAGTTAAGCGATATAACTAATTACCGCCCAGTTGCATCCATCCTTACTGTAGTTAAGTTAATGGAAAGCCTAGTTACTAAACAACTTACCGATTATTTAAATAATTTTTCAGTATTACATACATCTCAATCTGGATTCCTTACTAATCATAGTACCGAAACAGTACTTAAAACACTCCTAACTAAATTCAAACAAACTATTGCAGCTGGCAATAATGTTCTCCTCTTACAATTCGACATGTCCAGCGCGTTTGACATGGTTAGCCATAATATTCTATTGTTCATTCTAGAATATTTCGGAATTCGAGGAAATGTCTTGAATTGGTTTCGCAGCTTCCTAACTGCTAGAACATATCAATTAAAATCAAAAACGATAATATCATCACCATGGAAACCTGAACGTGGCGTGCCTCAAGGATCACCACTCTCACCAATCCTCTTTAATTTAATGATGTTACCATTGGCCAAAACATTATCCAATCAAGGCCTAAACCCATACATCTATGCTGACGATGTTACGATATATATCCTGTTTAAAAATGACCTATCAGAAATCACAAACAAAATCAATTACAGCTTCCAAACAATGAACTCATGGGCGGATGCATTCCAATTAAAGCTTAACGCAGAAAAGACACAATGCCTTATCCTTTAATCGCAATACAATAGAACTAAGTACACCAATATAAATACACCAAACCATATTATTCCTGTTGCGGATACCCTGAAACTTATGGGAGTCACAATTGACCGAAACCTTACTCTAGATAGTCATGCGAAAAATGTAACAAAGAAGATGTTCCATGCAATGTGGAAGCTTAAAAGAGTAAAACCGTTCTTTCCAAGGGAGGTATTCAGCAATTTGGTACAATCACTGGTATTAAGCCACTTGGACTATTGTAATTCCATCTACGCCGGATGTAAAACCCAAATCATTAAGAAACTCCAGACAGCTCAAAACACTGCAGCCAGACTCATATTTGGAAAAGCGAAATTTGAAAGCGCAAAACCCCTCAGAGAAAAATTACACTGGCTCCCACTAAAAGATCGAATTACATTCAAAATCTGCACACTGGTTCATAAAATTATTCATGGAGAGGCCCCGATATATATGTCAGACCTTATAGACCTACCAGTAAGGAACACAAAAAGTTCTTCACGCACTTTCTTAAACCTCCATTACCCCAATTGTAGAGGACTCAAATACAAATCGGTTTATGCATCCAGCTTCTCCTACATCTGCACGCAACAATGGAATGCACTACCGAATGCCATAAAAACAACGTACGATTTGATATCTTTCCGGAAGCTACTAAAGACTAACCTGTTCAAAGAACTTACAAAAAGAATCCTTCATAAAAGACTTAACATTAAACTGTACCAGCAGTTCAAGCCAATATTGAACTTTCAATTTGAATACTTTAATCACATGGCTATTACTGAATGTTATACTTTTTCCTTGTTATCACATACATGATATGTATTATTTATTTATCTACTTCTAATTTACTTGATACTCTATTTATCTTAACTGTATTAACACTCTGTACTTCTCATTCCGTTAATGGCGATCGCCATTGCAGCATAGTATAAGCCACATTGAGCCTGCAAAGAGGTGGGAAAATGTGGGATACAAATGCAGCAAATAAATAAATAAAATAAAATTTTGTGAACTGCATAGAACCTACAAGCTTAGGGCTCTGTTTACTAAGGTGCGCTAGTGTTTTTAGCGCATGCACAAAATTAGCGCACGCTGTGTAGACGCCTATAGGAATATTGTGGGTGCCTACAGTTAGTGCGCGCTAAAAGCACTAACATACCTCTAGCATGGCTTAGTATACAGGGCCCTTACTGCGGTATAGAAGTTTGGGTTTTTTTTTAAAGTTTAGTTTAGTCCTTGAGCCTGTTAAGGTGGTAATTAGATTGTAAGCTCTGTCGGGCAGGGACTGTCTCTTCATGGTCAAGTGTACAGCGCTGCGTACGTCTAGTAGCGCTATAGAAATTATAAGTACTAGTAGTAGATATAGGCTCAGGTAGATCAGTCAATTACTGAACTAGCTCTTTCCCTATCAGATCTCACACCAACAGCTAGTTCCACTGTATACAGATGAGTGCTGCATGGTCTGCCAGTGTGGTCTGAAGTCATCAATGTAAATGTAAACATTTTTTTTTCTTTTGGTTATTCAGTTTAGCACATATGCACGTCTGGGGAGAGAGAGAAGATGATCTCTATGTGCCTTGACTGGATTCCCTTCCGCTGACATCTCTGCCGGGTGTGGTTTTGGATTCTTCTCTAAATATGTTCAATTAACTCATTTTGCTTTTGACAAACTGCTCTGGTCCAGCTGCTGAGACATTCTGTATCTACCAGTGATCTCAAATTTGTGCCCAGTTAAATCACACTGGTTGGCCTAGGAGCCCATCCTCAGCAGCACTTAAACCCAACAGTGCTGTTGAATATCCACTCTGACCAACGTGGCATTTTCCAATCAGTGCCAGGAAGTTCCGAGAGCAGAATCAGGAGTTATGGTGGCACTGGTGATGTTCAATGCCAACACCCACACAGCTAATCTGGCATGTAGGACCACATAAAAAGTAAATCTAATTAGCCACGGGCAGCCCAAAAATGTTTGTTTTCTAGCTTTTATGACGTCATTTGCGGCGCTGTTCATTTTGTTTTGGTTACTTTTAGTTTTCATTTCTGAGTTTATGACATTAAGGATGTGTGCTCTTTCTAATCAGTGTGCCCTCTTTGCAAATAGTGTAGCCCAGTGGTTAGTGCAGTGGGTTGGGAACCTGGGGAATTGAGTTCAATTCCCACTGCAGCTCCTTCTGACACTGGGCAAGTCACTTCTGGCAATGCAGGATAGAACTTCAATAGTACAGTGACTTAGGGGGTCTTTTACTAAGCAGTGGTAAGTCCAACACGGTTTTACCGATCACTAATCCGGAACTATCGCAGGATCCCCAAGTACTCCCCTCCCCCCCCCAAATGGCCGTGCAGCAAGTGATTCAATTACTGTATGGCCATTTTTTAGAAAAAAAATGACAGCCTTCTACCCGCTGCAGTAAAAGGGGATCGCAGCACGCATCAAAAACATACATTGAAGCCAGAGCAGACCCTCTTGTACCACAGCTTAGTAGAAGGGGCCCTTAATTTTGAAAACATCTTAAACTGAGGTGCTGGCTTCCCTGTGCACACAAATGATTGTAAAATGGGAAGAGGCTATGTGCTCTGCTGTCTTAACTGGAAACGCTGGGGTGCAAAAATCAGGGTCAACCTGACATCATACTCCTGCAGTACAAACAGAGATCAGCAGATTCAATGCAGATGTGAAGGTGGTGCTCACATTTCTTCAAATACTTCAAAAAAGCACTTTGGGAGTTTCTCAAGGTGAAAAGCTTTGAACCAGGAGTTTAAGACCCTTCCCCTTCTGTATGACCTTACTCTAGCAAACAGTCAAAGTACACAAAGAAAAGAACTGAATACTGCCACGGTTTGCTTGATACTACCTTTGATGGTAGGCACAATTACGCATTCCTACTTACCCCCTCCCCAAACAAAACAAAAAAAAAAAACATTTGACTTTTGTACTCTTTATATTGCCTCAGGATTTGAGCTGTCATTCTTCCGACATGAGGTAGAGATACTACTGCTAATAATAAGGGTCATAAAATTCCTCCTCAGACCCTACCAAGAAAAATGGTTGAAGGTTGCAAGATGGCTGTGATAATCATTCTAATAATGTGAATGCTTGATCTACACAAACTGGACTGCGGCCAGCATCTGGAAGCACACAGGTCATAGGCGGCCTACTGTAAATGAGAAACTAGTTAAACTGGTCAGTTTTATAAGTGAAAGCGTGATTTCATTTGGACAGGGCAGCCCTTATTCTCTTTCAGGCTCATGTGCTAGCAGACTGACTCAAAAGGTTTGTGTGATAGTCCCCCTCAGGCCTGATGCTCAGGGCAGCTGCCCTTCTTGTCCACCCCTTGCAACACTACAATTGAGTACTAACTGAAAATATGGCACCCAGGTTTTTCTCTAATCTATCAGCATTTACATACCACTTTTCTAATAATGCTAAAGCAGTTTACAACATTAAAAAAAAAAACAACCTAACCTCCTTTCTAACTTTCTCCCCAAAATATCACATTTCCCTCTTATATCCCAATTTCTTTCAGTTAGTGGAGTGGAGGACCGGCCTAGTGATTGACATCCAGAGGTGCCCGGTTCAAATCTCACTGCTGGTCCTTGTGATCTTGGGCAAGTCACTAACTCTCCATTGCCTCAGGTACAAACTTAGATTGTGAGCCCTCCAGGGACATGGAAATACCCAGTGTACCTGAATGTAACTCACCTTGAGCTACTACTGAAAAAGGTGTGAGCAAAATCCAAATAAGTTAAGATCACTCAATTTTAAATACATCCAGAATCTGGTCAAGCAATACTCTCTTCCACCACCTTTACCCTTACTCAGCTCAACCACCATTGTTTATTAGTTGTCTAACCCCCACCAAGCCTTCCACTTTTAGAAAATGACAACTGTTTGAGTTCCATAAAACAGACATAGTTAATGAGAAAATCTATTTCATGATGATCTTTTTCATGGTCACCTCAGCTAATTCTAACATAACAGCATCTAAGTAGGGGATGACCAAAACTGAATGTGTGGCTGAAATTCACCGCTCAGTTTTGGTCATAACTGAACCGAAACTGGCCCATCCACTGAGCAGAACAGCACCCACTCCATTCCCCTCTTCCCTCACCCAGAACAGAAGCCCCTTCCCTCTTTGCCCCAAACAGAAGGAACCCCCTCCTCCTGGGCCTACCATATTGTTGGTGGTCTAGTGGTCAGTCGGGGCAGGAACAATCCCCAGTTGCTCCTGGCGCTCCCCCTGTGCCAAAGCCTATGCCAGCTCGAAGCTGGTGTTAGAGTTTGTCGCGCCATTTGGGAGGAATGGGGAGACCAGGAAGTGTTGCTAACACCTCCCCCCTAAGACTTCCCACCCTGATGGTCCAGTGGACCTCAGAACCCCCACCCCCACCCCCAAGAGTTAAGCACCTTCCAGTGCATCACAGAATGTACCAAGCAGGGCGCCACCATTTTGAGGATGCGCCCAGCAGGAGGAGGGAAGAAGTCCTAGTCCCTCCTCCTTCTTCAAGGTAGAAGGGGTTTGGGGGCCATCGCTTGACCACTGGGGCTAGGCTAGTCTTTGGGGTATGGGGGTCCTGACCAGGGGTCCCACTGGACCACCAGGGTTTTAATTTAACTTTTTGGGGCGGTCTGGTGTCCACCAGACCCTTACATGTTTGGGGGGGTGGGGGGGTCTGGGTCCACTGGACCACAAGGCCCTTACATCTTTGGGGGGATTTAAACCACATTTCTGTGGTCTTTTGGTTTTTTGTTGCCAAAACGAATTGTTCAGGTTGTTAATCAGCTGTGCTACTTTTAGCAGCTGGTTTCATTTTGCTGTCACAGGCCAACACAGTGGGGGGGTTGTTTGATAGTGTTGTGTTTATACCCTATGCTGTCTAATATATGTAAACTGCTTTGAATGTAGTTGCAAAAACCTCAGAAAGGTGGTATATCAAGTCCCATTTCCCTTTCCCTCTTAAAATGTTCTATTATCTATTGTGTTGACATTGTTAAATAGTATAAACTATGCCATACTTTGTATTGTTATTTGAATATTTTTGCTGCTGTAATTGTCTATTGCTTATGTTTGATTTATTTTTACTGTACACTGCCTTGAGTGAATTCTTTCAAAAAGACAGTAAATAAATCCAGCTGAAGTTGAGACTCCTGCGGCAGGTGAACTGCATGCTGAAATGCAGGACTCCATTGAGTCTTGATATCATTTTTATAGATCCCTGTTGACTGCATGTTTTTTTTAGTTGATCTTTGTGACATTTTTAATCAATATCCCTTGGCTGGCATTTCTTTGGTCGTTCCCCTTTTTGTTTTGTTTTTCCTCTATATCTAATGATACACTCACCCTCTCTAGTGAGGAAGTGACATGGATGCAGCATGAGCGTTAACAGCTTGTAATCTGTTGATTATTTAGGCTTGGCTAATCAATGCCAGGCTAGTTTGCTAAACTGGCTGCCATCAGAGAGGAAGGAAGGGCCAGATCTGAGATCAGCTGAACACTAGATAACGTTTTCCCAGGCTTTGATGAAATGTGGTCCAGATGTAAAGGCCATCAGATGCCATGAGAGGGAGGGGGAGCAGCAGAGGAAAACTCAAAATCTTTAATTTAACTGCATAGTGATCCCCATGTGGTAAAGACATTCCATTTCTAATCATTTGCCTCACAAATTTTACAGATAATAAATAGGAACAAATAAAAGATGATAACTTTTTTTTACTGGATTAACAGTATATTTTTTGAGTAGCTTTCAAAGTCAGAACCTTCTTCAAGTCAGAATTTTAAAAATCTAATAAATGTTAGGATTTCTTAACCCCTGATCTAATAGTTCTTTATAAATGTCATCGACCAAGATCTGTGTGAATCAGATATCACTAACAGCCGTGAAAGAAGTCTAAAGAATGCACTACCAAAGAGTGTGAAAGCGATTCACGACCATCAAAACTTCAGGCGTTCATTAAAGACCTATTTGTTTTGCAAGGTCTACCCTACCGGCCCTACTTAAATGCCTCAACTCTGCAATGCATCAATACCTTACATCGCATTGGACATTATGTATTCCTTTATTTTCTTGTCCCTTTTTGTACCTGTTTACTCTAACCTTACCTAACCCTTATTTTAAATTGTATTTGTTTAACATCTACCGGACTTGGCGATTGCCATTACGGTATCATGTAAGCCACATTGAGCCTGCTAATGGGTGGGAAAATGTGGGATATAAATAAATAAAGATATTTACAAATAAATAAATAAAGAGAGAAAGGGTGGAAGGAAGCAATTGCAATCAAAATACATACGAAAATATAAAGTTCTTCCCTTGCTTGCAGAGTAAGCAAGATTTTTCATTATGTTATTTAGTTCTGACTAATCATTACACTTGAAGAGCCAGGATAGATGGTTCACTTGCCTAGCTTTACTTAAAACTGGGAAGAAACAAATAATCTAATCAGAAAGAAATATTGCCAAGGACGGCCAAGTCAACCCCCTAAGGTCCTTAAGTACATAAATAAGATGCCTGTTTTTGCAAGAAGTCAGTCAGCAACATGTTATCAAACACCCTATTCTCTGGGAGCCCTGTAACGGAACAAATAGTTCTACACATCAGCAGAAAGCATTTTCGTCCACAGCAGTCCGAGGAGAGGGAAAAGGCAGCATGTGAAATAAATGGTATTTCATAAAACTACAAGCACAGGGAGAGTTCAAGGCTCTGCTGCACATTCCTAGTGGAAAATGAACAAAGACAGTTCCACAGTGGTGCAGGGCAATACTGAGCACACAGATACTATTACAAACAATGGCTTTTAAGTGTGTACTTTCACAATCAGTCTTTCTCCGAAGAACAGATTGGAGAGCGTCCCGTGCAGTTACTGTACATAAACCCTGAATCCCACCGAAGAGATGTTAGCATAAGAACTACATACTATTTTCCACATCACTCACCGAGAAGCTCTTACCATGAAAATAAATGAACTGTGACATTCTTCTTTTTAACAGTAACAATGGAAAATGACATTCTGCAAACATGAGATCACAACAGTGAGGGCTTGCTCTCGGTATAGGAGCTCATATTTTTCAGTTTCATTACTATTTACTGTGACCTACAGATCACACAATATTTGGCAACATCGACTCATTTCAAATGAGGGTAACTTCTTGGAATCATGCCAAAATAAGATGGAATCCACAGCTGTCAGTTACTGGCACATGAATGAAAAGAGTTGGCAAGGTCTCCATTACAAATCAATAACAAACATTCATTGCAACATAAAAATAAAAACAAACAATGCAATAAATTGTGCCTCATGCGGTTGTCTGGTTGACTAAATTCAAACCAATAATTAAAAGCACAGACCACAAACTATGGTCTGATCAGAGGTCCAAAGCCAGTTTTACCACAGGACACAAAAATTGTATGTTTATAAGGGAGTGATTTAAAAATATAAATGTAAGAAAAAAAAAAACCTTCCAAGTAACAAATGTTAAAAAGTAACCTCAAGTTAATTTAGATGAACATTTTCCAGCTCTGCTGCTGTAATAATCAAAATTATGATATTGTTGTGAGGTTTTGTGGAATGAGACGATAAACTCCTGACCATGATCTGGGTATTACAGGATAGGTGACGTTCTGGGAACTGTGGCCCTGGACTGCACAGGAAAATCTGTGAAACTGGGTGGATTTAGATTGTATTGGGGGGGGGGGGGGGGGGGCTTTGTGAACTTTTTTTGTTTGTTTTCATATGATCTGCAATTTAAGAAACCCTGACTGATTAGTGATGTTTGAATTACAGCAGATTTTTGATCTCGTTATCTGTGTTTTAGTATGCGATAGACAGTTATGTCAGCTATGTACTCCCTCAATTTATGTAACATTTATTGTGCTTTTCTCACAATATGCACAGTATATTACTGTGGTGTATTCCAATATACAACCAACTACTGAAGAAGAAATTCCAAAGTCCCTCACCACAACCTCCATCAGAAACACAAACCTGCCAAGTCAAACCCCTTTCAACGTTGAGCCTTAAGTTGAATTCTGAGCATAAATTCAGGCAATTTTCAAAGAGGCCAAGTTAGGAGCATAGGGTCGATCGATATCCAAACTGCCACTGAAAATGGCTAGAAGCAAACTAAAAACTGGCTATTTGAGGAGGGTTCTAGGGGTGGAGTTGGCACTTGGCCAGTTAAGAGCACATATTCAGCTCTTAACTGCCCAGGTTAATCACATAAATAGGACCACATAAAAGTCAGTCCTATCTTTATGTGGTAACTCATAGCCAGTTTAGTGCTGAATATGCGTTAGCTGGCTCCGGAAACCTTTTCTTTCCATACTGGGTCAGACCAATGGTCCAACTAGCCCAGTATCCTATTTCCAACAGTGACCAGTCCAGGTCACAAGTACCTGGCAGAAACCCAAATAGTAACAACATTCCATGCTACCAATTCCCCATGTCTGTCTCAATAGCAGACTATGGACTTTTCCTCCAGGAAGCTGTCCAAACCTTTTTTTGAAACCAGATACGCTAACCGCTGTTAGTACATCCTCTGGCAAAACGTTCCAGAGCTTAACTATTCTTTGAGTGAAAAAAATATTATTTTTGGCAGCATTTTTCTTGGATTTCACTTATAATTTTAATATACTGGCTTGTGTACTGGTTTCACTGGTTAGAGAAGTAATTCTAAATTTCAAATCATGTCACTTGGAGGGGCTGGTTATAGGGACTCCCTGTATTCCTGCAGAGATGTTTTCACCTAATAAAGGACCACCAAAACAGACAACATGTTACTAGAATCAGGTACTTAACAATCAGATTTGCTATTTATAAGTACAATATAAAAAAATTAATTAGGTTGAAACCTGGGCGCATTTATTATCTTTTCTTTTTCCTTTTTCTGTGTAACTTCCTTGAGTATCCCCTAGTCTTTGTACTTTTGGAACGAGTAAAGAAATCAATTCACTTCTACTTGTTCTATACCACTCAGGATTTTGTAGACCTCAATCATATCCCCCCTCAGCCATCTCTTTTCCAAGCTGAAGAGCCCTAACCTGTTTAGCGTTTCCTCATGTGAGAGGAGTTCCATCCCCTTTACCATTTTGGTCGCTCTTCTTTGAACCTTTTCTAATTCCGCTATATCTTTTTGAGATACGGTGACCAAAACTGAATGCAATACTGAAGGTGAGGTCGAACCATGGAATGATATAGAGGCATTATAGTAGTTACCATCCCTTTCCTAATAATTCCTAGCATCCTGTTTGCTTTTTTGACCACCGCCGAACACTGAGCAATGCCAGTGCCCAGATGGTCAGACACTGAATTTTCAGGTTTAATGCCAGTGGCAGTCAGCAAAACGCTGATCACCACCCCAGTGTTTTTAACTAGTGTACTGAGAAATACGGGGCCAAAGGAAGAGTGGAAGTACAGAACTTTGTGGGGGAGACAGAAAATAGTTCTGCCAAACTTTAGCGCCTTTAAGAATGTCAACAGTCATTCAAACTTTAAAATTAAAGCACACAATGCATAGATTTTAGATTTTAAGTCATCACACTTTCAACATTTTTATTAAAAATCCAGAAACACCTTAAGCAGGGCTTCCATTTCAGTAATAGAATTCATACATTTTCCACTCATTAAAGAAATCCCCACCTCATCTTTTGCACATCAGACGTTAAAATACACAGTGCAGTAGTATGTGAATTTGAAGAATAAAACAGCAAGGAGAAGATTAGGGCTTTATGTAAAGTTTCTAGTCAGCCTTTGTCATGACCATGAGCCTAAATAGAGACATGGAAACCCTATGACCTCCCTGGGAAGGAAGCCCATCGTACATTCCAGGCCTGTCTGTGTTATTATGTTTACGAAGTACACTTAGCTATAGCCCAAAATAATTAACATGATACTTCAAAATAGTGAAGCTGAAATGACACTAAAAACTAACTCTATTTACTGAAATAAACATAAAACAATAATTACTGAAATATTTTAAAGATAGGACAAAATGCATTTTCTGTTTCAATGCATGATCTCACTTTCGCTTCTATCTTAACTAAGTGCCATAAACTATAAACACAGACTACCATCAGCCTTCCATAACGTTCCCAATCTGACAGCTCATGACTAGCCCTTACAAAGGCCATTCAGAGCCCTCTCCTCTGTCTTTGCTCTTTGCCTGTCCATCATCACTGGCTGGTTTTGGTCTTGCTAGAGGTCTTGCTTGCTCCATAATTCTTCTCTCTGTCATCTCCAAATACTTAGGTGTTGACAAAAATGTCTACTTTTTTGAGGGAGACTGGAGGGGGTGGGGCGGGCTGATCTAAGTTCAATGTCACTGCTTGAAAACTTACAGTGAGAGGTGTGATAATGTTAAGCCCCCCACCCCAAAAATATATATGCACCCTGAAACTTTTGCATAAGTAAGAAGTAGTGAACTTTTGTTGGAAGAGAAATATTTAATGTGTGAAACAATGAAAATTAATTTGCCTTTTCCTCCTCCAGTAAGAACAGCTCCCTGACCTGCCCAACAGATGAGTCGCAGAAGATGGTAATTTGTCTCGTGAAGGGGAACAGTGTGTATGAAATAACATACTAATTTTAAACCAGTGTTTGAAACAACACCAAAAAGTGTGCTATATATACATTTTAGTTCACACCTTTTCAATGGTAGCTCAATGTGAGTTGCATTCAAATAGAGTAGGTATTTTCCTGTCCCTGGAAGGGTCCATTCCCTATAGAAATCCCGCAGCCTCAACCTCATGGGAGCCAAGGACTGGACCCAGACACCTTCATTGTATAGATCTTCCAGAGACCACCGCCGAAGGACCAGAATCTCAACCCCCCCCCGGTGCCCCCCCCCCCGAAAGGACTGCGCCCTCTGAAAAAAATGATTGTGCTGAGGAGTACTGCCTCTACTAGGCCTATAGCAACACGAATCCCTAAACCTAGATGGCAGACACACCTCAGCCTACCGCACGAGGCCTGTCCTCCAGAAGATGAGGAACCTTAGTCTCCCCCAGACTCTTGATCAACGTCCAGATCCTCCCCGAACAACAAAGAACTGCGGAAAGGAAACTTGCAGGGTTTAGACTTGGAAGCCACTTCAGTCGACTAGCCCCAGAGCCACAACAACCATCAGGGCCCCTACACCAAGAGCCCATGGACTTAGAAGACGCACAGAGCAGACTGTAAGAGGCGCCTATCTCCAACATAGCAGCCTCCTGATCTACTAGGGACCAAGCCTCTGAGTCTCTGTCCAAAATGTGCTCAGCCCAACAAAAAAAGTGCCCGCGCCACCAAACCTCCGCAAACCACCACCTGCACGGCCAAGGTGACTACATCAAAACTCTGCTTAAGCAGCGCTTCAAGCCTGTGATCCTGGGGGGTCCCTCAGCATAGAGCCACTATCCATGGGCACAGTATTCTTTTTGGTGACCGCTGAAACCACAGCATCCACCATAGGCGGGCGAAAGGATTCCCAATCCTGTTCCGGAATAAGATAAAGCCAGTGGTGTGCTGGGAAATTTTTAACAACAGGCTCTCTCTCTGGGCTTAGCCAGTCCACACCATATGCCTGGAATAGACTTCCTGAGCCGGTACATCAAGCTCCATCTCTGACCGTCTTCAAATATAAGCTAAAAGCCCACCTTTTTGATGCTGCTTTTAACTCCTAACCCTTGTTCACTTTGTTCAGAACCCTTATTTTATTATCCTCAGTTTAATATTCCCTTATCTCTTGTTTGTTCTGTCTGTCTGTCCTAATTAGATTGTAAGCTCTGTCGAGCAGGGACTGTCTCTTCATGTTCAAGTGTACAGCGCTGCGTACATCTAGTAGCGCTTTAGAAATGATAAGTAGTAGTAGTAGTAGTCCTGCAATTTGGGGGGGCCCCCAAGGTGGACTAGGCAGGCAACACATTCCTCTCTCTCTCCTCCCTCCCCCCCCCCCCCCCAAGCGGGCACACTAGGCATACATTTGCTGGCAGGGATACCAAGCCCCACCAGCCAAATAAATGGACTACTGCTGCTTCCCTCTGCTTGTTTCTGGCTCTGAGCAGCATGCCAGGAATTCTCATGCATACTTGCTCGAGAAGTCCTGGCATGCTGCGCAGAGTCAGAAACAAGCAGTGAGGAGCAGCAGCAGTCCATTTATTTGGCTGGTGGGGCTTGGTATCCCTGACAGCAAAGGTAAAGGAGTTCAGAGATGCCAAGAGTTGCCCATCTCAAAACTGGAGATTTACCACCACTATTCTGCAGATTAAAGGCCAATGAGTGAGGCTTTTCTTGTGGGCATCAATACACATGTTGCAAAAGTAAACAACAACTTTCTACAGAGTACATCCAAAACTTAATTGTTTTCTCACTTCCATCTTCCAAAATCCCAGACAGCAGATGTACAGATCAGCAGGACCCCAAGCAGTCCAAACAAGTGAAGTCAGAAACACAGTATAAACCTAATTATTCAACCACCCTTAGGATTCACCTTTGGGTTTAAAAAGCAAAACCATGTGCATGTAAGGACTGGAAAAATGAATTAAAACAAAGTTTAAAGCAAATGCCCTTACTATGTAATGAAACAGTTATAGAATATTCACATAGCAAGCAGCCTGAACCAACAGATTTATTTTCCATAGAACATACTTAACTTTGTACGAACTTGGCGGCTAATAGCGTGCTGAACTGGACAATGTTGGCACATATAGACTACCTCTGGACAGAACTTCTACATGAAGGAAGCCCTTCCCTCATTATTCAATACCTCTCTATGAAACAGTAGTAATAGAAATAGGCAAGTGCATTTTTATAATATACCCCTGCAATCCACAAAACAAAAGGAGCAAGATCCCACGTGCCATCTTTTTCTTTTGATGTAGGCACAGAAAAAGAAACAAAAAGATGTTAAATGCGCCCAGGTACTTATAAATAGCAAGTCTGATTGTTAAGCACCTGATTCTCATAACATGTTGTCTGTTTTGGCCGCCCTTTGTTAGGTGAAAACATCTCTGCACAAATACAGGGAGTCCCTATAACCAACCCCTCCAAGTGACACAATGATTTGAAATTTAGAATTACTTCTCTAACCGATGAAACCAATACTTGCTCTATGCACATCCGTATGCTGCACAAGCTGGTATATTTAAAAATATAAGTGAAATCAAATAAAAATGCTACCAACAAAAAAGAAAAACATGGATAGAGCAGCTCATAGGTCTCCTGTTCCCACCTCCCCTAGCCCGCCCCGCCCCCCTTCAAACCCACAGCTCCTTTCCGCAGCAATTCTAAGCACTAAATAGAAAAAGAGCAGCTAGTAAAGAGCCGCGTGCTATAACAGTGAAAGCCAGGCCCTGCCGGAACCTCCCTCGCGGCAGCGTACGTGTGTCACAGGGGAAGGTTCCGAACCAGCAGAGCCTGGCTGTTTTCTCTTTTTAGTGCTCAGAACCGCTGCTGGAAGAAGCTGCAGGTTTGAAGCGTGGTGGGGGAGGGAAATGGGTCAAGGGTGATAGGGCAGCCAGAAGAGACAAAAGAAAAAGGAATTGATGCTGGGGCACGTGGGGTGGGGAAGGGGAAGAAAAAGAAGGAACCCGGTTCAGCAGCGTTTGGGGGGGCTTCCCCCCGCAAAAAAAACCTACACCCACCATGCTTGCCACCAACAATGAAGAACCACAACGTTGATAGAGCAACTCATCCACACCTCCTTGCCTCTTCTTTTGCTGCAATTAATCTTTTTTAAGTAGTGCTGGCACACATCAGCAACAGTAGGCTGCTTCAGCCAATCCTAGGGGCCTTCCTTCTGCCTGTCCCTTCCCAAGGGGTGAAAGAAGGCCCCCCGGGACTGGTTGAAGTAGCCTGTTCCTGCCAACATGTGCCAGCAGTGCTTTAAAAAAATTAATCATGGCACTGGCAGAACAAGAAGAGGCAAGGAGAAGCGTGGGGGGGGGGGGGGGGGGGAGGACAAAGAGAGCGAGCGCAGAGAGGAGGGGGTCAGAGAAGTGCCTAAATTCCACAGGGGATGCTGACGCCAGGAGGGTATCCAAGCCCAGATTTTGGGAGCCCCAAATTCTTAAAAATCTAACAAACAGCTCTCGTGAGCTGGTGCCAGCATACATCCTGGACTTTTCATTTATAGCTCTCTCCTATGTTTCATAATGAGTTTACATTGGGTGTGCAGCAAAGATGAGGGCAAAAAGACTATACACCTTGTTCAATAAAGATATTTTCAACAGGCACACACTAGAAAAGTGGTCTCCACTATCAGTCCTTGAAGATTGCTAACAGGCCACGTTGTAAGGGTATTCCTAATAAATATGCATCACTATATAAATTCACCTACTGAATATACACTTATATCTACTTTTAACATTTATTACTTTATCTAGACTTTTTTCATCAATACAAAATGCTTTATTAAATTTCCAAAAACACATAAAAGCTTCCTTATCCTTAATATCAATCACACTTTCCTCATTCATCCCAATCTAATTTAAAATACTTTTTCATACTTATCCTTTACCGCTAGAGAATGCATGCCTGTACCCCAAATGAATACATATCAAACAGATCTAATGCTTTTCTTAATTTGTTAACCATATGCTACAGTCTTTCACTTCAAAACACCAGATATTTACTGCTCAAGTTGTAAGTTCCATAAGCAGCCTTTTCACTTGCTTTATGGACTTTCTTAAGCAAATAAACTATCACTGCAGGTTACTGAAGTCTGTTGTTTAAATCAGTACAAGTTGTTATGCAAAACTCTAGTTTCCAAGGACAATATGCAATATTTGTATGCAAATCAATGTCATGCATATTCATTAGGGGCATTCTGAAAACATGGCTCTTTGAAGCCCTTGAGGACTCGCAGTAAATACCAAGGGACTTAGAAAAGTCCTTTTTGAATGAAGGCCCACGCATGTTGCTGAACTACAGGTAGAAATACAGAAAAATATATGCAGATAAAGACCATATGGCCTACCCAGTCTATCCAGCCATGCCATCTACTCTCCATATCACTCCCTTAGAGATCCTATGTACTTGTCTCAAGCTCTCCTGAATTCGGATACTCTTTTCGACTCCACCATTTCCACAGGGAGACTGTTCCATGAATTCACCACACTTTCCATGAAGAAGTATTTCCTCAGGAAACTGAGCCTGTCCCCTTTCACCTTCATCTTATGTCCCCTTGTTCAGAGCATCCTTTCAAATGAAAGAGACTCGCCTCCTGTGCATTTATGCTGTGTAGGTTTTTAAATATCTCTATCATATCTCCCCTCTCCCGCCTTTCTTCCAAAGTAAGCATATTGAGATTTTTAAGTCTATCCCCGTACGCTTTACGACAAATACCACTAACCATTTTAGTAGCCGTCTTCTGGACCGACTCTATCCTGTTTATTTATTTTTATGTATTGGGATTTATTAACCTTACAATTTATTAAACTTATTTATTAGGATTTATTAACCACCTTTATGAAGAGATTCACCCAAGGCGGCACAGTTTAACATAAAACTTACAATTTTGTTAACAGCATAACAATAGTAAAATAACCAAGAATAAACATAAATGCAATAAATGAGATAAACTTTAAAACAGTAAATTGAAACCTAATAATAGAACTACTGTGAAACTGTATCAAAAATATACACATTTAGCAACATTGGAATTCAAATAGCAGAGATATAATACAATGTTAGCACAATACTAATGAAACACCTAATAAGCATGCATTAGAACATTCAACTAACATAGATATGATGCTAAAGATTTTCTGCAATATAGCTTATCATATAGCTGAGGGACCAAGAGCAGATAAATGTTGGGAACAAGGTGCGTGGCACAGAGTCAATTGGGATAATTTGATGGTTAGCTAAAATCAAAGCAAGTTCATTGTATAGTTAAGCAAGAGATAAGGAACTGATCTAAGTTACATTATGTGTAGCAAGCTAGTCCATGTGCAGAATAGGTATATAGTCAGTCAACCTATGTATTAAAAGCTTGGGAGAAAAGCCAGGATTTCACCTGCTTCCTGAAGTAGAGGTAGTATCGAGTTATATGTAGCCCCTCTGGGAGTAAATTCCAGAGTGTTGAGACTATTCCTGAGAAGGCTTGCTGACGGGTATCACATTGTGATCCTTGAGAGGACCTTAGAGGTCTTAAAGGTGTGTAAATGGTTAACTTATTCTTTAAGTAATCTGTTTATTTTTTAAGGTGCGGTCTCCAGAATTGAACACAATATTCTAAATGAGGCCTCACCAGACAAAGTCTCATACAGGGGAATCATCACCTCCTTTTTCCTACTGGCCATTCTTCTCCCTATGCACCCAAGCATCCTTCTAGCTTTCGCCATCGCCTTTTCTACCTGTTTGGCCACCTTAAAAGATTATCACATACGATCACAGCCAAATCCTGCTCCTCTTTCATACACAAAAGTTCTTCACTTCCTAAACTGTACTGTTCCATTGGGTTTTTGCAGCCCAAATGCATGACCCTGCATTTAACATTAAATTTTAGATGCTAAATTCCAGACCATTTCTCTAGATTTGCTAAGTCCTTCCTCATGCTATTCACACCATCAGGGTTGTCTACCCTATTGCAGATTTTGATATCATACGCAAAGAGTTAAACCTTATCAAACAGCTATTCAGCAATATTGCTTACAAAAATGTTAAACAGAACCGACCCAATAACCAAACCTTGTGGCATATCACTGATAATATCCTTTTCCTCAGAATGAGCTACATTTACCGCTACCCTCTGTCGCCTTCCACTTAACCAGCTCCCAACCCAGTCAGTCACTTTAAGGCTCACACCGAGGGCACTCAGTTTAATTTATTAGTCGTCTATGCGGAACCATGTCTAAGGCTTTGCTAAAATTCAAATATACCACATCTAGCACCCTCACTCGATTCAACTCTCTGGTCACCCAGTAAAAAAAAAAAAAGCCCAACGCGGGTTTACTGAACGCCAAATCGGGACTACCACCTGCCCAACATGGCTGCCAGCGGTAGTTCCACCCCGATCGCGCGCCATTTTGTGGGGAAAAAGAAAACCCTCGGAAATGGCTTGTGCGGCGGTAAACCAGCAGTAATCAGGTATTGCAACGCGCTGCCTGGTTACCACCGGGTTACTGCGGGAGCCCTTATCGCCACCTCAACAGATGAAGGGCTCCTCGATGCAGAGCCATGTGGTAACAGTTCTCTCACCACATGGCCATGTTTGTCTGGGGGCTTTTTACCCGCTGTGGTAAAAAGGGAACTGGTGCACGGGAAAAACAGCCCCCACTGCTAGCACAGGGCCCTTTTTCCCACAGCTTGGTAAAAAGACCCCTTACTGCCATCCTTGCACTGCTTCAGTGTAAGTTGTTTTCTATTTGTTTCATGCTTGGTTCCTGCTTCAGCTGTGGCCTCCTCCTATCTCACACCCAATTCCTGATCTACATTTCGTTCCTGATTCTACATTGCTCAACCCTGCACTAGGCCTAGTCTATCCTTCAATGTTCTTGTCCGGGCATAATGATTTTAACATTTTTATTTAATGCTACTACTACTACTATTATTAAACATTTCTATAGCGCTACTAGACTTACGCAGCGCTGTACAAATTAACATGAAAAGACAGTCCCTGCTCAACAGAGCTTAGTGCTGTTACTTTACAATTCCAGTTCAGCTTTGTAATGATGCAAAACTTTTTTCTTTTCTTTAAATGTATGAAACTACCCTGGGTGGATACAGCATGATGGTAGAGAACCCCTACCAGCAACAAAGGCCAGAATTTTATTTTATATATCTGCTGTAATTAAAACATTTGATATTTAGAAACCTGAGACCGTTTTCCAGGATTACAACTGTATTTAAAAAAAAAGCTTAAACAGGTTTACAGCATGATATGAGGAATCCGAGATTGGTGGGTGAGCTCAGCTGTGGTCTGTAATGCCATTAACCTTCTAGTCGACCATTAAATTAAACTGCATAGTTCAGACTTCCAGGACAGCTGCAGGGGGAAATGTATCCTGTAAGGGCTTTGTTTTATACTAATATAATTAATGTATTAAACTCTATCTCGTACTCATTATCAATTAATGAAATAGCATATGGAAGCAAAACAGGTTTAACATATTGGGTGGACTCCGCTGGGGGGTACTTTAGCTTTGAGACACTTTCCTGCTTATAATCGAACGAGAATAACGCCCAAGTTCCGACCTAAATCGGGAGATGGGCGTTTATCTCACAAAAACGAATAACGCGGTATAATCAAAAGCCGAATTTGGGTCGCTTTCAACTGCACTCCGTCGCGGATGCGGACAAAGTGGACGGGGGCGTGTCGAAGGCGTGTCGAAGGAGGAACTGGGGCGTGGTTATCGGGCGAACAGAGATGGGCGCCCTTCGCCGATAATGGAACAGTTTTGAGCTAGAATTTAGAACACTTTTCCTGGACCCTGTTTTTTTACGAATAAGGCCCCCAAAAGTGCCCTAAATTACCAGATGACCCCCAGAGGGAGTCGGGGATGACCTCCCCTGACTCCCCCAGTGGTCACTAACCCCCTCCCACCACAACAAATGATGTTTCACAACTTTTTACTTTCACCCTCAAATGTCATACCCTCCTCCCAAGCAGCAGTATGCAGGTCCCTGGAGCAGTTGTTAGGGGGTGCAGTGGACGTCAGGCAGGTGGACCCAGGCCCATCCCCCCCCCTACCTGTTACAATTGTGCTGCTTAATGCTATTAGTCGTCCAACCCTCCCCAAACCCACTGTACCCACATGTAGGTGCCCCCCTTCACCTCTTAGGGCTATAGTAATGATGTAGACTTGTGGGCAGTGGGTTTTGAGGGGGATTTGGGGGGCTCAACACCCAAGGGAAGGGTGCTATGCACCTGGGAGCTCTTTTACCTTTTATTTGTTTTTTGTAAAAGTGCCCCCTAGGGTGCCCGGTTGGTGTCCTGCCATGTGAGGGGGACCAGTGCACTATGAATCCTGGCCCCTCCCACGAACAAATGCCTTGGATTTATTCGTTTTTGAGCTGGGCGATTTCATTTTCCATTATCGCTGAAAAGCAAAATCGCCCAGCTCACACCTTGACGAATAAAACATGGGCGTCTTTTTCTTTTAAAAAATACGATCCGCCCCGCCCCTTCACGGACCCGTTCTCGGAGATTAACGCCCATGGAGATAGGCGTTTCTGTTCCATTATGCCCCTCTTTATCAATTACTGTTGTTTCTTTCTGTACGCTGATAGTTGTAAGACATTCCACTCTTATCTGTTTACAGTGGTTTTATTTGATTTTCACACATTCTCTGTGAGGAACATTGGTATCAACATAAATATTATCCACAACCAATGGTGTGTTCTGCCCAAAACTGGCACCAGGAGATTTTACCCATTACTGTACAACTTTACAGGAATAATAAATTTTTCAGCACACTGCTCAAACCAAGACTAGAAACTGTTTCGTAAAGCGTCCAAGTTAGTGAAATGAAACACTTCCTAATGCTGTATGATTATGTACCTTCTGCGACCTTTAAATCTGCTCAGTTTACATTTTCCTGGCCTCAGCTACTCCACAGCTAACCTTAGATGAAAGGAAAGCCAGCCTCTCATTCTCTTCTTTATGCTCATATCAAAAGAACAAGCATGATTACGGTTTCTGTTTATAATACTGCTGCGGGCGATGCAGGAAGCAGAAAGAGCAGCTGACTTAGAACAGACACTGGGTCTTTCAAAAATTACTCTTCATAATTCCCATCATGTTTTTTTTAGCATGGTTGGGTAAAAAAAAAAAAAGGTTTGGACAAGTTCCTGGAAGAAAAGTCTGTAAAGCGTTATTAAGGTAGACTTGGAGAAAGCCACTCCTCTATACCTAGGATAAGCAGCATTGAATATTCTGTTGTTTTAGGATCTTGCCCAAGTACTACTGCCCTGGATTGGCCAGAGTTGGAAACAGGATACTGGGTCTGATGGACCTTAGGTCTGACTCGGTTTGTATGATACTGTAATAAATACATTTCCCGAAACCTCTTATTTGCTATTGCTATGCTCCAGGGAGCAGGAAGAGTAGGGAGGAGTGGCCTAATGGTTAATACAGTGGGCTTTGATCCTGGCAACCTGGGTTCAATTCCCACTGAAGCTCCTTGTGACCTTGGGCAAGTCACTTAACCCTTTAGTGTCCAATGTTCCCATCAATCTATTCCCATATGGATTATTACAGGAACATTGGACACTAAAGGGGTTAACCCTCTATTGCCCCAGGTACAAAACTTAGATTGTGAGCCCTCTAGGGACAGAGAAAGTACCTGCATATAACATGTACAGAGCTGCATACATCTAGTAGCGCTATAGAAATGATTAGTAGGAGTCGTACTTATGTGTATCTGTACAGAGCTGTATATCTGGTATTCTGGTGTACCCACTGTTCATTTGGTAGGAAACTAGGCATTAACTCATTCCTTAAAATTGAATAAATGTGCCCCCCCCCCCCCCCCCCCCGATATTCAGCTGGCGGCAGTGAGCGTTTTGCTGCCTGCCACTGGGGTCATTCCCAGATATTCAATGTCTAGCCCTGTCTGGGCTTCAGCATTGAATATCTGGGTTTTTTGAGCTGGCTAAGTCAATAATCAGCCCTTGACCGCATAAGCCAAACCTCTTAAAGAAATGCGGTAAGGAGCTGAATATCAGCACTTAACTCAACTCCGCCCCTGGAATGCCACAAATTAGCTGCATTTGAATTTGGCGCTAACCAGTCATTTTCAGTTAACATAACCAGTTAAGTGACACAGAAAATGACCAGATAGCCGCAAACATGTGATTTAACCAGCTGGTGGCCATTTCCAGCAAAGCTACATCATTTTGAATATCGGTCGGAAAATTTGTACTTTAACCCTGACTTCCCTCTATTTACTGGGAACTCCTCCGCTCCAAGCTGAAAACCAACAAAAATCTTTTCAAAGACTCCACCGAGAGCTGAAAGGGCCCACAGAATGGCCAAACATTTCAGGACGCTTCCAATCCACGTCATTCTCTTTCTTTTCAGTATTAAAAAGATAAGGACCTCTACTGAAGGCGTAGAGGTGCATCTTGCTTCAACCTGTTTTACTGCATACATACAATAGGTCTTGTACATTCAGGTGACCCTTTACCCTTTTAGCTTCAAGTAAATCACAAGCCCCTGTGCTCTCATGGCCTGAGGGGGTTTTCTTCTCTGTAACACAATGCAGTCTTAAAGGAGGCCTGTTTCACCAGAGGCAGAATGTAAAAATCTTCTCAGGGAGGGAACTTAGCAGCATAATCTGATTCCTCAACTCAGCAAAGCTTTTCCCTTATGTTACATGTAAAATAAAATGGTTTATGGTTTATTGCATTTTAATACATCACCCTTTTGCAAATATCACAGGGTGATTAACATAATAAAAATGCAAAAAAAAGTATCTATTCTGTCTGCTGCACATAATTAATATCATACAAAGCTTCCTTCGCCTCTTCATCTGCTGATTCTAGTTTGCCATCTCTAGCTCCACTCCCTCTTTGCAGGTAATGTTTTGCAACTTGTGTCAAGGGTCATGGATCTGAGAAGTATCTTTCTGTGATACAACCAAAGCAGTTTACAATTATAATATGTGTTTCTCATGTTTTATTTGGCCAAATTAAATCATTCCCCAACCCTTGTGATTCTTCAAACTCTACCCCTGTCCTTTTGTCTAATTTTATGTATTGCATTTTACTGATTACTTTACCATGCTGTATTCTGCTTTGTGTTGTCTGTTATTAAATTAATTGATGGTTACATTTTTTTAACTAGACAGGAGTTGTTGTTTTTTTTCCATTTTTCTAGTGTTTTTCTAATGTCCGTCCCTTCAGTGCCAAACTGCAACGTTTCTGTCCAACCTGTCTAGTTTCAATCTGTACTTTAGACTTATGATTGCATAGGGCTAGAGGTTCAGATTCAGTTTCTTTGATAGATTTTCAATATATTTGTGATATAAGTTGTACTTTTAGAATTTTTCAGACTTTGTTTTATGTTACAAAAAAAAAAAGGTTAGATATATCCTGATATGACTAACCAGACACAAGATTGTAGGAGGGCTTTCTTCGTTTTAAGACAAGAGGTGGTCTCTTTGGGAGCAACCTTCCTGGTTAGCCTATCCAAGTAAATGTTTGATAAAAATATTTGGGAGTAAAGTATGTATTTTTTCAACCAGAACAACTTAAAGCCTTCTTGGATTTGAAGATCTCAACAGCAACAGTCGTTCCAGTTTAATTGATTGAGAACATTACAGCTGGATGGGGTGGGGGATAATTTACATTAATGGCCTTGTGAGTCTTACATAATCTCCTTATCTTTACTAGCTGCTCCCCCATCTTTAGTGGTCTAAAGAAGAAAGATTGTTTTCTTTGTTATTTCTCCCAGATATGTTTCATTTCTGTTTTTCTTTAACAAGCGAATAACTTGCAATATATTCTTAAAATTAAAAAATAAAGAATTTAAAAAAACAGAAAAGAGGCGAAGCCAATACCTTGAGTTGAGATTTTCTAATAAAATTGCACTCTCGGGTAGAAAAGAGATGATACCAGTGCACTGAGTTGAAATTTTCTAATACAGAGTTTCCTAAGTCGGTCCTGAAGTACCCCCTTGCCAGTCAGGTTTTCAGAATATCCATAATATGCATGAGATTGATTTGCATACATTGCCTCCACTGTATGCAAATCTCTTTCATGCATATTCATTGTGGATTATCTTGAAAACCTGACTGGCAAGGGGGTACTCCAAGACCAACTTGGAAAACACTGTTCTAATAAAGGAGGCGATTCCAGAGCCTTGAGCTGCAAGGTCATGCAATTGGCTCCCTTCCTGAAACAAACTGTTGAAACCTTTCTTCCACCAACGCCTGTCCTGGACTGGAGTTTTCTGGCTCAGAGCAGCACTGTAGTGTCTATTTACAGTATTTCAGAATTTCCATGTGGAAATATGTATCAGGTCATTAGGTGGAGTGGAACCTGAGGATGAAATTCAATTCCCTTTAGGTTTCTCTGCCTAGTGTCCACATAAGCTGCTGTTAGTTACAAAGATCCACACACATCTAACTTCCATTGTCATATCAGATGCAACAGGGGGTGAATTAGAACAAGATTGAAACCTGTTTTTGTATTTGGTGCCTGTGTTCAACATACACTCACATATTGCTTTATCTTGCAAAAATTACAGTATGTATCGCTATGATTTCCCACAGGGATTCATGCATATAAATATTCCAAGGATTTCTATATGTGTCCTGAGGACCTCACAGACAGTCGGGTTTCAGATTATGCACAGTAAATATACATGAGACAAATCCACATGCATGTTAACTCAGAATACATAGATTTCTCCCATGCATATTCATCATGGGACAGCCTGAAACCAGCCGGCCTGTGAGGTCCCAGAACAAATTTGAATTAATCTGTAAAATAAATACGTTGAAAAGTGCCCACCTACAGTGTGATGTAACGGCATATTTTCCCTTCACCTATAGGTGGATTTGGATATTTCTGCATGTGGGACTAGTGTAGAGAGACTCAGTCAAGGGCTCTTGGTAGGGTGCAAAGGGTGTGTGAATAACGTGATATATACAAGCTGTATATGTTTATGTCGGTGGGGAAGGTGTACAGGTGAGAGAGGGGGAAGGAATGCAGGGGGCAGAGGTAGGGGACAGTCTATGGTGACAATTCTGTAAAGTGGCGCCTGATAGTTGGCACTACAAAGGAGCACGCTTAGCGTTAATTCGATAGTGGTTTTGGGGTGCATCTAAGCTGTTATAAAATAGGAGAGTAAATCCACGTTGGTGCGCCTAAAGATAAGATGCAATCACTTATGCTATGTCAATGACAGGGTACATTAGCATGGATAAATGTGCCTTGCAATGCACACAACATGCATGCGTCACCAGGCAACACACCCCTGCTCCTCCCACATTAATGTCTTCCTTGCAGTTGTGCACTATGCGACTTAGGCACACTGGGGCCGATATTCAGATCGTGGGAGTTAGACTGGCTAACACCCACGGTCAGTGCTGAGCTTGGATATTCAGTGCCGGGCAGTTTCCAGTGACCAGCATTGACTATCCGGTTTATTTTTGGCTGATTTAAACTGGCCACAGATAGCCCATGTTTTTGTGCAGCCAAATATGGCCACTAAACCAACTTTTAAAATCGGTGGATAGCCGGTTTTATTGGGCAATATAACCGGCTATATGCTGCTAACCGGGGATATTCAGCAGGGGACAGCCGGTTAGTGAATAGCCAGTTATGCACTATTTAACCAGTTAGCAGCCGCTCTGGCCAGTTAAATAGCGCTGAATATTGGGAGGATTGGCACCTAAAACCTATGTATGCAAATTCCAATTAGTGATGTCATTTATATGCATAGGTGAGACTATTTCAGTGGTCTTCATTCATTTTTAAGCTGGGGCCACTTTGGATTCTAATGAGCTGAAGAAGAGCCACCAAATATCTTCCCATGCAGGGCCATGACACTGCTGACCAGTGTGCATCAATGACATTCATCTCCCCTAGCCCACCTTCACACTTCACTGGGGGGTACCTTATGGAGGTGAGCATTTCCAAATGCATTCTCTTTTGTCTATTGTGAAATGTCTTGTCCTTCAAGCATGCGGCTCTTCCCCCCATCCACTTTCCCATTCAGTCCTGAGTCTGGGTAAAGAGGCTGAGAGGCAAAAAAAAAAACACAATAGGGGCCACCCCAGAGGTCTCCAGGGGCTGCCACTGGCCTCCAGGCCTTGCAATGAACACTAGCCTATTCTATAAATTAGTTGCACATAAATGGCCTAAATTTAGGTGCCCCTTATAGAATTGTGCTTCATGTTTTTTTGGGGTGGCACTGTGTGCATGCTGGCAGTCTGTACAGGGGGAAGAAATAAGGGGGTGTACAGTTTCCCCCAAATCTACTCTCTCTTTGCATCTCTCCCTCAATCCTAATGTTCTCTCCTCTTTAACTCTCCAGTCCCCCCACCCTTGCGATGTTCAATTTTCACTCCCTTCTTCCCCTCCACTGCACCTTCCACTTCTCCCCTTCTTGTCCCTGCCCTTGAGGAATTAAATTAATATAATAAATATAAATATATAAATTAATAAATTAAATGAATTGGTACAATCATTAACATTATCCCAGTTTGATTCAGTGGTGTAGGTGGGCCGGGGTGGGCCAGGGCCCACCCACTTAGGGCTCAGGCCCACCCAACAGTAGTGTTAGTGGCAGCTGGTGGAGATCCCAAGCTCTGCCAGCTGAAGACTTTCCCCTGATCGTAACAAAATTCTACTCTCCATAATAACGGCACCTGCGCATGCTCAGTTTTCAGTGCATGCCTGCTGCAGACTGCCAAGGTGGAAAGAAGCATTTTCCTGCCAGCAGAGATATTTTTTTGGTGGTGGGGGGAGAACATTTGGTGCCCACCCACTTCTTACCTAGGCCCACCCAAAATCTGTTGTCTGGCTACGCCCCTGGTTTGATTACTGTAATGCCATATATGCCGGCTGTAAGTTGTACCTGTTGAAAAAACTCCAAACAGCTCAAAACACTGAGGCCAGGTTCATATACAAAATCTCTTGTAAATCTCTTGTTTTGAAAGTGCCTCCCCTTTACTAATCAAATTACACTAGCTTCCCATCAAAGCGAGAATCACCTTCAAATTATATACCTTATCTTTCAAACCCTAAATGGCACAGCTCCAGACTATATGGTACCATTAATAAAGTTACCTCAAAGAAACGCTAAATATGAGGCAAGAAACTATCTCAGACTACGCTTCCCAAATTGCAAAAAAGTGATCTACAAAACTGTCCAATCAGCAGACTTCACTTACTTAGGAACCAAATGGTGCAACTCCTTACCACCCAAAATAAGAAATATGCAGGAATATACTAGGTTCCACAAAATCCTCAAATCGTTCCTATTCAAACCCTCAAAAGGAACAGCCATATCTCAAACAACTAATTATTACTTGAATTGGTTATCACTCTATTTACCATTAACCTTCTCTTTGCTTCATGTACAATTTCTCTTTCATAATAGATTTTCCAAATGTTAAACATCCATAGTGATCCCAGTTTATTTATGATACTATATTGTAAAATTCGATTCTTACAACAAATTACTTTCTTACGCATTATTCTTTGTTATGTATCCTATAATGAACTCAAACTTGTTTGGGATAATGTGGGATATAAATGTCACAAATAAATAAATAAATAAATATGCTTCTAGAATCACTGTGGTAAGTAGTCTACCAAACACAATTCATCTTCCTGTGCCCTAATTGGGCAGCAATGTTTCAACCCATCTTGGACACCGTTTTTTAAACATACAAAATTAACAACAGCCACACAGCCTAAAGCACGCAAAACAAAAGTTACTGTTCTCCATGCTAGCCCACCTGTCAGCATCTCCTAGCCCCAGCGAGGTGTTGCGCTGCAAGGTCTCCCGCACTGCTGCCATCCCGTCGGGGAGTCGATTCAGTCTTCGTGTGTAAAGTCCCAAGCCTCCATCCGTCATGTACCTTTCAATAAAGCAGGACAGTTAGTGGCAATAAATACTCAGAACTTATCTACACATTTTCATATGCACACTGTACATAAATATACAGAAACAACAAGTAGGTTGGCAACAATGAAATTAGAACAAGATGTAATATTAACACAACTGTGTGTACATAAACAGAAAAAAAACAACACACACATCACAAAGGAATTCAAATATATTGTTCTGTCATCAAGAACATTTCTGCTCCTTGAATCAGTATTATGAAATAAGAATTTCAACACATTATCTCCTCCCAGCCCTCCAGCCATCCACATTCATTGGGTCACTAGAACAGGAGTGTGATCTGCACAGGAGTTTCTGCAGGGAGAATGATCACCGCTTTCATTATCTGCTCATGACTGGCTTGAGGGACCAAAGGGGCAGATACATGAAAACTTCTCAGGGTCAGACAATGCAGCCTTGACTGTAGTCTCAATTGTGTAACCACTAAACCAGCCTGTCCTCCACTCCCACCCACTGGAATCTAAATTATCAGCAACACAAACAGGGAGGAGGGTGTCAGATTCCTTAAGACCTGAAGACATTTTGGGGAAATGGGCATTTGTTCCAGTGGGATAGGCTCCACCTTAACCAACGTGAAACACAGCTGCCGGTGCTAAGAATCAAAAAAGGAGATAAAGCATCTTCAGACACAAAAATATGCAAAAATAGTTAAAACACGAGAAAGTCTATGAAGAACTGCAGAAAGACTTTGCCAGGCTGGACAACTGACCATTCCGATGGCAGATGAGTGGACAAATGCAAAGTGATGCACATAAGGGAAAAGTAATCTAATACAATGCAGGGTTCCATATTATTTATTTATTTATTTATTTGTTACATTTGTATCCCACATTTTTCCACCTATTTGCAGGCTCAATGTGACTTACATTGTATCGTGAAGGTGTTTGCCAACTCCGGTAGAAAAACAAATACAAAGTGAAGTTATAATCGAATAAGGTTCATATGTTACAGACACATTGGGAATTGTAGAGAAGGAGAGTTATATACCAGCTTATTTTCGAAACAGAAAGACGCCCATCTTTCGACCCAAAGAGAGAGACGGGCGCCCAAATCGGTATAATCGAAAGCCGATTTTGGGCGCCTCCTACTGCAGTCTGTCGCGGGAACGAACAAAGTTGACGGGGGCGTGTTGAAGGTGGGACTGGGGCGTGTTTATCGGCCGAAGAGAGATGGGCGCGCTCGGCCGATAATGGAAAAAAGGGCGGAAAAAGTGACAGTTTGGGCCGCTTTTTTGGACCCTTTTTTTTTTCACGAACAAGTCCCCCAAAAGTGCCCTAAATGACTAGATGACCACCGGAGGGAATTGGGGATGACCACCCCTGACTCCCCCAGTGGTCACTAACCCCCTCCCACCAAAAAAAACCCAACTTTAACAACTTTTTTTTCCCAGCCTGTATGCCAGCCTCAAATGTCATACCCAGCTCCATCACAGCAGTATGCAGGTCCCTGGAGCAGTTGTTAGTGGGTGCAGTGCACTTCAGGCAGGCGGACCCAGGCCCATCCCCCCCTACCTGTTACACTTGTACTGGTAAATGGGAGCCCTCCAAACCGCCCCCAAAACCCACTGTACCCACATCGAGGTGCCCCCCTTCAGCCATAAGTGCTATGGTAATGGTGTAGAGTTGTGGTCAGTGGGTTTTGGGGGGGATTTGGGGGGCTCAGCACCCAAGGTAAGGGAGCTATGTACCTGGGAGCTATTTTTTTTTTTAATTTTTAGAAGTGCCCCCTAGGGTGCCCGGTTGGTGTCCTGGCATGTGAGGGGGACCAGTGCACTATGAATCCTGGCCCCTCCCATGACCAAATGCCTTGCAGTTGTTTGTTTTTGAGCTGGGCGCCTTCGGTTTCCATTATCGCTGAAAACCGATACCGTCCAGCTCAAATCTGCCCAAATCCGATGCATTTGCCTGGCACCAACCGTATTATCGAAACAAACGATGGACGCCCATCTTTTTCGAAAATACGGTCTGTCCCGCCCCTTCGCTTATCTGTCCTCAGAGATAGTTGCCCATGGAGATGGGTGTTCGCGTTTGATTATGCCCCTCATAGTGTTCATTACGAGCTTTAGTTACATTGTGAGCAAAAAATGTGTGCACTATTTCCCAGATTCTATATAGTTCCTTATGACCTTGGGCAAGCATTTTAACCCTCCATTGCCCCAGGTACCAAAACTTAGATTGTGAGCCCTCTAGGGACAGAGAAAGTACCTGCATATAATGTGTACAGGGCTGCATATGTCTAGTAGTGCTATAGAAATGATTACTAGTACTACTACTACTACTTGACATTTCTAAAGCGCTACTAGGGTTACGCAGCGCTGTACAATTTCAACATAGAAGGACAGTCCCTGCTCAAAGGAGCTTACAATCTAAAGGACAAATGTACAGTCAGTCAAATAGGGGCAGTCTAGATTTCCTGAAAGGTATAAAGGTTAGGTGCTGAAAGCAACATTGAAGAGGTAGGCTTTGAGCAAGGATTTGAAGATGGGTAGGGAGGGGGCTTGGCATAAGGGCTCAGGAAGTTTATTCCAAGCATAGGGTGAGGCGAGGCAGAATGAGCGGAGCCTGGAGTTGGCGGTGGTGGAGAAGGGTACTTAGAGGAGGGATTTGTCCTGTGAGTGGAGGTTACGGGCGGGAACGTAAGGGGAAATGAGGGTAGAGAGGTAATGAGGGGCTGCAGACTGAGTGCATTTGTAGGTAAGAAGGAGAAGCTTGAACTGTATGCGGTATCTGATTGGAAGCCAGTGAAGTGACCTGAGAAGAGGGGTGATATGAGTATATCGGTTCAGGCGGAATATAAGACGTGCAGCAGAGTTCTGAACAGATTGAAGAGGGGATAGATGGCGCTAAGTGGGAGGCCTGTAAGGAGCAGGTTGCAGTAGTCAAGGCGAGAGGTAATGAGAGCGTGGACGAGAGTACGGGTGGTGTGCTCAGAGAGGAAATGGCGAATTTTGCTGATGTTAAAGAGAAAGAAGCGACAGGTCTTCGCTATCTGCTGGATATGCACAGAGAAGGAGAGGGAGGAGTCGAAGATGACTCCGAGATTGCGGGCAGATGAAATGGGGAGGATGAGGGTGCCATC
Organism: Microcaecilia unicolor; assembly: GCF_901765095.1. NCBI lineage: Eukaryota > Metazoa > Chordata > Amphibia > Gymnophiona > Siphonopidae > Microcaecilia > Microcaecilia unicolor. The sequence continues at coordinate 148,796,731 of NC_044034.1, forward strand.
AACTGAGATAGAGAGTGGAGGAAGAGGAGAAGTGGGTTTTGGTGGAAAGACGATAAGCTCGGTCTTGGACATGTTCAGTTTCAGGTGGCGGTTGGACATCCATGCAGCAATGTCGGATAAGCAGGCCGATACCTTGGCCTGGGTCTCCGCGGTGATGTCTGGTGTGGAGAGATATAGCTGGGTGTCATCAGCATAAAGATGTTACTGGAAACCATGAGATGAGATCAGTGAGCCCAGGGAAGAGGTGTAGATTGAAAAAAGAAGGGGTCCAAGGACAGATCCCTGGGGAACTCCAACAGAGAGCGGGATGGGGGTGGAGGAAGATCCATGAGAGTGTACTCTGAAGGTGCGGTGGGAGAGATAGGAGGAGAACCAGGAGAGGACAGAACCCTGGAACCCAAATGAGGACAGTGTGGCAAGAAGTAAATCTACTAGTAGTAGTGCTAGCATGGGCAGGTCAACACCCAGGAAAAGAACCTTGGAATTATTGTGGACAACACCTTGAAATCCACGGTTCAGCATAAGATGGTGGTCAAAAAAGTAAACAGAATGTTAGGAATTCTTTTGGAAAGGAATGGAGAATAAAATAGTGGAATTCAAGAATGCGTGGGATAAAAATAGAGGAACAAAAAGGATGGATTCCAATTAAAGCAAAATTAACTGGAGTAAGCATGGATGGCAGCTTCAGATGTTGGGAAATAAGACCAATGCAGGGCAGAATTCTACGGTCTGAGTCCTGTAAAAGACAAAAAGAAATCAGGATCAAGGTTGGAGTGGGTTGCGGCAATTCCAGTAGTTGGCAAGTAGGACCAGTGCTGGGCAGACAGCTACAGTCTGTGCCCCAAACTTGGCAGTGAGAGACAAAGACAGGGGCTCATTTTCAAAGCACTTAGACTTATAAAGTTCCATAGCTTACTATATAACTTTGTAGGTCTAAGTGCTTTGAAAATACACCTCTAGGTATACCAGTGTTACCTGTGGAATCTGTGCAGAGTGCCAGATTGAACTCTGGCCACCTTGTTGGGCAGATTGGATGACTGTCAGGTCTTTATCTGCCGACATTTACTATGTAAAATGGAGAATATTTATTATTTATTTATTTTAGATCATTTATACCCCACTTTTTGCCACGTAACGCAGCCCTAAAGTGGCTTACAATGAACTAAGGAAAAGAATTACAATGACAGTTGAAGGCAAAAGGGAAGGGAATATAAACACAAAATGTTAAGCAAATGAGCAGCAGGTAGGGAAAAGAACACAAAAAGAAAAGAAAGGAAAGAAAAATAGGACAGAATCAGATCTTGACTCGCCGAGACACAGAAGATCAGATCTTGTGGGAGGCCACATCTTAAATAATGTTAGCAGTTCTTTATCACCCCATCTCAAAAATGATATATCAGAACTGGAAAAAATAGAGAAGAGGTGCCCTTCAAGGAACTTGAGCTTACTCCTTGATAAATGTGGTATCATCATTTAACTATCAAAGAAATCTATCCAGTCGACACTCAAAACGATTTAACCAGCCAAAAATGGCCACTGATCAGTTAAATCCCTGGTTCGGGCCTATCCGCTAATTTTCATCAGCACCTCACCGGTTATTGCCTAAGTGAAGGCCAGCTATGTTGGGGGCATTCCAGGGGCACTTGGCTGATTAAATGCCGATATACAGCACTTAACCGACCAGGGTAACAACATAAAACACAGTCCTATCTTTATGCGGCAACCTATGGCCGATTACGTTCTGTATATAGTGGAATTAGAAAAGGTACAGAGAAGGGCGATGAAAATGAAAAAGGGGATGGGACGACTTCCCTATGAGGAAAGGCTGAAGCGGCTAGAGCTCTTCAGCTTGGAGAAGAGACAGCTGAGGGGAGATATGATAGAGGTCTCTAAAATAATGAGTGGAGTGGAACAGTAGATGTAAATTGCTTGTTTACTCTTTCCAAAAATACTAGGACTGGGGGCACGCAATGAAGCTACAAAGTAGTAAATTTAAAACAAATCGGAGAAAATATTTCTTCACTTAATGTGTAATTAAACTCTGGAATTCGTTGCCAGAAGATGTGGTAAAAGCAGTTAGCTTAGCGGGGTTTAAAAAAAGGTTTGGATAACTTCCTAAAAGAAAAGTCCGTAAGCCATTATTAAGATAAACTTGGGGAAAATACACTGCTTATTTCTAGGATACTGTCAAAAGTTGTTGGCTACACTCTGCTCTCTTGACAAATAGCCCAAACAGTCCAATGGTAGCTGAGAATTATAGACGAGTCAGCTTTATAGATTAACTATGCGGGGTGGAGTCTCATACAACTAACTTGGCTGTTTTTATTTCACTCTCCGGTGAATCCTTGCTCGTGTAGTATTTATAATCATAGACTCGTCCCCCACCTACCTCTCACTATTTTGCCCATTTATCTTATATTGCTCTCTAAATTGATTCATGAACATATATCTGGTTGTAACTCCTTGGTATCTTTTTACTAAGCACACAGCACTTATCTGTACTTTTGGTGAGCTCACGTGACAACAAGCAGCCTGCTTGTCCTCGGAGAACAAATTATCTCTTTATATTTCTCTTACTGATCTTTAACACAGAGTTATAACAACATTTACAAAAATAACTGCAGGAAAAATTATACACAGAACTGAATTTTTTATCCGATTCTCTTTCAGTGCTGACTTTTTTAAAGCCATTTATGTACTAAGGTGTGAAAGGTTTGTGCCTAATGCACAAGAAGTGCAAATGTTGAGTCACATCAGCTGCAAAATGTCTGCAGTAACTGTTGGGAACATTGTCAGAGCTTTTGGGAAGGCCACTGTGCATTAACACATGCTGACAGCACAGCGGATAGAGCAGAATGCAGTTAGCTACTCTAGAGATGTAGTTAACTACCGCACATGATCTTCTGCATTAGTAGTTAATGCGCAACTACAACCTTCATATTACCTGCATGGTGCAGTCCCTGCCCCTTACCGGTGATTTCCATGTTAGCTGTTTAATGCAGCACTTAGCATGCTAAGGCGGGACGTTATCCTCATGGGCTACTGTTAAGAGGTGTTATTTTACTGTTAACCCTAATTATTAGTAACTAGATGAAATTTAATGCGGACAAATGCAAAGTGATGCACATTGCAAAGAATAATCCGTATCATAGTTACCTGATGCTAGGGTCCACCTTGGAGGTAAGCACCCAAGAAAAAGATCTCGGTGTTGTTCTAGACAATACATCAAAATCTTCTGCCCAGTGTGTGACAGGAGCCAAAAAAGCAAACAGGATGCTAGGAATTATTAGGAAAGGGATAGTAAATAAGACCGAGAATACTATAATGCATCTGTATTGCTCCACAGTGCGACCTCACCTTGAGTACTGCATTCAGTTCTGGTCACAGTATCTCAAAACAGATATAGCGGAATTAGAAAATGTTCAAAGAAGCGTGATCAAAATGATAGAGGGGGTGGAACTCTTCTTATATGAGGAAAGGCTAAAAAGGTTAGGGCTCTTCAGCTTGGAAAAGAGACAGCTGAAGGGAGATATGAAAGAAGTCTACAAAATCATGAGCGGTGTATAACAAGTAGAAGCGAATCGCTTCTACTTTTTCAAAAAGTACAAAGTCTTGGGGACACGCAATAAAATTTCACGGAAACACTTTTAAAACAAAGAGGAAATATTTTTTCACTCAACGAATAGTTACGATATGGAACTCTTTGCTGGAGTAAGTAGTAAAAGCAGTTAGCGTATCTGGGTTTTAAAAAGATTTGGACAAGTTCCTGGAAGAAAAGTCCATAGTCTGTTATAGAGACAAACATGGGGAAGCCATTGCTTGCCCTGGGATTGGTAGCATGGAATGATGCTACTATTTGGGTTTCTGCCAGGTACTTGTGACCTGGATAGGCCACTGTTGGAAACAGGATACTGGGATAGATGGATCATTGGTCTCACCCACTATGGCTATTCTTATGTTCTTATTGGACCTTTGCTAAAATAACATGAGTTAGCGGTAAAATAACACATCTTATTTATTTTTATTTTATTTATTTATTAGGATTTATTTACCGCCTTTCTGAAGGAATTCACTCAAGGCGGTGTACAGTAAGAATAGATCAAACATGAGCAATAGGCAATTACAGCAGTAAAAATATTCAAGTAACAATACAAAATATGGCATGGTATACTACTTGCAATGACAACACAATACGTAATAGATCATTATAATTGGTAGTGAAGGGTAAGGCAAAGTTGTAACATATAGATGAGTAAGAAAGTAGGAAGAATTTGAAAGTAAGGTGACTGAAGAAAGTTGCACATGAGGTTAGAGAGATGGTTAAATATTATCTCAGTTAGGCTAGGAGTGGATAGACATGTCCCGCTGCAGTATGTGCAGCCCAAGTCAATCCTTGTGTGTGTGAGTGAGACTAACAAGTTAGTTACTTCTTCCATTAAAGGCTTGGTTGAAGAGCCAAGCTTTCACCTGCTTCCTGAAGTAGAGATAGTCTTGTGTTAAGCAGAGCCTTTCAGGCAATGCATTCCACAGTGTGGGGGCTACTCCAGAGAAGGCTCGCATGCGGGTATCACATCGTGTAATCTTTTTTTTTTTTAATCATCTTTATTAAAGGTAACAAGTGGAGCAGAGATAAATGCTGCATCGTCAAGTACAACAAAAAGAAACAACATCTTGTAAAACATACAGCGAACCTGTGCATGAAATCTTGATAAACAACTTTTTTTTTTGCTTTTCTTTGTTACATTTTTTTTCTAGATTATATTTGTTTCCCCCCTCTCTTGTTGTCCCTCCCCCTCCCAACCCTTATTATCCCCCCCCCCCCTCCCTTACCCCCCTCCATAAGTTCAAGAGTCTGCTTCGGGCAACTGGAGTAAGTGTGTCCCAAAATGGAGACCAGGTCGCACAAAATACACATCATGTAATCTTAACAGTAGTCCACATTGATAACTTCCCCCCTTAGTGTGAAGAGTTTCAGTCTCTGGTATTGTGATGACATAATGCCTCATTCCACCAATGCCTAACAGCCAACTTCATCAATGATGTCACAATGGCTTGATTGCCCTATACTTGGTTCACTTTTATTATATATAGCAGTTATTTCGATTTTTAGAGATATTTCTTTCTTCTTTAATTAAGTGGGGAAGTTATCAATGTGGGCTACTATTAAGACGTGTTATTTTACTGTTAACTCCAGTTATTCGTAGCTAGGTCTCATCACATAAAATGTGATGCACGAGTTAGCAGTAACATAAAATGTCTTTAACAGTAGCCCACATTGGTATCTACAAACTTAATAGTTAGCACGCTGCATGAACTGTTACTGCAGCACTGCATATAGAAACAGAGAAAAATGTAGGCAGATAAAGACTATCAGGCTTATTTTTGAAAAAGAAGGGCGCCCATCTTTCGACACAAATTGGGAGATGGGCGTCCTTCTCCCAGGGTCGCCCAAATTGGCATAATCGAAAGCCGATTTTGGGCGTCCTCAACTGCTTTCCATTGCAGGGACAACCAAAGTTCATGGAGGGCATGTTGGAAGCATAGCGAAGGCAGGACTGGGGCGTGCCTAACACATGGGCATCCTCGACCGATAATGGAAAAAAGAAGGGCGTCCCTGACGAGTACTTGGGCGACTTACCTGGTCCATTTTTTCTTGCGACCAAGCCTCAAAAAGGTGCCCAAACTGACCAGATGACAATCGGAGGAGATCGGGGATGACCTCCCCTTACTCTCCCTGTGGTCACTAACCCCCTCCCACTCTAAAAAAAACTTTAAAAATATTTTGTGCCAGCTTCTGTGCCAGCCTGAAATGTCATACCCAACTCCCTGACAGCAGTATGCAGGTCCCTGGAGTAATTTTAGTGGGTGCAGTTCACTTCAGGCAGGCGGACCCAGGCCCATCCCCCCTACCTGTTACACTTGTGGTGGTAAATGTGAGCCCTTCAAAATCCACCAGAAACCCACTGTACCCACATGTAGGTGCCTCCCTTCACCTCTTAGGGCTATGGTAGTGTTGTACAGTTGTGGGTAGTGGGTTTGGGGGGGGGGGGGTTGGGGGGCTCAGCACCCAAGGTAAGGGAGCTGTGCACCTGGGAGTAATTTCTGAAGTCCACTGCTTTGCCCCCTGGGGTGGCCCGCTTGGTGTCCTGGCATGTCAGGGGGACCAGTGCACTACGAATGCTGGCTCCTCCAACGACCAAATGGCTTGGATTTGGTTGTTTCTGAGATGGGCGTCCTCGGTTTCCATTATCGCCGAAAATCAGGGACAACCATCTCTAAGGTCGACCTAAATTTCTCGATTTGGGCGTCCCCGACCGTATTATCGAAATGAAAGATGGATGCCCATCTTATTTCGATAATACGGGTTTTCCCGCCCCTTCGCCGGGACGTCCTGCGAGGACATCCTCAGGAAAACTTGGGCGCCCCTTTCGATTATGCCCCTCTATATAGCCTATCCAGTCTGCCCATCCATGCCATCTACTCTCCCTATCACTGTTAGGGCATATCAATTCCTGCAATAAACAGCTAACACAGCTTAGCAAACAGGCTCCTAAGCGATAATTTTATAACAGAGCACCAAGGCAAGAAGACCAGAAAGGCACTATTTTAATCTTATTTTAAAAAGGCAACATGTACCTTCATAAAAGCCTCTCACAAACTAGCCCCCTTCCCAGTCTGCAAACACCCATGTACAAATTTACACCTATTCTTAAAAGGGTGTAAATCTGTGCATGTACTTTGCATGTGTATCCACATATTTTATACAAAATATACTTGTACATCCACTCTGCCTCCACTCTGCTCAAATCATGACCCTGGGAATAGGTACACTATTGCAATCAGTTTACTGAAGAACGTGCATAGCCATAGAATTTTATAAATCCCCTTTCGGCATGTAGAAAAGCCTTTATAGACAGAAAAGGCGTCATAAAATTATCCCCCTTAGGCATGACAGAGTTCTTGCATTTACATTTAGAATTATGGAATACCTCAGAACTGAGAACAACTAAGAAGCAACGGTTTCTTTCTCAATATTGTGTTTGACTGTTTTAACAGTTTTTACAATCAAAAGTTAAAAAAAAGTTACCTGGGTTATAGTAATTTCTTGCTGTGCATTTTAGCAGCTTAAAAATGCACATAGCCCAGTGCTGTGGATTCCTTGAATGCCTTGTCTTGTTCTTGAATGTCTGGTCACTTAACTCTTCAGGAAAACAACAGCATCCCAATTTGTTGAGGATTTTTTTCATACATCTAAACTGTCATCTTCTGCTTCAGAAGAACACATTCCATCCATTTTCATAACCACAAGACAAATTTCCTGGTTATAAGTCTGTTTTCTTTCCTACCATGAAACAATCGGCCCCAGTGTAACCACTGTACTTCCAAGCTTACGCATCGGCAAGCGTGCAACACCGCTTCATCAGCCCCATCGCTGCATTCTGCACTAACTCATTGACAATGTCGCTGGTTACAAGACTCAACCAGCTGTGAAGCCAGACTCAATTATTTGGTTCACATGAGACTGAAAGAATCAGCCTGCAATAGACTTCCATGAGCTATGTGGGCCTGCCCAAGAACAACAGAAAAAGATTCCCCCGGAGAGTATTACAAAGAGGTTGCTAGGCTAGGGAAGCAGAGGGCATGGCTATTCTCACTGAGGCTCTGTCCGTGGGGGCATGATACAATCCTCTTTAATAAATTACACAAACAAGGAAGACCGGAAAAAACGTGCTAGTCTGTGACATGAAGAAACATGAACCACTCATGTTGATGATTCCAGATGGAGCATTTTCTGAATAGTTACATATTTAACTCCCAATACCTATAAGCTCTTTCCTCTCCCCCCCCCCCCCCCCCCTCCCTTGGGTCGTATGCATGTTGCAACCTAAAAAGAATTTTGGACATGACTTCTGAGACCCGATCAGTCTTCTTTTGTCAAATCCATTTCATCAAAAAATCAAGTAAGGTAACCCCCGCACACATCTGTTCTTTGCTAAGCACTTTTTAAAAAAATCTGCATTCATTGTACAGTTCAATTAGAAGGGAAAGGAAGCTAACGTAGTGAGGTCTAGTTATTATGTGAAGTACCCTTAATAGCAGTATATGGAAATGAGAGATAGAAATATAGAAACATGATGGCAAATAAAGACCATATGGCCTACCCAGTCTGCCCATTCCACCAACTACTAAGAAAACTCTTGAGAGCATGAGACCAGCTGGACGTTCCTGTACCACATGGCTCAAAATTAGAGAGAGCCAGACTATGCGCTGGGGAGTGTAGGACAACCCTTTTTCATCAATGTTGGCAGAAGTAGTTGCAGACAAGAAGATGAAAGCGAATAGGTGGCAAGATGGAGTTTGGAAGCTGAACCAAACTTGTTTGTTGCCTTGGGGTGATGGATGGATAGATGGTTATATGAATGGGGGAGGGGGTATATGAGAGACAGACTGGTTGATGACTGAGGCAGAAGGGGTATAAGAGACAGAATCTGAGTGAAGACTAGTTGCACGTTGGTGGGGCATGAGAAAGAGTTAGGGGGTGGGAAGATGAGAGAAACTGGGTTATGACTGAGGTGGGTAAACGCTGGAGAGTGAGACTGCTGAGGACCCAGGCCACTGTTATATGTGAATTTAAGCAAGGGGGGACTTTTCTCTCTGTTTCACCTATCAAAGGGGTGTCTATCATGATAGCAAGTTTTAGAAAGGGAGAGTGCTGGCTTTTGTCAGTGATGAGCATAGTACATTAAGGGCCTGCTTTACTCAACTTTCTTTAACTCTATGGATACAGAAGAGAAAAACAACATTAGTATCAGTTTCTAAAAGAGCTTCTGGAGACCCCAAGGGGAAACTCCCTCCCCTCAACTCTTGAACCTCAATGGATGCTGGGGTGCAGGGGAAGGAAAAGTGAGAGAGATCTCAGATGTTGGATCCTAAGTTTTGGGGCCAGCTCCTAGATTAAAAAAAAAAAAAAAGAAGTGTCGAGTCCTACCCTAACATATCTAAGAAAGTCTTGTCCCCTCCATTATCCCTTGATGGCTATTTTCTCCTCCATATGCATCTTTGCTTTCCTGATTACTTTCGCAGCTTCTCTTACTTTTTATCAATGATAAGCTTTTTTCTATTACCTCTTCAGCTACTTCTTTTGAAAACCATAGCAGCCTCTTTTTCCTATTAATTTTATCTACTTTTCTAACAAATTGCTTTGTTGACCTTACAATATTGCTTTTCAGATTTTCCCACTGCTTTTCAACTTCCCTCCACATAATGGCTACTACCCCGAAGTACTCCCCCATTTTGACCAATAGTTTTCCTGACGTCTAGGACCCCTTGCTTTTGAATGCCTGTTCCTGAATACTGCTCATACTATCTGGTGATCACTAGAACCTAAATGATCACCCACTATATCACCACAAACACTCTCCCAGGTTCTATGTTGTCCCCTCTCATGCAAGTTCCATTATACACTGCTGGAAGAGTTCTCTGTGTAGAGAATCCATGATCTCCTTCCTTCTATATAACAGGTCTGTTGCTGGAGGATGTGGTCAAGGAAACCAACGCAGCAGGATTCAAAAGAGGACTGGACGACTTCCCTGAGGAAAGTCCATAAAAATTATTAGCCAGGCAGACTTGGACAACCATTGTTCATCCCTGGAAATTAGCTAGGGGAAATATACTTCTTGGGATCTGCCGGTTCCTTGTGACCCGTACTGACCACTGTCACGAGACAAGATGCTAAGCGCCATGAAACCTGGTCTGACTCAGCATGGGTTTTATTTTAATGAGCTTCTGTTCTCTAAAAGTCTAAAGACAAAGAAGGTGAATGAATAAAGGATTTGGAGGGATAAGTAGATATTGTATAGGCAAGGAGGAGGAGTCTGCATATAAATGTAAGAACTAGTGGAAAGAAACAGAAAGCGAACCGCAGAACATATTTCTGCAGTTCTGAGGAATATGTTTCCGATTGGCAATGTACTCTCCATTGATTTTTTACATCGACTGAAGAAATAGTAAAAGGGAAATCTATCATAACAGGAATAAATGATGGTCCAATAAGACAGGTGTGCATGCAAAATGCAAAACACTGCAACACAGAAATGCAAGGCTTGGATGCCTGAATGAAATGGCATCACGGGAACTGCTCTAGCCTTGAAGAAAGTATGTCTGAATTTGCAGGATTATCAAGTTAGAAAAGATTCTTATGTTAAACTATTTTTTTCCTAAAGACCACCTGCCTCCCCTGGCCACAGTTTTTGGTGGATTTCTGAAGTTACTATTTAAATATTCATATTTTAAGTATTCACAAGATTGCAGGACTCCTGCAGTTTCAATTACAAAGAGAAGCTGGAAAAGGAAGAGGTAGTGGTAGGTAAGAAGTGCTACTCAACTAATTCCTCTTGATGGTTGAATATGATCCCAAGGGAAGAATGGGTGACGATGCTAGGAAGGTGGTGAAGGGTAAAGAGGAAGGTAAGCCAAGATAGTACCTTTATATAATATGTAAATTGCTTTGATTGTACCACAGAAAGGCAGTATACCAAATGCATGACCCTTACCGTTATAGGGATGTTGGAGGGTGGTGACTGGGAAGGCAATGATGGCAGGATGATGGGGGGCAGGTGGGAGAGGAGGAAAGAAGCTGGGAAAGCGATGGTGTGCCACAATAAAGTGAACCCAGTGCTCTGTCTGCTGTGACCTAATAAAGTTTGGGAATCGCTACTCAAAAGCAAAGATGGCCTGGTATAAGGTTCCAATGAGATAGAATTTGGAACAACAAAAGGAAATAGTTCTTTGTAAAGAGGACGATGAATGCATGGAACGGTCTCCCATGGAGAGGATGAAGACAAAAATAGTAAGAAAATTCAAGAAAGCCAAAGGCAGGTACTGAGGATCCTTGAAGGTTCCTTTGGAGACACTAACCTGAAATAAGCCCCCGGCAAAGGTGTTATTTAGGGTTTTTTTTATAAACAATATTCAAACCCCACAGTTAGTGTTTATTTTTAATTGGTGGCCATGGTGTTTACATTTTTTTTTCCATATGTTCAGCAATACACAAATAGCCAGTAATGTTCAGCTACTATCTGTATTGCTATACAGACACATTGTGAATCTGGAACTTTTCACAGTTCTACTTTTATCCATATAGCTAAAAGAGAGGGGCTGAATTTCGCTGACTATTCACTATCCACTTATTTGCACATCACATTCTATATGGATTATCCTTATTTATGTAATATGTATATACTAGTAAAAGAGCCCGTTTCAGAGCAAATGAAACGGGCACTAGCAAGGTTTTCGTCGCCAATACCCCCCCTCCCTCCCTCCCTGGCCAACCCCTTCGTTGTTCTGCCATTGCTCCGCCCCCAACGTCATGACATTTGACGCGAGGGCGGGGCCCGGAGCGATTTCCCACCCCCCCCACCCCCGCCTCCCTGCCTCCCTCCCTGCCAAACCCTTCGTTGTTCTGCCATTGCTCCACCCTCAAGGGCGGGGCCCGGAGCGATTTTGGTGGCTTCACCACCACAAACCTTCGAACCTTTTTGAAGGAAGTCAGGGCTTGGCTTCACTGACGTCACTGTCCTCAGAACGTTGAGGGTGAGTTTTATTATAGTAGATACTATCTAATCTAATCTATCTAATCTAATTATATAATAACAGTCTTTTTGACACATTTTATGTATGTATCCAAAATGCAGTAATTTTGCATGTTTTCTTAATATTTATATACGTTACCCTTCACTTTTTAGGCACAACTTTTCAAATATACTATTTTTAACATCAGTTCATCACACTATCACATTCTTTCTCTATCATTCTGTTTCCCACAACAAACAAATGATAAAGGGTGAAAGTAGACTCTATTTTGGATTTCGTTTTTTTTATTTAATTTACTTATTGTTGACCCGACTTGGTTCAGGGAAGTGAAATAAGTGAAATATGAAAAATATGCTGAACTTTTTGTATTTTCCCATACAGTGCACCATAACACCAATACTGCAATTTTTATTGTTCAAATAATTCAATCAGCAGCTGAAATTCATATGGATTCCTGTGTTCATTTGCAATGTCATTTTCTCTTTAAGATTAGATGCACCCTAGCGTGAGAAGCATGTAGTAAGCCCTCAGGCCTTGCCAACGTCTCCACTAGGGACAGTTCTAACTGGTCCTCAGAAACCTACCAGGTCACCAGATGCTGTATCCATAACAATATAAGAATTGCCATATTGGATTAAACCGAAGTCCACCAAGCCCCAATATCCTGTTTCCAATGGAGTTCACAAGTACCTGGTAGGATCTCAAAAGCAGAAAGATTCCATATTACTGATGCCAGTGATAAGCAGTGGCTTCCCCCAAGTCTATCAGGTAAGCTGTTTTACTACAGTCCTCCAGCTGAATTCCAGAACTTAACTATGCAACTGAGTGAAAAAAAAAATATTTTCCCCAGGTTGGTTTAAACGGACTACACAGATTGTCTCCTTGTCCTTGTACAGTTTGAAAAGTAAACAACCAATTCACATGTACCTGTTCTATTCCACTCATAATTTTATAGATTCCAGAGGAAGGGAATGCACTGCAGCCATTTTCAAAGAAAAATTCTAAAAAAAAAGTCAACGGGGGGGGGGGGGGGGGCTGCAATTTTTACCCTGGTCTGCCTCCAGTTGCAGAAGAAAACAGGAAAATTTGTGGGTTTTAAAACTTCTGAAGAAGTCAACTACCCTTGGGAAACATTTAAATATAAAAGACTGAATGAATTCACTCCCCTTTTAATTTTTAAAGCCATACTTCCCCCCCAGGGGATAAAAGACAGACTAGGATGTGGCTGTGCCATCAACCCAAACCCACAGAACCCTTTAGCTGTGATGGATGTTGAACACACTCTGCACCTGGACTGGACTTCAGAGGCCGGCTTTGTGCACCCTGTGAATAACCAATGATGGCAGATCTTACAGGAGAAAAGCATTCAATCAAAGCAGAAAGAAATGAGTCTCCAGACAGCCACAAAGTAGAATCAGCACTTTTCAGATCTCTCTCTCACATTTAGGCCCAATTTATGCCTGGGATCCTTCCGATTAGTTTTCATCTGCTTGGACTGACCCTCTGGTTTAACACTACAATAACAAATACAATTAATTTTCCACACAGATACACACACTTCTCTCATGTAAACAACCTTTTAATCATTCAACTGCTATTAATTTTGTTCAAAAGTTTGTAATGCTTTATGGAAGTTAAAAGATGGCAAGACATTTTCTAGGAATGTGGGGGAGAACAAAAGCTCGGGAAGGTTTCTCTACTGGGTCTCTTGGTGTCCTGGAAAGTAGGCCTGAGAACTGGACTTATAGAATGCATCCGAGCAGCGTAATTCAAGGGTACGTCTGGCCATGCAACATGTGCAAAATGATAAAGAGCAATGTAAACACTGTGAAAATGTTAAAACCCTGGAGTGAAATTCAACTACAGACAAAGGAATAGCAACAAACTCAAGACCCAATGATCAATTCCCCATGCTATTCCGAAATAGCTTCCTAAAAATAGCGCAGAACAGCGCGGAAAATTAACTTCCCAATGATCAGTGCTAACAACATGTAAATTTAAGTGCGTTATTAGCATTGATCATCCTGGGGAAAATGCAGGAGGACTGTGCCTGAGAAATTCTGCACTTGAGAAGTCTGGGCTGTCAAAAGCCTGTACCCGGACCCCCTCCAAAAGCAAGGCCATGGTGGCCTAGTGCCCCCCCCCCCCTCAACCTCCCACACCCCTCTGGGATGGCAACATGGAGGACCCCACCCCAAACACGAGGGCATGGGTCTGGAAGTCTGGTGGATCTTCAGTCCTCACTAACCCCCTCCCAACACCCAAAAAGACATACCTGGTGACCCAAGTGGGCTGCCGACCCAACCCCCACTCTCCATGGTGGTCTAGTGGCACCTGCCCCTCCCCTGGTATCTCCGCATTGCAATCTTTTCAGTGCCACCTTCAAAATGGCAGAACCCTGCCCAATGCATCATCGGATGCGCTGGGCGGGGCTTCCCTACCATATAATTAAATGTTGGAATTTATTATCAGAGAATGTAGTAAAAGTGTAGCATGATATGAGTTTAATTGTCAGAGTTATTGATTTTGCTGGATCAGATACAAATGTATATATAAAATATATACAACTGCAAAGACTTTACTTTCACATTCCCCCTTCCCCCTGGAAACTACTGATAACAAAAACTAGCTGGGTGGATATCTAAGTCCATCAACACATCTCCAAACAACAAAACTCTGAAGATGGCCAGCAATCACAGAGACTGGAACAGTGAAACTCCACCTATTCTCAGACAATGACTCAGATTGAAAAACCCATCTACCTATCTAATCTGACAAAAGAAGCCCATTTACTCTCAGACAAAGACTCTTTTAATCCTGTCAGATGCCTTCTGGATGTATATCACAGCAGATGTCCAGACAGAAAGTCTTATGATGTCATTAAACATGTGACCAGATACCATGCTCCATCTCAAAACTAGATGAAACCAGTTTTCAGCTATCCCTGAGTTTTCATTCGATCGAGTACACCCCACCTGACTTCAGCCTATGGTCCAACAACAACTCTGCAACAAAACGTTCTAGCAAGGATCTCCTTCATCACTACAACCAGCAGTCTCCATCAAAGTGAGTTACCATTATCCAGCTTAATTTATAATTCAGATTTGCTGTCTTGAAAGCACATTTCCCCTTGTGAAAGATCCTTAAAAACTGTCTCTCTCTTATAACATTATTACATTACCTGTATTGTAAATAAACATTTTAAAGTTAAATATGTGATCTTTATGTTCTGAGCACATGTCCTTAAACCTTACAGCAGGTTAATGTAATTCAACAAATATTTATTTGAATGTATTATTTATTTGTTGCATTTGTATCGCACATTTCCCCACCTATTTGCAGGCTCAATGTGGCTTACATAGTACCGTGATGGTGATCACCAATTCTGGTATGACAAATACAGAGTGGTATAGTATTAAGGTTCATGAGTAACAGACACATTAGGGAATCAAGGAGGAAGAGTTAAGTTTTGCTTCAGTTTTTACAGAAGAAGATGTAAGAGATCTACCTCTACTGGAAATGGTTTTCAAGGGTGACTATGCGAAGGAACTGAAAGAAATCTCAGTGAACCTGGAAGATGTACTGAGCCAAATCGACAAATTAAAGAGTGATTAATCAGCTGGACCGGATGGTATACACCCCAGGGTACTGAAAGAACTCAAACATGAAATTGCTGATCTCCTGTTAGTGATCTGTAACCTGTCGTTAAAATCATCCATAGTACCTGAAGATTGGGTGGCCAATGTAATGCTGATTTTTAAAAAGGGTTCCAGGGATGATCCAGGAAATTACACAGCGGTAAGCCTGACTTCAGTGCTGGGCAAAACAGTGGAAATATGACAAAGAATAAAATTGCATAACACATAGACAAACATAGTTTAATGGGACAAAGTCAACATGGGTTCAGCCAAGGGAAGTCACCAATTGGCTTTTCTTTGACGGCGTGAATAAACATGAGGATAATGGTGAGCCGGGATTTTCAAAAAGCTTTTGACAAAAATTCCTCATGAGAGACTCCTGAGAAAATTACTAAGTAATGGGATAGGAGGCAATATCCTACTGTGGATTAGAAAAGAACAAGGCAAACATTCAACCAAATCCAACCTGGAAGATAAAAGCAAAAGGCAGATGTAATAAGGTAAAGACATTATTTAAAATCCAAAGGCTTCCAGAGATTTACACATCTGTGGCCAACATGGCCATGTTTCTGCTCAGGGGCTAAGTTACCAGCTGGTGGAAAATAACAAACTTCACCATATCTGGTCCAACAGATAAAGTTAAAAGCAATGCTCCTTCCTCTGGGTGCATTGTGTAGTTGAGAAAACCAATGGTCCATCTAGCCTAGTATTCTGCTTCCAACAGTGGCCAATCCAAGTCACAAGTATCTGGTAGAAACTCAATTAGTAGCAACCTGGGTCAGTCGCACATGGCCTCGCTACAGCCTTGGAATCTCCACTCCCATTTAGAGAGCTGCATGGGAGCGGGGGAATGTATGGCGATCTAAGCTTTCCTTCTCCTCCCCCGAGCCGCAGGGCGCCCTCCTGGCACATACCTCAAGCCACCCCGATGGTCCAGCGGACTCCCCAGGGCAGGAAAGATCCCCAGTCCCTCCCGCCCCCTTTTCTTACATATTCTTATTCTTATCATATTACCTTATATTTAATTGGTGGAGAATAGAATATAGAAGAATAGAAATAGAATATATTATAATATAATATATATTATTATTTTTACAAAAGCAGTTAGCTTTGCAGGGTTTAAAAAAGGTTTAGCTAGCTTCCTAAAAGACAAGTCCATAAGCCATTATTAAAATGGACTTAGGAAAAAGCCCCTGCTTATTTCTAGGATAAATAAAATAAAATGGATTGTACTGTTTTGGGATCTTGCCAGATACTTGTAACCTCGATTGACCAATGTTGGAAACAGGATGCTGTGCTTGATGGACCTTCGGTCTGTCCCACTATGGCAACACTTATGTACTTATGACTGCAACACACCTATCATTGCTTGATTTCCAAACAATCTTCTTCCATCCTCCCTCCCCTTCCAGACTTACATATTGAAGGGTTTACTCAAAAGAGTGAGCCCCAATTCTGTGCAGATAAATCCAAACAAGTCAAGTCTTTACTGCCCTACAACTGGGCATTTCCTCGGTACTACAAGCAAGCAGAACTGTTAATATAGGAGTACGGAGTGTATCATATCACCGTGACTTTAGAAATATCCTGAACCACCCAGAAACACATTACAGAACCTGTGAGCAACCTACTGGAAGCCCACCTATACATTATCCCCCAAATTCTATAATAGCACCAAAAACTGCATGCAAAATTTGGTCAAGCACCCAATTTGCACACATAATTTAATTGAATGAGTCAATTAGTGATGCTAATTGGGCCCTATAAGTTATCAGTGCTAACTGGCATTAATTTAAATTTACGTGTGCATATTTATGCGCCTGGATCCATGTGTAAATTTCACACGTTGCTCCAAAAAAGGGGGCACGGCCAGGGGAGGGGGAGGGGGGGTGGATCAGGGGCGTCCCGCAATTTATGCACACTGTTATAGAAGAAGTGGGATATGTACCTAATTTAGGCATGAGGAATTACACCAGGGTTCAGTTGGTGTAAATCCTTGCACCTAAAGGTAATTGCGGATCCCAGTGCTAAGCGCTATTCTATAAACAGTGCCTAACTACCCATAAGGAAATTCAAGCATGTAAGGGACCTCAGCAGGTACAGACACAGCCTGAGGGATTGTACAGCTGCTATAGATCACATAAATCTACCTGTGTCTGTCTGCCACAATACCTTTTTGTGAAAGAGATCTGGAAGTTCAAACCGCAGGCTCTCACTCTCCCCCTCAGCTAGCAGGTGTAATAGGAACCTTGCTCAGATATTCTGCTCTCAAACAAAATAGAGACAAAGTCTTGATATCCAGCTTACATTTCTAAACTGATCCACACACATTAAAAAAAATATCTGCTAATATGGTCAAAATGGGAAGCCTGTCTTTGTTTGAAACTCAGAGAGTGTATTAAATTACCCTGTCCTCACTTGGATTCCAGGGCTCTGTCCTTTCCTGGTTCTCTTCCTACCTCTCCCTCCGCACCTTTAGTGTTCACTCTGGTGGATCCTCTTCTACTTCTATCCCTCTGCCTGTCGGCGTACCTCAGGGTTCTGTTCTTGGTCCCCTCCTCTTTTCTATCTACACTTCTTCCCTTGGTTCATTAATCTCATCCCATGGCTTTTCCTACCATCTCTATGCTGATGACTCCCAAATCTACCTTTCTACCCCTGATATCTCACCTTGCATCCAAACCAAAGTTTCAGCGTGCTTGTCTGACATTGCTGCCTGGATGTCTCAACGCCACCTGAAATTAAATATGACCAAAACCGAGCTTCTCATTTTCCCCCCCAAACCCACCTCCCCGCTCCCCCCGTTTTCTATTTCTGTTGATGGCTCTCTCATTCTCCCTGTCTCCTCAGCTCGAAACCTTGGGGTCATCTTTGACTCTTCTCTCTCCTTCTCTGCTCATATCCAGCAGACCGCCAAGACCTGTCGTTTCTTTCTTTACAACATCCGTAAAATCCGCCCCTTTCTTTCCGAGCACTCTACCAAAACCCTCATCCACACCCTTGTCACCTCTCGTTTAGACTACTGCAATCTGCTTCTTGCTGGCCTCCCACTTAGTCACCTCTCCCCTCTCCAGTCGGTTCAAAACTCTGCTGCCCGTCTCATCTTCCGCCAGGGTCGCTTTACTCATACTACCCCTCTCCTCAAGACCCTTCACTGGCTCCCTATCCGTTTTCGCATCCTGTTCAAACTTCTTCTACTAACCTATAAATGTATTCACTCTGCTGCTCCCCAGTATCTCTCCACACTCGTCCTTCCCTACACCCCTTCCCGTGCACTCCGCTCCATGGATAAATCCTTCTTATCTGTTCCCTTCTCCACTACTGCCAACTCCAGACTTCGCGCCTTCTGTCTCGCTGCACCCTACGCCTGGAATAAACTTCCTGAGCCCCTACGTCTTGCCCCATCCTTGGCCACCTTTAAATCTAGACTGAAAGCCCACCTCTTTAACATTGCCTTTGACTCGTAACCACTTGTAACCACTCGCCTCCACCTACCCTCCTCTCTTCCTTCCCGTTCACATTAATTGATTTGATTTGCTTATTTTTTATTTTTTGTCTACTAGATTGTAAGCTCTTTGAGCAGGGACTGTCTTTCTTCTATGTTTGTGCAGCACTGCGTATGCCTTGTAGCGCTATAGAAATGCTAAATAGTAGTAGTAGTAGAAATTCCCTGGTTGCACCGAAGGTATCACAGAACACAAAGGTTTCCATGCAGTAGTGCAAAACTTTCAGGCACTGATTCAGACCCTTGAGGTCCATCACTGCTTGAAAGGTACCCTCCTTTTTTGGAACTATGAAGTAAATCGAGTACTGTCCCTGTCCCCACACTTCACGAGAGTCCAGAACAGTGCCTCAAACGCTAGTATGAAATCTACGGTCACCAGACCCACCAATGCTTTGTCACCCTTTCGACAGAGGGACCAAGAAGACTAGAGTGACCAGGCGGATGAACTCTAGTTTGTAGCCTTCTCCAGAATATCCAAGACTCACTGGTCTGATGTGATCGAGGCCCACTCCTCCATGAAGCCATGAAGACAACCTCCCACTGGTAGTGGGAAGGTGTGGGCCTGCCTTGCCTCACTGTGCCAGACTGGGGAGCAGACTTCCTGTCTGAACAAAAGGAAGACTGCCTGCCTTGAACCCACTACCTCTGCCCAAACTGAGGGTGGCCCGGCCTGTAGCACCTGCTTTCTCGAAATCTAGATTGGGAGGACCCTGCTGCAGTGCGAGTGGAACTTCTCACTTTGTCTTCAGTCAAGCGCTGCAGTTTTATCTCTCCCAGCTCTTTGACCATGTTATTCAGGTCTTCACCAAAGAGGCTCTTGCCCCTGAAGGGGAGTTTCACCAGCCAAGACTTAAAGGCTGCATTTGCGGCCAATTCTGCAACTACAGTTGCTTCCAAGCTACCGCTGTCAAAAACATACCCCGTCCAAGGCCCGGTGCATATTGTAGATCACATCCGCTAAGTACGTCAAACCCACCTCCAAGTGGACCAATTGATATGTGTCCTACACCACAAACTGCTGATGTCACTTCAGGCATGCTTGTGCCACAAAGGAACTGCAGATAGTCGCTTGGAGACCTAGGCAGGCTACCTCAAAGGACTGCTTTACAGCATGCTCGATTTTCCTGTCCTGCAGAACCTTTAAAGCAATACCCTCTTCCACTGGAAGGGTGGTCTTCTTCATGACCACTGTCACTAGTGAGTCCACATGGGGTAACTGCAGCTTTTCCTTTTCCTCGGGCAACAAGGGGTACAACCGGGCCATGGCCCGACCCACTTTCAATCCCATGCCCAGCGCCATCCACTCCACTGAAATTAACTCTTGTATTTCAGGGTGTATTCTCTTCCCTGGCCTGGCAGAAGCCCTCCCTCCAAGACAGTGCTAATACTGCCATTGCCACTCCGGATAGAAAACAAAATAGGAAAGGAGGCTTACCAGCCCTGAGTCACACAAGCCTCTCTCCCTGCACTGTCTTGAACTGAAGGGTGCAAACGGCTCTCCCCTTTGAGCTTGCCTCCCCCTACCCACAGTTCAGGAACTAGCTGCCGAGCTTTGCCTCGCAGACCAATAGGAGGAGAGGTAATGGAACAAGGGCTGCAGGAGACAGGACTCTAGAACCTCCTGCAACTGGGACTGCCTGGGAAGCTCAACTGGAAGCCAGTAGACCAAATGGCCTAGCCAGAGCTCAAGGCTGAAGCTATGACCATCAACCTGCTGGAGATAGCTCTGCCCTTCAGTATTTTATATCAGACTAAGGTTATATGCTCCAGCTCATTTCTATATTCTCTATCTCTACCTGCTGGTCAATGGACATGAATATCCCATAAAATCTGGAATACAGTAAGGACGATATGGAAACCTCTTTTTGAACTAAGAGGGAGATGCAATAAACTCCCCGCAAAAAGCCCGTACCTTTCCGATCCCCACTGAAGCTTACTGATTCAGAAAAAGCAGGCCATGCAGGAAGGAAATCACATGCAAATGAGATGCTCGCAAAAACAGCAAGCAGTTCATTAGGGGAAAGCGCCAGCACATGTGTGCAGCAGCCACTCGCTAAACATATGAACAGAAACGCCACTTCTTTGCCAAGGAAGAGACAATCCCAGGTCCTGCCCTGCCCCCAGCGCCAAGGTCCCAGCCAGAGGTACCCCCCTCCTAACCCTGTCTATAATTAGTTGCACAACATTCTGTGGGCGGAGAGAGGTGGAGGAACTCTTTCTACAGTGATTGGATGGACATTTTGAAATAGAAAGTGGACGGGACTTTCATGTGTTTCTGCCTGCAGAGAGGGAGTAGGGTGCAGGAAGAAGTTTTGCGGATGGCTTTGGAGAGGGTGGTGGTAGTGCTATTTGCTGTTAGAAGTCCCACAGGGGGGCTGGCACCTGCAGTATCTTTTTTCTTGCAGGTAAAGCTGGTTTCTGACACTGTGTAGGCAGACAATAACTCTCAAACCAGACTTGTGAAAACTATTCAGAGCAGTCAGAATTGGCTGCCCCTGCCACAAGATGGCATCGTCTGCCCCTCCGCGCTTCTTCCTAGAGCTCAACATCCAGTCAAAAGCAACCCTGGCAGCACTGCAAGAACTCCTGACCTCACATAAAAATTGACACACACACACAAAAATTATGAGCTGCAAGGAACAGAAAACAGATAAACGAGTGACAGAAAAAAAACAAGCCAGAAACCTAAAATAAACCACATTTTTATTAGTCATGTCAGAGTTCTTTGCCTACATAAGGTATATGGCATGCGGGATACATAGCTGAGTCAGAACGATTATAAATAATTTCTACTCAGCGTGATTGGAGGGAAGGAAAGTAAGCAGGGAGTGTGGTACATGTTGGAGAAATCCTCTGAATCTTCAGAGCACAACATCATGACAATACACCTGAAAATGATCTACAATCCAGAAGTGAGCAGGATGACTCTAGGGAGCCAGTGCATTCAATTCATAAGACACTTCCTGTGGTTTTCTGCTTTAGAAATATATTATCATAATCATTTACACTTAAACCACATCTCCCATCCATGCACTTCACTCTAGAGCTCAGTAATCACATGCATACAGTCACCTCTGGGCTGGAAAGTCTATCTGTTCATTTTTTTCAGTAAATAACTAGAAAGTGTCCCAGGAAAACAGATTTTAGAAGTGGTATCACACTAAAATTGATTATATTTTACAAAAGTGTTAACGTGAAATGTATTCATACCTGTTAATTTCCTTTCCTTGAACCCTGATAAACTAGTACAGTATTTCTTCACCTCCAGCAGATGGCACAGGTTGGGCTGATGTAGCCACACACACATATTCCCCACTGAGAGGGAACCCACAAAAACCGCTGTCAGACTCCCATGCTGAGCGCAAGCCCATGGGCTAGGCTTGGAACTCTGTAGAGAGAGTGCCTCCGAGTTCTACTGGGATAAGAGCTGTGATCCAAACCCCAGCTCCGAGTTCTACTGGGATGTAGTCTGAACTCCAGGCCCAGGAGCAACATGACCTCACAGGCCACAGGCCATGGACTGTGGCCCGGGAGGTCAGGATCAGCAACCAACCTGCTGCAGCAGCATGACCTACAACATCCGCTGGAAGTAGAGAAATACTGGACCAAGCAGGATGAAAAGGAAGCAATACGATTTGTTCAGTCTTTTTGTATCTCTGAATCCTTTCTGCCTGGTTATGACAGCTTTACGTTTGCTTTCTTCTACTAAAGTGTGAGCAGTTTTCTGTGCCTGATCTGTAAAACAGTGTTCAGAAAGGCACAGAACAGCCTTAGAGCTATTATACAAATGGAAGCCCCAGGAGATAAAGTGACTCACCAGAGTCACACAAAGAGAAACAGTAGCACAGCTGTGGATTAGAAGTAAGGCATGGGGAGTTATAGGGCTTTCAGAACCAACTGTGCAAGTTTATTTATTATGATTTATTTACCACCTTTTTGAAAATATTCACACAAGATAGTTCACTGCAAGAATAAGACAGGCATAGGCAATAGACAATTACAGCAGTAAAGATATTCAAGTACAGCACAGGGTGTAAGTGGAGATGGAACATACACACAGATAGAAAATAAGGATGATTAAGGAAAATTGCACATAAGCCAGAAAAGGTGCATGAAAGTGATCTCAGTTAGCGTACAAGTGGATAAGCAAGTTTGGCTATAGAATGTGTCCGCATGTGTGTGACTAGCTAGTTGTTTCTTCCATTATCAGTAATGGTGTGGAGGAGTTGCCTAGTGGTTAGAGCACCGGTCTTGCAACCCAGAGGTGGCCAGTTCAAATCCCACTTCTGCTCCTTGTGATCTTGAGCAAGTCACTTAACCCTCCATTGCCTCAGGTACAAACTTAGATTGTGAGTCCTCCTGGGACAGAGAAATATCCAGTGTACCGGAATGTAACTCACCTCAAGCTACTACTGAAAAAGGTGTGAGCAAAATCTCAATAAATAAATTATAAGCTTGGGAGCTTTCACCTGCTCCCTGAAACAGGGATAGTCTTGTATTAATCAAAGCTTTTCTGGGATGAAGTTCCAGAATGTGGGACATTGCACAATTTTCTTTGGAGAGGGTGAGGTTAGATCCTTGGGAGATCCTTAGCAACCTTGGAGGTATACTTTCACAGGCAGCAGCTTCAAGGGGGTGGGGGTTTACCCTAAAACAACTAAGCTGGCAACTGAAATCAGCAGCAGCGCAGAGTGCAACATATCCTCTTTAACCTACCACAGTGGGAATAGAAAAAGCAGAAGCAGGTGGCACTAACCCTCTTCTCTTCCCCCTTTCTCAGGTCCGCAGCAGCAAGTGGATCTTATTAATGCATTAACTTCCCATGTATGGGCAAGTCACTTAACCCTCCATTGCCCCAGGTACAAATAAGTACCTAAGCCGCATTGAGCCTGCCATGAGTGGGAAAGCGGGGGGGGGGGGGGGGGGGGGGGGGGTACAAATAAAAAAAAAAAAAGAACCACATGCCAGAAGTTTTACTAAACGCTTACCTGAGCTGGAGGGGAGAGTCGTGAGCGTTCTGGTAGTCAGGGGAGGGCATGTTAGGAGATCACAGAGTGGGAGAGAGCTATGGGATGTCTGGTGACTGAGGAAAGTGAAAATCCAACCTGGAACAGGGCATGGGGAAGGAAAAGGAGATGAAGGGGAGGAAGAGAAAACCTAAGAGAAGGGTGAAGGGATGCAGAAAGAGGGAGAGAGTAACAGGTAAGAATGAGGAGGGGGGACAGGGAGAAGGTGAGAAAATATCATGGATAAGAGGTGGAGAAGAGAAGGAGGTGGGATTATTGTGAGAGAGAGAATGAGGGATGCTCACAGAAGACCAGAGATGAGAAGGATAGAGATAGAAGTTCCCAGGTTTGGGGGGGGGGGGGGGGGAGGGGAGACTCTGAGAAGATAACAGAGGATAAAGAAGATGAGAAATGGAGGCCGGAATACAGGAAGTGGAAAGGAACAGAAGGTGGAAAGGAAGAGAAGGCAGGGAAAGGCAGGTAGAAAGAGGAGACAATGGGCAAGAGGAGAGCAGCAGAATCCACTTTGAAAAAAAAGAGTCAAGAGTGATATAGAAAGAGAATAAAAACAGAAAAAAAGGACACCAGAGAGAGAGAGAAAAAAAAAATAGAAAAAGGAAGAGATAAGACCAGAAAATGAGACAATAGAGACACGCTGAGCCAGAAATTCAAGCCAGAGACACCAAACTGTTTCATTACGTGATAGAGATTAGTAATAACTCATCAGTGTAAAACATTCCGGGATCCAGTTCAAAACCTCACACTGGTATGTGTCTCCCACCATAACATCTGGATTATTTTTTTAGCTGATTAGAAATTTCTGGTGCATAAGTAATTCTTCTATACACAGCTTAGTTTAACTTATTAATATTTACTCAAAAGCCTTTAATACAGCAAATAAATGTACTATAATTTATTATAAACTAATTTACAAAGAAAAAGACTAGAAATAGAGAAGTAGAAAGGCAGCGTGAGTGATGACTACTGTCCACTGCCCTCAGCCAAACAGCCCAAAAGTCATAAATCCCTTTCTAAATTTTATAAGGGCAATTTCTGCTTTGGATAAAAAGGGAACAAGTTCCTTTAGGCTTGTATCTGATAAAAGAAAGCAGATCTCCAGATAACCTCACAACAGGTGCATGAGAGAGAAGAGAGGATAAGCAGAACTGGTCCACCAGCCCTGGGTCACAAACAGGCTCATTTTCGAAAGAGAAGGACGTTCATCTTTTGACATAAAACAGAAGATGAACGTCCTTCTCACAGAGATGTCCAAATCGGTATAATCGAAACCCGTCCAAATTTCAAGGGGGCGTGTCAGACGTGTAGCGAAGGCGGGACTTGAGCGTGCCTAACACTTGGACGTCTTTGACCCATAATCAAAAAAAGCAAGGACGTACCTGACGAACACTTGGGACGTTTTCACCCGGATGTGGTTTTTTTACAAATAAGGCACAAAAAGGTGCCCGAAATGACCAGATGACCACCGGAGGGACTCGGGGATGACCTCCCGTTACTCCCCAGTGGTCACTAACTCCCTCCCACCCTCAAAAAGCATCTTTAAAAATATTTCGTGCCAGCTTCAGATGTCATACTCAGGTCCTTGAAAGCATGAAGGTCCCAGGAGCAGTTTTAGTGGATACTGCAGTGCACTTCAGACAGGCGGACCCAGGCCCATACCCCTCCTACCTGTTACATTTGTGGAGGAAACAGCGAGTTCTCCAAAACCCACCACAAACCCACTGTACCCATATATAGGTGCCGCCCTTCACCCGTAAGGCCTATGGTAGTGGTGTACAGTTGTGGGTATTGGGTTTAGGGGGCTCAGCACAAGGTAAGGGAGCTATGTTCCTGGGAGCAATTTATGAAGTCCAATGCAGTGCTCCCTAGGGTGCCCGGTTCGTGTCCTGGCATGTCAGGGGGACCAGTGCAATGCAAATGCTGGCTCCTCCCACGTCCAAATGGCTTGCATTTGGACGTTTTTGACATGGACGTCTTTGGTTTCAAAAACTGCCGAAAGTCAGAAACGTCCAAATCTAGGGACACACAAATATAAGGATTTGGACGTCTCTGACAGTATTTTCGAAATGAAAGATGGACGTCCATCTTTTTTTCAAAAATATGGGTTTCCCCGCCCCTGGATTTCGACGTTTTGCAAAGACGTCCAAATCGCAACTTGGATGTTTCTTTCGAAAATGCCCCTCAAATTGATTCCGTGGGAATTAGAATGAAGACACATGGAGATAAAGTACTACTACTACTTCTTATTATTTCTATAGCGCTACTAGACATACACAGCGCTGTACACTGGACATAAAGAGACAGTCCCTGCTTGACAGAGCTTACAATCTAATTAGGACAGACAAACAGGACAACTAAGAGATAAGGGAATTACTACGGTGAGAATGATAAAACAAGGGTACTGAACATGTAAGGGTTAGGAGTTAAAAGCAGCAGGAGTTATTAAAGTGAGTCACCCAGGGTCACACAAAGAGTTTTGTGGAAGAGATGGGAATTAGAATGGAGACACGTGGAGATAAAATTAGTTCCGTTTCACTTTCTAGACAACGGATGTTCTGCTGTTAGTCTTGAGGAGTGGATTTGAGAAAGTACATTGTTTTTCTTGGCGTACAGCGCTTCCCGCAAAGACTTTTACTTGTGATGGGTACCTTTTACAGTGCATTACACAGCAATCCTTTGGGATTACACCGACAACCTTTGGAGACTCCTGAGGCAGGCCAAATTGGCTGAAACACAGCCATGTCGAGTCTTGGTTTTTGGACAATAAACCTTTAGACCCTGTCTGAGTATTCTTCTTGAGTCACCTTCACTGTTTTCCTGCACGATGAGTCACCCAGAGCCACATAGAGCCTTTGGTGACCCAGCTGAGATTTCAAACTCCCCTTTAATCACTAGATTTGCAAATTCTCTTCAAAGAGGCTGAGACTATATGAGACAGTAGTTGTTCTGGTGGAGGTGTATTACCAAATGCCAGAAGGCGAACAGATTGTGACACCATCTCACAGTCAATTATTTTTGAATCATTAGTCTCTTGAGTTGTACTATTACCATTTCTAGTTAGGAACAGAGCAAGTTCTTACAAAAGTTTGTCTCTGTCCCTCTATCATCGCTGTGTCTGGTCTTCCTATTGTTCATGCCCAACTTGCTTTTCAGTCACTATGCTCAGTCCAAGCTCACTTCAAATTCTTCCTCAGGCCCCACAGTTGACAATTAAAAACAAGAAATAAAGGATCTAATGTTAAGTTCTGTAGATTCTCTTGTGATTTCGTTCAGAATTGGTTGAAAATGTCACAATTTGGAGCAGTCTATAATTCATTTCAAACCTGCATTGTAACATAGTATATAGTAGTAACATAGTAAATGACGGCAGATAAAGACCTGTACGGTCCATCCAGTCTGCCCAACAAGATAAACTCATTTTACTTGGTATGTGATACTTTATATGTATACCCGAGTTTGATTTGTCCTTGCCATTCTCAGGGCACAGACTGTAGAAGTCTGCCCAGCACTCTTCTTGTACTAAGAGTTCTGAAGCTAACGTCGAAGCCCCTTAAAATTGACACTCAAGCCCATCCATATCTATTCAGTCACAATCAGGACACAGACTGTAGAAGTCTGCCCAGCACTGGTTTTGCTTCCCAATTACCGGTGTTGCCACCCAATCTCTGCTAAGAATCCATGGATCCATTCCTTTGTGGTTATCCCACACGTTTGAATTCCATTACCGTTTTCATCTCCACCACCTCCCGCAGGAGGGCACTCCATGTATCCACCACCCTCTGTGAAAAAATACTTCCTGACATTATGCCCGAGTCTGGCCCCCTTCAACTTCAATTCATGTCCTCTAGTTCTACCGTCTTTCCGTCTCTGGAAAAGGTTTGTTTGCGGATTAATACCTTTCAAATATTTGAACGTCTGTGTACTAAATATTTATGTGTTATTTTAGGATGAACAGATACACACCTGCACTGTAAACTCACTGGAGGTAGGGAGAAGGGGACAGTACACTGAACACTGAACTTGTAATTTGTTGTAAAATGATTTGATTTAATACATTGCATAAAATGCTGAAACGGAAAAAGGTACAGCGGGAAGGGGGCAGGACAAGACTGAGGATGATTTTACTGAAAAAAGGTGGCAGTTACTGCTCTGGTTACTATCACTGCACAAGTTATATTTTGTCTCTCCCTACAGAGGTTTCCATGTGCTGGTATAATCAGTAATACATTATTTTCTAGCAGTGGCATAACCAGATTTGATTTTTTTAGTGGGGCCCGAGGTTAGCATGGGTGGGCATTAGGCAGTGAAGATCATAGGCAGTGGAATGGGGTGGGCCACCGGAACAATGGCTGGGCCAATATTCTAGAGACTGATTTGTTTGGTCCCTCCAACAAGAAAGGTGCTCCACTGCTCCTAATGCGGATGTTGTCACTGCCTCCAGTTACCCTGTCATTAGCCCTTGCCCTGCTGCTGACCGGGTGAGAGTCTGACTCCAAAGTGGTGAAGCTATGACCTGCCCAGGCCCACCTACGGCTACGTCCCTATCTTTTAGGACTCAAATAGAGAGATTCTATCTTATAATCAAGATAGATGAACATACGCAAAACAGTGCGTGAGCAGCTGCACGTTCACTCCAGCAGGTACAAGTGTCAATTCAGACCCATACTCTGGATATGATGCCAGGCAAAGGTTTTTGGCACTTTTGTTAAGCCCACTCCCTGGAATATTTTAGCTACAAGATAGCAGTCTTATTTGGTACCTAAGGAACTGGAAATTTAGGGGCCGATTTTCAAAGGTAGTTAACAGGATAGCAGGTGAAGCTAAAATAAGTGCTAGTGAAGGTAAAATTATGTCTTACCTGATAATTTTCTTTCCTTTAACGCAGCAGATGAATCCAGGAACTAGTGGGTTAAGTCCGTCTACCAGCAGGTGGAGATAGAGATAAACAAACTAAAGGCAGTGATGCCAGACGGCCAGCTCCTTCCTCTGTTAGTATGTCATTCGTAAGCATTTGCCAAGGCCAAAAATATGAAACCAATAACAACCAGAAACCATCCTCACTATGAAAAACAGAGAACCAAATAAGAACCTCGAAATAACTGCTACTTGATCCAGAAATCAGAATCCTTTCCGTGTTCCCATATCTGTCTGAACTCTGCAAAAGAGAACCCGGAAGGAAAAAATAGCCACACTGCGCGGAAAATGAAAAAACTGTCGGCTGAGCTAGGGAGGGATCCTGGATTCATCTGCTGCATTAAAGGAAAGAAAATTATCAGGTAAGACATAATTTTACCTTCCTTGTCACTTGCAGTAGATGAATCCAAGAACTAGTGGGATGTATCAAAGCATTCCTTAAGTAGGGTGCGAAGCCGACACTCCCCGCGCCAACACTCCCGCCCCAAAACTCGTATCCTACCGAGCAGACACGTCTAGCCTGTAATGCTTCGCAAAAGTATGATGGGACGCCCAAGTAGCTGCCCGACAAATCTCTTCCAGAGATAAGGCCGACGCCTCCACCCAAGAAGCCGCCTGTGCCCGAGTAGAATGCGCCTTCAGGGCCACTGGAGACACCCGCCCTTGTAGCAGATACGCCGCTCCAATGGCTTCCCTAATCCAGCAAGCAATGGAAGCCTTAGAAGCTGCCTCATCTCTTTTCGATCCCGACAAGAGCACAAAGAGATGATTCGAGCGTCGAAACTCGTTAGAGATCTGCACACACCGAAACAAGGCTCTCCGCACATCCAGGAAATGTAGCGAGGCAAACTCCCCCGGATAATCCTCTCTTCGAAAAGATGGAAGATAAACCGCCTGATTGACATGGACAGCCGAAACCATGTTCGACACCCCTGCGTCCGAAAACTGCAAAAAAGGGTATCTGCAAGACAAAGCCTGAATTTCAGAAATCCTCCTAGCCGAAGCAATGGCCACCAAGAACAGTCTTGGTGTTAGATCCTTCTCAGAAACCTTATTCAATGACTCAAACGGTGGGGCCTGGAGGGCTCGCAGTACCACATTCAAATGCCATGTCGGGCACAGCTGCCGCAGAGGAGGCCGAAGCGCCCCGCGTAGGAAACGGACCACACCAGTGAGCTGCTAAAGAGGAAACATCCAGTTTGCCCCTAAAACAAGCTAGTGCGGCCACCTGCACTCGAAGGGAATTATATGCCAATCCCTTTTGAAGACCATCCTGAAGGAACTCCAGAATAACCGGAATGTCTGCTCGAAAAGGCAATTCAGCACGCAAAGCACACCACGCCGAGAAAGCTTTCCACACTCGAGTGTACGCTGCTGTAGTAGACTGCTTCCGTGCCCCCAAAAGAGTGGCAATGACTGGTCCTGAAAATCCCTTCTTCCTCAGCTGCCGCCTCTCAATAGCCAGGCCATAAGACCAAAGTGGGAGGGATTTTCCATCTGAACTGGCCCCTCATGCAGCAGATCGGGAGTCACCAGAAGTCGCAATGGTGACTTGAGAGTGCTTGAACAAGATCCGCATACCACAGCCATCGGAGCCCGTCTGGGGCCACTAGAACAAATGGCCCCCGATGCCATCCTATGCGGCAAAGAACTCTCTCTATCAGAGGCCACGGAGGAAAAACATACAGTAGCTGTTGTTCCGGCCATGGCTGAAGAAGAGCATCCAATCCTGCGGATCCTGGCTGCCGGTTGCGGTTGAAGAACTGGGGAACTTTGGCATTGCAAGCCATGGCCATAAGATCCATTACTGGTCTTCCCTAACGTTGACAGATCAGCCGAAAAGCTGAGTCCGACAGTGTCCATTCTGCTGCGACCAAAAGAGTCCGGCTGAGAAAATCCACTTGAACATTGTCTTGACCCACAATGTGCGCTGCCGACAGACTCTGAACAAGCGCTTCCGCCCATACTAGAAGACGAGACACTTCCACCACCAAGGGAAGATTGTGAGTGCCCCCCTGTCGATTGATATAGGCCACCGTCGTGGTGGTGTCCGAGAATACACGAACCGCCTGCCCCTGCAGAAGGTCCTGAAAACTCCATAGTGCATTCACGACTGCTCGCAACTCCAGACGATTTATCGGCCAAGTTGCTTCGAGAGGGGTCCATGATCCCTGGGCTAGTCGATGAAGACAATGGGCTCCTCAGCCCGCAAGGCTGGCATCCGTCACGACTACCACCCAATTGGGAGATGCCAGAGAAACACCCGTCTGCAAATTGGCTGACTGGAGCCACCACGCGAGACTGTCCCTGGCCCGGCTCGACCAAGGAAAGCGCTGTTGATAATCCAGAGACGTCGGCGACCAACTGCTCAAAAGGAAATTCTGAAGAGGCCGCATGTGAGCCCTTGCTCATGAAATGACCTCCAAGGTCGCCGTCATGGAACCGAGGAGCTGAACATAGCCTCACACTCGGGGAGTGCGACGACTCAATAAGGTCTGTACCTGAGAAAGCAATTTGATCCTTCGCCCCTCGGGAAGAAACACCTTCCCCCGCTTCGTATCGAACTGCACTCCAAGATATTTCAGACTCTGAGTAGGAACCAGATGACTCTTGTCCAGATTGACCACCCAACCTAAGGATTGCAACATCGCAATCACTCAATCGGTGACCACTCGACTCTACTGTGCTGTAGTCGCCCGAATCAGCCAGTCGTCGAGATATGGATGCATCCGAATCCCCTCCTTCCGCAGGAACGCCGCCACCACCACCATTACTTTGGAAAAAGTGCGTGGGGCAGTGGCCATCCCGAAAGGAAGGGCCCAAAACTGGAAGTGCTGACCGAGCACTGCAAATTGGAGAAATCGCTGATGGGGCTGCCAAATGGGAATGTGTAGGTACGCTTCACTCAAATCGAGAGCCGTCAAAAACTCGCCTGGTTGATCAGCAGCAATAACTGCCCTCAACGCCTCCATGCGGAAGTGACAAACCCACAAAAACTGGTTTACTTTTATGAGATCGAGAATAGGCCAAAAAGCCCCTCCTTTCTTTGGTACCACAAAGAAGATGGAGTACTGACCTGTGCGCCTTTCGAGAGGAGGAACAGGCACGATAGCCCCCATCCTTAGCAGGTCTTGCAAAGACTGCAGAACCGCTGTCTTCTTGGCATGCGATAAACAGCGGGACTCCAGAAAAATATCTGTGATGGGAGAGAAGAATTCTAACTTGTAGCCCTCTCGCACTACATTGAGGATCCACTGGTCTGAAGTAATTCTAGCCCACTCTGGAAGAAAGAGAGAAAGCCGACCACCGATCTGCTCTCTTCCCGAGTGGACCTGCACCCCATCATTGGGAGAATCGAGCCGGAGCCCCCTGACAAGAGGGGGGTCCAGGCGGACGCTTCTCATTGCGAAAAGAAGAACGCTGCCCAAAACGAGAACGCTGGAAGGCTGCGTTGGAGCGCTGGTACCCCCTGGACCGTGACCTCGAAGCTCCCTGCCTGGGCACAGACTTGGTTCTATCCTCTGGGAGACGGTGAGATTTGGAATTCCCCCAAATCTTTAACAATCTTTTCTAGGTCTTCCCCAAAAAGCAATTTCCCTCGGAAAGGCAATTTAATAAGCCGCTGCTTAGAGGCCATATCCGCAGCCCAATGACAGAGCCACAGAAGACGTCGAGAGGAAACGGTCAAGGCCATGAGTTTGGCCGAAAATGGACCAAATCATGCAAGGCATCCGCCAAGTACGCTAGCCCAATATCCATCAGGGGCAATTGAGGAGTGTCTGACTTATCCGACTCCGAAAACGAATCCATGACAGAATGTAGCCAACTGAGACAAGCTCTAGCCGCATAAGAACTACAAACAGAAGCTTGAAGTGTCAAAGCGGCCACCTCAAAGGCACGTTTCAAAGAGGCCTCCAGTCGTCTGTCTTGCATATCCTTGAGTGCCACACCACCTTCCACTGGAAGAGTAGTCTTCTTAGTGACTGCCTTCACCAGAGCATCCACCCTAAGTAGAGCAAACGTCTCTAAACGATCCGCTGAAACCGGATACAGCCGGGCCATAGCCCTGGCCACTTTCAGCCCCCCATCCAGATTCGCCCACTGGGCCGAAATCAACTCTTCAATAGCTTCATGTACCGGAAAGGTCTTAGAAGGTCATCTGGTACTAGCCATCCTGGGGTTGACCGCCTGAGAAGCCGCAACCTTAGGGTCCTCTATATTCAGGGCTTCCAGCGCCTGAGAGATAAAGGAGGACAACTCCTCCTTATGGAAAATCCTCACGGTGGAAGAGTCCTCCGGTTGGTCAGTAAGGACACCATCCTTTACCCCCGTCTGCTCCGAGAGAGCCACCATGGAGGGAGCTGCGGGCAACTGTATGCAGGACCCCTCCTCAGACCCCAAAGAAAGCCTAGGCTTTTTAAGGGAGGAGAAATCCTCTAGGGAAAAACCCAAAATCTCTTGGTTACCCCCAGACCCCCTGAGAGGATCAAAGGTTGAAGCTGTTGCAGCTGCGTGAGGGGGGGCAAGACCCTTTTCAACAAAAACGCCTGATGGAGTAGCAAAATAAACTCTGGCGAAAACCTCTCCCCCGCAACGGAGGAGGTCGCAGCCATGGCACCTGCACTACCGCCCACAGTGCCTGACAGCCCCCCCCCCCCGACTCCCCTACCAGCAGAGAAGAAGCTTTGCCCAAACCACTACCAGAGCCAGCTCTGTGACCGATCGCAAAATGGCGTGAGAATCGCCAGGCTCCAGGCAGGAAAGCACGCTCTTGGGGGGGGGGGCACCACTCCGTCGAGTCCCACAAAATCAGCGCACCCTGTGCTGCAAAGGCCTGCCGCCAAACGCCGTTTCACACATCGGGAACAGCATTTTACCGCCTCCGCTGCCATCGCCCGCCCCCGAACAGGAACCCAGCAGGACTTACCCCGGACCGGGAAAGCGCGGGAACTGACAGCTGAGCCGAAGAAAAAAACTCTCTGACTCCACTTCGAGGCAGGCTCAGACAAACAGGCAACAGAAAACAGGACTCGGACAGCAGTAACACAAACCTGCTCTCAGCAAAAACACACGTCCCTGTGCTTCTCTGTTTCTCTTTTAAACAAATTCTATGGTTCTCTCTTTTTTTTTTTTTTTTTTTTTTAGTGAGGAGGCAGAAACAAACAGGGAAGGAAAGGAACAGCAAAAGCCTGTTCAGAGGGAACTTGAGGTGCAGAAGGGACCCAGCAACTGCGTATGCTGCCAAAGGGGACAACAACCAGTCCGCCACCCCCGGCTCAATCTGGCCACCGGCCCAGGAGCACCCTCAGAGGCCTTGGGCCCAGGAGCTGGAGAAAAAGCCATCCACCACCTGCTGAGATAGAGACATACTAACTGAGGAAGGAGCTGGCCATCTGGCATCACTGCCTTTAGTTTGTTTATCTCTATCTCCACCTGCTGGTAGGCGGACTTGACCTACTAGTTCCTGGATTCATCTGCTGCAAGTGACAAGGAAGTGAATATTCTGTGGCACTAACCAGATTATGCTGCTACATATTTCCCTCTGACCACCTTGGCACTATCCAGATTGCACCGGGGCGATTCATGGGTGGAGCTTGTGCAGAGCCAGAGGTTATCTGACCAGCAGCGATATTTATACCATTAATGGGACAGAACTACCGATCAAGCTGATTCTGGATATCGGCACTGAATATCTGTTTTATCTTTCGCCACAAAGGAAGGTATTTTAAAAAAATGATGACTGCTGTCGCACAATATCAGAGAGATGGATTTTACATTAAAAACATTAAGGGCCAGATGCAGTATATGGCACCCAGCGCTATTCTACATAGGGCGTTCCGGAATGAACATTGAATTCCGTACCCAACTTTGGACATGAGAACTTACACCAACCGAAATCAGGTGTAAATCCTGATGTGCAAGTCAGGTGCACATTCACGGTATTCTATAATACTACATGCAATTTTTCTGAAATGCTCCTAACCCGCCCATGGGATGCCCCCTTTGCAGTTGCAAGTGGATACACCTAGGTGCTATCCTTTAACTGAGTGTGTAAGTGTATTTCCGTGCCTATCTGTTGTTACATCCCCATTTTGGCGCCTTGCATCTGTCAGAACACGTTTCCGCGCCTAAAGATGGGCATAGAATTAGCACCTAACATTAGACACCATTTATAAAAATACCCAGTAAACATTTATCTCTTTTAATACTCTGAATTGAGCCAAGTCAATTGAAGTTTTGATGGAGTTGGTTAAAGTTGTTTGATCTTTGGATAGGGTCTTATGAATTCTTGGCAGTGCAATTATGGTTTTAAAAATTATGTAGCCAAATCAGCCAAAAATGCCCCATGCATATGGACCGTTTTGTACAAAGCCCTCTCTGATTTAAAACCACCTTGGTCTGGCTCCCAAGAAAAGTATACGACAGAGTTCAGAGCACTAAAAATCGTGACCTGAAGGCGTCCAAAATATTACAGTGAGGTTTCTGTGTATTTATAAAGTTTGTTTTTATCAACTCTGCTAAAAACACTCTAGAGAACCTTTAATTTAAGGGAAACATGGTACAGCAAAACCTAGCATCCCTGAAGACCTGCCTTTGCACTAGGAAAGGAGATTGGAAATGCTTTAGGATCAGGCATATGATCCGTCAGGGCACTTATCTCTGTAGACTAGCACATCGGGTTAGATAACATTTCACGTGACCTGAGCTGGCCATTGCGCACAAAGTACTACTACAACCTCAGAGTAAAACAATTTGTCTTAAGCACTACATTTATTCTGGCTGCGATAAACTTTTGGCTTAACTTGCTACAAGATTGGTTTGCCAGTAAAAACACTCAGCCCAGATTCTCAAACACATGTACTGCATAAATACAGAACACAAAGCTCAGGTCATCCAAGAATGGGCTATTCACACCATAAATATCACTTTTGCGCTTCTTTTCATTTAGTACAATGGAAAACATTAGATGTAGGCTCTATGAGCCCTTTTACTTTCTCTCTCTGTGGTACAGAGAAGCCAATATAATGGCTAATCACAAACAGAAGATACAAGTTCCACGAACAAATTCCTGACTATTAATAATATTCTTCCCAGAGACTGATTTAGTTCAACTCCCTCCACATCTGAGCCTTGGGAACCTTCCCTACCCACTCCAATGCCAAGTTTTGATTCTACAGTATAGAATTTGTTCTTTCCTTTTAAAACAGAGCTTCCCCAACTGTGGGTTGGGACCCCAAATGAGGTCACAAAATCCACATTTGGGTCATGACCTGGGTGGGATCTCCATAGGTGCATCATTATTCTGCACCTCTGGTGGTGGTGGTGGTGGTGGTGGGGGGGGGGGGGGGGGGGGGAAGAGTCATGTAATTTTTTTTGGCCACGATCATAGTGTCACAGCCACAAATAGATTTATAAGCACTGTTTTAAAATTTCACATCAAGTTCAAGATTCTGCCATTAGATGGCATTACGTACCTAAAGAGAGACCTGAAAGCATTCAAAAAATGCAAATGTTGTTTTTCTCGTAATTTTAACAACAATCTTCTTGTAGGTACCTATAAAACAGCCTTATTCATAACCTTTCTCTCTCACTACCTGCTTAGTTAAGGTTGGTGACGCTGACATTTGAGAGGGGCTGGCACTGAAAGACATGAAAGATTGCTGGTTTCTTAGCAAGGGTGTCTCGTCGTTTGTAAAGATAGATTGGGATAGAGAATTCTCTCATGCCACTTTGATAATAAAGATTTTATTGTTTGAGGACATCATGAACATTTTATAAATAAGGAGTTTTCCCCCACATCATGCCAACAGAAAGAATGCTCAGTATATCCACTCCCAGAGGATCTCTTATCCAGTCCAGTTCTCAGGATGTCCATAGTGAATATGCATGAGATAGATTTGAATGCACTGACTCACTGAATGTAGATCTATCACATGCACACTCATTGCCCCATATTCCATAAATTAATTGCGCATGTAAATTTATAGCATACTGCCATCCATACAGGCAAATCTACACTTACCTGTATAAATGGCTGCATTGTGCCCCTGTTCTCTCGGGGGGTGCTCTGTATTTTTTTTTATGTTATTTAACCCTTGGTTTTAATTTTTTTTTTCAGCAATAGTTGCACCAGGGAATAAAGTTAAACCAGGCAAAGCCAATTAGGCTTTTTCTTTTTTAACTATGCCTGGAAGCTGCTGGGGAGCCTGGGAGGATTCTACCCAAACAGGGTGAGTGGCCAAAGAAGGGGGGGATGGAAACCCACACCCCTCAGGCTGAGTCCCCACAGGGCCGAGCAACAAGCCTCACCCAATGGCTGCTAAGAAGCGTGACTGGGGGCAGTGGAGCCAAGCTCCATGCTCAATCAGGTCCGGCCCAAGGAATGGATAATCTGGGAGCGGCCCTTAGGCTCAACCAAGCTGTTTAGCCACAGCCAGCAGAATAGAAAGTTAGGCCAGGGACCAGGAGCACCATACAATAAGACCTACAATCTGCTGAGGTAGAGAAAATACTGGATCTTTTCAGGGAACAACGCCAGCTAAATACTGGTGAGGTCACAGGTAAAACTGTTTTCTCTATCTCCATGTGCTGGTAGGAAGGGATAATACCACTTGTGTAGAACATTGAAGCTAGAGGCTAAAGAACTATTATAGGGGTGTTCACAGGGGAGGCACATGGGCAGGCCATAGACGGGGCAGACATTTATATGGGCACCTTACAGAATAATGCTTGCTGCACACGTAAATGTCGTATTTAGGCGAGATCATTTACGCGAGCCACAGACTTATCATAAATGTTCGTGCATACATTTCAGCACACCGATACAGATTTACACCAGTATTTCACAAGGACCTTTGCGCGCACAATTGTCCTTCAAGATCAGGCTCACTCCCCACGTTATTCAGCCACCTACATGAAGGCTCCCTGTTACAGAAGCAGATATCCATAAAACCAAATTCACCCCTTGTTCTATAAACCTGTGCGGCCAACTTGATACTTGGTGTGCAATACAATCTCCCTGCATTTAGGAAGATATAGGATGACACATGATCACAACTCTGCCACAATAATTTATAATTCAGTGCCTTATTTAGAGAAGACTCTTTGCACAGGTACATGGGGGGGCACTTTTATGAAGTCCTTTACATGTGATAACAAAGGTATTCCCCCCCCCCACACCCCCACGTGAAGGCAGGGAAAAGCGTGTGTAATGTTCTACAACCTGCATAACTTTGATGGCACAAAGCACGGACAATCCCAGGTGTAGGGTTAGAGAAGGGATTGATAGAACAAGTGCACTTTTGGATTTTCAAAGCTACACAGGTAGTTGTATTTACAGAAAATGCAGGTACCAGTGTCTCTGCAGATACTTAGACGATTCTTAGAGTGAAGGTGTGCGCCTACTTTCACTCTGAAAACTAGTGCAAAGCCAGAGCTTGCAACAAAATGGGCAGTTTTGAACGTGGTCCTCATTACTAATGAAAAAGTCCTTTTTCTAGTGCAAACCTATACAATGGATGAACAAGCCTGACAAAGTGAAACTGCTTAACCTGGTAAGAATAATACTGAATCCCTGCTCGCTTTTCCAGGAGGGGAACCCCCCCCCCCCCCTCCACCTTCTGAACCAATCTATTCCCTCCCATGTTTTAAGGGCCTCTTCTGGCTCCTGCAGACCAAACTGCATCCCTGCTGAAGCAACTCATGAAACTATTCAGAAAATGCACATTTTTCAATTCAGGCCACCCAGGGTTTTCAGTTTTATACGGATTAAAGAAGTGCTTCAAACAATAAAGGATGATATATTAAAAAAAATTAAATTAAAAAGGAGACATTTCTCTCAGAATGGTGTATGCCATTTGACAGCACTTTTCAACTATGGGGGAAGGAATTTCAGATTACCAATTTCAAAATGTTACTTACAGCAATGGTCTAAGCACTAGACATGCCATTCATTAATACTAAAAGATCAGCACGCACATTCCTAAATCTCCATTTCCCCAGCTGCAAAGGACAAAAATATAAATTAACACATGCATCCAGCTTTTCCTACATAGGCACGCAGCTATGGAATGCATTACCACTTGACGTGAAAAACCAGCGCGACCTAACCAACTTTCGGAAATCAATGAAAACCTGCCTCTTCAAAAAGGCATACCGCAACAATCCTTCATACGAACTTTAACGCATTACCACTTTATCTATTATTCTGAATGTGATCTCTTTTATACCTGTTTGCTTAATTTTATTTTGTCATTCATGTGCTCTATGTAATACCACTTGCATCTCTCACTCTGGAATGGCGTTTGCCATGATGGAACAATGTAAGCCACATTGAGCCTGCAAATAGATGGGAAAATTTGGGATACAAATGCAACAAATAAATAAATACATAAATAATCAGGTTAGAGTCACTGCACTGCATGTTAGTATTTAATACAGAGGGAGATACAGCTGCTTACCCACTCGTGACGTCGTCCGTCCTTATATTCTTGCCCAGTACATCTCCATCACTCATGTAGCCCGTGGCATCCATGTTCATGCTCTCTATTTCGATTTCCTCACCACCCTTGTCTGAGATGTCTGCGTGGCAAATGGTGCTGCCACGAGAAGCCAGCTGTCTCCTCAGAGGTGCCGAATACATGTAGCGGCTTGATTCAGCACTGATGAAGCGACTTGCGTTAGCTCTGGGGGGATAGCCGTTCCCCACTGAAGGGGCATCCCCTGCTTGAAGGCGAGGGCTGGCTTGGCCAAGCCTCCATGATAAAGGTGTTGGCCTTCCCGTCAAACTCAATATGCTGCGCCCGCTTATTTCAGTTGTAACATTGGTGTCAAAAGTGGTTTCCAGCGTGCTAAAAAACAATTACAAAGCAAATGTTTACTTCTTTAGTGCTGGAAGGTTGTCATAAATGCACTGTGCTAATTTTCAAAGGGGAGTTATGCAGGTAAAGTGATGTTTACATGAACAGAGGAGAGCCCGATACTTAGACTGCGAGAATTAGCTCGGCTAACTCCCCAGGTTGATGCTATACCCAGATAGCCAGTGACCAGCATTGAATATCTGGTTTATTATTGGCCGGTTCAAACTTAACTGGCCAGGCTGATATTCAGCGTTGGCTGGTTAAGTCTGAACCGGCCAAAGTTAGTCCTGGTATTCACGCAGCCAAATATGGCTGCCAAACTTATGTTGAAAATCAGTGGACTGCCTGTTATATTATGCGATATAATCGGCTATCCACTAACTGCTTGCCAGGTGCCCTTGGTCTGGATTGGCCACTGTCGTGGTCAGGATGCTGGGCTTGATGGACCCTTGGTCTTTTCCCAGTGTGGCATTACTTATGTACTTATCAAGGTACAGAGGGAGACCTGCGGTCTTCACCTTGATGGTAAGTCCTATACCCAATTACCTGTGCGTGACTTGGGTTCCTCTCAGGCTGGACATGGTCTCCTCCAAGTTCTGACGAAGGTCAGCTATGTTCTTCACCGTTCGCAACCGTCGCATTTCTTGATCCTCTCCTAGAGAATAGATATTTTGGAAAAAAAAAAGAGCTTAGTGAAAATGGAACCTCACCCATCAGACCCAAAATCCTCATTCTTATAAAACACTTCATTCAGGCATTCCAGAATATTTATTGTCTTTGGTCATCCCCTATACCCCTTCTCGTATTCTCCACTCCCTCAACAACCACAACCATCGACTCATACTTCTCAGCCTCTCTCAAGCAAAATGGGAATCAACCAGGAACTCTGCATTTTACTTTTTAGTGCCTAGATTATGGAATGACCTCCGTTTATCTCTCAAATGTGATCATTTGAGATGCTTAAACAACAGTTAAAATCTCACTTACTTAACACTACTTTCAACTCTTAGGAGCAGAGGTCCGATGGTCTCCCTTCATAGAAGCCAACTCTGTGGATGCTTGAGCACCCCCAATATTGAGCAAACTCCTTAACTGTGTTAATTTCTGTTGGGTTTAGCACCCCCAACCGTTTTGAATAGTTGGTTCTATATCTCCCTTAATTGTGGCATATTATCAACAACTTGTTCAATGTTTTGACTGTATTACCATTTTACTATTAATGTACTGGTGTTTTAAGGGAATGAGAGTGTTGTAGATATGTCTTATCCTCTCAACAAATGCAGTTCTCGTCTACATCTTGTAAAATTGTTTTTATTGCTTTGTTACCACTTTGACTTGCTTTGGCAATAGAAGTGGTTTATCAAAACCCTAAATTAACCAAACCCATGCTGTACTTTCCAATCACTGTGTCCCCCTACCCTAAAATTCACTCTGGTCAATATTCATCTGGCGGTGGTC
Source organism: Microcaecilia unicolor (assembly GCF_901765095.1). Taxonomy (NCBI): domain Eukaryota; kingdom Metazoa; phylum Chordata; class Amphibia; order Gymnophiona; family Siphonopidae; genus Microcaecilia; species Microcaecilia unicolor. Next base: position 148,837,721 of record NC_044034.1, read on the forward strand.
AGCAGGCATTAGCACGGAATATCCGGGTCAGCAGCAATGCTCAAAGCTATGTGGACCTGGCCTATGTTCAGTGCCCACCTGAATAGCAACCTCACCTTGAGTACTGTGTTCAAGTCTGGTCGCCGTATCTCAAAAAAGATATAATGGAATTAGAAAAGGTTCAAACAAGAGCAACCAGAATGATAAAGGGATGGAACTCCTCCCATATGAGGAAAGGCTAAAGAGGTTAGGCCTCTTCACTTGAAAAAGAGAAGGCTGAGGGGGGATATGATTAAGGTCTATAAAATCCTGAGTGAAGTAGAATGGGTAAACGTGTATCGATTTTTCAATCTTTCAAAAAGTACAAAGACCAGGGGACACTCAATGAAATTATATGGAAATACTTTTAAAACAACAGGAGGAAATATTTTTTCACTCAAAGAATAGTTAAGCTCTGGAACTCGCTGCTGGAGGATGTGGTAGCAGCAGTCAGTGTATCTGGAGGAAAAATCCATAGTCTGCTATTGAGACAGACATGGGAAAGTCACTGCTGTCCCTAGGACTGGTAGCATGGAAACTTGCTACTCTTTGGGATTTTGGAATGTTGCTACTGTTTAGGATTCTGGAATGTTGCTACTCTTTGGGATTCTGCCAGGTACTTGTGATCTGGATTGGTCACTGTTGGAAGCAGGACACTTGGCTAGATGGACCATTGGTCTGATCTAGTATGGCTATTCTTATATTCTTATGATAAAGTTTGAATAGCTACATAAGTGGTCCTACTTACCCCATCAGATATGCGGGCACTGGCACTGAACACTGTCAGTGCGCACTAGAGTTCTGGGACCACCCCAATTTTACCCTTTGGCCTCCATAGTTCTGTCCAGACAGTGTTACGGCGGTCAGAGGAGACATTTAGTGGCACTGAATGTCCTCCTCCTGAGGCACTTGGCAGGATTTAACTAACTGGGCAGGAGAGGCTCCTGTCCAGTTAAATCCTTTTGAACATTGAGCTCAGTGTTAACTGCAGAAGACTAATTTCGGTCATTTTGACATAAAGCAGTGCTCTTCTGTTAAATGGACCTGGAAGATTATGATTATAGAAGGATCTCAAATCGGACTTTTCACAATTAACATTCAACAGCCAACACCAATCACCAAATAAGCTTAAGGGCCCCTTTTAAAAAGTGGTGGTAAGCCCAACGCGGGCTTACTGCTCGATAAAAAGTGCCGCTGGGCTACCGCAGCAGTCCGGCAATACTTCCCACTCCAAGCGTGCCATCATATCCAGCGCTACAAAAATGTATTTATATTTATTTTTGTAGCGTCGGTTTGTACCCGGCGGTAATCAGTTTACCGCCGGGTTAGTGCTGGAGTCCTTACTGCCACCTCAATGGGTGCGGTAAGGGCCCCCCCCACCAAATGGCCGTGTGGCAAGTGCTTCACTTGTTGCACAGCCATTTTTTTTTTAAAAAGAAAGACCTACCTTTTACCAGCTGCGGTAAAAAGGGGCCTCGACACATGTTCAGGCCCCCTTTTGCTGTAGCTTGGTAAAAGGGGCCCTAAATGAGTAATTCTGACCACAGCACTGGTCCACTGAACATGGTTCAGATAAACCCTTTCTTTCATAATGTTAGAGTAACCCCAATTATCTCTACATCTTTTTATTATTTAAATAGGGATTTTTTTTTTTGTTACATTTGTACCCCGCGCTTTCCCACTCATTGCAGGCTCAATGCGGCTTACATGGGGCAATGGAGGGTTAAGTGACTTGCCCAGAGTCACAAGGAGCTGCCTGTGCCTGACGTGGGAATGTGGCAAATCAGGGGCGTATCTGCGTGGGGCCACAGGGGCCTGGGCCCCCGCAGATTTCGCCCTGGCCCCCCTCCCCGCCGTCAACCCTCCCCCGCTGCTTACTTTTGCTGGCGCCGAGGTCCGACCCGCAATCTCCGTTTTTCGTCTTCCTCCGTGGCCATGCTTCCAGGAAGTAATGCTGCAGTGCTGATTCGTTGAATCCAGTTCGGTGTCTGACGTCAGACGTCGAACTGGATTCAACGAATCAGCACTGCAGCGTTACTTCCTGGAAGCATGGCCACGGAGGAAGACGAAAAACGGAGATTGCGGGTCGGACCTCGGCGCCAGCAAAAGTAAGCAGCGGGGGAGGGTTGACGGCGGGGAGGGGGTGGAGAGAGGCGGCGGCGGGGGGGGAGGGAGGCAAAAATGTGCCCCCCCTCTCTGGCTGTGGCCCCCCCTACCGCCGGATTCCAGATACGCCCCTGTCCAGGCAAATACATCTTTTAAAATATCAAAAATGCAAAATAACACATGACATCACATCTCGATGGGCCCACGCTTACTTACACGCGATTAATGTGCGTCATTGTATTCTGCTAGGAAAATTCTATGTGTTATGTGTCATTTGAGTGATTCCAAGCTATACTGTCAGAAAACATATTCCACATGTAATGGGGGTGATATTCAAAGCACTTTAAGTGCTTGTCCCAAGTGCTTGTTTTAAATTCTCCCCATGCCAAACACTTATGGGTCGATATTCAAAACGCTGGCTCAGGAGTGGATATTTAGTAGCAGCTTAATCGGACAGTGCCACTGAATATCCACTCCGATCGCAGAAACAAAAAAATGTAGACAAAGACCATATGACCTATCCAGTCTGCCCTACCATGCCATCTACTCCTCCCTCCTCTCCTGAGGCTTGGAACATTCAATGGCTGACTAGTGAACACCATCCAAAAAACCACAGGAGGCTGTGGGGTCAGGAGGAAACGGAGGGCTGCGAACGAGTAAGTAATAGCGTTGATTCCTATGGGTACAGGTGGGGATGGAGGAGATTAATTACAGGGGTGGGTGGGGAATAGATCTGAGTAATCCAGTGGGGATGGGTGCAATTTTTGCCCCCATGCAACTGTCTACCTTACACCCTTATCGATATGTAAATCTTATTTATTTAATTTTGGATTTTGCTCACACCTTTTTCAGTAGTAGCTCAAGGTGAGTTACATTCAGGTTCACTAGGGGCCCGGTTTACTAAGGTGCGTTAGCATTTTTAATGTGCCTACAATTAGTGCGTGCGCTAACAGTGTAGGCGCCTAGAGGGATATTGTAGGTGCGTACATGGTTAACACGCGTTAAAAATGCTAACGCGCCTATATCGGGGCTTAGTAAAGAGGGCCCTAGGTATTGCCTCTCCCCGGAGGGCTCACAATCTAATTTTGTACCTGAGGATTAAGTGACTTGCCCACGATCAAGCAGCAACAGTGGGGTTTGAACTGGCCACCTCTGGACGAAAAGCCAGGTGCTCTAATCACTAAGCTACTCCTCCACTTACATCTTTCTTCCTCCTCCTACTAAAGTGGAAGGTGAATAATGCACAACAGAATCTGAATTGCACTACAACCTGTAGTCCGTTCGGCTCAGAAATTTACCTTTAGGGATGAATCCAACATAGGCCTCTAATCTATTATTCTATAACAGCACAACTGCCGGCCAAACCTGTTATAGAATTACTAGTGTAAGTCCACAGTAATGCGCCCAGATTTAGGCGTGACCACGAATGACATGTCTATGGCTGGTGTAAATGGTGGCATTTAAATGCGGCAGCTGCATGTGTAAAAGTATTCTATAAAACACGGGCAAGATTAGTCGAAACACCCCGATGCACCCAATTCCCCTCCCACATTAACAACCCCTTTGCAGTTGTGAACAAGAGAAGTTAGGTGCTTAGTTTACAGAACAGGGGTATAAGTCAGTTACATGCGCCAATGCTAATTAGTGTTACTTATCTCCAATTTAGCACCAATTAGTGCATAACTGACCCTATCCTATAACTGGGATCACAAATGCATGCCTAACTTTAGGTGCCATTTATCGAATTTGGGGGTTAATGGAAGAACGAACCAGCCTAAAATGCTTAGCTTTCTGCAGAAAATGTCAACTTTTCTTCAGCTTCATGGTCTGAGAATCAGCCCAGTCTCTGACGCATAGATGCCGGATCGGAACCAAGGAAAAATTCTATAGGATCTGATATTTTATCTTCAAAAACAGCATTCTAGTCTATTTTTAAAACATTTTTTGATTGAGTCAGAGTCATTTTGAGTGCAGTGCAATAAAGCTCTCTCGGACCTTCAAATAGTAGATTTATCATCACTGGCAGGAATCATAATTTCACCAATTATCCTCCTTTCAACAGGAAAGCTTTTCATTTTACAGCTGTATCAAACAGCATATTTTACTATGCGGCTAAATAGGAATAATGGACATTGAGCTTTAACACAACAAATAATAAAAGAAGCAATGTGAAATTAGAGATCAAGTGTTTATTTCAGTAGGATTTAGCACAGTAGAGCCCCAGATTATTTGTATTCGATTTAAATCACTATTCGGCTGAATATGAATAATGTATTCGGGGCACTATCGAATCGAATACGAATATTCGGTATGGCCCCTAGTTCACTCAAATAAAAATGTCTTTGTCTGGCCCATCATTTGAATTCCAAGAATTCTAGAAACAGGAAAGCAACTCTTCATTTAGAAACCGCTTACCCGAGAGGTCTTCCACAGAGGACTGCCCAGTTTTATTGTACAGCGTGGGATCCATGTTTACGCCCGTGCCGGACTCAACGGTTACGTTCCCCTCAATGTCCGTTTGTGACCTAAAGGGAAGAAATTTTATGAGACATACAGAGCAACATGACGAGACACAAGTGCCTCTTGTCGTCATCTACCATCAACCCACTTCCCAACAGAGCATATCAGCAAACAAAATTCTGCACAATTCATTGGTCTCAAGGAAAAGTGCACCTAGAAACCACAGCAGGCACTGAACTGTAAAAATGAGGCATTCATAGGCAAATGCTACTACTATTAAACATTTCTATAGCGCTACTAGACTTACCAGCGCTGTACAAATTAACATGAAAAAGACAGTCCCTGCTCAACAGAGCTTACAATCTAAATTGGACAAATGCTGAGATAGAGGCACCAGCCACAGCGATCAGTTTTGTCACTAAAAGGCCTCCTGTCTTTGTATATTACCTGTAGCCCCTGCACAACAGAACCATGTGCTTCAAAATATTTATTTTGCACAAATCTGTGCTCACCAACCCAGCAATCAGATCTTTTTACACAAAAACAAAGGACCCCTGAGAAAAATGACAGAGAGACATATGCAAACAAACACCTGTGCAAGGGCTCTGAACCCTTGCATGATACAAGGGTGTTTTTGAATGCAAAACATGTTAGGTAAGGTTAGGCCTTTCTGCCCCTGCAGAACATGTTAGGAGAACCTGTGTGTGTTGAGAGACCTCTAGCTGCTGTGCATCTGCAGCACAATGACAGGAGGAGTGAACACCTCAGCATCACAGTCTCCTGAACCAGCATGGAAACTTCAGCTACACAGCCCTCCGAGGCAGGCTTGCTTTCTGCCCCTAGCAAGTTAATACAGCATATTGAACTGGTGTCAGCCTCAACCACTGTGAGTACCATCTAGCCCATACTAGGACTGTGGGCAGGACCCTCTTATTAGGGATATATTAACCATGCCAAAACCCGAAGAGCACTGGGAGAGCCTGACAATTTGACAATGTAACAGATCATGAAGAAAGGGGCCCTTTTTACTAGGAGTGGTTAGAGCAGCAGACTTTGATCCTGGGGAACTGGGTTCAATTTCCACTGCAGCTCCTGGACTCTAGGCAAGACACTTAACCCTCTATTGCCCCGGGTACAAAGAAGAACCTGTATATACTATGTACACCACTTTGTATGTAGTTGCAAAAAAACACAGAAAGGTGGTATATCGAGTCCCATTTCTTTCCCTACTAAGAAGTATTATGAATTGGGCTTAGTGCAATTTAAGGTAGGACTTCCCCACTCATTAAGCCCATTTCTAACATGGCCCAAAAATAGGGCTTTTTTCTTTCTAAATGTTTTGCAGATCCTGCATATCGCCTTTTTGAAAGAATTCACTCAAGGCGGTGTGCAGTAAGAATAAATCAAACATAAGCAATACACAATTACAGCAGTAAAATATTCAAATAACAATACAAAGTATGCCATTGAGGGGCATAATTGAACGAAAACGCCTATCTCCATGGGCGTTTATCTCCAAGAACGGGTCCGTGAAGGGGCGGACCGAACCGTATTTTGGGAAAAAATAGACGCCCATGTTTTATTCAACAATGTGTGAGCTGGGCGTTTTTGTTTTTCAGCGATAATGGAAAATGAAAGCGCCCAGCTCAAAAACGAATAAATCCAAGGCATTTGTTCGTGGGAGGGGCCAGGATTCGTAGTGCACTGGTCCCCCTCACATGCCAGGACATCAACCGGGCACCCTAGGGGGCACTTTTACAAAACCAAACAAAAAGGTAAAAGAGCTCCCAGGTGCATAGCATCCTTCCCTTGTGTGTTGAGCCCCCCAAATCCCCCTCAAAACCCACTGCCCACAAGTCTACACCATTACTATAGCCCTAAGGGGTGAAGGGGGGCACCTACATGTGGGTACAGTGGGTTTGGGGGGGTTGGACGACTAATAAGCATTAAGCAGCACAATTGTAACAGGTAGGGGGGATGGGCCTGGGTCCACCTGCCTGAAGTCCACTGCACCCCCTAACAACTCCAGGGACCTGCATACTGCTGTCAGGGAGCTGGGTATGACATTTGATGGTGAAAATAAAAAGTTGTGAAACTTCATTTTTTGTGGTGGGAGGGGGTTAGTGACCACTGGGGGAGTCAGGGGAGGTCATCCCCGATTCCCTCCAGTGGTCATCTGGTCATTTAGGGCACTTTTGGGGGCCTTATTCGTGAAAAAACAGGGTCCAGGAAAAGTGTCCTAAATTCTAGCTAAAAACGCATACTTTTTTCCCATTATCGGTGAAATGCGCCCATCTCTGTTCGGCAGATAACCACGCCCCAGTTCCACCTTCGCCACACCTCTGACACGCCCCCATCAACTTTGTCCGCATCCGCGACGGATTGCAGTTGAAAACGTCCAAAAATCGGCTTTCGATTATACCGCTTTATTCGTTTTTGTGAGATAAACGTCCATCTCCCGATTTAGGTCGGAACTTGGGCGTTTTTCTCATTCGATTATAAGCAGGATTGTATACTACTTACAATGTCAACACAATACGTAATAGAACATTTTAGTAGACAGTGTAGGGCAGTGATGGCAAACCTTTCAGAGACCGAGTGCCCATACAGCAACCCAAAATCTAATTATTTATCACAAAGTGCCATTCCCCCTCCCCCTCGTCCCCCCTCCACCTCCCCCTCATCCCCCCTCCCTCGTCCCTCTGAGTTCCAGGGTCCCCCCTCCCCCTCCCTCCCAGTTCCAGGGTCCCCTCTCCCTCCCTGCCTTCGAGTTACTGTGGAGTAATGTGCAAGTGGGCAACTGAGAACTATATATATATAATTTTCAAGTCAAGCAAGTGTTATTGCTATGTAAGGGCTGTTTTGGTTACTTCAGATGGCTTAGCAAAAAGAAAAGGACATTATGGAGAAGATACCTGCTCCTGAGCTGAAGAAATCACCTCCTGCTCACTTTCCGCGGTACTCGGCTCTCCCACAGGTAGAGATGAACCCGCTATAGTTGCTTGGGAATCCGGAACAATCGACGTTCTCAGATCTGGCGATTGATTCAGAGCCTCCTGGTGAACTGACTCTACTCCATTTCCTTCCTGACCCACGACGCGACCCGGCCGGAGGAGGAGCAGCAGGCACTAGCCCCGCCCCCGTAGCACAGCATAGGCTGGTGCCGCTGGCCACACTGCCCACCCAAGCAGCACGCGCCTCATATTAACCCTTTGGCCATTCATGTGGCAACCTCATATCTAATTGTTGAATCCTAAGAACAGGACCTTTAAGCATGTAAATGCATTACCACTAGGTCATGCTTCTGCTATCTCTTGAACTGGCCATTATGTAATGCACAAACAGGTCAATTTTCAATAAACCACTGAGCTACATAGAGAATCACATCATTTTTACCTGGGTTACTCTTTATACAATTTTCAGACAAACCTAACTGGCTGACTGGCCTAGTGGCTGAACATTCTCTCTGGTTAGATTTAGGCCTGCTACTTATTATTTATGTGACCAGAATTACACGGCAGATTTGGATAGCTGGTGCTGAATATCAACAGTGACGAGCAAAATCGAAAACCCATCCTGCAATGCCTCCAGAACCACCACTTTTCTGACCGACTAAATTTATCTATCTGCTTAATTTACATACCACCTCTCATAGTAACATAGTAGATGACGGCAGAAAAAGACCTGCATGGTTCATCCAGTCTGCCCAACAAGATAAACTCATGTGTATACCTTTACCTTGATTTGTACTTGCCTTTTTCAGGGCACAGACCGTACAAGTCTGCCCAGCAGTATTTCCCGCCTCCCAACCACCAGTCCCGCCTCCCATCACCGGCTCTGGCACGGACCGTATAAGTCTGCCCTCCACTATCCTCGCCTCCCAACCACCAACCTCTCTTCCCCCACCTGCTCCGCCACCCAATTTGCATCCTCTCCCCTGAGGATGCAAAGTAGATTTCAGCAATAAAACTGGAGAGAGCTTCAACAGTAACTCTATTAATAGTTGAGATGTAAGGACAGTGTTGGGCGGACTTCAAAAGTCTGAGTCCAGAAAATGGCAAAGGAAGACCAAGATCAAGTATATGTATTTCATAACCCATCATGAATTGATAATGAATGTGACTAGTGAGCAGACTGGATGGACCATTCAGGTCTTTCTTTGTCATAATTTACTATGCTACTATATAAAACAATAGGAAGGTAATTTGATAAAGTCGTTCCTGTCATACTTGCCCATCTCCATGCATAAATGATTTCTTATAAATATTGACTGGTGTGAAAATAAGCAGTCTGGCATGATGGTGCATACTTTGCCAGTAGGCATTCACAGGGGCAGAGCTTGCAAGCACTGGCGTAGATTATAAAATACTTTAGGTGAGTATGAACATAAACGTATGCACCTTCATTTACACCAGCTCTTGACAAGGTGTAAGTGACTGCACCTACTTTCAAGGCCTGTTCTCTGCCAAGTGGTATTTTGTGAGGCTAAGTGGGCACCAACTTGTCTTTATTTAATGCTTATCCATGGTGCAGTGGCCCTTTGGGCTCAAGTCCAACGAACAGCGACACACCTATGTTGTGGCTGGCAGAGATCTCCAAGCCCCACTAGCTGAAAACTCCCGGCATATCTCCCTCCCGCATACCTTTTAAACAACAGTTCTTTGCTGGCAGCAAGCAGGGACTAATACACATCGCTGATGCCAGCCCCACAACCTTCTCTCTGATGCAACGTCCTGTTTCCGTAAAGGCAGGACTACTCAGAGGAATGGCTGTGGGGCCAGTACCAACAGTGTATGTTATTTCCTGCTGTCAGTGAAGAACTGGTGTTTAAAAGGCATACAGGAGGGGGGGGGGGTGTGGAGTCGAGAGACTAGACTGCCTGGAGGGGGGGTGGTTGTGCCTAGACATTTTGGGTTCAGGCCCACCCAGAATTGGGTGTCTGGCTATGCCACTGGCATGGTGTCCTGTTATAAATTAAGCTGCACAAGTTTTACAAAAAACATTATAGAAAGCAGTTAAATATGCTTAAGTAAAATGTAAAAGACGGATAAAAACATTATAAAAATTTGGCAGATATGATCTTAATCATTCCTGCTTTATGTAGTTTTGCAAAAGTAACAATTATAATATACTAAGGAAAAAAGTTGCAGCAATTTAGCAGATAGATTTTCATCATCATATCTACTTGCGTGGGATAAACATAAAGGAATCCTGTTCAGAAGGAATAGATCCTAAGGAGCTTAGCCGAGATTGGGTGGCACAGCCGGTGGCGGGAGGCGGGGACAGTGCTGGGCAGACTTATACGGTCAGTGCCAGAGCCGGTGGTGGGAGGCGGGGCTGGTGGTTGGGAGGCGGGGATAGTGCTGGGCAGACTTACACGGTCTGTGCCCTGAAAAGGACAGGTACAAATCAAGGTAAGGTATACACAAAAAGTAGCACATATGAGTTTATCTTGTTGGGCAGACTGGATGGACCATGCAGGTCTTTTTCTGCCGTCATCTACTATGTTACTTGACTGACATCTGAAGTTAGGTGATGTGGCAAAACAGTGGCGTTTAACCCTGTACACTGTATTATTTCTTGAAGTGTATTTCTCTAGTTTGGCCAGCAGGTGGTGTATGTTTATGTTTAAAACTGCTACAGAGAAATGACTGTTCCTTCTTTAATTTTCACACAAAGAGAAAGTAACATGCAGTGATGTGGCCAGCTACTTTTTAAAAATGTTGCTCTAGGCTCTGATTGGCCCAGGAGCTCAAATTCAGTCTGTAAATATGGGATTTTCTCCAGTCTCAGACTGGGAGGAAAGAGAAAAAGATCTCTTCACTGAGACCCTATGAGCAGTTATATTCTATAACCCGTAGGCAGCTATATTTCCTGTACACTCCAGGCACTATTTAGGTAGTGAACAAATGTTTTGATAGTTTTATAATTGATCCATATTCAGTTACTTGTTACTGTTTGCTGATTGCACCTTTTCTGTTCACGGTTCTAATTTTTCATGAAAATAAATATTTTTAGTTTATTGCCTTTGCTTGTCTGGAGTCTGGACTGACTAAGAATCCCAGTGGTTTGTGTGTTGGGTCTGTGAGTGTTTTCTAGTAACCGTGGAACCACTGGGAGCGTGGCCCCAGTAACCTAGAAATCACTGGGGAATACCTTGAGAGCAGGAGACTTGCCCAGAGACGGCTGGGACCCAGTCGGTGGGAAGAGGGTGCTATTGTAGAGAACATGCCCAGGTGTAGGCTGACCTGAGCTGTGCTGAGGATAGACCCTCTAAGTGGCCGCAGGGTTAGCCCCAGGTGGGTGGCTAGGCATTTCATGACAGATGGGTAAACCTTTGAAAGTGGCCTAAAATAATATAAAGGGTTCCAAAGCTAAGGCTGGGGTATAGTATCTGCAAGATGGCAAAGTCTAGCTAGTGGAGATCATAGATTTCTACAGACTTGAAGTCAGGGATATCTCTTCATATTGGGATATCCCTGACTTCAAGGACACAATTTATATGATGCAACAAATGCATTTACCGGCAGTGTTCATCACAGCTCAGTGCATCATATCTACATGAGGGCAGCCAGGACAGACCACAAATCCTTACCATATTTACTTGCAGTCGTTCAATCCTTCGGTTCTGTTACAGAATACTAAGCATAACCTGTTGTCACCTCATCTACAATGCAGGTGACTAATGTGGCAGCGACACACCCATGCATGCAACCCCCCCTTGCAAATATGTGCTATGTAAATTAAACAAATATTTCCAGAATAGCCTTAGGCAGAATTTAGGCATTTATGCACACATGTGCATAAATGTCATTATTCCAAACATTTACACATATAGGGCCAGATTCTATATATGGTGCTTAAAAAATCCTGGCGGAAAACATTTCCACCTAAGCGTATTTTATAACAGAATATAAAATACGCTTAGTATAATAGTATATGTTATTTATTTATTACATTTGTATCCCGCGCTTTCCTGCTCATCGCAAGCTCAATGCGGCTTACATAGTAACAAGAGAATACAATCTGTAGTATCTGAATCAACAAAGGAGGTATGTGGTAGGACAAATGAACAAGGGTAAATGGGATAAAAGAGGTATGAGAGAAAGGATAGGGATAGGTAAGGAAGTGGAGCGATGAAGAAGAGGTAGGGGAAGTGCATGGAGGGTAAGAAGATTGGTAGGAGGTAATTTCTGAGCCATTGTTGTTAATGATTAGATGAACCAGTAAATGGATGGGTTGCTTATGTTTGCTTATGGTAGGTCAAGTCATTTGGGTAAATCTGTTTGATATAGACTATGCTTAGTTGATATCCCAGTGCCTAAAACTATGCGCCTCAATTTACACCAATGAAAACATGGCGTAAATCCCTGCGCATAGATTGACGCGCACCGGGCCACATTTTATAACTACACTCATAAAATTTTGGAATTGCCCATTAAACGCCCATTTCCTCGCCCGTAGCCACATCCATTTTGAACTGCATGCATTAGAATATAGGCGCAGTTCCTTACAGAATATGCTTATCGAATTCTGCGCGTACATTCTAATTATTGCCAATTAGTGCTCATTATTCCTTGTTAGGCATTATCAATGCTAATTAGCTTGTTAAGCCAATTAAGTTACCCATTTTATGGAATACACTTAGATTTCAGCACAGAATGCTAGGCGAACTATATAGAATCCAGGGGATAATGCACGTGTAAATGTGAGCACATGGTTTATAGAACTGACCTTTGACACCCAAATCCTCTATAGGTCACCGAAAGTTAGGCATGCAGTTTTGGATGTGGATCATAGATATGTACATACAGTAATTGGCTAAACTGGTGATTAACAGGTGCTAATGACACTAACTACTGGTTTCGCGTTTATCTGCTCTGTGCCCCTATTCTATAACCTGCGAGCCTAATCAATCTTGCATAGAAATGCAAAGGGGGCAAAGCTAAGGGGGGGGGGGGGGGCATGAGCAGGGAACAGGTATTCCCAGGATTTAGGCACAGAATAATAGAATACTCCCATTTCTGCAACTAACTGACAATAATTAAGCATGAGCAATTACACTAGCCTCGGGCAGGCGTAAATGCTCATGCCTAAAGTTAGGCGTGAAAATGGTTTAAGCTAGTATTCTATAAAGACAGTTCCACGTGGAACTGCCTTTACTGAATCTGCGCTTAGCATGCACTTTCCCGGTGTGAAGGAGGTGTAATTGACAGGAGACAGCAGGAGCATGTTTGGCCCATTATCTGGCCTGAAGCCGGTAGGCGGAGCTTGCCACCATACAAAGTAATGTATTTTGAGTGTATCAAGGTGGCAATGGCTGTATAGAGAAGCAATTAAACTTCCTTGGGTTTAGACGGCTTCAGCCTTGTCACAAGATGCGTCGCCTGTCAATCAAACCTCCTTGGGGTGCCCTATACAGAATCTACCCCTGAGCGCATAAATGTAGGCTGCATTAGGTAAATTTGAAGAGATGGACCTCACCTGTACAGAAAAGGTGCTACAGTAGCAGTGTTCGGATGGTTGTACTGGTGCTGAGGCTGAGGTAGCTGAACACTGACAGTATTATTTCCTGTGGTCTGTGTGACGCTGTTTGACCCGCTGGCAGCTTGAGTACTGCTAGTGTTGTTGGTAAAAGCAGGTGCCCCACCATGACCTTTTCCTTCTGAGGAGCCCAAGCTGGAAGTGGAGCTGGAGTTCTGGCTGTCTAATTGGGTCTTCTGCAGAGACAGCCCTGTGCCAGGTTTCCCACTGCGGCTTCTCTCGCCTTCCTTTGCAGGAGCTGGGGCACTTAAGGATTTCCCTGTGGTGTTTTTTATTCCTGGTTTTGGTATTCCGCTGTGCAAAGGGGCAGAGACCTCCTTCTTGGCACTGTTCAGCTTCCCTCCCTTAGGGATAAAACTTGCAATCTTGGAGGACTTTTTTTGGCATCTCTGCTGCAGCTGCTGGAGCTTGTTCATCTTTCGGCTCTTCTTTAACCTCTACCTTCTCCATTACAGATGTTCTTTTTGTTACATCCTTGCTTTTCTCCCGGTCTTTCTCTTTTTGCTTTTCTTTCTCTTTTTCACTACCTTTCGGAGAATTTTTCTTATTAGTCAGTGCCCGGCTGAAAGTTCTTTGTGCAATGCCCTTGAGTGCAATTTTGGGACTACTGGCAGCTGGACCTGCAGTGGCCATACTCCGTGTGGCAGACTCCGCCTCATCGGTTTCTTCACAGCTGAGCATTGCCTCCAGTCTTTCGCAGCTGGTGTCCCGGGAACCTGAACAGTCAGCTGGAGCCCCCACTGTTTTGGAGGCCCCTTTGCTATTGAACAGTTTTAACTTTTCGAGCATGGATTTTTGGCCGTTGGGAGCTGGTTTGCTGGTTTCGGGAGGTGGCTTCGGAGTCTCCTGCGCTGGATGCTGCTTTACGGACAACATGGAAGACGTCACTGTGTGCTTAGCACTAAGGGACTTGCTACGCCAAGGTTTGTTGGTGGAGTTTGGATGGGGTATGGCGGATGAGTTATTGCAAGTAAGTGTGTTGGAACTGCTGCTGTGGAGCGAGGACGGGACATTTTCATTCATTCCCATTTGCTGTGATGCTGCGCTGTCCACCGGCTCTGGAAACAAAACAGAAACAACCGGTATAAAAGCAATCCTCGGCAGTTAGGTTTTTCTATATTCTATGCTATGCTGTTTTTGTTTTGTTTTGTTGGGAGGGAGAGGTGGCTTGTTAGTTACTTCATGGTCTAATCTAATCTAATACTATTCTTATCTTCCCCAAATAAACCTTGGAAGTTCTATGCAGATTACATAAAGAAAACCAGGCATACTTGGGAAAATACATTAAAAACCTATTACATTAAAATAGCTTACGAATAAACCAACAGGTCTTCCTCTTACTTGAGCTACAATGACACTGTAAACTATAACATTTCATTCAGTTCACAATACGCTTAAAGCAATAAAGGAGGATGTGAAGATACTTCCCTGCCAGGAAGAAACATTGCTTAAATGGCAAGGCAGCGATTTCAAATACTGGCTATATCATTTTGAAGTTCTGCCTCAGGACTGTTAAGAAATGCACTGAAAGCAACCTTTTTATTTTTGCAGGTCAACTATCCCAAATGCTATCGGTGATCCGGTGGTTCGTTTACTAAACCATATCTAGTTCACTGTTGTAAGAGCACTATGTCCAAACTTACCAATAAGCAACTAGAAAATGACAGTATCATCGGGTATTTTGAGTGGGCAGAACCATGGCAAAACATCATCCCTTTGAATTACAAAAATCAAATTAAGAATTAAAAATAGTTACACCCCAGAGCACTCAAGTGCAAAGAATGAGAGTCTCCTTTAAAAAAAAAAAAAATCCCTGTACTGTACCTGTATAAGTAAATCACTTTGACTACGCCACGGAAAAGCAGTGTATCAAGAATCTCATAAACATGAACAGAGATGACCTTAGGATACAGCAACCAGTACAGTCACAAAAGCTGCCAGTCTTGTAGGGGCACCAACAGTGCAGCACCCCAACTCCACAAGGTGCCATTTCCTCTGCCTACACAGGGCACCCCTGGGGCTAAAGCCATCCCCAGTGCTGAAACCATACAGGTAGGGTTACCATATGGCTCCAGAAAAAGGAGGACAGATTAAGCCAGTCCGGGTTTTACTTCCATTGCTTTCAATGGAAGTAAAATCCGGACTGGCTCCATCTGGAGCCATATGGTAACCTTACCCTACATATAGGCTCCCCCTTTCCCCGATATCCTCCCACCTACTAAACTGACAGCCCTCAATCTGAAAGGCACAGCCTGCAGTTACCTTCCTCAGGACCTGGTGCAAATGTGCACACACCCAGCTGGCTAGCATTACCCTTTCCATACCTACCTCTTCGGTATCCCCAAATGCCATGAGGGGCAGAAGCCAGGCTCGGAAATGAAAATTCAGGTCGCTCGCACAGGCCAGCCCCATAGCTGTGCTTTTTAATGCATTTAAAGGAGGTCTCTGCCCCTTTGCTCTACAAACACAGACACACCATTATTGCTACAGGTGATGCTCTAAATTAAATTAGTGAACAGAATGCCAGACAGCCAATCGATGGCAAGTTCCAACAGGTTCTGTCTGACAAAATAAACCCACTGGAAGTCACAGCTCAAACAGCAAGGAAAAATCTCTAAGTGAATGCACATTTAATTCTGTCTTCCAGAAGAACAGTTCCCTTCACAGAGGTTTCTGTCCTCAGTAATCGCTCCTGGCGTCTTTGAAATGCATTTGCCTTTTGGTTAAGAATCATCTTCTAACCCAGGTCAGACATCATTCTTTCAAAGGCTGCTACTATGAGCATTACCACGGCAATAAGATTACCCCTAAATACGTTTATATAGATCTGTTAGGAAAACTTTTTCCAGTACTTCAGATAGCTTAGGTATTAACAATTTCATAAAACAACAAGAGAAGACTTAAAGAGGCACCCAAAATGTTAATGCTGCCACACTACATGAAGAGAGAGAAGGAAGCCATGCTTTTTCCAGCTAGATGTTTCCACTTACCTGTTCTCAAGAAAACTTGTTTCATTAAGAGCCAACATTTCAAGCTAACTGAAGGTGCTAAACTTAATACAAATACCCCTCCATGGACACAATGAAGATGCGAGTTCAATACTAGGGATGCTCAGCACTCACTGTGGGGAGCTCCACAAGGCTTTAAATCGGACAGACTGAAACAGTCTGAGATACCGTAGCCTAGGTGTTTATAAAGAAAGGTAAACCATTCTAATCCCTCTTCTCCAGTAAAATGGGGAACTGACTCCTGTTGCAAGATTTTTCCCTCAGCTTTGCATGAGAACATACCTCTCCATTCCTCTGTGTTTCTTTAAAAAGAAAAGTTTCCATTACAATAGCATTTAATCACTTACTTTTCTGTTGTCACTTTATTTAGCCACCTTCTGCAAACTTTCCCATCTGGAGACACTAGGTTCTCAGTGATGAGAAGTGCCTTCCGTTAATCCCCTCATGTTTCCAGAACTGCTACCCTGCCCCGGCAGCCCATAGGGCTTAACGGCTTTCAGCTAAACTCCCCCGTCTTCCAGCTACAAAGTACACCAAACATAAACTTGTTTTATTTAAAATTAAACTGTTTAAAGACCAGCTAAGAGCTGATGGATGTCCCACCCCCAACTACAGTGAATCTACAGATTCTGATCCATAAATCACAGCGCATTTGAAACCACACAGATACTGCTGTATTTCACTTTAAGCTGCTCTGTGGAGATATGGCTTCATTATACCCTGCGAGTGAGCCAAAGCAGAGCCAGTATGGATCAGGCACGTGCATCTTCAAGGAGACAGAGTTTGCAATTCTGTGCTTTCCAAGAGTAAATTAATGGTATCGTTCTCCATGCAGAAGACAAAGAACAGACAGTAAATTGAAGGGGGGGGGGGGGGCAAGCAAAGGACATAGCTCATGGGGGATGCCACCAGTTGCATCATATTTGGGGCTCCCATGATTAAACATAACATGAATGAAGGTCAGCTGAAGGTTTCAATTCATTCCTTAACACGGGCTAAGCTAAGCAGGCCTGGTGGTTCAATGGTAGGTGTAGTGCGCTATCATGTGGAAGATTCCCAGTATGACTCTTAGATCAGACCTTCTGCCCCTCAGGTCAATTGGGGATGTGAAATCTGAAGGAAAAGAAGTCTGAAGCGAATCCAAAAGAGAAGGATCAGCTGAACTAAGCTTTCTGGTCATAGTGACAGAACAGGGCTCCATGACAGGAACTCTAACCTTTAAAGTAAATACAATAAAAATATGATCAGTCCAGGAAAGAGGTGCTAACAAGAATTCTGTCAATTTCATGGTGTGTCCCTCAGTCTTTGTACTTTTTTTTTAAAAGAGTAAACAATGTGTTTTCCTTCAACATTACTACATCAAAAGTCAATTAAAATACCAGCACTGACAGCAGACACAAGAATGTCATTCAGAATACAGCTGAGAGTTATATTAACATCTTTAGACCTTTAGGGATAGAATATGATGATATTACAGGTGGGATATAATGCCGTTATATCGCTCCATGGTGCGCCCGCACCTTGAGTATTGTGTTCAATTCTGGTCGCCGCATCTCAAGAAAGATATAGTGGAACTGGAAAAGGTGCAGCGAAGGACGACTAAAATGACAGCGGAGATGAGACGACTTCCCTATGAAGAAAGACTAAGGAGGCTAGGGCTTTTCAGCTTGGAGAAGAGACGGCTGAGGGGAAACATGATAGAGGTATATAAAATAATGAGTGGAGTGGAACAGATGGATGTGAAGTGTCTGTTCAATCTTTCCAAAAATACTAGGACTAGGGGGCATGCGATGAAACTACAGTGTAGTAAATTTAAACAAATCAGAGAAAATGTTTCTTCACCCAACGTGTAATTAACTCTGGAATTCGTTACCGGAGAACGTGGTGAAGGCGGTTAGCTTGGCAAAGTTTAAAAAGGGGTTAGACGGTTTCCTAAAGGACAAGTCCATAAACCGCTACTAAATGGACTTGGGAAAAATCCACAATTCCGGGAATAACATGTATAGAATGTTTGTACGTTTGGGAAGCTTGCCAGGTGCCCTTGGCCTGGATTTGCCGCTGTCGTGGACAGGATGGTGGGCTCGATGGACCCTTGGTCTTTTCCCAGTGTGGCATTACTTATGTACTTATGGTGACAGGAAGCAGATGCTTGCTCTCACCATATTCATTGTTTAGAGTTAATTTGGCCATAGGATATGATACACCTTTTACCGTAGAAAATTAAAATTTTTACATGACACTTATTTTCTCTGCAATGTGTGATTAGTGCTTTCATCCGAAACCCTGTCACACTGGTTTCCAAACCTGTTCTACCAACCCCACAGCCAATCAGGTTTTCAGGATGCCTGCAAAGAACATGCATGGAATATATTTACATTACAAATATTTAAAATATTTAGTTCAAATATAGTTCAAATATTTGAACGTAAATATATTTATGTTCAAATATTTGAAAGGTATTAATCCGTAAACAAACCTCTTCTGGAGACGGGAAGGCGGTTGAACTAGAGGACATGAATTGAGGTTGAAGGGGGGCAGACTCAGGAGTAATGTCAGGAAGCATTTTTTCACAGAGAGGGTGGTGGATACATGGAATGCCCTCCCGCAGGAGGTTGTGGAGATGAAAATGGTAATGAAATTCAAACATGCGTGGGATAAGCACAAAGGAATCCTGTTTAGAAGGAATGGATCTACGGAATCTTAGCGGAGATTGGGTGGCGAAGCTGGTAATTGGGAAGCAAAACCAGTGCTGAGCAGACTTCTACGGTCTATGTCCTGATCATGACTGATTAAATATGGATGGGCTTGAGTGTAAATTTTAAGGGGCTTCGACGTTAGCTTCAGAACTTTTAGTACGAGAAGAGTGCTGGGCAGACTTATATGGTCTGTGCCCTGAGAATGGCAAGGACAATTCGTACTCGAGTATACATATAAAATATTGCATATCATGTAAAATGAGTTTATCTTGTTGGGCAGACTGGATAGACCATACAGGTCTTTATCTGCAGTCACTTACTATGTTATTATCCTATATGATAATTCTCACCTCCAACATTCTATGCGTCTGCCTGCCTGTGTCCGTAACTTTCTTCACAGATGGGCTCCGAAGCCCTAGCTGATGTCACTAGACCCATTATGACGCGTCCTATATAATAATTCTCACCTCCAACGTTCTATGCGTCTGCCTGCCTGTGTCAGTAACTTTCTTCACAGATGGGCTCTGAAGCCCGGAAGGTTGGCGGCGGGAAGGGGGCTCAAGAGGGTTGCGGCAGGGGGGTCCAGGGGTCAGGAACGCCAAAGGGGGGGGGGGTCGGGAAATCAGAGGAAGGAGGGTCTGCAAATTGGAGGGAGGGAGGCAGGGAGGTGGGGTCTGGAACTTGGAGAGAGGGAGGGGGTCTGCAAATCGGAGGGAGCGAGGAAGGGAGGTGGGGTCTGGAACTCGGAGAGCAGGAGGGAGGGAGGGGTCTGGAACTAGGGGGGGAGACGGGGGTCTGGAACTGGGGGGGAGGGAGGGGGGTATGGAACTCGGGGGAGGGAGGGGGGTCTGGAACTTGGAGGAGGGACGAGAGGGGAAATACACTACCTGTACAAAAACTAAAAAAAAAAAATGGGGGGGACGACCCTGGAACTCGGAGAGAGGGAGGGGGGATGACAACCCTGGAACACGGAGGAAGGGGGGACACTGGAACTGGGTGGGAGGGAGGGGCCCCAGGCACACACACTCTCTCTCACAGACGCACTCACACCCAGTCTCACTCTCTGTCACACACATACACTCGCAGATTCACTCTCTCACATAGTCACTCTCACACACACTCTCTCAAACATTCACATTCTGAGGAAAACCTTGCTAGCGCCCGTTTCATTTGTGTCAGAAACGGGCCTTTTTTTACTAGTGTTACATAAATTGGGTCTCCAACAGATGCAAATAGGCAGTGGGTTCATAGTACAGATTGAGGGAGCACTAGTCTAGCACCCTGCTGTTCCTATCGGGGAAGCCCACATTTGAGATGTGTTTCACAGTAAGTCCTTGGTATCCCGACACCAGGACAGGATGACAAAATAGTTTATTTAAATGGTTGTCCCCATGAAAATGGCTTATTATTGTGTTATATCATAGTACCCGATATCCTCTGGAAACCCATAAACCCAACCAATCTAAGTGAATGAAGTGTCATTTTAAGAGCAACCACCACCAGCCTCCAGCCTTCCTCGGCTTCACCCAGACATAAAAGACATAAATCTTTGCATGAAGGGCCAGATGTGTGCACAGGATGATGGAACCAACCCTTAAGAAATTAGATAAAAGCTTTACCATTAAAATCTTTTTGTACTTGGCTAAGACTCTTAAAATGTTTACAAACCATACAAAATGCTGCCATCCATTTGGTTTTCTCCCTGAACGTTTCTTCGTACGTTACTCCATTCTATGTAACGATTTGTTGGCTCCCAGTGGAGCCCTGAATTATGTTCAAATTAAGTAGCCTAGCATTTAGGATACTGTATGGAGTTATTCCGGGCTATATGTTGACACTAATATGTAGACCAGTATATGGGAGACTGCAACTTGTATGGCATTTTAATCTGTTGACTTTACCCAGACCTAAGAGTGAGCACTTTTGGAAAATATTTCAGATAGTTTTCATGTACCAAGCAGCAACCTTTTGGTCATGGTTTCCAAATGGTATTAAAGCATTGTCTAATTTTTATTGTTTTAAGAAGATGCTCAAAACCTGCCTTTTTAGGAAATATGTTTTGAGTACAGTAAATTAACTAATATATTTGTTAAGGATGCTTGATGTATGATCCTAGATGTATAGTGTACTTCCTCTTGTTATCTGCTTAGAACTAGATTTGGTAATAGCGGACTATAAGCTCTGTAACTGTAATTGTTTCTCTTGTTGGAGATGACTAATTAAACTGACAGATTTCAGGATTTGTGCACCTGAAGTATTTTCTGAGCAATCATCACCAGCCTTCAGCCTCCCTCTCCCCCCATCCTCTGGGTGGTAATGCTGAATTGACCCCCTTCTTCCCAACATCAGTATGAGCTCCTGAATCTTTGCTCCACCACCCCCCCCCAAACCAAGCAAATCAAACTATACCTATGGCCTGGATCATATCTGCCATGTCTTTTCAGGCATTTAAATAAAACTTATTCATTTAATACGAAGAGATACTCAAAAAAACACTGAACCTAGTCCAACATCAGTATCGTATTGTTTTTTTTGATCTGAACAAATGTACTTATGTCATTATCCTCTTCTCTAAGGAATCCAGATTAAAGAGGAAAGACATTTCTTGAGATCACAGCCAGGATAACAATGTTTGGAGTCATCTTCTCCAACTAAATGCAACTTACTTCATATAGTATTATTACATATAAACCAAGAAGATACTGCTATAAATTATGGGTGGTTTCTCCCTTATATGGTATGGAAGCCCTGGCCAGCGCATCCCAGGATGCGCTGGGCAGGGCACCACGCCACCATTTTGGAGGCAGCGCTGGAATACGAGGGGGGGGGAGGGTTAGGGTTCAGGGCCACTAGACTACTAGGTGTGGGCTAGAGGTCCAATTACCTTCAGCCCTCTTCGGTTGGGTGGGGCTGGACCTTCACCGGACCTTCAGGCGCCCTGTGTTGGTGTCTCAGGGGGGGCTAAGGGGGCACTAGACCACCAGGGCCTTGCCTTTGGGTGGGGGGGTCCAGATGCCCTGGGAATGTTTGACAGGTTCGGGCTTTTTTTCTGACAGCCCGGACCGGTCAAACAACTGTGGGAGGATTGTGCCTGACAGTATGCCCAGGCACAATCCTCCCGCACTTTCCTCTGATGATCAATGCTAATAACGCACTTAGTGGGTCTTTCACTAAAGACTTGTTTGAGTTATCTACAGCAGGGCCCATAGGAATAAAATGGGTCCTACTGCAGATTACTTGAGCTAATATTTAGTAACAGACCCCCCTAAATTGGCATGTTATTAGCGTTGATCATTGGGGAGTTAATTCCTCATGCTGTTTTGGCGCTATTTTTACGGTGTTGTTTTGGAACAGCGCGGGAATTGATTATCGGGTCCCTTGTACACGATTTTCTGAACGTTATTCCAGGCTGTTTAGCGGGGTTTTTATCACCTCTTTTCTTGTTTACCTGGACTGTAAATCACGATAACTGAGCAATTACAGGACTGCTGGATTCCTGGCAAAGTGGGGAATGCAGTAAAGGAGGTTAGGCTTTTTGGAAAAGTTACAACATACAGGCCTCAATAACTAGATGTACTGAACACTGCTGCATTCTCTCCTCCTCATTCCCCAACCCATGTCTCCTGACTGCCAGCGTAAGGCCAAAAGCATGCAACAGGGGTGAATGTCTTTTGAAGGCGGTTAATAAATTCTAATAAATAAGTAGAGATCTCAATGTAAATGCACACAATCAAAGAGACAAGAATCAGGAGGACCAGAGGAAACTGTTGGCCTAGATGTCACACTGCGTCCTGACCTGCAAACACCACCCCTACAATCTCAGGCACAGAGTTCCTTGGTTTCTGACTCTCAGCAGTCCTCATAGGAGGACATGATGGAGGTTGGGGGGAGAGGGCAGCAGTCTGCTGATTAGAACAGAGCCTTCTGCTGTGTTGTCAGCTGGGGGGTGGGGGGGGAAGAAGTATTCGATCGAGGGGGAAGGACATCAGACAACAGCAGATCAAGGTACAAAATAAGTACCTGTATATATGTAAACCGCTTTGAACGTAGTTGGAAAATACCACAGAAAGGCGGTATATCAAGTCCCATTTCTCTTTCCCTTTAGCTTTAAATGATCATTTTTTTGGCTCCCTACTGGCTAAAACCCCGGTGATGTCCTTGGAGGTGATATGGGAAGCCATTGCTGACCTTGGGAAAGCATTGATTCCAGCCTTTAACATCTTTACTCAAAGGGCTCAGACTCTGGAGGGTAAAATGGAATGATGTGCACTTGAAGTGAATAAGTTTTAAACCTCGCTCGAAGAAGGGAAGGCTTTGTTCAATATTTCCAGGAATGCCAACATTCGGATTTTCAATTTTCCCCATCTTTCATTGGTCTCAGCTCTAGAAATGTTTAAAATATAAATGATGGATGCTCAGGATGCTTCTTATGCTAACATTCTGTGTGTGCTACGTGCTTCCTATTAAGAAGGAGAGGTGTCTAAGGAACCTTAGAACTTACCACATTTCTTGAATCTTGACTTTTGCATGACCCTCGGAAAGAGAGCAGCTCTCAGTTTGTTTTTTAGGAATAGGGATAAACTGTTTTTAAATTAAAAGATCTTCATGTTTCCTGTGAAACTTTGAAATGGTGGGTGTAGTTTCTAATACTTTGTCCAGGGGTTCGTTAGTTGGGTGCGTCCCTTTTTTTTTTCTGAAGTTCCCCTGCAACTGCATCTTAAATTATTAATCCTCTAAGTATATTTTCTTTGAACTGTCTCACCTGTCAGACGCCTTAGCTGCTAAAAGATTAGCAGGGGTGGCGTCTCTCTGGATATCTAGATTCATTAGAGTTCATCTATGATGTAGACTTGATGTGGCTTCATTCCTCATGTATTATTAAGTGTGATATTCCCTTTACTGTACTGGGATATCCCATACCTAGAGAGGGTATATATCGAATACATGACCCTTACCTTACCCTCAGGTATTAAACATTTCTACATACTCAATGTCTTAGTAAGGAAAGATTTGGGGTCATTTCACACTTTTAAAAATTTCTATTCAGTACTGACTGTTTATCCAATAGGACAGGAGAAACCTGCCGTATTCTCTTACCAAGAGCTGTGCAAGTGGTGAGGTTGCACAAGGCACAAATCTGGAGAGGTGCAAAAATTGCCCCCAGCCTGCTGTCACCTCTCACTGGCACAGACAAGATGGGTGGAGTAGGGGGGACACCAGTGGGTTTGTTGCAGGGCATAATTTGAATCTCAACGGTTTAAATGCTACCTTGTTTTGCTCATTCTTGGACTACTGCAATAGCTTGTTTTTAGGTTTCCCTACTGCACATTTAAAGGAATTGCAGATGGTCCAGAATGCCATTGCTAGAGTATCGATGGGTATAGCTAAATATGATCACGTTTCTCCAATATTGTTCAGGTTACACTGCTTGCCAGTAGTGCAGAGAGTGCAATTTAAAATCATGTTTTTTGTTTTCAAAGCATACATCAAGAAGCATTTTCTCTGCTTTTAAAATTTATAAGCCTCCCAGAATGTAAAGATTTATGAATTTAAATCTCTATATGCCATCATTCCATCGTTTGTCTGAAACCGCACCATAAACGTATCAGGGGCGTAGCCAGACTTCGGCGGGAGGGGGATCCAGAGCCCTAGGTAAGGGGGGACATTTTAGCCCCCCCCCCACCACCACTTTTGACCCCCTCCCCCCCCCACGGCAACACCCCTCCCCCGTCCCTTTCGACCCCCCTCCCTCCCGCCACCGCCAGGCACCTTTGCTGGCGGGGGTCCCCAACCATAAAAACAAAAATTTGTTGAGCGCTGCAAATGGCACACAGCACAGGCTGGAACCGCTGCTGGGATCCTGCGGTAGCCTGGCGGTAGGGACGATTTGCCGTGTCCCGGTGCAGCAGTATCCCTACCGCGGCTTTGTAAAAGAGGCCCTAAATTTGTAGACAACACAAACATATTCAAAGTTGTTAAAACGCATGCAGGTTGTGAAAAATTGCAGAGAGACCTTAGGAAACTGGAAGACTGGGCATCCAAATGGAAGATGAAATTTAATGTGGACAAATGCAAAGTGATGTACATTAGGAAGAATAATCCATATCAAAGTTACCTGATGCTAGGGGCCACCTTAGGAGTCAGCACCAAGAAAAAGATCTAGGTGTTGTTGTAGATAATATGCTGAAATCTTCTGCAGTGTGCGGCGGCAGCAGTGGCCAAAAAAGCAAATAGGATGCTAGGAATTATTAGGAAAGGGACAGAAAATAAGACCAAGAATATTATAATGCCTCTGTATCACTCAGTTACGCAACCACACCTTGAGTATTGTGTGCAATTCTGGTCACCGTATCTTAAAAAAGATATAGCTGAATTAGAAAAGGTTCAAAGAAGGGCGACCAAAATGATTAAGGGGATGGAACTCCTCTCATATGAGGAAAGGCTGCCTTAAGAGGTTATTTATTTATTTAGATTTTGCTCACACCTTTTTCAGTAGTAGCTCAAGGTGAGTTACATTCAGGTACACTGGATATTTCTCTGTCCCAGGAGGGCTCACAAGGGTTAAGTGACTTGCCCAAGATCACAAGGAGCTGGAGTCAAATTCCTGTGTTCACTTTTTCAATACTTGTCAAACGCTTCTTGTTTTTCTAAGGGGAAGTCTCATATATAGTCACTGGGTAACCATTTACTCACTGACCGGTGAGACCCTTCGAGTGACAATTTGTAATCATTGATAACCCCCTTCCTCCCTACATCTGCACTTAATCAATTTGTTTGTTGTAACTAAATCATTTTTTCTTTTTTCTATCTTGCTCTATCTGTTTGTATGTTTGACATTCTTTTTCTTATTCATACAAATATATATCAACTTCTAACTGTACTGGATAATGGGCAGGCTTATAATGGTCACTTATCTGGACGCATCATTGTAGAGTCTTAACACCCCGAGTCTTGGCACCCCGACATGTGCCTGTTTCGCCGTTCTAGCTTTCTCAAGGGAAATGCCTAAACATCGGGTCTCCACTCTGCCGCCTTCATATTTCGAAGCTGGTGTATCTTTGGGTCTGGGCTTCACTGCTTCAGGCAAGTTAATTTCATATGTAAGTAGTCATGTATCCTCTGTAGGTTTTTTTTCCATTTTTATCATTGTAAAATGGATGCTCTCACCATATGTGCCACTGCATTCACACGCATTCTTCCTTGTGTTTTAGAACAGGCTCTGTCTAAATGAGACTGTGCCTGTACAGCTGTGCTCTGCTCCGAACTGTGCTGTCACCTTCTGTTTGTTATTCAGTGTTTCTAGGCCGCTCTTGGCAGCAGTCGGTATGAACCCTGAAGACCATTAACTGTGTTGCTAAAGAAAAAATGCAGCACGCACATTGCATGAAGTGACGCTGCTTGGAAGCAGATCATCCTGTCAAAATCCCTGCACCATAAATACTGGAGAGAAGCCTTTTGTAAGAACTCATGGAGGGGCATAATCGAAAGGGGTGTCCAAGTTTTCCTGTGGACGTCCTCACAGGATGTACCAGTGAAGGGGCGGGGTAACCCGTATTATCGAAACAAGATGGGCGTCCATTTTTCGTTTCGATAATACGGTCGTCGACGCCCAAATCACTAAATTTAGGTTGACTTTGGGAGATGGTTGTCCCAGATTTTTGGCGATAATGGAAACCAAGGACGCCCATCTCAGAAACGACCAAATCCAAGCCCTTTGGTCGTGGGAGGAGCCAGCATTCATAGAGCACTGGTCCCCCTGACATGCCAAGACACCAACCGGGCACCCTAGGGGGCACTGCAGTGGACTTCAGAAATTGCTTCCAGGTGCATAGCTCCCTTACCTTGTGTGCTGAGCACCCCAAACTCCCCCCCCCCAAAAACCCACTCCTCACAACTGTACACTATTACCATAGCCCTAAGGGTGAAGGGGGGCACCTTCATGTGGGTATAGTGGGTTTCTGGTGGGTTTTGAAGGGCTCACATTTACCACCACAAGTGTAACAGGTGGGGGGGGGGCTGGGTCCGCCTGCCTGAAGTGCACTGCACCCACTAAAACTGCTCCAGGGACCTGCATACTGCTGTCATGGAGCTGGGTATGATATTTGAGGCTGGCATAGAGGCTGGAAAAAAATATTAAAACAAATTTTTTTTTAGGGTGGAAGGGGGTCAGTGACCACTGGGGGAGTAAGGGGAGGTCATCCCCGATTCCCTCCAGTGGTCATCTGGTCATTTAGGGCACATTTTTGTGGCTTGGTCATAAGAAAAAAAAGGACCAGGTAAAGTCATCCAAGTGTTCGTCAGGGACACCCTTCTTTTTTCCATTATCGGTCGAGGACGCCCATGTGTTAGGCATGTCCCAGTTTCGCCTTCGTTACGCCTCTGACAAGCCCCCGTGAACTTTGGTCGTCCCCGCAATGGTAAGCAGTTGAGGACACCCAAAATCGGCTTTCGATTATGCCGATTTGGGCAACCCTTGGAGAAGGACGCCCATCTTGCGATTTATGTCGAAAGATGGGCGTTCTTCTCTTTCAAAAATAAGCCTGATGATATCCCTTCTACAGAAAACCTTTCCAAAATCCCTGCACATATTATAAAGCTGAATCAGACCTTGTTACCGCTGCCTTAGGGCTCTCTGCAAGTCTTAATCTGGAGAGAAGGAAAACAATACAAAAATACTGTGCAAAGGCAGCCAATTTAGCTGCACAGTGAAAAATATTCATTTCTTAACCCCATATATGGTTAACAGGCAAGTCGCAGGTCAGGATGACTTCCCAGGCTCAGTACGATTCTCTGTGGATAACACAGCATGGCTGTCCTGACTTGAGGAAAGGAGATTTAGCTCCCGAAAGCTAGTCAAAAAATGTTTTGTAAAGATATCATTTTATATTCTTCTCTAACTTCCTGGATTACTAGTCTGGTCTTATTTCTAAAACTTGACCATTTTGGCATTCTCAAGTTTTTTGTTTTTTTTTTTAGCATTTAGTACATGCCTTTTTCCAAGGTGATTTACATTCAGGTACATTAGGTATTCCACTGTCCCAGGAGGATTCACAATCTAACCCCCCCCCCCCCCCTCCCGTTTAATAAGCTGGGCTAGCGACTGCTGAATGGCAAAACTGAGACAGCCCATTCAAAGTGAATGGTCTGTGCCAGCATCAGCACATACAGCCACTAGAGCGGCTTAGTAAACGGGGGTAAATTTGTACCTGAGACAGTGGAGGGTTAAATGATTTACCCAATGCCACAAGGAGCTGCAGTGGGATTTCAACCAGGCTCCCCTGGTTCTCAGGCTGCTGCTCTAACCATTAGGCTTCATCAAGGTGTTTGGTTTTTTTTAATTCATATTCCTCTATAAAAACCAAAAGGAACCCATCTTCAGCCCAAAGGTTCCACATTTTAAGGCTCCTGTAGCCCTTTGTGATTTGATACATTAGAACTCAAGGAAAATGCATTTGGAGATATTACACCTGCTACCTCGGGTTTTCAGACAGACAGGTCTGGTTAAATAAGGGTCAGGGAGACTGGAGACCAGCATTCTAATCCTGCTTCTCCCACTAGCACCCCTTGTGACCTCAAGCAAGTCACTATCCCCCATTGTTTCAGGTATGTGCACAGACTATAAGCTCCTCGAGGAGGGACTTCTGCCTAGATGTAATTTTTATTATACAGCACTAAAAAAAATAAGTAAACTTAAAATACTTCATGATTTCAACCATGTTTAAATTTTTCTGCTGCAAGTGTACAGTTCCATTAAAAAAAAAAAAAAAAAGCTGTTTTTGTCTGGCAGAGCACATCTGCAGTTCTAGGACTGATCTCCAGGCCAGCTATTTTTAATCATTAAGGTCGAATTAGGGAGCTGCCAGAAACAGTAAACTCTTCAGCAGAAACCTCCAGGGACTGGGCAGGTGCAAAGTAGGGAAAGAGCCCAAGTCTGGCCAGTATCAGTCATTGTTCTAGCAGGTTCAGTCAAAGTTAACTCTAATTAAGCAGAACATTGTCAAACTTTAGCCCCATAGCCACAGTGCAAAAGAAGAAAACCTGCCATCTTATAACTGTGCTGAACTGACACATTTCAATAATCATTCTTAAAAGTAACCTGAGAAAACATTGTGAAGCATTTTTGATGATTGGGTGGACACCACTGCAGAAAGCATGTTTTTGTGAGTCTCAGCTGTCAGTGAATGAGGTCCATCTGTCTTCATATAGTCTGAGTCTCAATACACAGTAAGGAGAAAAACCTCAGGAGCAGTTTGGTATCTATTCTGGATTGCTACAGGGGATTATAATAACTTCAGGGCAAGAGGTGGTGAAGCCCAGTCCTTGAGTGCTGAACTGTACAGGATAACCGTATCCTGAAAATAACGCTGATCAATGGGTCAGACGTAACTTATGCATATTCCTCCCAGAAATCCCGAAAACACAAGCTGTCTGCAGTACTCAGGGACCAGAGTTTGCCATTCCAGTTGAAGGAAGGACCATGATGGAAAAGCCGGGCCTTGGAAGAATGGATACCAATATCTATATAAATAATTCTCACCTCAAACATTCTGAAGCTCACTCTGTGGCAGGGAAACACTGAAGCCCTGCACTGTTGGTAGGCTAGGCTGTCAGCACCACTCACTGTCACTCATGCACTGTCACTCATAGACCCGCCCTCAGCCACGCCCCTTCCACACATAATTCACCACCCCAACGTTCTAATGAAGCTGCAACTTCCGAGGTGGCATAGATCGGAATTTTTCCCCATGAGTGTCTGCCCCGCCCTCGCGTCACAATGTGATGACCTCAGGGGCGGGGCTATGACACTCAGCAAATCGCATCGCCGCACCCACTACTCAACCCTCCAGCACACATCGCCGCCGCTCCCCCCTCCCTCCGTCCAACGTCAGCTGTTTTGTTTTTCAACAAACATGGGGAGGGGGTTGTTTTCCTTCCTCTGGCGGACGGCCGTTAAACGGAAACTGCAACTATCTGCAGGACCAGGTGAGATTGGGTGCTGTGAGAACTCACGCTCCCCCACCCCCCTTTCTATTTTTCTCTTGCCTGCGTTCGGCGCTCATACAGCAACAAAACGGCCGACAACATCCGAGCCCTATGACGTCGCCGTCACACCTAGCCAGCCCGTAGCAAGGACTGATCCCTCAGTCAAAGGGCACAAATTCTCTAGCCTGCCCTGAACGTTACCTGCCAAGACCAGCGCCGAAAACCTTGCTAGCGCCCGTTTCATTTCTGTCAAATGGGCTTTTTGTACTAGTTTACAAATAAAACACATCCGAACCTGCTTTAATTCAATGAACCAAAGTAAGGAATGGGTAAGGGTCATGTATTTGATATGTCGCCTTTCCTCCACCCCAAATAAGAGCATAAGAGTAACCATACGGGGTCAGACCAATGGTCCATCTAGCCCAGTATCCTGTTTTCCAAACAATGGCCAAGCCAGGTCACAAGTACCTGGTAGAAACCCAAACCGTGGCAACACTCCATACTACAGATCCCAGGGCAAGCAGTTGCTTCCCATGTCTGTCTCGATAGCAGACTATGGACTTTTCTTCCAGGAATTTGTCCAAATCTTTTTAAAACCCTTTTCGCCCAAATAGTATCATTATACTCCAGCTCCTATAAATTTATTTACTGTTCCCCAGTACCCTAAATCTTACCATTAACCTCTTCTAGTGGCCTCTATTCCTCCAGTTCCCTACTCCCTAATTCACAACTCTGCCAGCCCATATATTACTTCATTAACACATCCCTCCTCCTCCCAAATGTAAGGTAAGGGTGAGCTTCTCTTGCTTTGCTGCCTTTCAACTCAAGCCTTCGTACCCAAAAAGATGTTCACCTGGGCAACAAGAGAGAGGAAACCCAGTGGAAACCCCTTTTAAGGCTCTAGATCATAACAACTGATATGAAGAAGAAATTGGATATGATTAGTGATATCTCACTTAGGAATTAGTCCTCACTACAGAACGGCTATTGCTGGTCTGAACTGAAGTACTCACGACCCCACCAGCTTCTTGAGCAACCCCAATATTTAGAAACCCCTTCAGATTGTCTGGAGTTGGGTGTTGAGTTTTGCACCCTCCAGTCGTGTTGAAAAGTTAGTTACAATGCTATTAACTCAGACACCCATCCATGATGGTACCTTGAAATTCTGATTTGAATAAATGCTATTTCTACTGAGCAATAACAGCAACATCTGGCATGCTGGGAAATAAATTTAGTACAGAACTGGCTAATGATATCCAATCCTCAGAATGTGGGAAAGACAACTTTCAAAGAGGCCTATTTTTAAAGTACAATGCTGCACTTCCAGTTGTCAACTGGTTCAGGGGTTTCTTTACTATACATAAACACAAGTAAAGAAAAAGAGCAAGCGGTTATTTCAAAATTAAGGGATGAAGTCATCAATGTGGGCTACTATTAAGACATGTTATTTTACTGTTAACCCCCAGTTATTAGTAACTAGGTCTCATTGTATAAAATGGTACCTGTGCTAAAATAGTACGAGTTAGTGGTAAAATAATCCATCTTAACAGTAGCCCAAATTGATAACTTCCCCTCTAACAGGGAGATGATCAGAAGCCCTGCGCCGTTCCAAACAGTGCTCTAAAAATAGTGCCGGAACAGTGCGGATTTCTACCACCCCTATGATCAGAGCTAATAGCATGCAATTATAGGAATGCTATTAGTGTGGCAGGATTGTGCCTGAGAATGCTCTCAAGCACAATCCTCCCGCACTAGTTTGACAGGTCCAGGCTGTCAATAGCCTGGACCTGTCAAACGAGGAGATGGAGGTTCATGGGACCCCCCCAGACCTCTGCCACCCCAAGCCCTCCACCAGACAGTCTCCTGAACCCAACCCCTCTGACACGAGGGCACAGGGGGCTGGAGGTCCGGTGGATCGCTAACCCTCCCCCCCCCATACCCAAAAAAGAATCCCTGGTGACCCAAATGAGCTGCAACCCTCAACCTCCTTGGTGGTCTAGCGGAGCGCTACCCCTTCCCCCTGTAACTCTCTGATGAAGGAGGGCGTAGCACACTTCCTCCACATCCAGCGCCCCCTTCAAAATGACGGCACCCTGCCCAGTACATCCTGGGATGCGCTGGGTGGGGCTTCCCTACCAAATTCCCTTATATGGTGGAGAAGCCCCACCCAGTGCATCCCAGGATGAACTGAGCAGGGCAGGGTACCGCAATTTTGAAGCACTGGATGAGGAGGGAGTGTGCTAATCCCTCCTCCATTGGAGAGGTACAGGGGAGAGGGCTCCACTAGACCACCAGGGAGGATGGCAGTTGGATGCAGCCCACTTGGGCCACCAGGGATTCTTTTTTGGGTACTGGAGGGTTAGAGGGGTAGAGATCCACTGGCCCTCCAGCCCCCCTGTGCCCTCATGTTGGGGGATGGGTCAGGGGACTTGAGGCAATCCACACCTCCAGCCCCTGTGTCGCTGTGTTGCTGTCAGGGGGAGAGGCTTGGGGTCGCAGCTGTTGGGGGGGATGGGGGGTTCTGTTAAGATGCAGATGCATGCTGGACAGGGCTCCCCATTCCTCCCCAATACTCTGTAAACCCTAACACCAGCTCCGAGCTGGCATAGGGTTTACAGTGGTAGTAGTGCGCTAATTTGTCACACTGCCCGCTGAGAATTAGAGATGAATAACAATGTCCCTCTTTAACATGTATTTGCATGCTATTAGTGTTCAGAGCCTGTGAGCGCATTGTTACATGTGCTCGCCGGCTCTGATCCTGGGACACAAGCAAATGCGGGCGCTAATGGCTTCTAGTTGACACATTTGCTTTTGATCATCTGGGCATTAGTATGAAGAGTTTCAGTCTCTGGTAACAAGAGATGATATTGTGATGTCATAATGCCTCATTCCACCAATGCCTACGAGCCAACCTCATCAGTAACATAGTAACATAGTAGATGACTGCAGAAAAAGACCTGCATGGTCCACCCAGTCTGCCCAACAAGATAAACTCACAAGTGCCATTTTTTGTGTATACCTTACCTTGATTTGTACCTGTCTTTTTCAGGGCACAGACCGTATAAGTCTGCCCAGCACTATCCCCGCCTCCCATCCACCAGCCCCACCTCCCACCACCGGCTCTAGCACAGACCGTATAAGTCTGCCCAGCACTATCCCCACCTCCCAATCACCAGCCCTGCCTCCCACCATCGGCTAAGCTTCTGGGGATCCCTTCCTTCTGAGCAGGATTCCTTTATGTTTATCCCACGCATGTTTGAATTCCGTTACCGTTTTCCTCTCCACCACATCCCACGGGAGGGCATTCCAAGCATCCACCACTCTCTCCGTGAAAAAATACTTCCTGACATTTTTCTTGAGTCTGCCCCCCTTCAGTCTCATTTCATGTCCTCTAGTTCTACCGCCTTCCCCTCTCCGGAAAAGGTTCGTTTGCAGATTAATACCTTTCAAATATTTGAACGTCTATATCATATCACCCCTGTTTCTCCTTTCCTCCAGGGTATACATGTTCAGGTCAGCAAGTCTCTCCTCAAACGTCTTGTAACGCAAATCCCATACCATTCTCGTAGCTTTTCTTTGCACAATGGCTTGATTGTCCTTTACTTGGCTCACTTTTATTACATATAACAATGATTTTGATTTCTAGAGACATTTATATTTTGTTTGATTAAATGGGGGAAGTTATCAACACGGGCTACTGTTAAGACATGTTATTTTACTGTTAACTCCAGTTATTAGGAACTAGGTTTCATTGCATAAAGTTGGACCTGTGCTAAAGTAGCATGAGTTAATGGCAAAATAAATATCTTAATAGTAACCCACATTGATAACGTCTCCCCTATATCCCTGCACATTCTTTGGGGGGTCTGCTCTGACTGTTCTCAGCACTGACTGTTCTCCCCAAAGGGAGCAAGGTCCAGTTTTCTAAAGGATTATTTTCCCCTTTGGGTGAACACATAGCCTTAATGCACTAAAAAAAAAAATCAAGAGGGCATTCTCCCCTCTTTCTACTCATTAGGGCTTTATGTTAACCCAACCTGAACCACATAAAATGTGGTCCACATTGGGAGACTCGCAGACATCAAAAAATAATTAACTAGACAGAGTTGATCAATCAGTATCTTTAACTTGGGCTAACCTAAACTGTCAGCTTTGCATGTGCTCACTTGAAAATGTCTTGCATGTAATGCAAACATTTACTTAGTGGGCGCCCTATGCCCGGACTTCAGAGAATATCTCAAAAGATCTGGAGCTGGAAATGCTCCCATTTGTTTTGCAACTGAACCTCAGAAAAGAAAGTTAGGTTTATGTTCAATGGTACTTAATGCACAACACAGACTGGAGAATTGGAGGGGGGGGGGGGGGGGGTGCCCACAGACAAAACAAACAGGCACTACAGTGCAGTACTCACAGATCTGCTTTAGGTCACACATTAAAACAAAGTTCCTAGTGGCATAGCTTAGAAGAAAAGAGCTGGTGAAAGTAATGGGTGCAGAACGTACCGTTGTTAGTCACATGCGCCGTGGAAATCACTCCTGCAGCTTAAGGCAGACAAGTGCTCATAAGTTTATTAATGGAGCAGTTCCACATCCATCCAATTCAGAAATCCTCATTTCATATTTATAATCCGTGATCAGCCTGCAACCTCTTTCACCGCCCTCCCTCCCTCCCTCCCTCCCGCTCCCTGTGTAAGCAGACCTCCCCATCTCCTAACCCTGTCCAACAACCTTCTGATGAACTGCACACAAACAGCATGAATTCAGCAAACAGGGGAGAGACAAAAATCAATTTCTGGGCCATTGCAGCAATCCGTGTAAAAAGGACCGCTGATTTTTCAAAACCAATGAATTGCATTTAAAAACCTCAAATTAATGCACCAAATGAGTGATTCTTACTGAGAAAAAAAAAATCCATGCAATAGCGTTCACTTTGAAGACAACTTTTATTCCAAAGGCACAAAGCAACATGCTGGAATGAGTCTGATGGCTCATTTAGGAATTCTTGAAAGCCTCCACCACAACAGCTGATATAAATTCAGCTGAATTCAATGAAATTAATAAGTGCCACTCCTCCGAGGCAACGTGTTGGAGACACCTTCTTAAATTGTATATGTTTCAATATAACATTCACAGAAGACCCCAGAGAGAGCATTTTCTGTGTCACACAAGACTAAATTACATCCACCCAGACCATGGGGAAATGCAGACCTCTGATGCAAAATAAAGACTTCAGGGTACAACTATGGCTGCCTAGACCATGAAACTGAACACAACAGGGGTGTAGCTACATGGGCCACGGGGGCCTGGGCCCCCATACATTTGGTCCTGGACCCCCCTGCCGACGACCCTCTCGACCCCCCTCCCCCGCCAACCCTCCCCCGTCAGCCAAGGTCCTCTTCCTGCAGAAGGCTTCGTTCTGTTTCTGACGTCCTGCACATACAACGTGCAGGACGTCAGAAACAGAACGAAGCCTTGCGCGGGAAGCAAGAGGACCTCGGCTGGCGGGGATTGGGGTCCCTCGCCAGCAAAGGTAGGCGATGACAGCGGAGGTGGGGGAGGGTTGGCGGCGGGAGGGGGGTCAAGAGTGCCATTGGCAGGGGGGGCAAAGTTGTTGGTGGTGGTGGCTGTGGCGGCGGGGTCGGCCAGCAATGGCGGGAGGGTCAGCGGCGTGCTAAAATGTGCCCCCTCACCTGGGCTCTGGACCCCCCTCCCGCCAAAGTCTGGCTACACCCCTGGAACACACAATGACTAAATATCTGACCCATAATGATACATTCCACAAAGCCTGATCTAAAAGTCTGGCTCATCCAACCATGGAAGTAAAAGCAGAAGAACCTTATTGATTCAAATCTTATCAGGCCGCCCACTGAATAAAAAGAGGAGCCTCCTTCAGCAATGGAAAAGCCGCATTTAGCCAAAGGAGGTAAAGCAGCTCAGTTCAGTTGACTTGAACATTTAAAAAAAACACACACTGTTTTAGATTGAAAATATAGGACCAGATTCTATATATGGCGCCTAAAAATTCTGCACGGAACTAAGCATATTCTATAAGACTTAGGCGCGGTATATAAATTACGCTTAGTCGATACCGTAGCGCCTAAATCCACGTGCGTCCATTTATGTCAATAAAAACCTGGTCTAAATCCGTGCTCATAGATCTAGGTGCACTGACCCATATTCTGTAATTACGTGCAGTAATTTTGGAACGCCCACGAAACGCCCATAAATATGCTCATAAACACACCCTTTTAAGCTAGGCGTGTTTATTTTGAACTGCGTGCTTTGCAATTTAGGCGCAGTTCTTTATAGAATTTGCTTACTGATTTCCGCACATAAATTGTAGTTATTGCCAATCAGTGTTCGTTATTCCTTGTTACGTGCTGTTAAAAACGCTGATTACCTTGTTACTCCAATTAAGTTACACACGGAATCTAGGCACCATATATAGAATCCGGTGGATAATGTGTACATCTTTGCTGAGCACATTCTACTGTGCTTCACCGATAAAGCAGCTGGCACGGTGCACACGCTCTGCAGTAAACTTCCAGCTAGAGTTACTAACGCACTGATGCCACTACTGTGGGTTATTAGTAACAAGGTCCCACTACATAAAATGGGAGCTGTGGCAAAACAACACACCTTAGCATCACTTATTTCTTCTGGTTCCAGTTGCCATTCTGATTCCGGAACCCACACGGGCAGTACTGGCTTGGTAATGCTGCTGCCCGTCCTACCCTAGACCACCAGGGCATTCTTCAGGTAAGCCGGGGGAGGTGAGGACTCCTCAGGAGAGGGGTGATGCGCTTGGGGGATTCTTCTGAGGGAGATGGATGCTCTGGGTTCAGGATTTTGTGGATGCGGGGGCAATGTGTAAGTTGCACAGGTGCAATTATAGCTTGCTACACCTCTGCTGGTATGTATTTTATTACCTGCCTATTTAATAGGTGGGTTATAAATGCTAAAATAAACTTGTCAGCTAAATTTAAGCCCCTCTTGCCTGCTTACATTTGTAGAATACTAACATTTATGCAGGTAAGTAGATACTGGTGCGCATACGTACTGGGTGGCGAGGCTCATCGTTGTTCTATAAATGACGTGTGCAAATGCAAGGTGGCATTCATAGGGGAGGAGCATAAGCGGGACCAACATTTACGTACAAATGCACAAATGATGCACTGAACTGCCACATTTAGGGGTGCATTTAAGCCAGTGTTGTAGCTACGGGGGGCAATGAGGACGACATTTCCCTCTTGTCACCTGCCTTTATATGATCCAATTTAAAGAAAATTGGAAACATGAAAACCAATGGTCACAATATATCTATGATTGGTATCATTATATCAATGATGTGTTTCTACTATGGAAAGGGGAAGTTACACAATTGCAAGATTTTCATATATGGCTCAATCAACGGGATACAAATATTAAGTTCCCTTTGCAATATTCATACAAACAAATTAACTTTTTGGACGTTGTAATTAACCAAGAAAGTGAACAATTTAATACTGAAGTAAACACCAAAGATACAGATCGCAATTCATTATGGCATTATGAAAGCAATCATCCAAAGGCATTAAAACAGAATCTACCATTCTCTCAATATTTAAGATATCTTAGAATTTGTACAGACTCAGGAAAATTTAAACATCAAAAATGTTAACATCTAAGCTATTAAATAAAGGATATCCTAAACAGATTCTAAAAAAAAGCACATACTAGAGCGAAGCAGAGACTTTATTACATACTTCATAGCAAAAGGAGGCAGAATCAGAAATTCAAACGTGTACTGAAGTACACTCAAAGTTCCTCTAAGTTGACTAAAATCATTAAAACACACTGGAGAATAGTTCAAGCGCACCCAATGTTTCAGGATCAAAATCTTCAAATTCCTTATTCAAGAGGAATATTGCAAAATAAAACAAGACAGTTAACTACGAATATAGAAGAAAAAGGGCATTGAACTTGTGGTTCTGCAAATCCTGCTCATTACAAAATTCACAAACCCCTATGATTCTAAGATGGGCATTAACCTGTGGAGTACCACAAGGATCAATACTGTCACCCATTCTGTTCAATATCTACCTCAAGCCACTAGCCAAGCTGATTCGGTCAATGGACACTCAGTTCTACATCTACGCGGATGATGTGCAGCAACTCATACCCATTGAACCTGACTTACCTACAGCCCTGAATAAACTGATTACCTGTCTAACATCAATTCAAGAATGGGCTAAGCACAATAAACTTTGCCTGAACCCAAATAAAACCGAGCTTCTCTGGGTCCCTAACATGGGTGTACACGTACCTGATATCAAAATCTCTTTTGGGAAGTACGAACTCCCCCTCAAATCACAAATCAGGAACCTTGGAATACAGTTAGATTCAACACTTACTCCGATTCCCCAAACCCATGCAACCTTCAAGAGCTGCTTCTACTATTTGCGACAACTACGCTGCCTCTCTCCTTACATCAAGAAGGAAAATCTTATCCCAGTTGTGCATGCCATGATAACATCAAGACAATTAAAATGTTCTATTATTTTTACCTAGTGGTTAATGCAGTGGACTTTGAACCTGGGGAACTGAGTTCGATTCCCACTGCAGCTCCTTGTGACTCTGGGCAAGTCACTGTTAATATGTGTCCCAGCTTGAGACCCATCCACTGGAATAGTGGTGGGCCAAGTTACATAGCTTAAACTGCTGAAAAGCACTGACTAGGCCTGAAAATCAGATGATGGCCTTATAGCTGAGAGCCTGCAAGAGCAGGACTGCTTGGTGAGTCTTATTGAAACCTGGTACAACTTTCAAATTCAGTGTAAGAGTTAAGATGAAGGAATAAATGACAGAAATGGTAAAAAGTTTGGTTCATAAGATGGAGTCTGTCCTTATAAGATGGCTCCCAGAGTCACAAGATACAAAGAAACTGATCTCTCTATATTAGGAAAGATGTTTACAAGTCCGGAAATTGGTGTTATTAAGTAATCTCAGAAAGGAGGGGCAGGTGGGCACCTGACCTGCGGTTAAGTATGATTCATAGATGCAAAAAAAAAAAAATTAGAAAAAAAGTCTTTCTCCATTGAGTTGTATGGACTGCAAATGCTATATAAGGACTGTGCATCTGAGCTAGAGTCGGAGTCCTTCCCCAACTTGAGTCGGATGACGGCGAAGCTACGGTCCGTTGAACCCAGAATTTGACTGGTGTGTAACAGCTGGCAGATTCATTTGGTGAGAATAAAACTATCTTTATCTCTAAACTTCTCTAGTCTCAGTTTCAATCTGTTCCTTCTCTTCAAACTGTTTCACATAAATAATATACACATAAGTAAATTATCTTTCACTCATGTAGACTTTATGTGGGAACATAAATGGCCAAAGATTCACTTAGATCCTAGAAGACAGAAAGTTGTGGTCATGGGAATTAGATTTGAACTGCGCCTTCTGTCACCCCCCCTACACCTCCGTGTCCAAAGGCACTCCTTTGGACCCCTTTTCACCTCACCGTGGAAAGGGGTTCCGCGGAGGTCTAGAGAGGGGTGGATAAACAGACTCCTCAAAAAAACATCACTTAACCCTCCATTGCCCCTGGTACAAAATAAGTACCTGAATATATGTAAACCGCTTTGAATGTAGTTGCAAAAACCTCAGAAAGGTGGTATATCAAGTCCCATTTCCCTTTCCTATTACATATTGTGTTGACACTGTAAGTAGTATACAATGCCATACTTTGTATTGTTATTTGAATATTTTTACTGCTGTAATTGTCTATTGCTTATGTTTGATTTATTGTTACTGTACACCACCTTGTGTGAATTCTTTCAAAAAGGTGGTAAATAAATCCTAATAAATAAGTAATATAATATAATATATAAGTTGAACCAACTCACGGATTGTAACAGTAATTATGTAATATATATTTTGATATGCCCATGCTCCAAGTTATATGTTGGTTAAACAACCAGATCTCCTAAACAATGTTTAAATTAACACAGACAGTATTTTACACCAAAAGGTAGAAGCACTGCATGGAAAAAGGACATGACCTCAAAGCCTTTAAATGTTGTGCCACAGATCAAATAATGCCTTCACCTCGGGGCAGGGACAGGGGTCACAAGCTATTACAAATAGAACAACAATGGATAAATTTCCATTACAGAACAGTTGCTTAGTCACTTTGCATAAGCGTCCACTTTCCTGCGATAGCGCAGGTATTCTCTACATTAACACAGGGAAATGGCAGATAAATGCAGAACCCTGTTATAGAATCACCATTTCAATATATAAGACCCACTGAATATTGACCGGTTAAAATTTTGTCACGGTCATATACCGTACTATATTTTCAGTATTCAAAATGCTCAATTTCATTTCATCCATTTCTTAAACGCCAGTTCTTATTAATCAAGGCGGTACCTC
Source organism: Microcaecilia unicolor (assembly GCF_901765095.1). NCBI lineage: Eukaryota > Metazoa > Chordata > Amphibia > Gymnophiona > Siphonopidae > Microcaecilia > Microcaecilia unicolor. Next base: position 148,877,948 of record NC_044034.1, read on the forward strand.
AATACACATTAAGGAGGAGAGAGAGGCTGAGCGGTGCCTTTCTACCTTCTCGTTGACAGCACTATTGACACCAGGGTCTCCGTGTTCCAGTACAAAAGCTCTCCTTGATCAGCTGAACTCCTGGATGGGATTTCAGCTCACGTTATGCAGCCCCAGTCCCGGCTCTGCCACTTTTGCTTTCCTAAAATTTCTCTTACCTCTGGGTCACCCTTGACACCACTGGCAGTAAGCTGGGACAGAGGGGTTTCTGACTGTGTAAATAACTTAGAAGACTGCAAATTTGTCAGTAAATAAAACAAAGCTGAAAATTTGCAGGGAAAAGCTCCCAATCCATGCACTGCAAATAGAAATATCTAATACATAAGGTATTATTTTAACTCTGAACTTCTGTACCTAAGAAACAACTTCTTATAAATGTACAATTAGAAAGGAAACTCTGATTTTTAACTTAATATGTACCACCCTCTGCAGGATACGGGGTTTAATTTGGATTCTTAAACCATTTATACTGAACATACCGGCTTCAGTTTTTATAGCAAAGCCATTATACCGAACATATCAGCTTCAGTTGCAGCCACATCTGAAGAGAGGAAGTACTTTCCCTCACCTACTCAACATTGGGTTATTCTTTGCTGCAGGAAAAGGTATTGATAGGCTGTCTGGATTTTGAGACAGGGTTTCAGCATCTGCACAACTGTAACCCCTGGTGGTCCAAGTGAAGGTGGTACAGTGGGTGCTGCAGTATGCATGACCTGGCTAAGGCCCATCACTGTAATGGCCGATTTGTGCAGGATGAAATCATATAGCTAATTACTAATGAAGGCTCATGACACAACATTCCCGATAAGCTACCAGGCTTTGGCAGGTTGAGATAAGAAGGAAAGCGAGATATCACAGCTTACAAAGAAATTCAACATAACTGTAAGGGCCTGACACTGAAAAGCATTTGTGGTTGCTTTTAGTTTTGCCAAAGTGGCATTCTGTTAAGAGAAGGAAGTCACCTACTGCGCGAGAGCGTCTTCACTGTTTTATAGCATTCTGCGCCAGTTGCAGGCATCTTCTCTGTTTAAGACCCCTTCGTTTTTATGGTATGATTGTATCTCTCCATTGACTGGCTGATACATTTGATGATAGCCGCTGTACAACACCCCTGATGCAGGCGTTTCGCTGAAACATGGACCGTGTCGGGTCTGTTCAATAAAGTACCTATTTGACGCCCCCTATTCTTGAAGGCTCTTTGTGTTTTTTTGGCTCTGTAGCTTTGTTTGGGTGTGCTTTGGATTCCCTTTCCAACATTTCTTCTTTTCAAATATAGGCACTTAACCAACCAAGTGCGTACTCCACCCCAGAACACCCCCAAAACAGTCAGTTTTGCTTTAAGCGTTAACCAGTCATTTTCTGGGGCACTAACCGGTTAACGGCCACTGAAAATGACTAGTTAGGCCCGAACAGGCAATTTAACCGACCAGGAACCATTTCTGGCCAGTTAAATAGCTTTGAATACCAACCACAAAATCTGTAGACTAGAATAATTTATTATGTTGTGAAAGTTTTCAACCTCACTCTTTGAAGTGGAACCTCCGGACTCTTTGAAGTGGAACCTCCGGATGGGACAATTCTTATGGATCTGGCACGTATATACTTCAAGAGAGGTTTCTGAACCTCTTTTAACCTCCCCATCCGCGGAACAGCATTGGCACCCTGCTTCCCCCCTGGGCAGTCTGGAGAAGGAGTAAAAAGGGATCTCCCACTCTGAAGAAAGTGAAGCACTTGCTGCCGCCCCCAAGAACTTACCACCTGAAGCAGCTGCCTCCTCCTACCTTATTATAAAACCACCTCTGCCTATTTGCTAAGCATTTTTCTCAGAGACACCCGAAAGAGGATCAACCTCTGCTGAACAAGACCCTTACATTGTAAGTCCTCTAGAGACAGGGAAATGGCTACTGTACCTGAGTAACTCACCATGAAAAGACATGAGCTAAATCCAAAAAACTAAATTACTATCTTCTTTAGGCAACAATATCTGGAAAAACTAAGAGAAAATGGTAGAGTAGTCAGGAAAGCAAAGATGCAAATGGAAGAAAAAAAATAACCAATATGGTAAAATGGGGGGGGGGGGGGGGGGGAGGGGACAAGACATTTTTTTTTTAGATATGTTAGTGATAGGAGGAAGTGCAAAAATGGCATTGTGAGATTCAAAGGTGAGAGGGAGGAATATGTAGAAGAAGATAAAGATAAGGCAGAATTTCTTTACAAATATTTCTGTTCTGTGTTCATGGCTGAAGGGCCGGGAACAGGACCACAGAAGACAAATAGAAATGAAGGGGTGGTAGTCCTTGAACGAATTCCAGAGGACTGTGTTCTTGAGGATCTGGCTAAAGTAATTAAAGTAATGGTGGACAAAGCAATGGGCATGGACAGCATACATTTGAGAGTACTGAAGGAACTTGGGGACGTTCTAGCGGTTCCTCTAGCTTATCAGTCGGGAGTGGTCCCGGAGGATTGGAGAACACATGGGGTCTCTCTCCACAAAAGTGAAGTAAGGGTTGGGAACTACAGGTTAGAATGTCTGACTTCTGTGGTAAGTAAATTAATGGAAATTCTTTTAAAACAGATAACAGTAAAGTTTTTGGAATCCAATGAATTATAGGACTCAAGGCAGCATCGTTTCACTAGAGGCAGGTCTTGTTAGACAAATCTGATCAATTTCTTTGACTGGGTAAGCAAAGAGTTGGATTGTAAGAGAGTGCTAGATGTGGTGTATTTAGATTTTAGTAAAGTCTTTGACACAGTTCCGCATATATGACTAATAAATAAACTGAGTGCCCTCGGTATGGGCCCTAAAATGACTGAGAGGGATAGGAACTGGTTGAATGGAAGATGACAGAGTGTAGCGGTAAATGGAGCTCATTCTGAGGAAAAGGATGTTACCAGTGGTGTGCCACAAGGTTCAGTTCTTGGGCTGGTTCTTTTAAACATTTTTGTAAACAATATTGTTGAAGGGATGTCTTTGCAGATGATACCAAAATCTGATTTAGGGTAGACTTCCCTGATGGTGTGGATAACATGTGGAAGGACTTAGTGAAGCTAGAGGAATGGTCTGGAATTTTGCAGCTTACAATTAATGCTAAAAAAATGAAGGGTCATGCATTTGGGCTACAAAAACCCAAGGGAATGGTAGAGTTTTGGGGGTGAAGAACTTTGGTGCATGAAACAGAAGCAGGACTTGGTTGTAATCATATGTGATGACCTTAAGGTGGCCAAACAGGTAGAAAAGGCGACGGCGAAAGCTAGAATGATGATTGGGTGTATATAGAGAAGAATGGCCAGTAGAAAAAGGAGGTGATGATGCCCCTGTATAAGACTCTGGTGAGACCTCGTTTAGAATATTGTGTACAATTCTGGAGACCTTCAAAAAGATATAAAAAGGATGGAGTCGGTAAAGAGAGCAGCTACTAAAATGGTCAGTGGTCATTGTCATAAAGTGTATGGGGACAGATTTAAAGATCTCAGTATATATACTTTGGAAGAAAGGCAGGAGAGGGGAGATATGAGAGAGATTTAAATACCTACACGGCATAAATGCACAGAAGGAAGTCTGTTTCAGTTGAAAGGAAGCTCTGGAACGAGGGAGCACAGAGTGAAGGTGAAAAGGGACAGACTGAAGTAACCTGAGGAAATACGTCTTCATGGAAAGGGTGGTGAATTCATGGAACGGCCTCCCGGTGGAAGTGGAGGAGACGAAAACAGTATCTGAATTCAAGTACATAGGATCTCTAAGGGAGTGATAAGGAGAGTAGATGGCATGGATGGATAGACTGGATAGGCCATATAGTCTTTGTCTGCCTAATGTTTCTCTGTTTTTTTACATTACACAGGTTACCAAAAACCTCTTCTGCATTGCCAGGAACCAGTTCTCCAGTGACAAAACCTTTCCAATACACAAGGAAACCAATCTGAAATTTCAAAATGCAAAAACAAAAGTGGTATTTCAAGTGCAACAATGTGATGAACAACCATTTCTATTTCTGTCAGAGCTGGACAACACTGAAACTGATCAACATTTATGAAAAAAAGGCAAACCGATATAATAGTTGCTAACGTCAGCTGCACTTACCTTTCTCACCACCTGCTACGGGGGAATTCCCTGGTTTCGACTTGTCATAGTTGTTAAAGCTTTGACTACGGCGGTTGCTGGCAGCCACAGACCCACGAGATTTGGCCTCGCCGCCTGCAGCGGACACCCTCGTGGTGGGACCTGGAAGTCTGGAATGATAGGAAACATAAATGGTGAGTATTCATGCCTCAGTCAAAACCTCAACTGGAAAGGAAAAAGGGGCAAAGAAAAGGTATGCGGAAACTAAAATCACATATAACCTCTTGAGTTAGTCGACCGACAGTTCTAATGATGTGAAATATTTTTAGTAACAAGTGCTTAACCAAACACCCTTTAATTGAGTACTGAGGAAACGTGAAGAATAAAGAAAGACACTTTTAGGGGTCAGGAAAAGCAGCAAGGCAGGCGGTCCACAATCTCCAATATGGAAGAAATCGCAAAGGTAGGCCAAGTAGATAAAACAAAGGAATTTATTAATGCAGAAAAGCACTAGTATCATAGCAGTGTTATTTGAATGTTCTAATTGTGTGCTTATTAGATATTCCATCACTATTATGCTTACATTGTATTATATCTCTGTTATTTGAATTTCAGTACTGTTAAATGTATGTATTTTTGATCCTATTTCATGGTAGTCCTATTATTAGGTTTCAGTTTACTGTTTTCAAGTTTACCTCTTTCATTGTGTTTATATTTATACTTGTTCATTTTCCTATTGTTATGCTGTCACCAAATTATAAGTTTGATGTTAAACTGTACCTGCTGTACACTGCCTTGGGTGAATCTCTTCATAAAGGAAGTTAATAAATCCCAATAAATAAATAATCAAGATAAAAAATTGAAACAATGAGGGCCAAGACAGCTTTGTCAACAATTAAGCTCTTTAATACATTTATTTTTATTATTATAATTACTATAGGTTTCTGGCTATTTTCAAGGATGCTGTTATGTTCATATCTTTTGCAAAACACCTTGGGTGATTCTTGTTGCTCCCCACAAGTGACAAAGAAAATCTGTAGGCCAGTGCAGCATGCTCTGTCCCCACTCTCCCTGCAGGCAGGGAATATGCTAAATACATATGCACTGACATGTTGTAGGAGTTTCCAGGGTCATCTAGAGAGGAGGCAGCAGTGGCAACATTCTTCAAACCATTAATTTGCTTCTCTCTTCACTTTGCTGTGATTGTCTGTTTTGTCTTATTCCTGAAGTCTATTTTCTTTTCTGCTCCAATATATTTTGCATTTTTATATTTCTATAAGATTTTGGAACAAAAAGAATGCATATATATATATTTTTTTTTTTTCATAACAGCCACAGCTGTTTGTCTGAAATAACTTCCCCTCAGTGCAACCCTATATCTATGCACCAGTGTGAGGATATATCACTCTTCTGATGGTCAACCACATGACATCATGATTTAGAAATTATGGGGGTAGTTGACTAGGACTTTCAAAAACTTTATATTTATTTATTTATTAGGATTTATTTACTGCCTTTTTGAAGGAATTCACTCAAGGCGGTGTACAGTAAGAATAGATCAAGCATGAGCAATAGACAATTACAGCAGTAAAACTATTCAAACAACAATACTAAGTATGGCGTGGAGGGGCATAATCGAACGCGAACGTCTATCTCCATGGGCGTCTATGTCCGAAAACGAGTACATGAAGAGGCGGGACAGACCGTATTTTCGAAAAAATGGACGTTTTTCAGCTGGGCGTTTGTTTTTTTTAGCGATAATGGAAACTAAAAACGCCCTGCTCAAAAACGTCCTAATCCGAGCCATTTGGTCGTGGGAGGGGCCACGATTTGTAGTACACTCGCGCCCCTGACATGCCAGGACACCAACTGGGCACCCTAGAAGTCAGTGCGGTGGACTTCAGACAACGCACCCACATGCATAGCTCCCTTACCATGGGTGCTGAGCACCCAACCCCCCTCCCCCAAAACCCACTACCCACAAATGTACAACACTACCATAGCTCTTAGGGGTGAAGGGGGCACCTACACATGGGTACAGTGGGTTTTGGAGGCCTCCCATTTACCAGCACAAGTGTTACAGGTAGGGGGGGGATGGGCCTGGGTCCACCTGGCTGAAGTGCACTGCGGTACCTACTAAAAGTGCTCCAGGGACCTGCATACACGCAGGCCTCTAGGATTGGTTGCTGCTATATAACATTGGCACACCAGTTGACACCTGAAGACTAATCTCTCCGAAATCGTCCTTTATTGGAATAAGTATGCTTACTCACAGTTAACTGCAGATCAGAGGTTGTGCCCCACTGGCAACGAGTCTCGCTGGTACTGAGATGAGCCGTAGATCAGAGCTGGCAGAATGGTGTACAATGCCCTCTTTCAGCCACATTCAAGAGAAGAACTAAGTTCTGTAACGTGGCTAACACGTGAAAGGGATCTAAAACTGGCTTACAAAAATGGCCACTACCTCATGGACTACCGGACACAAAACAGGGCACACTCTGACCCAGTAAGCAGGGGGAAAAGCACCATGGGAGTAGAGCCTACCAACTACCAACATCGTGCGCATTTGCCACAAGCTAGTGGAATCACGGAGCCCAATACCCTACACCCACCACAATGCATTGCTGATGTGATTCTGCAGTGCGCATAACAGAAAAGTGTCACACTCACTCGAGAGCCACATCAGAACCAGGGAAAGGCTGTCACAGGATAGAACACATTCTGCTGTCATAGAGGTGGGTATGGCATTTGAGGCTGGCATAGAGGCTGGAAAACAAAGTTTTTAAAGTGGGTTTTTTTTGGTGGGAGGGGGTTAGTGACCACTGGGGGAGTCCGGAGAGGTCATCCCCGATTCCCTCCAGTGGTCATCTGGTCAGTTGGGGCACTTTTTTGGGACCTGTTCGTGAAAAAAAAGGGTCCAAAAAAAGTGACCCAAAATCGCAGTAAAAACGCCTTTTTTTTCGATTATCAGCTAAAGACGCCCATCTCTCCTCGGCCGATAACCACGCCCCAGTTCCGCCTTCACCACGCCTCCAACATGCCCCCATCAACTTTACCCGTTTCCGCGACGGATTGCAGTTGGAAACGCCCAAAATCGGCTTTCGATTATACCGATTTGGGCGCCCACGGGAGAAAGACGCCCATCTCCCGATTTGGGTCGCAATATAGGCGTTTTTCTCTTTCAATTATAAGCTGGATAGTATAATACTTAGAACATAGTTATTTTTGATTTCTCCTGATGAAGTAACGAAACAGAAGAATTCTTTTGTCTGTCAAAAAATATATATTGGACATGGGGTTCGAGCAAAGTTAAGGGGCATTTTCCCTGGATGTTGATATAAGTCACTACCACCCGGGTGAAGTTAAGTATCCTGTTTTGTTCTCCTGTGCATATATTTTGAATTTGGGATTATTTCTTCCAATTTTTGTATGATAGAATGTTTTGAGATATTGACTTTATGCTTCTAGGACAGGAGTGTGGTAGCCGTGTTAGTCCACTCTTAAGGTTATCAATAGAAATCAAACAAAATAAAACATGGAAAAGAAAATAAGGTATCATCTGCTTCTAGGACTAAACAACAACAGATAGCTCCCTCTGTTTTTCACTGCAGAACTTTTTTCTCCGATGTGAGTTGTTTTGTTCTGCAGGCGTTTTCGGAGGAGGCTGGAGCTGAAGATGAGAGCCCATTAAAGGGTTGTCCAAATATCTGGTACCCTGGGCTTATGAGGCTTTATTTGTTTAAAATATTACAATTTATATGGTGAAATATTGTCCTTAAATGTGTGAGGCTAATATTGAGAGTTTAGAGCAAACAGTGTGATTAGTTTCTTGCTATATTTCTCTTGAGTAGATTTTTGAATTTTTGATAGTATAATACTTACAATGTCAATACAATATGTAATAGAACATTTTAATTGATAGTGAAGGGTAAAGCAAAGATGGAACATATAAGGTAAGAGAGTAAAAAGAGTTAGAAAGTAAGGTGACTAATTTAAAGAAAGTTGTATACAAGGTCAGAGAGATGGTTAAATATTATCTCAGCTAGGGTAGGAGTGAATGATAATGAATGATATAAAAATTGGAATAAAAATCAAATGGATCTTAAGAGGGCAATTTCCAAACCCATTTACCTGTGCAATTAGTGATTTATCAAGTAAACTGCAATCACGTAAACTGGCTAAAGCTACAAGGGCGTGTTTTGGGTGGTATCAGAAAATAAAGAACATGGATTGTATTTTTAGATCTAGGCACATAATTTTCCATGGAAATTTTACCAGCACACAAAGCAGGTGCAAAATCTATGGGGACTTTGTACTCCCTGCAGTTTTTAAATGAGTGCATGAGTGCACTTTTCCCAATGAAAATTAGGCACAGCATATCGGGTCAGATTTTGCATCTAGGAGAATTGTTTTGAAAATGCTTCTGTTAAGATATTTTATTTAAAAGGACTTTCAGACACAGAAAAGAATGTATCTAGTATGTTTCCTCCTCAGCTGAATAATAAACTTTTGCATCATTTTGAATTTGCATCTAAGGGGCCCTGCTGTTTCTTCAGTTCAATCCAGACCTGATCCCAAGGGCCACAGCAAATTAAATGTAAAGCACAGCAATAATTGATTTGATCAGAACTTGAACCTGAAAGGAACATTTTGCTAAGCAGTATGTTTTGTGCTTGTATTGTACCCATTATCGTTTCTCACTGCAAACATAACCCAGTTCTTTCCCATCTACCCTCCTTTCTTTTTTGCTATGTCCCATTACAATTATCACCAACATGATCTATTTCTTGCTGCTGTTATTGTTAATCATACTTTGATAACACCCTAATCTCATACGTAGACTCAAAAACATCTTTAAATCCACTGGAGTATAATCCATATGACCCTTCAGGAGTCATTTTATTGAAGATGAGCTCCAGCATTGCTCCAGTGTTTTGCCCTGTTAGGAATCTCAACATCATTTCATTGATAAATCTGGAGCACTGTGTTATGATGGAACATATTTGATTAGTTAATTAATTTATTTATTTATTACATTTGTATCCCACGTTTTCCCACTCAAAACAGGTTCAATGCGGCTTACATAGTAATAGGGAATACAGTGATACTTTATCATCTTCCAAGTATTATCACAGTTCATATTTTAATTATGATTTTTCTTTTATTTATAAAAGACACTCATATGGCATTTGTAACCAAACATCGAGCACACTTGTTTTGTACTCCTGACGAGGTCTTGTTTCGCCCAAAGCTTGTTCAAGGGAGAACGTGCCCAATATAATTCAGCCTCCAGTCTCATTCGTCTTCAGACATTTATGATTCTAAAGTGGACGCTCCTGCCTTGCAATCTCCCACTTAATTGATGAAAGACATTTCAGGTCAGTAAGTCAAGAGGAAAGATCCTTCCCCTCACCCAGGTCTATCTAAGCAAAATAATTAAAGGGTAGGCAGGTCAGGAGAGCTCTGCATGGCTGGTTTTTGAACCCCTCCTATCATTTTCCCTAAGGTAGCAGTAAAAAAGAAACAAGCACCATATTGTCAATTAAACCTTGACTATTGCTAGTAACAAATAGCTGATTCTGCACAATATCAAACAGGCTGATAGAAGTAGGGTTACCATATGGCCCCAGAAAAAGGAGGACACATTGATCCAATCTGGGTTTTGCTTCCATTGACAGCAATGGAAGTAAAACCCAGACTGGCTCAATCTGCCCTCCTTTTTCTGGAGCTATATAGTAACCTTATATAGAAGCATGAAAACACTGCAAGAAAAACAGATTTTGTTTTCTGCTGGCTGGTCATGAAGGCATGCACAAATTGTCATAGTTCCCCCAAAATATCAAAATGCCTGCACATTTTACAAACATTCACATGCAACTTCCCTGGTGAAGCAGCATCTGGAACTTTATATTTTCAGAGGATTCTAATGCTGTAGTCATGTCAACAAATTCAGTTCCTAGTTTCTTAAAGGCCAATAGCAAAATCAAAAACTCACAATGAACACTAGGGGGTGCTGTGACCATTGACACAGAACAATGTGAAGAGCCAGCCCCACTGCAGCCTTACATTACCAGCAGAAATATCATAGAAACTCTAATCCTCTCACCACTTACCACAAATCCCTTTATCTATTGCCTATACTTTGGTTATCAGTTGTGCAGTCAGAGACTGGTAAATGGGTGTTTCTCATCCAATGCTGTTTATTAAGAATAAAAGCATACTGAGTCAGACCGAAGGTCCATCAAGCCCAGTATCTTGTTTCCAACAGTAGTCAATCCAGATGACAAGTACCTGGAAGGATCCCAAAGAACCAATCATTCAAGAATGAGCAGTAGCTGACTAAGAGGGGCATAATCGAAAGGGACGCCCAAGTTTTGCTGAGGACGTCCTCGCAAAACGTCCCAATGGAGGGGCGGGGAAACCCGTATTATAGAAACAAGATGGATGTCCATCTTTCGTTTCGATAATACAGTCGGGGACACCCAAATCTTGAAATTTAGGTCGTCCTTAGAGATGGTCGTCCCTAGACTTGGTCGTTTCTGATTTTCGGCGATAATAGAAACTGAGGACGCCCATCTCAGAAACGACCAAATCCAAGCCCTTTGGTCATGGGAGGAGCCAGCATTCGCAGTGCACTGGTTCCCCTGACATGTCAGGACACCAACCGGGCACCCTAGGGGGCACTGCAGTGGACTTCAGAAATTGCTCCCAGGTACATAGCTCCCTTACTTTGTGTGCTGAGCCCCCCAAAACCCACTACTCACAACTGTACACCACTACCATAGCCCTTGCGGGTGAAGGGGGGCACCTAGATGTGGGTACAGTGGGTTTGTGGTGGGTTTTGGAGGGCTCGCATTTACCACCACAAGTGTAACAGGTAGGGGTGGGATGGGCCTGGGTCCGCCTGCCTGAAGTGCACTGCACCCACTAAAACTGCTCCAGGGACCTAGATACTGCTGTGATGGACCTGAGTATGACATTTGAGGCTGGCACAAAATATTTTTAAAGATTTGTTTTAGGGTGGGAGGGGGTTAGTGACCACTGGGGGAGTAAGGGGAGGTCATCCCCGATTCTCTCCGGTGGTCATCTGGTCAATTCAGGCATCTTTTTGTTCCTTGGTCGTAAGAAAAACACGACCAGGTAAAGTCCAAGTGCTCGTTAGGGACGCCCTTTTTTTTTCCATTATGGGTCGAGCACGTCCATGTGTTAGGGACGCCCAAGTCCCGCCTTCACTATGCCTCCAATACGCCCCCTTGAACTTTGGCCGTCCCTGCGACAGAAAGTAGTTGGGGATGTCCAAAACTGGCTTTCAATTATACCGATTTGGACGACCCTGTGAGAAGGACGTCCATCTTCCGATTTGTGTCAAAAGATGGGCGTCCTTCTCTTTCGAAAATAAGCCTGCAAGTCTACCATGGATAAAAGTGGTTTTCAGACCTTTCCTCTGAGGACTTGTCTAAATCTGAAACCCAGCTGTAGTAACTGCTTTCATCACATCTTCTGGTGGCAAACTCCACAGCTTAACTGTGTACTTAGTGAAAAATATTTTCTCATATTTTAAATGTATTACCTGTTAGTTTCAGCTTAGTGCTATTTTAAAGGGTAAAAAAAGTTCCCTATTTACAGGTTCTTTCCCCCGATCATTCTATAGACCTGTATTGTACCTCTTCTCAACCATCTCTCCTCCAAGCTGAACAGCTCTAACCTCTAGCCTTTAGCTTTATTCTTTCACCATCATTTTTCTAACTCTTCACTCAACCTCTTCTAATCTCATGATGTATGCGTCAACATTTGCATATTATTGAGGATCCAAATGCCTATATTCCCTTTACTAAATATGCACTTTTTTGAACTTCTCATCAGTGGCGTAGCTACAGGAGGGCCTGGGTGGGCAGAGGCCCACCCATTCTTGGCTCGGGCCCACCCTGTCTGGCCTCCAAAACAGTTCAGCAGCAGCTGCCTCACTCCCCTCTCTCCCTCTCCTCCACCCGTGGACTTGGCATTTGCCCCCCACCCACAGCTTGGCAACACTCCCCTTTCTTGTTCTAACTTGGCACCTTTCCCAGCAGCAACAGCGATGCAGTCTGTTGCCTGCGCCAAACTCAGTCTTCCCTTTGTCACTTCCTGTTTCCTCTCTGGCACGATGCAGCAGAGCGAAGTCTACAAGGCTGGTGCAGGCATTGGATGTACATCACTACTGTTGCTGCTGTCGAAAGTACTAAGGTATGGGGGTTCTTTCAGAGAAAGAGGTATTGTTAGGCTGCAAGGGGGGGATTAGAGAAGTGCTGGATCTGGGGGCAGAGGAGAGGGAGATAGATGCAGGACAAAAGGGGGTGGGGACTTTAGAAGGCCCTCCCATCCAAACTCTGGGCCCACCCAAAATGACAGGTCTGGCTATGCCCCTGCTCCTCATATAGGCGACCTTAATGAAACTTTATGTATTTAGCTATGAAGATGGGTAATAATGATTAAACATCTGTAAGGATCCTTGAAGGGCCCTCACTAGCCAAGTATGTTCCTGCATTCTGGACCATACCAAGTAAGAACAGAGAGGAGGTGTATACAGCATCCCCCTCCTGGGGTGGCTGCAATGGTACTATCTTCCCCTATAGAAGTCAAAGACCTCATAGACAGTGTGTAGTAGAATTGTGAAGAGGAGATATGATTGTCTAAGGCTCAACCTTTAGGTTTACTTAGCTTGTGTCTTGTGAGAAATCTCCCTTGACCTTTTAGCTAGTGTCCAGTGTGAAACAATTGTGCAAGACATAGGTCTTACCCACTCCTCTGCCCGCTAAATGTTTAAGGAGGGGAGCAGCTCAAACTGAAGGAACAAGGAGAAAGAAGCTCCCACTCGGCAGCTGGACTTCTGGAGGAGGTACTGTTTCTAGATTGTTCCCACTGGGAAGAATCTGTGTGGAAGCAGATAGATAGACTGTGTGATTAACTCACAGGGGAGGTGATGTGCCCCAGAACCCAAGGAAACCCTTTACTCCTAATAAAGATAAATATAAAGAAAATAAAGGAAGAAAGTGAAGTAATATAGTGGTTATTCAATACTGTAAACTTCAGGACACATATTTTCAGTAAAGAGAACTGGAGCAACCCCCATCTATCTCAGAGTTATGTTTTGGAGGGACTTAAGCCTCAAAAGAAATCCCTTACCCCACAGAGAGAACTTGCTCCCTTGAATGAGTGTGTGTGTGCTTGAAGCATAAAAAGGGGAACAACAAGAGACCAGGAAGAAATAAATATCTATGAAGGTCACTGAGTGTGAATCCATCATGGACAACCCTACAACTGGGACAACCCCTCCCCCCCCCATACATATGAAAATTGCCTTTGTTCAATGCAGATAACAGTACGAGGCAGTACCCATTCTTTCAGTAGCATTTAGAGGTGTTGTTCCCGGGAAGCAAGTAGTGCATGTCGACTGTGTGTTCAGATTCACGTGTACTATGTTCCATAAAAAAAGTATCTGTCCCAGAAGGAGGTGCTTAGGTCTGTGGCTAGTTCATACCTGTGACAAGCTTCACATTTAAATATACACACATGTTTGCATAGAAAAACTTGGTGCAATGCTGGAGACTGACTCTGGACTTTGTACTAACACAGGCAGTCTAAGAACTGTCACCCACAGTAAATTAATATAGATTGTAATACCTGTGGTGATTGTATATCATTCTGCTATTTAAAGGAAAGAATGTTCTAGAAGGGGCTCCAAGTGAGTAGATTCAAAGAACGGCATTAAAACGAATAAGTTTTCACAGAATGTGAAGGATGCATGGAAAAGCCTGGAGGTAGCAGAGAAGAAAGCAGTCAATTCCATTTCCACGTTCTATTTATACAGTGTACGAAAGAGGCCATATTTCAAATTAATAGACGATAATCGATACTGAAAACCTGACTAGCTAGGTGTGTCCCTAGGACTGGGTTGACAGCCCCTACTTTATAGAACAGACCCTTTCTAGAACTGCCCTCTATGGAGGCAATTCTCTAAGTGAGTAACTCCATTTAGGTACCCTTAGTCCACAGCATACTCATACCCAACATTCAGGAGTCCGCAGTCGCACCAGCCATAGAGCTGGCATGAGTGTGAGCACCTAAATGCAACACAGACGCATATAACGTGCAGTATTCTGTAAGTTTTATTGTGTATAATGGGGGCCCCGCCTATATGTGTACACCCCCCCTTGCAAATACGTGCCATGTAAGTTAAGCAGGTATTTGCAGCTATTACAAAATACAGCTGTTAGAAGGCATTTTGATTCTATAACTTCTTTTATGATTGATCTTCACTGGCTTCCTATTCAACAGCATGTTAGATTTAAAATAGCTTGTCCTGTTTTTTAAATCACTTCACGGCCCTGAACTCCAAGGATTTGGTTGATTTATTCATACTCCCCTCCTCTGGGCCAAGTACCTGTTTTTCTCACATTCTACAAATAGGCTACCCTACTTCTAAAACGATCTATCTACACAAATTCATTTCCATTCTGAGGTGTAAAAATTTGGAATGAGCTTCCTCGGGAAATTAAATGTTTGCCTTCTTATCTATCCTTTAGGAAAGCTTTGAAGACATTCTTGTTCGAATAATAATCCATAGGAGGTAAGTCAAAACATATTGGACTGATCTTACTAATTATAGATAATTTTATGTTTATTTATTTATTTTATTGTTGAAAGGTATATTCTATAATGTGTATTTCCCTTAATTGAGTAGGTCATCTTTCTTTGTTAACCGCTTCAAATCCTTTGGGAGAGTTGGTGGCAGGGGCATAGCTGCTATGGGGCCACGGGGACCTGGGCCCCCCTGCCAGGGACCCTCTCAACCCCCCTCCCGCCGCCTGCTACCTTTGCTGGCGGGGGACCCCAACCCCCGCCAGCCGAAGTCTTCTTCCTTCGTTTGGTTTCTTCTGACTGAGTCTGACGTCCTGCACATACAACGCGCAGGACGTCAGACTCACAGAAACAGAATGAAGACCTGCAGATCGCAAGGCTTCGTTCTGTTTCTGTGAGTCTGACATCCTGCACGTTGTACGTGCAGGATGTCAGACTCAGTCAGAAACCAAACGAAGGAAGAAGACTTCAGCTGGTGGGGGTTGTGGAGGTGTCGGCAATGGCAGGTGGGCAGGTGGGGGGGGGGGGGAGTGTCGCGGTGCCAGGGGGTGGGCTAAAATGTGCCCCTTCAACTTGGCTCTGGACCCCCCTACCGTTGAAGTCTGGCTACGCCCCTGGTTGGCGGTATACAAAATCCGAATGGAACAGTACCTAGGCACCCTTCTAGCATTTACATGGGAATGCATGCACACAGACACACACATTCCAGACATTTACACGCATAACACGTGTGTAAATGCAGGCATCTAGGATATAGAACTGCCCTTCACATGGGTAATTCCTTTGGAATATCTGAGCCTTTACTTGTACCAAGTATAACTTGAAACATTTAAACTGGACATTTTACATTATAAGTGTATATTAGCTCTGCTACCTAAAACAGATATCACTGCTGAATATATGAATAATTTCAAACCATCTGGGCTAGATGGCCTTAAATTATACATTCACTACATGGCTGAATATTGACCCCTCTCAATCTTTTGTACGTGCAGAGCAAGGTATTAAAGCTCTGCTTGAAGGCACAGCCGTACCATTTCATCATTCTGTCCTCGGAGGCCCTTAGGAATAATGTGATGACAGGTGATCCTCACAGCAAAATTTTAACATGATACTTTGCATGCCATCATTGCAGGTCCTTTGCAAGTCTTGGCTTGTTCGGTACTCCTGGGAAGTGTGTTTGATAACTCGCTCCAATTAGATCAGATTACGGTGCTACATGAAACTCAGTCACACTTTCGGTCTCCAATCTTCAGAACGGGACCGAAAAAACAACACAAAACGAAGGAGGAGATGAGAATGAGACTTTTACCTACTTATAACCCCAAACAAGGGCATTGGGAGGAAAGGAGGGGTGGGAGGATAAACCTGCAAGAAACAGCAGTTACAGCATAAACTCCTGACTGGCCAGAACAGATGGGTCATTTCAGCCTTTATTTGCCATTGTGTGCTAAGTTACTGTATTCGGCAAGCAATTGGAAATGGCTGGTACTTTAGGAAGGAGTAGCCTAATGGTTAGTGCAGCAGGCTTTGATCCTGGCAAACTGGGTTTGATTCCCACTGCAGCTCCTTGTGACCTTGGGCAAGTCACTTAACCCTCCATTGCCCCAGGTACAAAAAAAAACAAACACTTATTGTGAGCCCTCTAGAGACAGAGAAAGTGCCTGCATATAATGTGTACAGCGCTGTGTAAATCCAGTACACATGAGAGCTCTAGGGCTCACACCTAGGTACAAGTATTCTATACAAGAAAGTAGGTGCCTGCTTTCCATTATAGACCAGGAGCCCTCTGGACACCTATGTACAGACACACAGTAACAGAAATGTCCCCACTTTTTCAGTGTGTATGCTACTGCTCAGTTTTCCACATGAAAAGTGCTTTCTAAGCTTTCCTCCAAAGTGACTGCCCAAAGGGCATTTGAAACACCCTATAAAAATGGCCTTTCACCTTTTGCTGACTGTGCATTCATCCATGGTCATTTTCCTGGCTGACAGCAAAGATGCACCTTAAACTTTGTGGTAGGGATGCATTTTGTCATCCATCAATAATGGTCAATACCTTGGAGAAAGTATTAATTAGAACAAATTAATGTTGTACTCAGTACGACTGCTGTATACTCTGTTGTTTTAGGTTAATATTAAATTAGTATTGACCATTATTGATGGATGACAAAATGCGTCCCTACCACAAAGTTTAAGGTGCATCTTTGCTCTCAACCAGGAAAATGACCATGGATGAATGCACAGTCAGCAAAAGGTGAATGTTATCACAGTAAATGCCAAAAGAACTAAAGAGGAAAAGCCATTTTCTCTTGTGCAATAAAGAATTTGACAACAGAGGAAGACTTTAGGCCCATCTAGTCTGCGCACTCTGGGGGTCTCTTACTAAAGCTTAGCGAGTTATCTGAAGCAGGGCTCGTTTTATTCCTATGGGCCCTGCTGCAGATAACTTGAGCTAAGCTTTAGTAAAAGACCCCCTCTATTTCCTGTAGTAAAACCACAGACCCAAGTCAATCTCTGGCTTCCCTTTGAGTCATTCACATCTAGGGATCCTGCATTTGTTGTGTAAAGATTTACTTCCAGGCTTAATTGTTTTCATGCCTTGGAATTTCACAGAACAGAGACCATAACACATTGAGCCTAAAAGACCTCACAGACATATCTGCCCCTGCTCTGAAGCAGATGTAAATCTGTGTGAGAGCTGTTGTCTGGGAGCCCATCTCATAAAGGCCCATGGGTGCAATTTTGGAAATTATATATAGGCACCCTGATATAAAAATGACCCCCTTTACGACTTCCAGTTCACTTCTGCAATGAAGAAGGAACACAGAAGTCTGGGTGTGTCCTTTCTGTAAGTAATGTCATGAGATAGTCAAAGCAGATTGGCCAGATAGCTCCTGAAGTCAGCCAATCAACCCCGACCTTTAAAAGTTCCCCCATTCCAATTGC
Source organism: Microcaecilia unicolor (assembly GCF_901765095.1). NCBI lineage: Eukaryota > Metazoa > Chordata > Amphibia > Gymnophiona > Siphonopidae > Microcaecilia > Microcaecilia unicolor. The sequence goes on from NC_044034.1 coordinate 148,895,610, forward strand.
AGGCAACCCTGGCGGCATTCCCACAGAAGGGAGATGACTTAGCCACGTGAAGAGTCATTTCATAATGGGTACCCTAGATTGAGCGAGTAAGTAGGCAACTATTTGGGACCTATTTTATTAAAAAAAAAAAAAAAACAGAGAAAACTGCCCCAGAAAAGCTTCAGAAATTGCACCTAAAATGTGTAACACGTGCAACTCCAAAGGGGTCCTGGTCACGGGAGGAGCGTGTGTATGTTCGAATGAGTGATCATTTGTCGGATGTGCATCAGGCGGTAACAGGGATCCGTACTGTCGGCAGTGTTATGTAACATCTATGTAACTCCATTGTGTCAATTGTTACGGTCCTTGGGGGTGTCGTATAGAATTTACGCTGAGAACATTCAATTTTTTTGCCTTTGTCACCGGATGATGTGGATGTGGCTTCCCGGTTACAAATGATTTTTGAGACTGGCAGATTGGCTACAGTGGAATAAGCTGCAAATTAATGTTTCAAAAACTGAGATAATGTGGGTGGTCTCTGATTCTGCAACTGTTTTGCCCAACATTATTTTTTTGTGGGGCACTCCAGTTAAAGTTTCAAAGCAGGTAAAGAAGTTGGGGATCTAACTAGATTGTACTTGAGGCCTAAAAGAAAAAAAAAGAAAAACTGATACAGTTTACTTTAAGCTGAGAATGCTGAGTAAATTGAAGCTCGTTCTTCCTGCCCTCCAGCACCTTCGTTTGGAAGTTACATAATCTGGTACCTTTTCTATCTATGAGCCTACTGAATGGAGAAAGTTGCAACTTCAAAAAAAAAAAAAATTTTTTTAAGGCCTCTTTGTTAACTTTTAAGAAAGGCTTGAAAAAATTCCTGTTGTATTGGACTCTCTGTTGGACCGATATGTTGCTGGTCTTCTGGTTTTCTTTATATGTTTGTTTTCTTAATTAGATTGTGTGTGTTTGATACTGTAATCCACCCTGGATACGGGCGGACTAAAAGTAATACATTTCAACTTCAATTATTCACATTAACAAGTACTTAGGGGCCCACTTACTAAGCGGCAGTAAGCCCACTGCAGGCTTACCACATGGCAATCTGGAACTACTGCTGATCCAAAGCGGGTGCCGGCGGTAGTTCCACCCCCCAGGACATGGCATTTCCAGCACTAGTGGAGATATTTGAAAAATATGACCAGGCTGTAATCGGGCAGCGCCGTGTGTTCACCGGGTTAGCGCGGGAGCCCTTACCGCCATCTCAGTGGGTGGCAGTAAGCGCTCCCCCCGCATGGCCACACGTCCTTTTTATGGCCTTTTTTTTATACGCTGCGGTAAAACAGGCCTCAGCAAACGGCAAAAACGGCTGCTGCCGCTAGTGCAGGCCCCCTTTTTACCACAGTTTAGTAAAAGTGCCCCTTAATTGGCAGTAATTAGGAGTTAGGTGCAGGCCTACCCTATTCTGTAGCATGCCTAAATTTTATAACGCTCAACTTCAAAGGAGGTGTGGACATGGGTATGTCAGGGGCACTCCCAGAAATTAGATGCAATGTTATAGAATACCTGTATTTGGGCACCTAATTGCCAGTTTTTGGCAGGTGGAAGTGCTCATGCCCAAAGTCAGGCACTGAATTCTTTAAATGGTGCCTAAAAAATAAACAGCGCTTAAAGTTAGGTGCCATTTGCAGAATAGCGCTTAGCGCCGGAAACCACGACTACATTCAGGTGCAACCATTTATACCAGTGAAACCTTGGTGTAAATCCTCAAATTAGGCATGGATCCCTGTTATTCTATAATACATGTAAATTAAAGAAACGTCCATGACCCGCCCATGGTCGCGCCCCCTTTTTGGACCCACGCGTAAAATTTACGCCTGGATCACGCACCTAAATTTATGTGCATACATTTTAATTAAATCCAATTAGCACCAATAATTACTTGGTAAGATCTCAATTATTGGTGCTCATTGGCTCATTATTCAATTAAATTGCATGCGTAATTTTTAGCGCTTTTTATAGAATTTGGGGGGAAATGTACACTAAAGGCCCTGTTTACTAAGGTACGTTAGCATTTTTAACACGTCTACAATTAGCATGCGCGCTGTGTAGGCATCTATAAAGATATTGCAGGCACGTACACAGTTAACACGCGTACATGGTTAACGCGCATTAAAAATGTTAACGCGCCTACCTACAACACGGCTTAGTAAACAGGGCCCTAAGTTAGTAGTCTGTAAAGATCATTCTACACAGACCGCTCTTTACAGAATAGTAGCTTAGTCTTCATCATTTCCGTGTTATTTAATGAATCTGGCCCATATTTACTTAATTTGTGTGTTAGGTAGATGCACTGAAAATGTAGTCAATTAAAAAACTATCTGCTCTTCTTCATTTCAAAGATTTGTTGTAAGCCTTTTGCGAAATCAAGCTCCTAAACCTGTAGGAAAATGAGTTTGAATATATAACAGAATGTCACACTGCAGCCAGGCAGACATGACTGGCAGGTCGCATTTTGACCGTGATTTCAAACAACATAAGGATCCCTCAGAGTAATGAGGTGAGGGGTTTGTGACACTCCACACACAGGTCAGGCTGCACCTCAGTATTTGTGAGCTCAATAGCTCAAGTCTGGGGACAGGGAGATTAGCCACATTGCACTTTCAGGGTAGGGGGAGAAAGCAGGAGCAGAGGTAGAACACACATTTACACTCTTCCTTCACCAGACACACTGCTTTTGTGCGCTATTTGCCCAAGGGAAAGCTGCACTGTTTTACAGTTTTAAAGCAATTTCATGTACCAAATATAAATCAGCGGGCAGGATCACCTAGCTTCATAAAACAAGAAAACCACACAAACTGCTAAGGCATCAGTTTATCTTTCCAACAATCTTAGGAGACTCATTTTTCTGCTATAAAATGAAAGACGAGGAGGGGGAGTGGGAGAAACCTCAAGCAAAACAAACCAAGTAAACTCCAAATCAAACAGAACACTTCAAAGCAGATTATTCTTCAGGCTCAGGTCAGATTGTGAGCGATTCTTAAAATGTTTGTAATAATTCAAGCTCTACATTTGAACTCTAAAGCCTGCACACATGCACACACCCCACAGGAGCAGAGATACCCGATCTTTGCTGATGAGGAAGTCAAGCTAACCTAGAGATCTTTTTGTGATCCAGAGAGAACCTGATGATTTGGCTCCGAGATGAGACTTTGGATGACATACTGTATAACAAGAAAGACAAGTGGAAGTTTAACAATGACACATAGGAAAAGCCCTTCAAACTGTCATCTGAAACCTGGCTGGCGAAAGGCAAAGCTTCACAAGGACAGTTCCCCACACAGGCGGCAAGCAGGAATCAACAAAACGCAATGCGCAGAGAGGCCTTAATTCTGCAAAATGACCTCATGTTTAATGATGACTTCATTTGTATGACAGAACTCTGGGCATAGACATTGGCAGATTTTATAGTGATTTACTTTTTGTTGCTTTTATGAAAGTAATTTGTTTTTTATACTGATTTTAGGATGTTTTGATACTGTTCAGGTTTCAGAGGTGCATAAACCAGCATTTAGATATTTATATTTTACAATATTAGGATATACACTGACAAACATGCATTGGGCATGTTTTGGGCAGAACTGGGGCAGGCCTACAAATAAATGTTCATTTACCATTACAGAAGGGAAATACATATCTATGTCCATAAAGATTGACATTGGGATTTACACGTGCTACCCAGGACATGTAGGTTTTCAGAAAAGTACTCATACTGAGCACAGCACTCCACTGGGGGAATTAGAGAATAGAGGCTGACTGAATTTCAGTTTCAGGTTTTAGCGGAAAATGTCAGAGCATTTTTGGCTGAAAACAAAACTCTCTTGCCTCCCGACAATCACCAGACCACCTGTATGCCCCTCCCCGGGCCTACCTGAAGCAGCCCTGCTGGTCTAGTGGCCTCTTTCAGGGACAGGAACAAATCCCACTCATTCCTGCTCACGGCTGCTAATGCTGTTGGTGCTCTCAGTAAAAATTGTATTTATTATTTATTTATTAGGATTTATTTACCTCCTTTTTTAAAGGATTCACTCAAGGTGGTTTACAGTAAGAATAAATCAAACATAAGCAATAGACAATTACAGCAGTAAAAATAATCAAATAACAATACAAAGTAAGGCACAGCATACTACTTACAATGTCAACATAATACATAATAGAATATTTTAATAGACAGCGTAGGGTATAAGCAAAAATGGAACATATAGATAGGTAAGAGAGTTAGAAAATAAGGTGACTAATTTAAAGAAAGGTGCACATGAGGTCAGAGATTTTTAACATATAGATAGGTAAGAGAGTAAGAGGACTGATTTAAAGAGAGTAAGGGATTTAAACAGAATTGCACATGAGGTCAGACAGGTGATTAAATATTATCTCAGCAAGGGTAGGAGTGGATAAACATGGCTGCCAAGACTGCAGTGGGAGGTCCTGGAAGCCATTTTGAGACTGGAACCAGCAAGGGCAGGAGCAAGTGTCCTACACATGTTGGTTCCAGTCTCAAAATGGCTCCTGCGCCCACTACCCACCAATGATGAGGTAGGTCCAGGAGGGGGTTGCCAGAGGAGAGGGGAGGGGTTAGACTCTGAAGAAGGGCTCTTTTGTTCGGGTGGGAGGAGGGATGGGAGCTGATGGGAGGCAGGTTTGGTTTCCGTATCTGTTGAAACCGAGCAGCCAATTTTGGCTACAGATTCAATTTCGGCAGAAACTAAAGATCCTGGTTTCGGTCGGGCTCTAATAGAAAAGATCATCCCCTTAATTCCCCAATGTTTGATATCATCCCCCCCCCCCCCCCCAAACCAAACTGGCAAGGGATACTAGGCTCTGTGACAGCTTCAGGGAAAATAAAATTTATGTTTCTAAAACACCTAATGTTCAGGCACAAACGTTTATGCTGTCATTTTCTACCCATAAAGGTTTACGTGCCTGTTTTGACCCGTTGAAATTTCAGAGGTTTATGATTCTGAAATGTATGCTCCTGCTGCACTTACTCGGCATATAAATGTCCATTTCTCCATATATTTTCCAACAGGCAGATCCAGTTCTAAAATACTAGAGAAATTTCAGATGTCCTGGCCTTGATCTCTCAATTCAAATTTGTACTACTCTTTTTAAAATGCCACTCCACGTGTCTTATTTTAATCATCTTGTTCTAACTGTCTGCACTGTACACCGCCTAGATCCCTGTTAGGGTATGGTGCAGTTTATGAAAATCTATATTAAATTAATATACAAATTCTTGAGGCACACAATTGGCACAGTCCACAGGACATTTTCTCTTGTGCAATAAAGAATCTTACAGCAGATGAGGACTTCAGGCCCATCTAGTCTGATCACTATTTCCTGTAGTAAAACCACAGACCACAGTCAATCTCTGGTTTCCCTTTGACTCCTTCACATCTAGGGATCCTGCATTTGCTGTGCAAAGATTTACTCTCAGGCTTGTTTGCATGCCTCAGAATTTCCTAGAATAGAGATCACAATGCATTTAGCACAAAAGAAAAGAACAGCAGTGGCGTACCAAGTGCGGGGCGGTGGGAGCGGTCTGTTCCGGGTGCACGCTGCAAAGGGGTGCAAGGAGCAGCAGCGCAGCTGTCAGCTCCACCAGTTCCCTGCTCCCTCTGATTTACTTCCTGTTCCGGTGCAGGAAACCGGCGGAGGTGACAGCCGCGTGACTGCTCCCTGCACTCCCAGAAGATAAGAACGATGCGCTTGGGAGAGGGAGGTGATACGCCAGGGGTGTCGTGATTCACAAGGGCACAGTGGTGATCCACCCCAGGTGGTAGCCAACCTACAAACGCCACTGAAGAATAGCTGTTTAAAACGTACAGAAATGATCTATACTGGCACATAGGGGACTGCCCCGAACATATTTTTCAGCAGGTGAATCTCCTTGAACGCAGCTTCAGTTTCATCTGTTTCTCGAACCGCATAGCTCAGGTGCTCACTGAACAGAAGGGACTGAGCTCCAGTCCTGGTCTGTTTCATCTCCCTCCACAATACTGACCGTACAACGCTTACAATAAGCACATTGTTCACCAAGAATGGCTGAGATTTATAAGGATGCCCAATAAATGACTATGAACGTATATAAAAATTCAACATGCCAGATATTTTTATTGCTCTCTCTCTCATCTAGATTAATTCCTATTACTCATCTCGAGGGCCTGGTGCTTGGTGCTGCATGCCCCCCTTCCTGGGACTGGTGCTGCCTGCATGGTTTTTCTCTGCAGTTATTTTGTGTATCGCCCGCACAGTCAGGAGGAAAGTGGGACGCTGCTCAACAATAGACAGATACTGCTGTGCAAAGTACCTTGGTGGCCCTTGGACCTGCAACCAGAGATTTATTCTGTAAAACGTATCTACTTATCCCTACAAAAATGTCCAGCAGCAACTCAACAAACCTTGGGCCTATGGCCTTATATAATGAAAAGGTAAATACAGCTTTCATTCATGTCAACTGGATAGGTTTTGCAGGCGAAGGTTCTACGACACAAGACACCCCGTGACAGCAGCTTCTAAGCTGAAGAGTGAAGTTTTGTTGTAAAATCCGCCCCTTTCTTTCCGAGCACTCTACCAAAACCCTCATCCACATCCTTGTCACCTCTCGTTTAGACTACTGCAATCTGCTTCTTGCTGGCCTCCCACTTAGTCACCTCTCCCCTCTCCAATCGGTTCAAAACTCTGCTGCCCATCTCGTCTTCTGCCAGGGTCGCTTTACTCATACTACCCCTCTCCTCAAGTCGCTTCACTGGCTCCCTATCCGTTTTCGCATCCTGTTCAAACTTCTTCTACTAACCTATAAATGTACTCACTCTGCTGCTCCCCAGTATCTCTCCACACTCGTCCTTCCCTACACCCCTTCCCGTGCACTCTGCTCCATGGATAAATCCTTCTTATCTGTTCCCTTCTCCACTACTGCCAACTCCAGACTTCGCGCCTTCTGTCTCGCTGCACCCTACACCTGGAATAAACTTCCTGAGCCCCTACGTCTTGCCCCATCCTTGGCCACCTTTAAATCTAGACTGAAAGCCCACCTCTTTAACATTGCTTTTGACTCGTAACCACTTGTAACCACTCGCCTCCACCTACCCTCCTCTCCTCCTTCCTGTACACATTAATTGATTTGATTTGCTTACTTTATTTTTTGTATATTAGATTGTAAGCTCTTTGAGCAGGGACTGTCTTTCTTCTATGTTTGTGCAGCGCTGCGTACGCCTTGTAGCGCTATAGAAATGCTAAATAGTAGTAGTAGTAGTAGTAGTGAAGAAACATAATGGTGTTTCAGATCATCTGAAGACCTAACCCCCTTTTTTCTCGAATGTATGTAATTCATTTCCTTGCTCTAAAACTTTGTGCACTGCACAACACGAGTGAAAACCTTAAATTGTATTACTCACCTGAAGCTATTACAGCTGTAGGATTCAATGCGTGCAGCGACTCGTCTGTGTTTATTTCTTGTTAGAAAACACTTGAAAGTTTAGAAGAGCATGGAGCATGTAATAACTGTAAGCACCTGCCTCCCCACTGGGGTGGGGTGTGTGTGTGTATGTGTGAGCGAGGGCTAGAGGAAGAGCATGGGTGATGAGGGAGTTGCACTCCTAGTCCTGTCCACTGATGACAACAAGGGAAACCAGAAATTTTACTCCCTGTACGAGGGGGTTAATGAAATCCTACATCCCATCTCGTGTGGCGAGCTGAGTAATCTGTAGCATTTAACATTAGTTCAATGGCCAGAGTGTGTCCTCGCTGCCTTTATTCTAACTTGACGGCTCATAAAATCTATTAATAAATTACTCGTATTTTCTAAGGGCTGTATTACTCAGCAGTCTGTGCACATGAGCTCCATGCTCTTCTAAACTTTCAAGTGTTTTCTAACAAGAAATAACCACAGACGAGTCACTGCACGCACTGTAATAGCTTCAGGTGAGAAATACAATTTAAGCTTTTCTTTTTTTCAGGAAGTATACCAGCACTGTATTTAAAACCCGAGAACGGAACAGTCTCAAGGAATGAAGCACCTACCTGGACTGCATTTCTGGTTGTGCTTTTAGCTGTTGATGGGGAGGCTGCTGGGTGATCTGGCAAAGGGATGGGGTGGCGGGTGGAGCAGATGCCAGTTGCTGCTGCAGAGGCCGGGCCAGCTGGGAGGCTGTGGAGGTCTGCTGAGGATGATGATGCTGTTTCTGCGTTTGCTGTTGCTTGTAACGAGACAAACTGAAGAAGAGCCCAAGAATGGCCTTCAGGTTCCCATTCCTGATTTCTGTTTAAAAATGAAGAGAGCAATAATGGAGCACCAGAAAAGAGAAGCCCTCGTCTTCACATTGTCACTCTTTAAACACATTGCCTTTTTAGGGCAAAGACTTCAGCAAATGTTATCGGCAGCAGTCATACAAAATTAGGAAATCATTAGATTCATGTCTTTGTTGTAGTAATTCGCCATACATGCACAAACTGCAAACGTGCAGTGAACAGAAAAAATTCCAGCAGAGCCTTCTGTCCCTGAACAAACTCAGCATTCTAGATGTAAAGCATTAGTAGAAGAGAAATGTCCAAACTTCTTCACTGAAGATTGTTAAATCCATTTAAGAAACCTTGGCAAAATCCATGAGTGAGACCAGTGCAAAATGCCTGCCTGCACAGAAAGAGGAATGGCTAGCAGGAAAAAGGAGGTGGCTAGTGCCTCTCTATGGGGCCCTTTTACTAAGCCGTGTAGGTGCCTACGTGCGCCGAAAGCACTCCAAATTGGCGTTACTGCCCAGTTACCGCATGGCCCCCCTGCGGTAATTTCAATTTTGGTGCGTCTGAAAATTATTTTTTATTTTCTGGCGCGCATAAAGGATGTGCGCCAAGTGGCATTTGACGCGCGTAGATCATTACCACCCAGATTTTTTACTGCTAGGTCAATGGCTGGCGGTAAGGTCTCAGACCCAAAATACACGAGCGGCAATTTTGATTTTGCCGCACATCCAATTTTACAGGCGCACTAAAAAAATGGATCGGCGCGCACCCAAAACCCAGGCCTACACTACCGCAAGCCATTTTTCAGCACACCTTTGTAAAAGGACCCCTATAAATCTCCAGTGAGACCTCATTTGTAGCATTATGTATAATTCTGGAGACGACATCGTAAAAAATAAATAAATAAATAAATAAAAGATGTAATTGGTCCGGAGGGCAGCTACTAAAATGGTCAGTGGTCATCTTAAAGTGTATGGAGACACTTAAAAATCCAGGCTTGTATACCCTGGAGGAGAGGTGGGAAAGAGGAAACTTAATAAAGGCTTATTTTTAATTGGAATTCCTTCTAGTATGGTGCCAATATTTTTTTTTTTTTTTTGAAGAGTCCATGCAGTTGCCAGCACTAAACTGGTTTTCTTCTTGTTCTATTTATAGACAGAGATACACAGGTACTCTTTATTTAGAAGGAACCTAGCCTGCAAAGAGACTCATCTGAGCCAACAAATCTGATTAACGGGCTCTGGGAAATGTTCAGACAGGTGTAATACAATCAGGTCAGGGCAGGTTTGGTAGGAACCCTGGCACTAGCCACTACAATTATGAAGCCCAGTCCTGGTCACGTCATTTAAGATACTAGACTGATCCCTTTTCATATTGATAACTCTTCCGAGGACATTTACAATTCATGAGAGGCATTTTAAATTTAGCAGTGAAGAAAGAGTTAATCCTTTACATACCTCTGTTACAAATGGTAAACCCAAGGAAAGAACTTGAACAGTTTTACTAACTAAACATGGCGTTCATGATATTTTGTTTGTTATTAAAATATTCACAGTTTTTGGAAGACAGATATATGCATCAATGTTTTAATTAGGCAGATCTTAGACCCGATCTGAAACTGTGCCCCTGTTTTCAAAGCGTTAAGGCTATGGAAGGGACCAAGAGACTTTGTACACTCATATTTTAACGAGGAATAATAATGGGTAATTAGACCAAAAACAATCAATGGTGTGGCACAAAAAAATAGTCCATGAAGCGACACAGATGAACTTTGCAGTAATGCCAACATACTTCAACATTTAAATCTATAAGAAATCAAGTCCTTCCCCTTTCCCGGATTTTTATTTTTAAAAGACTAGGAAGGTGAAAAAATGAGCTTCAATTAGTGGATTAACCTGGTTGCAAGTGTATGCCAAGTGGCCGACCCTGGCACCTCCCACTCATAATATTCCAAGACAGAGCCACTGACTGGTCAACGTGCTCACATAACTGGTGATCTGGTCTCCTACAAGTCAAAGAGGAACTGAGAGGTTGATGCAAAAAATCCCCATGGTAGCGCTGCACATGGACGGTTGAACGAGCAGCTTGTATCACGAGCTCAAAACTGTGCCATACAGAAAGGTAATTTTATGCAATTTTATGTGCAGAGAACTTGTACACCAATCGGGGGAAGCCTGCTGGGCATGTGAACACAAGGATGGAGCAGCAAGACCAGATTCTTGCGCTCATGATCGAAGAAAGCGAACGTTACCAGCACACATCTGCAGCGATTGCTGTGCACTTAAATATTAGCCTTGCAAAAATGTCTTGCATATTAACCCCACCCCCATTTACTAAGCTGAGCGGCAATGCCGACACAGCCCATTCAAAGTGACTGGGCCTATGTCGGCATTAGCGCATTGGTAGCTGCTAGAGCAGTTTAGTAAACAGGGGGGTACGTTTTTACGAGGCTGATGTTAATAGGCAGAATAACAGCCACAGATGTGTTCTGGCACTTTCATTTTTGTTTGGATACAAGCACATTATTGCTGTTATCGCTTGCCTGTATTTTAAAGTTGCAGATGCTATTCTGGCTGAAAAATAAAACCAAAGAGAAGCAAAGGACTTGCAATGGGCATGAAATCCTCTTAAGCAACCTTTCAATGCTGCCCTGGACCTGGTGAAAAATTTCTCACAGTCATATACCGAGCAGCATAGCACGTAGAAAGGGGAAACCATGCTGTACAGACAGTGATACATTCGCGCTCCATGTGCACCAATGGAAGAAGCTCAACAGTCACGAAAGCTGAATTCTGTCCATTCCATAGAGCCACGAGCTAGCCAAGCAGCTGTAGCCATGTGCTGAGCTGAAGCTGTCACTGTGAGGCAAAGGCCAACAACAGCCACACAGCTGGAGCTGCTAACAGTGAAGGAGTGCCTATAGAAGCAGGAAAGACACAACCACCAGGCTGCCTGCCCAATGGAGAGAGTGCACTTAAGTCAGCAAGAACTTGACAGTATGCAGTGGGCAGTGAGGCCAGGCAGCCCGTGTAGCCCCAAAAAGAGTGTCCCAGAACAGCGGCTATAAAGAGGCTGGTGGAAGTGCCACAAACAGTCTTCTACCAATCAGCAGCAAAAAAAGTCTGCAACTACAAGGCTCCCAGGGGGAACTCCACCCAGTACCTACTCCACACCGCAAGGCTACAGCGCTTGAAGGCCAATAGTGCAAGCACTAAATAATCTGAAAAGCAATTGCCTATGCCAGAATGGCCTCAAGGTAGCTAAAGGTGCAGAGAGCTGCGAGATGAAAATGCCACAATATGCTGAAGTCAAAGTTCGTGAATGAGTCAGGAACTGAAGGCTGGCAATGCCACAAGCAGGGGCGTAGCTAGGTGGGGCCACGGGGGCATGGGCCCCTCCCCCCAGATTTAGCCCTAGCCCCTTGTTTTCACCCCCCACCGCCCCTCCACCAGCCGAAGTCCTCTTCAGCACCGGTCTCCGGTGCGTTGCTGATCTGGATTCTGTTTCTGTGAGTTATGACATCCTGCACGGAACATCAGGACTCACAGAAACAGAATCCAGATCAGTGAATGCGCCAGACTCGGAGACCAGTGCTGAAGGGTTCTTCGGCTGGTGGGGGTCGGGGACCTCCACCAGCAAAGATACCTGGTGGTGGCGGGAGGGGGGTCAAAAGGAACAGGGGAGGGGTGGCGGTGCTGGGGGGGGTGTCAAAAATGGTGGGGGGGGGCTAAAATGTGCCCCCTCACCTCGGACTCTGGACCCCCCTCCCGCCGAAGTCTGGCTATGCCCCTGGCCACAAGGGACTGAAAAACAGGTCAAACAACCCGGAGTCTAAAGCTCCCAATGTTGCATGGGATCACTGCCTTAGGGAGCCCATGCCAGGATGACATAAAAGTGTAAATGGCAAGTTTATGTGCAATAAACAAAAACAAAATGGCACTGTTTACATGAAAATTCAGGTTGTGTGTATAAATCTTTCGTATGGCCTCTCCTGACACTCCTGGAATGCCCCTTCTATGTGCGGGTTACTTTACTCAAACATTGAAATTATACGCACATTTTTGGAAAACTCAAAATCCCCATTGAGCACACAAAGCCAAGTCACATGCGTAATTCCTTATTCTAACACCTAAATTCCAAATCAGCTTTCAAAGAATTATATTGTATAAAGCAGCCAAAGCTGAAGCTGTACAACATTGATGCATGTGATCTGTCAATGATGGATATAACTTACCTTCTGCCGACAGGCCCTGTATATTAATTCCTTTGGCTGCCAGGAAACTGAGACATGTATCTATGTTTTCAATCTGGAAAAGGAAATACAACAAATATCAGAGTCTTGATGAGGCAAAGACAGGGCCGCTGATAGGGGAGAGCAAGATTACCCCAGGCCTGGCCTCCAAGAGGGGCCCGGTGCCGGGGTCTCTCTCTCTTCTGCTCCTGACGGGACCCAGGTGATCGTTTTAACTCAATCACCCAGGTTCCGATAGGAGCAGGAGAGAGACAGACCCCAGCGCCGGGCCCCCCCTTAGAGGTCGAGGAGGAGCAGACACAGGATTCTAAATTGGGGCTCCTGGCTTGGCTGGCGGGGGTCCCCAAGCCCCACCAGCAGAAACTTTCCTCCAGTGCTGTTCTCCTCCCCACTGCCTGCTCTGCTTCCCCTCAGGTTGCACATGCTCGGTTTTGATGAAATTGATCATGCGCAACATGAGGGGAAGGCAGGGTAGACAATGTAAGCGGAGAACAGGAGGAAGGCAGGGGCAGGGAGGTGGGGCAAAATGTGCCCCACCCACTTTGAGCTCCAGCCCCCCCCAATCTGAAGCCTGGCTATGCGGCATCCTGGGGGGCGGCGGCAGCAGCGGTCCTACCCCAGGCCCGGCTCAGTCTCTCAGCGGCCCTGGGTAAATAAAGCAATGAATACATATAGGGCTAGATTCTAAATATGGCACCGTAAAACTCTGCGCCAAAAAATAATATGCCTAGGCATATGCTATAAACTATGCCTAAAGTTAGGCGCGGTTTATAGAATATGCCTAGGGCCTGTTGCGTGACTAAATCTAGTTGCGGGAATTTACACCAAGTAAAACTTGGTATAAATGCCAGTGACTAACTTAGGCGTGGAGCAGGTATACTCCATAACATAATTTTTAGAAATGCTCACGAACCGCCTATTTCATGCCCATGGTCATGCCCCATTTTCAGCAGCGCATATTAGAATTTACGTGCTTAGTAAGTTGAGCGCACACATATTCTAATTAAAGCCAATTAGTATCAATAATTGCTTAAGTGGCAATTATTGGCAATGATTGGCTTGTAAACATAATTAAGTTATGCGCAATACAGAATATGACCAGAATTGCGTGCACAACTTAAGTTGCACTATAAGGTGGAGCACCATCAAAAATAAGTCTATAAATCACTGTATAAAATTTAAAATGAACTCGAGCATGAACAGGGAAGAAATCCTACCAAACTTCTTAGTTCTTATCACAAGTTGGGCAGCTGTATATTGACGAGTCTAAGCAAAGGCATACACATACATAAAAAGAAGGTTACAACTGTCCAAGTTTATTTATTTATTGAGATTTATTAACCGCCTTTATGAAGCGATTTACCCAAGGCGGTGTATAGCAGGTACAGTTTAATATAAAACTTACGATTTTGTTAACAGCATAACAATAGCAAAAATAACCAAGAATAAACACAAATACAATAAATGAGGTAAACTTGAAAACAGTAAACTGAAGCCTAATAATCAAACTACCATGAAACAGTATCAAAAATATACACATTTAAGCGTACTGAAATTCAAATAACAGAGATATAATATGATGTAAGCATAATACTAAAGAAACACCTAATAAGCATGCAATAGAATATTCAACTAACATAGATATGATGCTAAAAAGTTTCAACAATATGGCTTACCATATTGCCGAGGGACCAAGAGCAGATATATGTTGGGAACAAGGTGCATGGTACAGAGTCACGCAAGTTCTTTATATAGTTAAGCAAGTGTGGCAATATCGATATTTGGACTAAGAGCCTAAAATATTAAGGGAAAAAATACCTTCTAACAACATCACAATTGTTGCAACTTATGATTGATCAAGCATTGAAGTAGATGACAGCAGAGAAAGACCTGTACGGTCCATCCAGTCTGCCCAACAAGATAAACTCATATGTGCTACTTTATCTGTATATCTGACCTTGATTTGCATCTGCCATTTTCAGGGCACAGACCGTAGAAGTCTGCCCAGCACTAGCCCTGCCTCCCAACCACTAGCCCCGCCTACCACCACCAGCTCTGCCACCCAATCTCCGCCAAGCTTCTGAGGATCCATTCCTTCTGAACAGGATTCCTTTATGTTTATCCCATGCATTTTTGAACTCCGTTACAGTTTTCATCTCCACCACCTAGTGGTTAGAGCACTGGTCTTACAATCCAATCCACCACTCTCTCCGTGAAAAAGTACTTCCTGACATTTTTCTTGAGTCTGCCCCCCTTCAATCTCATTTCATGTCCTCTAGTTCTACCGCCTTCCCATCTACTGAAAAGGTTCGTTTGCGGATTAATACCTTTCAAATATTTGAACGTCTGTATCATATCACCCCTGTTTCTCCTGTCCTCCAGGGTATACATGTTCAGGTTGGCAAGTCTCTCCTCATATGTCTTGTAACGCAAATCCCATACCATTTTTGTAGCTTTTCTTTGCACCGCTTCAATTCTTTTTACATCCTTAGCAAGATACGGCCTCCAAAACTGAACATAATACTCCAGGTGGGGCCTCACCAACATCTTCTACTTATATGCTCTCACAAGGTGGATTTTCTGCGTGTCTTAGTTTCCTGGCACATGAGGAGAGGCTCAAGAGGTTAGGGCTCTTCAGTCTGGAGAAGAGACGGCTGATATAGGTCTATAAATGAAGGGTGTATTTCCAAAACCCACTAAATTCATATTAGTTGCATTGGACTTAGTGGGTTTTGGAAATAAACCCTTCAAATGCATCATAATCTCCAACTTAAAGAATTGCATTCTATACAATGCAGCTTCTGAAATAAATATAAGTTGGTTTGTTTTATAATGTAGTTCAGGTACGTTTTAACACATCAAACACTTCTACAGTGCTTGGCCATTCGTAATGGGCACAACTGTCTTTCTGTTTATGCTTACAGAGACACACATGGTGGGTAAAGTCACTGTTAGGTCAGAACATCCACAAAATAAGCCTGATCCGGTCAATGTTCAAAGCAAACCGTGTATACTCTCGCAAACAAGTACCAGCTAATATTTCTGGCCACTGCTGGAAAGAAATGTTTGGAATAGAGACAGGCTGCATTTAATGAAGCCCAGAGAAACGTGTCAAACCTTTTAACCTAAAACCATAGGTAGCGGCAGGGCAGCATGGAACACCTTTCCAAGGGCTAGATGCACTAAAGTCCTCAGAAGAGCCGTTCCCTTACCGATTCCATAGCGAATGGTTTAGTGAAGGACGTCCATGTTAGGCACTTTAGAAGGACGTCCCTGACGAGCAGGACGGGCTTTTCTTCAAGGGTGCTCGATTATGCCCCTCCTTCAGGTCTCTCTCAGCCAATCACAGCACGTTTAGCTCTCACTGGTGTCAGCTAAACGCGCTGTGATTGGCTGAGAGGCCGTGGGGGGGGGCCTCACAATCGATCATTAGCCCTCTCTTCAGCTGCCGATGAGGAAGGGAAAAATGTCTCAAAGGAAGATTTAAAACAGAAGAGCGAGAGTAAAAATTAAGAAATACGACGTCCTTTTTTGTTGTTGTTGTTGTTTTGCATGAAGGATGTCCATAAAGGACGTCCCAGACGAGCACTTGGACAGTTGGGGTTTTTATTATTAAGTGAAGGACGTTCAAAAAGAACGTCTTTGGAGTATGGGGGGGAGGGGGTTTCAGGTGAAGGATGTCCAAAAAGGACGTCCCTGATGACATTTTTTTTCTTCTGATTCTTTCCTTTGCCCCAACGAGAGGTGTAGACCTCCCATTAGGTTTTCCATGGTAAGGGGATCGGAAAATGGTAGTGCATCTCATTATAATAGCCTTGCAACGGTAGTGCAGCTAATTATAATAGCCTTTGGATCATCTGCATTCCATTTACGTTAGCTGCTACCGTGATCGGAAAATGGCTTGGAGAAGCCTTTAGTGCATGCCACGGTTTACTACTTGCTCGTTAATGGCTCATTAATGGCTCGCTAAGTTTAGTGCATCTGGCCCCAAGTGTTTTGCGAAAATGTAAATTAGCCAGGAATAAAGCCACTCATAATCATTTGCAGAGCTTTTACCTTGATGAGGATACTTGTAGTTTCTCTATCAGGACAACAACCAAAAAATGCATCACTAGAGAATGTTTCTGAAAGGCCCTCCCAGGGCTGCCCATAAAAGTTGCCAGAGAGATATTATCAAATGATTAACAATCCAGCCAGTTTGGATGAAATTTCAATTGGCAAAAATGTTATCCAACAGATATTAACTACGCTGCAGCATGAACAGTTTTATAAATTTCAGCTACTTTAATGTATATCGTATTCAAAATAAGTTGTAAAAAATATTCTATTACCCAATCCTCAGATCAGTTCACAAAAGGAAAAAAAACTTCAAAAAGAGTGTGTATCCATCAAAGCAAGAGGGGAGATGAACCCAGTAAGAAGGCAGGGTGTATGTATGGCCAGAGCTTGTATTTCATTTTTGCAAGAAAGTGATTGGTAGTGTAAAAGCAATGCAAATTAGCTATGCAAATGCTAACACCACCCATTCTGTGCCCCCTATGCTCCCTTCTAATACTACAATTAATGTGCAAGATAAATGAAAACTAAGAAGAAACAACAGTGAAATAACACAGGCCAGGATGAGTGGATGCAAACATGGTGGTTGCTCCAGGTATAATGCAACAAGCAACACTCCTTCTCCTAAATCTATCCTTTTCTTCTCTTGGTTCTCCAGTTCCCCCATTCTTCCAGGCTGAATGGGCCACTGCGGGTTATCCACACTTGACTTTCCTCCCACTGTGCATCTCCACAGGCCAAGGAATATTTAATCTGTATCTGACATCATTTCCTGCTGCTTTGGGCCCAAATCTCACAATAAGACCTGTGAGATTTGAGTTCAAGGCAGCAGGAGATGATGTCTGATTAAATGCCTTTCCTGCTGCCAGTCAGTAGGGATCCAGGGTGGGAGGACAATGAGTATAGGAAATCTCATGGTGGCGTTTTGGTCCTGGGAAAATGGGGAGGGTGGAGAACTGAAAGAGAAAGAGAGAGGGGATGAGTGTGTCAGGGGATAAGAGCATGGGTGAGAAGGTGGGGGAAGGGAAGAATAGAATTTGAAAGGAGGAAGCAGTGGATTTTCCCAAGTCCATATCTTAATAATGGTTTATGGAATTTTCTTTCAGTAAAGTATCCAAACCTTTTTTAAACCCTGCTAAGGTAACTGCTTTTACCACATTTTCTAGCAAAGAATTCCAGAGTTACATTACATATTGAGTAATGAAATATTTTCTCTGGTTTGATTTAAATTTACTATTTAGTAGTTTCATTGCGTGCCCTCTAGTCTTAGTATTTTTGGAAAAAGTAAACAAGCGATTCACCTCTACCCATTCCACTCCACTCAACATTCTCCCTATAGACCAAATGTAGGAGAAAATATTTAGTACTGCCTCCTAAATCTATCCTGCACATCCCACAAACAGTTGAATTTTTTCAGCTCTCAGCTAGGCATCTAAACAAAAAAGACACCATCTTAGAGTCGATCGTAACGATAAGTTCAACGAAGGGAGCAGGTCCACTAGGAATTTGACTACAATCTTCTGAGAAAGAATTCCTCTGGAGGCGTAGTCTATGTGCCTGTGGCAATCCACTCCACAATCCAGTTCCACAAAATGCCTACAAATAACCTGAGTAAGAAGACACAAGGTTGACTCATGGAGGTCTGACTCCATGACCATCCATTATGCTCATCTAATTGTGTGAAGAGCTTTTCTGAAAGTGCCTTAAGGTGTTTCAGAGCAGAAACACACACACACACAAAACAGACAAAGTAAAGGTCAGATGGCAAAGAACATGTGTATCTTAGGTAAAGAAAATAAGGCAGAACAAGAGCAAAATGAGTGTTCTTCAAGTTGCTGCTTGGAATCTTGTGCCTGGGGCTTTCTATTAAAGAAGCAAGATGTTATCAGAGATCATCTACTGTCATCTTCTCTGAACTTCAACTGGTCATACACAGCTGTGACAAGATACAGTTTTAAAAACCAGTTTGATGTTTCATGTTGGAGCAAAATTCCTTTATGACAAGAGAAGGAAATTGAGCGCTTACATGTTTGAACATGACATCTAATACAAACGATGCAGTTTTATGGACTATTATCTTAACTCAAGATGAGAAATATGTTTAAAACTTCTTGGGGGGGGGGGGAGGGTGTTCCATTTCAAGTGCAAGGAAAAAGAACACCATCACAAATAACTTGAATACAAAATCCGAAGGAATACTTACAATGCAAAGGCGTTTCAAAAGGCAATGATTAAATGCTACACTACATTAGTTCCCTTCAACTAAAATGATACTGTACGTGGCTGTTTGGACCGCCCAGCTGACACTGCCATGAACCAGAATTTGCATAGAAATAAACACATTGCCTGCATTTGATTCTGTGATTCCACAAGGACAAGCACAGCTGTTTCGTTGGAAATAAGATCAGTAGCGCAGAACAGATAAAGCTCTGATTCATGAGGACCAAATGTTTTCACTCACTTCAAACATTTGTCAGAAGGTATTCTTTCATCACTAATGTTTTCAAGTCACTTGTGTAAAAGGACTTGCCAGTGTTGTGTTTAACTGAAATTAAACAGCAAAGGATTTTTGGGGCGTGATATGTGTCTGACTTTCTAAGAATGCAATTCTCTGAATACTTGTCATGACTCTACTAAGGTTGGTTACCAAATACATTATATCTAGCCACCCATCAGTATCACAACTCCGTTCCGTTTCAGGCCACAAAATCCCATCAAAAGGACAATACCGGGACAGTGCACGGCTGGAGTGGGGACAGAGCTGGCAGTTACCCAGAAAGCGGTGATAGTCAGAACACTTTCTGGATAACTACATGGATAAAGTTAGAGCAGAAAAATTACTGTCCTGAGAGTGCTTTGTATATCATGATAACGCTCGCCACTCTACCTCGGTATGCAGCGTCTCTTGCTGAATATCCATGAATAATTTAAAAACCGTAGCCAGTATTTAAAGCATTTACCATGGAGTTTAAATATTGACCTCTTTAAGGTTTTTGTTCTTAGGCATGTTTCACCCAAGCAATAGTGACTACTGGGGAGGCTCCATCCCTCTGTAAGTCTGTATGCATAAGCACAAAAACACCACACAAACATACGAAGACACATACCTCATGCAGCCCCTGTTAATCTAACAAGACACACTTTATCATGTCCTTTCACACGCAGTCCCCGAAAAGGCATGTGTGACTTTGTAAATGGAGGGAGGGGAAATGAGATATTTTGACACACTTTAAGAGTGCATTTTTCAACTTATTTTATTAACCTTTATTTACAGTAAAGTTTAATTATACCTGTCAAGCATGGAAAAATTATGTTCTTACTTGATAATTTTCTTTCCTTTAATCATACCAGACAAGTCCAGACTAATGGGTTGTGTCCATCTACCAGCAGAAGGAGACAGAGAAAATAGTTCCAAGTAAACCGCCCCTTAAGGGTATCGTGCAGCCTCGAATGTTCAGTATTTCGAATAGCCAAGCAATGGTGCTCTGAAGTCTAGAATAAAACACAGTTAATACCAAACAGGCAAATTCTTGGAGCCAATATGCAGAACCTCACTGTTCCTGCTTGGCCAAAGGCAACTGCAACCTCCCCTCACAGTAAAGTAAGCGAGAGGGAATGGTCCATAATATTACATCTGTGCTCACCTCGCCCTCTGGTGGCCAGAACTGGTGGCTGCTGTGGACCGTCACCCGTTCCAGATTTCAGGTCAGTCCGGTCCGGATCTTCCGGGCTACCAGACTTGCTTGCTTGGATTGAACCTACACAGCACCCGTAGTTTCCTGGTGATTGTTGCAGCTGAGCTCCAGGTGCTGCTGGGCTTATTAGCCATTCTGAAACCTTGCTGCTTTGCCTTTGCACTGCGTCTAAGGCCCTGGTATGTTGGTGCTTGTTGCACTTCAGCCTGAGTTTGTTTCCTTGCTCTTGTTCTTGCCTTAAGCCTTGCCTGTTCTAGTTAGTCTATGTTTAGTTTAGGGTATTGCTTATTTACTGTATTGCTTGTTTCCCAGTCCTGTGTCTTGTTTGTATGTCTTGTCTAGTTTTGGGTTTATCTGTGTTTGTTCCCTGCTTCAGTGGCTGCTTGCAGCTTTTAGTTCAGTCTCCTGTCTAGCTGTGTTTATTCCCTGTTTCAGTGGCTGCTCGCAGCTTTCAGTCCTGGCTTTTAGCCTATCCTTTCCCTGCCTTGCTGTCCCTGTGCTGCCTAGCTGTTAGCCAGTCCTGCCCTGTCCAGTAAAGTTCTGCCGGCCACCTGAAGCCTTGAGCTCAACTCTTGGTGGAAAGTGGCCAGGTGCAGGTGAAGCCTAACTGTTTCCAGCTTTGAAAACGTGACACATACTGAGCTTGCTCAAGCACATAGAGATCTACCCCTGAATCCGTGGAAAGAACTCCGTGATGCCAAGTAACAGGAGGCACAACAACAAGTGGCAGGAGATTGAATAGAGAAGATGAAGTAGGCAGTGCTGTAGGACATCCCAGCATATTGAAGCATCGTGGAACAGCCAGGGATACCTAAAAGAAACAACACTCTGACATACTTTAGCCAGGGAGGGCATCTGGACTGGTCTGGTATGATTAAAGGAAAGAAAATTATCAGGTAAGAAAATAATTTTTCCTTCCTTGTCATCTATACCAGACCAGTCCAGACTAATGGGATGTAGCAAAGCAGTTTCCCAAAGGGGGGGTGGAGAAAAGAAGAATGCTGAAGGTTGAAAAATCAACAAAGCTATACACACAGCAAAACACTGATCAGCAGAAAAGGATTCGAATAACCGAAACACCAGGCTACCAAAATGGAACAGAGCTAGACACTAGAAAAGGAACTGAAGCCGTAGAACGTAAAACAAATGCCCTGAGCAAAAGAAAAATTACATACCCCTGTCTTGAGTCCAAGATGGTCGGATGAAGTGACCCTAACAAGTACTAGGAGTACACAACCCCAAACAGTGCGCCACACTTCATAGAAGAAAGGAAGCAAGGCCCAGGAACCACCCAGACCCGCACCTAGTGAGAGAATCAAACTCCACAGAACGAGAAGAGACTCCAGAGTCGAGAGAACCAACTAACTGGAGCTATAGTCTCTCTAGGAGAGCCATGAAGAAAAGGGCAGCAGCATACCAGGATACAACCGTAGAAAGAGTACTCCTCAACCAGCTCGCTCTGGATTTAGGGATGAAAGAACAGAGCCAAGAGAACAAAAGGAGACAAAATTTCAGAAAGAGAGTCGAGAGCCACACTGTGGAGAAAAGACCCCCAAGGTGCCAAGTAGCCACAAAAGGAGCAGAGACTAATTCAAACTCCAGCAATGGAGAAGCTTCTCGCCAGACACCAAGAGGCTACAGCAAGAAAAGCTGCCACAGGAACGGTAGCTAACAGGAGACAAGACAGCCTTGTCTAGCAGTCTAAACTGCGGTATGCAACAACTGCTGAGAAGTTACTGTATCCAACCCGTAGAAAAAAGCTGGGGTTGACCGACAAGATGAAACAGTGCCCAACAGGCAAAGGTGAAAATATGCTCCACAGTCAGAGACTGAACTGTGCTCAAGGGACAGAAAAGAAACTGCGCTCATCAGGCAGAGTAGGATCCATGCTCAATGAGAACAAACGGATTTGCACTCAAAGCACACAAACTGAGCCACGCACCTCTGGCAAAGATAGAAATGCACTGAACAAGCAGAGAAGAAGCTGAGAGTAACAGACAGAGAATGAGCAGTGCCCCACTGAAAGAGCTGGATGTTAGAGGTACCTGCAGAACAGAAGCTGCGGTAGCAATGGAACTGTGTATAAAACGCAGACAAGGAACTGCTTTCCACATACAAACAAGGAGCTGCGCTCCTGACACCGGCAAGGAACTGCGCTCCTGACACCGGCAAGGAGAGGCGCTTCCTACGCAGTTATGAAGCTGTGTAGCACCTGCAGTCACAGAGCTGTGTTCCACTTCATCCAATTTGCACAGAAGAGTTGTGCTAAACATACAGAGATGGAGCTACACTCAACAGGCAGTGGAGCTGCGCTCTGCACGCAGACAGGGAGCTGCGTTCCATACCATGCCACACACAGACAAGGAGCTGCGTTCCACAGGCAGACACAGAGCTGTGTTCTACACGCAGACATAGGACTGTGCCCCACGCTGAGACCTGCAGAGAAAGAACTACACTCAACATGTGACAATGGAGCTGCATTCAACATGCAGAGACGAAACGTTGCAGAATAAGCAGCGAAGGAACTTCACTCAACATGCCATGATAGAGCCGTCCTCAACATACAGCGATGGAGCTAAAACCAACCTGGAACTGTAGAACTGTGCCCAGCATGCAGCGATGGAGCTGTGCCCAACATGGAACGGTGGAACTGCATGGAATAATGAAGCTGTGCTCAACATGCAACGATGGAGCTGTGCTCAACATGCAGAGATGGATCTGTGCTCAAATGCAGCAATGGAGCCGCGCTCAACATGCAGCGATGGAGCCGCGCTCAACATGGAACAGTGGAACTGCATGGAATAATGAAGCTGTGCTCAACATGCAGCGATGGAGCCGTGCTCAACATGCAGAGATGGAGCCACGCTCAAATGCAGCGATGGAGCTGTGCTCAACAAGCAAAATGCATAGATGGAGTCCCAGGGAACAGCCAGAGAAGAAGGTGATGCCAGGAGGCCAACAGGAAAGGGGCACAACTTGTGGAAATGCAGACCTGGCGCTGCACTCCCCTGGCCCAGAGGGACTAAAACTACAAGAAGAGAAAGCCCCATGCCATAAGAGACACTCTCGATCCTCAAGTGGTCTCTGAGCCACAATGACCGCCCTCCTAGGCAACCGATATGGAGCAGCAGTAAACATAGAGAAAGAATTCCCGCCAAGAGGGAGGTAAGCATCACGGAGCTAGAATCCTCAGACCATAGGGAGCAAAATGCAGCCTTAAGGCAGTGAGGAAGAAACAACTCTTGCCAGGTCAGGAACAAAGAGGAAGCTGCCCACTAACACCAAACTGAGGAAAAACCAGCTAAGGGAGAGTCAAACTCCAGACCTAGAACAGATCTACTTCCTTGCAGAAAAGTAGAGAAAAGCACAGAGCTAAGAGGCGATAATCCAGATGCACAGCAATAGATCTGCGTCCCTAACAGAAAAAGGAAGGAGTGCCAAATGTGCTACGAGAGAGGCACCTGAAACTAGAAAAGGCAAAATCCGCCTGTGCCAGGCTAAAATTCCCACCCGAAAGCAAGGGAAGCAAGGAAGAGCTGTGGCAAACTAGTCCTAAAAAGGCACATTCCCTGAGTCCAAGCAAAAGACTGGCAAGAATGGCGCTCCTGAGGGTACTCAGAAGAGGGATTTGAGCTAGCAGTTCCACACCAAGGGCAACTCAGACCCCCACCAGAAGGAAAGTACCCTGCAGACAAACCAGAGCAGACAGGAGGGATCCACTGGGACGAGAGAATCAGAACCTCCTTAAGGAAGGGAGGAAAAACTGCTGCCAAAACAAGAATTAAATAATCAAATAGCAGGGGCGTCTCAAGCAAGATGCCAGAAGCAGCATAGACCGGACGGTCTGAAAAAGAACTGACCAAGAGCCGCGTAAGGCTGACAGGAATGAAAAAATTACCCGGGATTAAAAAGACCGAGCCTGCAGCCAAACAGAGCCAGCGAGAGACTTTCCCCACTTTGGAAATGCGAGACTAAGACCTCCGAACCGCAAAGGTACAAGTTCCAGCAACGGGGCCGCCCTCTGAACCAGCCGCCATCTAGGACCATGAAGAGGAGAAAAACAATGGAGTTTTGTTATCCAGACACGAGCCGTGCCCCACAAAAAAAAAAAAAAATCAAAGCAACTGTTACCAGCTCAGAAGGGTCCAAGATCAGAATCAGACGCCAGCCAGCGAAATTCAAAGAAACTTCGCAAGCGGCCCCCTAGAATACATTGCCAAAGGCGGGAAAATAAATCAGGTAACAGGCAAGAGAAAGATGGAAAAACAAAGTTTCTTCTTTTTTTTTTTTTTTACTTTATGTATTAATTTTAAACAATACAATATTTGTAGAAACATACATCTGCATATATTATTGAAATAAGAAAAAAAAACCATAAATGTGACAGTGGGCTGGTAAAAATAAAGTAGAACAGCATATACAAACATACTTCTAGGAAGTTAATTCCATTTTACAGGATTAAATAGCTATCTAGCAGTGACCATGCTTTATAAAAAGACAAGACATGACCAAACCTTATGGCAGCTATCTCCTCATATCGCCTGTAGTAAGAACAAAGCAGGTTCCACCATTCATGAAACTAAACAAGCTAATCATTTTTCCAGTGCAGTGCAATCAGATGAAGGGCAAGAGAAATCATTAAGTTAAACCTTTTTTTTTTAAACAACCTTCTTCACCAGTGACAGGAATTAAAAAAGGTTTACCTCAGAGGCAGAAATTCAGATATACCTACGACCACAGAAGAGAAGAACAAGTTACTCCATGCCACAATCAACCATCACCCTGCAAGAAAGACAGCCAGGGGAGGTAGGGGAGGGGAGGGAACCAGGGTCACTGGATATCACCCTAGATGGCAAATGAGAAACTCAGGACCACTGAGTATCATCTAAAACTAGTCCCAACACGGCTACCAGCACACCCCTGGCTCCACTGTCACCAGAAGAATCTGGGACGGGAGCTACCAGCCAGCAATCCAGAGCAGGTGCACGATCCGTCCACCATCCGCTAGGAGACAGAGAAAATACTGAACATTCCAGGCTGAACAATACCCTTAAGGGGCGGTTTACTTGGAACTATTTTCTCTGTCTCCTTCCGCTGGTAGATGGACACAACCCATTAGTCTGGACTGGTCTGGTATAGATGACAAGGAATGCCTTTATTTATAACAAATTGTTTAAAGAGAAGTTTATTCCGAAGAAAGGTTAGAAGATTAATTATCCTATATAATAATTCTCACCTCCAACAGGATGTGCCTGGGACCTTGCCTGCCGGAAGTGGTCTGCTAGGCAGGAACGCACTGACCTCAGTGACATCAGTGACAATTTGGCAAAGCAAAACAATCTGAGTGCTGGCCATTAGGACACAGGGTTGATAGGAGAGTTTTAAAAGACTGAAGGAACCGAAAGTGTTAAATGGGGAGAGGGGGGGAGTTCTGAACGACTGAAAGACATGAACATTTGGGAAAGGAAAACAATCTGAATGCTGGCCATTAGGACACAGGGTAGATAGGAGAGTTTTAAAAGACTGAAGGTTATCAATAGAAATCAAACAAAATAAAACATGGAAAAGAAAATAAGATGATACCTTTTTTATTGGACATAACTTAATACATTTCTTGATTAGCTTTCGAAGGTTGCCCTTCTTCGTCAGATCGGAAATAAGCAAATGTGCTAGCTGACAGTGTATATAAGTGAAAACATTCAAGCATTACTATGACAGTCTGACAGGGTGGGAGGATGGGGGTGGGTAGGAAGTATGCATGGGGACATCAAAGCATATCATTGATATTCTAACAGGATGGGTGTGGATAGGTGAGAGGTGGGGTGATCAACAGAGACATACAGCTTTATGGTTTATAATGGGCTAGGAACCCCAGATCCTTGTTAAGTCCTTTCTGTTGGGTGTTAAAATATTCAATCATTCTGACTTCAAAGGTCTTACGTTCTTGTATGGTTTTAAAGTTACCTTTCAGGATTCTCACTGTGAAGTCACTGGTACAGTGTCCTGGTCCTGTAAAATGCTGACCAACAGGTGTGGGAACCCTACTGGCACCAGTATTGTTCATGTGATGTCTATGTAAATTGAATCTTGTCTTAAGCATCTGGCCTGTTTCTCCAATATAGCATCCTTCGTTACATTTTTTACACTGAATGATATATACCACATTGGAAGATGAGCAAGTGAAAGATCCCTTTATGTTGAATATCTTTCCTTTGTGGATGACTTTGGGGTCCTGTGAAATATTTTGGCATAGTTTGCAACTGGATAAATTACAGGGAAGTGTGCCCTTCTGTTCCTTTTCAGTCTGTGATGGAAGTTTACTTCTGATTAGCTTGTGTTTTAAGTTGGGTGGCTGTAGGAAGGCCAGTACTGGTGGGGATGGGAATATCTCTTTCAGTAATTCATCCTCCTGGAGTATAGGTTGTAGATCTCTTATGATTTTCCTCAGTTTTTCCAGCTCTGGATTGTATGTCACTACAAGGGGGATTCTGTCTGTGGATTTTTTTCTCCTTGTACTGTAGCAGATTCTCCCTGGGTGTTTTGAGGGAGGAGGCAATATTCTTGGAGATTATTTTGGGGTTGTAGCCTTTCTGTTTGAAGGATGCAGTCAGGCTTTTAAGGTGTCTGTCTCTGTCCCCTGGGTCAGAGCAGATACGGTGGTATCTTGTGGCTTGGCTGTAAAAGACTGAAGGAAACGAAAGTGTTAAACTGGAGAAGTGGGGGGGGGAGTTGTGAATGACTGAAAGACATGCAAATTTGGGACAGGAAAACAATCTCAATGCTGGCTATTAGCACACAGGGTACATAGGAGAGTTTTAAAAGACTGAAGGAACCAAAAGTGTTCGGCGGGGGGGGGGGGGGGGGGGGGGGGGGCAAGTTCTGAATGAATGAAAAAAATGAAAATTTACGAGAGGAACACAATCTGAATGCCGGGCATTTGTACACAGGGTAGATAGGACACTTTTTTTTAAAAATGAAGGACGTGAAAGTATTACATCTTGGGGGAGGGGTGAGGAGGAAAGTGGTGGGGTATCCAGATACTGGGCATTAGGGCCACGGGGGTACATAGACTTTTGAAAGCCTTAAGGAACCCAAAGTGTGGGAAGGAGGAGGAAAAGGAGGGGAGGGAACGGGGTGAGGAGCATTAGGAACAGGGGAGGGGGCCCTGTCACACACTCTCATTCTCACACACACTGTCACACAGACAGTCTCAATCTGTCACACACCTGCACATTCACTCTGGCTCTCTCTCTCAAACATACACACTCCCAGGAAAACCTTGATAGCCACCGTTTCATTTGTTCCAGAAACGGGCCTTTTTTACTAGTGACAACAGAATCTGAAGTTTTCAGAGAATCAGCCTGGCTTCTTTTCTCATGGATTGGTTTCCAGCTATAGCACAATCTAAAATTATAAATACAAAATTGTTTATTTACAGGGCTGAAGTGCAGAAACAGAGGTTTGGAACGAAAAGCTCGGCTCAAAGAGTCAAGCAGCAGTGAAAGATGATTTCTATGTAGTTTTATAAGGCCTTCATCAATCCATATCCCGATCTAGGCACTTGATTGTGAGCTGCAATACCATCGAACATTTTATA
The DNA here is from genome assembly GCF_901765095.1 of Microcaecilia unicolor. Classification (NCBI taxonomy): domain Eukaryota; kingdom Metazoa; phylum Chordata; class Amphibia; order Gymnophiona; family Siphonopidae; genus Microcaecilia; species Microcaecilia unicolor. Next base: position 148,923,475 of record NC_044034.1, read on the forward strand.
CACAGGAATATATTCAAATTAAGGGAGAATGCAAGATGCAACAGCAAATGGTTGAATAAACAGATTCAATGATTAAATCAGACACCTGGCCGAGAGCTCTCATTATACTACTACTTCTTATCATTTCTACAGCGCTATTAGTCATACGCAGCGCTGTACACTAAACATGTATGAGATAAGCCCTGCTCAACAGAGCTTACAATCTTAGGACAAATAAAGGACTAGGAAATTACTTAAGGTGGAAATGATTAAAACAGATATGAGTACTGAACAAGTGAACAGTAGTTAGGAGTTAAAAAGCAGCCTGAAAAAAGTAGGCTTTCAGCCTACATTTGAACATGGCCAGAGGGCCAGAGACGGAACTTGATATACTGATTCATATCGTGTGGCAATATAAAAGGAACGGAGTCTGGAGCTGGCAGTGGAGGAGAAGGGTACAGATTTACCTGATGAATGGAGTTCCCGGGGAGGAGTGTGAGGAGAGATACTGAGGAGCTGCAGAGTGAATGCACATGTAAGTCACTAAGATTGAGTTTGAACTGTGTGCGGAAATGGACAGGGAGCCAATGAAGTGAGTTGAGGGGAGGGGTTATCTGAACGTAGCGACACTGGTGGAAGATATGTCACACAGCAGATTTTGAAGAGATTCAAGTGGAGAAAAATGGTTTAGTGGGAGACCTGTGAGAAGCAATTTGCAATAATTTAAGCGTGAGATAATAAGAGTGTGACTAAGGGTTTTGGTAGTGTGTTCAGAAGGGAAGGGGCAATTTTTTGTGATATTATAGAGAAACAAACGACAGGTTTTAGTAGTCTGTTGGATTTGTGCAGGAAGAGAGAGAGAGAGACAGAGGAGTCAAAGGTGACGGTTACAAGTTGACGAGACAGGAAGGATGAGAGTGTTACTCAGAAATATAGAAATGAACATTTTCTGCCATAGCCATACTATGCAAGTCCCTTAAAACCAACAGAGGCATTTTCTGGCAGTCAGAAAGAAGACAATTGCTTGTTTAGTTGTGCATCAGAGCATATACTGCAGCCTACATGGTTCAAATTTTACATTTTAATACGTCTCCAGGAAACTTTTTATAAACACTTTCTAATGCATTTTAAGACATTAACAATGTTCCAAACCTACAATGGTTGATATTCACATGATGTATTCTGGTAACATAATTGGATAAATAGTAATTCACACTTTATGAGTTTCTCACTGCATAAATTTTAACTGGAGTATTTGTTCTATGGCTAAATTTTAACCACTGAACTTTAGGAAGGGTGAGGGGTATGCCAGGGGCATACCTAAACGTTAAGCCATCAATACTGATATTCAACGCTGTCTGATTAAATTTACCCAGTAAAGTTGGTCCACTTATACTTGAAGTTAACCTGCATTATTCAGGTAAGCTGAAGTGGAGAGGCATTTTCAATAGTGCATCTACGTTGGACTTTGGAGATTTTGTACTAAACTTACCGAATCCAAATAAGAAATATACCCATTTTTTAAAAAAGAAAAAGGTTAACCTTGTTCGAAATGGTATTTTTGAAAAAAAAAAAAAAGATTTGTGCTTTGTGCATTTATCTTTTTAGGCCATTTTCAAATTAAAAAAAAAAAGCCCCAAGTTAAAAACAAACAAAATAAAGCCATTGGGATATAGGAGGAGCCATCATTTTTAGTAGACTGGTCCCCCCAGACATCCCAGGAGAGCAACAGGGGCACTGCTGTGGACTTATATAAATGCTCCCAAGTACACATCTCACCGTTGCTCCCTTATGTTGTCTGCTGAGCCCCCCAAACCCACCACCCCCAAATGTACACCACTACAAAAGCCCTTATGGGTGATGGGGGCACCTATATGTGGGTACAGTGGGTTTTTGGTGAGTTTTGGAGGGTTCACAGTTTCCACAAGTATAACAGGTAGGAGGAGGTATGGGCCTGGGTCCACCTGTCTGCAATGCACTGCACCCACCATTAGACTACTCCAGGGACCTGCATGCTGCTCTAATGCACCTGAGTATAACATCTGAGGCTGTCATAGAGGCTGGTGAATACTATTTGTATTCACATTTTGGGGGGGATGGGAGGGAGATCAATGACCACTGAAGGGAATTAAGGGGGGTCATCCCTCCAGTGGTCATCTGGTCATTTAGAGTACCTTTTTATGTCTTATTCATTAGAACAGGTCAAGACCAAAAAGTTGACGTTTTCACCCTAGATGTGTTGGTTTTGTTCAATTATGAATGTAAAATGTCCAAATGTTAGGCATGCCCTAATCCCACCTTGGAAATGCCCCTGACATGCCACCTTGTAATTTAGACACACTACAGACGAATGCATAGATAGGTGTTTGCAAAACGGGTTTTCGAAAATATCGATTTGGACATTTTGAGAAGAAATCCATACAAATGGTGCATTACGACCATTTTTTGGATGTTTTTCTTTTTCAAAACTGAGCCCCTCTATCAGGAATTTGATTGGATGGAATGGCACCAGTATATATAGGTCATTTTGTAAGTCTTTATGTTCCAGGGCAAAGTCTGAAATTTGGTCAGTTTTGCAAGGAGTTTCTACAATACGATTGCAAAGTACTAAGTATAAAAACTGTTGTGGGTTGTGGACCCACTTCATGGAATTCAATGCCGAATCAACTTAGAATGATCTCTTCCTTTAGACAGCAGTTAAAAACCTGGCTCTTCCATACATGCTTATATAAATTCATCACGCAAATGATTTTATTTTAAGGATTTTAGATTGTAAGTTAAGAAAATGGACGCTGGATATTTTTTGCTGCTGCATATATTGCTGTAATCTGCCTTGAACCGAAGGGTAAAGTTGAATACAAATGTCCTTTCTAAATAAACTAAATTGAGGAGTGGCCTAGTGGTTAGGGTGGTGGACTTTGGTCCTGAGGAACTGAGTTCGATTCCCGGCACAGGCAGCTCCTTGTGACTATGGGCAAGTCACTTAACCCTCCATTGCCCGCCGCATTGAGCCTGCCGTGAGTGGGAAAGCGTGGGGTACAAATGTAACAAAAAAAACAACACCCAGCTAAAAATAACCAGATAAATTATTCCGTTATCTTAAGCTGGGTATCACTGGAGACACACCACATTTAGCTACCTATAGGGCACATATTTCTTTTCCTGGGAATCAGTTTTCAACTTAATCTCAGATGTCACATAAGTGGATCAGAAGCCAGCAAATATGTCTTAACTTCATAAGCTTTGAAGTGGAATTGTGGTGTATAACCAACCTCCTGTTAGAAAATTAGAATACACAAATGACTAACTGCTGCCCACATCTGTCCCTGCAGGCAGTACCCATTAGAATAAATAGAAAACAGACTGAATACTAGTAGACATGTGTCTGATGAACTCTTCAAAGACGTCCATATTTTTTTTCTCTTCAGAAAGGCTGGCTTTTTCATCTCACATGACAGGACACAAACGGTTGTAGGGGTGGCAGAAGTAAAAGAAAGCATCTGGCACATGAAGACAGCTTTAAGGCCACACTGCAATAAACAGGGAGACAGTGCCTGCCAAAACACTAATTCAACTGGCAATAGTGACAATCACATGCAGAACGTCAAAAGAAAGTTTACTCTTCTAGTGGAAACCGACTCAACTCAGACTGTAAGGTAAAATGTTTTCCAAAGCCTCAGCTCCCCATGTAAAGAATTACAATAAAAATAGGGCTTAACTGCCCGCAACTTAATTGTTAAATTAGCAGCCAATTGTCAATAACCAATAATTAGTATAATTGGTCTTAATTGGCGCTGTTTGGCACTAATTTGCAGTTACGTGCGTAACTGCCCTTAGTTGGTACTCTACAAATTGAGGATCCTTTTATCAAGCTGCCCTTTTTACCACAGCGGGTAAAGGGTCAAAAAAATGGCTTGACCATGCAGTAAGATTTCATTTACTGTGTGGCCATGCGCATTTGTCAAACTATCTTGTTATCTTGTTGGGCAGACTGGATGGACCATGCTAGTCTTTATCTGCAGCCATCTACTACATTATGTTACTATAAAAATGAAAATATTACTACACTCCGGAGCGACTTCAGGTTATGTTCCCTCAGAGTGCCACTGATGTTTGTTGGCAGTGCTCCGAGAAGAAAGGGACTTTTATCCATATTTGGTGGGCCTGCCGGAAGATTCAAATGTTTTGGACTGCAGTGGCCTCTTCTTTAACCACTGTTGGTTTGCTAGGTCTGCATAATATGCGGAACCACAAATGGCCAAGTGCATGTTAAAAAAAAAAAAAAAAACCAAAGAGTGGAGAAACAGGATCCGCTACATGGATAAAAATAGAAGAATAGCAAAAGAGTAGCGAGATCAACACGGCACTCCCAAGACACCGTGGGTATGAGTGATAAAATGTTTAATTAGATGAAAATTTTAAAACGTGTGTGTTAAGCATATCTGCCTAGCAGCGGCTAAATGTGTGCTGGCTCTTAAATGGAAACATGTGGACGGCCCCAAGGTACAGGACTGGTTATTGTGAGCGAAGGTGCTCTGGGATTTGGAGCAACTGACTGATAAACGCTATGGTCGTTTTGATCCAGCACAAGTTTAACAGTGCTATTTATGGCGCTATAGAAATGCTAAATAGTAGTAGTAGTAAGATGGGGGTAGTGGGCAGGATGCTTGCTAAAGAAACAACAGCACGCTCCTAGGCGACTAGTTGTTACTTGGGGCGGGAGGTTCAATGTGGGGTGCTATATTCTTGTTGCCAAGTGCTGTTTGTATATTTCAAAACTTATTGAATAAAAATTGATCGATACCAAAAAAAAAAAAAAAGTGAAAACATGATGCAGAGTTCCCCATTAGGAGTCACCACCCAGGAAAAGGATCTAAGTATCATCGCTGATGATACGCTGAAACCCTCTGCTCACAATACAGCAGTGGCTAAGAAATGAAATAGATTCTTAGAAAACGAATGGAAAAGAAAAATGAGAATGTTATAATGCAGTTGTATTGCTCCATAATGCGACTGCACCTCAAATATTGTGAATATGCACGAAATAGATTTGCACATCAAGAAGGCAGTGCATGCAAATCTATCTCTTGCATATTCTGTGGAGGAGTGGCCTAGAGGTTAGAGCACCGGTCTTGCAATCCAGAGATGGCCGGTTCAAATCCCACTGCTCCTTGTGATCGTGGGCAAGTCACTTAACCCTCCATTGCCTCAGGTACAAACTTAGATTGTGAGCCCTCCTGGGACAGAGAAATATCCAGTGTACCTGAATGTAACTCACCTTGAGCTACTACTGAAAAAAGTGTGAGCAAAATCTAAATAAATAAATATCCTGAAAACCTGACCTGCCTGGGACTCTCAAGAACTGGAATTGCCTACCCCTGGTCTATAAAATACTGAGTAGAGTGGAATGGGTAGATGTGAATTGTTTGTTTACTCTTTCCAAAAATACAAAGACTTGGGGGCACGGTATAAAGTTGTGTACCCAAATTCGTGCACTAGTCAGAAATTTTGGCACATAACTTTATAGAATCTGGGGGATAGGGGTGACTCTCTACAGATCACCCAGTTAGGCACCAGGACGATGCATGCAAAGTTTGAATTCTATATCAGTAATTACGCATTTAATCAGCATTATAGAATACTGGCCTAGGTCCACAGTTACGAGCCTAACTTTAGATGTGAACACTTATGCTGGCTCAGTTGCTGGTGCTAAGGTTCGTGCCTACTGCTGTCAGTGACACATGAGAGTGACAGCATTTCTGTAAGTGCTAGGCATGCCCCCGACCCCCCTCCGGTCCACAGCCCCCTTGCAGTTGCGCACTCTGGATTTTGTGAACTCCGGCCCTTTTACAGAGAAGTGGTAAGCCCAACACTGGCTTACCGCATGCTAATCTGGAACTACTGCTGGTGGTAGTTCCAGCCCCGGTGTGCACCATTTGCCACGCTGCAGAAAATAGCTAGATATTTTTCAGCACGGCGCTAACCTGGTGGTAATCAGGCAGTGCCATGTACTACTTGGTTACCGCCGGGTTAATGCAGGAGCCCTTAACGCCACCTCAATAAGTGGCGTAAGTGCTCTCCCCAAACAAAGAAAAATGCACAGCTGGGCCTTCAAGACTGAGACAACAGGAGTCCTTTATTAAGTTCAGACCCGACATGGGCCGTGTTTCGGCGTCAACAACGCCTGCCTCAGGGGTCCAAATTTCTAATATAACAATACACAAGCAGGGAGTTCATTAAAAACAAATCCTCTGGATAAGTATGCAACTCCCCAAAATGTTTATGGTAAAAGCTCCTGTCTAATGCCATAAAAATTTGGGGGAGTTGCATACTTATCCAGAGGATTTGTTTTTAATGAACTCCCTGCTTGTGTATTTTTATATTGGAAATTTGGACCCCTGAGGCAGGTGTTGTTGATGCTGAAACACGGCCCGTGTCGGATCTGATCTTAAGGACTCCTGTTGTCTTAGTCTTAAAGGCCCAGCTGTGCTTTCTTCTATGTTTGCTATTTGTGTATACTGTTCTTCCCTCTCTGGTTACTAAGTGCTCCCCCCCACATCGCCATGCAGTACACATGAAATCTTACCGCATGGTCATGCCATTTTTTGATTTTTTTACCTGCTGCAGTAAAAAGGGCCACAGCATGCAACAAAAAGGGCCCCCGCACTAGCGCAAGGTCCTTTTTACTGCAGCTTGGTAAAAGGACCCTCAATTTGTAGAGTACCTTGCAAATTAGTGCCAAACAGCACCAATTAAGACCAATTATTGACAATTAGCTGCTTATTTAATAATTAAGTTGCAGGCAGTTAAGCCCTATTTTGAGCAGGATTCTTTACATGTGTTTTTGCATGCTTTAATCATTTCTAAATTAGATTATGCCAATGTGATTTATCTCAGGATTCCACGTTATCTCTTAAAGAGGCTGAGGACTTTAAAGAATGTGGATATTTGGTTGTTGGGGGATGTAGAAAGGGGGGGGGGGAGAATGTTATCCCCTTGTATATTCAATATCATTGGCTCCCTGTCAAGTATAGGCCCTCATATAAGATTTTATCTATAACTCATAACATATTGCATCAGGGTGTTCCACATTATTTGGTACCCCTTATCCGCCCGTATGTTCCAGGTCGTACCTTGCAATTGTCCACAGGGCAATTACTGACCTTACCTGAGGCTGGCAAGGCCCGTATGCAGGTGATCCAGAAAAGTGCATTTTTTTTTGGCAAGTTCCATTATTATGGAACCAGCTCCCCCGAGATTTGAGGGGAGAAGAATCTTTTAAACATTTTAAGCAGAACCTGAAATCATTTTTCTTTCAGAAAATACTTGGGCGGGGCTACTGATTTGGGCGAATATTGCTCTAAACCTGCAGGAAGGTGATGATGTTGTGTGTGTGTGTGTGTGTGTGTGTTTGTGTGTGGATTGCTGGAAAAAATGATTAGGTATTTCGCATCTTTTAATTTATTTATTTATTTCTGAATTTGTACCCCACATTTTCCAATCTAGATGTTGGTTCAATGTGGCTTACAGTTTACTTTGGACAGACAAGTTACAATGTTGTTTGGAGTAGTCGAGAGCTTAGTTCATGATCTGTTAGTGGTCAGGCAGCAAGGTGTGTTGGTGGTTGTTCAGGCAGAGTGTTTGGGTTCATCGAAGAACTTTCTGAAGAAGTGAGCTTTCAGCTGGTTTGTGGCATTCTTTTTGTTTTTATAAAGTTTTATTGTACGCCACTCTGACTAATGTATTTTAGAAGGGTTATATATCAGATGAAATCAACTATTAAACTATTAAGTTTCACGAACAAGTAACATAATTCTATAACCTGTGCACACAACTAGGGGAATGTTGTAGAACTGCCTCCTTTTCACATGAAAAGAATGTATTTATTTCAAACCTTTCTAGCCCGCTTATTAATTTTATTACCTCCATTGTGCTTTGGTGATGCCAAGGCTCTATCTGCATGGTTTTCTGTAGATAATCATCATTCAGTTTCAGCTCTGACCTCCCTGATCACTGTATTGCAGAACAGTTACTAGCCAGCTTTATGATTTGCACAAAATTCCAGCTTGAAAACTGTGAACATCTGTGACCTGCCTGCAAATTACAGCACAAGGGCACAGATATAGAAGCCAAGCACCTCCTTTACTCAAACTGACGTTTTTTATAATATCTTTTCTCAAAGATAATCACATATCTTACAATTAAATGTTTCAGAACAGGATATATATTACTGTGAATGTAAATACATGGCTTTTCATGTCTATTTCAACTGGTAAAGAAATGGTTCCCCAGCTCCATTTTAAAAAAATGCTAATTCCCTCCAATCCTCTGACTGCCATAACTGTCTGTGCTAATTAGTTCCCACTGGCATGAAACCTTCCGCTGGAAAACCATAAACCAGGCAAACACTGAAGCAGAATGTGGTGGTGAATGATTCAGGAAATGCGGAAGCCCTCAAAGACTGCAGGGCGTAACTCAAGCCAGATCAAGGGGACTGGACAGAAAGCCGCTTCCCAATCTGAAGCAGACATAGCAACATTCATCGTCTTCTTTCACACTGAGGCATTTTATCCAGATGTGTTCTGACATGACACTCGGGTTTCCAATATACTGGCTGTCACCACTTCATGAATGAAACAGCTTCATATTATTACACTACCAACAATCTCCAAAATGTGTTCAATTATTTCTATGTCTGCCAGACAGCTGCTGACTCTGCAGCAAAAAAATAGCAGCCAAGCCCTTCAAAGAAGGGAACAATTCTAGTGTGGATCTGCCAGAGTATTTGGTAAGGAGCGGCCACACATTGAGACTCACGATGACAGAAAAGACACACGCTCCAAAAAGAAAGTGATTTAAAGATCTGAAACCAGGGTGTATGAAGTAACCAGTCCATGAGAAAGTGAGTCAGAGGAACAGAAAAACTAGTCAAAACAAATTGTAATGTGCTTTAAATATTAACACAATGCTGTTATATTGTTTTAATATGAACATTCAAAAGAACAGATCAGGTTTTTTATACTCAGGGCTTGGGTCACAGGTCAGTCTGTACTTATTTAATAGGTAAAATCGCCTATGTACCTCTACATTACTGAAGAAATCTTTAGCTCATAGGTCCATAGCAGGGGCATAGCAAGACTTTGGCGGGAGGGGGGTCCAGAGCCCGAGGTGAGGAGGCACATTTTAGCCCCCCCCCCCCCCCGCCACCATTGCCACCACCACCAACTTTGACCCCCAATCCCGCTGCCAACCCTCCCCTGCCGCCGTCGGCTACCTTTGCTGGCGGGGGACCCCAATCCCTGCCAGTCGAGGTCCTCTTTTTCCGGCACAAGGCTTTGTTCTTTTTCTGTGAGTTGTACGTGCAGGACGTCAGACTCACAGAAACAGAACGAAGCCTTGCGCCGGAAGAAGAGGACCTCAGCTGGTGGGGGTTGGAGTCCCCCGCCAGCAAAGGTAGCCAACGGCGACGGCAGGGGAGGGTTGGCGGCGGGAGGGGGGGTCGAGAGGGTCATTGGCAGGGGGGTCCAGGGCCAAATCTACGGGAGCCCAGGCCCCCGTGGCCCCATGTAGCTACGCCACTGGTCCATAGTGTACATAAAGCCATAAATTCCATTCCAAATTCCTCTCTTCATCAGGATCTTATGCCTCTCATTTCAAAGATGCACTAAACACATGCAGCACAAACACAGTCTAGACCCTGGCCCTGCCTGAATCTACATCATAAGAGCATAAGAATAGCCATACTGGGTTAAAACCAATGGTCCATCTAGCCCAGTATCCTGTTTCCAACAGTGGCCAATCCAGGTCACAAGTACCTGGCAGAATCCCAAATAGTAGAAATTAATCCAGAATCCCAAAGAGCAACAAGATTCCAGAATCTCAAATAGTAGCAACATTCCATGCAACAAAGCCAGGGGCAAGCAATAGCTTCCCCAAGGTCCATCTCAATAGCAGACTATGGACCTTCCCCCAGGTACTTGTTCAGAGCTTAACTATTTCTTGAGTGAAAAAATATTTCCATTTAACTTCATTGAGTATCCCCTGGTCTTTGTACTTTTTGAAAGAGTAAAAAATCAATTCACTTCTACTCGTCCTACACCACTCAAGCTTTTGTAGAACTCAATCATATCTCCTCTCAGTCGTGTCTTTTCCAAGCAGAACAGCCCTAACCTCTTTAGCCTTTCCTCATGTGAGAGGAGTTCCAGCCCCTTTATCATTTTGGTCACTCTTCTTTGAACCTTTTCTAATTCCGCTATATCTTTTTCGAGACACGACAACCAGAACTGAATGCAATACTAGAGGTGAGGTCACACCATGGAGCGACACAAAGGCATTACAGTATTCTTGGTCTTATTTACCATCCGTTTGCTAATAATTCCTAGCATCCTGTTTGCTTTTGTGGCCACCACCATACACTGGACAGAAGATTTCAGCGTATTGTCTACAACGACACCTAGATCTTTTTCTTGGGTGCTGACCCCCAACTTCGTGCATTCATAATAGTATTCGTGGTACAACAAAGTCTAATGGTACACTATGTTCTCTGCAACCCTGCTGGGACAATTATCTATGGATGATCACCATTTACCTAATATTTAGATCATTGCAAAGTCCCATTTTAAATTAAAATGTTACCACATTAGAGTCTGCTTCCTTTTCCAATGAATCTCAACAGGAGTAAACCTCCATGCATGCATTATTCATGTCTATGTGATAAGGAAAGGACAGGATTAGAGGTCAGAGGAATATGGATTGGGGGGCTGATTGTTATTCAGAAAATGAAGGTGGATTAAGCATAATAGACATGCTTAGTTACTTATTTTTGGGAGAGTTTTCTAGTACATCTCAACATTTGCAGCCTTTAACACTGTAAGCTTGTCAGGTAGTCATCTCATCAACACTTACCATTTGAGTTCGATTCTTTGGGCACACATTGATGTCCTCAATCTTTTCATTTGCTGGAAAATAAAAAGAATAAGTAAGCAGAATTCAAGGCTGGTTCACCTCTTGAGGCTATTTGCAAGATACACACTGCTCATTCCTTCCTGCGCACGAATGTTTTGTAAGTCCACTCAAAGCAAATGTGTGAAGCATTGCGTCCCTCAAAGAGCGAAATGTCATTTTTCTCAGGGCCCATCCCTCTATGGACAGCTGTAGCAAAGTTATCTTCCCCCTCAAAGAGAGACAACTGTGCTGGCCGTACTTTTTACATTAATGTCTTATCTCTCAGTCTTGCCCTATCCAACACTACAGGTTGTTTCCAGTCTTAGAAAAAGTGGTATGGTAGCAGTCTTAGTCCACTTTTTAAGGTAATAAATAGAAATAAAACAAAAAAAGAAAATAAGATGATAGTCCAATAAAAAAGGTATCATCTTTTCTTTTGTTTTGCTTTCTTTGTTTTTATTACAGTCTTAGAAAGAAATTGTCATTATGGCACAGGCAGAAAAGGACCAGGAATTAAAAAAGGATGAATCCAACATAAGAAGACAATGGATTTAAAATGAACAGGTTACATTTCTTTTGAGAAGTCACAACCAAAGGAAAAGTAAGAGAAAAGAAACGGAGCTGGGGATTGCAGATCACATGTGAGCAGAAGAAAGAAGGGTGGCAAGTGCTGTACATTTACAGAGTAATTTATTTTTATTTTATTTATTTGGAATTTGCTCACATATTTTTCAGTAGTAGCTCAAGGTGAATTCATTCAGGTACACTGAGCACTAACATTTACATGACATTTAGAGGCATAAGTGTCCAGAATTCTAGCATATTTCTACAAGTGTATCAATGCACATACATGCCAGATATGGACCTATATGCTATTCTGTATACACGTGTGTATCTGTGATAGCATGTGTTTTATTTACATAAGTACATAAGCATTGCCATGCTGGGACAGACCAAGGGTCCATCGAACCCAGCACCCTGCCACCGACAGCGGCCAAACGAACAAGCAATTTGTCCCGCCCATCCTAGAAATACTGTATTATTCCCTCGTCCATTCAATAACATTCTATGGCTTTTCGTCCAGGAAGCCATCCAACCCTTTTTTGAAGTCCACTAAGTTAACCGCCTTAACCACCTTTTCCGGCAGCGAATTCCAGAGTTTAACTATGCATTGAGTGAAGAAACATTTCCTCCGATTCATTTTAAATTTACCACACTGCAGCTTCATCGCATGCCCCCTTGTCCTAGTATTTTTGGAAAGCGTAAACAGACGCTCCACATCGACCCATTCCATTCCACTCATTATCTTATAGACCTCTATCATATCTCCCCTCAGCCGCCTTTTCTCCAAGCTGAAAAGCCCCAGCCTCTTCAGCCTATCCTGATAGGGAAGTCGTCCCATCCCCTGTATCATCTTTGTCGACCTTCTCTGCACCTTTTCCAATTCCACTATGTTTTTTTTGAGGTGCAGCGACCAGAATTGAACACAATACTCAAGGTGCGGTCACACCATGGAGCGATACAACGGCAGAATAATATCCTTATTTTTGTTTTCAATCCCTTTCCTATTGATACCCAACATTCTATTTGCTTTCCTAGCTGCAGCAGCACATTGAGCAGAAGTTTTCAACGTATTTTTATTTTTTTTGTTACATTTGTACTCCGTGCTTTCCCACTCATGGCAGGCTTAATGCAGCTTACATGGGGCAATGAAGGGTTAAGTGACTTGCCCAGAGTCACAAGGAGCTGCCTGTGCCTGAAGTGGGAATCGAACTCAGTTCCTCAGTTCCCCAGGACCAAAGTCCACCACCCTAACCACTAGGCCACTCCTCAACGACGACACCTAGATCCCTTTCTCGGTCTGTGAATCCCAACGCTGAACCTTGCTTGACGTAGTTATAGTTTGGGTTCCTCTTTCCCATATGCATCACTTTGCACTTGTTCACAGTAAACGTCATCTGCCATTTAGACGCCCAGGCTCCCAGTCTCGTAAGGTCCTCTTGTAGTTTTTCACAATCTTCCCGCGATTTGACTACTTTGAATAACTTTGTGTCATCGGCAAATCTGATTACCTCACTAATTACCCCCATCTCTAGGTCATTTATGAATATGTTAAAAAGGAGAGGTCCCAGCACTGATCCCTGAGGGACCCCGCTAACTACCCTTCTCTATTGCGAATATTGACCTTTTAATCCTACATTCTGTTTCCTATCTTTCAACCAGTTTTTAATCCACAGTAAGACACTACCTCCGATCCCATGTCCCTCTAATTTCCTCTGTAGTCTTTAATGAGGGACCTTATCACACGCCTTTTGAAAATCTAGATACACAATATCAACCGGCTCACCTTTGTCCACATATTTGTTTACCCCTTCAAAGAAATGCAGCAGATTGGTGAGGCAAGACTTCCCTTCACTAAATCCATGTTGACTTTGTCCCATTAGTCCTCGCTTTTGAATGTGCTCTGTAATTTTGTTCTTGATTATAGTCTCTACCATTTCGCCCGGCACTGACGTCAGACTCACCGGTCTATAATTTCCTGGATCTCCATATCTATGTAGGCATAGATATGGATGTATCACCAGCACACACACTTTTGCCAGCTGACTGCTGTAAGAACTCACACCTAAGCACATATGTGTGTATAAACCCAGTTACACTAGTAGTCTATAGAGGAAATTAGACGACTACTTTCCATTACAGAACATGTGCCATCTGGGTAACTATGTACAGGTAAGCTCCTGCCCACCCCAGCTCAGCTTTCAAAATGACAGACACAAGCTCTGGGGAGCACTCCAGCTTCAACCTCACTGCTGGACCACCAGGACTTCTAAACTAGACCCAGGCGGGGGGGGGGGGGGGGGGCATACAGTTGAGCAGGTGAGTAGGGAGGCACTTGAGGAGGGAGGGGGGTCTGGGAGCAAGAAAGCTGCTTCTGTTTGGGAGGATGGGCGGGATAGGAGGCTGCGAGTGTGGTGGGGAGGGATGTAGTACATTGTAGAGTCTCAGTTATCTGAAAACAGTGCAGTCCCATTTATGTCGGATAATTGAGACTCTACTGTATTACCCCCAGACAAGGCAATTCTGTAGTACTGCATCTAAAAGGCACACATTAGGAGCCTAATCTATAAAGAAGTAGGCACCTATGTTCCCTTATAGAATACTAGCAGAACCAAGGATATATGTACATAAGTGGCTAGCACGAACACTCACGCCAGCCATAGAGCTGGAATAAATGTCAGAGATATACACGCAACTTCTAGTATTGTAGAAATTGTGCGTGTAAATGTGAGCCCCGCCCATGTCTGCACCCAACTATCCAATATGGACTATTTAAGACATCTTCGTAGTTAGAAAATACGGTTTAAGTGGATTTTCAAAATTTGCAGTCGTATGTGCACTCATATGCACATATCTGCCAGTATTCTAATCATTTATGTGCATATCTGGCTAATAATGTACAGAATTGCCTCCTTGGGGGTAATTTTCTAAGCGATTTTCCATATTTTCCACACAGAAAGGCCTTTTATAACACAGTGTAACATGCATGCGTGTAAGTCCTTACACTGATAAGTTCCCAAAGCTTTAGTTTGGAGCAGGGTGGAGTTGTTATGTATGCATATTTTATAAAATACACGAGTATATGCACAAATGCAGGGGCGGACTGACCAGTTGGGCAACTGAGCAGTGCATGAAGGTCCAATATCTCCTCCCCACATGTCCAACATCTCCCCTCCATCCTTGGGTCCAGCACTCCCCCTGTCTCAGCCCACAATCCCTTTCTCTGTATGGGCCCTGGCTGTCTGCCGCTGACTGGAACCTCTCTTCCGCAGCCCACCCCTTCGCCCATTTCCAACATAACTTCTTTCTTCCGTAAGGGTGGGCTATGGTAGAGAGGTTCTGGTCAGCAGCAGACAGCCAGGGCCCTGTATGGAAAAAGGGACTTTTGAGATAAACATGAGGGGAGAGAGCCAGATCGAGGGAGAGAGGGGGAGATGTTGGCCTTGGGAGGGGAGAGAGAGGTTGACCTGGGGAACGAATGTCAGCCTTCATCAGGAATCAAGGCTGATGAAGGCTGACAAGCCAAAACACAGTCTGTGGTGTTCACCTGGCTAGGACTTGCACATACAGATCATTTGAATAAAAGCTATTTGATTCACAAGACAGTATCATCTTGATGATTTTTTCTTTTCCACCCCTGTGATTGTTTTGCTTACTTCATTTTGTGGAAGATTTTGATTTTCCATTTTTGACTCTGGATTTCATGGCCTTTAGAACATTTTAGGGAGCACTAAAGGGCCCTTTTACTAAAGCTTAGCATGTGCTAACGGACATTAGTGTGTGCGCTACATGGCCAATAGGTATAAAATAGGATACTCAGCATTTAGCGTGTGCGAATGTCCATCAGCGCGCACTAAGCTTTAGAAAAAGGGCCCCTAACTCATTTAACATTTGTTAATTCATATGTTAACACTTTTTATATTGATTTAGCAAGCACTACATTTTACAGTACACTGAATGCATCCTAATAAATGCATATTCCTATTATCTACCATTCTTATAAAGGACAAGCAGGTCCTAAGCTTGTGTGGGAAAAAACGTAGAAACCTAGGAATTTGAACAGAATGGTTTCATAATTTTGATTGTCTGGTGTGTATTTTTAGAATGTTAAAGGAGAAAAAATGAACCACTATACTCTGGGATTTCCATAGTGAAAGGTTATTCCTGGTTAAAATAAACTCCGTGCATACCCACAGACCTGGCAATGGATCTCCATATCACCACACCAGGATCAGGTGTTTGCCCAGTGCTAAGTAGCAGCACCCTCAAAGTCAACAAATAAATGACAGCAAACACGCAGGAGAACTAAAAAAGGTTGTCCTTCCAGTTCTGCCACAGACTGAAAAAAAAATGGTTCATAGTGGTGCCCATGGCAAAGTCACTGACCTGCTGATTAAAAATCATAAGCTCGAAGACAAGACATCAGTTTCTTGCCAGTGGAGCTGTGAGATTGGAGTCTGGGTGGCTAGTTCTTTAATAAAAATATCTTCTCTCTGTTTGGCACTTCCCTTTATATCTGCCCAAACCTCTCCCCACAGTCTTGGTGCTGTCATAACTTTGACCTCACATCCCCCCTCTCTCTCTCTCTTCCATGTGTAATGGGCACTGCCCTGGAAAAGTTGCTCACCTGCTTGTTTACTTATTTCACTGTTCTAGGGTGATCACTTTCATGACTGAATTATATCAACAGAAAACAGCCAAGTTGTCAACTTTTCCATTGACTGAGCATTTGACAGACTTCAGTCATCTGAGCAGCAGCTCAAAATACCAACTCCCTCGCAAAGTTCCAATCCTAGTGTTGGGGATTTCACTCAGCTCTCCTCCAGCTGAAGGAAACAGCCAGTTCTAATATAAGATTATCCTGAGGATTAAATATGTTATTGAATCCACATGGGCTGGGCTGGGCTGGGCTGACACTTGACTTACCAAGGGGACATATAATCACAACACAGCAAGTGGGAAAATGAGGAGAAGCTCACAGTGCCTTGTACCTCTTGTCTACTTCCTCCTGACCAAACACTACAATTGTGAGCAGTTTTGGTTTCAAAATAAAAACTTACAACAGCATATTGCATATTTTCATTTGAGAGCTTTTTTTTATGTTCAAGCTTTTTGTTCAAACTTTAAATAAATATATTTTGTGATCTATCAGTCCTTATTTTGTACATAAAGAAATATCCTATGTTTCTGTAATTAATCAAATTTATCTTAGATTTACTATGCACAGTAGGAGTCAGAGTTGGACAGTAAAAAAAACAGAGGCAACAGAGTCAGAGTTGGAGGTTTGGTGTACTGACTCCACCGCTCTGCTTGCTACAAAGGCTAACTGATTTTAAACAAAGTTTTTGGCAAAATTAAGCCATTTACCTTGCTGGATTTAATTCCCCTTACCATGCAAATGTTCTCTACAAACACAAAGAACATCTTCATCTCATCAGAGCAATACAACCTTAGTAAGATCCAACATTCTCTATGAGCTGATAGAGACTAATGTGGTTAACATGTTTGTTCATTGGTGTTTTATATATATTTTTTCTGTTTCTCTGATCAGAGGTGTTTATTTTCCTTTCATGTATTTTTCTTTGTAATATTTAATGAACATTGAAATTAAAAAAAAAAAAAAAAACCAAAACCAACCAACCTTTAACGCTCACTCCTGATAGCAGCCACCTGCTGGAAATCAATTGCACTCTTCAAGACACCAAAGATTAAATGAAATAACTGCGCCAGATGCTAGTAGCATGTCTCAGGATACTCCTAGGTACCACTGCTTCTAAAATCAATGTGCCTCATAAACCAGATGCATAAAAGCGCCACACGCAATTAGGAGGAGACCAATGGAAACATTTGCTTTGCCTGAAACCAGCCTCTTGGAATGTAAAACAGCCTCATGCAATGGAAGTGTTAGCACATTAATCATGTTACCTCATGGCAATGAGGAGGAAGAGGGGTCTCTACCCGAATGTGGATTAATGTATATTCTGACAACAGGGGTGGGCTCTATCATCATGCCAAGTGAGGCAACTCTTTCAAGTGGCAAAGTTTTGAGAGTGGCAGAAAGTGTGCCCAACATGCTCGACTGGCTACCATCAGCTCCAGCCCCCGAGCCCCAGTTTCACATCGCCTGCCACTGCTGTTGATGCTTCTCGGCATGTGTGCAGTGGCAATAAAGCAGAGAAGATATAGGGAAAGGGAAATGGGACTTGATATACCGCCTTTCTGTGGTTTTTGCAACTACATTCAAAGCGGTTTACATATATTCAGATACTTATTTTGTACCAGGGGCAACGGAGGGTTAAGAGACTTGCCCAGAGTCACAAGGAGCTGCAGTGGGAATCAAACTCAGTTCCCCAGGATCAAAGCCCACTGCACTAACCACTAGGCTACTCCTCCACTACTTTCATTTTGCCACTAAAGGAACTGCCAATCCCGCCTCTCAGAAACAGGAAGTATACATCAGAAAGGGTGGTAGCAGCAGAGTCTTTATCAGTGTGTGCATGGTGGAAGGGCCGCACCCCCCCCCCCCCCCACACACACACATAGCATCTCTCTGCTTTATTGCTACTGCCAGGAAGCAGCAGCAATGGAGGAGGCAGTGGGGTGGGGGAGGGAGAGAGAGAGGCAATGCTGTATCAAGGACAGGGAAGAAGAATGGAGATACAGGATAAAATTTTTATTTAATTTAATTTGACATGAGCTTTGCATTCCACTTTAACCTTCCTGCTCAAGGCACAGAGGGGATATGTTTGATGGAAGGTGTGGGGAATGGGGATGGTGGATATGGGGTGACAAAAGGGAGCTGCTGGATTGAAATGGGGGCGGGGAAGAGTGAACAGGGTGGGGGATGCTGCTGCCCTTGGGGACAGGGAAGGAGAAAAGAGATACTGGATGGAGTGTGGGGTGGGGGAAGAGGAATTTGGACATGGTGAGGGATGGGGAATAGAGACTGGGGACAAGAGGAGAGACAGACACAACGGGAGTAGGATGGCAGGAGAAATGCTAGGGGAGTAAGAAGATGGAAGGGAGGAGCTGGAGATGGGGAAGGGAGTAAGGAGAGAGTGGATAGAGAGGGAGAGAGAGAAGAGATGCTGGACAAAAGTTGAGAGGAAGAAAATGCTGGAAAAGGGTAGAATGGAAAAAAAGGGAATATGCTTGCTTGTGGGACAAGGGGGATGTTGGACACAGGAGGGAGGAAGTAAATTGCAGAAGGGAGATGCTTGATCTTGAAGAGAGAAAGACAGGGACGTACTGGAACAGAGAGGAGGGAAATACTAGCTTGGGGAGGGGAGAAGTGGAAAGATTATGGATCAGGCAGGAAGGGAAAAGGGACACAGAGGGTATAGAGATACAGGTTGATGAAGGGGGGGTTGTAAGATGACAGAGGAAATACTGGACATAGGATGAGTAAAAAGACAGAGGAGATACTAGACATAGGTGGGGGATAGGGACAAAGAGAGAGACTACTGGAGAGAAGGGGAATAGGGAAATATGAGAGATACTGAATAGAAGGGGAATAGAGCCACAGAGGAGAATGCTGGACACAAGGGAGGGGTGACAGAAGGAAGATGCTGGATGGAAATGGGGGACAGAGAAGAGGTGCTGTACAGAGAGGAGGTGCTGTGTTGAAGAGAGGACAGAGAGAGACAGAAGATGCTGGATAGAAGGAAACATAGAGAGGGAAAAGTTAGTGAAAGTCTGGGGAATAGAAGAACTGAGAATAGGAAGCTGGAGAGAGAGAGAGATGGAAAGTTACATAAAAGCGGTTTTTAAAAACGGGGGGCGGGGGGGGGAGATTTAATTTTAATACAAGCTTTTACAGCCTGCCATGTTCAACTATATAGCTAGTCAGAGCAGTTTACAATATAAAATTCCAAAACAAGAACAATACAGTAACAAAACCATTTAGAATTCCAAATCAATGCACCCATCTCCCCCTTCCAAACTCACATTATTACAATACAATAACAATCTTTAAAAATCCATGTTTTCGTTGCTTTTGAAAAGCCCCATAAACATCTAGATTGAGGGCTGGATATGAAGAAGTAGTGAAATCTGAGCATGTCACAGCCTAAAACCTGTTTCAGCCACATCAGACCTCAATTCTACCACTCCTTGTGAATTGTGACAACCTAACTTAAAACAAACAGGATGCAGTAAAAGACACAACCCTGCTGTATTTTCAGAATGAGACAAAGAGAATGAATCAATATCAGAATAATGTTTAAAGATACCAAAGAAGTCTTACAAGGCCGATGGGATCATGGTGATCTGTGCCTGCAACATGTGATGCCTCACAAACTTCTAACTTTTTGAGGTCTGGGGACTGTCTATGCTCCCCTCTGTATCTTCCTTTAAAAGTAAAAGAATAGATTTAGGGGCAGGGATTAGAAGGAACCGGGTAGGGTAGAGGAGCATTTTGAAGCAGTAGATCCTATTGCTTGTGGAGTCTTTTTATGTTTCACAAAAAAAGTGAAGGGGTGAAAGTGGGGGGGGGGGGGGGGGGGGGGAGGGATGAAAGGGAAACAAGACCTTATCATCTGAAGACCTGATGGAGGTGATGGCTGACATGGCCATGGCAGAAGCAGCAAGGAGCCATGACCCCATCACCCGAAGAAATGGAAGTGCCAGCAAGCACTAAATGGTCATTTCTCTCAATGGAAGAGAGTGAATGAACAGTGGAGTGCTGGGACTGTACCAGGGATCTGTACTGGGACTGGTACTATTTAACATATTTATAAATGATATGGAAATCTGAACAAGTGAGGTGATTCAATTTAGAGACGACACAATACTATTCAAGGTTGTTGAAACACGTGCAGACTGAGAAATAATGCAGGAAGACCTTAGGAAATTGGGTGTCCAATGGCAGATGAAATTTAATGTGGACAAATGCAAGGTGATGCACATCCTATGTAATAAAACACACCTCCAACATTCTGAAGCTGACTGCATGGCTGAGGCATTCCTGCTCTCTGTATCCATCTTCTGAATTGATATCATGTACTTCCGGGTTCGTCACAAGCAGAAGTGACCAACCACAAGAGGTTTCTCGGCTTCAGAATGTTGGAGGTGCATTCTATTAATAAATAGGATTGGTCAGTTCCTTGAAGCACAGCCAGAGCTCAGCGTCCTGCACAGTAACACTCAGACACCAGAGAGAGAGGGGGGGGGCCTGACACCAGAGAGGGGGGGAGGTATCTCTGTCACACACACACACTCTCTCTCACAGTCAATGTCTTTCTCTCTCTCACTCTCACACACTCAATGTCTCACACTGTATCACATTCACTCTCTATGTGTCACACAGACACTCACACACTCCCTTGGTCTCATACACTCAGTCTCACAGGGAGTCTGTGCCTCATACACACTCTCTCTCTTGCGCACACACTCTCTCTCACACTGTGTCTCACACATGCACTTACACACACTCTCTCTCTCACAGACACACTCGCACCCAGACTCACTCTCTCTCACACACACACACACACTCGCACATTCACTCTCTCACACACAGTCACTCTCTCATACACTGTCTCAAACATACACACTCCGAGAAAAACCTTGCTAGCGCCCGTTTCATTTGTGTCAGAAACGGGCCTTTTTTACTAGTTGGAAAGAATAATCCGAATCACAGTTACCTGATGCTAGGGTCCACCTTGGGGGTCAGCGCTCAAGAAAAAGATCTGGGTGTCATTGTAGATAATATGCTGAAATCTTCTGCTCAGTGTGTGGTGGTGGCGGCCAAAAAAGCAAACAGGATGCTAGGAATTATTAGGAAAGGTATGGTGAATAAGACCAAAAATACTATAATGCCCTTGTATCGCTCCATGGTGCGTCCGCACCTTGAGTATTGTGTTCAGTTCTGGTCACCATATCTGAAAAAAGA